>NC_143551.1:17442500-18692500 GCF_054136105.1 Typopeltis vanoorti
AAAGATAATACCATTGTTATCAACCCAACTCTGGATCCTAGTTCTCACAAGCTTCTCCAACAACTTAACCACAACACCTGACACACAAATAGGACTATAGTTTGATGCTCGAGTTCGATCACCTCCTTTATGAAGTGGTACTATCTTGCCCTCCTTAGGAACCTGACTGAGTGCAAGACTCATATTAAAAAAATATGTCAAGGCAGGTGTCAACTCCCTGGCACATTCTTTCAGAATACATTGTGATATATTATCAAGTCCCACAGCCTTATTAACATCTAGTTTACTCAACTCCCCATACACCTCTTGCTCACCTACAGTCAGTCTCTCCTCCCCATCATCAACTGCTCTCAATCCCTCCATGAAGTTACATTCACAAGATTGAAAGATCTTTATGAACTGCTCATTAAGTATCGCCACCACACATTCTGCATCAGCTGTCTTTATACCATTTTCTCCAATCAATGTCATCCTTCCATAATTATTCTTTCTTTTGCTGGCTACATATCGAAAGAACTCCTTAGGATTCTTTTTGGCTTCATTAGCCAACTGTTGTTCATACCTCTCTTTAGCTACCCTCACCAACCAAGTCACCTTCCTTGCTTGGTCTTTGTAGATCTCATGAAATTGGTTATTTCCACTTCTCTTATGCTGCCTCCACAATGCCCTCTTTCTCTGTACGCATGCTTAATCTCTTTATTCATCCATCTCACACCCATCTTATTTAACCTTCTCACCCTTGGAATACATTTAGACATTGCATCTACTAAACAGTTTTTGAAAATCACCCAAGCTGCATTGATCTCTTTTCCAGCTAACTCCTCATTCCACGCTACACCCACAAGCTGTCTCCTGAGCTCTTCATAATCACCCCTGTTGTAGTTCCACATATACTCTTTTCTCACAGAGGTCCTCGCACTGCTGGCAACCACCCAGGTAAAGCCCGAGTTGTGTATTGTCTGTTGGGTTTCATGAGCAGTGTGAGCAAGTGAGTTGTCCTGCAAAAACAATATGCCTCTGCCCAGTTTCCCCATGGCATTATTCATTCAGTACCTCCTTCAATTCCTTCAGAGCTATTGAATTAGCTACTGCTGTAACAGTTTCGCCTTTTTTAAGGTACTTAGTAAGGATTACACCATCCATATCCCAAAAGACAATGGCAAGAACCAGACTTTTGGGTTTAGAACTTCTTTGGCCAGGGAGAACTTTTGCATTTCCATTCCACTGATTGTTGTTTTGTCAATGCGTCACAGTGATGAAACCATATTTCATCAACAGTCACAATATGAGCCAAACAATTTGCACCTGATTTCTCAAAATGACCCAAAATCCCTTGAGACGACAGTGCAAATTCACTCTTTTGGTCAGCATTCAAACATTTGGGGACCCATTTCATTGAAAGCTTCTGCATGTCCAGATATTGGTGGATAATGATCCCAACTCGTTCCCTAGATATCTCCAAATCTTTACAATGATTTTGGCTAGTATTCGTCTATCATCAAGAAACACGGCATGCACTGCATCAATGTTTTCAGACGTGATCACTGTGGAAGATCTTCCTGATCTTGCGGCATTTGTTGTCTCAAGATGCCCAGTTTTAAACTTGGTCACCCATCTGGCAACTATTGGATATGCTGGGGTAATATTGGATATGCTGGTTCCAAAAATAGGAACAAGTGTTTTATTGCAGCAATAAAACACGTGTTCCATGAACCCTGCTGTGGGCTGAAACAGGCCAACCCATAATAAAATTTTAAGACAGACAAAGCTTTCCAGGGTCGAGAGTGTAAGATTGCAGATATCAATCACTTTTACAATTATGATTTGTGCAATTTTTACTTGATCTCAGGGGAAGTGCCCCCCCCCCCACCTGCAGACGTCCATGACTGGGTGGTTGCATTTTTAACGATGTCTGAAAGTTTTGAGAGTGCATAGTGCATCAGCGCTCATCATAATTGGTCCAATGCAATTAATTGCAGGATAACTTTGAATACTTCTGCATAGAGTGGGGGAACAATCTGTTTTAGGATTTATTAGAAAACAACAATGAAGATGAATGCTATATTTGGTTGGTATATTTGAAATACTCAAAGATGAAAATATGTAAACCAACATTTATAAGATGTAAGAATAGGAAAGAATAAGTGTGAGTAGAAACACTTTCATTAATGGTAAACGAATTATTAATAATTGTCATTTGCGATATGTGTGTGTCCTATATGTTGCTGGGTAGAGCGAATAGCACGATCCTATAAAGTCTAAACATGAATAAGTGAATTTATGATGGCATAATTAAAAAAGAAAACTTATAAAGAGAGAGTATTGCAGGAATAAATATGGAGCAGCAAATCATCTCGTAAAATTTGTTGCATATGTTATGTGTATTTCTCTGGTTTGTGTATATTTCACTCCGTTTTCCAAGAATTTTATTTTGTTTACTGAGACTCAGTATAATAACATCCTGTCATTATCGGAATTATCCACACTTTCAAGAATCCTACATTCATTAGTTGTTTTTTTTATTTTTTAGTATCAGTGGTTCTTCTGTCTTATCAATCTCACATATGATGGTATTTTGTTGTAGATCAACAACGCCTTATAATACGCAGAATATTCATTTTTATTCAGGAATAGATTTTTTTTTACTGTCTGTTGTTTCCAAAGACTAGAATAAAAATGTCTCTATACCGTTAAAAAACTTTGCGACCTCAACAGAGGCTATACTGCACAAGCAAAAGAAAAAAACAATTAGAATTTTTCTCTTAACATCTGCTTTCAAATTTTCAGTTCCAGAAAACATGTGTACCAGCTGTTTGTAATACAGCCATTGGATACAGAAAGTGCTCAACTCATAACAAGTGACAACATTCAATTGGATTGGTTGACACAATAACCAATCACAGCCGCTGGGTGGGCTCAAAATGGTAGCTCACCCAGCCTCACCTTCTCAGTGGTTTAAAAATAAAACGCTAAGAATTTGACCCGCTGCCCTCTCTTTACATCTTTTCGAAGGGCTCAAAAGTGTATGCATTTTGAAAGCACACCAGGGCTATTAACACAAATGTGATGCAATGTTCGAAAAGTGCCCTCTTCATGAAGCACTAATGCTTTATTACCCTCATGAAGAGGACAATATATTAATGCTTTATTGTCCCCTTAAGAGGACAATAAAGCATTAGTATATTGTGTTCAATTTTAGGAATCGCACGAAGTCTGCAAACAATTGGGGGAGTCTTTAACAGGAATAAATGCAAAAATATAATATCAGTGATACTGATATTTCGTGGATGAGCACTGCACACCTAGCACACGTGGAATATTCGCCCCTGATATATGTATGCATGCATGCAAGGTAAAACATTTAAAGTAAGGTTCACAGAAGTATATCATTCATGAACAAAAATTAACAGATATAATATAGAACATACACCTTCCAAACTGTTTCCAAAATTATATCAGCTTACCTGGTGGAAGCCCTTCACTTTGTATGAGGTCAAGAAACAAATTTGTAACAGTATACAAATGTTCCATTCCTCTAGGATCAAATGTTGGAGATGCTTCATATTTTGCTATTAGTATAGGATCACTAAAATGTAGTACACTAACATTTTGACTAGCAAATTCATCATTTTCAGCACCTTCAGAATATAAAATCTTTACAATGATCCAGATACAAAACAATAACCTGCTGGCCATCTTTAAATAATACAGCTTAGAGGCACTTAGCCCTTGCTAGAAGGGAGTTCATATAAGAACCTAAGAAAAAAAATTATCTGAGAATTAATCATTTATTTGCAAAAAGAACTGTATGCATCATGCATATATATGCAATTTATGGAATAAAATGTAAAAACTTGTAGTGAAATTAGGAAACCCAAATTTATTTAGCACTAAGCACATATCAACATTTATTGTTCCAAGTACTTCTTCATAACAATGTTTATTTGCCTCACACTTCCTAATGCCTGTATGACAATACAGCATTATTTTTAAGGACATTTCTATTATAATGACTGTCAACACTTTGCTTTCATTTCGTTCACTGCTGAAATGACATGAATATTTACTATCCAAATTTTAGAACATAACGTGCAATAAAAATTGCTGATTTTTTTCCTCCCTCACAGAAAATTACTAAATTAATTTAAGTCAAGTATAAAACCTACTTTTAGTGCATTAATTTTAGTTCTTTCTAACATACTTTTCATTTTTACATTATAAAAACAAAATACATTTAACTAGAACTCTGTATCATGTCACAAAGCAATTCAAATAATTTCCTCATTTTCTGTATTCAGAGCCATGCAAGGAAAAAGAGATGCAGTTTGCTGTGTGAAATACATTCAAGAAGGCAAATGGAACTGTATGAAAGATGTGTTGCATTTAAATGGATCTGGTGTAAATCAACAGGAGAGGCCTTCTTCTGGACTCTATTCGTTAATAAACTACTCCCTAATATATCTCTCCATCAACTACCCTCTTATCCACCCCTCACCAACGCTATATCCATCCACATATGCTACAATTTACTGATTAGAATTCCATGTGGTATCCTGTCAAAGGTTTTTGCAAAGCCCAACAGTATCACTGTAAACCTATTCCCTTATCCAATGCAAACTGTCACTATATTATAAAACAGTGAGCAAGTTATTGAGGCATGACCTACCTTCACTAAACCATGCCCCCCCCCCCCAATACAGTATCCCATTTCTGTCTATCCATTCCTGTATTTTGGTCTTGACCAACTTCTCCAGTACCTTGACAACAACTCCTGATATGCTGATCGGTCAATAATTTGTTACCTTAGTCTTGGAGCCTCCTTTATGCAATGGAACTATTTTCCCTCTTTCCACCCTCTTGGGACTAACCCAAAGCTGAGACTTAGATTAAAGAAAGTGGTTAAGGGAGCTGACAATTCCCTGACACCATCATTTAAAACTTGTAATGAAATTTTAAATCCACTAATACCTGTATTCACATTAAGGTGTAATAGGCCATACATCTCAATTTCATTCCACACGGCCAATTTCATTTACTTCAGTTCTCATATAAGCATGAGCAGGTGAGTGTTTGGAAATGGAGATGAGAATCCTGAGAACAAGAATGTAACCTGGAAAGGAAATGGGATAAACCAGGGAGACAGTACAATGATAGTAGATTCTGGAAGCAGTAATGAATGTGCATGAATGAGGGTGACGTGACACGGGGAGTAGTTGAGTCTGGAAAGATATAGGGCAAAAAAATAAAGGTAAGTAGACAGGAATAGGTGCAGAGAGGTCAGACAAGGAGCAGCATTGGTAGGACTGGACAAAGACCAAGAAATGAATTGCTAAGCTTATTTATAAATGCCCAGAGTACAGAACTAAAGGCAATGAAATTGTTTCACTGAGTTTATTCACTCAAAAAAAAAAAAAAAAAACTGTTGGAAGATGTAAAATGTGGTTGGATGAGGATGATATTCTGAGAGGAACAGAAATGGAAGAATAGGAAGAGCAAGCAATGAAAGGGGAGTGCTGCTGATGGTAGCAGGAAAATTATGTCTTTACAAGTTTGAGACATGAGGGAAAAATAGCTACAGTGGTTTTGGAGTAGTACACTATGAGGCAGAGGTTGATAGGTGAGATATTCAGCTGGATTACTATAAATTCATATGTATGTCACAGTAATTAATTTTAATAATATGTAAATATTTCATCTTAAGTATCACAAGACATCATCAATACAGGGATGCAGGAATTACATTAAAAAAAAAAAAAACAGTGTGCATGCATACACTGGAATCCCTTTATGTATACAGTACTGTGTTTAAGGACTAAATACTATTGGGCTGTAATTAAATTAAATTAAAACTGATAAATTTATTTTATACAGTTGAGGATAACACTTTCCCAAACTTTTGGGATAGTGAGAGGGTCGTTACGGTTAAGATTGGGTCTGTGCTGTAAAGGCTTCAGCACTTTCTTTATACAAACATTCATGTTTATATATGGATCAATGTAGTAGGCTGGGTATGTGTTGCCATTGGATCCTGTGGTTGGCATTTTCAACTCCATGTTGTGTGAGACCAGATTTGTGAGGTTTGACTTATCAAACCAGTCTTAACTGATGTGGTCTTGATGTTCAGAGATGCATTTATTTACAGTTCTTCCTGTTTGTCCATAGTAAGACAAATTACAACAACATAGCTTCATATATATGCCAGGTAGCATCAGTGGTAATAGTTTATCTTTTGGAGATGGTAACAAATTGTGAATTTGGTTTATAGGCAGCAACGAGTTTGTATTTATTGCTTTAAAATTTTTGACAAATGTTTGGCGATGCCTTTGATATATGGTATAGGAGTCCTGTGGGCTTCTTGTCTGGGTTGATGTTTTGGAGGTTGGCTAATAATTTTTTTGAGTTGTTATTGGATTAAATCCATTTCGTGAGGCTGTATCTTTAATAATTTCTAATTCTTGTTTTAAAGATTCTTCAGAGGAACAAAATTTTGTTCCTAAGAGTGACCATAAGGCAATTAGCGAGTTGTAACCAGTCATAAGAACTTTTGTGAGGAAGGGCATATGTGGAACCAGGACAGTGATTATGAAAAATTTAGAAGACAACTGAAAGCAATAGCATGGAAAGAGGAATTACATTAAAAAAAATTGAGTGAAAAGTAGAGATGCTGCTTCTTGGACACTGATCAAGAACTATTTAACAACAGCAATGTTTGAGTGTATTCCAAAAGTGAAAGGCTAAATAAGGCAAGAGTAAAATGGATGAATGAAGGGATCAAGCATGAAATCTTGAAGGCACTGTGGAGGCAACAGAAGATGAATATTGATAATAATCGATTGCATGAGGAGTACAAAGAGCAGGCCATAAAGGTGACCTGTTTAGTAAAGACAGCAAAAATGCATGTATTATGAACAGAAATTAGCTAAGAAAAATCCTAGTAAATTCACATTTAGCAATTAGAAGAAAGAATGACTGTGAAAAGATGTTTGATGATAACAATAGTAGATTGATAACTGATGCAGAAGATACTGTTGAGGTATTCAATGAACAGTTTATCTGTTCACAGTGCCTTCAGTATTTCATTCTTGTGAAGGTGACAGCACTAGAAGCTGGAATGTACATTCACATGGAATCATTCTGGTTTCAAGTTACGTTGGAGTAGAAAGGCCACAGAATTTTTGATGAAAGTATTCTTATGTTTCTCAGGAGGAATATTGGAAAATGAGATCATGCAAAATTTAACTGTGAAAGGATTGTGTGTCTTTTTTTTATTATTATTTTGTTCTCACCCATGAAAGGTTGTATGCAAATCTATAATATAGTTTGTACCATGAGTAAGCAAAGAAATTTTTTTTCCTATTTTTTTATGAACTTTATATAGACAGAGTGATCCAAAGGTGTTTAACACCTTGTGAAGTGTCATCCAGTGATCTAAATGCTGCAAAAATTTGCAGGAATACATTGTGCATCATGTGGAAGCAATATCCGAGGAAACAAAAATAGTTCCAAAATTCACCACTAGAAGCATTGTAAACACCAAATGCATGGAATTTGCATATAAAAAAAACACAGCAGGTGCCAAGAGGGTTTTAAAATATCTAAATGGGATTTTTTACCTTCATTCTGGTTATTAATACCATCCACAATGATCACACCAACTTTGCTCTAATGTGCTTTGCTCATGAAGCTGTACTACCTAAACAATTGACTATGTCCGTGGCTATGCAATGAATGATTAGTTATTCTGAAGAAACAGGATCGTTGGTAGTTAAAACCAATCAGTTCACAACAAGTGAATGAAGTTACTACTGCTGTTGTGTAGCAGGCCATGAATAACAGCAATAGTTCCTGTAGTGCACGTGCTGTATCAAGACATGGATATGCCTTACACAAGTATCAGGAAAATTTCATGTAGATTCTGCATTTCTATCCATTCAAGATAACTCTGACACAGGAGTTGTGCCTGCCAAACTTTGAAAGTTGACTGACATTAACTCTAACATTCCTTGATTGAGTGGAGTTGGACACGTAGCTTTGGATGATTTTGTGGAGAGATGGGGCTTACTTTCACCTTATGGAGCTGTGAATATCCACAATTGCTAGGTATTGGCTAAGCAAAACCTGCATAAAATTCAATAAATTTCTTTGCATTCACCCAAAGTTGGTGTCTGGTACGGATTTACAGCTTAACTTATCAATGGATCATTCTTTGAGGACATTCACCATTTTGGGCCCTTTGATATGCACCGGTCTGGCTGGCCGAGTGGTTAGCATATCTGCTCTCCAGTCAAGAGGATGCAGGTTCGAATCCTGCTAAGGGCATGGATGTTGGTGATTGTCCTACTAACCAATTACCATATGTACTGCTGTGACCTGTGTCCTGGTGCAGTATGAACCTTGATGTCTTTGCACCATAAAAAAAAAATCAAATCAAATCCTGTGACCGCAATATGATAAGCAAATTTTTTGGAACTACAGCAGTGCCTATGCATGGATTCAGTCATTTTCATAAAGGATGGGTTCTCTCCACATATCAGTCGATCTGTATAGGAGGCTCTTCGAAAACATTTCACAGAAGCCAGAGTGATCAGCCATGCATTTTCCCACTGTATCACCTGATTCATCTGGTCTAACCCCCTATGACTTTCTCAAAGACAGGGTTTATTGGAATCATCCTGATAACTTGCCAGTGCCAAAAGACAGCATAATGCAACATCAGTCCCAACCAGCTGTGTTCTGTCATGAACACAATATGCAAAGGATGCAGTTTGTGATATACTGAGAAGGGCAGCACATTGAACAGTACAGCCTGCAAATACATAATGGAAATTAATAAAAAATGTTAGTTATGCTTATGTCACTTTTCTCTTTCTTACACAAAGAGAAAAATTATTACTTCTTCATTTGGTACATCATATAGCTCCCCTGGTGATGAATTTTTGAACTCCTTTCTCTCTCAGATATCACTTCTGCATGACAAACAATATTCCCGCACGATTTTGCAGATCACTGGGTAGTGCTCCACATGGCCTTAAACAGGGATATTTTATATATACTGTATATATATTAAAGGATTATATTACTTTAACTGCTTCTGCAAAACCTTTATATACATATGCAGTCGTAACATAAATACTGTTACAAATTCCACACACTCCCAGCACTACCCACAAAATTGCGCAAGCTGGATTCTGTTAGTGGTACTGTGCACAGTCAACATGCAGTGGGGAGATTATCAGAACTGTGTAACTGTAATAGAACCTCACAAGGTTGGAATGCAGCCACCTGTTATTTTCAACACGCTAAAAACACTTGGGAACAGTAGGATGTTTGTGTATCGGACTATTAAACATTATAACAATACAGAGAACGTATCTGACCGCCATAGAACAGGCAGACCATGCTGCATTAGAATGCTACCGCTTGTGAGGGCTGTGAAAGCACACCATCACCATAATCCTGCAAGATGAAAAACGTGATGTTGCAAGAGATGAACGTTTCGCAGAAAATGATGTCACGTGAACTAACTGATGACCTGGGGATTAAAGCCTATCATCATTATACTGGACACTTCCTAACACCACAACTTATGCAGCAGAAGGTGATAAAATCAAAAGGCACTTTTCTGACAGTAAGCGAATGACAGACAGAGATATCTTCCTCACAGATGAGATTTTTATATGCCACGGATAGGCACACAGTGCTACCCACAGTGCATGCCATAGCACCCAGGATTGAGTGGTCATCACCCCAAGTCAGTGATGGTTTGGTGGGAGGGTTACATATTGTGGGCATCCAAGTTGCAAGAAAGGGGTCAAAACGTCTGCCAAAGTGTTTTTTCAGAAACTATGCTGGAACCTGTGATACAGCTGCTGAACAACCTTGTTTCACAGTAGCAGCCTTCCAACAGGAGTCAGCCCTGCACACACACAAGGTGAGGATCACACAACAATGGTTGGAGGTGAATGTACCCAACCACATATCGCTATCTGATTGCCCATCTGAAAGTCCCGATCTGTATCCGTTAAACTTCAAATTGTGGTCAGAGCTTGAGAGTAGTCTGCAAGAAATGACACCCCAGAATCACCCAACTGAAGGTGGATTCGAAGTGAGAAATGGCAGCATTTCCAATGGATGTTGTGCCTGCCACCATCAATATGTATAAAATATTGGTTGGACAGCAGTGATCCAAAACAGAAGTATCCAATCACAGACAAATTAGTATTTTAGTATTTCAGACCAATTAGTGGTAGTCAAAGTATTGAAGAAGTTGGTTAAAGACAAATTTCAGCACTGGGTGGATAGGAATGCGATATTGGAGGTGGTGGTGGTGGGGGAAGCATGCCTTTGTGAAGAGTAGGTCATGCTTCAGTAACTTACTCATTTTCTAGATATAATAAGGTGATAGCTGAGCTGGATAAAGGTAATGGCTACAAAGTCATACTGTTGGACTTCACAAGGTTACCACATGGAATCATGATATATAAATTACATAAATTATAACATCAATCCACACCCATTTTATATATAAATTACATAAAATGGGTGTGGACATGAAGTTGATGATGTGGTTGATGGAGAGGTACCAGATAGTAGTTTATGCAGCTCTGCAGTCCTATAGAAGGACTGTGATTAGTGGCATGCCACAGGACTCTATACTTGGACCACTACTGTTTACTTTGTTTATTAATGATATAGGAAATAATCTAAGGGAAAATATTGAATTGTTTGAGATGATGATGCAGAATTAAGGAGAGCAATAGTAAACAAAGATTATATTGATACTTTACAGGATAATTTAAATAGACTGGCAGTATGGGCAAGGAAAATGGATGACAATTTAATGTGCAAAGTGTAAGATTATGCATTTTGGAATAAAAAGATTACCAGTTTTGTACCACATTGATGGGACTGTATACTCCAAGAACATGAGGCGAGGGATTTGAGGGGTGTTGGTGGATATGGAATTGAATTTCAGAGAGCATTTGCAAGAGTGACTAAAAACAACTCGCATGATTAACTGGTTATTGAGGAACATCTGACGTTCAGAGATAAGGTTATTATTGCTCTTTATAAGGTTTTGATAAAGCCTCATCTGGATTACTGCACACATATTTGATTGCCTGAGTTTCTTGAAGATGTGGAACAGATTCAGAAGCAAATAACTAGGATGGTCCATATGAGGAGAGATTGAAGATTTGTATGTTACAAAAATTGGTTGATCGTCGGATAAGAGGAGATATGATACAAATATAAGTTGCTTGGGGGAGGTGGGTTATAGGATTGATTTTGTGAAAATATTTCAGTACATGAATAATGAGGAAAACTAGAGGTCATCCATGTAAATTGAATAAGAATGTGGTTAGCAAGGAAGTGAGGACTAGATTTTTTGGGGTTGGAGAGTGGTAAATAAGTGGAATAGATTGTCAGGGTCATGGAAGTATTTTTTTCACTTGGCTATGTTACCAATTATATATTATGTTTAATATTTTATCCAAGTGTAAGCAAACCAAGTTTGCGCCTGAAATATTTTCAGGACTGGGGCAACTCACGTAAAGGTGGAGTAAGTTCTGATCACTTGCCTTAATATCTCCCATAATGCAAAGAACATCTCCTTGCAGACATGTATAATACTATGCATTAAGGGAAGGGCCACTACCCAGACCGGTTTTGACCTTTATTGAGGTGCTGTTTAAGTAAAGACCTCTCTAAAAATTAGGTGGTCCCCCAGACCACTCCCTACGAGTGACTGTCCAACTCAGTGACAGGCTCATCCCACCACCAGACAGAGCCATAATCTCAGCAGTGGTCCCACTCAGAGACAGGCAAAAACTACCCCAAACAAAGCCTCTCATACCTCAAGGAAATGGACCACTTCTATGCAAAAGCACATCAGTGGGAGCCAGACCCAGAGGTGGTGATACTAAGGTGGAAGTAATGCAGAAGTCATATCACCATATATCAGTTGCCAAAAGGTGTCAACACCTTATAATTAAAATTCTCTGGATTAGATAGCAATTCTTGTAGAAAGGCCTATACGTTGGTAACATATGACTATTAAATTATTTAAGGAATTTGCAACATATACTAGAATATTAATTAAAAGAAACTTTAATGAATATTTCCCATATTTCGGCAACGTCACACTTGTTTCTTGTTACAAACCATATAAAAAGTTGGCATCCCTTTTCAATTCTACCAAAGACCAACCACTTCCTCTGGACCTACTTGGGGTATATCAGGTCCCTTGCAGCTGAAGACTGTCCCACTTTGGCCAAACAGGCAGAATAGCGAATATCAGGATTTCAGAACATAAGGACTACATCCAGTTTCACCAGTACAGCCACTCTGGGCTTGCAGACTATGCTCTGGATACCCGCCACAGAATACGTTGGAAGAAAGCCAAAGTAATATACCATAGCAAGTTCAAGTACGAAAGAGTATTCATAGAATCAGCCTCAGCTCTAAAAAACGTTCCAAACCTCAACAAATTTGGGTGCATGAGACTGACCCAAATTTGGGAGATTTACATCATGAGAACATCAGCCCAAAGGCCAAGACTACCCAATATAGCCCGCTAGGGAGCACCATTAAATCAAAAAAAAAAAAAAAAAGAGAGAGAGAATTGGGAGAAAATCATTTGTCAAGTAGCCTTAAACAAAGGACTGGTTTAAAATGAAAAGTACTATGTCAGTTCTACAACACTAACTTTAGAGTTCACACTTCTTATGGTTGTTTATGTGCAGATGCAGCAGTCAAGGACTCACTGAGGGAGGTCACAGATCATCCACACCAGATGTCGTACCTTGTCAAACTCATTCACACTGGATTCACTCACCAATTCAACTGGCAAATTGTTTCCTCACTCACTGCTCTGCGAGAGAAAAATTTAGCTCTCACCCTCTTCTTAAACATACACAAACGTAACTTCCATGAATGTGCCCTTGTCCTCTTTCCCCACCTTCTATATAATGAAAAACTGATAACCTATAACAATCTTTCAGAAGCTCTATCATTCTCCACCCAATTTCTCATGTTTAACAGTGTCTATAGCCACATACTCTCAATCTGTCCTCATAATCAACATTCCATAATCCCGATATCATCTTTATTATTCTTCTTACAACTGATCGAAGTTGAATTTTTGACTGTTGGTATTTCCACAAAAACTATCAAGATGCCTATGACAAAAGGTTTTCGAAGGGCTCAATCGAATGGTGGTACTTCTATAAAAATCAGACAAGTGTGTCAAAAGATGAATGCATTTAATTATTAAACCCCAATTCTTGACATATTTAAGTTGAATATGTAATTTTACCTATTTTTGCACAACAAATGATCAGAAAATTAGCCAACCAAACCAAAAGGTAGTGATGTACTTATATGAAACAGAACAACATGCATAAAACGATTACTGCATGCAGGAAGTTTGCCAATCCTAAATTGGCATGGATTTGTTACCAAGAGCTGATGACAACTTGCGACAGCTAATCATACTGACCATAAAGTGGAGGAGCGGTGATTAACTGATGGCCTGTGTTTGCAATATGACCAGCAGAATTAATGAATTTTGTAATTACTGTTTCACAGTTGTTGTTTTTTTTTTCATTCACAAATTGTTGATAAGTAACCCAGTGGTTCCCAAACGTTTTCAGTTCATGGCACCCTTAGTTTATGAGGATTTTCCCATGACGTCCAAAGTTGGAACATAGGCCTACCTAACAGTTGCAGTGCACAGTTGATGCGGTTAGGTTGGTTAAGTTAAAAAAAAATAAATGAAACATGTATTTCTTATTCACAAACTATTTTTACAATTCATGTAAAAAGTATTAAATAAGTATAGATTTTGAACAATCAAATCATTGAATAAATATATCGTTGTTCACTGCACATCTCAAATCTTGGAATCAAATTGGACACAGCTACCCTCATTTCCTGTTCCAGGTTTTATTTTCGCACGTTTCAATGCTGCTAACTTTCGACTCAGTCATAATACTGATGTACGACAGGTTTGCAGAAGCGTAGCTAGGGAAAAGCGGAGGGGGAGGTCTGCCTCGCGCGGCACTTTGAACCTTTTTGAACTTTCGCAGTTAATTCTAAAATACAGTCTCAAGAACTCATTTCCAAATATTGTAATATTACTGCGAATTTTCCTCACAATTGCTGTAAGTGTTGCTAGTTGTGAGAGGAGTTTTTCTAAATAAAATAGAGAAAGAATTACCTACATTATTATGAAATAGACTTCGCCAATGTCATCAACGATTTTGCTAACAGAAAAGCTAGAAAAATAACATTTTAGAATGTTGAAATTAAAGTTTTACTTCAAAAATAAACAGTGTTTTAATTTATTTCCCTATACGTCGTTTTGATTTTTTGTGAGTATTGAGAGGGGCGGCAAAAGCTCTAGCTACACCATTGCAGGTTTGCAATGGAAAGTGCATTGAAAAATAAGAAAAAGATGTGGATTATTCAAATAGCCTCGAACCGCCAAATTCGGTCCTTTAGATTTAGTTGACTGGATTTTGTCCAGCCAGTCGGGAGATAAAGCAAGTCTGGGGAAAAGGTTGGAGGCGAACAATAAGCTAAGCTTGAAATAGCCCAGAATTAAGTTTGTTAGCTGCGTGGTTATGAAATGTTTGTGGTGTGGTTTTCTCTCAGTTATTCTTGTTTGACAGGGTTAAACCTGCTACACAATAAAAGAAGCGATTTACCGGGTCCCGCGGGAAAAATCACTTTTTTTTTTTAAGTGAGAAAACTGATATACACGTGTACGAAATATAAAAACGTGTTAAATAATAGCCATACTTTCTGCAGTTCCCCTCATAAAAAGAAATCAAATCAAACCCGAAACGATCACATTAAATAATTACGCAGAGTAATGTAAGCCCCTAACTCATGATGACTACATTAGGCTTACTATTAAAATGATTATGGTTTGTTCACAAATGATCAAAAATCTCGACAAAGAACACGATATCTTAAATTTAAAAAATGAATTTGTGAATTTGTGAACTTGTACTAGAAAATTCCCCTGTGAATTTTCTAGTACAAGTGGGCAAACAATCCTTCTTCCGCTTTGATGTTCATGTGGAACAATGCTAACCACACTTACTGAAAGATCTGAAGCAATGAAACAATGTTTTACTAGCTGGCGTTCATACGAAATATTCATATTAAAGATGTCTCCTGGAGTCAAAGACTCATCATGGGTGGTAAATGGAGAAGGAAGTCATCTGTCATGCCTTGCTTTACAGTGATTCACTACTGCGCACTCGCCACTTCATCCGGTAATGCATTTCCTTCACCTACCACTTAGCAGGCAAAATTCATGTTCACACCCTTACCACATCTTTATGCAACTTTCAAGGCTAAAAAATATGATTTTTTTTTTCAAGTACTGAATTAAAAAAATTAGAAAATTAAAATTGAGAAAAATTTATAACTATTGAATTAAACAGGTGTAGAATTATTAAATTGGTCAATAAATTAAAACTTTAACTAATTGAGGTGCCAAATCTAAAAGAAAAATTTTATACAATGTTTTTTTTATAAGATTTTGAAATATTTGATCGCGAATTAGTAACACTAAAATGTAAACATATTTTTATTTAATCGGCCGTTTGTAGCAGTTGTGAATATCAACGCAAGTAGCAGTAGGAAAACTGAAACATCAAGATTAAGGTAACAAAAATTTGAATTATCACGTGCGCTAAGATATATTTGAATCACTCGTTTCTTTAATTTATTGTCTCCTTAGAAGTTGTACAATGGCTGCTTTTGTGGCGATCATTTAGCGGTAGCATATAATCCAATGTAAAGCTACATAGCATCGACATCAGAACACAAACCGAATCCCCAATAGCAAAATACCAATAATCTAACATAATCGTTAATAGTAAAAATTATATACTGCAATAATATATCTGTCTGACCGGTTGCCCTAAATGTATAATATAGCATAGAAGTTTGTGTGTCCCCCCCCCCCACCAAAAAAAAAACGATAAATGAAGCTTGTTATGGAAATTTAATTCCACGAAAGTGCTTGTATGGCTCTCTACGCCAATTATTATTAACAGAATATAATCGCTAACGCACAAGACCATAGTTTTGCTGTGGTCTTGTGCATCAGCTAATTCCCGGAAAACAGAAAAAAAAAAAAAAAATACTAAATGCCTCCCTTTCCTCATACAAATCCAAAGTAAAGCCGTTACTATCCCATACATACATTCCATCACACTGCCATCTCCGAATGGAGACGGCAGTGTGATGGAATGGTCCTGTTTATCCTGGTTTGTTCTCGGACCTCTGTTTATGGTGCCACGAACATTGAACTCCGAGGGGGGTATCTGCCTGAACATTCCCGACAATGCTTCCTACTTTTATGGCAAGTCGGAATAGCAGACAATGTCTTGCCAGTCCTTCACACAGAATCAGATAGAAAACCAACCTGCTACAGAGAAGTCAGACACTGTTGTTGGAATCAGAGCAGATTTAAAACATTTCCCAGACCTCATTCTCATTTATCAAAATTCTGGGAGATAGTCATATAAAATCAAATTAATACTTGTTGACCTATCTTTATCCAATAACATATTGATGACGCTAATCAGGACTATTTCTTTGTGTTGTTCGTTACAATTTTAAACTGTTCTCATTGTTGCTGTTTGCGTACTGAGACAAACTATTTGTGCTCTGAAGATTGGTACAAACTCAACGAAATATCAGAAAGGAAAGAAGCGTATTATTTTCTTATTGTATTATTCGTATTATTTATTATTTCGATTGTTTTGTGTTGTGAATTAAGACCATTATTTAAAAATAAAAAAATCCAATATGAACTGCCAACACAAGTCTTCCTACTCGTTTATGTATGAAAGCGCCTCCGTAGGGCAATTGTAAGACTTCTATACCTCCATACTTGAGCATTTCTGGTCGAATATTACCTACTCCTGCTGCCTTCCACATATCCACACTTCAAGTATGGATATGTATTCCTGACTGCATGCCTGGTCAGTGTTTTTTTTAACACTGTACTGTCATCGCTGCTTGTTTCATTTAGCAATTTTTCGAAGTAATTACTCTATACTTCAAGGATATCTTGTTCTCCAGTTTTCATGTCATCTTTATCATCTCTAATTCCTTTTATAACACTCTTTGCTCCATTTCTGAACGTCTTCAACAACCTCCCGAATATCTTGCCACCTTCTTCTGTTCTGGCTAAAGTCCTCCCATAACTTTTGTTTAGCTAGTTTTACACAGTGTTTAGCTTTCTTACATTTGTCTCTGTATTCTCTAAGAGCACAAGATGACTTATTTCCCAGGAACTTTTGATATGCTTTCTTTTTTCCTTCACTGCCTCTTTTATTTCCTGTGTCCACCACGGAGTTCTGATTTTTCTATCCTTGCAGACAACCTCACGACATGCCTGTCTGGCTGAATCAATCTGTTTTCTTCAGGGCTTGCTACTAAATCTCCACGGTTTGGTTCCTGTTCTCAAGCTGTTTCGTTTTCAACTTGAATAATATTTGTGTATTGTAGTCTACAGTTCACATCTGAGAGCTGCTCAACTTTAAAAAAAAAAAAAAAAAAAGTAGCGCAATTGGAAGAACAACGGTACATTGCGCCCTTCGATTGGAATAGGCCTAAGTTCGATTCTCGTCGCGACGGGAGGGATCTTTATCTGGACGATTTCAATCAAAGGTGAGTTAGCCGATCTCATACAGAGGTAGCAGGGTTTTTTCTCCAGGAAACTCGGGTTTTTCATCCCGCATACAGACAAATCGGCCCTTCAGAACACACGCAATTTACAGACAAAAAATACTAGTTGTGGAGGTGGGTGGTAGATGGCGTTGATGGAGATGATTCCTAGTAGAGGTTCGGTGTAGTGGTTGAGACAGTTGTAGGTGTCCTGCGATGAGTCTTCGGTCTCCTTGGACGTGTCGCGAATAATAATAATAAAAAGCTGTTGTTCTTAGGTTACACATGATTATTCAAATATTTCTAGTATAATATGAAGTTCAGAATAAAGAATTTCAGCATGTCTTAACATAATACCAAAACGACTCGAACAAACTTCAGTTACAGAAATATAACTGATAGACTGCCTATTTAGGAAGGGAGAGTGGTGGGAGGGATGCATGCGTTCACAGGAGAGAAGGCGAATGAATACCCACATTTCGAAAACTAAGCAGAAGAAAAATGAATGATTTGAATGGGAGTTTGCTGTGATATAATATTTACGTATTTCTCCTGATGATGTGGAACAAGAATTTTCATTAAATTGGTAGAGTGTGCAATAAAAATGATTCTATTCCATCTGTTTTTTTTTTTTTTATGTGGAATAATACAAGCAACAACATTTCTAATAAACACTTAAAGCAGTGAGTTGTCGTGAGTGATAATTTTTTTGTTGGTGTTCGCGCGCATGTACACACCACACACACAGAGTTGACCCTTCAAGAATGCGGGTTTGAACTGCGCGGATCCACTTATACGCAGTTTTTTTAAATAAATATATTGGAAAATATTTTGAGTCTTGCACACAATTTAAAAATATCGCAGGCGAACTGCATTAGCCTAGAAATATTGAAAAAATTAAGAAAAAGTTAGGTGTGTTGTGAATGCATAAAATATGCACAAATCTATTGTAAAACGTTAAAATTTATCAAAACTTACAGACCGTACATGTCACCATTCGTAGTTGAGAGAAATATAAACAAACGTAAAGATGCAGTATTAAATCATAACTGCATAAAATTAGTTAAATGAATTCATTTAACTAAAATTAGTTTAATTAATTAGCATAAAATAAAAATTTTATAACGTTTCAATCATTAGTGTATAGGCTACCGCGAAGCAATCGTATTGAAAGCAATCATATTGCTGCTGCTTCGTTATCAATGCATGAATCGTTATACCCGTAAACAAATATGAATTTCATTTCCACATTATCTTTTCATTTTTGATGTCTAGTGTTTAATACGTATAACATCTACAGTGTTTTGTATCATATAAGACAATATTGATGTAGGTACTGACAAACATATGATTCTTCTTGTAAACAGACGACAAACTTACAGTATCGATAAAACATAATACAGTACAGTACTGTAAATGCATTTTCACTTCCTTATCATTTTCTTTAATAACATTTTCCTTTCTCCAGGTTACTTTATCGTAAGAATATAGTATTTAATATATACATACCATACAAAATATGTGTTAATCGACTGTTTATGTTATCAGTAAGACTTCCAAGTCAACTATTGGTATTTAGGGAGTCAAATCATATATTTGCATATATATGAAAATACACAAAGTGCTATCAAAATTTTGGTAATTCACTAAAGAGATTTCTGATGCCAGTGGCATGCCAAGAATATGTACATATATGATATAATACAAGGAAAGCGGTAATTTCAACCTGCTAGAAGTATTCAAACGAAAAGGACCAACAGGAGATTTGGTTGTTTCAAATAGGTACATTTTTTGTTGTTATTAAGACAAGCAAAATCCTATGGATTCTTTATTTGAAAGAATCCTATGGAGTCTTTCAAATAAAGATTTTTGATTTGAAATCTTTGTTGTTTTTCTTTTGAAATTTTTCTTTTTTTGACATCTCAAATACTTAACATCCGAGGGCTCCATGGGGGTATGCGCAATAATAATAATGACTACAATTAAAACAAAACAACTACTGCATAAACAGCAATCAGCTTCAGATATTGGCATTTTCTATAATATAAGCAACAAGCTTACCATTTACCAAATATATCAGAATGATTTATAATTGTTTTAAAGATTCAACTTACCAGTGTCAACTAACAACATATATCGTTAATAATAAATGCTTGGCTGAACTCAACACAAGAAATATTCTGCCAATTATACCAACACTGAACGTATTAATCAGTTAACTGGAATTTCAAAACAGAAAAATTCAGAAGCAAAAAGTGGAATGGCACGAAAGCAACATGTCTGATAGTAAATCAGTACTACACATTTTGCAACTGCACAATAAATGAAACAAGACAAAAGAACTTTTCATTTCTTTCAGGGCGTACAATATTTAAAAAAAGTTCAAAAAAACAACTCGACGAGACCGTCAGCCCACTTACAAGCAGCTCGTTTGGCATTAACACGTTGAACAGCCCGGCAGAACAGCTATCGTCTCGTCAATAGGAACACCACCCCTCCGTCACAGCCGCACAGTACGCTTTGTGTAGCGTACTGCCGCCCAGGGTCACATCCGTCGCTGACTCATCTCGCTGGTCCTAGAGCAGGTTCGTGGAATTTCACTAGCAGCAACGCTCCCGTAAAAGACACGTCTGTCGATAGGCCTGAGGCAGCACGGTTAAGCTACAAAAAACAGCGGACTCAGCAACAGGTCGGTATGCGAACAGACTGCGCGACTACACTCGTGGAGCAACTGGTCCGCAACGTAACAAAATAAATAAATCATATGTGATTATTTAAACAGATGCATGATTTTTTTCAATCAATTTACATACGTTCAGTACATACATTGTATTTCAAAGATTCTTAACACGAATTGCACATATGTCTAAAGTCATACTTTGGGTATCCTCAATTCATTTGAATTGAAGATGTTTTTTTATATAAACTGTACAAAAATAAGTTTAATCAAACGGCATTAATAACAAATAAGTAAAGAAATAATTTGTCTTGAGGAGACACAAAAGTTTTTTTTTATGAACGCTTAATTTATTTCGGCAAGACTTGAGGATTCACAAACAACTATTAATAAAGTTAAAAAAAACACTTATTTGCACTGAAAGCCATTTCTTGGAACCGCCATATGATCATCAATTAGCATCTGGAAAATTGTCGGTCTGGGATGTTAAGGTTGGTTCATTTCATCACAAACAGCTCTCCCCCCACACACACACACTCCCCCCCCTCTCTCTCTCTCCTGAGAAAGCTAACATGCCGGTAGCTCATGATGTATGATCATGTTTCGGAGACTCATGGGCTCGCCTATTGACAAATCCGACCTCGACAATTACTACGAACTTCAATATCTAGCTATAATTTCAATTGAAACAAAATTCCAAATTTTATATTAGGAAAAGGCAATTGGATAAATATTCTCAGGCACAAAGCAAGTAGAACGTCCTTACAAAAACGATGTATATATTTCTAATAGACTTCGAGGGGAGGTTAAACTGGGAATCTGATCTGAAGTGAAAATGACAAACATCTGTTAAAGAACACATAGTGAACATTTCATATTTCTTCTGCGCTTTCTCACACTCTCTCTCTATCTATCTGTGCGTGCGTGTGTGTGTGTGATGAAAAAATTTGACAAAGGATCACTTTGTTCTGTGAAGCTCTAAACTTTAATTGCGTTTTTTAATATATATATATATATATATATATATATATATATATATATATATATATATATATATATATATATATATATATATATTCTGACCGGAAAGGAAAACCCTACACAATAAAATGCTTTATGAACCATGCACATAGGACTCAAGTTCCTACATCTTGTGCCACTGCTGAAAATAAAAAATTGCTTATAGAGGATATAATGAAACCCGAGAGAAAAATTACAAATGGCAGGTGTGGCTTTCCAATATTAGTGAAAGCTCAATGAATCAGTTTAATATATTTTTAATGAGAATGAAAAGTAAAATTTACATAAGATGCGAAACTGAATGTCAAGAAATTAATCAGCTGAGAAAATTTCACTACTTTATAGTTTGAAATGATCATTATTATAATAAATAAAATATGTATATGTCTTGATCCACAGTAGCACATCAATACCTTGTATGCGCAAGAGGATAAGAAAGAAGGAATCTGTTGTCTTTTTCTTTTGAACAGATCAGGGTTGTATAATAGGCAAGACATTGTGACGAAGGCTATTCCAAAGAAAAGACAGATGAGATAAAAGAGGAGGGGAAAAAATTCGGTTCAGTAAGATTGGAGCTGGACTGCAAATGGGTACTGACCAGCAGTTGCTCTTGTTCTTATGGTATGGAAGAAAGTGGAGGAATGATAGTTGCCATTTCATCAGAACACTGCCCATTAAAGTACCTATAGGCAAGGCAGAAACCAAATGAGAAAAGGACTTGGGGTAGATCTGTATGAGAGAATTATCAATTAACAGGATTGCCCTTTTTTCATAAACAGCATCAAGTAGTCTTAAAGGATTTGGGTGAACCAACTCAAGCTTGCAAACACGTATTCCACGGTTAGACAGATTTGAGATTTATAGATTTTTTGGCGGGTGCTGAGGCAATGGCCATGAAGTATAGGTCAGCTCGAGAAGAGAAATCTTCACTTTGGATAATATGTGAATATTATCGAAAGTTAGGGGAAGTGACGCGAGATCCTTCTTGAGAGAAATTAGCCAAGATTGGATTTCGGTAGTCACTGAAATTAACAAAGTTGTCCTCGTCCCATCCCACTGAAAAATAGCAAGGAGATCAAATTTAGAGCACTAGTAGTTGGGGTAGATATCGAGGTTTTTAATAACTGGGTACTGTACACAAGGTTTTTCCGAAGAAGAAAACGGTGTACTGTCATCAGCGAAGCTGTGAAAAGGATTTGAAGTGAGAGGTCATTTATGCATAGGAGGAAGAAAGGGGATGAAAGCACAGGGCCCTGGGTTACTCCTGCATTGGTGGGGAAATCGAGAGAAATAATAAGAATGGATTCATGCATCCACATGCTTAGCATGTGGATGCATGAATCCATGCATCGGTATTTCCTAAACGGAGTTCCGTCAAAACTTTGAAGGAACTCCTGCTACATTCGGAACATTCTGCTATTGCATCATTTAAATATTTTTTTAAAATGCTTCCCATGCACTGTCGTTATTCTTCCCATCCAGCACCCAATAACATTCCTCTGAACTCAGTATACTCCTCACTTGGTAATTTCCTGCTTTGTAGTTCAGCGTATAATCTTTTCTAAATGGAACATTCATAAACTTAGTCACTTCCCAAGCGAGTACCGGTGATCACTGTCACCAATCGGAGACAGAATAGTTATGTCTTTAACTGAAATATCCTAAGACACTATAATCAAAACACAACCAACATCTCGATTTACAAAAATTTTCTTCATAGTATGGGAGTGTACTCGCACTCTTGCCACTAATCTCTTATGTTTCGGTACTTCTTAAGAGTTCTTTCACCCAAAATAAATTTATCATCCTTCACTCATTTGTCCTAAAAAAAGCTTCATGCGCCCCTTCTATATCCTCACTACTGCTCGGTTATATCTGATTGTTTGCACCAGGAAAGCTTGATTGTCACTCGTTCCTCAATATCAACAGAAAGGTTTAATAGTCTTAATGAAGGGCGTCTGTTCAGTTAGGGCTGCAATGGATGTGAATTCTTGATATTACATTACAGTGTGCATCATTGTCCATCACAACATCTCCGTACCATAAAATAGTCTTTCTTAGTCTTATACACACCGTCTTCTTTGTTTCATAGTTCCGTGAATACTTTTAATGGAGAAAACGAAGTCTAAATGGTGCAGCGGGAAGGATTTAACAAATTAGTTCGTGTCGACATGGATTCAAAGACCATCACTACTAACAGTAGTAATTTTTTAAAGTTTTTTTTTTTTAGGATGAAGAAACATTTAAGGTTTTTCTTTTTTTTTTTTCGCTCAAAATTAATCGTATTTCATGAAAACTACTATAGAAGGAAACATAACAGCAAGTTGCACAATATATTATTTACAAACGTAAGAAACTGCTACAAATAGAAAGAGACAATATTAGTTTAAATGCGGCTAAAAATATACGGCATGGGTTATTATGTATTCTAAACAAAACAAACCAGCCTAAGAGTACACAAAACAACAGACTGATTCTACATAGATTCTACTATGTTAAATGGCCGAAGTTGGATCAACTGGAGCTAAATGCAGCATGAAACTGGATTCTTGATATGACATTACATTGCAATCATCGTTCTAATTCGCAAATAGTGAGACAGCTAATTTAAAATGAATAATAAAAGTTACATACTTCTATTGTCTAGCTCGCCTTGTTTCAAAGATAAGGAAGAATACAGATGAGCGTGAAGTTACGAAAACACGAAATGACAAGATCTATGAACTCCACGTCACTAAGTCTCCACTACGCCAAGTAATCGTTTTCCCTTTTACAGAATAGCTTAAACCTAAGTTTTCCCAAAGGAAAACTAAAATGTGATACGATAAGCACTTTGCCGAAGTCTAATTTATCAGAACTGTCATGTGCCAAGAGATCTACCTGTCACTGGGTTGTGAACAGACAATAAATAAACTTCGTTACGAAGTTCTCTCTTTAACTACGGGTTCATAACACTGTTGCTGTATCACAAAAGGTTTTAAGTACTTTCTATGCTTTGATATAAACGAATCGCAAGAATGCTGCGAATGAGAACAATTTTATATATACAGTACTGTATTCGAAAATTGCCGTGCTATAGTTTCCTATTCAGTCTTGTGAGCTTCAATCGCTATGCGTATTAAATTATTTCTCAAATCCTCGGAGTTTAATATAGGAAAAAAAAAAAAACTAGGATTTTTTTTTTCTTCTGGAAAAATATTGTCCTATGGACAATTTTTTTCCAGAAGGATGGAAATATAACGTTATATTTCCTCAAGGAATGGAAATATAAATCTAAATTTAAAAGATGAAAAAATATCATCTAGAAGGGCATTTTCCGAGGCAATCACAGAATAAATGAATAACATGCATGCGATAAAATGTTTTTCATTTTAAAACTAATTTTAATCATTGATAAATTAGCTTTTCTACCAAGGCAGAAGTATTTGCCACAACAGAATGATTTATTTATTGTCTGTTCACGAGAAACATATCTGTTAACTGTCATTCAATAAGTTTCT
This sequence comes from Typopeltis vanoorti, assembly GCF_054136105.1. Taxonomy (NCBI): domain Eukaryota; kingdom Metazoa; phylum Arthropoda; class Arachnida; order Uropygi; family Thelyphonidae; genus Typopeltis; species Typopeltis vanoorti. Next base: position 17,467,392 of record NC_143551.1, read on the forward strand.
TATTTCAACTGTCCATTACTCGTGTTCTAACAGTTCAATAGGTCCATTCAAGAAAATAAACCAATCATAACCTTACTTGGTGATTCCTCAAGAAAAGAAACATTGTATTATTAAACACTATTGGCAATATTGAACATATTTCCCACAGTTTTATTAGGTGAATAGTCGGATGATGTGATAAATCATCCAACTATTCACTCTTCTGATGTATTTGTCAGTTTGCAATCAACTTTATTTTAATGATATCGCTAGGAACGATTAAAGTGATGAATAATTTATAAATTATCACAATAAGTTAATGTTTAAATGCTGTTAACAGTATCCATAAAAATAAGAGTTCACTGAGATTTTCATATTAAAAACAGAGTTAATAAATATGCACTAGAATAATTTCCTTATTCTTTCTTGGTGGTTGCAGTTTCCCCTCTCCCATTTTTCATCGTAAAATTTTCCCAACAGTAAAATAAAATTACAGTTTTTTCAAAGAACTGAGGTATCAGGTTATCTATCCTCTTCATACAGTGTCGTGAATCATTTCATAAGACAACTTTTCTTTCAACGGCATAATTGATCAAGAGGTTTTGTGCTGATGTGCAATCGAGCTTCGTATTCAAGGACGCCGATCTCGTATTGCTGACTAGGATTTAAAATAAATAAAACACCTGAGGGAGGGAAATGCAGACTTTATTCTTTAATTTCAAAACTAAATTGGTGCTGTTTTTAAATGAATCCGCATTCATCTACTAACAGTTGTCGAAAAGCAATGGCAAATTAAGAGTTAAAATAAGGTAGGTAGTTTACTTAAAAGCCAATAAAGTGGTTTTGTCAATCAGGTCTCTTATGCAAGGAAGTGTCACACTAGGTAATGAAAATTATAAGCTATCTAGTTTTCAAACATTCCCTTACATAAGATAGTTTAGTGACATCACACTTCCTGTGTCCTACAACTTACGCGCGGCAGAGTAGCTTAAGTCTTCCGGAAAGAAGGACTGGAGTGACCATTCATAGGTAAGTGGTAATGCTTTCCTACTTTGAGATGTTCTACATTCGAATTAGACATTGAAGAATTTTATAAATATCCATACCAAGCATCTACTGAATAGCATCTCTTCCTTTCCAACCTACAGGCCATGGGATCAGAATCTCACTTTGGCATAGATGTTTTGAATGTCTTCAGGTAATAAATGATTTTCATTTCATCTGTGAGACTGCCTCTCTGCAATATTTCCTGGAGCAACATTTCTGGATTATGTAAGCACATCACAGTGCCAATGTACCAAGGGTTTACGACGACAATATGTTATTCACGCACAATTTAAAAAAAAAAGTCCGGTGGTGAAATGCTGACTTAACTCAATCCATTTTATGTTCCCACTGCTGTTATTATTTAGTCTTTTGCTTGCGATCAATACATTGACGCTGTATTTTTTTCCTCTTAGAGTGAAACAAAAACAAGACGTTATATATAATAGTTCAACTGGCTCATATATTAGCATATGGCAGGGGTGTTCAATCCATCGATCGCGGAGCGATTTTTGGTCGATCTCTTGTGTATTCCTCCTTACTTACGAATTTAATTAAAACTGGAAATATAATATTTTATTTATCATTATTTTGTATTATTTTTAATTCGCTTTATGTGTATTGCTATTGTTTATTTATTTTTCGTTAAAAATGTCAAATCAGTAATTTTCTTATAAGTCCGGTTAATGAATTAATTTTAATCAGTGGAAATCAAACAGCGAGCCGAGTGAATACGATTATAAGCAAAGTGTAAAAACTCGATTGTAGCTTAAATATTAAATATTCCAAAGCACATTACATCGATTTTTTACTTAGGTTAAGTCCCATGTGAATATTGTAAAAAAATAAACTTTGTTTGTCTCGGTATAGTTTGTATTAGATGTTTTTGTCTTTTTCTTCCTAACATGGAATTTAGGCCAAGTGGCCTGTTCCGGTCTCATGCCATCTCTTTCTTGGTCTGCCGATTCTTCTTTTTCCACTTATTTTGTATTTGTATATACTACTTTAATAAGAATATGTTAGAGTGTTAAAAACAAAAACAATGTTTTTGTCGCCGAAGCTGTACATGGCGGCATTAGAAAGATTGTATGTATGAGAAAGGCTTGCAGGCTCTAAGTGTAAACATCTCCGAAGTCAGTCAGTAAGAGTTCAAACAACTTTCCGATGGCCGGCAACTTACAATCAAAAGAAAGCCGAGGAGAACAAAAGGCGTGCCGAACTTGAAACTTAACATGAAAGACTCATACCGATTCTTTGGGGGTTGCCAAACTTCATGCGAGGTCTCAGAGGAGGCCTAATAAAAAGGGACTGAAGCAAGCAGAGTCGCCGTCAGAGAGACTGCCCGGATTCACGTTGCTTGAGAGAGGAGTTTCCCGCTTCCAGAAAGGAGCTTCTCGGTTCGAGACGTCGCTAAAGAGAGACTACTTCTAGGCCACAGACAAGGTTTCAAATTGCCGAAAGGAAGGAGTTCCAATTGTGAGAAAACTTTCCAGGCCAGGTTAATGTCAGACATTCACCAGTGTGTTGCGTTTTCATTACAATTTGATGAATCAAACGCCTTCACTGATATTGCTCAGTTAATGGTATTTCAAGATTATTCAAGTAAAGAAGAACTTTTAAAAATTATACCATTATTGGGAAGGACTAGGGGAGAAGACATTTTTTCGGCATTTGATGAATTTGTGAAACAACACAAACTTCCGCTTTTAAAACTTGTGTCTATTACTACTGATGGTGCTCCTGCAATGATAGGTAATAAATCAGGCTTCATTTCATTATGTAAAAACGATGACAAATATCCAGATTTTTTAACGTACCACTGTATTATTCGCCAACAAGTACTTTGTAGTAAAAGATTAAACACAAAAGATGTTTTGGATATTACATTTAAAATTGTAAATTCTGTTAGAGGAAAAGCCCTGCAACGGCGGTTATTTAAATTACAGGCAGATCATGATAGGGAACTTCTGTTGTACAATAATGTTCGCTGGCTCAGCAGAAGTCAATTTTTAGAAAGATTTCTTGTATTAATTAATGATATAAAAACTTTTCTTGACGAAAAAGGAGATATTTATCCACAATTGAGTGATAAAAGATGGTTGTTACACTTATCATTTTTAGTAAATTTCTGTACGAAATTAAGCAATTTAAATTTAGAGTTACAAGGTAGAGATAAAAATTTAATTGACATGTTAAGTTCAATAAAAACTTTCCAACAATACTTACTTTTATTAAAGAAAAATATAAATGACCGCGAATTTAGACATCTCCCATATTTATTAAAAATTTTTGAACAAAATCAAGAAATGCTTCACTATGATTTAAAATAATTTATTCGTAAAATAGAATTAGTTGAAGAAGAAATAAATTCAAGATTTAAAGATTTTAATAAAACTGAAATGATTGTATCTTTTATCAATAATCCATTTCAAGAAAACTTGAACATCACAGAAATTTCAAATAAAATTAATGGGCTGTTTGATATAAACCAAGCTGAAGTAGAACTTGAAATAATAAACATTTAGAATAGTTTACATTTAAAAATCAATAAACAATGAAGTCATTTGGAAGGATGCACATGAAAAATTCCCAATATTAACTGATATTGCGCGAAAAATTCTGTCGTGTTTCGGATCGACATACTTGTCAGAATCAGCATTTTCAAATATGACGTCATAAAAATCAATTAAGAAACCAAATTACAGACGATCATTTGGATGATTGTCTGCGATTGGCCACTTCTTCATATCAACTTGACTATGAAAATATTGCGAGTTCTAAACATTGCCAAATTTCACATTAAATTCTTTTTTTTTTTTTTTTTTTTTTTTTTTTTTTTTAAATCAACCAGCATTTCCTGTAACTTGTGAGTTTGTAATCAATCTGTTGTTTTTTCTAACTTTGGTTTTCCAAAATACAGAAATAAATATTTTATTCCAATATATTTTTTGTTGTATTAAAATATCTGTTGTATTAAATAATTAAAAGTGATAAATAAATTTTTAAATACACAAATAAAGTTTTTAATTGTGTATTTTTTTAGTTGTTTATTTGTGCGTAATCAGATATCAGATTGGGGGAACGTGATCTATATAAGAGAGTGGATCGCCGAATAACTTTTTATAGAAAAGTAGCTCGCGTAGTAAAAAAGGTTGAACACCACTGGCATATTGCTCAAAAAATATAACATCTTGAAAATACTTTATGAAGCAAGTAAAAAAAAAGTTATGAAACTTTTTATATTATGAACACTGGCAATACAGGGGCATACCGAGCTGGGTCAATAGCTTAGTGAAATTAGTAATAACTGGTGAAATTTGTGTAAAAAGTGCTTAAAATTCGCTAAAAGATATTTGAAGATGGATGTCACAAATCTACATTCTCTGGATAGATGTTAGTAAGTGAGTAAATCTACTTCGCTATTCCACAGTTGTGAGTATGAATAGAAATCCTCAATATTCAATTTGTCTGGAGTATGCCAATTATCTCGAGGTCTGAAAAGAACCAGACCTCGAGATAAGTGAGAGGATCAAGACAAATTGAATAATGAGAATTCCCATAAGTTCGAGTCTTTTAAAAAAATAAAAATATGGAGTGGTTCCAAAAATTTATTGCATGTATGCCTTAAAGCATACAGAGTTTATGAAACATTAGTTGAAATCTTCATATTTCGGAGACTTTCAAGTTGCAAAGCCATGTCAAGTCTAATTCCTTACCTACTGACAAAACTAATGGACTATTTACATTTCCTGAGTGGGAATATTATAAAAGAGAGTAGAAATCGATAGTACATTTGAAAGAGTTAAAGTAAAAGCCCGAGTTTATGGGGGGGGGGGGGCTACGCCTCTTCAAGCGATCGACTAGTAATAATCTTGGTTTATTACAAAAGATGGAAGATTAGTTCATTTCCATTCATTTTGACAAATTCACCCCCATTTCCCAATGAATTTTATATCAACACCTTGAGCGGTAATGGTAACTGAGTCCATTTTGTGGGATGCTAAAGAGGCAGATATATATTATACCTTATGGTAAACCAACAAGTTTTTCCCATTCAAAAGTTTCTAGAATTGTGAATGGGTGGAAGTAGATTGGGTCTAGTTGAAAATATGCCAACTAAGGCTCTGACTAATATCTTCTCGGTTTACTGAATGTGTTCTTTGGTTGGTGTGTCTGCGTTGAGGATGATAAAAGCTTGAGTTTTTGGGAGAAAAAATATGGACTAATTCGACTTTAGTTGAAATGTCCTATACAGACGTTTCGGAAGCAACAAAAAACAATGGAATATGGAATCTGAACACTTGTAACTTTCGTGATATTTCCATATATATGAGAACTAATAAACATATTTCAAAATTAATGGATTAACTGGAAGATGAACCGAATAGATAAATGGTAAATTCAGTTCATGCTCAAAAATGCCATGTAAGTGTATACAGGGTGATCAAAATTGATGTATCCATGTTTCGCTGTTTAATGATGCAAAACATAGCAGGAATATTCTTTCTTTTAGCAGAAATATATTGTGTCATGCGGAAGCAATATCTGGGAGTGAAAAAAAAAAAGTTCCAAAATTCACCGTCAGGAGCCGTAGTAAATACCAAATGCATCGAATTTGCATATCATGCAACTCGACAGGTGCCAAGAGGGTTTCAAAAGGTGGAGAAGGGATTTTTCCCCTTCATTCTGGTTTTTAATACCACCCCCAATGAATGGCACCAACCTTTCCCCAAAGTGCTTCGCTCGTGAAGCTACCTAAAACAATTGCAATGCTGTTGCTGCACTCCACGAATTTCGTCGCCTGAACAAATGTCGACGAGGTCCACTATCTCCATGTAGTCTGCGACGAATGATTAGTCATCTTGAAGAAACGGGATCGTTGGGAGTTAGACTTGGCAAACCAATCAGTTAACAAATAAATAAAGTTGCTACTGTCATTGTGAAGCAGGCCATGAATAACAGCGTTGGTTCCTGCAGTGCACGTGTTGTATCAAGACACATGGATGTGCCTTAAACAACTGTCTGAAAAATTCTACAGAAGGTTCTGCACTTCTACCCATTCAAGATAGGCCTTGACACAGGAGTTGCGCCCACAGGACTTTGAAAGTCAACTGACATTCCTTGCTAGAGTGGAGTTGGGCATTGCGTGGTCTTGGACGATTTTGTGGGGAGATGAGGCTCACTTTCACCTGAACGGGGCTGTGAACAGCGGTTTTATTGTAGCCCATAACAGCAGTTATGGGCTACAATAAGACCCGCATGCAATCCAACAAATCTTTTTGCATTCACCCAAAATTACTGTCTAGTACTGGTTTAGAGTTTCGTTGACCATTCGTCTTTGAGAACATTCGCCAGTCTGGTCCTGCAACCTGCTTAGTTACTGCCGACAGGCATCGCGATATGATAAGCAATTTTGTTGTGGCACAGCTACAGCAGCACCTGTACATGGATTCAATCATTTTCATGCAGGATTGGGCCCCACCACACATCGATGGATCCGCACAAGAGGTTCTTCGAGAATATTTCACGGAAGCCAGCGTGGCCAGCAGTGCATTTCCCACTGCATGGCTGCCTCGTTCACCTGATCTGACCTCCTGTGACTTTTGGATTTGGGGATTTCTCAAAGACAGGGTTTATCGGAATCATCCTGATAATTTGCTAGCGCTGAAACACAGCATAACGCAGCATCAGTCTCGACCAGTTGAACACACAGTTAAGGATGCAATTTGTAACATACTAGGAAGGGCAGCACATTAAACAGTGCAGCCAGTGATGGAAGTGAATAAAAATGTGTTATTTATTACATGGGTAAAGTGGATACTAGATCCATCATTATTTCAAAGCCGAATGTTTGTAGTAACTATGAAGGTTTCGTAAGATGCCCTGAGAGCTTACGAGAATACAATTCTCGACATCCCCGAGTTGCCTTAGCTTGCACTACTTAAAAAGACATGAGCGCTGCTCAATCGTCCATATATTCCCTTTTATTAGTGTATTTGATAAAGGTTTCACTGGCCTGACAGCTGTTTCGAATTGGTTCTCTTCAGAGACCACTATATAAGCAATGGATCTGTTCCAAAAACTAGGCGATTCCCCAGATCACTCTAAACTCAGCGAGTGACCTGAAGGATCATTTAACTTACCTGTGGGTCTGCTCAGTGACAGGCTCATCCTACCACTGAGCAGAACTGCTCATATTCCAGGGAAAAGCATTCACCGACATGCCCCCGATAGAGGCAATGCCGGAAAACAGCAACCACCGGAGACTCTAAATGCTCTCCTAAAGCGGAAACCTTAATAGAGCAAAAACTCTCGTTCAGTACTAAGGAAATCGAAATGTCAGAGAAATTTATTTTTCTTAAGTGATCTCATCGGTGCGTAAAAGTAATTACTAAAGAAAGAGCCAAAAAGCTTCAGTTCGACGATGCGAAATTACATAGGTAAAGTAGATACTAGATCCATCATTATTTCAAAGTCGAATGTTTGTAGAAATTATGAAAGTTTCGTAAGCTGATCTGAGAGCCTAAGAGAATACAATCCTCGGCATCCCCGAATTTTGTTTCTTTCTTTAGTAAATGTGTTATTTATGCTTATGTCGCTTTTCTACTTACATTATAACAATTTTTCTGTGTGTGTATCTACATTCGGTACATAATGTACCTCCCCTAGTGGTGACTTTTGGAACTACTTTTTTTTAGGATAACTGTAAGTGAGCTAGCCAATCGCATACGGAGGTAACAGGTTTTTTTTTCCTATATATTTAAGGATATATCTACTCACCTTATCTTAAATTTTGGTTACGAAAGCAATCTGCTGAATATAAGACAGTACTGCGGATTATTATTTATCATTTTACGAATAAGTCAAGTTTGACAAGCAAACAAAACTCTCTCTCTCTCTCTGTACCAAATTCAGGTGATTTGCATTTCATGGTGCTAAATCTAAATTCAAATACATCGGCAATGGTAATTATCAGAACTTAAAAAAAATCCAAGATATATACTTTGAGAGCAAAATATATATGCCCCATATTAATGCTGTGTTCTAAACGTGACTCCTATACGCCACTGGTTACGTTAATTAACTTCTGACATAATTTTGCAATTGTCGTTTTTCTATAAGGATTTATTTTATTTTTTTTATTATTTTTATTTATTTATTTTATTTTATTTTTTATTTTTTGTAAAGCTGCTGTTGCACGATTTCTGCTTCGTCAACGCGTAAATATTTTCATGTGCCTTTAATTGCAAGCGAGCGTGACCAGATACTGCAGCCAGCTTGTCATCGATCGATAATTATTAAATGATGAATAAAAGTAAATGGATAATGAAAGAGAAAAAGTCGAAGTACTAAAGCTGAACCTAATTCCAGTTCACTACCAGAGCTAGCGCTGTTCTGTTAGGTGGGGTACGAAATGAATGCGTTTTATTTTTCCTCAGACAACAATTTATTTAACAATGCTGTTTACATGGATCAATCCTCCATCTTTTGCAACAATCTATCATTTTTCAACATTCTCTATACACTTTATCCTTGTTGAGGGAGACGCTGTATGCCGATCGAGAAGTCTTTACTCCGACGTAGGGGCATTTCTCGAATAGCTTGTTTCAACTCCTCACCGTCCTTCATACGACGTCCTCAGAGTGCATCCTTCACTAGGCCAAACAAATGATAGTTGCCCAGATCCGGCTATGGGAGTGTGTTAAATTCGTCTAGCCAAATGTTGCAATTGCATTCCGTGTGCGCAAACTGGTGTGGGATCGGGCGTTGTCATTGGAAACGAAAGAGCTCAACTCATGTATCTGGTCTGGTGGGCCGAAGTATACGTTTTTAATTCCCCCCCCCCCCTGCAAGGCCACAAGCAAAACACCACCTTTGTCCAGAAAACACTGCCATGACGTTGCCCACGGAAGGCTGTCCTTTTGAGTTTCTTTTTTGTGTGGTGAAGTGAGATACCATTCCATCGCCTATATTTTTGTTTCAAGGTCGTAATAATGAACGCATGTTTCACCACCTATGCGTCTCTCCACCGAACTCGCCACTGAATTTCTCCGCTTTTTTTTTAATCACATAAGAACAGGAGCAGCCACTGGTCGACATCACATACAGTTCAACTCCAAATATATCGAACAGACTTATCCTCTTATTCCATCTACCCAGTTCTTTGAAAGAACATTCCCCATATCATTTCCCCAATGATAATACCTCTAGCTTTTCGAGAAAGCTGTTAGATTCTCTCTCTCTCCAATTACTTACTCGGATGAAGATCACTGATTTAAATAAAAATAAACAGAGAGAGAGAGGAGATTGTTTAAATTAACAACTGAAAGGTAGTCAAGTTAACTCGTTAAGATATCACCACTAGAGCTAGTATTCCTTTCGTCAGAGAAACTTGAAGAAAAAAAAAATTAAAATTCTTCGTAATAACAACCTATCCTATCCTTTCTGTCCAATTCGAAAAAGATCATTTTTTTTAAAACTTCTATTAAAAAATAAATTCTTATGCCCTGCTCTTAAACCTTCATACGTAAAGCTATGCAGGGAAAAGAAACGCAGTAATCATTGTTTTTTATTTTAACGTAAGAGGTTCCTTCGTAGAATATAAGTCAGACCAATCACAGAATCAAATGAAAGAAAACTGAAGTGCTCTACAAATTCAAGTTCTGTTTAAAAATATTGTTCAAGGAAAACTACGAGGCTCATACCCATAGACTGAAGAGATATGATGATATCTGTATAAAGGCATGCATCATATAAAGGCATCTTTTTTTTTTTTCATGCATGCTAGCCGTTAATTATCGGTATTGCTGGTGATATCATTAAAAACTGTAATTCATTCTAATTATGGTTCTAGTCTCTTAATAATGAGTAGGTCTGCAGAGGCACGAAGGATTTCCGAAAAGTAAGGTAACGCATTTTTTTTCTTTTTTTTTTTTTCTCAATAATGGTGAAAGGAGACGAGATAAAACACGGTGGACATATATAAACCCATTTATAACGTTCAAAGCCTGGTCGGCTGAGTGGTTAGCGTATCCGCTTACCAGCCAAGAGGCTACGGGTTCGAATCCAGCCTAGGCATGGATGTTTGTGATTGTCTTTCACCTTCATACATGCATTCATATATGTGAATAAACACTCCCCCAAGCTGGCTGGGTCACCATGGGGGTAGTAGACCCAACCCTCCCGCAATGGGAGAGGCCTTCACCCTGTGGCGAGTAGAAAACCGGCTGAATATCACCAACATCATAACGTTCAAAATGACCACTACTGCAGTGTGACACTACTGTTGCCTCACAGCTAATTCCAGTTGCAAGATGGCGGCTACCGTGCAAGCGTGGTCCAAAACACGTGTCCGTAAAGTGATTCGTAAAGAGGCGTTCACCGTGAATTGTCGCTGTGTGTGGCGACAAGTGATGTCAAAGAAGTAGGTGTGTTTTTGGTGCGATGAATTTAAAGCGGGCCTGGTAACATTGAAGATCGACTTCGGGCAATCAGGCCTTCATCGAGCAAGAGAGAAGACAAGATTTCGCGCATTAAGGACGACCGGCCAGTGGAACTGCGTGAAATTGCAAAAGTGCTGAACTTAAGTAAATCCACTGTTTACGAAATTGTTGACGATGTTCTCGGCGTTCGAAAGGTGTGCTCCGCGAAGCGCCCTGACAATTGTCAGAGGAGACAATGCAAACTCATGGGGATGTGTCTGGAGAATCTGTTGCGATACAGCAACAAAGGCAAGGATTTTCTTGCTCGCCTAGTCACAAGAGACGAAACGTGGGTTAATCACTTTACCCCAGAGAGCAAACATGACTCCATGACCTGGAAACATCCACAAATCTCCTGTGCGCAAAAATTTAAATTTTTTGCGCACAGTTTAGTGTGCAATGCAACGTTGCATAAACTAAACGCTAAATTCGATGCAAACAACGAGGTCTCCTAACAAGCGGCGAGCTTTTGGTGCACTATCCCGCTGCTTCACACACTGCGCACAACCACTCGTGAGTAGTTGCGCTGTAATTTGGGAAAGTCTGCCACGTGACCACTGCAGCCCAGACCTAGAGCCTACAGACCTCCATATGCTCGGTCCCCTCAAGGAAAACACCTTTCCAGAAGGCATTTCACTATGGATGAGGAAGTTCATGAGGCGGTGCGATGATAGTTACTGGGTGTGGGCACGGACTTCTTCAGTGCTAGTATTGATAAACCGATCTATTGTTTTCGAACAAGTGTATCAATAAATTTGAAGACTTTGTGGAGAAGTAGTGCATGTTAACTTATTTCTTGATGTATAGTTTCAACTTCTTATTATTAAACATTGCCAGCCTGGCTGGCCGAGTGGTTAGCGTATCTGTTCTCCAGTCAAGAGGCTGCGGGTTCGAATCCCGCCGAGGCATGGATGTTTGTGATTGTCTGTGGAAATACCAGTGGTGGTGGTCGGCGGTAGATGGCGTTGGTGTAGTTGTGGTCAGTTGGTGAATAGTGGAAGCAGAGCTGTAGAGCAGATGCCCTCCTTCGATGAGCCTTTGGACTCCCTGGAGGTGACTAATAATAAACATCCTCGAGAGAAAAAAATGTGTTCCCTTACTTTTCGGAAAACCCCTCGTACTATTAAATATACATTCTAAATATTTGGAACGGAGAATGCAAAGGACAACATTCCATTTTTGCCGTTAAGGTTTGTAGAGTAAATAAAATCCCAATACTTCGTTCCGAAACAGGCTGCGGGTTCAAATCCCACTGTAACATGAATGCTTGTGAAAATCTTTAGGTGGGAGACTATTTTCGTTGCCATATAAAAGCACTATCTCACTTAGTGAAGGCCTAAAGTGACTTTAAGCTCCATGTATGATTTCTAAAGCGGGATTCATGGATCATTAAATTATTAGCTTTCCCTTCGGTACTAAATAGGATATTAAATACTTTCGGGGAGCCTCCGTAACTCAGTCAGTATAGACGAAGCCCTTTGGTCGGAAAGACCTAGGTTCGATTCCCGTCCGTGACGTGAGGAACCTTTATCTGATCTCTTTCGACGAAAGGCGAGTTTGCCAGTCTCATACGGAGGCAAGGGTTTTTTCATCCGCCAACTCGGGTTTTTCGTTCCCCAGAACAGGCAAACCTGCCCCGTGAACACAGGCATAGAACACACCGGGAATAAGGATTGACCGACTTATTCCGTGTGATTTCCGGTTTCGAATGGTAACGGCCATTAGGCCTAATACGTTAGGAAGAAGAGATACTTTCAGGGATGGCAGTGAAAAATAATATAAATAAATACACAAATAATCGGGTGCTAAAATCAAGCAAGTATTGTGCAATTCGTTTAATGTCTAAAAAAAATCCATAAAAAGTCCGCGCGGTTAGCCTAGTGGTTATGCGCTTCGCAACCATATGCCTGGGGGAAGGAGTGTCCTAGGTTCGATTCCCGTCGGTGACGTGAGGAGCTGAAGGATCTTCCTCAGCCATAGCCAAGTTAGCCAGTCTTGGGCGTGGACAGCAGGGTTTTTTCCCCAGTTTATTCTGGGGTTTTTCATCCCGCAAAGCAGGCAAACTGGCCTTGAGAACTCAACACTACAGGCCATAGGATACACCGGGGCATAAGGCTGACCACCTTATCCTGTAAACGGAGTGAGGTCCGATGATCAATGGACCCTCGACACCGCAAGGTAAAAGAGGGTATAAGGAAGATGATGATGATGAAAAAATCCATAAGGCATTTGGCTGCCGATAAATCAAAATACAGGATTTTCTTCCCCTTTTTGCAAAATGAAAGCTGTGCAGTAAGCATACTTTACTTAACATCAAATTCATGATATATAGCATCGGAGACGGGGGGGGGAGGATTACAGAAGATTACGATAGTACTAGATGAAAAAGTTAAATAGTTACTTACTGACTTCCTATAAACAAACTCCCCTTCCCCCAATGTTTCTGTCAAAACTCCAACATGATCGTATATTCTGGTCTCTTCTTCTTTAGGCACATATATCTTACTATATCACTCCACCTTGGTATTTATCTGAATCTTTTTCCTGCCATTCTGACAAAAAAAAAATTTTCTTTCCCCTTCTGCTTAAGTGATCATACTACCTGAAATTGGCTGAGCTGACACATTTCCGAATGCTAACAATGTCAGGCTGTTATTATTATTATTATTATTATTATAAGGTGAAACATTCACAACCACCTCTGGCAAAGCATTCTATCCATTTACACCCTTCCAAGCGAAAAATCTAGTCCTAATACCTTGTTAACCACACTCTTACACAATCTCTAGGGATGGCCCCTCGTTCTCTCACTTACTGCACTGGTCTTAAAAAAATTATCAGTATCAATTCTATAAAACCCTTTTAATAATTTATATGCCTCTATCATATTTCCTCTCCTATGTCCATCAACTAGTTTTTGAAGCCCACAGACCGTCAATCTATCCTCGTATGAAACATCCCACAGGCCTGCAACAACTTTCATAACCCGCCTCTGAATCCTCTCCGCCATTTTCTCATCACCAAGAAATCCAGGTGACCAGATCTGTGCACAATAGTCCAAATGAGGTCTTATTAATGCCTTATAAAGTGGGACAATCACTTCCTTATCCCTGCTTGTTAGTGTGTTCTTCAATAACCATGTAATTTGATGTGAAGTTTTGGCAACCCTTGCAATATGCCCTCGAAGCTTAAGTTCTCTGCCCACAATAACTCCCAAGTCCCTAGCCTCATCAACTTCTTGAAGTTCAGTTCCATTAATATAGTAAACAGCATGTGATCTCATCCTTCCGAAGTGCATTACCTTATACTTGGCCACGTTAAACTGGCAGCCATTTAGTTTGATGTTTTTAGTTTAGCACAAACCATTCAGCCCATTTAAGTCATCCTGCAAGATATCCACATCATCTGAATTGACTATCGCTCTTCCCAGTTTTGCATCATCGGAAAACAAGTGAATATTTCCTTTCAAAGTACTCCCAATATCACTAATGTATAAATTAAATTATAGAGGACCAAGCACTGAGCCCAGAGGAACACCACTAGTCACCTGCCTTCTACTGGACTCTGCTCCACCATAAACTACTCTTTAATATCTATCCACTAGCTACCCTCTAATCCAAATCACTAGCCTCGGATTCATACCCTTTTGTTCCAATTTGTGGAATAAAGTCCCATGCGGAATCTTGTCAAAAGCCTTTGCAAAGTCCAGCAGAATAACTGAATAAGTATTTCCTTTATCCAACTCCATTGTTACTTCATTCTAGAAAGTGAGCATATTACTAAGGCAAGATCTACCTTCACAAAACCAACCATATTGCCCCTCATAAAATATCATACTGCTGTACACCCAGTCTTGAATTCTAATTTTCATCAATTTCTCCACCACTCCCGATATATACTGATTGGTCTATAATTTGCTACGTCAGTCCTGAAGCCCCCTCTTATGGAGTTGAATAATTTCCCCCTCTTTCCACTCAATTGGGACTTTACCAGAACTGAGGCTTAAATTAAACAGTCAAGTTAGAGGAGGTGCTAATTCTGTTGCACATTCCCTTAACACATGGGCCGATATGCCATCTAACCCAATGGCAGTGTTAGCATTAAGGTTCTGTAACATACTAAGCACCTCAAATTCTTCCATCACTAGGCTCTCGTCAGTCAATGACACATTCAGCACCGCAATATCACAACTAAGATGGTACATTGCAAAATGATCACCAAGTAACTCAACTATTTGATTAGCTTCTGTAATTTCCTTACCATCAACACTTTTTAAAGTCATCCTTCCAAAGTTATTCCTCCTTTTACTTGCCACATTCATAATACCATGGTTTCTAATATATTTAAATTAAATTGATTACACCCAATACACTCTCATAATTGTCCTCTTCTGAGTTTTCAGTGAACCACTTTTATGCTATATCATGATATAGTTTAAAACTCACCGTCCCAACAAACTGAGATAAGGTGAAGCTAAATCTCTCCCAATTATAGGCCACATACGCTACGGGCTCTGGCAATGAAAGGTTTCATATTGTAACAGTTACGCAACAATTCCAGTCTTTCTTCATGAAAACCATTCCAATTTATATGAAGAACTTGTTTATAATAAAGCAAAACTCATATTCGATGACGTGGACATTCCAGAAACATATTTCTCTGCATATGCTCACTGAAAAGATAAAATGAAGGACTTTTTGTGCTGCGAGTTCATAAACTATAGTTTTGAATACCATTGCGAAAACGTTCATCGAGCCTGTTGTTGTTTTCAACTAACAACAGGCTTGACGAGGGTTTTTTTTTTCTCTCTATTATTTTCCTCTCTGAGGTGAAAATATAAGGTTACACACGTGTGATTGTAAATTATGATAATGACTGAACTATAAGGAATGACAATCGAAGACTGAAAATAAGTCCAAGTCACTTAACTCACTGAGGATGTTTTTCGTTTTCTTCGGTGTCAACAAACACGTACAATTTTCCTCATTACAGCTATGGATGTAGCAGGCTTTTCTCCTCTCGGGTTTCTCCCATATCAAGTAACATGCAAACACATCAGAGAATCCACGCAGTTTACATATCCAGTACGGTGGCGTCATAACCTTAGCTGTTTAGGCTTAATCTAAACAAGGCAAAAGAACGGTTTTCTTTTTCAATGATAAATAGCCTAAGCTTTTCAAAATTAGTGATCAATATTAAGCTTTCTTTACATAGGTGCAAGATCGTTTTTTCCCATGGGCATCTTTTCTTTGGTCATCCTTGGCTTCTATATACTCCAACTGAGTGATATCGTGATTTTTTTTTTTTTCTGGTAGTCTTGAAATGGATTATGTTTTAATAAATATTGTATACTTATTTAAAATATTTGTTTACGCGTAATTTTAGAGATCTGATGGAAACTAGAGTTGATCAAAGCAGGCTTGATTGACCAAGTGGTCAGCGGAGGGTTTGAATCCCACCGTGGGCATGGATGTTATGTGAATGTCCAAGTAGGAGATGAAGTTCATCGCCCGGTATGAAACCGCTACCTTACTTACTGAAGGCCTGAATGGCTTGAAACTTGATTAAAAAAAAAAAAAAAAAATCTACGTTTAGTCTCTATAGCAGAGTTACTAGATAATGATCTAGCCCACCCATCCACGGTTTTAATATTATAGATTTATAGCCTTTCATGCATGAGATTCACACAGAAAAAGAAAGCACATTAAATAGATAATTCCATTCTCGTTAGTGAGAAAAATAAATGTTACTGGAAACATCCCAGTTCTGGGATGTTTATGCAGCCATACTGACGGCTGCATAAAGTTAATAACCTTAAGTATGCTCTCTCAAAATTTAGAAATCATTAACTACAAAAAAAGTGCAACGCATTCGTCGAATTTTAACCAATTCGATATAAAATATAGGACCGTGAAGTCCCCCATTAACCCTGAAATTATGAAAAAGAGTGGCAAAGTTTTCCACGTTTACTGTGCTTGTCGAAATGCTCCCAAGATAAAATAGTGGGAGAAAACAGCCGAGTTCAGGTTTGGACAGAAAATAAACAGAGTTAAAATCTCTCCCTGAAGGTAGGAGTCCTATACCCCATAGGCATAAATACAGCCGAAGATTGTTAGTAAACAGGAAACAACCTCTAAAAACTTAATCTATCACTGTTGACCCGAATTAGAGATCTGGAATCCCAACGTAACTTAAGGCAAAAACAAAAAAAAACAAAAAAACATTTCCTTCAGATTACAGGCGTATTCTGAATGATAAGAATAAGCGTAATGCAGCACATTAAAAACCTAGTTTCATATTGATATAAGTTGTTTATTACAACAAACAAATGATATCGAACAAAATGCTAGACTGAAATATTTAGGAAACAAAATTGTGCGTAAAACGATAATAATCCACACCTTATGCGCGGCGAGCTCGCGTACACACACACTAAAAAACGTTCGATCAGCAGTCTAGTGCAGCGTTTCAAAATTATGTTAATGATAAGCAGAACTTTTCGTACATGCAGCGAGGTAGGGGCGAGACGCAAATATCAAACATAATATTTAATGTTTTTTTTTTCACTTAAGTCGGAAAACAATGCAAAATGTTTCCAATGTTATGAAGATATTTCCAAAGAGTTCATGTAAAAGGCAGTTTTTACTATTTCGTTCTCATTTTAAAAATAACAATCGCATTTACAATTATCATATATAATCATAGCAAAATAAAAATTTTCATTATCCGCTGAACTGAAATGGTTTAATTTAAAGAACTTAAAATCTTCCGAAATGCTCCTTTCCCGTTCCCAGAGTCTAAGAACCATTTAAAAACAGTAGGAATGACTAGTCTGGAATTCCTTGCAACAGTACCTACGGTATTTATTCTCCCCCCCCCCCCCCTCAAGTATTCTAGGTCAATGCACAATTTAACTGGCGACCTCCAATTCAACTGAAATTTCTTTCAGTTGAATTGAAACTTATTAAAACCACTTTCTTGAAACTTATCTCCACACAAGGGCGTATATATATGGTATATCTGCGAACCTGAATTTCTTTTTAAAAACATTCACAAATAAACTTTTTTGATTTACTCAAGATGAAATTATTTAATCTAGATTTCCTCTAGCCAAGTCTAAAGTAGTAAGCAAAACTTTTTTTTTTTGCTGTATGTTATAGGTTTTGCTTGAGGAAGGAGATTGGCATACCCGCTTTCTGATCTCGTAAAACTTGCGACTGTTTACAATGTAAAGATTATATAAAATCATGTAAACTTTACATGATTTTATATAATATTTTTACTTAGCTCTTTGTCTACCAACACCGTTAACACCACCCACACAGGAGAGGTTTGCAACCTCTCGTGGGTGGAACCGATATCACAATACTAATTTTTGTGATACAGGAGGAAAGGGAAAACAACGAAACTGTAGATCTTCTTTAGCCACTGAAGGTACTGAATCCGTTCAAAAAACACGCAGGGATAAATGAAATAAATTGCTTCTAGTTGGACAACTGATACTTCGATCTGTTCAATCAGTTCGAGGGGGAGAAGGTTTCTCTCCCCCCTTTCCACCGTTTTCGCCCCTAGTTCTTCTGGAAATGAAATTCGGAATGACTGTCGAAATAGGTTTTGTTAATTGCATGGTGTTTAAAGAAATTAAAGTTTAAGTTACAGAAGTCTATGTGTAACAATTCTTCAAATCTATCGGGTAGTTTAAGGGATAATCCGACAATCCCTGTGAAGTACGGACATCCGTGCTTCCTCCAAGCTATCATCAACTTCTCTAAAGGAGAAAGAAGATAAAAAAAAACAGATTAACTGCATTATTCCACTTTCGATTATTTTAATAAAATTTCTAATTGTCTGAGTGTAAGATTTAAAAAAAAACAAACTTTTTTTAAAAAT
Source organism: Typopeltis vanoorti (assembly GCF_054136105.1). NCBI lineage: Eukaryota > Metazoa > Arthropoda > Arachnida > Uropygi > Thelyphonidae > Typopeltis > Typopeltis vanoorti. The sequence continues at coordinate 17,485,787 of NC_143551.1, forward strand.
TTATTTTGAAACTGGAATTGTTTGTGATAGGTTCAGAGGTCACTGCACGCCAGTCGGTATCGTGTTAGTGTATATATACAGGTCCATTCAAGTCCTATAAGGCAAAATCAATAATAATAAAAAGATGAAAATATGTCTTAAAGAAAACTGCTTTCTCTTAATATAGAATTAATAATAGTGTTTACTCTAAAATAGGTGGGATGGTTGAAATATTTAATAACCAGTGTATGACATCACGAAGAATTATATCATAGCAACACGGAAAACTCTCACATGAAACTACATTTCGCCACAGAAGTCATTTACTCCCAGGAAGTTCTCACTGATATGTGGAATAACAGATCAATAGAAACTGTTGATTCTAGCAGGATGCCATTATTCCATGCAAGTTCTGTCTCCAGAACGGTCGATGAATGAAAGAATCGACACAAATGTATCGACGGCAACGAGGTGCAAAGGGACTAATTAGCAATGTTAAGTATAAGGTATTCCAATTGCGATTCGTAAATAACTGAAAAATTGTATGACAGGATAAAAATATACCAGAATTAACCTACTAGAGGAGTTCCACCTACTGGTGGAATTTTTTCATGCCATCAGATTCAAGTGAACATATCCTAGAAATATACTGGCACATTTATAGTCAAGTAATTAGCTGTCATTTGTGGGCTTGGTTAACCAAGTGAATAGTCTGCCTTAGACACTGTAGGTTCTCTAGTTTATATTAGAACGATTTGTTCTCGTGTTAATTTAGTCCTGTTTTCGTTATGCGTTACTAATGTCAGTCGGGTTTCTTTTTCTGAAGAATTTTCCGTTTATCCTACAGCATGATTGTCAAGATGAATTGTGGCGACAAGACCACAGCATACAGGCTTACAACTCGTTAATTTTTGTTCCTTCGGGGTCGCTGCTATCGTGGAAATATTTCTGCCAATCAAGCATGACCAACACCCTATGTACCCAAAATTGTCACTTACATAAAATAGATATATTTCAAAATGAATTAAAAAGCGATATTTTTATTATTTGCATTAATGAGAAAAAACAAACTTGCTAATAGCATAAAACAAAAAGATACCAGCTTAATGATTTGGTATGTTTAACTTCATTTCAATATAATTTATTTTCCATCTTCCTGTACCTAATAGTGTTTTTGAAAGTTCTTTCCGGTTTCAAAGATATTTTTATTTAAACAACAGACCGGAAGGATTTCGTTAACTAAAACAAACAAGCACGAAGTGCGTCCCTATTTTTTCTTTCTTTAGCAATTATTTCCTCGCCTTTATCCAACTGCTTGTTTATCTACTCTAAAATCACCCTTTGAAGGAACATTTTAAACATACAATTTACTAGTCAACAACAGTATTTCGTTATTTATGCTTAATTTATATTTTATATTTACGTTAATTATACTTATCTAAACCATACATGCATATATTATGCTGAAGTAACTTGTCTTCCTGAAACTATGAAGTGTTCGCTCATGAATGAGTCAATTTATTTATTCTTATGGCAAAAGGAATACAAAGCAGCTACAGGTCAGTGTCCAGTCTAGAAAGCCAATCCAGGGCCTCATCTGTCACCTCGTGTTCTGGAGGCCGTCACCATGAAATTGGCGCCTTGGGCAGTCATTCACAATATGAGTAATCATCTGGGCCACGGGAAAACGATCAGAATAAGGGTGATCTGATCTCCATTTATGTAGTAGGTAGCCACATCTGCCCTGGTTAGTTCTGATCCTGTTGATGGATGACCAAAACCAGGCTGCGGGGTACAGGGATCTTCAACCAGGAAGCCATTTGTTGAAGATTGTTGGACCAGTGTTCTCGCCTCATGTCAGGTGTTGATGGTAAGGCAGCTGAAGAGAGTTCTTCCATGGACCAGAAAGAGCTTCTTGATTTTAGGCGAAGACTAGGTGGATTTCTGAGCGTCGTGCAGGGACAGGAGTAGGTTTCTCATTACTTTATTAAATTCTTTAATCGAGGCTTGTCTTCTTCTTCTTATATTTAGTGGAGCAATGTTAGATAGGCAACCAGGGAAGAAGGGTGCTTCTCAATGTCCCAATATTTAGGTGCATGGTAGCGTTTAGCTGGGTATTTATAATGTTAGTAAAACTTCTTTCCCAGACGGGGGCACAGTATTCTGCTGCAGAGAACGCGAGGACTGGTACAGACGACCTTAGGACTTCTGCACCACAACCCCAGGTTGTTCCACCAAGCCTTGAAATGATATTATTCCTCATTTTAATTTTGTTAGACAGGTTGGTGATATGCCTTTTATAGGTAAGGCTTCTGCCCAGGCTCACTCCAAGGTATTTCGAGTGAGGTTCATGTTCTACCATTTTACCACAGAAAGAGAGGTAGAGGTGTCGATTTGTCTCTGCTCAGGGGGAATACTGTGGACACAGTTTGTTAGATTTGGCTTCAGGTACCACTGCTTGAAGTACTCTTCCAGGATATTCAGGTCGGTGTTCAAGGTTGATTCCAGGTTGGAAAAGGAGGTAGACTGGTGTAGGGATTGCTAGGTAATTGGCGTACATATATTTGCTTGAGCTGGTATGTGGTAAATCGGATACGTAGATGTTAAAGAGTAAAGTAGCTAATGCAGAGCCCTGTGGGAGATCGTTGTGAAGGAATCTGGGCCTGCTTTTTTTCCCCACCAATATGGACCCGGATCTTTCTGTTGGAGAGAATGGATTCAAAAAGCTGGAAAGTTTTTTTTTTTAAGTCAATATAACATTGCAATCACGAACCAGATAATCCTGAATTATGCTGATCAACCATCATTTTTTTTAATATTTAAATGAATCACCTTTAATTCTCAGTATTCGTAACGAATGTTACAAATATTTCCTTATAAAAGAACGAAAGTTATACGTATACTAGGGGGAGCAACCCCCCCCCGGTGCACAATCCCCCCATGTTCCGGACTGGTAGGCCGGTTCTCCTTGAATTCTGATGGCTCGACACTCAGGTTAGCCCCTGAGTGTCGAGTCTTCAAAAAAAAAAAAAAAAAAAAAAAAAAAAAAAAAAAAAAAAAAAAAAAAAAAAAAAAAAAAAAAGGGGGGATCCTCCCCCTAACGTCTACGACCCCCCCCAGTTCTGGACTAATATATATATATATATATATATATATATATATATTAGGATAACCAAGCAATTTTATATGCTTGGTTATTTTAGCTCCTAATCCCAAGTGTGCAAACAATTAAGTTTGCGCCTGAAACAAAGTTCAAGTCTAAAGATGGTACAACACCAGGGCAGCTCATTGTAAAGGTGGTTAAAGCTTTGATCACTATTCTTAGTATTTTCCCATAATGTAAAGCACATCTCACTAGAAGATGTATACTGCAATGCATTATTTATTCCCATATATATATATATATATAGGGTAGATTAAAAAAGAAAAGTATAAACGTTCGGTGATTTTTTTTTTTAACAAAAATATTTTACTTATGGATCTGTTACCGAAGGTATTCACTGATTTCTCCAAAACTAGATATGCATACAACCTGCAATAACTATCCTTTAAAAGCAAAAACAGCAATACCGTGAAAGTTATATTAAAACAAAAGGTATACTCTGGAAGCATTGTACGATTCCTAATGTCGCTCATCGTTCAAGCGTTTTAAGTAACGATATTTAGGGCTTTCATCCTCACCACCCCAATTATAACTCCTAACCACTATCTAAACGTTGGTTCTCCGAGGCATTTCGAAGTAATTCAAGATTAAAAACTTAGCATACTGAGTGGTTCAAATCAAATATCACAGCTTCGTGCTCGTCCTACATTGCAGCTCGAAAAATCTATTAAAAACAAAATCCAAACTACACTTTTAACTATATCAGACTGATATCAGTCTTCTCCTCTAAGTAGTGCATAGAGGATTAAAGAAAATCACTCTCCCACCGTACAGAGAGCTGCTCATTGTATGCTTCCTTCGATCCCCACCCCCCCCCCCGCCACCGAAAGATCAGAACAGCTTTAATAGTGTGCGTAGAAACATCTTATCTAGCTGGTATTCCCCACTTGTGCCGAAGAATCAACACGTAGCATCTATCATTAGGTCAAGATGTCATCCTAGTCAGACATTGAGTATGGAAGCAAGCTTATCTAGAACCCGTCTGGATAAAAGTTAGATAAACAGTGTCCATCAAACAATACTCTTAATTCAATCCTCTAGAAAAGAATGGAAAAGTCACCAACAACAACCAACTTCACTACCTGGAGGCCCAACAGTTAATTAGGGACCAATAAGAATTACGCTACTCTCGCTGCACAGCAGGTCATGAAGACCTTTGGACACGAGCCATGGAAGCTTTGGGGGAAACTTATGCGATCGCTCTTGACATTTCCAGGGCATCTGACCGAGTTGGTATTACAGCCTGCTTCTCAAGTTATCATCTTACAGTCAGCCTTATCTCATTTACAAATATGGTCGTTCATTACGTTTCATTGGTGGACGTTTCCTCACTTTAAATGTTCCTGTTAATGCTAGAGCAGCGTTTCTCAACCTTTCTAAGCCCAAGGACCAGTAAAATGCCTAAAACAATTCTGCGGACCACTAAGTTACAGAGGCGTAGCTGGGGGGGGGGGGGAGAATGCGTACCTGGCGGCACCTTTTTTGGTGTTTATGAAATCTTGCCTTACTGCCTATAAAACAGCAACTGAGTGATGAAATAGACTTCGACAATGTCATCGACGATTTTGTGAACAGAAAAGCAAGAAAAATAACATTTTAGAATGTTGGAATTAAAGTTTTCTTCAAAAATATACATAGTGTTTTTAATTTATTTCCCTATACGTCGTTTTGACTTTCTGTAATTTTTTTTAAAAAAACCTGTGTAGAAATTACCAAAACTTCGGAAAAACTGTGCCATTTATAACATAATAAATCTAAAAGCATGTTTTGAAAGATATGGCAACATAATTAATTAAATTGGAAGTAAACGATTAAAAGTATCATCATTGAACAAAGTTTTAATTTTTATTAAACAAATAAATAAGATGATATAATTATATTACTACTTAATTTTAATGAGATGGTTGAGCTTCTCAGTCCTTGCAGAGTTGCTAGATATCTGGCTCAATATTGGTCAACTTCAGTCGAAGATCAGTACACACACATGCGAAGACGATTTCTGTATTTTGTTTTTATTTGAAGGAGCGATGAAAATCCTTTCTCATAAAGATAGGTTGTAGAAAATTGCAGGACGATTTTCAATGCTTCTTCAGATAATTCCGGAAATTCACTTCTCACTGAAGGCTAGATCCAAAATCGAGCAAAACCAAGATCACGGAATTGCATTTTAAGCCCACTGTCACTTGAAAGCTCGATTAACTGTTCTTTTTTTTCGATAGCGAAAGATCGTTCTCGTGACTGGAAGCCTGAAATAGATCGCGAACCCACAGAAATTTCTTATAAAAGTAATTCGGGAAATATGTTTCAAAATTCCGTTTCAGATTTTTGAGATGGTCACAAACTCAGAATGAACAAAAATATTATTTTCCACTAAAAAGGATTCCAATGTTGGAAAAGGTGCAAATTGTCTTTTACATAATTAATCCATAAAACCAGTTTTTTCTCAAATGCCTTTATTTTGCGGTAGGCATCAAGAACAGTTAAAAATTTACCTGAAAGGAGAGATTTAGTTCATTTAATTTCGAAAAAAATGTCTGAAAGACAGGATAGTGTTGATAACCATTCTTCGTAAACAAGGAGTGATGCAAAATCAGAATTACGTTCGTTTACAAATAATAAAACTTCTTGCCTTAATTGAAATGACCTTGTTAGTGCTTCGCACCTGGAAAGCCAGCGAATTTCAGAATGAAGCGAAAGTTGTGTATATTCACTGCCCATTTCATCGCAGAGTACTGAAAATAACCTGTTATTTAATGGTCGAATTTTAATAAAATTAACTAGCTTGACAGCGTTGTATAGCAGAGTTTTAAATTCTGGTGGCTAACGCTTCCCTATGTATGAAACAATGCACCCAATTCATATCCGGACTACTTCTTTGACCTTAGAAACAACCCCACTATGCCTGCCTATAAGAGCGCGAGCACCATCCGAACAGAAGCCTATACATTTTTCCCACTGGATCCCTTTGTGTATTATGTAATTATTGAGAGTGAAATATTTCTTCTCCAGTTGTTCGGGATGACAAAGTTCTATAAAACAAACAGAATATCATCATGAATGTTATCATGCGCATATCTTACGTAGTATATTAACTGCGCATCATTTGTAACATCAGTAGTCTCGTCTATTTGTAACGCATAATAAGGGCTCTTCTTAACTCTTTCGATTAACTGAGATTCTATGTCACCTGCCATATCATTAATTCTGCGACCGACAGTGTCATTTGAAAGAGGAATCAAATCAACATCTTTTAGTAACTTGTTGCCAAACATAGTTTTTACCACATCTTTTATAGCCGGAAGTAGAAAATTTTCCCCGATAGAATGAGGCCTGTTTTCGCTGTGCGCAAATTTAAGAGATAGGATGCTTCCAGTGCCTTGCTATTAATGGAACCCATGGCTGAAATTATATCTTTCCCATGATTTAATGTCCATAAGCGTCGCTGAAAAAATTCAATTGGCTTATTTTTCACATCACAATGTTTAGTTTCTAAATGTCGTCGGAGTTTCGCAGGTTTCATGCACTCGTTCGACAACACTTCATAACACAAAACACATTGAAGTTTCTGTTCACTTTCATCTCCACACCAAGTAAACCCGAATTCCAAATATTAACTGTTATATTTCCTACTGTATTTTTTCTCTGAACTGCTTGTTTCTTCTACTTTAATAGTATCAGATTTACTGGCCGTTACAACACGTGTATTACAATTAGGGTTAGCATTACCTGTTTCATTTGCTCTTCTTTTCAAATCCTAGTTCTAAGCCACTTTTCCATTATTAAAAAAACGTTTCCTATAAATACTGGGGTTAACTCACAACACACTTTGTTCAAGTATCACTTAGCACTTCTGAAGACTGAGCCTTGGTTGAAGGAAACCTTCAATAATAAAAATCAATAAACAACAAGCAATTGGTTGAAATGTGGATAACATGTTCACTTCAAATCTGACAAAACAGAAATGGAAGGCGGAAGCAATAAAACTATATTGTTTTTCACTTTACCCATATTTTATTATTTGTCATTCTGCAGCTACAAATTTAGTGGCAGAATGACGAATAATGAAAGAGGGGTGAAGTGAAAAACAATATAGTTTTTATTGCTTCCGCCTTTGAACATTCTGAAGCTATTTGTTGGATTTTTTAAGGCTCCATTTGATTTCAATAATTTTTACTTACTTATTCAATTTTTAATTTTTGTTTGGATAATTAAAAAATATATATTTATTTAATTAAGTCTGCCTGCGGACCACCTGTCCCATCCGCGAATCCGCAGCCTTTTGGCTGGAGAGCGGATACCCTAACCACTCGGCCAACCAGGCGGGCATATGGTATCCTTTCATTCAGAAGATTACTTCTCGCCTGCACAACTCCTAACACAATATATCCTAAATTCCCTCAATCTTAGAATACTGATCTCACATTTAAGGTGATACATCCAAAACCTACAAAAAGATGCTTCATACTATCTAGAAGATAGTCCACTTATAGATGACCCTCTCTAAACACACAGACATACTTTATCAGGGACGTTCTGTTTGCCTTATGCCTTTCCCAGATATTTTCAAGGACATTCCTTGAACTGACCATCACCATTCTAACCCCCTCCCCCATCCTCTCTGCATAATAATAACAAACACGATCCGCTGATCGTAAACATTCATACCCAGTTCAGTTACAAACTTATTTAAATTACTCATCCTCCACTTTCATTCTAGCTTTGTTCTTCGGAACAGATTACTGGACACTGTTTTCTCCCAAAGATTACAATTTCTGTCAATTCAAGAAACACGTTAACAGGCTTCTTTTTCTTTAACGATCCACGCATAGTGCAGTCTTGTTTGAAGACTGGACTATGCAATGAATGAGAGGTTATAACCTCTCATTTGTGGGTTGAGATATATAAAATAGCATAATAAACTGCTAATAAATTTATTAACATCAATCAATTTGAAATATAAATAAAATTTAATCTATTTTAATATTGTTGTAATCAGCCTAGAGTAATAACAAAACTAAATAAACTTTTGGTCAAAAGGCATTTTTAATCATAATGACAATTACGTATTAACTGGCTAGAAGTGATCTGAAATTTCTTTGAAAATATATTCATACGACACTTTACTTCCAAGGTTGCACGGAAATTCCAACTCATATCGCCATTTATTAACGCTTAAAGGTTTGAAGAAAGTTAATATAACGAAAGTATCTCAAAAGGCTCCTTTTAATCTCCAGGAGTTTTCATAATTGGATATATGCGTGCTGGGTTAGATAATTTGATATAGTATAAAAGTTCTCGCAAACTGAAAGAATGCGCTTTAAGTATATAACATCTGGCGATTTCCCACCGTGTAATAACTTTTTCATATCAAAAACTGAACTTGACCAGTAACACTAAAGGTTTTTATTAAATCAATTTCAATACTGTGAATGTCATTTAAAAACATGAGCTCAACGAAAGGCGTGTGTGTGTGTGTGTGTGTGTGTGTGTGTGTGTTTGTAAAAACGTCATTTAAACGTGGAAAGAAATTTTCGAATTCTCGGTAGTTATTTTCTCAAAACAAACACATGCAAAATGCTTAAGCAATGATTGATGCAATATCTAACACAATCTTCAAGTTCATTTTACACCACACTGTTTTACTAGCTTGCAGTATTTATCATTCTTTAGGTCTGCTATAAGAACATTATGACAGGATCAACACTAGGAGTGTCAACTGAGACATTTCCCCAGGAGTGAATTAATACACATTTATTTCAAATAAGTTCTGAATTATTTACTTAGCGCTAGCAGTGTTTTTTGAATATTTAAAAAAAATTTAACCATCGGCATGATTACTTTTCCTAAGCATCCTCCAGTGGCGAAGAAACGGGGAGAAGACCACTGATGAGTAAATGGCATGTGTCTGAGAGGGGACAGCGCAACTGTAGTACAAGTCTAAAATAATAGATTTGCCTGTTGGGAAAAAATAATATCACGACAATTATTACATGCCCGATTAGCGAGAAACTGAATTTTCATTCCGCAAAACAGAACTACGTCCAGAGGAACGCGCAATTGAAACGTAATACACTGACCTGAATAGCCTCTGTCGCTGCGGCTATAATTCCAAACCAACCTTGTCCGACGGTTCAAAACGACAAAGAGGTCCTTTTAACAAGCTACCGTAACTGCCTTGTCTATCGATATAAGCAATACAGTTATCCAATTTAAAAACTAAACATTTTGAAGAAAGCAGATGGATATTAAACATGCATAAATTAATCTGTTTTCATTTTAAGCATAACAATAACAAATGCGATTCCTTGATTGATTAAAATATGAAAACATGCTTAACTCAAGTCACACGAATGATTTGCCAATAATCAAACCGATATTTACAGAAACTGAAGAACTGTTTCTAACCGGATCAATTATGGAATATTCTCTTGTCAAAACTAACAGTTTCCTGTCTAGGGCTGTGACCTTTTAAAACTACCCACAAACGTCCGGTTCAATGTATCCAAATACGCCCTTCCTCCCTCGCGGTCTCTGAATCCATGCGATTCTCGACACGAAAAAATGTCAAGTTTTTATAACCGTCTAAAATGAGTATCAAATATACTGTAAAAATTACGGTTATCTGGTATGTTATGGATATTATAGATATTGCTAAAGCCTTGATTAAATTGGATTCATTTCTTTCTGAGCGAAGTTCATAAATTTGGCTGATCAACCAGTAATTTGGAGCGCGCACACAAACTGAAGTGACGATGTTGGAAAGCAGGTTCATCATTAAGTGAAATAATTCTACTGAATCAAAGTGAAAGTGTGCTCAACTCCCATCCTGTTTCTGGTCTAATGGATTTCGGACTAAGGTCTTGAACGGAAACAAAAATGGATCGTAGTCAATTCATGAACACTATTTACTGCAATTGTTAAAAATGCTATTTTGATGCTAACTGAAGTTATTAAAATGATCTACTATAATCACTACCAGAACAAATGCAAACCGAACCTTTTAGAGAGAGAGAGAGAGAGAGAGAGAGAGAGAGAGAGACTGTACTGATGCTGTAGCCTACTTAATAATAAGTAACTGGTTTTATTATGTGTCTAAAACTGTATTCGCTTGATCAGACTGCCTGGTTGAAGGATGAAAAAAATCTTCAGCCACCATACAAGACCGGCTAACTCACTTTAGCATGAAAAGTTCTGATAAAGGTTCTTCGCTTCCTAGATGGAATTCGTAAACAAGTATTTCCTAAGAGATTTGTCAAAATAGACGAATTACAATATTATACATTTATTTTGCAATGGATGGATACAAAGTTTTGTCTGATTTCAACCAAAATTAAAACGACGGTCGTTCTTTTGGAGAGTTCGCCTGCTTTGAGGATGTGATTCCTTGAATGAAAAACGAGTTTTTATTCCTCCTTGAAACACAAACAAAAAAAAAAAATTGTTGCATCCTAAAGAGCTCAGTTATGTTGCATAAATTTCACCTGGAACAGTGGGGTAGAGAAATTCTTCTGGAATTTTTACATTTAGCTGTATTTCAATTTTTACAAAGTACTAAGAGAGCTCTACTCCTATTACCTGAAAATGGACATTCTAACCATCGTCTGAATTATGCTGTCTATCCACTGCTAAACTTTTAACTCTCCATATCGGAGTATTTTTAGTCAAATATCATAAACTCAGTTGTCTTTCCACATTTCATGCTGTTCATGGCATCTCCCCACCTCCTGTATTCCTGTATTCATTAATTAAGGAACTTGCTAGGAAACTGGTATGATTTCTTCTTTCTCGGAATTGTAGTAACTTCTTGAGTCATTAAGTTTTGGATTTTCCTTTTCCTTGCAAGCAAATTTACCGAACTCAGTGCTAAATCAATCGACATTTTCTTTCACATTTTGTCAGTTTCAGGGTAAAAAAAAATCCTCTTCCTCTGCATGAGACCGGCTAACTCACCTTTAGTCGAAAGAGACAAGATGAAAGTTCCTCACTTCTTGGACGGGAATCGAACCCAGGTCTTCCCGACCAAAGGGCTTCGTCTATACCGACTGAACTAATATTTTATTAATCCAAAGCATCTAATTGCATTCAAAATAAATAAATAAATAAATATTATATATATATATATATATATATATACATACACATACATACATACACACACACACACACACACACACAATATGTACATAGCATGCTTTTCAAAGAAAACGTTTTACATTGATATTTCATTTTCATGTCCAACACTATAACATGCTCAGAGGATATTTCCGCCTAAAGTATGTAGTTACAATGAGAGGGTGGGGGAGAAATAAAAGCAAGCTGGACCCAGAGCTTTCTAACACATGTAACTCATACTTTAATAATATTTATGAATATAAGAGAAAACAGTATGATCCGAGATTCATTTTCTACTCTTTAGCATAGATCTTCAACAAGAACCAGTTTGTATTTTGGATAGCAGAATATATTAACATAGTCTTTTTAGAGAGTCCAATGTATTTAGACAGTACATCGATACTATGTACAAAACTCTTTCTTTGCAATATGGGAGACCAAAATAATAAAAATGCTTTGAAATTTTCACGTTTTTATTACAAGAACTGCCCACAGTACCCAATAGTAGGACGAATGGTGAGACATTACGCCCTTTGAATGAAAATGACTCAAGTTCGCTTCTCGTCATGATAAGAATAATCTTTATATGGATTTTTTTCAATTGAATACGAGTTAGCCGATCTCATACGTAGATTGGGTTCTTTTGCACAAAAACTCTGGTTTCTCATCCTCATATAAGCAAATCCAGAGAATGTAAGTAATTAACAGCAAAAATACTATTAGTGTACGGTAGATGGGTGGAGAGTTGTGCAATGTGAAGATGGATTAAGTTGTGTAGACGGTGAATTGTGTGTTGTGCAATGCGTTTCCCTCTTATGATGAGTCCATGAAGGTCACAAAATAATGTATTCGAAAGCAAGGCAACATGTGTACTCGAGTTTGTGAGCCACACAAAAATTTCTAGATTCTCTTTACAGAGAAAAAAAAAATAGCGGGGGAAGAGCGAAGGTACAAAAGCAGCTAAACAAAACTCGCGAAAGGAATTAGAAGATAATAAAAAATAACTATAAAAGAAAATCACAGGAAATTGAAGTTAATCATATCCATGCGAAATGTTATGAGAGTAAAAATTTAGCATATAAATAGTATTATAAAAATACACGAATTAAGAATGATCAATATTATTAGCTAAAGATTGCTGCTCTAACAAAAAACTGTAAAGTTTTTTTTTCCTCCATAACTACCAGTGGTGGCTCGTACATAAGCACTGCGACACTGCAGCACCCCCAAGAAAAAAATGAAAAAATTAAATTTTGTTTGTGTTTATAAATAATAACAATACTTACAACATTATATAAATGCAGTACATGTTAAAGCTTATGTGTTCACATTGATTGAATAGTTAATAATTGGAATTGTTCAATTAACGCTTTAGATTACGAAACAAATGCACTGCGATCTAACGCCGATATTCGTTTGCTCTTGTCATTGCACGTTACGTCATTCCCAACTGTAACTGCTCAACCGGCAGTGTATTTTTAAGTAAGCTTACGTGCCTTATTTCTGTGAGATATGAAACGTTTTATTATTGGTGCATGTGCCTGGTGAACTATTTTTTGTAAATCTTATTTTATTTTGTTAAAATAACATAATTATTTGTTTATTAGATACAAGGCTGAATTATGACGAGTGTCACTGTTGAAAATATGAAAAGAATATTTTTTCAATTATTGTTACACGAAACAAATGCACTGCGATCTAACGTCGATATTCGTTCGCACTTGTCATTGCTATTGATACGAAACTTTTATTATTGGTGTTTGTTCCTGGTGAGGATGAAATATTTTTAATAAAACAATTTTTAATATGTAAATTTATTTATTAATAAATTCTTACTGATAGGGAAAAAAAAGTTTTTGTTTTTAATTTTTTTATTTTTATATGCAGCACCCCCACTTAAAATCTTCCACGGCCACCACTGATAACTACTGATAAAACCACAAACTCATGGAGAATTTAATATGACAACACAATCGAAATTATCTTTTTCTCGCGATTCCAGGTGTTTGTATACTAGCAATTGAAAACTCGGAGCTGCAAATATTATAGTAATCTGTTCGGCTGTTTAACAGAATTTCAATGCTTACTAACATTTGGGAGTTTCATTTTCGAAGATAAACTAGACTAAAAACTAAACTACGAACAGAAACATAACACTTCACCATATGTCAGCGTAATGCTGTAAAACGAAGTCTTATTTCGTAGGCGTGGACAACTGCACTTCACTCTCTGGTGACCTCAACTTCATAAATAAAAGAATTCGCTATGCGCTGCTCTCGCGTTGTATGCGTGAAGCGAAAAATTGTACTGTAAATAGCCACTGAATATTTTTTTCAGCTCTACAATCTTCACCTATAATCCCCATGTTCCGAGAAAGAGTGATCTTGTGATCTTCCATCGATAACTCCTCTAACCTTTGCACGGTTGACATCATGTAATTACTGGGTACGGCACACTCAAAAAATCATATAGCTTAAACAATATTGACTACGTTCTAGAAATAAAATAAAAATTTAAATACGATTTAATGGATCACAGGGTGTGTAGAAAATTTACCGAACGACCATTCACAGAAAGGTAATTTCTCTGAGGGGGAGGGGATCCAATAAACAATCAATAGAAAAACAATTCATGAAAAGGAAGTTCCTCGAAGAAAAAAACAACTTGCCAATTGGTAAATCACCAAAAACACAATTTATGGAAAGGAAAATCATCGAAAACCTACAATTAAAATAAAAATTAATCTAAAAACCAATTTTAGAACTAAAGTGAGAAGTAATCAAAATAAAAGTATTTCATTAAATAGTTCACACACACACACACACACACACACACACACACACACACACACACACACACACACACATATATATAAATAAAGCAGATAGATAATTTGTTCAGCATTTCTCAAAAACATGCAACCAAAGCAATAATCAATATTACTAATATCATTCCAATAATTATTTTCGATATTCTGTTGGCAAAATTACTGAGAACATAACTTGTGTAATGTGTTTCGGAATAAACGATGGGGAAAAAAATACTGCTAATAAAATTTGAAGAAATTATGTTCCATCAACAATTGGATGATTATATCATGCTTTTATGCATAAAACAATGGAAAGAAAGCAGTGAAATATTTGCCCACCCCCCACCACCACCTGAATCTGGCAATTTGTACAATAATTCCATGGGGGTGCAAATGCAGATTTAGTTCGCTTAATTATTTCATCCCTCGAGTTCCAAAACAAGTAAATTATGGCAAGAATGAAAATTTAAAGATACCAGAACCTGAAAGCACAGTCACTAATTCAAAATAAAAACAAAAAACACTTTGAACTATAAAAGCTACAAGCATACAATTAATAAAATAATACATACAATTTTATTACTGTCGTATTTAATAAGATAACACTGAATTCAAAAAGGTTTATTGTGGAAAAAACAGCAGTTCTGTTTTCTAGTTTTTTTGCAAGTGTTTCCAAAAATACTGTGTTCAAATTTCCGAGTGATTATGATATCATACATTACTATTAATCCAGTCAGATAGTTCACTACCAACAAAGGAGCTTCCGTAACGCAGTCGGTATAGACCAGGGGTCGCCAAACTTCTTCGACCGTCGACCCCTTCAAGAGTTTCTCGATTTTTATCGACCCCCTCTATTTTACTATTACGTAATTATAATAGGATAAACAAAAAAGACGCTTGTTGGTAAATACGTCATTTTGGCCTACTTGATTGGCCTGCGTAACTATTTTCATGACCTTGCTCCATCTTACAGGTCCTATTCATGTCGCCGTTCCCGCGATTCACTCTTAATTGCGTTGTCATTCAGGATGGAGATATTTCAAGCTAAGCGAATTAAATATTACCCGTACAATGATGTCTTATTTTTTTTATCGACCCCTGAGCCCAAATCGACCCCTAACAATGTTATATCGACCACTTTGGCGACCACTGGTATAGACGAAGTCTTTTCGTCGGAAAGACCTGGGTTCGATTCCCATCCATGACATCAGGAACCTTTATCTGGGTCTCCTGACTAAATGTGAGTTAGTCGGTCTTATACTGAGGTAGAGGGTTCATCAGGAAACTCGGGTTTTTCGTCTCTCAGAACAGGCAAACCGGCCCGTGAACACATACGGATCTACAGTCATAAAATACATACTTAATCCCTCACAAGCAGGAGGAACCGCTTACAATAAATAAACTACCAACAAAATGTCGACTGGTAGCCATTCTTGTACAGAATTCTTACATTCTTGATCAAACAAACCTAATAATAATAAAAATAAATTTATTATTAGGTACAGTTATTGGAGACAGAGTAATAAGAAATAAACGCATTACGTCGGTGGAAAAATACAATTTCCTTATGGAGCAGCCTGCGATCATTGTCCGAGACCAATTAATTTAGCCTCGGATTGAGAAATGCTTTAAAAAGAAAAAAAAAAAAATCCAAGCATTCCAAACCAAAGAGCATATATCATTCTTCTACTACGCCCGGATAGTGTTAATAAAATGAGAAACGTGACAAAGTTAACATTCTTTTTCACTCATTATTTCTTATCTTTTAAATACAGTTGAAGTGTTCAAAGGGATAAAGGGAGGAGGGGGAAAAAAACGAATACAAGCGCACAGAAATTACAGTGTATAAATCGCAAATAATTTACATTCAAGAATTGAGGTTAATAACAGTAAAGAGCATGATAATTACATTGCTGAGATGCCAGAGGCTGCACTGGATTAAATACACCATATCTCATAATAATCATGTTATTACTTGACATATTTTATCAACGTAATGTAATGTAAAAAATATTTAACTGTTGGCATTGTTCTAAGTTACTTAAACTCGTCCTAACTATGAAAAATAAAATTAATAACCTGTGGGAAAGTGACAATTACATGAGTTAAGTATACGCTAATTAATAAGAGTTGACCGCATTAACAAGCTAATAAAGTGCATATTATTCGGCAACCAGTTAAAAGGAATGGAACATGTTTGGGTGTATGTGCTGTCACTGCTGTTTGTAATAACCAAATTGAATGTGATTATTCAGATGTTTTTTTTTTTTTTTTTCCTCAATCACTTATGAAGCGGATTCGCCGAGAATAAACTGACTACTAAATAATCTGGCTATTTCAGTGATTTAATTTTAATATAATTTCAGAATACCATCCCGTATCAGAAGTTTCAGGTTAATTACACTTTCGCTTAATTCTCGATGTTGTCGTAGGTAACTTAAGTTGATGTGACAGACATTTTAATCGTTTGGTAATTTGCAAGCAAAGCTCAAATTACTGTAATGATTGACAGCGTGGTAGTTTCAAAATCAAAACAAATTATAAAAGAATTCCTTCTGCTTAATGCAAATATTCGAGGCAAGCACCGAGCTTACTTTGAACAAAAATGACACAAACTATCAATACAAAAAATAAACAGAGAACACTTACTATTCTTAAATGTCAAAAACCTCTAACACAATGCAGTTTTTCGGTCAATAGTACCGTAAGAGACATCCAGTAACGGAACAAACAAATGCACTACAAAACCGACTAGTTCATCATTTGATGAACGATCGCACATTGAAATCTCAGCTGAATAGCAACTGGCAACGACGTGGTTAACAAGCACACCCATCCGGGCAGGTCTTGTATCGATGAAAGGAGCCACTTCCGGAGTTCACGAAAGGTAACGTCATAACAGTACCGGAAAGTGTTGGTCAGCTGTGATGTCACTTTCCAGGCAACTGCTATAACGGCATAATCGGAATAAATGACGCAGGCAATCTGCGTGAAACGATGGCAAATAGTGCACTGTAATTTCATATTGCGCTTGTTTTGAAGGCCGGTTTTAAAGCATTAAATCTGAGCTACTTTTTCTCAATTTGATAATTTGAGCGAATGAGACAAGTTCATCTTAATGCAAGCTTGTAAAGGGTTGTGAAGTTTTGGGAAGCGTGTAGAAATAATATTACGAGATTGCGATTGTTCCTGCCATTCAACAGAAGCGACAATTTATTAAGAGAAATAATAAGTGCGCAACCTGTAAACCCAGATTCCTATTAAGGAACTCCATGCTTAAGATGTATTAACACGGAATTATTATTATTTTATTTATTTATTTTTTGCAGTTTTATGCAATAAATAATCTTGTTTCTGAAAACCTTATATCATGATAGCCGGAAAAACATTCCTGAAACAATGAAATTCCTGAATTAATGAAACTAGAAATGAAATTCTGAATCAATTAATGCAGGGTTTCCCAAACTTCTTGCTAAAGTGGAGCACTACATCAAGCTTTTTTTGCGGAGCCCTCGCAACTCAATATTTAAATAAGCATGAAAAAAGGAAGAAATCAAGCAACACTCGCCATTTTACAATTTAATCCTCCATAAATTTAAAAATTTTAAGTTTATTTTAATGCCTACAGTGTAGTTGTTGATTTGAACTACAGAGTTTTTCAAAGTCTGGTATGAAAGACCCAACTTGTAGCATCATATCATTTTCTGCATTTAGCCCGTTTCTATATTTAGTTCTAGTAGCTACTTATAATAAAAACGTCTTTTCACAGAAATATGTTGTTGGAAAACGTATCAAAAACTGCAGATGTTTCGGGGAGCCCTACAATTTCAGTTCTGGAGTCTTGGGGGTTCTGCAGAGCTCGCTTTGGAAAACCCTGAATTAATACACAGTGTGATATGAATTTTTGTATGAAATAAAATAGTTATAAACTGATTTTTTTTTCTTCCAAAGATGCCAAAGCTTAGGATCAGAATTTCTCGGCTTAATTACAGATAAGCGCACGCACACCGATGTGCACTTTGATAAACAAGCGGTAATTACACTCTGTTCAACACGTGTTTGATACGTTGCCATGACATCAACTAATAAATCATGAACAGTATTATAAAACTCTACCATTGCATTAGTTAAATTCATCGACGATTCTCAAAATTCAGGTCATCCATGTTTTGATAGCAATAGCCTGCTTCTGAAAGCACTATAATAACCACTTCGCTTATTCGCTTCTTTCCATCTCCAATTTCAGCGTCTCCTTATGCATTCGGAAGGACAATGTGACATTTGCTCTTCAGATGGGTCATTAGGTTCGAAGTCCGCCTAGGACGCGAATAACTTCCATAAGCCATTTTCCACTGTAGATGAATTAACCAATATCATACGAATACAGCAAAGTTCCCATTTGGGGTGCGTTTATTTGCGTGCGTTCTCCAGCAACTCAGAAGGAGAATGAACGCAATTAACAGATAATATACTTGCTTCATAGCTTCAAAAGATTCGGCCATTCATTCTAAACAAGCCCCGTGGCAATTCAATAACAAGGAGAAAAACAAGAACAGCGCTTTGTTCAAATTAGTTCAGTTAACCAAGTTCAAAAAAAGTCCTGGTTGTCATCACTGGATTAAAATGTTGCTTTTCTTTATAAAATTTATAACGGTAGTTGCTATATACAGTAACTGGAGGTATTTAAGCCATCCCCAATCCAGCTGAACAGGTGAGTGTCTCGATAGCAGCGTTATCGCGACGCTGCATATATTATATACTTAAAACTATGCCCCAAATCCGAACCTTTTAAGACAATCATTCCATTAGTAAGATTCCAATGTATTTTTTAAAAGTCAACAGCAGTGATGTAGTAGCATTTGAGCTATCTCCTGCGCAGTACATATATATATATTTTTTTTTTTTTTTTTTAAAGATCCCTTAAGAGCTTTTTGCTCCAGTTAGTTTCTTGTGAGAGCCCACTCTAGATCCACCTGCACTCTGGAACTTGCTTCCGCCTTGCACTGCCCCCTTTTATTGAGGGGGAGGGTATAGTAGCTGAAAAGTTTCTCTGATATCCAATCAAAGCAATTAATACAATCTCATGAGGCAACCAGCGTAAAATCCTTGAGATGATATTGGTATATGAATTATCCTATCCCTGTCGTCCGTCCTAGGACCGGTTGAGTCCCCTCCTAATGAGGGGGTTACTGGCGAATTAATGCAGCCAGTTTTCGCCACTCCTCTTCAAGGCGCCGGTTTGCCTGCTTGCGGGATGAAAAACCCCAGATAAACTGTAGGAAAAAACTCTGCTGTCCACGTCCGGCTAACTTGGTTATGGCTGAGGAAAATCCTTAAGCTCCTCACGTTGTTTACAGGAATCGAACCTAGGACACTCCTTCCCCAGGCATATGGTTGCGAAGCGCATAGCCACTAGGCTAACCGCGCGGACTGTATATGCACTACTGAACTAAATTTATGTTAATGTAATTAAATGGAGTTTTTTAACTAAATTTATGTTAATGTAATTAAATGGAGTTTTTTTAACTAAATTTATGTTAATGTAATTAAATGGAGTTTTTTAACTCCATTTTTTCTATATCTTAATAAAACAGTATTATAATAATATCTTAATCGATAAAGTTTCGTTAAAGCAAAGAGGAAAAAAAATGCGTGAAATCAAAATGCTTTTGTGCTTTGGATGATTGCATTTTTCTAAAATATTTAAAAATATATTTGCTTAAATCGCTTTCGCGGGTCTCATGTTTGAAATTACAGTATGTGCAATTAAAGTTAGCTCAAACCTGAAGATCCATTACGTCGATTAAAAATATTTTTTTAAATTTATAAAACCAGATAAGTCATTTCAGTGAAAGAGTATTGTCATAGCATTAAGTGAATTGTATTTACAAAAGCATATTAGTATATGAATATCAAAATCATATCTGAATTTTTAATCGTGAACTTCCTGGTAGAAGCACGCTTGTCGCTTACCACAAACAAAAATATTTAAAAGGTTAAGCTGAGAACTTCTATCGACTATTCGCCCCCGCTTCCCCCCTGCCAACACACACACACACACACACACACACACACACACACACACACACACACACACACACACACACTTAAGGCTTTAAGCAAAAGGGATGATGTTTGAGTTGAAACATCTAGTAACTGAACATACTCTATCACCTTTTTTAATTTTGACTTGATATTTTTCAATTTAAATTTTATTACTGGCGGCATTCTCGAGAGCTTCCCCCATTACTGTATAATTTTGTCATTTTGCTTTCAATTCTTACAGGATTTTTTTCTATATTATTATGTTTCTATGAATCATACGGCTGGGAAATGAACGTTTACATGTTTCTGATAACTCTTGCAAACAATATCCAAAATAGACCGTAAGACTTATAATCAGCAGCGAGCAAATGATGTCAAAGATGTTAAGCGCCGGCATAATGTGCGTGCGTGCGTGTAAATCTCCACATCTTCAATTCAGATAGAAAATTTAGCTGCTATGCAAAAAGTGAGAGTAAAATGAATAGTGCCATCGCCACTAGCACCTGAAAAACAAATTCATATGGTGCCAGGAAATTTAACGCACATCTACAGGTGCAAAGACGATCTCGCACGTTTTAAAAGGCTGGCCAGAAACACTTGAATGAATATTTGTCATCTTCTATATTTAGACGGCACTAACCTAGAAGCAATATGCCCGAAACTGTCTACACTAGTGAAGTAATTTTAGAAATTTCAGTACAAGAACGCACAGCTGATAACAGCGCCACTACGCATGCGCAAGAAGGATACAATCTCGCATATCGCTTGCGGCATGCAACACGACACGAGACCAATTTAAATTTGCACAGTCATTACGGCAGAATTGGGTTCGGTAATTTGCAGCTACGAAGGCGGAAGAGAATTAATTAAATCGATTCCATATGAAACAGAATCCAGGTAAACTGCACACGGGACACGAGAAGAGCAAAAAAAAGGTGGAGGGGAACACACAACTACACGGCTCTTGCTCTTTCAAATTAAAACTCCCATAAAGGTTGAAAATAGATCTAGTCAAGATTTACGAGGAAGTCACACAGTGTGTGAGAAGTTAATGAACCGTAAACTTGAAATTCGGCCATTCTTTATTATCCTATACGTATTTTGTAAAGAAGAATCACCCCCTGCATTAAATAACTCAAAAATAGAAAGACTCAATGAATGACATCACGAAACTTGAGTACCTGTATGTGTGAAAAGAAATTCGGTAGCACGTGGGATAATTTTCGTTGAAGGATCCTTGCTACTCTGAATGCAATGCATAAAAATAATGATTATATGTAAATCAATTCATTTGCTCTTGTGTCATTTCAATCGACACATTGACATGACAAATGAGGAAGATGATGGATGCTGTCATTTCATCTTAAATGCCATCTATAACTCTGCAAACTTGTGGACTCTGAAGTCGTTGCAACTGTACTAAGCTTCGCGTTTATAAAACTTGTTAAATTTTTTTTTCAGGATACTGCAAAAGCAGTTGGACATAATTATCACATACAATAAATATTTTGCGATACTATAGCCAGGCGCGCGCACAGAGAGAGAGAGAGATGGAAATAAATGTAAAGGGTAAAACCTAGGAATATGCAAAAATATTTTTTTACTATATATTTCTATACCAAGGGCGCCCCTTACAAATATAGGCAAATTTGCTATATTGTACTGATTTATATTTTTTTACATTTTATTGTTTAGCAGTTCATATGTTCATTCTCAGCTTAACTGTCCTGACATTGAAGCAGTAATTCATTGATGTTTCCATTGACGGACCATCACAACACTTTGTACTGGATTAATTAGATCAGAGGAATTCCTAAACTACTCTAAACTTCTTCAACGAGAACAAAAAATTCAAGAGTGTCAGGTTTGTCTCATCAAATATTCAACCTCATTTGCAGACATCTCTTTACCAACAATGTCCCTTTCTGAGAGACAGAAAATGGTAAGTTTTATTCATGTCTCCCAAACTTACTCCACAGCTTTATTTATGATACCATATAACAGAATACCTATATAATCAAAATGCTATTTTGTCTCGCGGTTCATATTCTTGACATGAAAGGACCCGTTGACAAAGCGACAGCCACCGAGTTTTACGAAGTAGGTCCTAGCGGTTCTAGCCCTGAAGTGCAGGTGCCCGACAAAGAACTCTAGACTGTCGTTTAATGTTTATTACGCAAATTAACATAAATGTTTCCATTTTGAAATTCAGTAAGAAATCTCCAATTCTGGGCGTCATTTAATGTCATTCCCACAACAAAGCTGCATATGTTAAACAGATATTCCATTTCAGACCACGTAAGGAAACCATAACAATAGATATCGTGCTTACTTTGAAAACACTGTCCACATCTCTATAAAAACCCTGTATAAAATTTCTTTGTAGTTCCCCCCCCCCACACACACACACGCACACGAAAGAGTCAATTGGCTTTAAAAGTCATATCTCTAAGACAATGCAATCATCTCTGTAATTCCGTTCCACAGACAAGAACCAGAACCAGATCAGTGTGTGTGATCTAGCCAAAATGTGAACCGTCATTGGGAAATGAGGCCATCAATTTCAGTGGGCAGAAACTAACATATCCTGGTGGAAGTAGCGGAAAAAAACTGAAAATTATTCATGCGGACGAGGATAATCCGTTTAGGCGACGACTCATTTCATAAGATCAACTGCAATCCCATTCTCATATACATTCTCCCTGCGTTTTCTATAGATATCTTCATGGGCACGGTTCCGCTCAAATAGCTTCCATCACTCCTTCACTTTCTTCTAAATATTAAGACACGAGAAAAAGTGTTGATCCATGTCCAACATCAAGTCTGTCGAACCAACATCTTTCGTCACATCTGTTTTTCCTGTTCTCTGAACAACTCCTCACATTGTGTTGCCATAAGGACAGCAGCACCTCTTGTTCATGAAAATCAATACGTTTCTTCTCTCTTGTAAATTCTGTACTCACACTCATGTTAGAAGCTTAAATGGGGTGAAACAGCACTAACAAAGGATAAAATGCTACTTAATTTTTCCAATATTTTGTATCAGTCAGTGAGACATTGTCAGGGAGGACAAGACTTGTAACACACACACAACACCAAGCTATAATATATTTTACTAACTCTCATGTAGTGTGTAGTTGATATTACATTTTACATACGACACACGACCAAAACTTGGAGATTTTGCGCCAACATTCAAAAGGAAAAAAATAATAATGTGCTAATACTCTACAAAAACATTACTAATCGCATCTCTACAGTATTTTTCTTCTAATAACAATGTATTCACGATAAACTAAATTAGTTTAATTTATTTGCAAAACAAAATTTTCTCCAGTTTATCTAGAAACATTAAATAAAAAGAAACTAAATAAAATTATAAATGAATCTTAACATCAGTTTGTGTGTGTGTGTGTGTGCGCGCGCGCGCACACACACACACACACATATATTAATGCTTGCAACACATGAACACTGGATGAGTTAAGGGAATCTCGGCTCTAGAGACCAAAATATGCCACTTTTAAGCATCAAAGCAAGCACAGAGTGGTGATCTCAAACCATCATACTTACTGGAAACTTCATACTGGACGCGTTACTATCATTAAACAGACGATCATTCATATGAACTAATTATTCGGGAAATTAAGTGTTTTGGATGACTGAAGAACACTATGTATTACAGTAATAGATTTGATAGGTCATTATCTATCTTGATACGTTTCCATACCTTAAGTTAAAAATAAAGCAATTGTTCTAAAATAACCGAGACTTATTTTATGAGAACTCTCAGCTTCAACTCTCCAAACTTGAGCTATTTTTTATTATTATAAAAACTTTATTACTTTTATTATTAAGTTATAATTTACATATCATTACATTACATCTCATTCATTTAATTTTTTTTCAAAATGATAAAATTGTAAAACAATGACATCCTATGTATAACCCAAGAGCATGAGCTCATCCAGGTTACAAGTATAACAATTACAGAGCGTAATAGTACACAAACATATTGACAATATATACAGAGAATAATATATATATATATACATATATTACACATATGTAAACGTGGAATAAGAACAATGCAGTTAGTAATTACTTGAAAATTTTGTCTTGGTTAATTTCTCTTGGTATACATCGATTAATTCCTTTTTATACAATTCTAAACAAATTTTCAATATTCTTATAAAAAAATTAAGTACTGTCTAACCAGATTTATGCATGTGTTCATGTTGTTTTCCTTTTGTTTTAAGGACGGTATGCCGTTGAAGACTTCTGGAGCCAAACAGATAGTGTTTGTGTATTACTTTTTGCTTTTTAGTGATAAAATATTTTAAAACCACTTTTCTGCAGAAGTAAGTATCTTTTCTAATACTTACGTACTGATTATCAGTCTGTAGGGAAAGTAGCACCCTGTACATATATAGTTGTCCAAGTGGAAGGATATTTAATACGGTATATTTAGCGTTCACTGTAGTATCCCTATTTTTAATGTTGGTTAAAATGCGTATTAATTTATTTTCTAAAGAGATTATGGTATCAGTGTGGCGTGATGTGTTCCTCCTCAATTTAGTATACCGTTATATATAACATTTTGCATCCAGGCGAAATATAATGTTCTTAACATTGTCAGAGTTAAGAATTTCTTTAAGAAGACTCGAGATAGCATAAATCTTACTCTGTTGCATACTTCTGTAATATGTGGTTTCCAGATTAAGTTGATGTCTATTTTCAATCCCAGGTAGGTTATAGTATTCACATTTTCTATCTCCATACAGTTATAATTTTGGTTACTTTTACAATTCCAGTTATGTAGGAATATATATATATATATATATATATATATGGATGGTGAAATTGGTTTTACTACTAGGAGTCTTTCTGAGTTTAAAAATAATTATAAATTTTGTTTTTCCAACATTGAGAGTGAATTTGTTCACATGAAAATAATCACTATTTGCAAATCTGTGTTCACCATATTTTGCATTTCATTTACAGAATTTGCAGTGAATATCAATGCAGTATCATCTGTAAAGCTGTTTACTTTACTCGATAACTGCAGGTAACATAAGTCGTTGATGTAGATTATAAATAGTACTGGCCCAGCACAGAACCTTGGGAAACACCACATTTTATCTGAACGAAATTGCTATAACTTTTGTTGATTTTTACTGCTTGTGATCTAGATGTTAAATAATTCTTAAAACCAGCCCATGTGCACAGCCTCTAATTCCCTAGTTATCTCTAGTTTTTTTTTTTTTTAAATAAAATATCATGGGAAACCGTTTCAAAAGCTTTCTGGAGGTCTAGGAAGACTGCCACAGTCAGTTTGTGTTGGTCTTGTGATGAATAAATCAAGTTTGTGAAGTTAAGCAGCGCGTGCTCAGTGTTTCTGTCTAAACCCATACTGGTTTTTAGAGATTTTTTTTTACTAAAAAAAAAAAGTTACAATTTCTCCAGTATTTTGGAGAAAACCGGGAGTCGAGAGACTGGACTGTAGTTTTTAAGATCATTTTTGCATCATTTTTTTATATATTTGTATTACAACAGCTTTCTTAAATTCTGTTGGAAATACACCAGTCATCAGCGATAGACTGAAGATAGTCACCAAAGGAGCTATTAGATATTCCCACATAATGCTGATATTAATACTATCACGGTCCGGAACAGAAGAGTTTTTAAGTTTCATTATAATATTTTGATTTCATTCTCACAAGTAGCAAAAAAAGTACACTGAACTTGTTTCCTTGGAGTATGACAGTGGCGTGTTGTAGTATTTCAGTATCTAATATGTTAATAAATTTGCAGTAAGCATTGTCAACATTGGTTTCAGACTGTATGTTCCGAGGACATAGTATTTAATTTATGTTTTAGCACACTGCAGTTTATTCTAGGATACCGAACGCTGAGGCTTGTGTCTGTAGATGGATTCTTACGGCTACCGGAAAGTGATCTGTGATTGGCTGTTTTAACACTGGTGTCTCGATTTTAGTCGGATTTTTTTGTGTAAAATGATTATTATTTAATTTATTAGAATATAATTAATAATTATTATTAATTATTGAAAATTATTTAAAATAATAAAAACTAAAAGGAATGGAAAGTTAATGAACCTGACATTAGGTTCCAACTGAGAGAAGCTGTTCGCTTCCCTCAAAAACTCCCGTTTTATCAGGAGTTTCCTCCATCAAAATGGTTATGGCTAATTGAAATTATTCTCAAAGCTTAATTAATGGCTTTGAGAAATTATGCTTGTTAATTAGTTGTTCGTCTGTTTAGTATCTTCCACAAAATATCAGTTATTTCATATTCAGCTGAAAAACTCTTACAAAGATCGAGCAGGATTCGAACCTTTGTCACTGTGGGCGAAGTACAAACGTCAATTCGTCCTCGCATTGCAACACGGGGGAGCTACAACACGTTTTACGGCTATCTAGCTTCTTGTCGTGAGGCGAGAAGGAGAATTCAACATTTGTCGCAACTTGCGGCAAATATCAAATATAAACTCATGGCATAACAGAGTTAGTACACTCAGTATGAGTGTCTTTTCCGCGAAACTGCATTTCCTATAACAATATATTTTGTAGCACTGTTTCGTATAACGGACAAAAACATTTCCAGAGTTTGCATTCATTAGAGAAAGAGTGATCATATAGGCACTGCTGAAGCATTCAGTTCTGAGGAGATTAAGCAATACGAATCTAACATGGAATTATAAGGCCAGGTGGATGTTGCAACAAATCACGACTTTTTTTTTTTTAAAGCGTATCTGAACATGCTACAAATTCTACAGCTATACATGAAGAATAAATCAAAATGCAGGTCTTTTAACACGTTCATTTAGTAAAGATCTTCGGTTGACTAAGGAGTAGATAAGAATGTAACATTACATGTCTGCCTCGAAATCCAGACATAAGGATCGTGCAGGAGAACATTTCATAAATCTAGATATCCAACATCTGTAATGAAGACCTCAAAACGACCCATAAACGGCTGCTTTTTCAGTACTGTTCAACTGCGAAGAAAATATTTCAAAGAATATGGAAACACGAATTAATAATCTCCACATAAAAGGAAACAGAGATAGTGCAGAACACTTTGCTTATACTTTTTTCTTTGCAAATATTTCTTTAGGGGTTCTCTACTTAACTGCTTCATTATTCTTTCAGGCATGTTTTAAAATAAATCTGGTTGAGTGACTGATTGGGGACTGCTCGTTAAGGTACCGACTTAAGCATTCCATCAGCTAGACGTGCACAGGCAATCCATGAACACCTTCAAAAATAAAGTTAATGAAGTCAGGCGATCGTTAAATATTTAATTAGCATTTATTTTTATAATTATTTCTAACCAATTAATAGGGAACATCTGTTCATTTTCTCTTTTTGCTACAAATAATAACGAGAGATTATTGATCGAAAAAAAGAATTCCGAGTTTATTCAAGCTTGATTTTTTTTCTCCCAAACACAAAGCAGATATCGATACATGACCTTTAAGAGCTTCAAAAATTGTAGTAATCGTTCTTTTGGATTAATACGTTAATGAAATTCAAATACCTAACTACTATCTAAAGGATCAAAGCATGCTATATGAAAAGAACAAATGATAATGATTTTCCAAACACGCGGTGTGATGTTGCTGTAAGTGGGCGTCGTGAAGAGTAGCATTTCCGTATAGCAAGTCCACGATCAAATAAAACATGCAACAGTCGTGCTGTCAAAACACTCAGTCAATGCAATGCAAACTTCATAAAAGTTTCAGAACTTTAGATAGTTAAAGTACAGGTAGAACTAAAATCATTTGATGCAACGTGTCCATTCTAAATCAATTTTCACAAACACACTGAAAGGCCTATTCGTGCACGAGCGGCAAATAATAGAAAGAAACATTCTTTCGACATCGAAAATTAAGGAGAAGCGTAATTATAACTGGAATACAGTGGTTGTTTTTTTTTTTCTGCTACTACATAGGAAAATGTGTAAATTTTCATGTAAATCTGAAATTTAATCTAAGTGCCAAAAAGTGTTTTTTTTTTTTCATCGCTTATTCTAAAGCAACGAATGTTATAACATATTTCTCGGATACAGTATCATTAATAAAAGCTGATAGTTAAATTAGCGTGCCGAGATAGCATCACTGCTTTAATCTACTAGCTATAAAGTTCGAATGCAACTGTAGTTACGGATGTTTGCAAATATCTTTAGATAAAAAATGATTTCATCGCCAGGTGTGAAATAACCACCGCAGCTTGTTCACAGTTCTTATTCCAGGATTACAAGGCATATCTGAAATAGGTTTCCAACCTTCAGTAGATGGAATTATCATTTAAAATGCCACTACATAGGTTTTGAATGTGTATTGGCCCTAGATTTGCTCTCTCTCACAGCTCTAAATAACTAATACACGTGATATACTGAATTATCGCCATTAGAGACGCAGCGTGAGAAATGCCAAACCTATCATAATATAAAGATGAGTGTATTATCGTACGTCGAAAGAGTACGACTGTGCAAAGGGATGTTCAAGTCGCAGTCATGAGAGAGAAAAAAAAAAAAAGAGGTAACTGAATCTCTGAGAGGTACATCTTATCGGTTGCTTAAGATCTAATTCTAACGGTTAACGTTATACAAGAACGACAAACAAGAGAAGCTGATGAGACCAAGTGTTTCGTTGGAGGAGCAGGGAATGGATGAAGCGAAGAGTCGTAAGAACAGCAAGATATGGGAAGTGTGAGAAAAATATCCCGCGTAACAATGCATCACAACCTTGCATGTATTATCACCTTTTAGAGACAAGGGCCCATAAGACGCCCTCTGCTCACCGAAGGTCTGCTGTAGTGTCAGCAGGGGTGACGGATGGACGTTAGGAGTAGAAAAATGCTATGCTTCCTGTTGCACTACGCAGACGATGGTTACGAGTAGGTGAAGAACAACACAAGTAGATGGATCCGTGGTGTGTGGTTTCAGGGTCCAGAACAGTGGAGATATCATCAGAATTAGGATCCCCTTTTCTTACTGACCAATATTACCGTCGTGGCCCACCGGCAACTCATGAAAGATCATATGAACTAACATGCTGAACCTGTTCCCCAGAAGAAGCCTTCCAGAACGACACAGCCCCATTCATCAGGCCCAAGCTATAAGGAATGGGTTCGAAGAACACAATCAGTCTTGAATGGCAAAGAATTTCTCAGATCTAAATCATCTCAAATATCTCTGGAAAGTTTTACTAGAACGTATTCCATGCCTTCCTCCGTTGAGTGTTTAAGTGGGATGCCTTGCAGACAGATTTACCGAAGCATTAGTGGAATAAGTGGGAAGGCACAGACCAACTATCAGTGCGAAGGGATGGCGAACACGACATTAGACAGGTAGCCATAATGTTATGTCTCTGTATACTTATTAAGCTAGGTGATCAAAATAGTCTGTCTAATAGCTTTTTATGAGTGAAAAAATAAAAAAAAAGATCGTATATTACTTAATAGGCATAACTTCTCGTGATTCGAGCTCAGAAGGTAGATGACATATTATGGACCAGAAGACACATTTGGCTGAAATATGAAAGTTATGTTTGTCAGCAGTATGCTTATGGTTGTTGGTAAAAATTTTATGGGCATTTTACAAGCAGAAGAGTTCCTAGAAAGTGACTTTTTTTTTCTAGTGTTAGCATTTCCAGATCAAAGTACGAAATTATCTGAAATACTGAAAAATACGAAAATACTGAAACGTACAAATTAAGCCAAACAGGCTTTTCCCCCCTTTTAATAAATGCGCGATTCAACATAAACTTTACTCTGTGTAAAGTGTTCATCAACTCGTCAGACTTCAGGCTCAAAGGATATTGGGAGTTACATTTTATTAAATAATCATCCAAAACTTCATCAGCATTCATCACTCGTATGAAAGGCAGAAAAATTTTACACAGTAAGCATGTAAACCAATAAACACATTCAGTGGTGAGCTATGGAAATTTTAACAAAGGAACCCTTTGTTAAAATTTCCATCGTCGAGCAAATAAAATAAAAAAAAAAACGTATTTCACACTAAAACTTTTATTAATACAGCTTGTGTACAAATTCCAATCAAAAAGTATGAGAGGACAATCAACCTCTAAAGGCTATCATTTTAAAACAAATATTTCATGATCTACACATGAAATATTTGCACACAATCAACTTTGTTAATTTATCTTACACAAGGAAAACATTTTTTAACTATCAAAATATAATAAGAATGAAATATTTTATATTTCACAAAACATTTGATTGGCTACTGGTTTCACCATACGATTGGCTACGAGAAGGGTAAAAATAGCGCATGAGCTTATTTTATTTTCAAACTTGGCCGCATTCGTTATAGAGGAGTTGAAACATTGATGCCAAATAATCTATACACTGCCGAATAGACTAATATTTGTTAGGTTACCGTATCAGTTTGTCGCTTAATATGTTTTTAAAAAAATTGTTTTTGAAAAAATAAAAAAGTAAACAAGAAGAACAAGGGGATCGCAAATTTGAGAAATATTTAACAAAGGGCTCGCGCGAGCCCCTTATAGCTCACCACTGAACACATCCAACTATTACGTATTCACTGATAAGGAGTATTTAATAATAGAATAGAATATTTTTAATTGACAAAAATGAACGTTTCACATGTAATATTAATACGACAAATCCTTCGAGCTTTCATCTACTGAATTAACATCCTTACTGCAGAAAGAGCTGCCATCCCATTCTATTTCAAATGAATTACAATGACACTATCAAAAGAAAACAGGAAGTTCCAAGGAAATGGTGTCTCGCTGGAAGTTTCCTGTGAACCTCTCCTTCCGAAAACATAATGCAAGATTATATAAACAAAAATTGACTTTAAGAAAATATATGGGAATTTTACACATGCTGAAAGAAAGGTTTGTGCTTCGAAGTGCTCACAGTACAGGACACTCGCCTACCAAAAATGGAAGTCTTGCCTTCACAAAATTTCGCCAATCACTGCCTGCGTATTTTGAAGGGATTCACTACATGGCTATACACTGTCAGAGTATTCAAGGTGAATACTAAAATTTCATAATTATATAATTATGAAGCGTTCATGCTCTGTATATTTCACAGTTGGATTTCTAACTTCAGTCTCCCTCTCAAGTGATTTGGTACGCATTCAGCAAGGGGTATTTTATCTACTCTTTAGTGAACTAGCATGACTGGAAAGCCATTGTACGAACAAGAAAAAGGTCAAGAACCACTGTTACAGATTAAATTAAATGAAGCAGCAAAATGCTGTTGGCAAAACCTGATTTACACAATCTATATCGTTCTTACAGATTTTTTTTTCAGTGAATCGAGGCGTATCTTCTCGAGAATCAGAATAATTATATATGCTAAATTGGACAAAATCGTAGAATATTTTATCTCAGCTACACTATTCGCGGGGGAGTTTCCCTCACATTTGGCGTTTACTGGACGCCGTATCGTCACTTCCATAAGAAAATAGGAAGTGAAATCCCTGATTGACGAAGCTGTATGATCGTGGATGCTTTCTCTACACAGAATTAGCAAGACGGGATTCGAACCTGCAGCCTGTTGGTTGGAGAGCGGATACGCTAACTGCTAGGACCAAGACCAGCTTCGGGATAACTGGAACCAAATCACAATTGAGAAGCCAGATATGCTTTGCTGGGCCATTAAATTAGTTTACATTTAGCCCAGCCATGAATAACAGTTGAAACTGGATAGTCTCAACAATAATTAAAATAAATCCTCATCGTCGTAGGCATGATCATTTGTTGGAACAGGAAGAGGAGATCGTCATCATCATCGGCAGCAATTGGCAAATAAATTTGCAAACTGCTTAAATTTATTTGCAAACAATTGCAAATAAATTTAAAGCTACTGCTTTAAAAAATGAATTTGTACTGCACATATTTTCAACTAATTATTATTGCTGCTATTATATCTTCTTTTGGTTGTCTCACACTTCGTAAGATGATTTCATTTATTTTTATTATTTATTTGCATGGCTTACTTTGAGTTTTCGTAAACTTCTAAATTATCTTTAAAAAAATAGCACTAGTAACAAAAAAATAGATAAATAAAATTCGCCAAAAACGATAGGATCAGCATTCGGACGCAGTGCAGTATGATGTGATACATCATCACGGTGATACTCAACAAGTAGTAGTTTCCATAAAACTACAGCGTAAAAGTTGTAGGCACAGACTTGTCGTTCAGCATTAAAAAACAACGAATTCATGAACCGTTGTTTTTGCTTTCCATAAGTAATGCATATTAGAGTATCTTTTGTATATATATTCACTCCCACACACGAGAGAGAAGCTAAAAAATAAATGTCGTGCGTGGGCTGAGGTCAAACAAAGTAATCGGCTGATATTCCTCTTAAAGTCCTGGAGGTTGTAATCTTGAGAGATTGCTTCATAAGGAAGGCTGTTTGCAGAAATGAGGTAAACTGAATGAAAGGTGACGGAGGAGCTGATTCGGTGAGTCAGCAGTTCAACTGTAAAAGGATGTTGGGCAACTGTTGCTCGTGTTTATCTAGGTTTAGAAGAAATTGTGTGTGTGTGTGTGGGGGGGGGGGTTATATGGTTGCTAGTTCTGCTGAACAACACCCATAGAAATATCTGTAGAAGAGACTGTGGAAATTGAGTGTGAGATACTGGCAGAAGAGTCGGTGAGAAAGGAATCGTTAGACAACCAAACTGCTCTCTTCTGAGCAAAATCGAGAATGTTTAGAGGTTTAACCACACTAAATGGTTGAACAGCATTCCAACGTTAGGCAGATTTGGGATTTGTACAAAGTAACTAGACGGATGAAAAGTAACTGTTTTTTTTTTTTGTTGTTGTTGTTTGTTTAAGTTAAGGATGATACAAAAGTGATGTGATTATTGTCATGAAAGGCTAGAAGTAAGCGTCCGTCCACGATCTGATCTTGACGGTTAATTTGTCAAAAGGTAAGGGAAGAAGAATTTTGGTCTTTTTTATGTAAAAAGAAAATAAATCTTTTTATGTAAAAAGAAAATCTTCTTTTTTATGTAAAAAGAAGACAATGCCAACCTAGTGCTTTGGAAGCACTAGGTTGGCATTGTCCATTGTGATGTTTAGGGCACTTATTGTAGATGATCTCAAAGCCTGAGATGTTTGTTACGAATTTTCATGCGAGTAGGGATGGATGGACATGCCATCAGCTAAACCGTGAACACGGTTTGAGATAAGTGAGAGCAGGTCGTTTACCTATGAGGAAGGGGACGGGTGAAATAACAGAGCTCTGAGGAACACATAACTCTAATTAGTTTAAATTCTTGTTTTCACTAATTATCGGATTTCTGCAATCTCGAACTTTTACCAGTAAATGAAATTAATTTATGTGAATCTAACACACAATAAAAAGCTGCAAAAATTCCACCCATCTGTGATGCATATTAGCACGCCACGGTGAACTAGGATAAGACAATACAGGAGACGATCTAGAGCATGAAACATGTTTTCTGAAGCCACTTCAAGCCTCTCATGAACAATATGGTGATCTTAAACCACGCAACAAACTGTCTACTACCTAAAGATTTTCACAAACCTCATGACAAGTGCAATTCTAACCTTCAGCCCGCTGGTTAAAGAATGAGTACGCTGCTGCTCAGCCAACCAGGATAAGGAAAATAGATTGTGTTGGGATATCCAGAATTACATCTTCACTGTTTCGATCCTGTATACGATCAACAGCAAAATTAGTTACTTTAGAATCTTTGTTTTATTTTATCTTAAGTTGCTTCTACCCACGAAAGGTTAGGTGCAAACCTATAATCCATTTTGTACCATGGGTTGGGTAAGGATTTTTTTTTCTATTTTTTATTAATTTTATATATTTGTTTGTATTTTATCACATAGTCCGAAAATTCTGCTCTAGAGACAAAACATGGAACTTTTTTCAAGCCACTGAAGGCCTCCAATAAGCGGAGCAGTGGTCTCACACCGGGAGCTGAAATTCGTCTCCCACCTAAAGACTATCTTCAGAAGACTATGAAATTGAAGACACCAACTTCATTGTTTCACTCTTCAATTTACAGGAGAATCAACTTCTGCGAAACGCACTGGCAGAATCAAGGTCAAATGTTGCTAACTCTGGCAATCTGATGTTGCAAGCACGTTTCACTTAAACTACGTCTTAATACTCCAGTCCATATTTTTTACAAATACTTTACCATATAAATACAGGTTTTATTTGTTTGTTTCTTTTGGGGAAGAAGCAACTATGACTATGAAAACTTTTGGAAAAGATCGATTATTATGCCTGTAAATTGCACGTGTTCTTCTGGTTCGGTTCTTCTGGTTCGGTTTTGCCTGTTGTGATGGATGAAAATCCAGTTTCAGGAAGGAAAACTCTTCCACCTTCGTGTGAGACCAACTAACTCACTTTAGTTCAAAAACCCATAGAAAAATCTAGACAGGATTCGAACCCAGGTCTTTCCAACCAAAGGGCATGGTCGATACCGACTAAGCTACGGAAGCTCCTAAAATGGATAAAAATTCAGAAAAACTGCTAGCAGCTGACATCAAAAGTTATTAAAATAAGGCGAAATTACGACTGTTATGTAGTGTGTGTGTGCCAAAACCAACTATGTGCTGAAAACTGCAGGAACATAATGCTATGAATAAGGAACTGCAATTTCTTAGTGTCAGTTACTTTATGTTGGTTTTTATGTTTATGTCAGTTACTTGAATAAAGCATCAGTTTTTCGGATCTAAATAGTTTCATTTGCTACAACGGGAAAAAAAATAATATTCGATTCAAAGTTTATAATAACCCTATATATTTCAAAGTACATACACCTATTCGCTGAATGAGCTGATATACTGTACTTGAAATGAGAAGCTCTATTCCGCAAGTGAATTTCCCATAATAAATAATTATCGCTACAATAAAAGGGTACTAAAACCGTGACATATGCGTATTAACGCTGCCGTAGAAATGGTATGCATTCCAACTTGCTGCTAAATAAAATTATGAAACAGAACAAAAAAGTGACCAGACGAATAAGACATATACTGTATGTCAAGAGAATTCTTGTTAAAACTTTTGGAAAAGATCGATTATTCAGCTCTTGTATAATCTCCAGCAAATCCTACCTAGCTATTAAACTGGCTCATTGTGCAGCTCTCATCGTCACAAAAGGAAGTTATTAATTCAAGTATCGCCCATTGTTATCTACAGTCATTTAATATTCACGGGACATATTGGATGCTTGTGGCCGTCAATCTTCGCTACAATCGTTACTCGCTCCGTGAACTTCCATGAGGAGAATCTAACTGTTAGATAATTCTCCGTTATGAAATAATGCCCGAAGGAATGATAAGTTTGATGTTTATCTAGTAGATCACTGTTAACGCTTCCTGTACAGCTTCGTGAAACATTTTGTACTCAACAACACTAGCCTCGAGCTAAGAATTTAGATAGTTTTTTTTTGTTTTTGTAGTAAATCCTTTATCAGTAACGACGCGGATGTTCAACGATAACAGATCGAGTTAATTACACCATGTTGTTGTGATGGCAATCGTGTGCTCCCTGGTATGTAACAATTAAGGACGACTAGTACACACGTGGCGCGCCATCTACCGAATAAAAAAATCCTAGTGGTCTTTGTTGTTTTCAAATTAAACACGGAAACCGAATCAATGAACTGGACTTCTGCAAATTCAGGTTGTTTATCCTAGGGTGGCTGATTACCTGGGATGCATACAAGAATTCTGCTTTATTAGGTAGAAGTAATGCCAAGAACTTTCGCCTTATATTCCCCAGGAAGGTGGCGGCGGCTTTCTCTGAAACAGCTCGGTAGATTTTAATAATTCTGTGGTATAAGATTTATATGAAAACAAATTCACAATTCAGATTTAGTTGGTACCGGACAATTTAAACGATCATTTTACATATGCTGAAATTGATGTGTAAGATCCCATATTCACTGGCAGGTTCAGTTTGCAAGTATGAACAGAAGCTAATGATGATGCATTTAGCAATGTCTTTTTGTTGTTGTTGTAATTAAAAAGAATTGCACCTTGGTTTCAGGCTGTTTGTAAGTGAGTGATAGTGATTTTTTTTTTTTTTTAAATATGCACAACATTACAGACGAGATGAGAAGACCTATAACATAACACGTACGTGAATAAGAAGGGGAAGTAAGAAGGAAATCTGTTCATGTGTTTCTTGCAGAGTTGTATTAATTTAAGAAATAAAGGTATGGGGGGGGGATGTTCCAACAGAATGAAGGAAAATGAGATAAGTTGGTTCGATAAGTTCGGGGCTCAACAGCATATAGATGATGACCAACAGTTTCTAGTGTTTTTACAGGATTAGGAGAAAACGTAGGAATGGTGGCTGGCAGTTGGGTGGAATAGTGTTCACGAAAATATATAAATAAATAAATATATATATAAATATATATATACACACAGTGGGTTGCAGAAATTGGTTGATAGGCGGAGGAGGGGAGATATGATTGAGACATTCAAATTACTGAAGAGTTTGTATAAAATTAATTCAGAAGATATTTTTGAGAACAGGGCTGGTTGTGGGAGGACTAGGGAACATCCATGGAAGCTGGGCAAGAGTGTGGTTAGTAAGGGTGTTAGAGCTGGGTTCTTTACTTTTAGAGTGGTGAATGAGTGGAATAAGCTGCCAGAGTCTGTGGTGGGTGCTGTGACAGTGAATGAGTTTAAGGCGAGGTATGATAGATACTGTGTGAATGTCGAATAGTTGTGATGAACATGATTTGGGCCTCCCTCGATGAGTCTAAGGACTCCCTGGAGTTGCCCGTAATAATAATAATAAATACTTTTATATAAATTTATATAAATAAATAAAATACCCACTATTTCTAGGAATAACACATTTTAATATAAAGTTATATAAAAAGAAAGTTAAAGCAATTATTTCCTATTTTCCATGTACGATTCGTTAACTGATGACTATCCCCAGGTTTAGAAAACTTGTCTGAATTGGCTTGCACATTACATCTCGTAACTTTCTGGCTAACTTGGTCTGATTCTTCACTCGGTATGCCTTTTCACATTCGTTTTAAATGTTTGTGATATCAAAAACACTTGAAAGATTAGTAAGTTTAGCTGGAACGTAGTTTAAGTAGCATAGTATTATAATTAGGGTTGGAGTCTGTTTTTTTTTTTTTTTTTCTCTTCACTTTCCATAGCATTGGAAAATGAGAAAACAATAGAGACAATTAACTATTAATAGAATTTAGACGGAAGGTTTGAATACTCGCAATAATTGTCACATGCGGATTTATGTCAACTAATAAAATTTAATGAGGCGGGGTATAGCAGCATTAAGCTATTTACAAAATATTACAGATAGTAATAAATAAGCCTGGAAGAGCAGTATACTAAGTGCAATCTTTAAAGTGAGGAAGTCACTGAAGGTTATTTAAGTATCGAATTAGTTGAGTGATTATTACTTAAATGTGTAAATTTGTTTCTTTAGAAGTGTTTCTCAAAGTGTGGTACGCGTACCCCGGGGTTACGCGAAAGGTCTTCAGGGGGGGGGGGGGGGAGTACGTGGCAATTTTCGGCTACGCATCATTAACGCATGGAATCATTATTAAGAAGAAAAAAAAATTATTTTAAACGTATATATTTCTCAATAAATTATATGTGAATTCTCCTACTCAAATTGCGAGTTACTATCGGCACGAAGTTCACGTTCTGGCGATAGTAACTCGCTCCCTGCGGTAAACAACACGCCCTTCCCAACAGCATCACTACACTGAAGAGCAAGAAAAACAAATAGTTTTATTGTATCACAAAATAAGGTAAAGATACATTTGCAGTCTGTGTAATATATTTCTCAACAAATATTGCAATTAGAGACAACTAGGATAAAATCGGCGCTAACTAATGAATCGCATCTCCCCTCCAACAGAAATTGCCGTATAGACTCAAGCAAAACGATATATTGCCGGTGCAACATATGGTTTTGCTTAACCTCCATCGTGAACGTGTTAAAACTAAGAAATATATAGTGAATGATGATTTATATATATATATATCATCATCATCATCAAATTCCTGCCATGTACCCTCAAGGGGTGTACAGGATATGACAGTACTACATGAAAAAATTACATCATTACTAACTTCCTATCTACAATTTTCCTCCAAATCAGTCTGTTACTTGTCAAGACTCCAACATTATCAGATCTTATATTTCTATCGTCTAAGGCACTTTGTACCGTATCAATCCACCTATATCTTGGTATTCCTCTGGATCGTTTTCCTGCCAACCTGGCAGAGAACACTAGTTTTGCTAATCTTTCCTCTCCCATTCTATTTAAGTGACCATACCATCTGAGATTAGCTCTGCTAACGCATTCCTGGATGCTGACAATGTCAAGTTCTTTCCTAATATCCTCATTTTTAATATGATATTGCCATTGATGCCATCTGTTCACGCCTCTAATCTTTCTCAGGACTCTCATATCTGCGGTCTCTAGTCTTTGGTCAAGTGTTTTACTTCTGACCCAGCTCTCAGATCCATAAGTTAAAATTGGTTTGAACACAGTTTTGTATACAGCTAATTTAGTGTTCCGACTAATTTCTTTCTTATTCCATATGAATTTATTCAATTGACTTCCCACGATACCAGCTTTGCTGATTCTGTTGTCTATTTCTATATTTAGTTTACCATCTTCAGTAAAAATTGTGCCTAAGTAGCTAAAATGTTTTACTTGTTCCACAGGTTCTCCATTGACAACACAGTTGACATTTTCAATGATTCTGCCTATTTTCATTGTCTTTGTCTTTTTATTGCTGACCTTCATACCATATCTATTACAACAGCTATTCAATTTAGTCAGAGAATCTTGCAGACTTGTAGCGGATTTATTTAGAAGTATAACATCATCCGCATAAAGCAAAGAGCTGACATTAACATCTCCAATTTTGATATCAGGTTTAATACCACATTCCTTCATAATGTGATCCATATAGATAATGAATAACAGAGGGGATAATGTACATCCTTGTCTCACACCAGATTTAACATTAAACCATCTTCCTGTACTTCCTTCAATTCTAACTGCTGACTCACAACTCAAATAAAGACTAAGTATTGCTTGATATAATGCCCCATTGACACCATATAACTGCAGCGTATTGAATAGCTTCTCTCTTGGCACCTTGTCATATGCCTTTTCCAAATCAACAAAACTTAAATACAGATCTTTGTTATATTCCCATGCTTTCTCGACTATTTGTCGTAAAGTGAAGATCTGATCCTGACAGCCTCTATTTGGCCTGAATCCAGCTTGTTCTTCACCAAGCTTTTCTTCCACAATTCTTCTCAACCGTTTCTCAAGTATACTTGCATAGATCTTGCCAGGAACACTCAGTAGGGAAATACCTCTGTAATTCTCACATTCAGTTTTATTTCCCTTTTTATATATGGGTACTATGAGAGCTCTACTCCAATCATCAGGAATTCGTCCCTCTGTCCAGGCTTTCTGAACTATGCAGTGCAGCCACTGTAAGACTCTTATACCACCATACTTCAGCATT
Organism: Typopeltis vanoorti; assembly: GCF_054136105.1. Taxonomy (NCBI): domain Eukaryota; kingdom Metazoa; phylum Arthropoda; class Arachnida; order Uropygi; family Thelyphonidae; genus Typopeltis; species Typopeltis vanoorti. The sequence continues at coordinate 17,525,472 of NC_143551.1, forward strand.
TCTGGTCGAATATCATCTACTCCTGCTGCCTTTCCACATTTCAAGCCTTTGATGGCTTTTTCTACTTCAAGGATGGATATGTATTCCTGACTGCATGCCTGGTCAGTGTTTTTTATCACTGTGCTTTCATCACTGCTTGTTTCATTTAGCAGTTTTTCAAAGTAATTACTCCATACTTCAAGGATATCTTTTTCTCCTGTTTTCATTTCACCTTTATCATCTCTAATTCCTTTTACAGCACTCTTTCCTCCATTCCTAAGCTTCTTCAACAACCTCCAGAATATTTTGCCACCTTCTTGATATTTATTTTCTATATTCTTGCCAAAGTCCTCCCATGACTTTTGTTTAGCTAGTTTTACACACTGTTTAGCTTTCTTACATTTGTCTCTGTATTCTGTAAGAGTAAAAGCTGACTTATTTGCCAGGAACTTTTGATATGCTTTCTTCTTTTCCTTCACTGCCTCTTTAACTTCCTGTGTCCACCAGGGAGTTCTGATTTTTTTATCCTTGCACACAACCTCACCACATGCCTCTCTGGCAGAATCAATCAATGTTTCCTTCAGAGTTTGCCACTGAATCTCCAAGGTTTGATTCCTGTTCTCAAACTCTTTCATTTTCTTTTCAATAATATTTCTGTATTTTAGTCTACAGTTCACATCTGAGAGCTGCTCAACTTTTATTCGCTTTAAAACTTTCTTACATGTTATTCTTTTCAATATGAAATTCAATTTTATCCTGCTCAAGACTAAATAGTGATCACTTCCAATTTCAAATCCTCTGTACACTCTGGTGTCCTGCACCAGGGAGAAAACATCACTATCAACAATAACATAGTCAATGAGACTTTTCTTATTCCTAGCCTCTTCTCTCCATGTGAATTTGTGCACATTTTTATGTTGGAACATGGTGTTAGTAATAACCAGTCCATGTCCTGAGCAGAAATCCAACAGATATTTGCCATTATTATTAGCTTTGCTCTTTTCTCCAAATTTTCCCAAAATATTTTTGTATGTCTCACAATCATTTCCTACTCTGCTGTTTAGATCCCCAACAAGGACCAACTTTTCCTTTTTCATTGTGTCAGTTGCTTTTTCTAAAGCCTCAAAAAATTCCTCCACTTCTACCTTAGTAGAGCCTTCTGTGGGACCATAGGCACAAATAAGTCTCATTGTCCAGTTCCCCATTCTCATATTTGCCCACATTACTCTACTTGAGACTGACTGCCATTCAAGAAGATTAGCCTCGTATTTTGTGTTGAATACTATGGCTACTCCTTCTTTTCCTTGATTGTTATTGCCTGAATATAACATTTTGTATTTATTGCTCAGAAAGATCTCACCAGTTTTGGTCTTTTTTGTTTCAGTCACCCCTATTATGTCGATCTGGTACTTATCTAATTCCTCAGCTAGCTCCATTTCTTTGCCATTCAGGCTTCTTACGTTGATAGTACCGATCTTTAACTCTGGTGATGTTGAGTTGGGGTTTGTTTTCAGATTTGTTCCAGTAGCTGACTTTTCGCTGTTCGCCCTGGTTCCCTGGCGAAAACAACGGGGGCCTTGTTTAACCGGGCGACGCCCCAGCCGGCATGAAATTTTGTCATGTTGTACCATCATTTTTTATTTTGGTTTAACCAATAAGAATACAATTTGGTCGGCTAAATCCCAAATTGCCAGCCCATCCTCGTTCGTTCAGTATCAAAGTAGATACCCAACAGGGTGCACCACGAGAAGGTGAGGATTGGACATTAGGTCAGAAGCCCTGGTCGGTTCTCCGCATTCCTTTAAAGGCTATGTGGAGGTCTCCTCTCAGTTATACAGCTTTGACCCTTAAGCATATATATATATATATATATATATATATATATATATATATATATATATATATATATATATATCACATTTTATATATAATGATGATGAATTTCAGATATTATGGAATTCGGTTGAAGAGAATTAGCATTTCAACTCAACTGTTGGCTTGCCTTTGGTTTGCGTGATCTTTTGTTAATACTGTACCATCATATGCACTTCTTCATAGTTGCTTTATCTCTACTGGCCTGCCATTGCTGTCTATTTCGCGTTCTGCTTTTACTTCTCATTGGTCATTCATTCGTGAAGGATTGTTCGTGACGTATATCAAGTCTTGTAAATTACTGGTAATTTTTGCTTGAAATAATGGGAAAGAAGATGACGCTATTTGGGGAGATGACTTTAACGATGCACACAAGGAAACTGTTCTCAATGCCAAAAGTAGTGACAGCAAATAGGAGCTTCTTGGTAAGTCACACCATTTTCAGTTTTTTTCTGAAAACTTTAGTTTCCGAAAATCCCCGCATATATCTCGTACCACGATTTTTAGCTTTAATTTTTTTTTTTTTTTTTTTGGGGGGGGGGGGTGAAGGTGCGAGTTATATTCGAGTAAATACGGTAATTTTTTTAGCTTTCAAATTCTTAAGTATGGATCATTGGCTAAAGAATAGATTTATAAAACGCACAAAAGAAAGCAATATAGCAAATACAAGTAGGTGAAAGCAACAAGAAAACGTTGATATTGTATCCGGATCAAATGAAATTGATAAGGGTGTGTCGTCTGACATCTCTAGAGAACCAACGAGGAAGAAGATGAAAAATTTTCGTAAGTATGATATGAATTACTTGAAATGTGGATTTTCATGGACGGGAAATGAAGAAACTATTCCAAAAGTTGTTCCAATAAACAAAAAATAAATCGTATTTTTTGATTTACATGAACATATAAATTCAAATAAAATAGACATTTACAATGAAATATATTTATTTATTATTATTCTTTTGATAAGGGAATACTTGGTAATAATCGAAATTTAAGAAGGGGTACACGGATATCTGAAGTTTGAGAAACGCTGCTTTAGAATTCAAGAAACGGTGTCTATTATCTAGAAAATTTAGAAATTCAGTAAAAGCTTTATTAGAGGACAAGTATTCTGATACTGAGAACGAATATCCGATGACAGATAATACTAGAGCCAATTCGAATTGAAATAGGTGGCTTTTAGTAGGTGAGCCCTATGGGGAGGAGGAGGATTTAAACTGGTGGAATCCCTATGGCAAATCTAAGATGATAGTAGGAAGAAATTATCTGAAATTGATTATTTAAATACTCATAAAAGTAATTTTTGGCATTATAAAGCTAATCGAGATTTAAAAGACTAATTTAATAAATATAAAGCTCCATTATTATATCAAGGAATTTAAAATGACAGCAAGCAGCTAACTGGATTCTAAGTGGGTTATATATTGCACTGATTATAGCATTATTAATGTATGGGATTAGTTTGTTAATAATATGAAATGGTTTCATGGCGATGAAACTATCTAAATACTGGTGAATAAAATTTTTATTCATTAGTATGTTTTTGAGTAAGCCATAAATTTTGAAACACTTAAAAGATTCAGAAATGATAACAAAGAAAATTTATGGAAATTCATTGGATGTATGCGTGAAAGTATTCCAAATATATTAAAAGAACTTAGAGCACTGATGTGCTCTAAGTTCTTTTACCTACTTTATTTTTAATAAATAATTATTTTTTATTTAACTAATAATATTATTAATGATAATTATAATAAGAAGAATATTAATGAATAGTAATAATGTTACTACCCATTAATATTATTAAAAATACAAGGAAAAATAAAGTATTATTTAGGGGATTTTAATTTGGTAGATTTTGACCAGAAGAATGAAAAAGCTGATAATATCACGAGTAATCATTCTTTCCGGTGTGGTCCACAGCCTGGTATGTGTCCTGTAAAAAAGGTCCACAGAAAATGTAAAAATTCAAAATATGCTTGATGGCGTAATACAGGAAGAAAAAATGTTTGATATATTAACTCATTTGACCACTATGTTGTAAGTAGGGATGATCTCTTCTCTGGCAGTGAAAAGATGCATCAGAGTTGATCAATCCACTGTTCATCATCTCTCCAACGAATCGCGGACATTGCGAATAGTTCCTTCTGATTGGAAGTTTGCAAAGGTTATTCCGATTCATAATGGTTATACCTCGCTGTCTTCTGTTATATAAGTAATGGAAAAAATTAGGAATCTTCTCCAGGGTTACCAGTTGAGCACGTGGATGGTTCGTTAAAGAGAGACTGGTTATGACAAACTGCTTACTTTATGTGAAGTCAAGAAAGAAATAGACCAAGTAATAGTTATGATGTGATTCACATGGATTATTGATACCAAACAGATATCAGTGAAATGAGAAATCGATGATAGAGTGAAATCAGTGTTTAGAGGAGTCTTCAAAAAGCCGGACTGATGGAACAAAATATCGTATGGTTCGGTGTTTGTTCTAGAGTAGTGATTTTCAACCTTTTTCATATTATGGCACACTTAGACTAATTATGAAAATTCTGCGGCACACTAAAAATATATTCTTTTAATTTTTTTGACGATCTGGAAAAAAATAGGCATTGATTTACACAGACAAGATATTAATAATAGTAATTACTTATCCTTTTGACATTTTGAATAAGAAAAACAATCCTCAAAATTATTTTTAAAAAAATTTTCATTGATTTTTTCAAATGAATATTAAATGTATTAAATAACAGACATACTTGCAGTTAATTTTAATGAGATATCTGAGCTTGATGTTGTTTCAGAATGTCTCATGTGCGATTTTAGATAGGCATACTCTTTAATCATCTTCCAAGGCGTCCAGCCGCGATCTATTTTTGTTCTTATCATTGAGGAAAAGCTTGAATCGCACAAATATGGCGTGGAAAATGGAAGAAGTATTTCTGTTGCTTTTTTTTTTGGTAATATTGGGGAATTCTCTTCTTAGAGATAACCAAAACGAAGTAGTATTTATTGTTGAATGTTTTAGTTTTAAAAGTCTGTCATTTCTTATATCTGATAATTCGTCCTCTTCTGTAATCTTTAAATTTCCCAATTTACACGGGCTTAAGACCAACGGATCTCTTATCCAATCGAAGGATGATGTATGAAGTAAGGGAAAATATTTTTAAATATTTGTATTTAGTAATCTTAAGGTTTGTAAAATTAGATCGATTAGATTTTCATTCAGTTTGCACTTTTTCGTTAGTTCAAACATATTTGCTGCATTTTCTTTTTTGAGTCTTTCTTCCCAAAGCATTAGTTTTTCCTTGAATGCGTTAATTTTGTCAGTGGAAGTAAGAATGTTTTCACAGCCCTCCCTGCATACTTTTATTAAGTGTATTTAAAGATTGAAATAAATCAGCAAGAAATGCAACCTTACTGCAAAGCTCGTCGCTAAGAAAATTTGATAACTCAGTTGTCAAAAAAAATTAGAATTTCCTCTTTTAGTTCAGAAAATCTTGATAAAACTCGTCCACGAGATAACCATCTCACTTCTGTATGTATTAACAACTGCGTGTAAGAAGCTTCCATTGGGGAGCACAGTGCTGCAAACAATCTCCATTGTAACGGCCTGGCTTTTATATAATTGACAATTTTGATATTCTCGTCTAGAACTTTTTTAAGCTCAGGTATCAATGATTTTGACTCTAGTACTTCTCTGTGGAAAAATCAATGTGTAAAAATAATTCTAGGATTCTTATTTTGAACCAGTGTAGCAAATCCTTTTACATTTCCTGGCATCGAGCGGGCACCATCCGTGCAAATACTGATGCAAGAATCCCAAGACAAGTTATAGCAATGAAAGTAATTATCAACAACATCAAAAATATCTTGGCCCTTCGTTGTTTCCGGGAGTGGTCAACAAAATAAAAACTGTTCTATAATATCTTCCTTATAAATAAATCTACTGAAGGCTAGAATTTGTGCTTTACCAGTTACATCAGTTGATTCGTCCAACTGAATAGCAAACATATCTGCTTCTTTAATGTGAGATACCACTTGCAACTCAACAACTTTGGCCAAATCCTGAATACGTCGATAAATGATGTTATCTGACACAGGAATTTTTAAAACCACCTTTTCATATTCCTCGCCAAATATGATATTAACAATTCTACAGCATGCTGGCAGAATTACAGATTCTGCAATTGTGTGAGATTTCGTTTTTTTTTTTTTTTTAGCAAAACAATTTCTGCGATTGCATAACTAGCTTCTTGGACTTTTTCGGACACCGTTACAAATTTAGTCAATCTTTTTGCTTGAATAATTTTAACCAGTACAAGTCTTAAAATATTCAGCCGGTTTTTCGTTCAAGTGAGAATGTTTAGATTGTGAATGTCTTTTTAATTTACTTCGAACCATAGCGTTGTTTGCTAATTTTTCGCCACAAACTACGCATGTAGGACGTGGCGGATCTTCTTGACTGGAAATAAAGCTAAATAACAAATAATTTTCGTCGTAACGCGAACGTTAGTTTTTAATTTAGCTTTAGAAGAACCAGTACTAGATATGGTATTAGCTGCTGATGTGCTGGGCAAAACTTGCTTCACTTTCTTCATTGTCTTCAAATTTTCGTTTTTTTTTATTACAAATTTATCCATGTTAAAGAAATATTATTGAATAAAATTAACTGAATGAAAAAATAAATAAATAAAAGAACTCTTACCAGTTACCTTAAAAATAAGAGAATTAAATGAAGTTATGTGTGAACACACCTATCAAAAGATTAAAGCTAATTAACACACAATTTTAAACTGATTCACCAATCATTAGTTTCGTAAACTATAAATAAGGGAACTTCAGGTGCGGATGGAAGACCAGACACTAATAAATAAATGTGCAAATTACGACATTATTTCTTTCAATTAATTTGTTTTCACAAATCCTGCGGCACACAGGTTGAAAATCGCTATTATAACCAATCATCATTATTTGAAATAGTAGATTAAAACGCATTCTATTAACAGTCAGATTTTCTAAGAGGAAATATATTTAATAACAATTCATGGTTTTTATTTAAACTGCATTAAAACGAAATATTCAAACTTTAATCTATTTAACAATAAAAGTTATAATCGAAACAAAAATAAACTGTTTTTTTTACAAAAAAATTAAATATTTAAAATTCATAATCTGTAAAATTAATAAAAGTAAGCAATTCCCAACCCATTTAAGAAAACATATTCAAAATTCCTCTTACGTTCACATTCTCTAATGGTCTTATCGAGTATTTGCCGGTTGAAAATAGTTATAGTGGGGGTGGGGGGAGGACAATTAATAATTCTTAAAATGAAATTTAATGTACACGCTGTTAACAGAATACAGTACTATTCAAAAAGAACTAAAGCAATTGTATTCCTACTGGAAGTAAGACAATTTGAGAAATTCATATACAAGTGGCACCGCAAAATATCAATCCCACTCAGTGCAGACATAATTGAGAAGGACGACTGCATTGTTTGTTTAATGTTTATCTAATTCACAACGGAGAATGAGTATCCTCCAATTAAATTTCCACATTATTTACAAATAATATTCTTACATGATGTGAAATAGTTGCACACAGTGTTGTTGTATAATTCATCATATTACATAATATTTGGCGAAGGATCTTTACTAGAGCTTTTTAACTGAGTCAGCTGGTCTCGTACGAAGATGAAAGTTTTTCCATCTCAAACTCATATTTTTCATTCTACAATCAGCCAAACAGGTCAGCCAGAGGAAGATGTGCAGTTTACATCCAAAAAGTATCCATATAGGCATAACACTAATAATCTTATCCTGCAAAAATTATGGTTGCGAAAGCCAAGGATACCAGCAGGCAGATTGTAGGTAAAGCCCGCACGCGCCACTGATAAAAATAATGATATTTGAATTGTATGAAATGAAAATGTTTAATCCTAAACCAATCGCATTTCAACCATTCTCATTTCGATAAATGGGTTTGTTCGTTTCAAATTAAACAGAAATTTCAAGAAACAACATCGCTTGAATATACAAGGTACATTAAGGTGATCTGGCTGTCCAACGGCCTTATAACAGGCAGTGGTCGGTATGGATACAACGATACGCATAGATATTTTTAAGGTGCGAAATGAATTTAACTACCTGGTGTTAGACTACTGCCCTGCTTATTGAAGAGACTACATTTGGTCTCTAGAGCCTTAGTCCTTCCACAGTACCATTTGTCAATCCCACCTCAATGAGTAGAATTGGCAAAAAAGGAAACCAACACTCCATGTACTTATTTTCTTTCGCGGGATGCAAATATGTGAATTATACAAATGGAAACAAGTGTATGATTATCAGTGGCATTTGCTTAACGCTCGGGAGGTCGAATCTGATCTGACAGATACATGCTAATTGTTAACATGAATATTCTTTAACTTATCTATTGTATAGGTTGAAGGTCATGAGTAGCTGCGCGTGAGTATATTATGAGTGCTATTTCGCACTTTTGTTGCTGTCAGTTTGGTTTAACACGTGTTATGCAAAGATTTGTGATATTTGACATGCGGAGGTCGCGGCCGATCTGACAGACACTTGCTTATTTTGTAACAAAAATTTTTATTCTTTATATTTCTTTGTTTCAATAATTTCTAGATTGTAACTGAAAATAAATAAACCATCATCATCATACCAAAGGCTTATTTATCATACATATCCTCTAGGACAGCGCTTCCCAAACTGTGGGCCGCGGCCCCCTTGGGGGCCGTAGGTTTTGTTGAGGGGGGACGTGAAATAATGAAAACAAATTAAAAATGTTTTAAGACTAAGTAGATTTTTTTATTTTAAAAGAAACATATTTAACTTTTATTATTATTTTTTGTTATTTTTTATATTTTAATGGAAAAATTCACACATTGGTGTTGGTTCACAAACTTTGCTTCCTGCGTATTTCGGCGCTTAATGAATATTAGTAAATATTGCTTATTCATATGTTTCATTTCAAAGCAGTGGTTAATTGTATTTACTTCGAATGCTCTCCAGGGAAGCTCCAAATCTTCCTGTCCCTTTCATCACGCATTCGTAATCAGGGACTGTTGATATTGACTTTATATACATATCAAAACTCGTTTTATATTATCACCGTCATCCGAGCTAGTTTTCTGTTACCAATAAAAGTTTCGCATATACTTCACACATGAAAAAAAGCTTAAACAATTTCATGTGGGGAGATAGAACTCCCTTGCAGTGGTAAACAACACCCATCCCTAAGAGCCACTATACTGAAGAGGCAATAAAAACAAGTACTTTTATTATGCCAGTGAATAACTTATGAGGAGCCTGTGTAATATATTTCTCAACAAATAGTGCCATTAGAGACAAATGGGATAAAAACACACTAATTAATGAATCACATGTCCCCTCATACAGAAACTATGCTGTATAGACTGAAAGAAAACCATATGTTGCATGGGCAAACACAGTATCTAACTAAAAACTATTGTTATTAATTAGATGTATGTGAGTTCGATTTCGCAAGCAGCAATAAAATTCAACGGAACGTGTTAAAATTCGTAAAAGTGTTGAAACTAAGTAATATATATAATGAATGTTATGGCAGTTTCACATATGGAATGTTGAAGAGAGTTAGCATTTCAACTCAATTGTCAGCTATGCTTTTATCTTTCGGCTGCACGATCTTTTGTTAATACCGCACCAATCATGCGCACGTTTTTATAACCTGCCTTTGCTGTCTGTTTCGCGTTAGGCTTAATTACCGTAAAGGGAGAAAAGTCACAAAAGAGAAAAATGTTCCTGGTCCGGGGATTCCCTTATTCAGGTAATATTCACTAATTTCATGTTATCAGTCTGTGGTGTGCCAGTATCGGTAAGTGGTGATATTATTTGATATATTCTACGTTAAAAATTTTAACCCTGAGATGGGTAAGTGGCTGATAAAAAAATTAAAAAAAATTCCCAAGAACAATCAGAAGAAGCAGAAACAGACTAAAAAAAAAGGACAGTATTTCATATTTTACCAGAACAGCCCGCATCGTCTTCAGAACCAAACGGTAAGAGGCAAAAAATGTAATATATGCATTTGATTTTCGCAATGTATGTTTTGTATTGAATATAAATACAATAAATATTATAATAATATATCTCTCTGTTATGATTTTGTTTCGAGGGGGGCCGTGAAATATTTTAATTTTTGCAAAGGGGGCCCTGACATCCAGAAGTTTGGGAAGCACTGCTCTAGGAGATGTGCTTTACATTTATAGAAAATACAGGAAAGTCATCTGTAGCTTGTTCCACCTTTGCAACGAGTTGCCCAAAGTTGCACTACTTATGCTTGTGTCCGCTGAAACTTTTAGTTTCTATATATATTTTCGACACGAAACTGTTGTAGTTTCTATATTCGGCTATGAAATAATGTTGGATTCAATATTCACTTAATTTGTACCATCAAGTATTATATTTGCAGTGTTTGTTCTTTATTATTATTTTTTTTTTAATTTTTTTTTTGTATTTTAACACATACTAGTAATGAATGTATCCCTCAGATATATCTCGTCCTACGCTACAAAATTGCGACCTCGACCTCCCGAGTGTTAATACTGTTTATCACATTTCTTCAAATTCTCTCTCTAGATCACGCGCTGGGGGCTCTTTCGTTATGTGACTGTATTCCATTCATGAATTTGCATATTCTCTCATTCTCTCAATTAAAAAATGAGTAATTAGTTATAAATAGTTTGGGAAAACATAACATGTTATTTTGAAATAAAAATATTAAACAGCCAATCCCTGGCTCACCGAAAAATCGTCCAGTCTACGAATCCGACTGCTATATGCAAACATGTTTTGAAATAGTGGTTAGAAAAAATGGGTCAGTCATTTATTAATACACATAAAAGTGAGCTCTTGAGTAAAAAAAAACGTAAGAAAATATCCAATTCTTTTCAGACGTGTACACATGGGGGGGGGGTGTACAATTTAATAGATTATATTAATGAAAATATTTTAAAAATAACAAATCCTCCACCACCTCCAAGATATTTGGGGAGAAATGCTAGGCTACTTTAATGTTCTTTAATAAACAACCATGAAAGCGTGCAGTAAGTGTAGCGTATAAAGCGGATTCTAGTTCCACGAATGAAATTCATTATGGGAAAGCAGAAGATCCGAACGAATGGGAAGAAAAAAAAGAAATTTATAATTGTGTCTGAATATTTAATGGCATAACATCTGCCAGTCGGATTTCTTAAGCGCTCCAGGAACAAAATATGCCAACCAGCTTACTAAATTCTGACGTATATAGCACTTCCAGCAACTTCTATAGATAATTAACCACCAGGGAACACTTAGGCTCTAACAAGATGAATTGAACTGAATTGTTTATTTCCGGCACTAGCGCGTCGGTTGGCTATTTTAATTTCGTCTGCACATTATCTGCATTTTTTGTTGTTTTTTTTCCTCCTCCAATCAAAGAATAATAGTAGTTCTCTCATTAATAGAGTCTGCTTCAAAGTAATTTGCTTGGATATAACTACTGTCCTGAACATTTATTATTTTAGAAAATAAAAATATTAAATAGCAATGCAGTTTAGAATCTTAAAGTGACTAAAGTAAAAACAAGATGGAGAAATTCATCACTGCATATTTCGGTCATCACGTACTGCAGTACAACTACAGTTAAAACAAAACGTTTATGATAATTTTTGTTTTCAATAGTATGCAAGCAATTCAAAAGACGCAACTTAAGAAAACTGTTTTAGAACACGTCGGGTAGCACTGATTTTCTTCCTGGATCAAAATTATACTTGCTGAATGTGAAACATATTTAACCTATGATAATGTATATATACAATTTCAAAGAAAAATGTCGTTTTGCTGATATTGATTTTATCTCTTGGGGAAATCCATATATCTAATCTGAAAATGAATTCCTTCAGGATTTATCGGAGAATAATGCCTACAAATAGAAATGGGCAGCACGTGCTGACTTATATACATATAGTTCTTTGTCATATTAAACTACCTTAACAAAATTGAGACATATGCAAATATAAAACAAAACGTCATTGTGCACAGAAATTAATAAATTTCGCCTTTGGTTATAATAACTGCTTTAATCTCAGATAGAAAGTCTGGTATATGCTCTATTTCAGTGTTTCTCAAACTTCTGATGTCCGCGTACCCCTTCTTAAATTTTCATTATTACCAAGTACCCCTAATTAATTAAGAAAAATTAATTAATTCAAAATAAAATTAATTTAAAATATTAATTAAAATTAAATATCTATTTTATTTGAATTTATATGTTCATGTAAACAAAAAATATGATTTATTTTTAAATTTTGGTCTCTAGAGATGTCAGACGACACACTCATCAATTTCATTTGATCCAGATGCAATATCAACGTTTTCTTGTTGCTTACAGCTACTTGTATTTGCTATATATTGCTCTCTTTTGGGGTTTTTATAAATCCAATCTTTGATCCATACATAAGAATTTGAAAGCTAAAAAAATACTGTATTTACTCGAATATAACTAACTTTTTTCCCAAAATTAAAGCTAAAAAATCGTGTTGCGAGATACGTGTGGGAATTTTCGGAAACTAAAGTTTTCAGAAAAAAACTGAAAATGGTGCGACTTACCAAGAAGCTCCTACTTGCTATCTACTTTTGGCATCGAGAACACTTTCTTTGTGTGCATCGTCAAAGTCATCTACCCAAATAGCGTCATCTTCTTTCCCATTATTTCAAGCAAAAATTACCAGTAATTTACAAGACTTGATATACGTAGAGCAGCGAAGAACTGCATATGATTGATGCGGTATTAACAAAAGATCGCGCGAACCAAAGACAAATTAGCATTTCAACAGTTGAGTTGAAATGCTAATTCCCTTCAACCGAATTCCATAATATCTGAAACACGTTCACTATATATTTCTTAGTTTTAACACGTTAACGACGGGGATGGTGTCAAGCAAAACCACATGTTCCACCGACAATATATGGTTTTGCTTGGTCTATACAGCAGTTTCTGTTGGAGAGGGGGATATGGTTCATTAGTTAGTGCCGTTTTATCCCGGTTGTCTCTAATTGCACTGTTTGTTGAAAAATATAATGACTCCTTTAATTATGCACAGCCGAAAATTGCCACGTACCCCCTAACGACCTTTCCCGTACCCCCAGGAGCACGCGTACCACACTTTGAGAAACACTGATCTAAAGTATCATTACATCTCAGCAGATTTATTCCTTTTTTTAATAATTAATGAGGTAAACCTATGTTTTATACCATATGCCAATATTGCTCCGTGAGGGGGGGGGGGTTGAATGCTGCTGCTATATGAATTGCGATGAGCCTCAACATTTATCTACATTTTCATGATATAGAAAAAGTCCCTTTAGTCTTTCTAATAATGGCTTCGAAAGAAAATTTATGAGTTTTGAAATGTCATACATCACATCTACAAGAATGTAAAACCAAAAAACAATCACTTTACAGACTGAGTTAGAATTGGGAGAACTGAGCTGGATCTTCGGTGTCCACACTTAGTTTTTCATATTTGACGTCTCTTACTTAGAGGTCTCTGCTGAAGAAGTAGTGTTTAAGAACTAGTAACTTCTCAAACAAGACACATCCAGTTTGATTTTCAGCATAGTAAGCAGCTTTCTAACGACGGAAGGATGGAATAATCGCCCAACAGCAGAACAACTCGTACGTCGATAAAGACTCGCTCATCTCTTCTTTCTTTACTATAATGTCAGTTCCTCGATCCGATGCGAGTTCTATAGTGGGGTTCTTTCTATGGCTGTTATCCAACTTTTGTTTTCTAGCCTATTCTCTATAATCCTCACTACTGCATCGCGTCCTTTGAAGTGTACGATAACAACGTTGGGCAATATGAGCCAACGTTTCTATATTGGAAAACGAAAACTTTCTCGGAATTTCTTGTCATCACATCTTCCCCGAGTTGTTCCAGCTTGAGTTGGCACAACATTGGTTCTTGTCTTGATTAAATTTATATATTCAACCAAGGTAGGAGGCGAGTCCGTGATCCATTGATGTTAAGAGGGAAGATGTTTAGATTTTTTGTAGTGCAGCTCCGTCAACTGAATGGTGTAAGATTAAAAGCTCGGACAGAGAAAATATCTTATCTAGATAGGCATTAACTATCGCAATGAATCCCAAGACCGCAATCGTTTACAGTAGCACACTAAGTGGAAGACGTAACTAAGAACTCACTGCTGAGTGAACAGATACATCTCTTCGGGATAGTACTGAGAGAGAGAGATTTACTTAGGACTAACCTATGATTGAGTAAGAAAAAGGAAATTATTCAGAATGAAAAGCCTCTGTTGACCTAAGTGGAGCTTTTCGGAGAGAAAGGATGCTAGAGGAGATTGGAAAGAGGAGCGGCCTGTTGAAGATCATATATAAGAACACCAAAGTATATTCGCTTCTCCAGAATGGAGATAGATTGTAAGGATATACAATGCTCGTAAAGCTCAAAATTCTCAGCCTTCAATTTCTTGTCTCTCTCTACAGGAGGGGGGGGGGGCTAAAGAAAACGTACTCGACTATCACATTGATGATAAGACCTCAAATTTGGAAGGCGACCTGCTTGGATGAGAAGTTTCTACAAGCCTTGTTTAGTAGCAACTATAAGATCATAGCTTGAAAGAGAGTGAAGAAACTCATCGATGACAACTGAGTAGGAGACGTCCAGCCCAGCACTAAGGCTCTAAATGCTCTGGTCCAGATTATAGAGATTTGCACAGCAAATTCCCGAAAGATGGGCGAGAAAGGCTTCTGAACATTCCCAATAGACAATATTCGAAGTACAGCTTGAAGGTAAACACTGTTAAAGGCGTTTTTTGAAGTCTAGGGTTGTCATGCAGAAGGAGGCTGAAGTTTGCGTTGAGATTCAGAGAAAAGAACGTAGATTTTCCCAGCACAGCCAACCAGAGAGATGAACGCTCTCTGCATAAAATCATGCTGGATGTAGGGCTGAAGACATTCAGCTAACCCTTTATTTATATATATATTTAAAAAAAAAAAGACGCAAGAGAACAGACTTAAGAGAAGAAACTGTAACTGGAAAGTAATCAGAGGATGCACACGGATCTTCATTCTTTAGAAAGCACAAACACCTGTTCTTGCCTGGGGAAGATACGGTGGTATGCATTTGGTAAACGGAAACAGATCAATTAGATTTTGCAAGCTAAGCAGGAGGACCCGCCGAACCTCTGTAGCAGCTGAGTCGTCTGGTCTGCTGTTGATGAAACAGCTGAGAGTAGAGACTATTTCATCAAAAGATGTAATGAAATGGACCTTGAGATAGGAAGAAGGACTAAATCAAAGATGGTGTTGTGGAAAAAATCCTCCAAAAGTGGACAAACTCCTCGTGTATCTCATTTGGAAGAGATGCTCTATTCAGTATCGTTCTAGCACAAATGTCTCTGTTTTAATATAACGCCTGCATTCCGTAATAAAGAGGCTCTTCACTTGGATCGAACAGATGATGCAGGATGATTCTATAACCCTAAAGAAGGAGAATGTTGCCTCAGAAATTCCGTCTCGAAATAATGATTCAACTTAGCAATAATAGATACTATATCGAGTGATATTCTATTTTTTATTATTTTTTTTATTCTGTGGCTATATTGAGTGAGAGGAGGCTGATCCCAAGATGTAAGATTTTCTTGAAGGAATATACTGATCCTACTCCAGCCTTGAGATGGTAACTGGGAGAGTGACAGCCACAGAGCAGGTGGTACGGGGTATTGCCAGCTCTAGTGGAAATATCTAACAGATGTCTGCATTCATATCACTAGCTCAACTCACAATGTAATCTGAATGCTGTTACTGTTGGCTTGGCTTAAGCAGAAACCTTGTCAAAACTTCTTTGATTTGGACTATACCTTCCGTAGCTAACGAGGCTTCGCGGAAAGCAAGATGTTTTTCAGAATTAAAATACCTGTAGACTTTTTTATTAGTATTAATACTGAAGGCAATGAAATAATAAAGTGGAAAAGAAACTTAATCGCACCACAAATAAACATATACAGTCCGCCATTTCTGAAAAAAAAAACAAAAAAAACTTCAGCATTAACAGCAATAGGATGTTTTGCGCGGCGATGAACAACACCGACAGAGGTGGTAAAAAGCTGCAATTCGTCTAGACTGTGAAATTTTAACCGACCGCTTTTAATACGAATCCTACTCATTAAATGCAATGTACAGTAGTACTTACAGTAGGGTAAGGGATAAAAAATAATCTGGAAACTGCTTTAGAAGAAACATGATTTTTCAATTATTTAAGCTTCCAATAAACAGGATGCTTCCAAAACCTTGTTGATTGGAGAGCAAAGGCGATACCCAGTCAGCCAACAGGCCAGGCAACTGAAGTATACATATGACATGATCTATTTCGCTAGAGCAATGTACAGTGGTATATTGTTAGACGGGGTATGAATTTCATCATATGAATCAGGGTTTCCAGATTCCATAAAAAATAATGAACAGAAAGAAATGCTTAGCCCACTCGCGGTATGAATTACTATAGGTTTACAAACCTTTCATGAATGGGAATCACATAAAAAAATAATAATACGTTGTAATTCAGCAGTGTATTATATCACAGGCGTCTTACATGTTGCTTCAAATCTTTATGAATTCAACTCCCATTAAGGAGGGGGAAACGAAAAAAATGGCTACACTTGGCTTCTAAGTTCGAAATTACGAAAGATATGACAAGTGTCAAATGTTAAGAACCATGTTAATTTTAAATATATAAATAATAAAACACGATTTAAATTCTAAAAACGCCAGAAGTAAAAATAAAGTCGCTCAGTCCCAATAATTCAGAGTTATAGTTATACATTGCTTTTCCATTTGTTCACTCAGAAATGAGAGTTTGGAAGTCCAAAAAACTGACCTATTATTATTATTATTATTACTACGGGCTACTCCAGGGAGTCCTTAGACTCATCGAGGGAGGCCCTAAACATCATGTTCACACAACTGTTCAACATTCTCTCAGTATCTATCATACCTTGCCTTGAACTCGCTCACTGTCATAGCACCCACAACAGACTCTGGCAGCTTATTCCACTCATTTACCACTCTAAAAGTAAAGAACCCAGCTCTAACACCCCTGCTAACCACGCTCTTGCCCAGCTTCCATGGGTGTCCCCTAGTTCTCCCACCACCAGTCCTGATCTCAAAAATATCCTCTGAATTAATCCTATAGAATCCTTTTAGCAATTTGAATGTCTCAATCATACTCCCCTTTTCCGCCTATCAACTAGTTTCTACAACACACAAATCTTCAACCTGTTCTCATATGGTTCATTCCATAGACCTGCTATCATCTTAGTCACTCACCTCTGGATCCTCTCCACCTCCTCCCCATCAAGAAGGAACCGAGGTGACCAAATCTGGGCACAGTAGTCGAGATGAGGTCTTATCAGGGCTCGGTACAGAGGTACAATAACTTGCTTGTCTCTGCTCGTCAAGGTATTTTTCAACAACCAAGTGAGTTGATGAGCTGATTTAGCTACTTTCGCAATGTGTCCCCTAAACTTCATCTCCCTATCCACCAACACTCCCAAGTCCCTGGCCTCAATCTCTTGGAGTACAGTTCCACCAATGTGGTATACTGCTAATCTTTTCACTCCGAAATGCATAACCTTACATTTTGTCACATTAAATTGACATCCATTCTCCTTAGTCCAGAACTCCAATCGATCTAAGTCATCTTGCAAGACTTTGACATCTTCTGCATTCACTATCGCCCTACCCAACTTTGCATCATCAGCGAACAAATGAACTGTCCCACTTAGACCCCTTCCCTATATCGTTAATGAACAGATTAAACAGCAGTGGTCCAAGAACAGAACCCTGTGGCACACCACTAGTCACAGGCCGTCTTTTGGACTCTACTCCTGAATAAACTACTCTTTGATATCTCTCCATCAGCCACCCAGCTATCCATCTCACCAACCCTATATCCATTCCCATATGTTGTAGTTTACGGATTAGAATTCCATGTGGTATCCTGTCAAACGCCTTTGCCAGGTCTAGCAGTATCACTGTAAACCCATTTCCCTTATCCAGTTCAACCGTCACCTTGTTATAAAACTTGAGCAAGTTATTGAGGCATGATCTACCCTTCACAAAGCCATGCTGTCCTCTGTACAGTATCTCATTTTCATCAATCCATTCCTGTATTTTTCCCTTGACTACTTTCTCCAAGACCTTGACAACGACTCCTGATATGCTGATCGGTCGGTAATTTGCAACCATATTCTTGGATCCTCCTTTATGCAGTGAAACTATTTTCCCCTCTTTCCACGCCTTCGGGATTAAGCCAAACCCGAGACTCAGATTAAACAACATGGTCAAGGGCACTGATAATTCCTTAGCAGCTTCATGCAAGACCCGTGCCGGTATACTATCCAATCCCACAAATGTATTCACATTAAGGTTCTGTAATAGACTATTCACCTCCACTTCGTTCACCACCTATTCCCGTATAAACTAATGGTTCCTTCATTTTTTTAACGTCACCACCTGGATGATATACTTTTGCAAAGTGCGCGCTCAGTAACTCCACTATATCGACTGGTTCAGTGAACTCTTTACCATCGTCATTCCTTAAAATCATTTTGCCATGTACAGTTTTTTCCTTGCTTGCAGCATATTGAAAGAACTGTTTGGGATTCTCTTTTGCTTGCATAGCTAGTTTCCTTTCATAATCGGCTTTTGCTGTTTTTACCACACTCGTTACCCTTCTGGCCTGCAATTTATACCGTTCTTGTGCCTGCAGGTCACCCCTTTCTTTAAATTCCCTCCATAGTTGTTTCTTTTTTTGCAGCTCAAGCTTAATGGTGTTATTCATCCATTTAACCCCTACTTGTTTCACTATTCGGACCTTAGGTATACAATCAGCCATAACCTCCTGTAAATGCTCTTCTTCCCATGCTCTATCGACGTTCAGCCCTTGCAGTTGTACATGCCATGGCACTGATCCAAGCAATCTCCTAAGCTTGTCATACTTGCCAGCACGGTAATTCCACATATACCCTGTCTTAATCACAAATTGCACACCTTTAGCCACCTCCCAGGTCAAGACCTTATGATCACTCTCACCAATAGGTGGCAACATGGTCATATTCATTACAGTCAAATTTTGAGATGCAATTACCAGGTCAAGCACTCTCACACCCCTAGTATTTTCAATTACATGCTGTTTCAGATAGTTATCCCTTAATAATTGAATAAAATCCATTTCCTTCCTCACATGTGTCCTCTCCTCCTTCCAATCAATGTTACCATAGTTTAAATCCCCCATAATAATTACCCTCCTTCCACTCATTTCATCAATTTGTTTATGCATACCATCTCCACCATCTATTCCATCACCTGGTCTATAGCAGCACCCAACTGTATATTTTATTCTGCCAGTGTCAATCTCACACCAAATAGCCTCAAATGAGCTCCTTTCACTATCCTGCAATACTTCAATTCTCCTTGGCTGCAGTTCATCAGCTATCATCAATAACACCCCTCCCCCAATTTTATTCTCTCTGTCCCTCCTAAACATACTATAACCTACACATTCTATCCCACTAACTATATCATCTTCCGTCAGCCATGTTTCACTGATGCCAATAACCTGTGGCCAGGAAGAGCCAATCAAGGCCAAAAATTCTTCCTTCTTGTTCCTAATACTCCTGGCATTAGTATACATGAATTGCAGTGATCCCTTTGTCCCACCCCTATCTTGATGCGTTATTCTAAATGTCCCATTCCCATTTTTTGTCCTTAGTGCTGGCTCAGGTACATTATATACATTTTTACACTCAACTGTCTCACTGATGTCTGGATATCCACTTCCCCCCCCCCTCCTTGATAGTTCTAGTTTCCCTGGTTCTGCACATCCATTTTCACTTCATTCAGCAACACGTTTTCCAGTCTCCGCACACCAAGTCCATTCAAATGCAGGTCATCCATCTTGTATAAGTCCTTTCGCCCATCAAACTCATTCCACACCACACCGTCCGCATAACCTGCGCATAATATCATTTGCGATTATGGCCCTCCTTCTAAACTCCTCTCTGTCATACCGCGGTAACAGACTCACCATGGTAAAGGTTAAGAACGAATTCCAATAATATTAAACTGTAAATGTCTTTTCTTTGGTGATTGATTCATTAATAAAACAAATACAATAATTAAATTAAAATTTATTGCAGAATATATCTCCGTAGCGCAATTGGAAGAACGACGGTACGTTGCGCCCTTCAATTGGAAAAGGCCTAAGCTCGAGTCTCGTCATGACGGGAGGAATCTTTATATGGACTTTTTCAATATAAGGTGAGTTAGCTGATCTCATACAGAGGTAGCAAGGTTTTTTCTCCCGGAAACTCGGCTTTTTCATCCCGCATACAGACAATTCGTCCCTTCAGAACACACGCAATTTACAGACAAAAAATACTAGCTGTGGTGGTGGGCAGTAGATGGCACTGATGTAGACGATTGGTAGTAGTGGAGACGGAGAGTTGTAGACTAGATGCCCTCCCTCGATGAGTCTTTGGACTCCCTGGAGGTGACAAATAATAATAATTATTATTATTCGTAATATTAATAATAATAATAATAATTATTATTATTATTCGTGACACCTCCAAGGAGTCCGAAGACTCATCGCGGAAGGACACCTATTGTACAACTCTCCGTCTCCACTACTACCAATCGTCTACATCAGTGCCATCTACTGCCCACCACCACAGCTAGTATTTTTTGTCTGTAAATTGCGTGTGTTCTGAAGGGACGAATTGTCTGTATGCGGGATGAAAAAGCCGAGTTTCCGGGAGAAAAAACCTTGCTACCTCTGTATGAGATCAGCTAACTCACCTTATATTGAAAAAGTCCATATAAAGATTCCTCCATATAGATTCCTCCAAGTCCATATAACGATTCCTAAAAAAACACTTTCCAGTTGTTGAAGCGGTTATAACAAGAAAGAGTCTGAATACGTTATGAGGAATTCTGTTGTATATACAAATTAGGATTTCAATACAAGAACTTATACTGGTAAATGCAGGGGAGCATAGATGGATCAGGATAATAATCTGGAAAACTCGATGAGAAGTTTTCCAAGTTTGCAGAAAATGAGAAGGAAAAATCTCTAGCTTTCACCTTTACGTCGCTTGTGCTTCAGGTGAAAGGGCAGTGTTTAGCCCTAAAGCGTGCTACATATATCAGAATTCTAGGATAAAATGAGCTTTTATGGTCGAAATATCTTGCTGAAGCCGATTGCTACAACTAGTTGAAAATTCCTAAATGGCCATTTATCAATTGTTCTCCGAGTGTCGAAAGTAGGGGTATCCATAATCAAGAATCGTATGCATTAATTTAATGCAACAAGTTCAATTCCAAGAGGGCTGCAGCACTTTATATTTCAAAAAAATAAAATCCACCTTCAATTCTCTTCTCAAAGGGAAAATGACTTACGTAAATTTACCGATTGGCACGCCTTAAAAGCTGCAGACACCCTTCCTCCCCCATCCTTTTTGTCTTCAAATATTTACACATTGCAGGATATTATTGACTTACAGTACCTAGACTTGTAAACGTGTCTAAACATCATAGTGACTATCAATCACGCTTCAGTAGCCTTTTTCGCTAGGTGCTTTTTTCTTTCAAGAAAATGTATACGTATTCAATTTTAGAGACAGTAAACGGTTTTATGATGTTAGTTGAGAAAAATGTGCAAACGGCTTTGAATCCAATATTTAAGCACTATCCTACAAAGCTCGAACAGGTGATTCACTGCTGTTCGCGATAAATTACTACTGTACAATAAGGATCATGGCGAAATCTGTGTATTCACTTCTCCTCCTTAGACAATACGATTCTGCCATTTTGAGCAGTATTTCCTGGTTTGGAAAGAAGAGAATTAACAATGTTTATCTTGTATTAATGAAATCTCATACAGTAAAAAAAAAAGAGTTATTTTTTAAATGTCAAACATTTCTTTTTAAGACCCCTACTCCTTAGATAAAAAGTCAAACGGCTATTTTTCTGGCGAAGTTAATTAAATTAAGGGGATAAAAATTCCTTATTATTTTACAGCCAGTATGCGAAACTCTGAGATCGAAAACTACGATCTAAGAGTTTCATGCCGAAGAACTATCGGCGAATCCAAGCATAAGTGAACACCTGGTAGTACAACACCAAGGCAACTTGAAGCAAAGGTGGAGCAAGATCCCTCACTATCCTTGATATTTTCTCATAATGTAAAACACAGCTCCTAGGAGATGTAATACTGCCTTACATTATGAGGAGAGGTCACTACCCAGACCCATTTCATCCCTCTCCCCTTCCATTCACCGGATTCTCCTGTTCACACACACTTGATCTCAAATCTTCGGTAATTATATCTTCGTAGCGCAGTGAGACGTCAGAACAGAATGTGCCGTTTGGTAAGAAAGATCTGAATTCGAATCCGTGTGTTGGACGATGGGTTTATTTATGAGATCTCCGACTGAAGATCAAATTGTCCTGTCTCGTATGTGGACAATTTAATTAATGTAAGGCAGTATTACATCTCCTAGAAGCTGTGTTTTACATTATGAGAAAATATCAAGAATAGTGAGGGAGCTTGCTCCACCTTTGCTTCGAGTTGCCTTGGTGTTGTACTACCACGTGTTCACTTACCCTTGGATTCGCCGATAGTTCTTCGGCATGAAACTCTTAGATCGTAGTTTTCGATCTCCGAGTTTCGCATACTGGCTATAAAATAATAAGGAATTTTTATCCTCTTAATTTAACCACTACCACTTATTACACAGCTCCAAACGGGGCTCTGTAATGGGTGGTAGGGGTCTTAAAATATTATTTTATGAACTAGGATAGGTTTCTGTATCCACATTCAGTTTTCCATTTTATGCAAAGACAGATTTTGCATGCCACCCTGTAATTTTAATTATAGGTTGTTTTAGTATTACTATTATAAGATGTGATGGGTGTTGTCTTTCTGCGGATTAAACACCAGTTTCTGAAAGGGAGGGAAAACTTTTGTGCCCCATACGAGACAGGGCAATTTAATCTTCAGTCGGAGATCTCATAAATAAACCCATCGTCCAACACACGGATTCGAATTCAGATCTTTCTTACCAAACGGCACATGCTGTTCTGACTTCTCACTGGGCTACGAAGATATAATTACCGAAGATTTGAGATCAAGTGTGAGTGAACAGGAGAATCCGGTGAATGGAAGGGGGGAGGGATGAAATGGAAGAAGATTTAGGGTGTGTTCTAGCTTGTACATTTTGTTTCGCAAAATGTACAAGCACTTTATAAGTGGCGTTTAAATAGTCTGTCTATACTAAAGTTGTTCCAGGACTCACTAAATAGATGTTATTGAAATTCAGTATTTGGAATCCTTACAAAGATTTGACGGGCCTAAACGAATAAACGTCGTTTTGTTCGTTTACTGAAATTTGTTCACTTATGCTTGGATTCGCCGATAGTTCTTCGGCATGAAACTCTTAGATCGTAGTTTTCGATCTCAGAGTTTCGCATACTGGCTGTAAAATAATAAGGAATTTTTATCCCCTTAATTTAATTAACTTCGCCAGAAAAATAGCCGTTTGACTTTTTAAGTGGCACTTTATAAGTGGCGTTTAAATAGTCTGTCTATACTAAAGTTGTTCCAGGACTCACTAAATAGATGTTATTGAAATTCAGTATTTGGAATCCTTACAAAGATTTGACGGGCCTAAACGAATAAACGTCGTTTTGTTCGTTTACTGAAATTTGGTCGAGTCCTGACAAAAATTTATCGAGCTATTATCTATTTCAATGGATTATTAACAGGAACTCAAAAATTTATTTAAATTATATACTTCAAATCACTTCGCTCTGGCTGGATGGAATTTAGGTTCAAGATGCAATTTGATTCTGATCTCAATGAGCAAAAAAAAAAGTATTAGTGAAACTTATTTGAACTGATATTACTAATCCACACTGGTTGGATGGAATTTAATGAAACTGATATTTTGGACCTATTAAATTTTGTAGAATAATTTCAATTTGGCTTTCAATTGGTCTATCTGTAACGATGAAATTAGGTAAAGGAAAATTATATATAAAGTACACAAGCAAAAAAAACAGACACATTACAACTTTTGACACGCTCGTTGGATATGTGCATTGAATAGAATTCTCTGAATAACTTAAGTGTATTAACAAACATTATACAATAACTCTGGAAAACAAAAATAATCAACAAAATAGAAATTCAACAATCAAGAACTTTGATCGATATAATACTGTAGCATGTACAAACAGATGAGTTGTTTATATAATCATGCAACGTCAATGTGGTTGAGTTGGATACTCTACGGTTTAACAATTCTCGTTGCTCAACTAGTTTTAAGACTGCTTGATAAAATTGTTTTCATTGTTATAATTCCATTTTTATTAAAGAATAATTTAAAATGCTTCCGAAGTTTTTGTTTTTTCTGTTCTGCTCGGACCATTTTAAAAATGGAAAAATTATATGAAAGAAAATTATATTTACAGTACATATGCACAAAGACAGCATTAGCTTGATGTGATGAGTGTTGTCGTTATTTAAGAATACGATAACGAACCTCACTATTTTTTTCCCTTTCAATTATATCTTTTCCTTATTAGATTTAAATGCAACTGACCCATGATAAAACAAAACTCAAAATTGTGCAGACAAGGAAAGAGGAACTCGTGAATTTAGACTGGCTTTCTTTCATGTTCACTTGCAATGTCCATGACCCGCTATGGCCTCAAAATAAACTCATTTATTGTAAAAATAAAATGTTATAATTAAATTAGATTAAAATATTTTAATATTTAAATTATTAAGAAGCTTCACAAAAATCCCTTGTAATATCAAAACAACGTAAAATTAAAATTTAGCATATTTTACTATCTAATCATTATCTATCTAATGGGAGGTATGATTGAGACTTACAAACTTCTGAAAGGGTCATAGAGGATTTCAATTGATGAAATCTTTCAATTTATGGAGGATGGGGAAAGGACGAGAGGACATCCTTGGAAGCTGAGAATGAAGGCCGCTAAGTAAGGGCTGGGGGTTAGATTTTTCTCTCAATGGATTGCCATTGGATGTTGTGAGTGCAATCAGTGTGAATGAATTCAAGAATATATGATAGCTGGCGTGTGTAGTATGTGGCCTTCCTCGATGAGTCTCTGACTTCCTGGAGGTCTCTCTTAATAATAATAATAATCCCTAAAAATAGAGAATCCTTCCAGAAAGCGTTCAGAGTATCATCATAATCACAAGTGGATAATCTGACTTATTGAAGTGATTGCATGTTGGAGACATTTAAAATCCATCAATACTTAAGTTTAGTACATCGAAAATACGCATTAATTTAAAAAAAAAAAAAAAAAAAAAAAAAAAGGCAAAATAAGAACACATGTCCGGGGAGGGGATGTATATATATCACCGAAATTTCATTTCTACGATTTTGATTTATAATTCAACGGTGTGTGTGTGGGGGGAGTGATCATTCAGGATCCTATTTCTCAAGCAATGTAAGAACGATAAAGTCCCTGACAACTGAAGAAATGTTTTGTGTTTGCTTTCAAAAACGTCAGCTTTTTAACACAAACGTTTTGGCAAAGAGAATAATTCTTTTAATAGATAGATTCTTCTTAACGCCTTTTTATCTCCGACAGTCGAACACTTGTTGCACTAGTTCTCCGAAATTAGTAAGAAGCAAAACGTAAAGTTCACGTTTTGTAAAGGAGAAGAGAACAATAATACCACAGACAATTGTTACCGTCTCATATTCCTAATACCATCTGGTATATCGCTGTGCAAAATTGAGCGATTTTTGCAGTTAATATTTTCGTAGTTTGAAGTGAAAGCACAGGTTTCTTTCAAGAGATGAACTAACTGAATAACACATAAATAAAAAAGGCTTAGAATAGAATTTAAGTCTTTCCTCCGAAGATCTAGCTTTATGGACGAGGCTACGCTAGGATGACACCTTAAGATATGGCCTTCTGAAGCTCTTTCTTCAAAATGATTTAAAACTTGCGTTTCTTACAAATTGCATCTTAAACCTGTTTTTTTTTTTTTAACTGTATTCGAAATTTAATTTAAAATATTACGATCGAATAAGTTTCCATCCAGATGATAGTCGCGCCAAGCAACGGATCACTTAAGTAGCTCGAAATGAATGAATCGCATTCGGTAAAAATCCATTCCGATTTAGATTTTACTTTCTTATTATGGCTGAAATGAAATTATCAAGGATTGCCAGTGAATGCGTATCTGCTAAGAAATGATATAATTATATTTTTTGAATGAGACGTAACTACATTATAAAGGTCATTATTAATAATTTAAAAAAAAAGAAAAAATCTCTCTAGGAGACTTGCTATGCGACTCGTAATTTTGTTAATGTGGGAAAATGGCATCGAATATAAAATTCTGTATGTGTGTGGGAGCCAAGTATATATAATTTAAAAAAGTATACAGTAATTTCATATACAATTTTGGAGAATGAATTGTTATTTTAGTTTATTTATATCTCCAATTGCGAACGTGGCGCCATCTAACACCTAGTACAAACTATTTTCTTACAGTGTGTGTGTGTGTGTGATTCCCACCCACGAACATTTGGTTGTAAACTTATGCATTAGCACCGTGGGTGAGCTAAGATAGTTTTATTTATATTATATCATCCGGAAACCGAGCTCTAATTTAAAACAAAACTTTAATGCCATTTCTTAGTTCCAGTAAGCACGTTGGTAGTAGAATACAAAATAATGAAATTCAATTCATCCCCCAAAATCAAGATATTCACAAAAATGCATGCCAACAACCGGATTCGAACCCGGTTGGTTGGACATTGGGTACGCTAAACGGCCAGCGACTGTTAAATAACACTTAACACGGACTTTCCAACCTCACCGGAAAATAAGCTTTAATTATTCTTTAATTGTTATGGAATTACGGCCGAAGAAATTATAAGCGACTATATTTACCCCAACTTATTTATCGTCTATTTATATATAAAATATATTGCACAGACTGTAGCACGATGTTTCATTTTTTCATAGAAAATCCATTATATCACCTACTCAGAGCTTCGCATGATTTGGCGAATTATAACTAGCTCTTAACCAGTCAAAAATGACGCATAACTTTTTTTTTTTCTATGCTGATCATAACTAAATTCATAATTAAACGAATTCTCATCGAGTCGAGTACGATGAGGCTTCATTTAAGCAGTTTAGAAAAAAATTAACTCAATAAAAAATATCACGAGGTAATTGCGCTACAGGCGTATTAAACAGATACTTAAATATGGGCCACACTTGGTTGGTTAAAACCATAATATTATCGAGAGGTTTATTTTAAGTCTACACAAATACCTCATAACTATACTATAGCAGCGGGACATTAGTGCCGAAGATACTACACAGACCTTGATAGGTATTTCATTTCAATAGATCATGCGAATGAATATTTACTTACTGAGATTACAAAGGCTGTCTACGAACTTCCTAATGGACCACGAATCGAAATTTTCGCTCTCCGTGAGGCTATTCCAGACTGAGATCATTCTGGAGTAGCCTCACGGAAAACGAAAGTCTGGGTTCCAAAAGTTATTTTCATGCAAAGGCAGTTTCTATAAGCTTGTGATTCACGAACAGTGGTGGATTATGGCTAATGGACGCACCAGGGTTAAAATTAAAAGCTGTTCCTGATACGCTAGTGGAAAGTAATGCCTTAAAATACAGAAGGGAGCTCCAACGCGTCATTGCCAATGGAATGTAATCCCCTTCCCAATCTCTCTCTCATCCGGCACTGCCCGCATGAAGCGATCTTCTAATTTCAAAATATATGTTTAGAATTAATCGTAATACACAAACTATTATGTTGTCTGCAAAAGCTTTTTTAAGGTCTGATAATCCGATTTTTTCCCCCCCCAGCGGTCGTTAACTTTGGGGACGTATTAAAGCTTGCAGTGACAATCCCTAAGAAAGTACTTAAAACGGCAGCAGATCCAAGAGTCAGAAGGCTGCATAAAGAAAAGACAACATTTTCATCTAAATTTCCACCAGAGGGTGCCCTCATTGTAAGTCCCGTTTTCCACTCGTGCATATATTACCACATGCACTATCACTATAGAGTTCTCGATCTTTGTGGTGAATGGAGCTTACGTGGCGAGCGAGATGATGAGATTTCAAATCTTGCTGGGAAGCTCTCCCGGGATTATTTTCATTCGATATTAAGCAGTTGTGGGTTCCGGAGAATTTTGAGCTCCATTCCCACCGCATATCGATCACAGGACGGTTGGTGTTAAGTCACACTAATAACAAATGACTCAGGAGGAAAGGAACCGAAGCAATATATAAATGCCACGGAAACTCAATTATCAATGCGGAGGTTAACCATGCTTTCATAAAATTATTATCGTAAACGGCAGGCATTTACTTTCCCGCGTATGTCTTACAACCACAACTAAACATGTACTAGTCAATTGTCATCAGCCAGTCTGATCATTTAGGATGTCAGCTCTAATATGACACCATGTTTCAGTTTTCAGAATAGAGAGACAGTACTAATGATTCAGTAGGCAATAAATGCGGAGATACAGACACACCAGGCATTTGGGGATCGTTTACGAAAAGATTAAAAAGTAAGAAAAGGATAATATTCTCAACAGTTTCGTGTTTAAATATTTTTATATATTTATTTAAAAATACAAACAGAAAACACAAAACACTATAGAGTACAAACTACATAAATAATAAAAGCAGCTAAATTTGATGTTTGTGTGCTAAAAACGTGCCAATTAATTTAACAATCTTTACAAATTTTCCTGTTCATACTCTATGAAAAGAACTGCAAAGGAATTTAGTTGTTATTGGCATGCTGATGCTGATAAGTTTTAAGTATGTTTAGTTTATTAAAGCTTCTTTCTTCTGAATCAATTCCAATAGAAAAATTCTAAAAATGTCGATACGGGGATACTAAGATCACATTCAGCAAGATATTCTAGTAATTAATTCGACTTGGTGCATCTTTTTTTTTTTTTTTTTTGTCTCGAATAATAATAAAATGTTGTTTTAATGAATTTACCTCATCAATTCATGAAGTTACATTTTTGAGAATGTAACTTCATGAATCGTCAGAATGAAATTCATGTAAGATATTACGCTGGCATCATAATTTCGTCATCACGAAAATTCATTTATAATTGTTTACATACAATTGCGATTTTTTTTTTTTTTTTTTTTTTTGTCATTTAGCTCGAATTTCAGGTCATTTACATTTTGTAATTTTTATTGAATTACAATAATTAATATCTTCTATTCACTTCTTTTGAAATATTTAAACTTTTTTTTCGGCTATTTGAAAATGTTCATCCGCATTTCTCTCAGTACTATCGATCACAGATTCTAAATCCAATGGAAATGCAGCCCCCTTCTAAAGATTGCAATCATCAGCCTATGGAATATTTGTTGTCAACTTGTCGCAAACTACAGTTCCATGGAAATGAGTCAAAAATGAATTAAAACTCAATAACAGATGTGTGCACTGTTACTGAGCTGATTCAAGAGACTAAAATTTCTTTGAACTGGTGTCTAACTCCTGCATCATTACGTGCAGATTTAGAGCTCCATCTTGTCGAGCAATGTTGTTTAACTGAAATTTTAATTTTTCAGTCACTGCATTCTACTAAATGTTGCTTCTGATAAATAATTATAAGAACAGACTTTTTTTATTTTTAAAACATTCGATACATTAAAGCTGTGTTGACAACATTATATATAGTAGGCGTATGTAGATAATATTCTTAACTGAATTCCCTTGTTGCATCTGATAATATTTTGAATATTGTCAATTTCATTTCAGACAAATTATGGAGACTACAACCGTGTTAGAAATAATTACTTTAGTTTCCTGACGTTTCGCTCTTCATATAAGATCATCTGGAGTACACACACACACACGCAGAGAGAGAGAGGCAAACTATATCACATTTCGAACAGCATGCCAAAGAGACAATGATTTGATCAACCGTTATTCTACTGGCCTGACACCTCTAGCGAAAAAAGAAAATTTTTACCCTTACATCAAAGCTATGTTATATTGATAACATCAGAGAACAAATTCATATATAGTTTTATTGCAGTAAAATTAAATTACAGAAATTAGGAAACCACTTTTGCTTTAATAAAACCATGTGAATTTGTTCTCTGATGATGTTATAAATAGAATATAGTTTAATGTAAGTTTTTTTTTGTTTGTTGTTGTTTTTTTCACTAGAGGTGTCAGGCGAGTAGAATAACGGCTGATCAAATCAT
The DNA here is from genome assembly GCF_054136105.1 of Typopeltis vanoorti. NCBI lineage: Eukaryota > Metazoa > Arthropoda > Arachnida > Uropygi > Thelyphonidae > Typopeltis > Typopeltis vanoorti. Next base: position 17,555,728 of record NC_143551.1, read on the forward strand.
TGTCTCTTTAGCATACTGTCTGAAATGTCATATAGTTTGTCTCTCTCTCTCTCTCTCTCTGTGTGTGTGTGTGCATATATACATACACACACTCCAGATATGAAGGTCGAAACGTCGGGAAATTAAAGAAATTATTTCTAACATGGTTGTAGTCTCCAAATTTATCTGAAATGAATGCTGATCGCAGTGTACCACTAAAGTAAAGAATATTGTCAAATGACTGAGCACATCATAATGATATCTAAACTATCTTCTTTTTTTTTTAATTATTCAAAATTTCTGCAATGATACGTTTTCGCCAGTTTTTCCACAAAGATGAATGAAATTTATAAAATATTCTTCACTGCACACGCATTTATTTCTTCATCAATCCTAACAAATCGTATTAATTCTGCAATTTGTTTTTATGTGCACAATCCAGTGTAGTATTTAAACAATAGTTCAAAATATTTTGCATTTTACTTCCTTATTCGCACTTCGTTAGCCATCAAGTTGAGCATTTCATTCTGGATAGAAGGTAACAAATACTTTTGTTTCTTTTTAAAAAAAAGTGTTCAAAAATATGTATATGCGCTAAGAAGTTCAACTGTCAATAGGAAGACTCATCTTTCGCCAAACTTTTCAATACTTCCTGGTTATAGTAATTTGTTTTCTGCCCAATATAATACAATTTTCATAGTAGCTTTCAATATATGTCTCCGCTTTTCATTCATTTTTTTCCCTACTCATTCATTTTAAAAAGTGAAGTGTTCTTTTGATTGATATTAGATACTTTATGTTTCAATGGAGCAAAAAATTAAATACTGTTTATTACATTCGTAATCGTCGATTGTCTCGTCTACATTGTATCATTAAATATTCTACAGAGATCAATAACTACACTCACAAAAATTATTCAGCATAACAATTGTATGAATTTTATGAAATTCGGTGAAAAGCAGTACGACATGAGTGTGAAAGAAATATACACAAAAATTTTAAATAAATAGTTTAATTCAGTAACAAATAGGTACATGAACGGTGGTCAAAAAGGGATTGTCAAAGTGCCTCAATAAGAAATATGGTCACTCTTCACAGCACTCACAACGATGTTTCATATTGTTTATAATGGTGTCCGGGAGCTCAGTTGGTAATAACAACCATTGCTCCTGCAAAGTTCTAAGTTCCTCAAGGTTTTGTGAAGGAGGATTAAGAGCAGCAACGTCTACCTACATGTTCACTAGTATTAAGGTCAGGAGACCTGGCTGGGCAGTCCATACGTACGATCGTCTCTTCTTGAAGATACGAGTTCACGAGCTTCGCTCGATGAGGAAGAGCATTATCGACATTTGTAGGATAAATGTTTTCCCTATCGCACCCACATACAGACGAAACACACGGGTTCAGGACCTCGTCTCAGTAAGATGCAGCATGATTCCGCTAGGACACATACAGGTCGATGCGGCCATCCCAACGATATACCACCCGAAACCATCAACATTACTTCTACCATAAGTGACCCTTTCACGAATATTAGAGATATAATGTCCCTGGTTCTCTCCAGATCAGAACACGCAGTGGTATAGCTTTGTAGAACAAACCGGGACTCGTCTCTAAACAATACCGACCCCCATTGGTCTTGGGTTGTTGACGTGGAACCTGAAATAATCATATCGCATATTCACAGCTTCCAGACCACCTTCGTGAAACCTTCTGCGCACAGCAGAAGCAGATACTAATGTTCCTGTAACCGATGCAAGGTGGAATGACAGTTGATTAGGGATAGCATTCCTGTTTTAGCAAACAGATAATCGGAGATATTGGTCACCCAACTGCAGATGTAGCCCGTGGCCTTGCTAAGCTTTATCTCCGGGATGCTGTTTGCGACTATTGAACTTGGTTCCACAGTCTGTGAAAAACGGAACGACTCGCTTGCAACCATCTGGTTACCTCTGCATAACTTTGGCCAGCCTTTAGCCTTACGATGGCTCACCACCTGAATTCATCGGTTAAATGATGTCTTGCAGCCATATCGAAGAATTCTACTATCACAAAATAGAAAATCACTCCCAAAACGCCCGATTTTATGCCGTGACTAATTTTACATATACTGCTGACAGCGCTACTCATTTGTACCCAATAACCAGACTCAGCGTCACTTTTTACATAATGTACCCGATGTTCATTTTTTTCCCTTTTCCGAGTTATTGCAATTTTTCTCTTTGTTCCGTAACTCATGGAAACTAGTGCATAAAGGAGACTCAAGAAAGAAATGTAGTTACTACACCTCTTTCTTGTAGTTACTACGTTAAAGTGTAGTTACTACGCTTCAGTGTAATAACAATATTGTGCTATTGTGTAAAGATTTACGGAAGAATAATGCAACAGGAATAAAGAGAAATAGAAAATTTGGTTTTAGAAAAGGGGAGATGAACACTTAAGTTGATATTTGCAGTAAGGGAAATGGAACGACTAACTGAGAATTTGGACAGAGCCTATTTGTGGCTTTTCTGGATTAGAAAAAAAGCCTTTAATTGGTTTAAATAAGAAAACGCCTGGAAAAGCATATTAAATTTACGAACTGTGTGAAGACCAAATTTGCTAATTAAGAGTGGTTCAGAACGTATTCACTATCTCTATTGCTATTCTCTAAATGAATGAATACTGTTCTAGATAAGGTAAACCACATGACAGGAGAAAAGGCTGCGTTTGAAGATGCGATGATTTAAGCATATTCAGAAGAACAGTTACAGAAGAAATTGGAAGTGTGATTCAAAGAAATAGTGAAAAGAGGTTTTAGATCCTAGAGAAAACATATAAGTTAACGGTGTCAGACTTAATGAGTTAAAGAGTAGTAAATACTTGAAATATTTGAGAGGAGTACTTTCTAGTGATAAAAATTTAGATCATGGCCAGAGTTTTTTTTTTTTTTTTTTTATAAACAGTGCAAGTAGTCTACTTTGAAGCAATGCCTCAACGAATTGTAAGCTTTTGATTAAGAGAAATGAATTTTTGCCCATTTTCTCATATGCAGCTTTATATGTCCAAACCACCTGAAGTGGTTGAGCTTTTTAAGTTGATGGAGAAAGAATAGGAAAAAAGGAAATGGAGTGCTTCAACCTGCTTGAACTGACCTTTCCATTGGAGTGGCTGATAATGATGAAACTGGCATCTGCTGAATATTCAAAGCTTCCGGAAGCGAGCCTAGATTATCTGAAGCTCAACAGGACAAAGGGTGGGGAGAATGATAAGATTTTATATAAAATCCATCACTTCTACAAGTTAAATGCTATTAATAATTTTATTAGCTAATTATTTTAGCTAGAAAACATCGTCTACTCCATAACTCTGTCTTGCCTTCAATTTAAAAGACTACTTCAATGCTGTTTAATAAAGGTGGACAGCAATATAATTAAGCTAGCTGAGTAATTTAGTTTAATTATACTTACATCCTGAAATAGGTCATCAATATGTATGTCAGTGGCGCACTCAAGATTTAATCTTGGAGGGGGGGCGAGTTGAGTAGACAATTTGAGAATACACACTACGCACTGCATACGAGCTATGACTTGACTGAGCATCTGCAGTGATCGCCAATACATGATACCCGTGATCTCCTCTGGCTCGGCTCAGGTAAACGAAGTAGCGCCCGAGCACTACTTCGTTCGCCTTGCGTTCACAGCGGCCAGGATTCCAGAGAGCTACAGGGTATTCCCACCCTATGTGACCGTTAATTCATAAGTAGCATAGAAATAGAAGACACGACACAACATCATTTTTTTAAAAAAAATTAATTTTAATTAGGAAAAGATTTTTGGAAAATTTTCTAGTGTTTTTTTTTCTTTTTCTTTTTTTTTTGGGGGGGGGATCCTTGTCCCCCTCCCTGGGTGTGCCAATGATGTATGTATTCATATGAATTCATTCGCTCCACTTCGATCACAATCCCAAAAGCTACCCCATTCTTCTTCCGACTGCAAAACTTAGCATCTCAGCTCGACTAAAGAGAATTAATGTCCTTTAACACCGGAAATAATTTTCCAATAATGCTGCTAAATGAACAAACGTTAAATAATTATTTCAACCTGCCATGTCAAAAAAAAAAAAAAAAAAGAGAGAGAGAGAAACCATTCTGCTATGGTCAAACTGTGGTGCACTCTGAATATATTTAAAAAGAAAAATGAACCTGTATTCTTCACAGGGCTATTCACCTCTTCTATTAGACGCGGAGAGCTGGCGGGGGTGAATGCTTCAAGCGCCAAAACTTGCTCGGCAATAGTCCCCCGTCGCTTACACATTGTTTTCCAAGTTATTGCCAGGCTCGTCGGAGAAGCCCGAATCCCTTGAGTGCTATATAGGGACGTACTAGGTAACTAACCGGACTCGGAAATCTTGCCAAAAAACTTATTTAAATTCACCGCGTTTTTTTTTTTCTTATGTTGTGTAACTTAACAATATTGCTCACCTGTTTGGTGCCAAAGCATCATACTGCCTGCTACCATATGTACATCATTTTAGTTACTCTATATCAGTGATGGTGAACCTTTTTACCCAGGTGTGTCAAACTTTTTTTTTTTTAAAAAATATTGACGGTATTGATGTGCCACTTGCATACATGCATTATAAATGTAACTACATAATCATAGATGGTGACTTATAGATATAATATTAGACACTTTAATTTGATATAAAATCTATGAATTCATATTATACAATTAATTTCATAAACTGAAATTACAAACTTACATTACAATTAATGACTTTTCTGTTGCTGACTACTGGTAGAAAGTTCTTTCAATGAACAAACCTACCTTCGCCTTAACTGAGAGCAATCTTACACGATTTATCGCAGTTTTTTCATCAGAATACCAATATTTTTCAACATCCAAGTTGTGTCACCTGAAACCCTCAAGTATGTCAGTGCTGACACGCGTGTCATAGGTTCGCCATCACTGCTCTATATCAAGCAATACAATCATATTGCAAAGCCAATTTAACAATAAAAGAGCGTGTTTACCTATGTTTACAATTAACAAAACTTGATGCAAATCAATCTTTTCTGACCGCCATATTCCCAAATGTGGTTCAGATATACCAATGAATTCTGACACGATTAAATGCTGTGCTTGTATATATTGATGTGATAACCGAATTTCCTTCTAGAATACGGAGTTCATGTTTAGTGTGAAAAGAGCAAAATTAGAATTTTAAAGAATCTCGAGAGATTCTCTCTTCTCCTTCACACGCATTATAGTGCAGAATAGCTTTTGTACACGTTTTAAAAAAAATCGTTACTTCGTGATTTCTGAACATCAATAAAACCAGCCATTTCACTTAAACTGTTCTGGCCTCAATGCGTCATTTTAGTAGCTTCTAATACTGCAGCGTCACTGTATTAAGCAAAGGGCTGTCACGAATGCAATAAACTGTATCATTATATTCTTTAATGTTTTAGAATAGTTTTAATTCTTTCTGCGGGTATCAGACCAAGTTTTGCTATATCATGCAAGCAATATTATTAGCACGAACTTCCATTTTGCAGTTCACACTTTGTTTTAATACCCCATTTGGAAGTAAGTAATCATGGAAGAGCAGTTTTATAATACTATACAAAGCATTTCCCATGAGCATTTTCTGTCGCAAATGTTTATCTCCATATTATATGGGAACAGCCTATAAGCCTTTAATTTGCATTAATTTGAAACTTTTTCCCCATATTTATAAAATATGTCTGCGATTAGTCTAACTCAACTTGTTCTTATTAAAATATGGGACGAACAGAATATGCGCAATTTACAGACAAAATACTATTGATGGTGTTAATAGTATAGCGTCGTAGTGTATAGTAGGAGGAGGGATTAAGTATAGAAGACGATAGGTTGTTGTGTAGTGGAATAGTGCGCCCTCCCACGATAAGTCCAAGGACTCCTTCAAAATGTCACGCAATAATAATAATAAAAGATGTACACACACTCCTCGACATATGTAAGTAGATCATTTCGCAAGTCGAAATTTAGATAAGTCGGATTTTTCTTCCCTTCCCTAGACCTTTCATAATAGACTGTCATGTCAAACACATATGCAAAAAATAAACATGTAACGCAATGCAATGCATAATTATGTCTGTATTAAATATATAAAAGATACATACATTTTACATCACATCAAGTTGGACAATTTTAAAACACTGAACACACCAAATATATTTTACAATTTGACCTTTGGAAAGTCAGCACGATTTTTAAAACGTGCAAACCACATTGCTTGCAGCAAACGACTGTGTTCCTTCAGGATACTTTCCCTTAAGGTCCTAAAATAAACTTCTTGCCTCAGCCTGTATTGTCATAAGGCTCAAAGGAACAACATTTTCTGGATCTGATCTTCCATTCATATCGTAAGCAATTTTTCCATCTCTGTTAGTGTGCTTTCACGTTATTATTATTATTATTATTATGGTTGTTTTCATGCTAGCTGGTCCTTTAAGATGTTCCTTTATACGCGAAGATAAGGAAAAAGGAAAAATTTCCTTATCAGGAAAAAGCTTATCAGTAAACAGATATATGTGGCCACCTTCATATATCTTTATTATCCGTAATTTCATCTCCAGATCGATCGCAGTACGTTTGAGAGATGGTTCAAGTTTCAAGGGTACTTTTATCACAAACCATTGTGAATAATATTTAGAAAAAAAAAAAAAAAAAAAACACCGAAAACGTGAATATAAGGACAGCACTATATAGGTGTTCACATCAAGAGACGCCGAAACAGAGACAATGCAGCATGTGGGCCTGAGCGAATTTCTTACGTAAACATGGATTTACGTATCTCGGGATTTGCCTATATTCGGAAATATTAAAATCAGATCCGTGTTTACTTGACAAAGGAGTCAACTAGTAACAATAAAATTAAACGAAGGTTTTGAAATTCCTGGAATACGTGAGTGTGTGTGTTTAAAAATAATTCTGTTCTGCATATCAAAATAAAGAACGTGTTCCTATGCTACCTCCGAGCGCAATCGCGAGGTGATGCCTCGACATTTTGCTCTGCAGTGGGTCTGAATCCCATCTAGAATGTAAAGGAACTTTTAAGGACTTTCAATCAAGTTATCATCATATGAGCCGATCTCATATGGTGATAGCTGGCTTCTTTTTTCCTCTGGGAAAACAGACAATTAACAGGCATAATAACTGGCCTCAGAGCCTTGATTGCTTCAGCAGTAAATCCAACCAACCTAAATGCTATGAGCAAAATAATATATGAACCAATTATGTTTAACATGAAAAATAATTTAAGTTCGCCTTATTTCGAGAAAAATTTCGTTAATTCAAAGCTCATGAACTGCTTCAGCTGCATGAATTCGAAACATTTACAAAATGGAATACTGCGAAGAGGAGTACTGCATTTGATGTTAAAAAAAAGTTCAGTGCCAGTAACATTACTCTCAATAGATCCCGACACATCTCATCCAGCCGGTAAACTTCATTCGGCATTCGAGAAACCAAGTACAACTGACTATTTACAAGATACTCTACGTCAACTTCATCAACTCGGCAAGATCAAAATCGAAATAACCTCCACGATTTAATATCGAACAAGCTACGCATTGCGCACAGGTGTGTATGCAGAAATATTCTCATACTTTCGGAAAATGAACATTGAATCAAACGAATTGTTATAAGGTGGATCTACTTCTACAATTTCTAAATCGAAATCGTAGAGCAATGCATATAAAGTACTTTCAGTCCAAATAAAAGGTCATTCAACGGCAAACACCATGCGTTTATGAAATTACGAAGTGTAGTCCACAATGGACTGGATTCAGAATGGCAAGCAATGCCTACTGACCTATATTTCAGCAACTAAAGAGAGCGGAACTGTTTTACACATGCGATATCTAGCATTGTTGTCAAAAACCTATTCCCCCAACAACGCCAGTATGCACGTAGAAATTTGGACGAAAAAAAAAAGAGTTGGGGACTCTACCTCACCAAGCATACATCGTCCAGCACTTCAATCATCAAGATTATTACTTTCTCTTTTCATAAATTAATGAAGACCTGTAATTTTCAGGTTGAAATACACTGCATGGAAGGAAGTCAACCGACACCACAGTGTGAGGATCAAACAGCTATGGCACCCACCTCAATAGGACTTCTGCTGAGATGACTACAGCAATCTTACAGGGCATACTTTTCACAAGAGTATGATAGCGATCAATAGGAATTTTGGACTATTCTTCCTGTAAACATGTAATGAGGTCCTGGACTGTTGTGGGGAGGACGTCCCTTGACATCACCCAATGCTCCAGTTCATCCACACGTGTTCAATAGGGTTGAGATCAGGTCTCTGTGGAGGCCTGTAAGTGTCATCAGGAGGCTTATGACACGGTACAATGTGTTGCTGAAAGAGAAAATGGTAAGTTCTGTAAAAACGTCACAAAGTAGGAAGCATTGCATTATCCAGAATGTTCAGATAATTCTCTGAGTTCATTGTTCGTAGCACCACAAACAGAGGCCTGAGGCCGAACCACGACGTACACAATCACACCACCACCTCAGAATTTCATAGTTGAGGTAACGTACTCTGATAATAGGCGTTCATCGGGCATCCGCCACATCTGTTCATCTGCTCGGTAGAGGGTGCAGCGTGATTCGTCGCTCCATAATACACCTTTCCAAGATTCCACATCCCACTGCACATGCTCTTTGCACCACTGAAGACGACGCTGCATGTTGGTTCGGGTAATGTGGGGCTTGCATATTGCGGTCCTACCATGGAAACCCATGTTGTGAGCCTCGTTATGAATGTTTTTGTACAAATTTATGTTGCAATCGATGCCTGGAACTCCGCATTCAACGTGTTGGCCGACAAATGACGGTTTTTACATATTATCCTTCGTAGCACCCTATGTTCACGTACGGTGAGTGTGGTGGGTCATTCATTGCGCTTCCATCTCAGTATGGTATCACTGATTGTTGACCTGGAATGGCTCAGTTTGTCAACAATTTGCCGAACAGATAGGCCTGCAACATGGCATCCTATCACAACCCCTCTTTCAAACTCCGATAGTTACCTTCTCGCAGCCATTTCAGCCGGACACAGTTTACTGTGTGTTACTATGATACTCCCAAGTCAGTTTCATTGACTTGGGAGTATCATATTCCTCCAATTTATATCTGCTACAAACACGTGACTCGCTACACAGCATGATACACCTTGCCCATGGGGGTGTCCGTTGCAGTTTCCTCACACTATCGTGTACGTTGGCTTCTTTCCAAGCAGTGTATATACAGCATGTTAAATCGTGCCACAACAAAACTATTTATTCCTATACCGTTTAATGATAGGATCAGTCACAAAATAATATTTATAAAGCAGGTGTTCAATTTAATGCATGGTATTAAATTGAACTAACGTCTCTGTTGGGGGGCAAATTTGCATACAAGTCCGTAGAGGGGGGGGGAGTCAACGTTATGAACTAAAACGGCATTATGAAGTGAGTATCAATAAAGTATCATTTTTAAATCCTCGTAATATACAGTATACCCCCCCCCCCCCTCAGAAGGAGTTCATTAACACCGAATTGGATTTTAACAGCATATTGTGGTTATCGCGTATTAATCGGTTTAGGCTGTGTATTTAGGGGGGGGGGGCGATTGACAGGAGAAGAAAATCCCATAGTATTTCTGATCGAGTAGTTTAGTCCTGCCTAAAAAGTGTGTCTCTAGTAACACTAAGTCTCCATAGCTCATCTAGTTTAGACGAGTCGTTTGGTTGGAAAGACAGAGATTCGAATGCCATCTATGACGTGGGGAACCTTTATTAGTTATTTTCAATCAAATCGCGAATTAGCCGGTCTCGTGAAGTATGAAAAACCCCGAAATTCGGGTTTTTCATACTTCAAAAACAGGGGCAAACCTATCCCATGAACACAGATCTATAGATCAATACTTGCACTTAGGGAATGCAGCAGAGAAGTGGCGTCCCGGCTGCATTAATTCGCTGTAAATCCCAATCAGGGAACTCTATCCGTCCTAAAAGACGGATAGATTGAAGTAGAAGTTAGTGTGTTAAACCATAAGTTTTATCACCACCCTATTAATATTTAAGCTCAACTTTTATTATTAATAAATGATTTAAGCTCAGTAATACAGCTATGGTACGTTCAAGATGGATTGGCATAACCTCTAGATTTTGAGGTAGGCACATGCAATCCTTACTATTAATAGTGTAACTCGACGATGTTTTCAATAGTCAAGTTATATGAAGTGAGATTGTACAGCAGAAAGGGTAAGCTAAGGAGTGTTCATGTGATTTGGTTCAAGAATGAAAGGAAGGATTCAAGTAACAGTTCGACATCATAGCCAAAAAACATCTGTGCGATGAACCAGTAGAACTTTGACAATATCAACTCCAATCTTAGTTTTTATACTAGGTTCCCCTGTTTATATCGGATAATCATTTTTATACTTTAAAACTGATTTTACTAATAAGTTCTTTCCTGAACTATTTCAAATGATGAATCTATGGTCTTTTACGATGCCGAAATACGGGATGGGTATCTACGTTCCAAAAGATAATTTCCTGAGATGTTAGTTTTTCATACGTGAGGCTAAAAGAAATGCATAAAGCTTTACTCTATTCCAGTGAATTATCATCAAAAATAGCACTAGTGATAAGAGAAAATAACAGGATCGCAATACAAAGTTTTGGTTTTGAAATTTAAATGCAATTCCTGTGGTGCTTTAGCTTCTATAACAGCGCTGTCTGCATAATTCATCATTTCATACAATTCTTCAACGCCACTTGGCTTTGATTACGTAGCAGAAATCCTGTCTGACTGATGTAATAGTTTTTATCAGCTCTCGATTAACTGTGCATAGTTTAGTTTCAATTTAAATAAATAAAATCTATTATGAATGGTTGGTAGGAAAAAAGACTCAGAGGAAGACCAAGATATACGTGGATTGATACGGTAAAAAGTGCTTTAGAAGATAGAAATATTAGATCTGATAATGTTGGAATTGTGACAGGTAACAGACTGATTTGGAGGAAATTGTAGACGGGAAGTTAGTAATGATGTAAATTTTTCATGTAGTACTATCATATCCTGTACAACCCTTGAGGGTACATGTCAGGAATTTGATGATGAAATCTATTATGATACGTGGACCGCGCAAAAAAAAAAAAAAAAAAAAAAAAAAAAAAAAAAAAAAAAAAAAATTAGCATTACCAATCCTCAACCATGTATTCTCCTTTAAAAATATTTTTCTTGTTACTTTATTTACAAAAAGTATCTGTTTTTGCAATAGATACTATTGAAATGTACGAATTATCCGTGACTGGCGTTATTTCGTTTCGTGCTTTGTAATTAGACTCTTGCACATAAATCCTCGTCTAAATCGTAAGCACAGCCTAGAAACTTCTAGATGAGATATTTAGCAGCGATGATGGTCTCGGATGATTTGTCATTTGCCCGAAGCCAAGTTTTGTGTGTCGAGCGTTTTACTAGAAGTAAAGTAACTATCCTATCAGGACACCATCTTCAAAGCTAAAAACGCTAAATACGGTTGAACACAAGTGAAAATTTTACTTGTGTAAACAGTACAGTATTATAATTTAATAGCCGGAGAAGTGTAGTAGTTTATTTATATATTATACTTCGATGTGGTCACCATGTCCCCCAACATGTATTACTGTCGTTGCCAAGACAGCCCATTACAATTTCCATTCATCACTAAAAATTGCTGTGTCCCAATGGTCGTTATTTCACTTACTGCTTAATGTCCATTTTGGTCTCTCCTTTTCTGTAACAGTTGGCTCTTTAATTATTTCAGTAGCTCAGTGCTTCCCAAACTTCTGGATGTCAGGGACCCCCTTTGCAAAAATTAAAATATTTCACGGCCCCCCTCGAAAAAAAATCGTAATAGAGATAGATTATTATAATATTTATTGTATTTATATTCAATACAAAACATACACAGCGAATATTGCAAAAATCAAATGCATATATTACATTTTTTGCCTCTTACCGTTTGGTTCTGAAGACGATGCGGGCTGTTCTGGTAAAATATGAAATACTGTCCTTTTTTTTTAGTCTGTTTCTGCTTCTTCTGATTGTTCGCGGGATTTTTATTTTTATTTTTTTATCAACCACTTATCCATCTCAGGGTTAAAGTTTTTAACGTAGAATAGATCAAATAATATCACCACTTACCAATACTGGCACACCACAGACTGATAACATGAAATTAGTGAATATTACCTGAATAAGGGAATCCCCGGACCAGGAACATTTTTCACTTTTGTAACTTTTCTCCCTTTACGGTAATTAAGCTTAACGCGAAACAGACAGCAAAGGCAGGTTATAAAAACGTGCATATGATTGGTGCGGTATTAACAAAAGATCGCGCAGCCGAAAGATAAAAGCATAGCTGACAATCGAGTTGAAATGCTAACTCTCTTCAACCGAATTCCATATGTGAAACTGCCATAACATTCATTATATATATATATTACTTAGTTTCAACACTTTTACGAATTTTAACACGTTCCGTTGAATTTTATTGCTGCCTTGGGAAATCGAACTCGCATACATCTAATTAATAACAATAGTTTTAGTTAGATACTGTGTTTGCCCGTGCAACATATGGTTTTGTTTCAGTCTATACAGCATAATTTCTGTATGAGGGGACATGTGGTTCATTAATTAGTGTTTTTATCCCAGTTGTCTCTAATTGCACTATTTGTTGAGAAATATATTACACAGACTCTTCATACCTTATTCACTGACATAATAAAAGTACTTGTTTTTATTGCCTATGCAGTATAGTGACTCTTAGGGAGGGCGTGTTGTTTACCACTGCAAGCGAGTTACTATATCCCCACATGAACTTGTTTAAGCTTTTTTTTCATGTGTGAAGTATATGCGAAACTTTTATTGGTAACAGAAAACTAGCTCGGATGACAGTGATAATATAAAACGAGTTTTGATATGTATATAAAGTCAATATCAACAGTCCCTGATTACGAACGCGTTAAGAAAGGGACAGAAAGATTTGGAACTTCCCTGGATAACATTCGAAGTAAATACAATTAACCACTGCTTTGAAATGAAACATATGAATAAGCAATATTTACTAATATTCGTTAAGCGCTGAAATACGCAGGAAGCAAAGTTTGTGAACCAACACCAATGTGTGAATTGTTCCATTAAAATATAAAAAATAACAAAAAAGAAATTATAGAAGTTGAATACGTTTCTTTTAAAATAAAAAAAATACACTTAGTCTTAAAACATTTTAAATTTGTTTTCATTATTTCACGGCCCCCCTCAACAAAACCTACGGCCCACAGTTTGGGAAGCGCTGCAGTAGCTGACAGTATATGATGATTACCAGTGGCGTCGCGTGCCCATTTCGGTTGGGTGTGCTGTCGTGGCTTATGTGACCCGCGCTACAAAAGTCACGTCAGTTTGACCGTATGATTGCATTTTTATCGATGTATGAAAATTTTAAGAGTGTACAGCACTTCAGTGCTCATCTTAATGGGTCCAATGCAATGAATTCTAGGATAACTTTGAATATCTTAATTTAGCAATTAACTGTAATCAAATCTGCACAAAGTGTGTTTTGTTTTAAGATACTGTATATTAGAAAAATTACCTCCTTCGACTAGAATACTATTTCCCCATTGTAAATATGGGAAAAAAAAGTTTATCGAAAATTATATATTAAAAACAAATAGTTGAGAAATCATGGGAATATAGCAAAGATCTCTAAGTTTTGTAGATCTGGAAAAGGCATATAACAAGGTATCAAGGGAGAAGCTATTCTAAACGGTACAGTTATATGGTGTCAATGGGGCATTATATCAAGCAATACTTAGTCTTTATTTGAGTTGTAAGTCAGCAGTTAGAATTGAAGGAAATACAGCAAGATGGTTTAATATTAATTCTGGTGTCAGACAAAGATGTACATTATCCCCTCTGTTATTCATTATCTATATGGATTACATTATGAAGGAAAGTGGTATTAAACCCTGATATCAAAATTGGAGTTGTTAATGTCAGCTCTTTGCTTTATGCGGACGATGTCATACTTCTAAATAAATTCGCTACCAGTCTGCTAGATTCTCTTACTAAATTAAATAACTGTCATAATAGATATGGTATGAAAGTCAGCAATAACAAGACAAAGACAATGAAAATAGGCAGAAGCATTGAAAATATCAGCTGCACTGTGAATGGAGAACCTATAGAACAAGTAAAACATTTCAGCTACTTAGGCACGATTTTTAGTGAAGATGGTAAATTAAATATGGAAATAGACAACAGAATAAATTTATATGGAATAAGAGAAAAATTAACCACAACACTAAATTAGCTGTATACAAGACAGTGTTCAAACCAGTTTTAACTTATGGATCTGAGAGATGGGTCAGAAGTAAAAACACTTGACCAAAGTCTAGAGACCGCAGATATGAGAAAGATTATGGGCAGGAACAAATGGCATCAATGGCAATATCATTAAAAACAAGGATATTAGGAAAGAACTTGACGTTGTCAACATCCAGGAATGCGTTAGCAGAGCTAATCTCAGGTGATATGATCACTTAAACAGAATGGGCAAGGAAAATTAGCAAAACAAGTGTCCTCTGCTAGGTTGGCAGGAGAAGACCCAGAGGAAGACCAAGATATAGGTGGATTGTTACGGTAAAAAGTGCCTTAGAAGATAGAAACATGAGATTTGATAATGTTGGAGTCTTGACAGGTAACAGGCTGATTTGCAGAAAAATTGTAGATAGGAAGTTAGTAATGGTGTAAATTTTTCATATAGTACTATCACATCCTATACATCCCTTGAAGGTACATGGCAGGAATTTGATGATGATTGAATATGGGCAAAAAAAAGTTATAAACTTATCGAAAATTATATATAAAAACTTGCTTACCACGTCAGTTCACACTTCAAGCAAGCAAACAGATGAAAATCAGAAAATAAAAAACAGCAACTCATGACAAATGACAATGTTCAATTTGATTGGTTGACAGAATAAATCACAGTCTCTATGTGCCATTGTCTCAGAGCTAACCCTGCCTTGCCTCCTGAGCGGTTTAAAACTACTAGAACGCTAAGAATTTAACCCGATGCGCCATCAGTACATCTTTCCAAAGGGCTCAAAGGTGTATGTGTTTTGATCGCACACCCGGGTTATCAATGCAAATATGATGCAATGTGTTACGCATCGAAAAGTGTCCTCTTCATGAAGTATTAGTATACTGCGCTTACTCTTAGGAATCACGCGAAGTCTGGTAACAATTAGGGTAGTCTTTAGCAGGAAGAAATGCAAATATATATATAATATCGATGGATGAGCGCCGCACACCATGAATATTCGCCCCAGGTGATTACATATATTCACTTCAGAGAGCATCTGCACGAAAGCAGAGAAAAACTAGTTCCGCTCAGGAATGTATTTTTACCTGAAGGATCAGAAAAATTACTCTAGGATAGCAATTTCATCTGTGCACAATGTTAGCAATGTTTATATATTAATATTGTGCAAATATTAACATTCCATGAAAGAAACTGCTAGTCACAAAGTCCAGAGAGCAAAAGAACTTGTCATTAGATCCTATTTAAAAATAAATTCAGATATCTGCAAATAAAATGTTACATCATGTGCACAATTTCTGAGTGTAAGATTTCTGCGTATATAAAGTTGAAATGTTAGCAATATATAACCAGTCAGATTGGTTTCTGTGATAAAAGAAATACAAAAGATTAAACTTAACAGATAATGGCTCCCTGTTAAATGATCCACCTGGCTTCAGCAACGTTCATACTATTCACAAACCAGATGCTTATCAATACAGTCATATGGGAAAAACATTTTGTTCGTTTATCACATCACGCAGGCATGTAAGAGAAAGCATGAAGCCAAAAATGCATATATACTTAACGAGCACCTGTCAGATATTTTCGGTGAGAATGACGTTATCACAATTTAAATTTAATTCATTGTTTCCCATAACTCAACGCGCAAGTTTACAAGCAATGTAAACATACAAGCTTTGAAGGACTTAACTCAGCAATTTTCAGCGAATAATAAAATAAAGACAATAAATATCGTGTCTTATATTCACTATTTATTATTATTATTATTATTATTATTATTATTATTATTATTATATATCCCTGCTGCTGTTGCTCGAATACCTCATGCGTCTTTTTATTATCACGTGACACTTCCAAGGACTCATCGCGGGAGGGCACTAGTCCACTCCGCTACATATATCTAACCGTCTCCCCTACTACTTAATTCTTCTACTACACACAACTACTATAAACACTACCTATCGCCTATCACCAACAGTACTTTTTGTCTGTAAACTGCATGTTCTGAAGACGGATTTACCTGTACGTGGGATGAAAAACCCGAGTTCCCAGAGGAAAAAGCCCTGCTACCTCTGTATAAGTTCAGCAAACTCACCTTCAAACGAGAAGAAAAAAAAAAAAAAAAAAAAAGATTCCTCTCGTAACAACGAGAATCGAACTTATGCCTTTTTCAGTCCAAGGGTGCAATACGAGGCGTGGCTATTAAATAACGAGACTGGTTGCAAAAATGTCGTATATTATTACAATTGTACAACTCAATTGTTATCCTCTTCAACATACTCCCCTCCTCTATCTATACACCGTTGCATACGAATTTTCCCATTGTTGGAAGCAGTGCTGCAAGTCATCAGGTATTATCCGCTTCAGTAGCGCTGCCGTTTTCTCCTTTACCTCATCCACTGACTTATCGGGAATTTAATGACAATTACTGACTATCACTAACTGTTTGCAAAAACTATAACGAAATGGTTAAGAGTATGGGGGAGGTTTGATTTTCCGATTTTTCGTGATAGATTCTCACTGCAAGCCACCTCCTTAAACGCTACAAAGTGATTCTAAATCGTAAATATTCTGATCTGTCCAATGGCAATCATGACGTTCGTTCCATAGAGAAACACTGTTATCTGGGTAGAAAATTTAAATATGTTCTACTCAGATAACACTCAAAACATTTAGAAATGTGACAATTACCAGCAACTCCTCTGTGCCATGAAGGCTTACGCAATGAGATTATTTCTCTGATCATGAACTTTGCCCAGCAGAGGAACATATACAGTGACATGTTTGCAATAGTACCTGCTTATCTAGACAAGATCACGTTTCTGTTATTCTCTCTCTCAGGTCGTCCATCAGCACTGAAAGCCAGTCTGTTGTTATACACAGCATCTAGCAGAGTCTAAAAATCAGGAAGGAAATGTGTAAATCTCTGAGTAAAAACTGAAGACCTGATTCAAACATAAATGCAGTAAAACAGAATTTTTTTTCCGACGACATTCCTTCCCCCCCCAAAAAAAAGTTACAAATAAAAGCACATTAGTATCATGGGTGGGCTAAAGGGTTTAATAAGTTGAAAGCCCTGAACCAGAGATGAAACAAAGTATTTATTCAAACCGCTTCTGGCCTGCTAATTTTCTGGTTCGCCGAGTGGCTAGCGTATCCGCTCTCCAATAGGTTCCAGCAGTGGGCATGATGTTTTGTAAATGTCTTTAGATGAGAGATGAATATTATCGCAAAGTTTCATGCATTACTTAAGGCATAAAAAGCTGGCCTATAGAGGCAGGGTTTCCGGATTATGTAAAAATAATACTTTAAAATCTTAACCCACACAAGTAGTGGCGTACCGTAAGTTTAGTTTCGTGGGTGAGAGTCACGAATGATAAATAAGTAGTGGTATCACACTAGGCAATAAGTCATCTATAACCAAATTTAATAACGCTATGCGCTGTGCACGAATTTTTGTGGAAAATGACGAGGGCCATGGTCTTCGCGTGCTGGAAATGAAGAATTGTAACTGGAGTACGTATCAGATAAGAGTAAATAAAAGTTTGGTTCTCCGAGAGATATTAATGCTATTACGTTAAACAGCTTCCTACCAGAGACAGGGCCAGCCACTGACCATTATTTTCTCACTGATTCTTGACTTAAGGGAACTACAGGGGCAATCCGTTAACATAAACAAGCAAAATATGACGAAGAAGACTGATCGATACGGAAAACTACATCCGAAAGTCAAGTCCAGCAGTGGGCCAAACACTGAATCAAATTGCATACACGAAAACGAAGGCTACTTTGAAGCCTTACAGAGCAGAGTATATTTTGTTTTTCAGAGGTTTCTTCTGGATACGTTTCCAATCAAATGTGCACGAAGTTTGCTTAAAAAAAATTAAAAAATAAATACAGGGAATTTATATACTTAAGATTTATAGAAAGACATAATTTTCTACTCACTTGGACGTGTAACATTCTTCAATCCAGAATCCAGAAAAGTATTTCACTTCATACGGCTTAGTATAATTGAAGTTTCATTCATTTATCTTAGCACAAATAGCATTCATACTATCAACAGATTTAACTCACAAAAATTTTATGCAAAAGCTCTCCGTAATTTTATCGATTTAAAAGTGATGCCGAAGCTGATCGAAAGCATTGTCTGCAGAAATGCTTACAAGTGAAACAGTTAGTACCATTAAATTCTTTTTTTATGAAAGACTCAGGAGAGAAATTTCCATTTCTCGGGAAAATCATGATAATGCGAAATTTCTGATGAAAAGAATGAAACATTTTTTTTAAATGTAAACGCGGCTACTAGCCGATGCACACGAACGACTAGCCTATCGTGCTCGACTACTAGCAGTTCGTGCGAACTTTGCCTCATGCAATTTCTCACTGCATAAACAAAGCAAAGAAAAGCGCATATGCTATGTCGCAATTGGAATTACACTCAATATACGGCATAATTTTGCACTTAGTCGGTTTTTAACTACAAAAGAAAGTCATTATTTATTATCAGAGAGAGCACTAATCTTTCTGTAGTCAAAATCATAAAAGGCACCTTCAATAGGGTTTTTGTAACTGGGCGTGGTACCTCTTGATTTGGCATCTAAAGCAAACGCCCTCTTGTCCATATTTCTGAGTCTTGTTATCTTCGTTATATTTTCATCCATCAGAAATCCCTCACACACCGTTCATATAAATTTAGCATTCCAAGACCTGTTTATATTTCTAATAATAGAATTAGAACCTCCGCAGCTCAGTCGGTATAGATAGACAAAGCCCTTTGGTCGGAAAGCCTGGGGTCGATTCCTGTCTATGACGCAAGGAACCTATATCTAGTCTCTTCCGGCTAAAAGGGTGAGTTAGCCGGTCTTATACGAAGGTAGAGGGTTTATCACCCGGAAATTCGGGTTTCGTGTCCCTCAGAACAGACAAACCGGCACCGTTAACACACACGCGGATCTACAGTCATAAAATATATACTTAATTCCTCATTAGGAGGATTCAATCAGTCCTAAACAGATGGATGAGGAAGGGAGAAACCCCATACGAATAAAATAAAAATAATCTAATTTATGGAAACAACATAATTTGGTTATTGTATTTTAATCAGCAGATACAATGAATCAGCAAGCATAGCCGATAAACCTCATTGCATCAAAACGTTTCAAAGGCCTTCCATGTGTAAATCAAGGGATATTGAAATAGTTGAATAATATTACCGAGGTCTTAAATATAGCCTGCATAAGCAAAAACTAAGATTTCAAAGTGAATAAAAAAAGAAGTACTATTATTGAATAGATTCTGAAAAGCTTTAATTATTGATTTCCGCAAGTATCAGTCATATCAGTTACTTATGGCGAGGAACTAAGGAAATCAAATTGTCAGTCTGCAAAAGATTAGAAAAACGTTCAGTTCAGCAGACGTTACAGAATACAATGTGGGCGAGTACAGAACTTGGAAAGAGAATTTTGAAAGTGAATCGATCACTGCTGTTGTCCAAGAATTCACTGATACTTTTAGCACCAGAAGCGGAAGATTTATTATTTGTCATAGCACGATATCTTGCACTGGTGGAGCAGATATTGAAAGATCTAAATTTAGAATGAGGCCCTGATCTTATACCAGATTCCAAGTCTATGTACGACGACATTAAATGTTCTTTATACAAAATCCAAACACATTATGTTTAATGTAAATTATTTGTTACATGGCGTGTGGTTTTCTGAAAAATCATTGGCACTACAGAAGTCACATCTGTTTGTCTCAGGATTTATAATCAAAATTTAAATTTCAAAATTATATTAAAAATGTATC
Organism: Typopeltis vanoorti; assembly: GCF_054136105.1. Taxonomy (NCBI): domain Eukaryota; kingdom Metazoa; phylum Arthropoda; class Arachnida; order Uropygi; family Thelyphonidae; genus Typopeltis; species Typopeltis vanoorti. The sequence continues at coordinate 17,575,914 of NC_143551.1, forward strand.
ATTGTATGTTTCCCAAACAAACAGTTCTGTGTTACGAAATCTAGAAGGTTAAAAAAAATAAATAAATAAAATATACAAAAAGCACTCTTGGAGACAAACATAGGATAAAATATATACATGCCAGTATGTACACACACTGATTCATTTCTAAATGTATATATACAGTTTTTTCCCTATCAATTTAGTATAGAAGTCCACTACTTCCTTGTCAAATTCCTATACTAGTTTATACACTGCTTGGAAAGAAGTCAACGGACACCCCATATGCAAGACACATCGTGTCATGTTGCGAGTCACGTGTTTGTAGCAGGTATAAACTGAAGGAATATGATGCTCTCACGTCAGTGCAACTGTCTCAGAGTGAAACGGCTGCTGAAAAACGCAGAAATAGTACATTGTCTGCCGTTCTGTACTAATGTTTTTTGTTTATATATATGTATATATATTGTTGCTTATTTACGCATTAATTAATTGCTGGTAGCGAGTCGCGTGCTACAGGATTATACAGAGCTGTAAGGCTCATATTTTTTTTTTCTTTAGGTGCAGAGACCAAACATGAATAAGATGATCCCCATCCCACCAAGGACCAGGACACCAGGAGTGGAAATACCAGGATGTGAGGAGCACAGAGTCCCACGAAAGTGTTAAAGGAGACCATAGGAGCTGACAGCACCTATTCCTTCACCGCTATGGGAGAGGACAATTTCTAATAGTGAAGAACTTAGCTTCGAGAGAAAAACTTCTTGAGGGTATCTCCGTCCAGGGGAAGCACATTATACCACCCATGGTAGGCTCTCAAGTGAAAAGATTAAAAATAGAACGCTTCTCCATGGAATATCTTGAGGCTTGAGACTACGTGCGTCCAAACTTTTAGTAAATGGGGGAAAGTGAGCAATATAAAAGAGCATCTCTAAAGAAGACACCCGCATGATATTCCGGTGAAGTAAAATTCACAACGGATGCGCGTTTCGGCTCAACAGAACATCTGGGAAACGACTGCCCCCAAGCTAAGTGCTTCAATTGTGTGAATGTCGGGCACATTTCCAGCCACTGTCCACACCCCTGCCGAAAGTGCGACAATACTTAGCACAAAATGACCTCTGCGTACATTCGAAGAGCTGGCAGGGGCTCCATTTGAAGAACCAGCCTATCGGAGACACGCTGCGGAATTTCCAGAACTTTCCAAAAAAGTTACCAGGGGTCTTGGGCTAAATAAAGAAAACTACTTCACCGACTACTACAACAGGAAGCTGAATATTCCACCTCTCCCTACAAATGGAATCATATATTAGATATGTCAAACAACTCAAGATTAAAGACTAAGTCGAGTACAACATCTTAAAGCTGCCAACCCCCTCATATTCTGTTGCCCCTTTTATCAGAGAGCTCCTTCACCATTTAAACAAGAGCAGATGAGGAAACTAATACTAGCATTTAACATTTGGCTCTTGTTCTTGCAGGAAACACATTTCTATCACTACATGGACATGCAGGAACTAAGCCAAAAATACCCCGTTACATCATTCTGAAGTTTCGGCACAAGAAACAGCGCTGGAGTTTGAGTACTTATGAAAGCCCCCCCCCCCCTTCCTTAAGCCTTCCATAACATCCAGAGGGATGCAGAAAGGAGAATTCTCACCATTGACTGGAAGTACTGCGGCCGCACCAAGAAGTTTATCACATCCACACCCAGGTAGATCCAACATCAGAAATTAGATTCTTCCAGTCACTTGACACCTACCTTCATGATGTCCATCATGAAGGTAGGTGTCAAAATAGGCGGAAATCCAAGTACCAGCTGGCTACGGACATCTGGAGGGTTCATAACCCCTACTGTCGGGAATACACGTGGACAAGCCATGGAATCTCAACAAAGGTCTACCGCTTCTATCTTTCACCATTCCTTCTTTCCAGAGTTGAGACTGTCAACACAAGCATCTCGGACTACAAAGTAGTTCTGCCCACCATTCACTGTCTAGAAAACGTTGAAACAAGTCCGGGCCTCTGGAGGTTACCACCAGACTTCCAGGGGCACGTTATGTGCTCCGTATACTGAGTATATGGAGGTTCCACAACACAAAAAAAAACCCTTTTGGGACTCAAACAACATTCGATTCAGTCTCGTCAAGCCGCCCCCCCCCTCATAATAGATAGTGTCGGAGCTTGTACATCGTGGATCACACACTTTCTACAAATGTCCACTATTCAACATCATATGGAGGAGGTTGAGCGACGTTCTCCGCACCCCCCGCTGCCTCCTACTGCGGGGGAGGGATGCGGAGAACAAGTCGTCCACCTGCAGTTCGCTCCGCCATTCACTAATGAGTTGAAATACCACATATGGAAGGCAAGAAAAAATTTACTAATAATGTGCATCCTCCTAAGGATGCACATTATTAGTAAATACATAACACCATCAAATTCTGTTTGCTACTGTTTTAACATCTCCATCAGCAGAAGCATTTCCACTCATAGCCTGATTTCTGGCCTGAGATCTTTCCACAGTCTTGTCTAAGTGTTTTTCTGTCAGCTTTATTCCACGATCATCTCGCAAGGAGGTAACTCGGAAGACGAATCCAGTCAGGGAAGGCCAACTCAACGCGGTCCAATCGGAAGGGGCGGATCAGCTGGGAGCAAGTTACCTCCGTGGTCCTTTCTATTCGATGAGACAGACCTTTAACTGGGGAAAAAAGAGTTATCAGCTGAGCTAGTAGGATGAGTACTGTAAGCTGAAGCCCATTTTCTTCTTCTTCCCTCCGATCTCATTCCTTTCCCACCACCTTACCTCAAAGTTACTGTCATATCTTCACCTTTCTTTTGTTTTCTTCTGATCCCTCCCTTTTATTTTAATTCAATAGAATGATAATGGATTTGGTTTACTCTTTCACTAACGGACTTTAAAAGAGGTGTTGTGATAGGACTGCAACATGGCATCCAATCTGATCGGTAAATTGTTGAAAAATTGGGCCACCTCAAGCAAATCACTGATACCATACCGAGATGGAAGTGCAAGGAGTCGACTGCACGTGGTGCCCGAAGTGGACGATCTACCACACTCAACAAACGTGACCGTAGGGTGCTACGAAGGATAATATGTAAAAACCGCCATTCGTCAGCCGACACTTTGATTTGGGATTTCTGGGCATCGACTGGAACACGGATCTGCACAAAAACATTCAAAACCGAGGCTCACAACATGGGTTTCCATGGTCCGGCCGAAATATGCAAGCTCCTCATTACCCGAACCAACATGCGTCGTCGTCTTCAGTGATGAAAAGAGCGTGGACAGCGGAATGTGATAGTTTGGAAAAGATGTATTATGGAACGACGAATCACGTTACCCCCCTCTAACAGGTAGATGTGGCGGATGCCCGGTGAACGCCTCTTATCAGAGTACGTTACCCCAAGTATGAAATTTGGAGGTGGCAGAGTGATGGTATGGTCCTGTTTTTCCTGGTTTGGTCCCTCGGGCCTCTGTTTGTGGTGCTACGAACAATGAACTAGGGAGGTATCTGAACATTCTGGACAATGTAATGCTCCCTACTTTGTGGTGTTTCTACAGAACTGACCATTGTTTCTTTCAGGAAGACAATGCACCGTGTCATAAGGATGCTGATGTAACTGCGTGATTTGTGGACTTGAACGTCAAACACACTTCACTGGCCCACACAGAGCCCTGATTTGAACCCTACTGAACATCTATGGAATGAATTGGAATGTCAGTTAAGGTCAAGGGACGTCCGCTTACAAGTCCAGGACGTCATTAGATGCCTACAGGAAGAATGGTCCAAAATTCCCTTTGATCGCTATCGCACGCTTGTGGTATGCCCCGTAGGATTGATGCAATCATCGCAGAGCAAGGAGGTCCTACATCGTAAGGCAAGAGCCATGGCTGTTTTTGTCCTCACAATTTGGTGTCCATTAGCTTTTTTCCAAGCAGTGTATTCGTTTCTTATTAATACAGATTATACGATTAAGATATTTTAGACTAAGCATGTAAAATATTTGGAAACGATATTAAATTTAATGGTTTTCCCATCCCCTCCAGAAACAAGCATCCTGATTAGCAAATTTTAAGCAAATAAATGGACGTAAACACCACTGTTCCAGTTGCAACCAATGCAAGAATTCAAAGGAAAACCGTTCATAGAAACTAACTTCCCCTAGAGATAAATAAATAATAATAAAATAAATAAATAAATAAACGCGGGTAAGAGTTAAGGAGGCTTACCAAAAAATATTAACAGATGGAAAAGAAAAGGAAAAAAACAGCGGTAATATGACAAAAATAGCCGACACTTTCAGCACGGATAAGTCATCATTTCGATTTAAAATAGGGCGACGTAACAAGAGCTCGAGGATCTGATATTTTCAAAGTAACACTCGACCGATAAATAACTTAATTATTTCGTATTTTATGCAACTGAAAATATGCTGTCAGAAAACGTAAACACTTCAATAAGGAAGTAAAGCTGCAATTCAGATATGAAACACGAAAATTACAGCTGCTGAAGAAGTGACATCGAATAAATGCAAAAACGTGCAAATATTTCGCAACGAGTTGCCGGCTAAAAACATACTAAATGAGCAGTCACAAACAATTCAGTGTCTACACCTGTAGAGACGTCGTTTCATGTCACGGATGATTAACCACAGAACAAGCTTCAGCGACGGGAAGACCTACCGGTGCCTCTGAAAAAACGCAATCGTTTCAATACATGCCCAGTAGTATTGTAATCGCATCTCATATTTCCTAAATCGATTTACACCTGCGTAGGGTCGACTGTAATCTCGATATTATTTGTTTTGTCACCTAGTAGTCGTGGTGGTTGTCAATGATAAGAATAGTTATGCAATAAGTCTATAGAATGCGTGCGTTCCCAGACAGCTTCACTGTGGGACGGAAAACCCGAAATTTCCTGGAGGAAAAAAAAAAAAAAAATCTCAAAACAGTGCCATTCTCAACAAATAGAGAGGAAAAAAAAAAAAAAAAAAAAAAAAAACTTAGCCAGGAAGATCAAACTGGAGTTAAATTTTATGAACAGCAGTCGCTAGCTTACGAATAGCCACATTTTTCTATGGTAATTGCAAACAATGAAAGGATGCAAGAATTGGAGAGATAGAACTTATTGATATTTGATTTGAATAATTGTAAGAATTATATGGAAAACCAAAGAAGGGATACTCTAAAGAAAATCTGTGGATCACACGAAACGAAATGCTGACAATATAATACTGATGGTACGATACTCTGGCTAAGTATTAAATAAGCCGCTTCAATATCCAAATAGTGATCCCATAAAGGGCGAAGAAAATCATTTATCGCCTATAGATTTTCACAAGCATTCATGCCATACGGGAAAGCGGGTATGAGCGAGAATTAGGTATGGGTAAAGCGGGTTATAGGTGGCTGTTCAACATCTCAGTGTCCAAAAGGATCATAACGCAGTTATTAAGCTTATTATGTGACTGGGAGGAGTAAATAAGCAAGATAAGGTTATCGATTAGTTAACTAAAGTGATCTCAGATAAAAAAGCCAAACGGCTGTTTTTATCCCCTTAATTTAAAGTGACCTCATTTGGGAATCACGGATGTTGTCGTTTTTAATGTGTCAGACAAAATATGATACACGATAAACTGCATTCAGAATTTGTAAGCAGATTTAGCGACCAGCCGAAAAAGTTCTAACATCTACAAAGGTCGTCCAAATACGTAAGACTGTTCTATGGACTCAGCTGTACGCGTACGCAGCGTCTTTACTCTAAAAATCAGAGCTTTCTTTGATAATGCCAAATGTTCGAACACAAGAAATATTTAGTCATTAAATTTATTAAATGATCTCTCTTACTTTTTTATAACAGAAAACTGTGATAATGTCGACATATAACAGAAAATCGAAAACAATCAGGTGAACACAAAAGTAGTAAAATTCCATGTGTGTGCTTCATTTCTCCTTTCTTTAGGATTAACAAACACCACTAGGTATTGTGGTGTTTGTTAATCCTAAAGAACCACTGACAAGTTATTAATCCAGATCTGAATACAGGTTGTATTCAGATCTGGATTAACAACTTGTAAAAGTCAGTGTTTCTTCAATTTTGCTTAATCCTAATAAGGATTAAGCAAAACTGAAAAGTAACGCGATAAAATAAAAATCGACAAGGTCTCCGCATTTAATGCCTATCGTAAACAAAACAAAGAAATTGCAAAAACAGCTCATTAAATTTACAATATATTAAATTCAGTCAGCTAGCAATGATCATCATTTCCCACCGATAGAACACGGCCAGCGACTAGATGAAGTTTGAACTGAAACTATTTTCCCACATTATAACGACAGACATATCCAATGAAAATAAGTGATATATGATATCAAAGTAAAGCAATTCCCACGCACCCTTTCTAAACATCCGTAAACAAGCCAGTAATGTTCTAAATTACCGAATATAAGCAAATACCGACGTTCCTAGAATAGCTGAACAGTTCGATTCTGTGGTTTCAAATGTTAAAATAAAAACGAAGTTCAACAAGCACAACGTGAATGAGATGAGAAATCAGATTTCGAACAGACTGTTAAACACAATGTGCCATCAAATCATCGAGTAATCATGAAGAAGATTCTGTGGGGCAAAAAGGGGAGGAGACACTCGTTCAGTAACAGGCACTCGTCAGATATTGCGATCTGGTGTAAACAGGGATGAAGTACACGCTCACACACCACGATCGCACATCAACGGTGTCCGCTGGCGACAGGTCTCTCCTTGGACTTTGTAGTATAAATACTGTAAAAGTTTTCCGCCTACTTTGAAGATATAGCACTTTTCCTTAGAAAATTACGACCAGTTCTATGTAAGAAAATGTGCCACAATCAAAGCCGGATCGTCAACCAGAAAATTTTGTTTCAACTCCCCTCCCCCCCACCCCATACACACACAAAAAAAATTCTAAAGACTGACTAGGTATTCTGCCATTAGTTGAAGCACACAGTGAACAAATATTTAGGACTTCACAATGCAATCTTCAATAGTCCAGCATCAAAGGGGAAAAAATGCGGTAAAATGCTCGATTCTCAATTTGGTAAATTTCAGTAATTTACTCAAATATAAATCCACGCCTTGCATAGCAAATATGCTCTAAGACTGATACAGTTTCTGACTCGGGTTCGGGTTGTTCATTTTAAAATTAGAACGGGAGGAGTACGTTGATACACTCCTCGGGAGAAGTGTATCAATTCCATGTGCAAACAGTTTTTTTTTTCTCGGAAAACACTTGATCCTAGCCCCAAGAAGACCAGTGCGTATTAGTTATTATCGCCGCCCCGCGGGGCCGTTACTCCATAAATACGACAGCTTTTGAAATATTTTCATTACTTGAGATGTGCTAAAATTAAATAATTGATCTGCGTATTAAAATTTCTAACGGCTACCAAAAATGCTATTTATTTCACAGATGAATAATGGTAATTTAACTGGCGACTACTACAACCCAAAGGATTAATGCTCAAGGTCAAAAATGCAGTATTTGCAACATCAAAAGTAGGCAGTGATTAATTTCTATCTATTTATATATCGAAGAATATTCTTATTTATATTTTCCAACGATCACATAAATTTGAACGACATCACTAATACTTGGGGGGGGGGGGACTTAACAAAATTGCAACAAAATGTATTTCTAACTGGCCGAGTGGTTAGCGTATCCGCTCGCCAGCCAAAAGGCTGCGGGTTCGAATCCAGCCGTAAGAATGTTTGCGATTGTCTGTGAAAAATACTAGTGGTGGTGGGCAATATATGGCATTGGTGTAGTTGTGGTTCGTTGTAGCTGGGGGAATAAGTGGTGGGGACAGAGTTGTAGAGTAGGTGCTCTCCCTAGATGAGTCTTTGCACTCCCTGGAGGTGTGACGTAATAATAACCAAAAAAGGTTGTTGAAAACTTATGAAGCGTTATTAGTACAGTGGTCAGGCGAAGAGTTTGATAAACTACTCATCAACTACTTAAGATTATTTTCGTCGCTCAAATTATACAATAAAAAGTAGGGAAACATCTACTGGTTGCAAGTTAAAACCTCTGTGCGAAGTACAAGATGTCATAGTAGCAGCTCGTACACTGCCACTAAAAAGGCCACCTCACTATAATAAACAAATCTATTTCTTATAATGGGAAAGGAAAAAGGACCAAAACTGATAAGGATCACTTACAGAACGATTTAATCACTGCGTCAGGGAAAATTTGATGTACGCCCCAAAGTTTAAAAGGAGAGCCTAAGCAAGTGACAAATTTCAGACCTTTCACATCAGAGAACTAAAACATTTGTGTAATGTTCAAGTATAATGAGCAGAACCGGAAATAAATATAATGTGCCTATTTATAGTCGACCCCTCAGATGCAAGTAGCGTTCAACTCTTGTATCAAAAAAGCAATAAAAGTTGGAAAACAAGACCCGTCTCTTTTCAAGGTAAGTAGTAAGCGCAATATACAGTTTAGTCACCATGATTTATTTTCTTAACGTTCTACCACTGCAAACCAAGCTATAAAATGCGATAGCTTACTAAGCGGCATGGTTCTGCATCCGTGACGGATGTCAACCTCTCAGCATTACTCCCAAGAGCAGAGGATACGAAAGCATTCTGCACTTTGTTGCCAAGTGCCGTTTCCTAGTCCCCTATAGAGTAATAAACACCTCCGGTGAATCGGTCACATAGAAAGGGGGCATACTGAGTTAATACAAAGTAATGTTCACGTTGCTCGGTAAGGCTTTATCGTATTAATATTATATAAACATGTAAAAGAGATGAATACGGTAGAGGATAAAATACTGGGGAAAAAATGACTGGTATTACCGAGTTTCAAAGTTTACTCTAAGTACGGTTCGCAGTAACCATTAAAAATTAGACTGCCTTTACCATTCTGAATTAATAATTTCCATTATTACTACTGAAATTTTCACACGATGCAAATTACAAATACGAATGCCACAAAAGCAAAAACTCCCTTCAAGAATAAGGGAAACTTGATCATTTTTGAGGAGAGTTCAGTTCGTGTGGTTAATTTTTAGTCTTATAAAAAAAACAAACTGATTTTAATTCTGTCATAGAAAATTATTCCTTTAAGGCGTGTTCCTAAATTACATTAAACCTTAAGGAAATAGGAAAAATTGGTGGGAAAGGTCGCAATTTTTTTTGACTGGAAGGTATAGAGTGAACAATAACGTGTCATAAAAGAAGTCATAGAATCTTTCGGGTTTTCCGAAAATTAATTCCACAATATCTTCAAAATGCAATATATTCCTATTTCTCATGAAGTTGTAATAACGATAATGCTCACAAAAAAAAAAAAAAGGATACAGAATGACGATACATTAGCATGAACTTAGGAAACAAATGAATCATTTTTCTTTGTGAATATTTCAGACACTAAATGTTGAATTGCTTATCGATGCTAATACATTAAATGGGAAATCTTAGTTAATCCCCCTATGACTGAAGCCTTGTGACCATATGCATTAGTCTCCTTCGCTTATTAAGTGCAGCCTCCAACCTTAGTCCACTTAGATTCCATCTCTCATAGCGACTGCCTCTACCTCCTTGTCCTGAATGAAGAGTTTAATATTTTCTCCCTCTCTTCTTGAGATGTGTCCAAGACATCTGCTGAGTTTTCTCTCCACATTTTGCAGAAGCTAATTTCAAGATTCAACTAGTCTCTGATGCTCAAGCTAGTTCTATTCTCTAACCAAGGAACTCGGATTAAGCATGGAGAGCGATGCTTCATCTTAATTGCCATGTTGAGTGTCCAAGATTATTAGTCATAAATACAGAGAAGACCATGGATTTGACCAGTCTGATCTTTTTTGATAGATGTTTCTGTCCTTCCCTATCTTTGTGAGCCGAGTAGTTGATCTTCCTATTATAAATCGCCTTATTACTTTCTCCATATGACTTAACGGCAGAGAGCAATGAACTCAGATTGATAATTGATTGATCACCTTTCTCTATCTTAGTAAGCAATCCCAAAGTGTTTCCATTATCACAGTGGAAACACTTTTTGCGGAAGGATCATCAGCTTTGTTTTATTGATGCTAATCTCGAATCCATATAACGAGCTATGCCATTCTATTTTTGCAAGTTCATTCATGCCCTTTTCATTCTTTGTTATTAGTAACATGTCGTCAGCATATCTTAAGCTGTCGATTCTTGAGTCTTCCATCGATATGCCTCTTTCCAATCGCTTCACATAGATCGGCAAATGTGATAGCATGTCATCAATTCTTACAATAGTTTTATTGCTATAAAGCTGACGTATTAATTGGATATGATGTTGAGGAAAGTCAGACATCGGTCGTCAATTTCTCGCACAATTTCCACGCAATCCAAGGCTTTGGTCTAGTCAATAAAGCATAAGTGGGCTACTGAATTCTCTTGATTTATCCATAATGTGCCTAAGATTTAATATCTGGTCTCTGGTGCCTTTTCCATTAATGAATCCAGCCTGTTCTAAAGAGATAAGCTTTCATGTGATCAGCAGCTCTTTCTTGGATTACATGGAACATGAATTTGCTTGTGTCTGAGATTAATGTTAATTGATCTCAGATAGTTGATGCAATTCTTGGTGCTTATATTTTCATGGATTAGTGCAAAGATCGTCTTTATTCGGTCCACTGGCTAGACGCCAGTGTTCCAAATCTGATTGCATTATCTCAGCATTACTTCAATTCCTCCTCTGCCCATGTTCGATCATCTCGGTATATATTCCACATTTCCCCCTGATTTTCCAATTTTCATATTTATGATAGCCAGTTCCGCCTCTTCTCTGAGGATGGGCGGTTCAATTTCACCATGTTTATAGCCAACATTTATTATCTAATATATATCTGAATTTTTGAACAGATTCTTAAAGTATTCTTTACATCTCTTAAAAATTTCTCTTTTCTAGTGAAATGTCTACTATTATATTCTATGTTGTAGTTTTTTTTGTCTTATTAAAAACATCTGATTTTTGAAAAAGAAAAACTTTGTTTCATTACTGTCTGCATGGGACTATCTCCTCGTATTTTATTGATGTTTCTTTATTCTTCCTGCAAGATTTCTATTGCTTTCATGGGCATTCCAAGGGAATGCCCAAAGGAATTTAATTTCTTTCCTAAATCACTTCCGGATAAAAATTATCCAGAGGTAATTCAACTGATTGTGATTAAGTATAATATATACATATATATATATATATATAAGATGTTACATATTTGTACACATGATGTGTGAATATATAGAATTTATATCCGTCCTGATTTATGCTCATCCGTAGGCCATGCAGGCATTCGAAACCGAAAATCCCACAAGTTGGTCAATTCTTATTCCAGGAGTGTCCTATGTCTGTAAATGCGTGTATTCACGGAACTGGTTTGCCTGGTATTAGGGACGAAAAACCCGAGTTTCCGGATGGAAAAAACCCTCTACCTCCGTATGAGACCGGTTAACTCACCTTTAATCGAAAGAGACCAGACAAAGGTTCCTCACGTCAAGGACGGAAATCGAACCCAGGTCTTTCCAACCAAAGGGCTTCTTCTATACCGACTTAGCTACAGAGGCTCTATTATATAATTCCGTCATTCCCGCTGCTTTTCCAATTTCCATATTTTTGAAAGCCAGTTCCACATCCTCTCCGAGGATGGGGGAGCAGAAGGTTAGTTGCAAATTAGAATGAGTAATAATATAAAGCAATAATTACCGCTCTGGGTGGCTGGATTTTAATGAAATTTGTTATTTAGCGAATTTCTACTAAAAACTGTTCATTCAATTTGTTTCCCTTAAGCTATTTCAATCGGAGAATGACGTAAAATGAAATTATCTACGATGCATCCTGGACAGTCATAAAATAATAAAGTTTTCTTGGATTGTGTACTGTAGGCAGTTGTGTTTTGGCTAATCTAACCATTTAAAATCGCCTGAATATTTTGAATCAATCATTTTTCTAATATTGAAACCTAAACTCGAATTCATTACTGTACTACAATAAGCATTAAGAAAATTATTCTATTTACATATAATATAACAACGTTCACATTTGAATTTCCAACTGTCAAAATTTCCATCGTTTTCGCAGGAGAGAAAAAAAAAAAAAAAAAGCGATGCCTGATGAGTTACTGGATAGTGTCAAAAATTACAGCGTTAATTATGAAATGGACCCATTTTTGGCTTGTAAATTGTAGATATACAACAACTTTTTTTTTTCTGACTAATCTTGCCATGAAAATGGTTAACTGAAATCAAACTTGAGATAGACATATACTTTGCCGATATGCCAAATACCTAATTCCATCTAGCAAGTGCGAAATTACTATCATTTTGCCATTTAAAATAGCCTGAGTAAAATCGAACCTGACCTCACTAAACACTAAATTCCAGGTTTCGATAAATTCTATTAATTCAGAGCAGGGGGGGGTCATTGCTTTGTAACAAATCTTTGCGCATTTTGCGAAAAGCATTTGAAAATGAGCGAGGAGTAGAAAGTTGTTTGTAAATTAGAATGAGCTATTTCAACTTAAGCCAAACAGCCACTCCTTTCTCAGTACTTGGCTCGTTATTTTACATCACATTACCATGGAAGATATCCAGTAAGATGCAACTATCTTTTAAGCGGCACAATAGAAACTAATTTTCATTAAAGTTAACAATATTGATCTAATTAAATAGAAAATTCTTCATAACTGAAATCAAAAATTACAGTTGAGCCAGATGGCTTACAAACAACCACCACCAAAATTTCATGGGCAAGAGAACTAGGGACCAGGTAAAAAGGCAACAAATGAAGCAAGATCACAAATCTTGTCCAATATTACACTGCCAACAAAATGACATAGTAAACTGGTTATTCAGCTATCTAAACATATATCTCAATAATACACAAAAAATAAATAAAATAAATTCGAATACTAGTGATATATTTTGAGAAATTAACTGTTCATTTTAATTAAATGATACGGAATAGTTCGTTACAGATTATGACCGAATTGTAATGCATTACTTGACACATTGGTGAAAAGCAGTACTTCATTATTTTGGGAGAGCCGACTTGCATTTAATTTGGAAAACAAAACAGCGACTTAAGAAATCGAAAATTAAGCAATTATGTCTGAGATGCATTAACAGTACGTTAAAGATGGGCATATATTTATGGTACAGAGCGTTTGCTGTAATTAGAAATCCATTTATCAAAGCAGGTTGCGGGAAAAAAATAAATATCCATATTAACTTTAACCCTACTTAGTGAGTTCCTTAGTTTTTCGACTGAAAACACTTCCTGCAGCATATTTACTGAACACCTGTCTGGATATTGCAGGGCAGGTCACGGGAGGCTTGCAATCGATGGACAGGTGGCTACTGAACCATCGCAAGGGCTTTGTCCTGTGTTTAGTGTACTTGATTATACTCAGTGGTGAGCTGTGGAAATTTTAACAAAGGACTCGCATTGTCGAGCAAAAAAAAAAAAAAAGCCGCATTTCAGATAAAAACTCTTATTAATACAGCTTGTGTACAAATGCCAATCAAAAAGCATAAGGGGGAAAATCAACCTGTAAGGGCTATCATTTTTAAACAAAATATATCATGATCTAAACATGAAATATTTGCACACAATCATCTGTGTTAATTTATCTTACATAAGAAAAACATTATTTAACTATTAAAATATAATAAAAATAAAATCTTTTATAATCGCACATATGCAATAGTCAGCATTTTTTATAAACAAAAAAAATTTCTTTGTTTGCGATAGAAGTATGACAAACAATCTATAAAGAATAAATAAATATCATCTATGAAGTACGTTATATTTCTCTTTTGTTTTTATACTTCAAGTGATATCAGCGGTACCAATCAAGGGGTATTATTTTATAGTCCTATTTATTTATATGTGATTACCAAAAGTGAATTCTTATTTGTAAAATGGTAGTAACAGTAACTATAATATTTTATTTAATAAAATCACTTTGTTAGGTTACCGTATGAGTTTGTCGCTTAATATATTTCAAAATATGTGTTTTTTTTTTTTTTTTGAAAACAAAAAAGTAAACAAGAAGAACAAGGGGCTCGCAAATTTGAGAAAAATTTAACAAAGGGCTCGGGCGAGCCCCTTATAGCTCACCACTGATTATACTCCTTGGTGTTCGAAACTCAGCTGGTTACACAAGAATATACATTATTCTGAGTAAAAAATGATAAAAAATATATAATAAAAGATAAAGTGCGCGTGTAGTTATTTACCGATGTTTTATTAATAGCCATATTGAAAGCTTACTCAATAAAAAAGGAAAAAGTGAAACATATACCATTACATTTATCACCACAAATTCAGTACTGAACTAGGCCTCTTACAATCTTATTGCATAAATATTATCACCGTTCATTAATTTTCCTTTGTTTTCATCGATACTGACATCAAGATTTCCTTATCTCCAGTTCTCGTTGATAGCATTACTGCTATCTGTGGTCAAACACTGATGAGAAAACTTATCATCACAAACGGCAAATCATTTTGAAATGTTATGTGGTACTCAGCTTTTCTCGGATTCCTATTGCTTCCAATGAATAATTCCTCAGAATAAAATGCAGAGTGGGCTTCTTATAAGCAGTCTCATTCAAATCACTATTTAATATAGTTTTCTTTAGATTCAAGGTTCACATGAACACTATTATCGATCTAACTTTCAAATGCAGATATTGGTAAAGTTCTTAAAGTAGTTTTGTTTGTTTAAGACATCTACCGACTGATACGATTTTTATGTATATACAATCACAAATGAAACTACAAAAATGCACCGAACATCGTGGAATTTCTCAAAAACCCGGAACATGCGATTACTTTGTAGTGTAGTGCAATTAGCATATTACACCCCTCTGGTGAACGAAATCAAACATTCTACAAGTAACAACATGCACCTCAATGATTCATGTTATACAAAGGAATCTATATCACTTTTTTGGGAATATTTAAATTTTATCAGACTGTTTATGTGAATACCAAGTTCTGCACTACAGGATTATCTGAATATGGATATCATCAACCGTGTATGTTCATCTGCTAGTTCGTCCAATTTTTGGGAAAAGAAAACCAATTGTCAAGGATGGGAAACCTCGGCTTTGTCTGAGAGGACTCAGAAAATGTTCCTCACATACTTGACTAAAATTCCAACTCTGGTTTTTACATCTACAATGGATCGTTTTCCAACTCTTTTCGAACAGAATTCCTCCCCGAAATTAGGATTGTTCTACCCGCAACAGACAGATAGTCCAAAGAAAAAAGTGCAATTTAAGCAATATACTTACCTCAATATTAATTTTAAATAAACCTAACTATTCTTTCCACTCAACAACGGAAGCGTAACTGAGAATTTAAAAACCAACTTGCTTCTGATATAAGGAAGAATAGGATCTCAATTCCTACTGAGTAAAATTTACGTCAGACACTGAACTGTGTGATGGGCAGCGATTTACTTTTTTTTTTTTTCTTCTTTCAAATTAACCTAAACACTAGCGATATCTGTGGGCTTTTGAGAAGCAATTTTCTTTTTTGTTTATGAAATTCCGTCAAATTCAATTTAAAAAAAAAAAAAAAGAAGCGGCTTATTCCGAAATAACATATCTAGTTTCCACCACACAGACAAAGTATTGTTGCTATTGCAAGAATACCATTGAGGTAGGTATTCTAAAAGAATCTAATTGCTGCTACAGAGTGTATGAATACATACATACATACATACATACCATGCTATGATAAAGTTCAAACTTTGTGTTTTCTCTCATTTGAAAACTATTAAGAGAAAAGTTTGGCAACAGTTAGGCAAGGAAAAATAACGATCCGGAAGAAACCTTGGTCATTTACAATTGTTGAAAGAGTACCTGCAGGCTATTCAGTTTCTGCTGACGGCGATCAGTAGGTTGAGATGCATGTCCTACTTTCGACAGCTGCAACTACGATACACTCTGCCAGTCACATCGCCACTGGCAGGTATGACTCGCAACTGGAAATACGTGCATGAGGTACGACCTTCGAATAAGTCATGCAGAGGTTCTACAGAATCACGTCAAAAATATATTTGGACATGAGCCAAATCCAACGCATAATAGCTCATAAATTTCAGCATCCATTATTAAAATGTTTTATCCAGTTATTTTAACTGGATAAAACAGCTATTAGATGAAGTTCGTAATATCCATCCGCACACTTTCGGTTTAATTCCGCTCTTAATTAAGAAGTTCTGGGGGGGGGGGGACAATGCAATTAAAAGGACGAGTACGATTTCATAGCTGCAAATACTACACAGGGATTAGGGATTAAAGTGATCAGCTAATAAACTACAAATGTTATAATCTTGTATTTTAGACGAATGGTTCTTCTCATGCTTCCATTGAGGTATTCTAAAATCTTCATTCTCCTGTTCCTAGAACTTATACAATAGTAGTTTAAGTGTTTTACCAAAAAATAAACTATCTCAATGATTAATTTTAAGATAAACAGAGAGAAAAAAACACCTAAGTGGAACGTAGGGAACTGGCGCAATGGTTCAGCTCATGGTGTTCTGCGTCTTCGCTCGTTCTCCGTGGCGTCATCCCATATTTTTATCATATAAAAATGTCCTAGTATTCCCTCTGCTATTCTTAAAAACTCATATCCCCGTGTCCCTAAGAACA
This sequence comes from Typopeltis vanoorti, assembly GCF_054136105.1. NCBI lineage: Eukaryota > Metazoa > Arthropoda > Arachnida > Uropygi > Thelyphonidae > Typopeltis > Typopeltis vanoorti. The sequence continues at coordinate 17,592,596 of NC_143551.1, forward strand.
TTTACTGTCTTAAAAGTTTTACCCCCCAAAAAAATTATATGTTAAAGATACCAAGAAATTTTATACTTGGTTTTAATCCTTTTCCCAAGTAAGCAAAACAAGTTTTGCGCGTGAAATATATTCACATCTGAGCTACTTGTATATAGATGCTAATGACTTCATATCACTTGCCTAAGTATGCATCCCATAATGCAAAGCACCCCCCCCCCCCTTTCAGACGTGTCATCCGGTTTCAGACTTGGTATCTCTCCCGGGTCTGTCTGCCACTGAAAAGAGCTCAAATAAAGGTCGAAACCGGTCTGGGTAGTGGCCCTTCCCATTATGCATTGCATTATACACGCCTGAAAGTGGGTGTGCTTTGCATTATGGGATACATACTTAGGCCAGTGATATAAAGTCATCAGCCTTCATATACAAGTAGCTCAGACGTGAATATATTTCACGTGCAAAACTTTGTTTTGCTTACTTGGGAAAAGAATTAAAACCAAGTATAAAAGTTCTTGGTATCTTTAACGTATATTACACCCAAGGCAAAAAAAAAACTTTTTTTAAAAAAAAAGATACCAAGCAATTTTATAAGCTAGGTTTTATCTCTATGGAACACTTTAAAGTAACTAATACAAAGATATACCTGGGTGGAAAGTAGAGGACTGGCGCTCCACTTCAGTCCGTGGCTCTACGTTGCCGCTCGTGCTTCGTGGCGCCACTTGTGCGTCACCCTTCGATCCTCTGTTTTTATAATATAGAATAAAAAGGAAAAGAGGGAAAAAATTACTGGCTAAATACAGAAATAAAAATGCATTGCAAAAATAAAAATACATAAAATTTAAACAGTAAATTTTCTGAAACTGCCTACCTCGAAGGGGTTTCCAAAGACAAACTCTCCTGCCCACAATATTTATATTGTATGTGGTATGGCTATTGCGTTAGTTCAAAAGTTACAGTTAGAGCATATAACAGCTATGAAGCTAACGTATCATGGTTAGAAGATGAGATAGCCACTTACCTCTCGGTAAGTCCAGCTAACACCCATCCAAATAAAAATCATGTCTAATAATAATAATGTAATAATTCATTTATTAAACATTTTTAGATTTGAAAAAAAAAAACGAGCTGAAACAGCAAGATTTTATTATATTTTTTGAAATAATTATTAATCAAATAAAGTGTTCATATTTCAAACCTCGTTATGCCAAAAAAATTATATATTTTGCTGCAGTGTTTGACAGAGAGACTAAATGAACAATTATAAGCTATGAATTCCTGACAAATATACGACAATAAAGAAATGTATAAATGAAGTAAAAGTTGTGGTAACAAACATCAGAAATGTTTGAGATAAGGATTGCATAACGATTGAGCTACTTTAAAAAAAAAAAAACTAAAAAAAAAACATAGTAGTTACTGCTTGGATTATAAGAAAAGTTACGTATAAAGAGAGGAATAAAATGAAATCTAGATCACAGCTGAAAGAGCTAGATTATGCAGACGACAGTTTTGATGCCATCAAAATGCGCTGACACATAAGCAAAATCCGAAGCATTTATAAAACAGCTTAAAAAGTCGGAATTAAAATAAATATGAATATAACAAACGTCAAGAATTTTTGTTACATACTTGGGAGCTAATACTGTACTGAAGTTGGACAAGGATATAACACAAAGATTGACAAAAGTAAATACTGCTTTCAGAAAATTTAATATATGGAAATCATCCTCCAAGTGTTATATAAATATATCAACACAGATCTGCTGATGTGTTATTCACCAAAGGAGTACGAGATGAAAAACGTAGAAATATATACATATATATACACTACGAGCTCCGTATGAGACCAGCTAACTAGCATTCAGTTTTAAAGTCCTTAATAAAGTTCTTTGCGTCCTAGACAAGATTCATACCTATCCTTCATATTGCCAGCATGGGCATTTTTGAAGCTCGAATACTTCGGCAAACACAATAACGGAAAGACTTTTAATGGGATTATATCGATCAAGTGCATATAATAAACAACTAAGTTATACCAACTTAGTTTCACCAACTAAGGCTGTTGGCATCTTCAGGGTACATAACTGATGTAAGGCACTAAAAAGTAAAAAACTGTTACAAACTATAATCAACCGATTCCAATTATATTAAACAAAGAACAGAGTGCGTACAATACATTCATAGAGCGTGGATATCACTTGTTGTTATTTAGGAACGTTCTATAGTTGGCACTATAATTCCAGAGCTTTTTGGTCAAGAAAATTAAACGTTTTTTAACAGTAACACGTGTTGCCGTTACAACAGTAGTAGAATCTAGTTGGTAGCGTGGACAGCGATTTCCCTTTCCGATAGGCTTAAAAATGGGCAGCCCGATTTTCTAACCCTTACATCAATGCTTTTTGAATGTTAAAAAAACATTACAAAAAATAAAAAGTTATTAATTTAACATTTTTTAACCAGATTCGCCAGGAATTTGATTAATCAAGCCCCAAATTCAGAAATTGTACATATTCAAAATGAAATCCAGTTAGAACTGGAAAGTGATTACAGTATAATTTCAAAAAACTAGCTTTGGGCTGGTGTCATCAGTGCAACTACATCCAGTCCCACGTTTCCCAAACTTAAAGAATGCTGATTTTTATACAAATTCTTTATTACAATAAGAAAAAAATAAAGCAGGTACAATTCCTAAGGAAGCACAGTTAAAAAAAAAAAAGTAATCAGTTCGAAAACCATTGTAATATGGATGTCTGTGAATGGCTTCTAAGTCGATCCACTGTGTAATGTGACATTATCACCTCTTTAATCATTGCAAACCTAAGTGACAAGAAAACATGTTTATATAGAGCAGTGTTTCTCAACGTGAGGCGTACGCCCCACAGGGGGACAATTTGAATATTTTTGGGGGCAATTAGAAAATGGCCATGCACATATTTATATTATACTTTTTCAGAACTTGGCTGACTATTATGCTGGGGGGGGGGCATCAAAATCTTTGAGACGTTGAGGTGGGGCATGAAACTGAAAAAATGAAACTGACTCAAAAAACGTAGAGAAACACTGATATAGAGGGTTCCGTCTTAACTCTTGCCTTATACAGTAGGTGCTAATGTGCTATATGAATCTCAATCTTCCATGGATGTTACAGCCAGAAAATTTGCATTGTATATAAAGATCTCCTATAACAAAAGGAAATAAGACAGTATTTCTCTTGCTCTAAGAATAGCAGCCATCGTTATGCACAATCGAAATAAAATGTAACCTAATGATATAATTAAGAAAGTTGTGATATCTACGAGAAATTGTGAATTATACACCAATAAGTGGACAACTGCACAATTTTCTTAAGTACAGGTACTATGACGACAAATTATTCCATTTAACAAGTCACTTAATTCTGCCTGCAATTCATATTGTTAAAATAAACCACGGTCGCTTGCTTCGCATCGACTCCGCGATTGACCAGCTAGTCGTGCCAGCCGCTAACAAATCGGTTAGCTTCACAATGCGTTGAGCGATTTTAATAACTGACGTACATAAATCCAAGACAATATATAGACAATAAGGCTTCACTACTCCAATTTGTTAATCTTGTCTACATTCAGCGGAGAGCTGTGCAGCTTTCTCTGCCCATCAAATTCAAATAGAATTATGGGCACGAGCAAAAAACTGGTTTATAATTTTTCCCAATTCTTAACATAACATAGTTCGCATAAAATAATAACACCAGTAATTTTCTTTATGCGAACTATATTATGCGGGCCTGGTTGGAGGAGTAGATGGCGTATTAGAACTCACGACCTGTTGGTCGTGAGTTCTAATCCCAATGGGGGAATGGATGTTTGCGAATGTCTACATGCTTACTAAAGCCCAAAGTAGCTGACTTGAAAAAATTCCATGCTTTAGAGAAAGAAGCCCCCCCCCCCTTTAGTCTACCAATTGCACTAATATAGGATAAATTAACGTTTCCTGGGCGGGATTCACACATAAGCAGTGGTGTAGCTAGAGCTTTTGCCGCCCCTCTCAACACACACACACACACACAAAAAAAAAAACACGTATAGGGAAATAAATTAAAACATTGTTTATTTTTTAAGTAAAACTTTAATTTCAACATTCTAAAATGTTATTTTTCTTGCTTTTCTCTTAGCAAAGTCATCGATGACATTGGCGAAGTCTATTTCATAATATTGTAGGTAATTCTTAATCTATTTTATTTAGAAAAACTCCTCTCACAACTAGCAACACTTACAGCAATTGTGAGGAAAATTCGCAGTAGTATTACAATAATTGGAAATAAGTTCTCGAGACTGTATTTTAAAATTAACTGCAAAAGTTCAAAAAGGTTCCAAGTGTCGGCCGGGGTGGACCGCTCCGAACGTCCCTCCCGAGCTGCGCCTCTGCACATAAGGCATACAGAATAGTTCTATTTGGGTACGCTTCTTTACAATTCCGAAACGATTGCTGATGGTGAATTTAGTAACAAAAGAACTGTTTACTTTCGAAAAGCTGCGCTGTGACAAATATCAGTTAGTTGGGACCATATTTTATCTTTCATTGAGGATCAGCAAATTTTTATCGTTCACTAAAACAATCCCATTAGCCTAAGTAGTTTGGTTTGTATAGTAAAGTCCTGATTTTTATTCGTCTGTTACTATCGGGATTTGAAGATATAGATGGATATCTGTCGTGGAAATTGGTTAGTGAATACAGTAGAGAGAACTCAGGTAATCTACCTGAGGTCTCTCAAGATAACATCGCTATTATAATGTTATCTTATAATGTTATCGCATAAAGAAAATTACTGGTGTTATTATTTTATGCGAACTATGTTATGTTAAGAATTGGGAAAAATTATAAACGAGTTCTTTGTTCATGCCCATAATTCTATTTGAATTTGATGGGCAGAGAAAGATGTACAGCTCTCCTCTGAATGTAGACAAGATTGACAAATTGGAGTAGTGAAGCCTTAATATTGTCTTGGATTTAGATAGCTATAAATAAAACTAGAAAAGAAAGAAACTTAGAACATAGTCAGCTTGTTTTATTACAAGATAACATTGCTATTATAAAAAAAAAAACGAAAGTTGGGAGTGGGTGCAACAGGCCTATATAAAATACTGAAAAGGCTCTCCCCCAGTTGTTTATAAGGTTGGGGATATTAAACCCTGAGAGTGAGATAGTGAGACTCATTCAGAGTGAAGATTCATTCATCTTCATTGTCTGAATTTACTAAGATAATATTTCTTCAGTCCGAAGAAATATTTTAGTAAATGGACTACTATTATTCCTGGAAAAATTTTTAAATAGTTATTTATAGAGGAAAAAGTTATTTTTACCTAAATCTAGAAGATCCAGGTTTATTTCTGTGAAAAATATAAAAAAAGTGGTAACGTTAATTGGAGTCAAAAATATAATGAGCATCGTGATAAAAGAAATAATAGTTGCAATTTACAAAGCTTTGAGAGTGATTACAATAAAGATTGTGATTTAGACATTTTTTTTATCAAAGGATTCAAAATATAATTGATGAGCTGAGAAGCAAAGAGCTGTTGAAATCACCTGGGAGAAGGTGATTTCTACAGAAATCCCTTCTGCTGACGATGTTGCCCAGGAGAGTTTTGAGAAGGATATACAATTATACAGTGGTCGTGATGGAGAGCACATTGACAATCGGGATTTAGAAGATAACATTTCCGTATCTAGTAGTATCAGCTGAGTCAAATTGTTGTCAAAAACGTCTGGAAAGAAATATTTTTTCAGGTCCAATACAGATAGAAGAAAAAAGGCTTGTAGGACCGTAAATAGACAAAGGTTTCTTATATAAGCATTTATTAGAAGAAATAATGCATTTTTGCTATACATTAAGGAAATGTTTACATACATGATAAATAATAACACCAAAAGTTATACTTTCCTTTTTATTTATTTAATCAAAATCAGCAGCTAAAAAAAAAACAAAATGTAAGATAATCTGATATCGCTAAATAGCAGATATCCTAATAACACTTATATCTTTAGGAGATAAATAAATTTCATCGCCTCCTGTAAAACCAATCCTTATTATTGAAGGCCTCGAGTAGGACTTTTAAAGGTTCTGTTTGGTCGCCAGATTATCCAACTCTCAGCCAATCCACAACAAAAACGTGTTCTAGATTTACGAGTTTAGTGGATGGGAATCAAATGGTTTCAGCAAGCATAAATAACTCTCACCTTTGAACAATGATCCACACATCATCCAAAAACGTTTTTGTTCTTTCAAAAAGAAACAAAAACATATTCAATAATTGTTTGGACACAAGCCAACAAAACATGAATATAAAAGTAAAATCTGCAATCTATTTAAAAAATAAAATTTAAAACACAGAGCAAAGAAAAGTAGTTACTGAATATGAAACGGAGATTTTTGTTTATTTCATGTGCATTTTATTCTTTTATGTATAATGTACGATTTATTCTACAACCGAGAATAGATTGCGTCTACAAAAAAACAAAAAAAAAATCAATGAAAGAATTTAATTCGTTCGAGTTCCTTCATTTGGGAGCATTTAGAAGGTGTGGTTACAGAGGGTCTCTGAATTGCCAATTACACGATCTCAATTTCTAAATTACTACAGGGAAGCATCGAACATTACCAATTTAGTACGCACAATCAAAGAGTAGCGAGGCTCGTTTTCCCATTCCTGTTTTATAGCAGGTCTGCTCGATATTGCATGTTTATTTTTAACGAAATAGAAAACGTGCGCTTTTTTTAAAGGCTTCTGCCGCGCGCTTGAAGAATAGTTCTAAACAAAGCTGCAAGTCAAAATGCAAAATCTATCACGTAAACCGATAAATTTTCTTGTTATTCGAACCACACGACCTTCTAGATGTTTTATTCATTGTATTTAAGGGTGCCACCACCGTAAGCTTCCCTGATCGCTTTCGCCTCTCGATCACTACCAAATGAGATCCTCGCAGCCTTATCTACAATGCAGATTTTGCCAATAATAGAATATAAGATAACAGAAGCTTAACCAGTCATCTATTACGAAATTCTAGATGGACAGCTGTTAAGTGTAGTAGCACATTTAAACCATCATTTCCATTTACTACAACTCATTTTCAAGTTTTATCTAAAGTATGTTTTAGTCTGTTTTCATAATGAATGCTTGCTTCTATATTTGGAAATTCTCTCGATTGTTATTAATACCGTAGGTTTCATTTCAGGGTGACAACGAAGTTAGAAAAAAGCTGAGCAGTGAAAATTGTATCCATGAGATGTTAAAAGACACAAAAAATGCCATACAGTCAATAACTACGTGGGAAACAGAAATCAGACTAACAATTAGGCATAAGTGGATGACATTTCCAGAACGACACTGACGTTTAGCTTTATTTGTGTTGCACAACCATGGGTGCTAAGCAAGTTCTGCTACTACTAATACATATTCGATTCGTCTTACTAATACATAATGTAGATGGAATGAATGATCATAAATGCTTTCACAAAAAGTAATGCAGCACGAAAAGATTGCAACTAATTTACCACCAAAGTACCTTACCATAGCGCAGAAGGAATGTGATATAAGTACCTCAAAGATAGATAAGCACACGTTATTCCACAATAAAATGGCTTCGACTAAAACGCAAAAATAAAACATTTGGATCGATTTAAAATAATCAGCAATGATTCTGTGAATGGAAAATAAAACTATTATTGCTTCAATTCTGCCAGAAAACTAAAGCTTCCCAAATCCTTAGAATTTACACATCACACGATTACGATGAAAAATAAATAAAAAGCAGCCTTTGAGCCCGCTTTGACTGTTGAAAAGTAGCGCACGCAATGCAAAATGACAGCAGGAGTGGGATATCAGCGGTCTGATCTGTCACTATTATGAACTTCCCCATCACCAAACACGTCATTCTTGATATAATCAACGTGGCTTGACGATGATGCCAATTAACTTCGAACGATCTAAAATCAAGCAGGAGGAACTCCCTCCAGGGAGAAGGCTAAGTAGCGCATTAAACGAAGCCGCGGAGCGACCGACAACCTTTAAAGGTCGGCACTGGCTATACGTGCGAAATAAATGTAAGAAGACCTAAAAATAAGCTCCATGAACGGAATACACAGGGTTTAAAAGGAGTATATACTTATCTTAAAACGGTTTAACTTAATGTTACGGTATCAAAACCGCATGATACTTCCAAATAATAAAACAAGAAATGTTATTTATGTAGAATGTTAATATAAATACTGTACACTAAATAGCTCATACCTCTCGCTTTTAAGTTTTGTATTTTCTACATGGCATTAGTGATACCAACTTAATAGACTATGCGTTATTAGAACAAGAAAATTATTTTCAAAGTTGCGAACCATTACTTTTTTAAGGATTGCATACAATTAGATGGGGGTGAATATCATCGTCCCGTGTGAGACCACCATCTCGCTTATCGGAGGCCTGAAGTGGCTTGAAAAAGTTCCATGTTTGATCGCTTGAACAGGATTTCGAACTGGATAAATATAAAATTATATCAAATATACATATAATTAATAAAAAATAGAAAACTCCTTACTCCCACTCACGGTACGAATGTACTCTAGGTTTATAGAAAAACTTTTCGCATGTGGGAACTATATAAGAAATGTTTAAGAGATAAAGCTGTTTGCATTTCTCGAATATTCGTATATTAATTAACAAAACTGATCCTGATGACTAAAATGTCCTCATTTGTCAATCTCACAGTTTTTATCACATCGTGAATGATATAAATAGGAGGGAAAAAATAGACTACTAATAACAGAAGAGCAACAGTTCACTCCCCATTCCCAGAACATAATTCCATATGAAAATGAGCTGAAAATTAATATCCTTAAAAACAGTGTGAACACCACACATGGATGCGTATACTTTTTTTGACTGCATAAAAGTTGTTCATGGAATCGAGTGAACAGTAGTATACAACGTTAAACTGCACTGTCCACAACAGAAACCTCCAATATGGCAGGCAACGCAGCAGGGAATATGACAGCAAATGCTATGGCTCGTTGCACATGAGTTGATATAATGATCAAAAGAGAATCATTGCGTTCGAAACAGGCAATAAAAATGCAAATAGCCTGCACCCAACCTCAAGTGAATTACAACCAAACGTGAGCCCTAACTGAATCCCAGATACCAAATATTCGGTCGAAATAATGGTACGAAAGTTAAAAACGCACCCTCTTCTGGAATCATGCTCTGTGCTTACTGAAATCTGAATGATAATGGTATAATGCAAAATGAATTCAAACTTACTGGCGCAACAATCAACTCTTAATAAATTTACAGGGTTGTCTACTGTTATCTAAGTCGCAGCAAGCGTTATTTAAGAACTAACCTTATAAAGTGTATTATGCCTTCTGCTATATGAAAAATGGGCGACTTCAGAAGATAGCAGTGTGCATATAATTCTGCTTCAAACTGAGGAAAAATCATTACAGAAACTTTCAAAATATTAAAACTTGCTTCTTTCGGAGAGAAAACAATGAACAGACAGACAGACCCAAAATATTTTATTAGTTTAAATTGATTAGCAAATTGCGTTAGGAATGAAACAAGTGAATTACGAATGTGTTTCCAAGTGGAGGGAGGAAACAAAAAAAAAACACCATTTCTATTCAGATGTTCTGCGGAATTTATGGAATATGTTGCGCCTAAAACGATTCGGTGTATATTGGTTTCTCAAGCAGATAATCTCCTGCTTCATCCCTGTAGGAATTGACCAAAAAATGTCACGACAATTTGTTCGGACTTCCGCATCCTTTATACTTAAGATTTAATACTTGACTTTTTTTTTTTTTTTTTTCAAAAAAAAAAAGTCAGACTGGAGATAATGATATAATTCGAATGGGGGAGGGGAGATCGTAAACTATATACTCCCCACCACAACAACATGAGCGAAAATCTGACTTTCAACATCATGGGCTGGAATTTAATATTACTAATAAGAGACAGATAATCCGGAAATACCCTAACTCTCAACGCCAGACGGTGAAAAATATTTATCACCTACTTTCGGAGTTCAGCCAAAATCGGAAAAAATGCATATGGAAATACAATTCAGTCGGCGAACAAACATAATTCACAAATATAACCTGATGGTTTTCATTACAACTGTAAACAACTATTATATCTCCGGTGTCTCGACTTTAAAACATTGTACCTTCGTTAGCTGACTCATGTAGCGTTCTACATCGAACAGTATCCATTTGTGAATTACATGGACTATCAGCCGAAAGCGATTTTCATTTGAGCATTAAATGAAAATTCTACCGAACACATACCAAAGCGGACAACCGTTTCAGCAGTTTGAATGGCTAGAAATAACTTTTGGAATGACTGTTGATTTCCTTTATTCGCGTACCAGGGTCAACTCAAACCTCTAAACACACTCATAATTTCGTTTATGATCTAATCAGATATTTTACATTCATGCATCGGTCATTGCGATGATGCTCCAAAAGCTGTATACGGAAAGGTAATAAAAGTAGAAATGCATCTGATGAACAGACTGACATGATCCAAGTAGATATTATTTCATGACACCAAGGATTCATCGCGGGGGGGCACTCTACTCTTCTCCTCAACACGCATCTCATCATCTCCCATACTACTTAATTCTTCAAATACACACGACACTACACTAACGCCATCTACCTCTCATCACCATAACTACCGTCTTTGTCTGTAAATTGCGAGTGTTCTCATGGCCGATTTGTCTGTATGTGGGATGAAACACCCGAGTTTCCGGGAGAGGGAAAAAACCTGCTACCTCCATATGAAATTGGTTAACTCACCTTCAGTTGAAAAACACCATATAAAGACTCCTCTCATCACGACGAGAATCGAACTTTGGTATTTTCAAATCAAAGGGCGAATGTGCCGTTTTACCAACTGCGCAACGGAGGCGCTTCATGGCCAGTTTTTTTTTTGTTGTTGTTGTTTTGCGGGAAAAAAAAAGGGGGGGGGAAAGAGGTTGTGACTTGATGGAGTATCCGATATTCAAAGTTGTGCAGCTGTATTTTATTAAACAATGCGCGGCGCTTAAATATCGCCGACTTCGTTCTTCATGCAGTTCGCACAAACATTTTGGTGTAAACTAGGCTGAAATTCAGATCTGGATGTAATAGGTCATTGGTGGCGAACCTTTTTATGTGCGCGTGCCAGAAATTGACAAATTGAGTTGCTGACGTGCCGGGCAGTTTTTAATAGGGGAAAAATGAATAGAAAATGAATCAAACTTAATTAATTTATAATATATATATATATATATATATATACAGGGAGGCCATAAAATAACTTTCCCTCGTTGGAGGCATCTGTAGCTAAAACCAATAAACGGAATGAGACCAAATTTTATATTGAGACTTTTAAAAGGCATAGGGGAGATGATTTCCGCGAAAAAAAAAAAAAGATTTAGTACCAAAAGCTGCAGGTAGGAGAAATTTTGGCGCTGGCAGAGCCGAAAACAAGCGGATAATTACATTAAAGGCAGATAAAATGGAAAAATAACATTTCGACAGCCACGTCACTTATTCCAGCTGGATATGTGGCACTTTACAATGATAAGAATAATAATAATCAAACTAAAACAATTTGCGAGAAACACAGCATGTCGCACACCGGATGCAATTTGTTGTATAAAAGAAAGGTTCAGCACATTGAAAATCATGTGTGTGGTCCAGGGGAACCCTGATTCTGATGAATAAAACATTATTTCCTGTGAGTTCAATCACTACATTAATTTTTTTCTCTCGCAAGTTGTTTTAGTTTAATTATTATTATTCTTATCATTGTAATGCACCACATATCCAGCTGGAATGAGTGACGCGGTTGTCGCTTACACCGTCGAAATGCTATTATTCCATTTTATCTGCCTTTAATGTAATTATCCGCTTGTTTTCAGCTCCGCAAGTGCCAAAATTTCCCCTATCGGCGACTTTTGGTACTAAATCTTTTTTTTAGCGAAATCATCTTCCTATGCCTTCAAAAGTCTTAATATAAAATTCGGTCGCATTTATTGGTTTTAGCTACAGATGCCTCCAAAGAGGGAAAGTTATTTTATGGCCACCCTGTATATATTTATTTATTTATAAATTTATAATAGTATTCAGTGTAAAATTGATTATTATATTATTAAATTGATTTTAATGATGTTGGTTTGAAAAAAAAACGGTAGTGAGAAAAATATTTATGCGTCGTAACTATTTAATTTATGCGTCGTAAATATTTAGACATGTTCACTACCATTATACTGCAGATGCAAGAAAAACAAGTACTGTAGTTTTATTGTATCCCTGAATAAGGTACAGAGGCTTTTGCAGTCTGTGTAATATATTTCTCAACAAATAGTGCAATTGCAGACAGCCAGAATAAAAATAGCATTAACTAATGAATCACATGTCCCCTGTCACAGAAACCATGATGTATAGACTCAAGCAAAACCATAATTTGCACCGCAACACAGTATCTAACTAAAAACTATTGTCCAATTTTTCAATTACATGAAACAAGTGTTTGTTTTATTGCATTTGAAATTCTCAATGTCATTGACAGATCACAAAGGCTAACTTCAAATAAAATTCTACCGCGAATTAAAAAAATGCCATATAATGCATGTGTGAGTTCCTCTGCCAGCTCAAACGCAAACAAGCAGCAATAAAATTCTTTCAACCAAGGGTTGAAACTTTGTGTGAGTTCATGTGTGAGAACTTGTCATTACCCGCCGGTAATGACAAGTTCTGTCAGAACAATAAACGACACCCGTCGTGAATGTGTTAAAACTAAGAAATATATAGTGAATGTTGTTATGACAATTTCAGATGTTATGGAATTCGGTTGAAGAGAATTTAGCATTTTAACTCAAAAATTGTCGGTTGCCTTTGTCTTTGGGTCGCGCGATCTTTTGTTAATACCGCACCAATCATATGCACATCTTCATAACTGCTCTCTGGTGTAAAACAAAATTTAACTTGTACGTATTGTAACAATTAAAACAAAATGGTTGAATAATTTATAAGTGTATAAAAGGATCGTTAACGTGCCAGCAAAATTCTCGGACGTGCCAGCTCTGGCACGCGTGCCATAGGTTCGCCATCTATGTAATAGGTTATTTTCTTACCTATAAGTACTGGAAGCCAACCTATAGTTCCATGAAAACGTCACGTCACGTCACTACGTAAGGCATGAACTGAAACAATTATACGGAGAATACCAACTGCCTCCTTAAAATCTGGTGATTAGTTAATAATTTGTTTCTGTTGGGGGGGGCTACTATTTGCTTTCCTAATTACCGTTAGTAAATTTTCAAAGCTGGCAACAAGTAAGCTCTCAGATGACAACTGCATTGGAAGGTATAATTTCCATAAGATTTCGCCGAGTTATTACTTGTGAAGGTGTTTTGACAAAATATTTTCAATATTCTGTGGTATCCATTCTTAAATGATATCGCTTTGAAAGATGTCAAAGTGATATTTTGAGAGGTAAGAGTGGGATTTATCTGGAATTAACGTGTATTAAAATGACATAGTTGTTAATTGTGTGTGTTACCATTTACTTGGTCTGGTTTTGTGTGTGCGAGGAAAGAAATCTCCACCTCAAACCGACCAGATGAACACTAGATGAAGAGTAGTAAATTTCGCACCCGGGTCGTATGAATTGGAGTCTGTTCTTCCCGACTATGCCAGGAAGATTTTTTTTTTTTTTTTTTGGTGGGGGGATAATTTCTTTGCAAAGCAATCAGAGCGAGCGCATTTTTCTTTTAAATCTTAAAAATCCTTCGAAAAATATTTCACAGTTATTTATCTTATGTAATTACTGAAATTATAAATGTAAATTTATCAAAATACTGAAAACAAAAACTTCACAATTTCGTATGGTTACATAATTCCTTTCTGACCTGATTTTTTTTTTCAAGTGAAAAAAAATTTTTTTTCTATTTATTTTGGCTTTAGGTCTAAAAAAGCAAGAGTATCAAGTATTTTGATGAAAAATACATTTCAGGATAGGAATTCTGACCGGCTGATTCCATATGGAATCATTATATTCTGGTAGCAAATATTCAACTTCTGAGCTTATACTCTATAATCCAATATATGCATATTATTCTACTAAGTCATAAAAACCGATAATGGTAAGATTTATACGTAAAATACATACCTGTTATTATATTAAAGAAATGGAACTACGACGTACGATGCCAATTGGAATCATTCGCCACGTAATATGGGCTACGAAAGCCAAGACAGTTAGTGATTCCAATTGGAAGTACTAGGGCAAAAAGGGTTAAAATTCAAATTTCTTGTAATAGAAAGGGGACACTCGATAAGAAGAGAGAAGTGACACCTGGGAGAGAAGGGAATCCCAAAGTCTTGAAATGATGATCCATATGAAAAGTATTGCATTTTTTAATGATCTATACTACTCAAGAAAGGTTGTAAATATAATTAAATATAATGCATTAGTGCTGCAAATGAGTGAGCTAAGAGTTACATAATCCGAAAACTATGCTCTAGAATGGGGGGGAGGGCAATCTTTTCAAATCCCAATATGCCGGGTGACAACCTTATACCAGGCGATGAAAATTATCCTACAAACAGTTAAATACAAATTTGTTTCGGAATTCATTAAATGGCATGTTAGAACACGGCCAAGGGATCTCACTGTTAAGAAGGCCTGCAATGTAAATAAAAAATGCTCGAGTTTAATTCACTTTGAACCGACTGGAAGTTACTTTTGTTTCGTTTTTTTTTTTTTTTCTGTCCTCTTCTCTCTCACGCTCTGTTCTGTGTTTGTCTATAAATTTCGTCAAAATAATTATCATGATGCTCATAAAGTAAACTGTTTGCTGTAGTAAACTTTTAAGAAGCAAACGCCATACACAGTGATGTATAGGCAAATAAATGAAGGGAAGGGCAGAATTAGTCAAAGACATCAATCAGTAACCCATTTTTCACTGTACGATAAAACAATCGCGCTTCTAGATTTTCCGGACTTTCACATTATACTGAAACAGCAGTGTGTTTCGATCTGAGGTCAAGGACATTTTATATTTTTCAGTTCAGAAGAGAACCTGCATATATAGATAAACAATGATTTCTCTAAGAGACAAAAGATAAACAAATGATTTCTCTAAGCGATTCTACGTATACAGTCAACACGTAACACTGAATATGAATGAATAAAATTCGATTAAAAATTAATAACCCGAAATGAAATATTCATCCTAGCATTCTCCACTGTTTAAGTCAGGAATATTTCTCTTATTGTGGAGAATCGATAGCAATGGATCGACCAGTCTATTATTTCAACGTGAACTTAGCTAAACGAGTTTCTTCCCCTTCATGGACACAAAGCAATGAAAAGAATTTATCATTGGAAAATTCAAATAGTTATCGAACACTGTCAATCAATAGTGCCAGGCTTTGTGTACAGAACAGTTTTCTCGAGCTGCTGGCAAGTTTCAAGAATGTCGCGCAACAAAGGAGAAATCTACACAAAGAGAACATGCAGTTCTATTCTGACACGTGCACAAAACATCTATTTTGGGAGAACTAGTCTTGTTTTAGACTAGTTCTGACTTACGGCTCTCACACGAATGTTCACAAATCTGTGCTCATGTCTTGCAAAAATGTTTTCTCCCTCGGAATATGTATTCGTCCGAACAGCATGTTTGCAATTCTGTTCTGAAAACTTATGCTGTGTGAAAAAAAAAAAACACCTTTGTTTCATTTCTATTATCTTTCTATCTACATTTTTTATTTGACAATTCCACACCCACACAAAACCTTACAGTCATTGCTACAGTTTACGGTACGGAAGTCGAACATATTGTTCCACAGACATTATGGTTTCATTTATGTCACTTCAAGTTTAGTAAGCAAAGGATTACGTTACACCAGGGTGAAGAATATCACTCAAGACATTTATGTGTATACAATTCAACACGGTATTTGAATGCAGCGATTGTAAAAACAGAGCTTTATCCATTCCGCTACTGAGGTTGGTCTTGTGGCATTGTAGATGTTTTTTCTGTTGTTAAAATTGGGAATAAGTAACAACATATTACGAAATTAGGAAAACGTTTATAACTATGCCAAGAAATCATATTTGAAAGAATTTCCTGAATTCTAGAAAGATGTAAATCTATTTAGCTATTCAATCCTGAATTCGGCCTTTTTGAACGGAAACAAAAATCGGGAGCTATACAGGAATGTTGCTCCAAATCTTGGAAAGGTTTTTAAAATGATTTAAACCTCTAAAAATGTCAATAGCATTTATATAAATGCATCAAGGTTTGTACATCTACTGAACTTTAATACCGTGGGCCTACTCTACAGACCCAACATGATTTTTTAAGCCACTCGGGCATTAAAGTAGGCAAAGCAGTAAGTAGCATGGCACCGTGCGATGAAAAGTCTACCACCTAAGCGCAAACCTTTCGGCCAACCAATAGGGCCTACGTACGTAGACTTTGAAACAAAAATCAAACTAATGAATCGATGGCGCATTAGCTACAAACTATGACTGAAGTCGCCAAACAATGCTTTTCTGCTTTATAAGCGTCGTGTCTTGCAATTTTCTATCGACAGCGAAAAACAATAATGTTGCGTTAGTTAGAAAAACGCTTATATTAGCTCTAGTATTGAGATTTTCCCTCTTCCAAATTTTGCTTTATTTTTGGGGTCTCACCTCTAGGCAGCTGAGGATGCCATACAAGTCGTCCGCAAGTGGTCCCAAGATTATTTTGAGAACCTCTACCTGCAGAAGTAAGAGGGGAAATTTCTAGTGGAAAACTAAATATTTCGAAAATGGTCCACGTACTACGTAAGACGATTAATGAGTCTAAGTAATTTATATACTAACGAAGTTTTTGAATGGACTTCATATAATTCTTAACTTACGAATTTAATTGCAGAAAGGACCACAGCCAGGTTAATTACGTAAAAGAAAATATGTAAACCATTCCTTTAGTTTCCTAAACAATATAGTCAACAATCGTACCATACGATCAAAATATGAATTCATAATCGGGAAATCATAACTGCAGGATATTTTTTGCATTCGTTCCTGCAAGAAGCTGACTATGAAAATTAAAAATTTATATGCTTAATTTAAATATAAATTCAATTATCATGTAGCTTACAACAAGTATCGTGTATTCATTATTCATAATGGGGAACGCAGCTTCTCAAAATAATGACTCATTAATTGATCAAAGTTGAAAGACAGTAAACGCAACTTTTCTGCTTTTCAAATACGTGAAACACTGAACCAATTCCGGAGTATTTCTCTCAGGTCCTTCGAATGTGCAACTATCATTCAGCTATACTCTATTATTACAGTATTATGCACGACATACAATATTAATAACTCTGGTTAAGTAAAATAATAATCTATTGTTTCCAACAGAACTTGACCATGATTTGCAAAAATTCGCATCGAAAGCACGAAAACTGAGTTAGCAATTCAACTAGAAAATTGTGCGATAATTCAATTGCAAACTGGAATTATTATTAAAACGATGTCTCTATGGGGTCAGAAGGCTGATCGTGGAGGACCCTACATTCACACACTAATCATTTACACAATACTTATCATACTCTTCCTTGAACTCATTCACAGACAAAGCACTCACAACCACCTCTGGCAACGCATTCCACACATTCACCACCCGTCAAGCAAAAAATTCAGGGATGACCCCTCGTTCTCTCCGTTCCTACACTGTACAGAAAAAAGGTCACGAATATCAATCCTATAAAAACCCCTTTAATACCTTATATACTTATATCTCATCTCCTACGCCTATCAGCTTGTTGTGGGAGCCCACAGACCTTCAATCTGTCCTCAAAGGAAATATCCCACAGACCTGCAACAATCTTTGTCTCGACTCTGGATTCTTGACACTACATCACCAAGGAATCCAAGTGGCGACATCTGTGCGCAATAGTCCAGATGTGGCCTTATTAATGTCTTATAAAGTGTAACAATACTTCCCTATTCCTGCTTGTGAGTGTGTGTTCTTCAAGAATCATGTAATTTGATGTGCTGTTTTAGCTACCTTTGCAATGTCTTCTAAATTTCAGTTCTTTGTCCAATCACCACCAAGTCCCTTGCCTCATCAACTTCTTGCAGTTCAGTTCCATTAATACAGTACAGAGACCTCATCGTCCCAAAGTGCATCGCCTTACACTTAGCCACATTAAACTGGCAGCCATTTACCTTTGCCCATATTGCTAGTATATTTAAGTCATCCTGCAGGATATCTACATCGCCTTCATTGACTATCGCTCTTCCCAATTTTGCATGATCAGCAAATAAGTGGACATTTCCTTTCAAATTATTTCCAATATCAATAAACAACAGAGGACCAAGTACAGAGTCATGAAGTACACCATTAATCACCTGCCTTCTCCTAAACTCAACTCCTCCATAAACCACTCTGTGAAATCTGTCCATCGGCTACCTGCTAATCCAAATAACCAGCTACAGATCCATTTGCTCCAAATAATTTATGCAACATGCCTTTACAAAGTCCAGCAGTATCATCGAGTTATGATTTCATTTATCCAACTCCACTATTACTTTATTATAGAAAGTAAGCAAGTTACAAAGTCAAGGCCTACCCTTCACAAAACCATGTTGCCCCTTATAAAGTATATATATCTGTTCACCCTGTCCTGAATTCTCATTTTTATCAATTCGCCAAAACCTTTACCACCACTCCTGATATACTGATTGGCTTATAATTTACTACTTCTCTCTTGAAGCTTCTTCCCTTATACAGTTAAATTATTTTTCACTGTATAAGGGAAGAATCTTTCCACTCCATCGAGCTTTACCAAAACTGAGACTTAAACAGCTTAGTGAGAGGAAGTGCAAATTCTCCTGCACATTTTCGTAACACACGGGCCGATATGCCATCTAATCCTACGGCAGTGTTAGCATCAAAGTTCTGCAATATATTAAGCACCTGTATTTCTTCTATCTCTAGTCTTTCATAAGTCAGTGAGACATTCGTCATTGTCTCATACCACAACCAATATAGTACTTTTGCAAATGAACGATTAGTAACTCAACTATTTGATTTGCTTCTGTTACTTCCCTATCATCAACACTTTTTAAAGTCATCCTTCCATAGTTATTCCTCCTTTTACTTGCCACATAGCGGAGCACCTTAGGATTTTTTCGGGCTCATCGGTTAGCTTCTGTCCGCGCGGTTAGCCTAGTGGCTTTGCGCTTCGCAACCATATGCCTGGGGAAGGAGTGTCCTAGGTTCGATTCCCGTCAACGACGTAAGGAGCTCAAGGATCTTCCTCAGCCATAGCCAAGTTAGCTGGTCTTGGACGTGGAAAGGGTTTTTTCCGCCAGTTTATCTGGTGTTTTTCATCCCGCAGGCAGACAAACCGGTCCGAGGACATACACGGATTACAGTCAGGAATACTGACCCAGCCATAGGTCTGATTCGTCAGCCTATACCAGTTCCGGAACCCGGATAAAATTTGGGGGGGGGGACTAGATGGTACCGTGAACTCCCGTAAAAAGGGGGAACACTGTATCATCACACGGAATTTAGTTATTTTAGCTAGCTTCTTCCTCTCATAATTAGTATGGTCTTTCTTACCACACAGGTCACCCTCCTTACCTGTACCTTGTACTGTTCATGGGTGTGCTTATCACTTTTTTTCCCCTTCATACTTCCTTCACAATCCTCTCTTTATCTACAATTCCTACTTAATAATGCTATTCATTCATCTTACTCCTACTTTATTTATTCTCCTGACTCTGGGTATACAGTCTGATATTGCTTTCCTTAAACACTCTTTGACAATCTCCCATGTACCATCAACATCTCTCCCCTTCAAATTCTCATGCCATAGCACTGCTGAAAGCTGACTTCTCAGATTGTCATAATTACTAGCCTTATAATTCCATATATACCCCTTCTTCGCAGAAAATTCTACGCTTCTTACAATCTCCCAGGTCAAGACTATATGATCCGCTTTTCCCAAATGGAGACAGGGTGACTAAATTGGTCATGTTCTCCGATGCTATGACAAAGTCCAACACTCTTGAACATCTTGTCCCTTCAATTACATGCTGTCTCAGGTAATTATCTCTTAACTGTATAAACTATTTCCTTCCTTCCTTATGACCATTCCTTCTCCCCACAGGTTAAAATCTCCCATAATAATTATTCGAACGACATTCATCATGCAAATTTGTCAATGCATGCTATCTTACATTCTCCCTTATACCCCTGGATTATAGTAGCAACCAATTACATGTCATCCTGTTGATCTCTATCTCACACTAAATAGAGATCAAATGAACTGCCCTCTGCATACCTGTCCTCTTGAGGTATAGAAGTACCAATTCTGTCCTCCCTGAAAATACTGTATCTCTTACATTCTATCCCTATATCGTTCTTAGTCAACGAAGTCTCACTAATTCCAATAATTTTTGGCCAAGTAGCATTAATGCCAAAAATTCCTCGTACTTCCGAATACTTTGGCATTAGTATACATAAACCGCAATACTCTCTTCCTCACATAACCTTCCTGTGTGTGTGTGTGTGTGTGTGTGTGTGTGTGTGTGTGTGTGAATTGCCCGCTCTGAAGAAATAGAAGAAACAGAGGTGCTTAATATATTGCAGAACCTTAATGCTAACACTGCCATAGGATTAGATTTTCTAAGAAAATTTAATCCCACATTCACATCGATTATCGACTTTAGTACCATTAGCAGCTGACTATCACCTGCTTCCCTAGTAAATCCCATTTCCCTGTGTTTAACCATTTACTCTATCCTTTACCAATAAATGTAATATCATGCGCCCAATTCGTTTAAGCACAAACCATCACTTTCAAAAAAATTCCTTCCTTTGATCAAACTCATTCTAGACATTCATAAATTGAATATTCGATTTCATTTCTTTTCAAAAGTTTTTACGCAATCTTGATCGCTCTTCTGTTTAATAAAGCTTTGTCAAATCTTGGTAGCCCACTCATGATCTTTGCACTCTCGCGCTTTGCATTTATCATCGTCTTTCAAATCCTGTCTCAGAAAATCTTCAAATATCTCTCTGCAATTTCACAGCCTCATCTTTGACCCTAATCTTTGACCCTGTTTAGCATGTTTCAATTACTACCATCTTTCACACCATTAATTATAGAATCCCCATACAGCACTATCTCTTTACCTCCTTTTAATCTTCAAGCTCATTACACCCACTGCTGCTTGTTTTTGTCCGTGATCTTCTGTCACATTATTTTGTACATCGCTCAGTAATTTCTGTAGATATGTTTCTGCAATTTTCATTCCACGCACACTCACTTAATCGGTAACTAAATAATCTGTCATTCTCAATCGTCCCCATACTTTCTTTTCCATAAAAAAACATCAGAACATATTGGAATGCTGCGAGATAAGCTATACCAATTGGTCAGTTCAAAATTATAAAATACGTTCCACTCATTTAAAAATGACAGTTCCTTTGTCCCCTGAGAACCTGTACAGCACAATTTACTCAACATGCATCTATCAGTTACATAGGCATGCTTCCTATGCAATTTACACAAACCTATAAACATCATAATATAAAAAGACTCCACAAAAAGAATATTTTGCTAAAGACAAACAAGTTTACAGCACTAAATCAACCGCCATCTTTGATCAAAGATGGCGAGTAAGATAACGTATCAGTTATTTAACTTAATAGGCATAAAAAATAAAAAGTATGCCAGCTGATTCTGATACTCTGGTTTGGTTGTAATCATGGTCGAAACAACTATGACAAGGGGACTGGCATATGTATTAAATGCGAGGTTCTGAACAAGCAAAGTCAACTAGAAAATTGTATGATTGTTTTTCGTCCTGCTTGCAGAACAAAAAACAATCACCTCTGTATTAAACAAATTCTTGTAATGATTTCTCGCATCCTAAATAGAACTGAACATTTTGAGGCAACACAGATTAGTCCTTTAAAATCATCTCATAATCGCCTTTGAAACATCTCCCTTCACTTACTCAATATTTTTTTTAACAAAAAAAGTCCGACTCCACATGAAGAAACGTGATAGACAATGCAATGTCGAGTCAGAATTGATATTATTTTCATGAATTTCTCAATGTTCTTTACAATTCATTCTTACACAAACTTCATCAGCTGGAGTGACATCCAAGCATTCGTGTGTGTGTGTGTATATATATTAACAAAGCATTTATTAATAAAACAAGACTAGATAAATAAATGCATCTGAAAGCAGTGGGATATGTTAAATAATAGAATTAACAATATGAAAAGAGACTGGAAAAGGAATGAATAAGAAAGGAAAGAAGAAAATAAGAAAGCCCAATCCAGAAAAATGAAACTCATCCGGCACAATACATACAAAATCACCATATATTATTATTTGTCGCCTCCAGGGTGTCCAAAGACTCCCTGCTCTTCAGCTCTGCTTCCACCACTCACAATCCACCAACTGACCGCAACTATACCAACGCCATCTACCGCCGACCACCACCATTGGAATTTCCATAGACAATCACAAACATCCATGCCTGCCCACGGCGGGATTCGAGCCCGCAGCCTCTTGACTGGACAGCGGACACGCAAACCACTCGGCCAGCCAGGCGGGCAAGAAAGAAGAAATCGAATATAGAAGAAATCTCATTTTCAAGTTACTTAAGTGAAGTATGCTTTGTCGTGCATGTACGTATTTATATAGTAAGTCTTTCTAATTACTTTTACATCGCGTTGAAGTCTATAATGTGTGTGTGTGTGTGTGCGCGCGCGCGCGCGGAAGTTACTTTCATAGAATAGTGAAATCTCCACCATTTTATACTCTGCTGTCCGGAAATCGGAAATGAAAGTGGGAAATGATTAATTTCATCAGATAATGAAAAGGACTGGCTCGTTTTTGATCGTTTACAATAACAATAAAGGGATGTTTGGCAACCTTTATTTAGCTGGTGGCAATTCTACTAGATACGAACGACGCGCGTTCACTCATGCAAGCGAGGCTTAAAATCAAAGGAGGAAGCGGTAAGAGCAGAGGCGACTCGTCTATAGGGGCCGAGCCCCACCTATATTTGTATAAGTAGCCCAATGATTGTAGTTTTAAAAAATATGTTTCTTGTAATTATTATTTTTTGATCCATTTCCAACACGTTTTATTGATTAATAAAAAACAAAATACTGTAACACAGGGCATGTATGAGCACGTACACTAGCGATCGTATTTGTTTGCCGGGCGCAACACTTATCTTGGGGCCAGTTTAGTCTGGCCCAGTCACTGTGTTGCACGTACGTACATAACGCGCGATTCTTTGATTGTGAACCACGTGTACTAGCAATCGTGTTTGCTTACCAGGCACAACGCTTATTTTGGGACCCGTTTAGTCTGACCCAATCACTGCGTTTGTACGTAAATAGCGTGCAATTCTTTCATTGTCTTATTATTTATTCTCGTTGTTGATCTGTTTTATTGTTTAATAAAAAAATTACTGTAGAATTTTGTGGCAATATTGTATAATGCGACTTAGTATGGTCTCTGGCCGTTCTACGTATAAAATAGGGCCAGCCGTGGCTGGCCCTATTTTATAGGTGTAGAACACGGGGCATGTATGAGGTACGTGCAGTAGCGATCATGTTTGTTTACCAGGCGCAACGCTTATCTTGGAGCCCCTTTAGTCTGGCTCAATCACTGCGTTTGTACGTAAATAGCTCGCGATTCTTTCATTGTCTTATTATTTATTCTCGTTGTTGTTCTGTTGTATTGTTTTTAGTGTGTTTAATTATTGTTGTCGTTTTTTGTTATAATTTATTTTAAAGTTTAAATGTTTATTACGTCCATAAACAATATATTTTAATTATGAACAAAATCGATAGTTTATTGGAAAAACGTTTCTCGTTTTCCATACATACATCTTCAAGGCCCACCTTTCCTAATTGGGTTGTGGGGGCAACAGCTGCAAGAGGAACTTCCAATGGTCACGA
Source organism: Typopeltis vanoorti (assembly GCF_054136105.1). Taxonomy (NCBI): domain Eukaryota; kingdom Metazoa; phylum Arthropoda; class Arachnida; order Uropygi; family Thelyphonidae; genus Typopeltis; species Typopeltis vanoorti. Next base: position 17,616,614 of record NC_143551.1, read on the forward strand.
TCCTCTGCCACCAAGCTCAGGTGTTCTGGTGGGATTTCCAAACGTGTCCACCCAAGGTTTTGGATATAATCTATCCAGCGAGTCCTTGGCCTTCCACGTGGCCTCCCACCCTCGGGCTTGGCAAAGAGGGCCTGCTGAAGGAGCCTCTCTTGTGACATTCTGACCAGGTGCCCGTACCAATGTAACTGATCTCTCAACACAGCGGTTGAGTATTGAGGGTTTCCCGAATTGCAGAGCTTCTGACTCTGTCGAGTCTTGTCAGCCGCGCAACCCCTCGAAGGAACCTCATTTCAGCATCTTGGATTCGTGTCCGCATTCTTTTGGTCATTACCCAACTCTCATGACCATAGGTGAGGATGGGGACATAGACTGTATTGAAGACAGCCAGCTTTGCCTTCTGGCTTAACTCCCGCTTCAATACTACCGAACGGCCAAGCCCCCACAATATTGAGCTTGCTAAACCAATTCAAGTATCTAGCTCCACGTCCCATTTGCTATCATTTGTCAATATGGACCCAAGGTATTTAAACTTCTCCACCTGCCTCATTGGGACTCCACTTACATGTAGAGTGCACTGGGATGGTTGTCTTGAGACCACAAATGTTTCAGTTTTGGCCACACTGATCTTCATTCCGGCGTCTGCACAAACAGCTACAAACCTATCCAGGGTCCGCTGGAGGTCATCTGTGGAAGAGCTAAGCAGAAGTAGCTCATCTGCAAAAAGCAGACGTCCAATGCTACATCTTCCAATTCTGACACACTTACTGCCTCGGCTGTGCCTATCAATCCAGTCCATCAATATTATGAAAAGGAGGGGTGACAGAACATACTCTTGGCGGAGGCCAACAGAGACTGAAAGGTTCAGACTTTGTGCTGTTTACCCTGACACAAAACTCTAGGCATTCTACTCTCGTTTTTCCAATTAAAAAAAAAAATTAATAGCCCAATGCATCAGTGGAGTCTGACTAAACATTACTGTAATGTTTAGTCAGACTCCAATAGAAATAATAACTATAAATCAATAATAGAACCACTATATAAATATTAAAAAAAATTAAGTTGTTTTTGGCCCCTACCTGTTTCTATTGTCACCAGCCGCCACTGGGTAAGAGTATTACGATGTTTGCTTTTATGCTGAAAAATGTTGAACTGAACAAGCTCCAGGGGAAGAGCAGTCCACGAACGTAAAAATAAATCTGTAAAATAGTTCCAATCACCCATCAGTTTCGCAAATCCACTTTTGACTCTTCGAAATACAGCGTGACAAATTACATGCTGGACACACAGTTATGCACGGTAATATAAATCAAGTGTTCTGATTTGAACTTATCATATCTGACAAAAATACTTCCACTCTCGAACAGGGTTTCCAAACCAGACAATCACCTTATCCCACCAACGGTACTAATGTATTATAGGTTTATAATCTTTCGTAGGTGGAAGTAAAAAAAACATTTTGATGTATCGTAAGCCTTAGAGTAGATGAGTATAAATTCATCGTGCACTAAAATATCGCCCAAAATATTTTACATGGATTCTGAATATTTCTAAAAAATTGTATTTTCTCGATCACTCTTATGACTCGTCTGGTGTTATACGAATGACTGTAGGAAATAACTGGGATTGAGATATTCCGTTGCATAAGAGGAAATCAGAAGTATTGGCGAGCATCTTGCAGTGAGTTACGGACGGTCCACCATTTCATTCTTGATAACGGCCATGTGCTGCTCACAGCGGAAACATGCTATTAATAACTATAGCACGTGTCACATGGTTTCAAGAAGCAAACCCTACTGTTTCCATTGAAGCATAACAGAAAATTTATCTTAGCCAAATGAAACTTCATTGTTGGTTAAAATGTTTGCAGCTTTCTTTTGTTAAACAGATTTCTTTTCACCCTTCAACACAGCAACGTCTACGTTACTAGTTACTCGTGTTCAAAAAAATCTCTCGCATCTCCATATCTGCTATTCTGAAAGAGTAACTAACTAAAAACGTATCCCAGTATATTCACGAAACAGACGACAGTTGAAAGGAACAAAAGAAATTACAGCAACAAAATATTTCTATCACTGACTGTTACTGAGCTAGTACCATGAATAAAAATAGCTGTCAACTTATGTGACTAATTCGCATGCGTATGCTTACATCTACTGTCTGCGCGTGGTGAACAGATTATATATGGATCTCGACAACTCAGGAGGATCCAAATAAACCATACGCTGCTTTATGATTTGAAGCTGTATATTTGGTGTCATAGTTCTTACTGTTTGAGTTTTTGATCAAACAAACAAAACATAACCGAATTTAATCTAGTACAAAAGTAAGAATGTCATTCCGCCAGGAGTAGTTAGGTAGTAATTAAACAGGCATACCTTCAATATAAAATAAGTCACATGAAATGAAAAATGGTTACTTCATCTGTTATATATATCAGGGGAGAATATTCCGGGTGTGCTGTGCTCATCCACCAAATAGCAATATCACCGATATTGTGTTTTTGCATTTATTCCCGTTAAAGACCCCCCAGACTCTTCGAAACATTGCATCACACGCGCGTTAATAGCCCGCCTGTGCGTTCAAAATGCATACGCCTTTGAGCCCTTCGAAAATATGTACAGATGGCGCAGCGGGTCAAATTCTTGGCGTTCTAGTAGTTTTCAACCGCTCAGAAAGCGAAACTGGATGAGCTCTGAGACAATAGCACCTAGAGGCTGTGATTGGTTATTGTGTCAACCAATTCAATTGAACGTTGTCATTTGTCATGAGTTGCTGTTTTTGTTTTCTGGGTTTCATCTGTTTTGCGTGCGTGAAGTGTGAACTGACGTGGTAGGCAATTTTTTTATATTAATATAGACAAGTTTTTAATATATAATTTTCGATAAATTTATAACTTTTTTTGCCCATATCTACAATGGGAAACAGCACTGTAGTCGAAGGAAGTAAGCTTCGTCCTCTTCTTCCAAATTTTACACCTCTGAGTAATTCAAATATAGCATTCTCCTTATACAGTATCTTAAAACAAAACATTGTCCCCCACTCTGCGCAGATTTGGTACAATTAATTGACAAATTAAACTATGCAAAGTTATCCTACAATTAATTGCATTTGACCAATTAAGATGAGCACTAATGTGCTATACACTTAAAACTTTCATACATCGGTAAAAATGCAAACATATGGTCAAACTGACACAACACACACACACACACACACAAGAATTTTTGCTTAACGACCTCGGATTGTGCCAAGAATCACTGGCTTTTTCTCAATCTGCATTTTAATTAGGATAAGGTATAGGTTTGCCTGTTTTGTATTTTGCAGGATAAAAAACGGAAATTCAAAGGAGAAAATCCCATATCATGAAATGGCTCTCAGTTGATAAACCTTGATAAAGGTTCTTCGCATCGGGGGTTCAAACCCAAAGTTCTTTCCAACAAAAGGGCATTTCTTGTGTAGCGAGATCTGTAGAGTTTCCATCTTCCACAATTATAAAATCACACGTGTATCACAATAGAAAATTATTTAATTTATTGTACAATAATTTCGTTTATCGCTAACCTATCTGCAAGAAAATCTTAGCTCACGACCCAAACCAGAGGACGTATTTGCTATCACACAGAACCAGAACTCCATTTCTACAAAAATAAATAAATAAATAATAAATAAATAAAAACAGAATTACATTCACATTGAATGAGAAAGAATCAGAAGAAAATTCTTTTCTGCACGTACATATCGAATAGAATTCAAATGGATCACTTTCTACTTCTGTCTATTGAAAACAGACTTTTTGATAAATTCATAATACTTGTACATCAGCTCACCATCCATCAAGTATGTCAAAATCCGTCGTGGCCAGAGCTCACAAAATTCAAAAGTTGTTCCTCCAAGGGATCATCCAAACAAGATATGCAACTTTACTAAATTGATACAATCCAATTACAGAATAAAAAAATATTAATAGTCACCCCCTCCTAGACAGCATCCAAAAGAAGAACTTCAAAATACTCCCGTCCTTTACATTATGGGCATCTCTGAACGTGTAGCAAAGATTATGAAAAAAATAAAATAAATAAAAATCTCATTACTATCTTCAAAACTCAACCAAATTCACAATTTGTTACCTTCTCCAATGATGCTATCTCGTGTATACTAAGCACCCTATTTGTGCAAGTTGCCATACTACGGACAAACAGAAAGATCAGTCAAATATTTCTGATCAAAACCATCCGGATTATCAAACCACAGAAATATGGCCTGATATAACATGGAATTGAACACGCTAGTCACGGGATCCAATGGGAAAACACACATTGTTACACTGATCTGTGTGTAACAGACACTGAAGTAGGGCTTCAGCACTTTATGAATAAACGATAGTGCTGAAGACTTACTTCATCGACCCAACCTTAATCGTAATGACCGTGTTTCATCCCTAAAGTTTAGCAAACTGTTATTCTCAACTGTATTAAATAGGTATTGAATTAATTTTAATTATCATTTTCGGCACAACAGTTTTTAACTTAAACATGCGACTGCATGTAAACAGGAATTTTATTCAAACGCATGCGCTCAGTTTTTGTTCGAATTCCTTACTGTTGTTCTTCGCATAATACGCAAGATGAAATATTCGCACAATAATTTTCTGCCATGGTAAACGTGATTTTATAATTAAAAGGGCACTGTCGATACCGACTGGGCTACTGAGATTCTATAGCCATAAACAGAGTAGATAAATATAAATGATACGTCAAAAACTACTGCAAGCCGCGTACCATAAGAGGCATGTCTGCTGCACTTCGTATTATGATCAATCAGTTATTCTAGTAAAGATCAAACATGTTGACGAGTATATTATCAACGTTACTACTCGCTACATAAATTAGCATGCAATTTTGTTGCAAACAACGCCATGACGTTGTCATTACTAATTTTAGGTAAAAAAAAAAAGGGTATAAAGGAACTGTTCCTAAAAATCACGCAGAGACAAGTTTACATAAAAAAGAAGTCTATATTTAATGTAACCAACACGAGCAGAAGGTGCGATAAAGAATAGACCCGACCTTGTCATACAGGGTTTCACTTTAACGATTAAAATACTTTCCAGTTGAGCTGTCACCGAAAACCACCAACTTTATACCTTGAAAGCAGCGATGAGTAAAGGAGAACGTTCCGCTCTGTGCGCGCTCAGCGTATAAGCTTGATAACGCATGCGGAACACAAAGAGAAGGTAACAAAACGGGAAGAAAGGCGCCATAAAAGCGGGTATGCAAGAACACATCACGTGTTTCCGCCATGCACGTCTTTTCTCTTTCCTCCCCCAACCAACGATTACCTCGCTAGAAGAAGAAAATGCGTGATATCCCAGGAGCAAACACGCTGACGAGAAGACAATAGCTACATCAAAAAAGAGTTCATCCATAATCGATAAAGCGCAGTTTGGTAACCGACTGGGAATTCGTTTAAGGGACTTTCAGGTTCGAATAAAAAGTTGCGTTGAGATGTCTCAAGTTCCTCGGTTAAGACGTCAAATGAGACCACGGATTTCAGCTTGGGTGCCAGCATGTGGCAGGAAGGGAGACTGCTAATGAGGAAAACTTACGAACTTGACACATTAATGCTGGACAAAAAACAGTGCACAAATTAATGACGGCAATGCATTCGGGCTCTGCGAATTTGAGATGAAAGATAGCGTCAAGCACACATTCAGATACGAAGAGAAATACCTCCCCCCCCCCACCCTTCACAATACGTACCAGAGGTCTTGGAACTCTACTAGCAAAGAAACTGAAAAGTGACTCCAGAAGTGTTTTCGTGTCATCCGATACAACATTCGCAAGTATCTGTTATTTCATTACTGAGATAATATAAAACGAGCTCCAGTTAAGGAACGAAGAGCAAAACGGCCACTAAATTACTGCCATCTTTTGTAATACTATACACAATGGTTATCGGCAAGGGAATAAAAGTCAACCATCTCGATTCTCCTTGGAAAATAAATAATGCAAAGTGATTCAAAGTCGCGCGAAGAATTGGCTAGGATAGGAAGGACGGTTTATAATATAGTCTAGTGAAGGAATATTAGGAAATTTTAGCAATGAGAACTGCTGTAGTTAAGGAAATACCTTGAAGGAAACGCAGAAACGTGAAAATTTAAAATAAATGTCAAAAGGAACGGAGAGGGGGCAGAGAGTTCAACGAGCTAATTTCCCTATGAAGAAATAGGCGCATTACGAAATATCCACTGCAACATCAGTGTGGATATTTGTGTCGCAGAGAACTTACTAACTTCGAAAGCGGTGTTATCACAGAATGCCATTCGGTGGAAGGATTCGCAGGTCGTATTCATTCGTAGGATTAATAATATTCGTAAAATCAGTAAAATGTGCCATGTCATCGTTTCCGACATTTTGGCGATTTCGTAAACACTGGATCTTAGTTGAAATTACAACTTCTGAAAGAGGAAACGAGATAGTCCTCAACTTTCCCCTGACAAGAATTCATTTATATATGTGACACCCACACACGAAAGGGTGTAAAACCTGTAACACATTAATAGCGTGAGCGGATTAAGGAATTTCTTTTTTTACATAATCCGAATTCCTGCTCTAGAGATCAAGCATGGAACTTTTGCAAGACAGGCTTCCAAATAAGCAGAACAATGAAATTCATCTCGTACCTAAAGACAATCAAATGCACAGAGTTCGACTCGAACAGACAGCCTGTGTTGGAGTGCGAATAAGATTCCTGGATTATTATTATTTTTTTTTAATTAATTAATTTTTTTTTTGTCAAGTAGTATAGCATTTCTCTCCAAGTTATCTACCTTTTAAATTCATCTTCACACTACCCATTTCTTATGCTCTATCCAAGTAGATCAACTTCCAATCACTTCTATTTACCTCTTTCGTAAATTCATCCAAACTGGTAGAGGCCATCAATTTTGTTTTATTGATATTTAAATTAAGTATGGCGTTTTAGCTCTCCCTCTTAACATAATTAATCGATCCAAATATTTCGTTTCCGCCATGAGGACTATATCATCTGCATATCTCAAAATTATTTTTTTTACCTACAATCTTTAATCCTGCTGGATTTTTATCTAATTCAGCCGTTTTCATAACATTTACTGTGTATATTAAAGATAGGACGACAATATTCACTCCTGCCTGACCCATTTCTCCAGTCGAACACTGCTCCGAGAAGCCTCAATAAAAGATTACTTTTATTGAGGCTTTTCGTAAAGCAGGGCTATCCAACCTTAGGTAATCCGAAGGCCGCATTAGAAAAAAAAATTATCCGACGCCGCATCACAATGCGTATCTAGTAATATGATGAACAGCAGCGACACAACCTCTAAAGCTGAACAAACGAACAACACTAATTGCGCACTAAACGAGCGCTCACGTTCCCCGTGAGCACCCAGAGCATGCGTGTGGGAACAAAAAAACAGTGTAAGAAATCTTCTTTGACAGATCTAATATTTGAAAAACACGTAGGTATATAGTAATGTAAAAACACCAAATAAAATTATCAACATCGAGATTATCGATTAGTGATAGAATTAAAATATCTAATATACGCATTCGATTCAAATTATTTTATTTTTTCGCTCGTGAAAATCAAAACCCACAGGCGGGCCGCACAAAATCGCACCTTTACGACAGGGCAGTACTTTGGACAGCCCTGTCGTAAAGCATTATCACTCGAAATCAACTGCAGGTGGCATCATCAGGGTCGTAGCTTAGCACCGATGGTCCCAAAAGAGGACTAAACATGATACAGACTAAAAGGAAAGCTCCCAAGTCCAGTGTGGGAACGAACAACCAGGAGTTCAGAGTGTACATCGGTTCAGCTTAGAAGTATAGACAGATATTTCAGTCTCGGTGACATTAAAAAAGGGTAGCTGCACATGAAGTCAAACATCAACCATTACAATCAATCATATCTATTACAACTTGACATAGTACAAGTACTATGTCATGATGTGGAAAAACTGAAAGGATTCACCAAATGCTAATCCTTGGGAATGAACTTACTGTTAAATACAGACCATTGCAGTATGTGCAAAAACGATGTATGGCTGGTATTTCATGCCGAAAGACAAAATACGAGACATATCACAAATGGCAGACTTCGCCGAGACTGGCAGAAAGTGAGATCAGGACACTACTTAGATGTACACAATTTAAACTTTCTGAAATAAAGCAATGTTCCAAAAATGTGCAATTTTACACATTTAATCAAATTTTAAGAAGTTCAACATACCAAGAAAAGCAAAGGTCATCGCTGAGTATTTATATAAAGTAATTCAAAACCCTGGCCTTTCCAACCAAAGGGCATCATCGTTATCAACTGGGCCCTAAGCAGCAGAAACCAATAAACAGATAAAATTTATATTTGTATGGTTTACCTTGAAAGACACCATTATTGACGAAGGACTGAAGGTAATGCTCTTCGCTATAATCTGAAATCAATTCTATGCTACAGAAATAAATGAAATGTACGAATATGCAAAAACGGAGGTCAATTCTGATAATATTAATGAGGGGAGATGTCAAAAATTTAATTCTAGCTAATTACATCAAAAAGCTAAGGCATGGTCGGCGAGTGCATAACGCCAGCGCCTTTACAGCCTAAATATCTGCGTTCAAACTTCACTGTAACGTTAATGTTTGTGAATGTAGCCCACCCAAAGCACTTTAATGTACAATAAGTTTATAATCAAAATTCTGTAGGTAGGATCTCATTATGAGGGGGGAAATATTTCAAAATTGCATTCTGAGCGAATTTTACTAGTTGACTGTGAAGCAACTATTTACAATCTTTTTACACAACTGTATAATCATTCCTTTATTTTCCTATCTTCGCACAAATAAACAGTGTTCCATACCATGATCTCGCATGTAGGATCAGATCAAAGGACCAGAGGCCTGATTCCAACAATATCAGGTGTTATCCAAATCCAAACCTTGTCACAATCGAGAAGTTACACTGCCGCCAGTGTGTCCTATAAAGAATACAGTTACAGAGGTGGTTTTTTTTTTTTTTTTGGTACGATGTAGCGTTCTTCTTTAAGTAGACGCCCTAAGTCTTTGTTTTCAGCATAACAGGCAGCAATCTCACGATGGAGGATAGGAGATGAGTTAGTCGATAACGACCAGCTCATCTATTTACTACAAGGTCAGGCTTCTTCAATAGTAGTCTTACAGTGAAGTTCTACTAAGGTTATCACCCCTCAAGTTCTGAGGTTGTATATGATAACATTCATATACTACCTCAGGACATTCAACCATGCAGTCTGCAATGTTCGTTTCACCATTGCAAATATCCTCCGAGTTGTATTTGCAATCTCATTACACCAAACTTTGCATTTACTGTCATTGAGCTGACAAAACGCTCTTCAAAACAAAACGTAGTTTCAATGGCTACTATGCTTTCTTCTCCACTCCCTATTTCATAACAACATCTTTAAATTTTATATTCGTACAAATTAACACTAGCATTTAACCTTTGTAGGAAAATAGAATTCGATAAACATTTGATTTTGCGTTTTTCCTAGTTTCGCCGAATATTTTATTAACATGAAAAATTAGGGTAATAAGATTTAAACGTTTTGGAGAAACTCTGTATTTTGATTTTAAGTTATTTTATTTGTGATGAAATTTAAGTCAACTTTCAGAAATTTATAATTTTTATTTTCGAAAGTTCAAAACCACACATCAAAAAGCACCACAGAAATAAACATGAACAGAAAGAAAAATGAATAAAACTAGTAATCACTTTCTGCGCGTTTACCTGTTTAGTCATGCAATTAAGACTGCGTGATTGCATTGCGAAAAAAGGGGAAGGTGTTCCCCGCCGTTGAAAGGAATTCGTGGAAATTATGATACGCTGAGAAAGACTACTGAGTCATCCAATGATGACGCCATGAGAGAAGTGGCAAGAATTCAAGCAACGCCAGTTGGTAAAGAAAACTAGTTGATTAGATCAAAACGTTCCTTCAGCAAAATATAAGGCTCAATGATGCGAAAAATAGAGAAAATCAAATTTTAATGAGGACGCACAGCAACCCATCTAAAGTATTTTATGGGCTTTTGCTGATAGCAGACAATTCAAATTATACAAAACGGAAAACGCTATCTTTAAGCGAACCTCAAAGAAACAAGCATTCCTTTACTGCTGACAGTTTGAAACCATATGAAACAAAATGTTAATCTCCTAATAATTTAACGGATCTACTCAGTGGAGCCATTAAATTATTAGGATTATTCTATTACTAGCGGGAATGAGTAATCGGTTTAACTTTTTGAACTCAATGAATATGTAATGATGGAATCTAAAAGAAAATGCCATATAAGGTGACAAATAAGCTCCATGAAGAAAAGCGTTCACAGTTTAATCCCATTGCTACACTGTTTATTTATACCCGTACAGTTTGTTTATAACAACTTGTACAATCATACTGTGGACTATGAGTATATACAAACAAGCACACGATATGATACTAGAAAGCAAGATGTTTGAAGTGCAGCCGACACGGGGGTTCAGAGATTCAACTACCTGATGTCAGGATTTGTGGCGCGGACGGGACGGAAGTAACTTGCTGAAGTCATCTGATCTTTAAATCTACGTAGCCTAGTCGAAAACATTTCACGTACAAGCTTTTGTGCTTAAGTAAAATAAGGATGTAAATAAGAATATAACTTCGTGTCGCGTATACCATATCAAAAGACAAATTACCATTATTTGAAATTCTGAGTAGCATGAAATGAAGCTGGTGCAAACCCAGGTTACAATAATTTGAAAAAAAAAAAAAAAAAAATACCTTCGCTTCTCATGATTTTGAAAATGCAGACAGCACTAAAACAGTAGTGATCTTTAACGGACACATGGTAAGGGAATAAATGTTATTTCTGTAAATTGTAATTACTACTGCGAAAAAATCTCTCCGCTATATGACAACGTGTAGTGATTATCGAAGATTATATTTTACTTTGTTTCAATTTAAGCTAAAGTAAATTCGAAAATGAGTTTTCCAAGGTCTAACGCAAGAGGGGTTTCTCGCTTCGGCGCAGAATTATTAGATCAAACCGCTTACTTGAATAGAATCTCTGCAATGTATTATTTCTTCTAGCAGTAGCTAGAGGAGTGCCGTCGACATTTACAGTTAAGAATGCCAACTATCTACGACTTGATTAAAGGACACTCGAAAATGATTAATGCTACCACTCGCCGACTCTCACTCCACTCCTGCCCCTCCAAAAAAAAAAAAAAGTGAAATTGAATGCTTTTTAGTTAATCATTACTTTTTTATATTTATTTTGGTTTATAAATTATAGTTTTCATATTGACAATAAATATCTGTAAATTTTAGTTTAATTTAGAATTAAAAATATTTAATGGTAAGCTATGGCTTCCTATGTTTCCATAATTCTGCATAAAAAAGGTAATAAAGAAGACATCAGTAACTACAGACCTAACTGTCTATTAGCACACACACAACCGAATACAAACTTCCATCAATGAAAATAGCTGCAAAGAACAGGCTGGCTTCAAAAAAGGTTTTTCAACAACAGATCACATTCAAACTATTACTCAGCTAACAGAAAGATGCAGAGAATACCAGATCCCACTTTGTCTTCTTTTTATAGATTTTAAAAAGGCATTTGACACTGTTGAGCATAACGCAGTATTCCAAGCTTTAATAGAACAAGGAGTAGAAAAAGCATACATCCAACTCATAAAAGATATCTACAAAGAAAGCACAACAAATATCACCCTTTTCAATCACCCGATTAAAATTAACTTAAGTAGAGGAGTACGTCAGGGCGATGTCTTATCACCTAATCTCATCACATCTACTCTGGACAGCATCATTCGAAAAACTGACATGAAAGATGGAATAAACATTGATGGTGAAATATTACATATCCTATTATTCGCCGATGATGTGGTATTAATATCTCACTCACCCAAACTCCTAGAATCAATGCTGAATAACATAAGCCAAAACTGCCAAAAAATTGGATTGGAAATACACCCTGACAAAACAAGATGGATGAAAAACGAATACTATAAAGATCATACAATCACTCTAGAATCTCACACCATCGAAAAAGTTGAAGAATACATCTACCTCGGCCAGTCCATAAAAATGAATAATGATATATCAAATGAAATAGCAAGGAGAAAAAGAGCTGCTTGGATAACCTTCAACAAAATAAAATCAACAATTACCAACCAAAACATAGATATAGACATAACAGCCCATCTTTTCAATAGTCACATCTTACCAGCATTAACTTATGGCAGTGAAACATGGAACACAACTTTAAAAGAAGAACAAAAGCTTAATAACAACTCAATGCAATAGAAAGAAGAATATGCAATATAAGCAAAATAGACCACGTAAGACACACAGAAGTCAGGAAAAAGTCGGGACTCACAGATATAATAAAAACAATCTACAACAGCAAAAGAAGATGGGTAGGACATCTCGGCAGAATGAGAGACAACAGATGGACAGTCAGAGTTACAAACTGGTATCCGAGAGATACCAAAAGGAAAACTGGAAGACCAGCCTTAAGGTGGGAAGACCCAATGATTAAGGAAGTTGGAAGAAAATGGAGAAGAAAAGCCCAAGAGAGGAATAGCTGGACTCTTTACGGCAGTCATGGAGAAATCCTGACTGAAACCACAGGTCCATCAAGGTATGGTTTCTATGGGGAAGGATATGGATTGGTATATAAAGATAATGAACGATATGGATGATACAAAAATCATGGCAAATATTTTAATACAAGTTTAGTAGTACATTAATTGATTACTTTAGTTTGAAGTAATTTCAAGTAGGCACTAAAAAAAAAAAACTACTGATTTAATAGCTAGAAATCATTCACACTGAACATATTTTGTACTACTTCGAGCCTCCTTAAGAACTTCATTTTAAATTATCTCAGAAAATCCAAAAATCTTTAAAATTGAAGTAGCATTATAGTTCGATTTTTAGGAGTGAAACTGAACGCCTATTTCGCTCATCACTTCACTCTGAGTTCATTACACTAAAATTCCTTTCTGAAATTGACGAATACTCGACATTGAAAATAACCTTGAATATATTTGAAAGCTTCAAATCAACACTTCTCAAAATGAAATGACTCGAAGTACTCGAACTAGTTTTAAATTTTTCAGAGGTTGACAGCTTCATAATTTGTTTTTAATACTGAAACCTCATCAAATAAATCATTCAAAAATCTAACTTTAGTTCCTGTTGTTTTTATTAATTTAAAATATTCTACTACTTCAACAAATGAGTCAGTTAACCATTTTAAACATTAATTTGCTGAGTTTCAAAAAAAAAAAAAAAAAAAAAGTGGAGATATTTTCATTAAAATTATATTTCTTTCCTAAATATTTAAATGCAGCATTATAAAATGCTTTGAAATCATTTACTACTGTGCTTTTAACTACAGGGTCTAATTTCTGAAAATTTAGATGAACTTGATCAAGACGATTCTTCAGTGAATTTTTTAAATCATTCATTATATAATAAAAAAGGTATACAAGTTTCATTAATTTGAAGCTCTTTTATTGCTTTGCAAATTATTTCGATCGCATGCATTGAGAAAAGAAAGTATAATTCTGTAATTATAGGGACCTCTGTTGAAGTTTCAATAATTTGAAGGATTTTAAAGGGCTATATGAAACAGTATTTTGGTTTGCTTATGAAAGCAAGGCTCAAAGTTTCCCATGAAAGCAAAATTCGTTCTATATATGGTTGTAAGAAAAAATCTAGTTGCTACATTTAAAATTTCCTTAAACCCTGTTTCGGCAAACGCATGGAATTCTTTAACGTTATCCCTTCTTTTAGCTGAAAAGGAAAATGACTATGTTTTCATGACAATATTTTCTACATCAATATCTACATTACCGAAAGCATATTTAGCTAAATGATGAATAATATGACCATGGCAGTTTGTTGTAATTAGGCTTCATTTAATCTCTTAATATTTTTGAATAAAGATTTATTACTCCTTTCTTCTTTCAATAAAGGACAAAACCAGCTAGGCTAAAATAAAGGATTGTCCTTTGAAATCAAGGATATCTAGCAACACTAGTTACAGTTCAAACTACTCAATACTTAAAACTTTTTCAGAACGGAAAAGTTATTCCATCGACGGCGAAATGTGTCCAAGTATAGTCCAACTTGGAATTCTTCTATTTTTGCGTTATTTTTCAAGTCAGCCAGTAGATGACACTACAGTTCTCATTAAGCTGCCTGTTATTAATAAAAGACGAAAACTCAAGTGGAAAAATTTGATTTTGAATTGTAAAATTTTCGCCTATGTTTCAATTAAAGTAAATTAAAGATCAAGCATTTCAACGCGAGTTTTCCGTCTTTTATTATTAATAGTATACCGACTCACGGTTTTCAATTCTGAACGCGATAAGTTGCGTATTCACTTAATCTTGTAATGTGTAGCACAACAGCTAGATTGATCAAGCGATGTAGCTGCAAATTTCATTTGTGTAAATGGAAAGGAATTTGTGGAAATGTAAAAGGAATTTCGTTCAAATGATTTATCATTACACCTAAAAAAAACACAACTCGCCAACAGAAAAACTATATTCAGGGACAAATATATTACGCGAGTGCACACGCACACAAATTATAGTAAATATCTTATAGCTAAGGAAAAAAAAAAAAAAAAAAAAAAAAAAAAATGACAAATTCAATGATACTACAAAATACAACGAAACCAATAGAGAAAAAAACAAAAAACTAGAAGCAGAATAAGAAGAAATGGAACTGGCAAAGCAACCTCCATAAAAAGATAAGTGATGGGAATTAAATTGGTTGACCGAATGGTTAGCGAATCGGTTCCCATTAGTATAAAATAACCTACACCGCATGGAAAGAGATCAATGGACACCATAGTGTGAAAAACAAAAGAGCCGTGGAGCCCACCTTAATAATGAAGGACCTATTTCGCTGCAATGACTGTAGCAATCCTATTGGCCATACTTTCCACAAGCGTAGGATAGCGATCAATGGGAATTTTAGACAATTATTCCTGTAGGCATGTAATGATGTCCTAGACTATTGTGGAGCGGAGGTCCTATGACCTCACCCCAAGCACCAATTCATCACATAGATGTTCAATAGCGTTGAGATCGGACTCTGGGAGGCAAGGCAAGTTAAGTGTGGTGACGTTCATGTCGCAAACAACGCAGTTACAGCAGCAGACTTATGATATGGTACATTTTCTTGCTGAAAGAGAAAATGGTCAGTTCCCTAGAAACAAAGTTGGAAGAATTGCAGTGTCAATAATGTACAGATACCTCTCGGAGTGCAATGTTCGTGGCACCACAGAGGTCGGAGACCAAACCAGGCACATACCATCAAACCGCCAGCTCCGAATTTCATAGTTGGGATTACGCATTCTGTTGAAAAACGCTCACCGGACATCCGCCACACGAGTCCATCTCCTCCGTAGAGAGTGTAGCGTGATTCGTCGCTCCATAACAGCTTTCCAAGCTTCTGCATCCCAGTGCACCTCTCCTTTCACCCCTGAAGACAACACTGCATGTTAGTTCGGGTAATATTGCTGTCCTACAATGGAAGCCAATGTTGTGAGCCTCAGTTCTGAATGTTTTTGTGCAGATTCATGTCCTATTCGATGCTCGAAACTTCGCATTCAACGTGTCGGCCGACGAATGGCGGTTTTTACGCATTATCCTTCGCACCCTGCGGTCGCGTTCGATGAGTGTGGTGAGTTGTCCGCTGCGGATAGCACTTGCAGTTGACTTCCTGAGCTTTCATCTCACTATGGTATACTGATTGTTGACTTGGGATTGTCCAATTTGTCAACAATTTGAACAGATAGGCCTGCAACATGGCTTCCTACCCAATGCATCTCAAACTCTGTCAATTCACTTCACGTGACGCGTTACATGGCACGACACAATTTGCCCATGGGAGTGTCAGTTGACTTCTCTCCAAGCAATGTAGATAAATAATACAAAAGGATAAGAAAAAAACAACGAATTGTTTAACATCGTCCCAAAAAGAGAGGAATATCTGCTGATCGCTAACCTTGATAAAAGAAGTGCTTAATGTGATCACGTAACTTAAGATTCCAAGGACTTCATACTACACGTTCATAAACAGCGACACAGTTATGATGGAAAGAGTTTGGTAATAGTGTTTTCCTCCAACGGATACGTACACATTCTTGCGCATGATGCTACATTCCTTGGTTCATTCGGTCGCCGCTGTTGTTTAAATATCACAAAAGACGTCTAGGACTATGAGACATATATTGTCTTATGTATGTCAATTGCGTATATTCTCGGGATGATAAAGAGCTATAAAAGTCTGCCACGTCCATTCGAAGACTTGACTTTCAACTGAAACTCCTTAAAGATATTCTTACTGTCCTAGACGTAATTCAGAATCCTTATCCCGAAGCACAAAACTTTATTACGGTTGCAATACCAAT
Organism: Typopeltis vanoorti; assembly: GCF_054136105.1. Taxonomy (NCBI): domain Eukaryota; kingdom Metazoa; phylum Arthropoda; class Arachnida; order Uropygi; family Thelyphonidae; genus Typopeltis; species Typopeltis vanoorti. Next base: position 17,633,122 of record NC_143551.1, read on the forward strand.
GTTAGCTTTTTTTTTCCCCTCACCAAATTTCAGAAGCCATAATCCGAAGGTGTAAAAAATCTTGTGAGTACACTGGTAGTTCAGCTAAAAGCCATTAGAAAAGTTATGATTTCAAAACAGAGTATATGAAAACATCACGCATTTAACGTCTATATTTTAATCAAAATACTTTCAAGAATAGCAAGATATATTCCTGATAATTAATATATCTTGCTAGTCCTTCGGATGGAAATTCTAATTCTCTCTGCACTGTAAAAGAAACTATTTGTTTCTTCTTAGATATATCGTCTAATAAAGATATACATCCAATGCCCACAGTTCGACTCGAACAGGCGGTCTGTGTTAGAGAGAGCATACATTAACAACTCGGCCAATCAGGCTAGCAATATATATTCGCATATGTTCAAGTACATTAACTTGTGTTTAATAATCAATACCTCCAAGGAGCATTTCATCTATGTTCTCTAAAACCTTCGTAAAGGAACTGCAAAAGAAACTATTTGACCCTTCTAATAAAGATATATTCCATCATTCAGAATGAAATATATCTCGCTAATAAAAGGAGATGAAACAGCGGTTAACCATCTAATCCTGGAGGTTAATTTCCACTTGATTTCGAAGTCATTTCTAAAACTTTAAAAAAGTTTATCTTGTGCTGTTCACTGAGATGTCTAGGTTCCAACTTTTTCATATGGAATTAGAAACCTAAAACTCCTGAACGAGCCCACTGCAAACCAACTTATATGTGCCCCTAAGAAAGATAAATACACATGAATTGATCATATGCACTTATTCTTAGGATTAATTAACTAATTAGTTCTGTTTCCATGAACAGCGTCTAAGAGCAGTAAGTTACTCTTGCTAATGTATATTAGAAGTCGCACTAGTTGTAATGTTTAATTCTATCCAGTAGATCAAACAATTACCTTTAAACGTGCTTTCGTATCACTTTCCAGTCACTGTAGTCCCTTAGTGAATTCCCGTGATGGATGCCTTTCGAGGTATAAGTTAACCTCCCCGACCACCTTCATTACAACCTTATTTAAAACAAACTATTTTAAAACAGCAGAAAACAGTTTAAACTGCATTCCGAGACACTGCAAAATTCTAGCAAATAAACGTCTCCAAAGTTATTACAGTCTACAATACATCAAGCGTGATTGATTTTTACTTTGAATGGTGTCGAATCGATGCACCAGCAACAGATGCAAGAGAACGCTAGCGAAACGAAGTCAACACGAACGCAAGTGAAACAAGTCCTCGGAAAAGGACTTCGAGAAGATTCGCAAACGAAACGAGCTTGAACGTGGGAATTCGTCATTAGAGACACCATTACATCCATCATTAACAGCGATGAATACTGTGGAACGGGAGATTAACAACTACCTAATTCCACATTTAATTGTTGCCATGCAACAACTTTTGCGCACACAACTTTACTAGACATGATAAATGTCAAAGAATCAGCATGAGAGCGTAATGATACGCAGAAGCAGCTCAAGTGGAACGAGTTGAATTTTAATCAAGTAACGCGAGCTTTCTAAAGTCTGGTCATGTTTGTAGCTCGTGAGTAGCGCAGTAAATAGGCCAATATTATTCACTAGAGACAACTTGTGATTTATTTAGCTGGGGCCTCTCACGATAGTCCAAGGCTTTTTTCCACTCCCTTCAGTAAACATAAGTTACACTCCTTAGTGCCTAGCAGTTTTAGTCAGGAAAAACATGCATTTAATGTTGTGTATGATGGTGGAATCTTTGTGACATTTTTCAAGCAAGGCTAAATTAGCCGATTTTGGAAGGTCAAGAAAAGTATTTCCTCCTAAAATAGTATACATCTCAAAAAATGCATCGTTATATGAGGGTATACAATTTAAACATAACGTAAAAGAGTCATGGACAGCCTCGATAAAAAGGATAAATCTAATCATAATCCATTAGAAATGTTTACTCGATAATTATACAGCTTCTCTCAGCAAGTCAACACCTCCCCTACACATTTATCGTCATACGGGTTTTCCACCACTGGGCTCAGGCGAAGTAGGTATTGTCGTGTTATGCATATGTTCCCTAGCTGGAGGAAATGCCAACTAAACTTATTCATAAATGACTCATCGCCCGATTTCGCTTCTGTTTCCACTTTTTTCCACACATACAGCGTGGGTTAGTCTTGCTGAGTGCACTCTCGACACCGAAATTTCCTACTGCTTCATCCAAGGGCAGAGTGATAAAATGGTTTCTGCAGTCCAGCCATAAGATTGGATTGTACCTGTTTGTAACTCTTTCGAAGACCTGATGAGCCCATAAATAATCCTTCTGCTCACTCTGCCAGGTTTGTACCTGGAAAGTGCGAGTATCAGTTCGTATGGAATAATGGCGAGAGCATTCATGAAGGCTGGAAAATCACCCTGTGGCAGATGAATCCCCCACAGTGAGAGAAAATGGCAAGCAGCAGGTCAAGTCCTTCACCTACTGCATGCCCGTTGTTCTATATTTCACTATCAAAAAAAGTTGGCAAAACAAATCATAGCGCAATTGAAGTTAAAACATCCCGCAAACAATTTCAAAATAAGCAAAGAAAATTGCACAAAACAAAAATATATTAAATCCAATAAAAGAATGAAATCGCATACCAAAGTTTATCAAGGCCGGAAATTGTCTTTATATGATCTGCTTTGGCTGAAGATTTCCTTAACTCACTTTGCTATAACCTAATGATTGCGAGTATGCTGACCTTTTGGTTATTAATCTCTGAATGTTGATCACACAGTTTAATTACCCAATGAAATAATCTTCCTTGGAGATTTCAGTCCATAATTCATAGTGGCTTCCTTCTCCAACATAGCTGTCAGTAATCTATATACAAATCGTTCAGAACCTGCCATAACACTAGATAGTTTAATTCAATTCATTCCCCTAACACCCTCCGCCTTTTTTTTTTTTTTTTTAATTAGCTCTTCCTCCATATAATACGGGTGTCAGTTCTCTTCTTGGCGACGCTGACAATAACCTTATCCATTTTCCCTCTCCCTACAGATCGCTATTTCCCCCGAATTAATTTCGACATCCTATCTAAGGGCACTACTATGTGGAAAGGGGGAGCGCTGGCGATGAAGCCACCAGGCAAAACAGTAAGGACACACCTAAATAACGCTAGATGGACAGCTTGGGGGGGGGGGGGGTAACTGAAGACTGGACTGAGGATAACATGGCCCTAGTCAGAACTGAATGGAGGAGGTTATTCAGCTGCAGCGACCCCACTTGAGTGGGAATGCAGCTGAAGATCCAAAAGCACTACAAAATAATGCCAATTGGGATTACCTTCCGAATTTATACACCAGTTTACCATTAGTTGATCTCTTGATCCAAGCATTTGCCTCCCGATAAATAACTTATTCTTGCTGGAATGAGTCTGTATTCCCAACTCCACTCAACTCTCCCACTTCAACGAAGCCCTGTTAGTTCATCAACAGACGTTAAAAAAGGTATTAATCCAACCAAAATTCAGATTACATTCAATGGCTCGTGTTAAACAACAGCATCTCACTCTTCTTACACGGTGTTCACAACCCATAACTACTCATTAAAAAATAATAAATCCACAGCAAACATTATAATGGTCAAGTGCACTAAGCTTGACTCCTACTCAAATGGTAGACGAGCATATTTTGTCCAAAAGTCTCAAAAGCTGTTAGACAAACCATTTGCCCCGCGATGTTAGAATGATAACATCTCATAGATAACGAAAACCTCTTGGCATCAATCCTCTTGTCTTGTTGTCTGGTTGCTTAAACAACAGTTTATCTCCCATTCTTTCAGGAGCTACCTTGGGCATGCTCCTCAGAACGACATGAGAAAAATACTTAATAGCTTGATGCTAAGTCTGCTGATTCAGATAGTATCCTTCCAGTTGTGCTCCAGAAATAACAACCAATCTTTATCACTACATAAACTGTCATATCCCCAACAACAGGGAAGCAAGCCTTGATCTAATCTGTCACTAAAAAAAAAAAAAAAAAAGATGTCAGCCAAATTATTGTTCCATTGTTCTGCCCGCAGTACTATCGAAAGTGATGGCGAACGTCAATAACCAGCTTCTTTACCTAAAAACGCATTAATTGGTGATCGCCAATATGGTTGCAGGTCAAGGACACATTTCAAGAAACTCATGTAGTCGCACTGATATTTCCAGGTTTCATCATATGTAACACCGTAGTTTTCTTACCAAAATACCATTGTATGATCTCGCTCCTGTCCTCTCTTCTGGTTCGTTGTGTCATGGAGATGGCTTCCTCAGATTTCTTTATCAATGCTGGAGTGCCCTAGGCACCCTACGCTCGCCTACGTTCTTTCTCGTATGTATCAATGACTTCTCTAACTTCAAATCCTATCCAAGCACAAACTTCGATCATGCACCCAGAAAGTGTTTCTTTTGGTTAGAAAAAAGTCAAGAGTCCACCACTTCGCTACAGAAGAAGATATGTTCAAAACTAACGATACGCCCATCGATGCCATCCTAATGTATATAGACTCTACTCTCGATGCAGCATAAAACAACTTTCCGTCACGCTGCACGGATTGACAAAAGCATGCAACAAAAAATAAATTTTCCAAAAGATAAATTTTCTGGAATAGAGGACACACTACTGAGTTTTACCAATACTTCTGGGAATAGCTTGGACGTATTCTGCATAGAATATGTCCTGAAGCAACTACCAGTGAGCTTGTGCTCGGGATAACAGCATCTGTCATTAAGCTTATACGCAAGAAAGGCGACCTTACATAACTAGGAAAGTGGCAACCCATCTCCATTATAAACACCGACTATAAGATAATATCAAAAGTCATTGCCAACACTCAAGCCCGCTATGAACGAAATAAGCACCAAAACTGCAGCAATAACAGCAATTATTTCTTCCTGGTTCTGAAGAATTTCCCAAGAAAAAGCTTTCGACCGCATTGAAAATCCCTCCCTACTTATTCAGTTGCCTTCTGTTTTGACCCAGGTATCATTCAAGCAATTAAGATGTATGTATGCATTAATGCTCACTTAGGCATGAAGATAAACAAGCTCACCATATCTACACCATAGAGCATAAGAATTAAACAAGGCTGGCCTCTTTATGTTCTTTATACAACAGCCAAAGAACCTTGTCTGAGTCAATTAAACAGGTTGCTCGGGCCAACCTGTCCCAATCTCTCTTCTGACCAAGCTATAACCCCTGGTACCATATGCTGATGATGTTACTGTTATAACCCACCATGATGAGGATTTCGCTAACATAGAAATGGCATAGTAAGAATATCAAATAGCCTCAGGAGCCAAACTGAACACACATAAAACCGTAAGACTGTGGTGTGGAAAATAAAGACGAACTGGCGTCCCTATGGCAGGCCACTGGTCTTCAGAAGGAAAAATATCTGGGAATTCATTTAGGGAACACATCTTATGTGGATCCGAACTGGAAAATACTTTAACGTTTTAAGTACTAGGACAGTGGGCGGTAGTACGAGCTTCTGCTTCCATTAGAGGGAGAGTAATAAGTATTAAATAGCTTCCAGTATCCTTTGGCATACATTAAAAATTCTAGCTCCTCCACGACCCTCTGTCAAAACAGCCAACTTACGATGCGATTCATAATGAAATCGATGAAACAGAACTATCAATTACTATTGAATATTTCGTATGCAAATTCTCATCCATTCCAAATCAATTATTTAATCATGGCTCATTTCCTCCATGTTTTAACGAAAACATAAAATAGATGTTGTCAGCTGATAATACCATATAACATTCTCCATGCTAATGTACAGCTTTGAAGACCAACGAATTTCATTACTAGAAAACATGAAGACAGATGTCATTACTGAAATCGTATTAAAAAAATTGGCCTACAAAATGGTTCGAAATATTATGGCATTCATGCTGCCATCCAGGAAAAACTTGCTACGAAAAATTAGTATACAGAGATATATAACTTGATCCAAAATTCACATAATAAGAAGCAGTGGTTCTTATATTTTTCTTTTTTTTTTTTTTTAATCAGCTAACAATGAAAGAGTAAACTAAGAAAAACGTTCGAGTCGGTAAATAGCACATAACCGAGTCGATGGCATCTTGTCACGCTTCACGAGTTGCTGACATCATAAGCGAAGTTTAGGTTTACCTCAATTCGTTTTCAATACTTTATCTCCCTGTCATCTCACATGAGTATATCTGACTGAATGAAAACTGACGGAAAAGTCTGCTCGAGCAGATACCAAAAGTGACGCTCCGAGTATAAGAAGCTATCGAAAACTTGCGAAGCGTTAAGGCATTCAAGTTCTTTATAGAATTAAATACCCTATTTCTCTTCCTCACTCCCGGGTAGCTTGGGGAATACAGGTGATTAAAATAACCTCTTACACATTTAATAAGTTATACAATAACCCTACAAGCACTGAGTATTATTCAAAAGCAAATGCAGTAATGTCAGAAAATCTCAAGCAGTGTGGGTCCATTATGTGAAGGGAAGGATGAAATAAATTCACACTCAAATAATCCGGCATAAAAGACGCAGCTAGGAATAGAGGAACTATGCAAGCAAATGAAATAATTATGACCACTACATTCTGAGTAGCAAACAGCAATAGCAGAAACTAAATGGGAACGAGAGAAAAAAAGAAGCATTAAAACTGCACAAAAGTGTACAACTAAAAGACCTCCCTCCTAATTGGTAAATGGATGACAATTTCTATGGTGTAAATCCCACCAAATATATGTGACCATTATCAGTTGTTCAAAGGGGGGGGGATAACCTATTACGAGCCATGGACAAAATGAATCGAAATAAATTAAATCCTAGATGTTGATTCCTTGATAATATAATTGAATTCAAGTTCAGAAAATTTCAATATTCAAATAACGAATTTCAAATTTTAGAAAAGAAGTGTTCTCAAATGGCAGTCGAAGGACGTTTACATAAACGCAATAAGTATAAACCGTGTTCCGACACAGATCTACATTTCAAGTTTACTGGCAGCAATATTATTAAAGCACGTCGTTCGACATTGAAGTAATATTTTTAAAATCACGCAATATAATAAAAGAAAACAGCTGCTAATATTTCCTAGTTCTTGTTTGAATATTTGACCAAGAACTATCCTAAACGACAAAAATTCGTGCCGTTTAGGTAGAGTGGATAAACTATATATTTCTAGACTATTTAGACTTACCAAGCAATGCTCAGCTAATCTAGTAAGTTAGCTGTTCATTCAATTTGAGAAATTATCACTTATTCTTACAAATAGGCAAAAATCACTTCAGTCGTATTCCTATCGAAATTCGATACTGGTGCTTCATGATTATTTATGTTTAACTAGAGATCAGAAACCTCTAACATGCCTCCTACCTTCTGGTCAGTAGTGGCTCGTACAGTAAGCTATGTGCTTAATTGTGCTAAATTTTTGAAAACTTGTCTGCCCAAGATTGCGAGAGTAACTGAAAAGCAAATGGTGGATCGATACAACAACTAATGTGCCTAAATTGTGTTCATTTTTGCAAACTTGTCCGCCCACAATTGCGCGGGCAACTGAAATTCGACCGTTTTTTTTTTTTTTTTTTCCCACACATTTTATGGATATTCGCTTTGTTTACATTTCTAATCAACTCTTTTTCTATCCGATTTCCTACATAAATTATAATTAAAGCTAATAAATGCTGCGCAATAATCAGGAACTAGTCGCAGCTCATTCGGATGGATTTTGCACCATTCCAACAACATATTCTCCATGAAAAAGAATGAAGTTGCTCCTACTTTAAGGCATCAAGAAAATCCCTTGTTCGTTAGGATTCAGAGGATGGAACTCATTCATATTCCTTGAACATGCATGTGGGTGGTCATCGTGAAAGCATCATCTGTGAGTGATGGAGTATTGCTTTCATTGACTGCACACACCCACACGGGTGTGAGTTGTATAACATCCTCCACCAGCTTGAACTACAGAAGCAACGCAAATTCTGGTCGTACAATCATTATAGTGACAGAAATTTTGATTACTCGGATCAAATCTTCAGACCGTATGAGCGTTTAACTACGTCACTATCAGTGAGTTGTTCAAATATGGAAGTGTTACTATTTCAGAATGTATACAGTTGAATAAAAGTCACGAAAGGTTGGAAATTTTGTTATGACTTTTTTTTTTTCGTGTTTTTGTAGTTTTCAGAGCGCTGCTCTAAAATGGAAACGTCAGAACAGGCGTCACTCGCCTTTTTTTTTTTTTTTTTTTTTTTTTTTTTTTTTTACAGAGACAACTTGCAAAGATATTAAACTCCCCATAACTCAAAAAAGATCTTGGATGGTTTTTCGTAATATACCAAATACAATGTCTCGACTGATACGCCTGCTGAAGCCAGATGATACCTCTCTGAAGTCTCAAAATATCGCCACTTTTTACTACCTGTGCATGTCAAATTGCGTTTCTGTGAGTTTGTACGACAAATTATACTGTTATTGCGAAAAAAATCAAAGAGTTCGCTTTATTTATTTTTTTCCTTTAAAGGAAATTGGGCTATCCCAATTTCCTTAGGACTTCCACTGGGAGAGATGACTAAATAAGTAGTCAATTCTCCCAGTGGGAGTCTACATTTGTTAATTAAAATAACTCATGTAGGAAACAGAAAACAGATAACAGCGAGTTTTTTATTCAGTAATTAACAGAGTAATTAGCAATAATGTGAAGCATATTTTGAAAGTAGCATTATACAGAGACGCAACTAGTTTTTTGTTGTTGTTTTTACGCCTTTGAGAACTTTTTTTTGGCTTCAAAGCATTCGATATGTCTACTCCTGTGTGGAGTATCTGATGAGTTTCAAATATACCATATTTTTTTTTTTTTTATTTGGTGACATGTATTAAGTAAATGATTTGGAAAGAAATTAAGTTCATAAAACGTATATTTCTTCCCCCCGTTCCTTTAACGCTGGTCGCGAAATTTAATTTACTGTTGTAGTCAAATTCACTTGTCTTTCTCTCAGTAAAGAGAATTGATGTTGTGCAATTCATTTTGTAAAATGTTAAAATGTTTGTTAACTTTGTTTATGCTGCCATTACATAACTTTGCAAAAATTAGCGATGCATTACTACATTATAACATAAACCGAATACGTGGAGTTGAAAATATACAGTTCAAAAATATATATAAGTTCAAATACAGCTCCGTATTTCTGCCAATACCAGCGGGTTTGACGCTGGGGAGCACCAGCACAGATAAAAAGAAAAAAAAAGTAGGGAAAGAAAGAAATTCATGGCTAGGCAACGTGTGGTTACGAGGAAACCATAGTTAAAACTTATGGCAATGTATTCAGAGACTTGTATATTGATCTGAAAGTTATCTTTCAACCAGGGCCGTATTTACTTTTGCTCAGGCGCTAGCATGTTCCAGGTCCCCTCCTCATTGTTTTGGGCCCCTAATTTTTGGGGACCCCAGCTAGAGCCTCGTGCGCTTGTATAAGTACGATCCTGCTTTCAACTGCTGTTCGACCACCAGAAGATATTCTAGAAGTTCTCAAATATTGTTTTGTTATGGGTGGGTAAAGCGTGATTACAGGCAGCCATTTTGACAGAAAAAAAGGCCATATGAACGCATTCGGGGACTCATGGATTTAGCTGAGAGTATTCGTTTCTTTCAAATTGTGTACGACAACAAGATAATCTAGAAGTCCTCGAATATAGTTTTTGGAATAACTTCATTGGTTATTAAAATAACCTATGAAGTTATTTTAATAAATGCGGAAAGTAAATTCACATGAAACAGTGAACGAATAGGTTTATTTATCTTCTATTTAACACTTCCTTCGCCCAGGAAATTCGGAGTTTTGCAGTGCTTCTGGTGTTATCAGTCTCATGCTAAAACTATTTTCCGCTCAACAAGAAAAGAAAAGCGGTTAATATAGAAAATTAGAGGGGGGGGGGTCTTAAGACATTCTAATTCCGAGTGATTCAAGCAACAGATGTTCCTAAACTATACAGACCATTTTTCGAGAGTCCATGACATTGGACGAGGCATGAAATGTATTAGGAGTATAAATTTCTGACGGTACCACTTAAGTGTGAGCCAGTTTCGTAATCTACCAGTTGTATGGTTACGAAAGACGATAAAAATTACTATGAATGAAGACAGTAAAGGAATTCTCTGCTTGTCAATTTCTATCAAAATGAAATATGTCTATTTCTTTCTTCCGGTCACGAACGGAATCCAACAAATTATTTTACACATAACAATTAACCTTAACGTTAAAATAACTATACAAACGGCCACTGAATTTGACACCTTTATGAAGATGTATGTAAACGTCACGCAGCGTATATATGCAGAATTGGTCACGTGTTCTAGGCAATGATTTAACAATGATGTTGGTCAGTAATCGTCAATAGTGTTTATCACAAAGGGAAAAACAAAGGATCCTTCGGAGTTCGATAAAGAGCTTAGTGTGGGTACCAACCCGTCTGGCTGGGGGCCACGATTTTGAAAACAGCAGAGCTGATTGGTTTCTAAACGAGATATTCTAGGTATTTAATCAGTGAAAATATAACCCACATTGCTTGTCTGAGAGGCGTAACTGTGGTCCTAAGACAGCCTTGTCAGGAACAAGATCGCCGTCGTCTGAGAAGGCTTGCACGAACACACAGAATTTCCTGTGTGTATCAACTGACCGAAGCATTTAACGAAGGCTGTTCCCGCCCCATATCTCACCGAACTATGCGCAGGGAATTCAAAAGGATACGTACTCGCATTTGCATGCCTACGGAAACCATTGATTTTTGCTTAGAACCAGAAGTTCGCCTACAGTGGTATCAGGGACATCGTGACTGGACAAAAGAAAAGAGTCGTGTGGTCCGACGATAGGCAGAGAGTTGCGGGAGCCCCATGAAGCAATGAAACCAGCTGGCGTTGTAAAGAGAACAAGGTTCTAGAGTCATAGTGAGGGTCATGTTCTGTTGGCAAGTAACGGATATTGCTGAAAGGTCAAGCGTTCTCCAAGGAATATCTGAACACTGTTGCCTATCAAGTGCATCCTGCAATGCTGACTTTTTATCCAGCAGGTGACTGTTGTTTCATGGACAACAATGCTTCTGTCTATCGCGCAAAAATTGTTCAGCAGTGGTTCAGTGAGCATGACGCCTTCCACTATCTTCACTGGCCACCAGAAAGCTCGGATCTGAACTCCATTGAGAATGTATGGGACATTAGAAAACAGATCCGGGAGAAAAGTTCTCTTCCATCAAAGGACTATCTGGTGAATGACTGGTATATTGTAGATGTAATCCAAAACCTTATGGAATCTATGCCAAACCGTGTATGTGTGCAATTCGGACTAAAGGAGATCCAACACGGAATAAATAAAATTTTCTAATTCAGTTGCCAGTATGTGTACAAATTACATGTACAACAAAGACCTTCATTTTTCAAATATACAGTAGTCCATACCAAGTAATGTGGCCGTGCTACAACGCGATAAAAATAAAAGCGTACCTGCCTACATATAGCTAATAAGCTATAATTCAAATCCGTAGGAAACGTTCTCACATTATTGCTAAGACGCCCTCTAACTTATAAATTTACGATTCCCTTTCCCATAATAAAGTATGATTTCTTTAGAATTAGGTGAATATAAGTAAATCAGATTTACCTTTGCAAATCTATCATTTCTGACAAATGCATTTGCTGCAATTTAAATACATCGTATAATTCTTGTGGAAACACTTAATATTATATAAATTTACCACACGAATACAAAACTTTCAAGCCTGTGACTGTCAAAAATGAAAACGGTTAGTTTTAACGCTGTTTTAAGAATTAAATCATTAGCGTAGTTATATTTTATTACATGTGTCTTCATAGATTTGCAACCTCCTCAAGATGCTCACGAAACCGCCCCCCCCTCCTCCTCTCCACGGGATTGCGGCTCGACTTTTTTTGAGAACTCTTAGTGAATTTTGGGGTTTTCTTGTAGACCACACATTGTTTAATTTTATTAAAATGGCCGAACGAAATTTCATTAAAATTCCATTCAGGCAGCAGATGAAATTTACTGAGTTTGAATTGCTATTTTGTACAATATGAACTGTTTCAAACCAAAAATTGAACTACATCTTGTGTGCATCGTATTTCCCAAATTCCGCCAAAGTTTAAATGCAATATGTAATCATATTTTGTTCCTGTGCCATTGGCAGGCACTAATGCATTCACTTTGTGCCACTGTTTGTGAAAAAAAGAACATACTGAAATAAAACCTGGTACAGTTTGGAAAATTTCTGTAAGGAGGACAAATACCAAATTTCAATAAAAGCCGCTCACCAGTCAGAGCTTGCCTAACTTGCGTATAGATGGGAAAAAACTAATCTAATAGGAACTTGTTTTTCAAAAGGCACTTAATGTTAAGAAAGGAAAAATACTGAAATTACATTTGGCACAAAATGAGTGTTACTTTAATTCCAAACACATATGGAACTACAGGGTGATCCAAAAGTCGCGCGCAAAGTTGAAGCTGAGCTGCATCGAAATGTTTCAATTCTAATTATTCGTTTAGCCTAAGATATTTGGCTATTGGCCATTATCGTGTAATCTATCCGCCACGTTTTTAGTAATGGGCATCGATTGCATAATTTTGTTTATGAAAAAGCAAAATGATATTTTGGAATGTCATTTTGGAATGTTGTTTTGCCTTTCGTTCTTGCGCAAATGTTATGGAAGAGTTTCGTCAAAAGTACCCCTACTTTGTTCCTCAAAATTCGACAACTACGAGATTAATCAAACGCTTTCAGGAAAGTGGATCAGTTGCAGACAAACGGCGGCATTCCACTTTGACTAAAGCTCAAGTGATTGCCGTACATGACGTATTGCAACGTTTACTTTCGGCGTAGCATATGGCAGTACTTGGAGAGTGAAACAAAGTTTCGTCCATACCGAGCTCACTCAATTCAGGAATCGAAACCACGGTTAAGCAAAAAACGTGCTGTGTACCGCAAGTGGTTTCGATTATTTGTTGAAGAAAATGGAGTTTACGAGCTGAAAAATGTTTTCTTCAGCATCGAAGCACACGGTTCCATCTAAGTGGATACGTCAATAGCCAAATAACAGAATTTGGTCATCGGAAAATCCTCATGTTTTCCATGAAACAGCCTTGCATTCTCTGAAAATCAGTATTGTGTGCAGTATCACGCCGTCGTATTGTCGGACCCATTTTCTTTGAGACGACATCGAATCGTACCTAGCCATCATCCAGTTCATGGCTCTCCTTGAAGGACGAGATTGCTGTTTTCAGCAGGACGGTGCCACTTGCCATACATCAAATGAAAAAATTCAATTTTTGCTTTTGTGTGTGTGTGTGTGTGTGTGTGTGATAGACTGATTTCTAAGACTTTGTGCCCACAAGGGTCGCCAGCCAGATTTGTCACCTCTAGATTTCTTATGAGGTTACCTCAAGGGTAAGGGGTATAAACAATCCTCACACAGTTGATGAACTGATGCGTCAGTAATGTTATGAATTTTTGCCTTTATAAAGAATGTGGTTATAAGTTTTGTTCATAGCAATGTAGTTCTATAAAGTTTACAACTAATTTTAAAAAATTCAAGTTTGTTTTATGATGTGCGTGACTTTTGGATCACTCTGTATAAACCAAAAGAGGACACGAGACCAAGAAAGATTAGAATAACCGATGAAGAATAAAATATTTGCAAAAATTTAACATATCACCTGGACAATGACTCATGAAACTGAATACGGAAAAGTGTACTAAAACAATAAAATGCCGTCGGACGATCAAGTTAACTATCCTCAAATCTTGAATATCCAGCTTAGTCCGCCCGCTCAAAAAAAATAAAATAAAATAAAATAAAATAAGATAAATAATAAACAAACAAAAAATAAAATTTTAAACATAGCAGTTTAACATTTATCTTCGCATTGATAGGAATTACAATGAGGGACCTAAGAGCCATAATATTGATATCGATTAATTGAGTAATGTTTTAGGAAGAAAATCCAAAGTTTCCAGGCAGAGTTACAAATTTAGCTGCGTAACTTATTCAGTTTTTTTAAAGCCCTCAAATGCTTTTTGAAACTGGGTCAAAGTTCTTTAACCATACAGGGTATTAGTGGTTACCGAACGGACTACATTAATTGTGCAATCAATTGAGTGCATCGTTCGATTCATAACTACGATTAAAAAAATCTGCTGAAAAGAATCTAATGAAGATTTAAATCCACAACTTCATTTTTATCGTCACTAAGCAAACGACGCCTACAAGGCATCGTTTGCCTAGTAATAAAATAAAGTAAAAAAATCATTTTCTCCAAACTGATACATTAATGATGGGTGGTTTCAAAGAAAACAATAGTCTCAAAAAAAGGATTCTACTTCCTTATATCCTTGTTTTCCTTTAAGATCAGCATAATCATAAGCCAATAGTGTCTCGACACATTTTTTTATTTATCTAAGTCACCAGAATATCAGATGGCTTTGTAAAAAGAAATTTCACTCATCTGTTGAGTCTGATAATAATTAGGAAACCCAGTTTACAATGCGCAATGAGATCTGAAGTCTTAAGGCTGGAAGTTTATCACGCATGTAGCAACCGGAACGAGAACCGATGCATATATACTGTACTGCATGTAGGCGAGATCGAAATCTCATTCTACTGAAGAAAGAAACTGGCAAGAGCAAACTGGCCCACAATGCTAACAGTTTATATACATAATGAAACTGGTATTTACTGCATGAGGATTGCTGGTTTTATATCAATTTAAATTCGTGTTTTTATTACAAAAAGACGCGTATTTAATATTGAAAGTTTTTCTGAATTCATGATGCTCCTAAATTTGTTTAATATTAGATTAAAAAGCAAACATAGCTTTGCTTTTTAATCTAACACGTATGTAAATTAACAAGACTGGATAATACTCGTAAAAGCGAAACTTTTAACTAAGAGTATCAACAGTACTTTACATTAAGGTAATACACTGATCTATGTCAACTGCTGTATAACGAACTTATAAATTAGTGAAAAATATTCCATAGTATAATAATTCATGAAAAGAAAAAAAAAAACCTTCGGATGCTTAAGGTTTTTCCCTATTATTACATGCTGGCAGTTTGCTTGTTAAAATTAATTATCTTTACTTTTTATGGATATACTTGAACAGTATACAATACAAGGCAACTCGATGGTCTCTCTTTGCCCAATACAATAACGTTTCGTTCCGCAGCGATATTGACAGTGACAGGCAGACTTGTCCTTTGGAAAGAAAATCAAATCAGAATCCCATTTCCAAGGAGCAAGGTTATAACTTTAGCTAATCTCAAAAGGAAGATCTTCTCCGCCCGAAAATTAGTTCCCTTCCCAAAGCAAAAACAAAGGAAACAGTGAAACGACGAGCGAATATTATGGCAAGCAAGCGATTGATGGATAGAATAAGCTCGACTTATCAAAGCGAAGTTTTTTTTTTTTTTTTAATATCATGTATTGCATTAGTGACGTGTGTGTATAAGCGAAGCTTGGGAAAGACTATTCCAGTGAAAAAGAGCTGATGTAGACGAAATAAAAAAGGAAGAAGCAAATTCAGTGTATTTGCAGTTGGATAATTGGACAGCTGAGCTGCTGCTCTTGTTTTAAAAGAGCCGACGGAAAGCGGAGGAATGAATGCCAGTTCGGTAATGTCCATAAATAAACCTCTAGACAAAAAGTTGAAACAGACTACGATAATTGTTGAAAGAGGTCAGTAGGGTGTACCATCTATCAGCCAAATCGCTCTATTCTAGAGATTAACAATTTCTCTGGAGCGTTTTTTTTTGTGTGTGTGTGTGTGTGTGTGTGTGTGTGTGTGTGTGTATACAACACTAGACTTATGGGTGGATTAGGGATTTACAGTATAAGTAGCAGGAGAGATGAAAGCGGAAAAGATTATTTGATTTTATTTTAATATTTATTTGAACCAAAGAAGTTGAAATGCGTGTATCTACGAAAGATTGAAAAGTAAACGTTAGTCTAAGGAGAGAAATCTAATCCTGTCTGGTTATGTGTAACATTGACAGTAAGGGAAAACAGAGCTCCTTCTTGCGAGAAAGAAAGCATGACGGCGTTTTGGTATCACTGAAAGCGACTAGGTTTTCTCACTTCACGGAAGATAATATATCGATCAGTGTTTAAAGCACTGGTTCTAAAAAAAAAAATAAATAAATAACATGAAACCTGACTGGCTGGATGGATTATTTTTGTGCTTCATTTTGTCAAATGAACAAGACGGTCAGTGAAAGCCGGTCATTTATGTACAGGAAAATGAGAACAGGCGAACAGAGATAGGGCTCCATTTGAGTAGAAGCTACAAGATAAGAACTATCCGACATGATACGAAGTGATTGACCAGAGTGAAAGTTGATTATCAAATTACATAAGGCGAACCAAAGCATGGCACTAAGCAGGGTTCGATATCAGACATCGAAAGCGTTAGAAATGTAAATAGCAATAGTACAGTAAGGCCGCACCTTATAACGATTTTCAATTATAACAAACGTCCATTTATACGACACTGTAATGTCAAAGGCGACGACTTTAGTGACAAGACGCTGCCATGAATCAGCCGATGCAGTATTTGCGATCTATTTTCGACATAGTTGTTCGTTGCATCTCCGTTTCGGTGTGAACTGTTTATTGTATTAAAAAAATCATCTAACGCCTTTTTTATTCCCGTATACGGGGAGTAGGCGAGGCCATTTAGCCCTATCTAACTTTTTTTTTGGAGACTGAGTGGGCAGTTCAATCTCCACTGGTACCAATCAGAGATAGATGGCCCAAGGCTATCACTAATTAAGCGGTACACAGTGAAGAGAGACGGCTCAAATGTGCCGCCATCTCGTGGTCCCTAACCCTAACACAATATATTTAATGTCTGAAATAATGTGGGTTCTACGGTCGATTTTCTTGAGTTTCCGGGAGGAAAAACCCGCTTGCCCGTGCCAGAGATCGACTAATTCGGGAACCGGTCGAAAAAAGGCTTAGAAAAATTTCCTCTAGTCGCCGACTAGACTCGAAACCAAGTCTTCCTTCGTGCGGCCAAGCGCCGTGGTGTGTAAACGCCACATCCACTGAACTACACAGGCTCTGTTTATTGTATTCTAGAGTTGTTAATAATGGCAGATAAAAATCAAAGTCCTGTTGTCTTACAATGAAAAGAAAGTCTCGTAAAAAAACGTAAGTGGCGATGGTGTATAAAACAGCAGCAAGTTAAAAACTTACCTTGCACTACTACAAAAAATTTTGCGAAAAATATTCTAAAATTTTAGTTTGCGGAACTGACAAATAAATTTAGCATTTCTGACTTCAGTTATGCATATACGGTATATATGACTGCATATTAAACTATAATTTACATGTGGAGAAGGAAAAAAAAAACTCAATGATTTTCCATACCACCGTTGGAACCTAACATGTCGTATGACTGGCATGCTCGAGTACATGTTTCACCATGTACACGAGCAAACCTCTGCACATCATGTATCAGTGGTTGGTGATGCACGCCTTAACACCATACTGGTGGCAATTTGTTAAATGGTGGATCTCTAGCAGTTTGTGGCAAAGTTAACTTGTTAACAATTTGTTCCACTATTCTGGAACGGACTAGGGTCTAGGGAGAGAGCGATGGTAGTTGAACGGCTGAATTTATTTTCCTTTCTTTGTAAAACAATTAGGTGCTGATACGTATTCTTTGATAGAAGGAAAAATGGAAAATAAAAAGACAAAAAAAAATCGCCGATTTTTACTTCAGCGTAATAATGTTTTTGGAATATGGACAGCAAATTAAGTACATAGCAGCTTATTACACATAAATGTATCATATAATTATATAAAAATAAGTAAAATGTGTGTAATGGCTTTAATAAAATTTTAAATAGCTTAACAACAGTTATATAATGAAATTTACATTTTCATCACAACTAAACTTCTTTGCATACTAGATAAACTTGAAAAAATAAATGAATATTACAAATTTCTAAATGTACTGCATCCGTGAAAAGAAAAGATAAATGAAAAGATACCTCCAATGTCTTTTTGCTTAAGAAGCACAGGGGGCATGTAGAGTTTCTATGATTTGCTTTGATCGTTTATGCAGAAAAATATGCCAATGTCAGTGCATCTTTAGTAACAATGACATTGGATGAGAAAGATAGAAGTATAGGTAAGCAAAAATTGCGCCCAATGTTTTTCTTCTTTGCAAGGGACCAGAAGGTATGACTCATTTGAAAACAGGCAATTTTCTGCTGTTGAATCTTTCAAAGTTGGATATGGATTTGTTCATGGTTTTTTTGCATTTGCTGCGTGCTTCAGGGTATGCCAAGTAAGACATTGAAATTCTTGTCGCAAGCCAACTGCAGTATGCCGATTTTATGCTTTGATATACAGATTAACCTTGACCTGGAAAGTGGGAGTGAATTACTCCCACTTTCCAGGTTCGAAGATATTTAACAATTAATCATATTGGCCATACAATGGAAGCAGGTGAGAATTAACATATACTTAGAGAACTACAATTACGACATAATGGTTATTTATAGATTCACTCTTAACACGCTTTACGACTTCACACAAGAACTGGATAGCATTCTGCATCGATTATGATGTTTTCATAATTTGTGATATACTATAATTATTGATATGCTAAGCGACAGCCGTCATTATCTCGATTACATTGATTTATTAGCCATGTATGGCTTTGAGCAATACGTAAATATTCGGAAGAGGAATTTCAATGGCTATGCATCATGTCTGGATCATGCGCTTGTAAGAACACAAAGTACAAAATAAATCCTGACAGCAGTGTTAAAACAGTCAATTGCAGATAAATTTCCGATAGCCTTTAAAATCCATACAGATACTAAAGCTGTCAGCGGTCCAGTATTTTAGAATAAACTACAGCATACTAAAACATAAAATTAAGCACTATATCCTGGGAGCAAATAAAATTTTAAACCAATGTTGACGATGCTTTCTGCAAATTCATGTTAATGAATGAATATTCTATTTTTTGTAAGCACTAAAATAGAATACGCAACTGTCATACTCCAAGGAGAGAGACACAAACCAAAGAAGCCACGGATAACACAAAACCTAAAACAATGAATAAAAAAAAAGCACAAAAAATACTCTCATAATGAATACTACGAGAACAGCTTCAAAACATTATGGGAACCAAGTAATAATGAAAAAACTAATATTACAGTAATGAATTTTTGAAATGTGAAGGTAGTGCCAAAAATAAATAAAAATGGAAATCAATTTAGTAAATAATATACTCGACACAAATATCCGAGAACCAACACTTCCAAGATTTAGTAATGATAACAGCAATCATATACATTCAAACAGTGAACAAACTTCAGCAGGTAAATTTAATAATTATTTCGTAGCCTCCAATGAAAGAAAAAAAAAATTATAAATAGCCCTAATACTCCATCAGTAAATTGCACTCTTAAATTAAAGAAATGAAAGTTCCAAGTAGTTTTTTTCCCAACTTGTGAGAATGAAATCAAAAATATAATGACATTTAAAAACTCTTCTGCTCCGGCCACGATGGTATTACTATCAGAATTGTGCGGGAGTGTCAGAAATATTTGACATAACTTCCATTTATGGCAATATTGCCATAAATCGAAGTTATGTTACCCAAGTCACTGAAATTAGCCACCCTTTTTTTGAATAAAAAAAGAATTCAAAAATGATCTTAAAAATTACAGGCCAATCTCCCTATTCCTAATTTTCTTCAAAATATTAGAGAAATTAGTAAAAAAATATTTTTTTCTGAAAATAAAGTTAAACACTTTTCTAAGAACCAGTATGGATTTAAACAGAAACTAATCATTGAATATGTGCTGTTGAACTTCAAAGTTCATTTATTCATCACAAGACCAGCAAAAACTTTAGCAGTTTTCTAGACTCCAGAAACCTTTTTTTTTTTTTTTTGGTAGAGTATCCCGTGATATTTTATTTAAAAAAATAAGTTTATAGGAATTAGAAGCTGTGCTCATGACTGGTTTAAAAGTAACGTCCAGATCGCAAGCAGAAAAAGCTACAACAATTTCGTTTAACTAAAATACGGTGTGCCAAGGTTCTGTGCAGATGACACCGCATTGATATTCACTAAAATTCTGCAAGTGAAATGCAAAACATGGTCAACACAGATCTGAAAATAGTGACAATTGCTTTTATGTGAATAAACTTACTCTACATGCTGAATATACAAAATTTATAATTTTTAAACTCAGAAATACACCTATTAGTGAAACTAAAACCAGTTATAGTTTTACTATAACTTGAATAAGTTATAGTAAAACTATAACTTATTGAAGATTAAAAATTGACAGCAACTTTATTTACTGAAGCTGGAAACCACATATTTACAGAAGTATGTAACCGAGTAAGTTTATGCTATCTAGCGTATTCTTTTTAAAAAGATTCTTATTTCTGACGATGTTAAGAACGTTATATTTGGCCTGGATACAGACTGCTATGCAATAAAGGTATAACAAGCTGGGATCCAGGTGTAAGCCAGGATTGTAGATAAAGTTTAAGTCAGATTTGAAGCCCTTACATAAAATGTCAAAAAGATCGGACCATCTGCAACGAATGATAAAATGAGTCAAAATTATATATCGCAGTAACTTCGATCTCGCTAAATGGAAATTAATAAAATTTAAGTTAAAGTGAGAGAGAGCGAGAGATGCCATGTAGTTCAATATTGGTTTCAATCGGATTATTGTTATTTATATTAAACAATTTTATAACGGAAGAAATTCGTTGTAATTCACCTTTTATTCGCAAAAAGATCTACAATGATAATTCCCTCCAGAACGATGAAATTTAGTGAAATTTGGTATTTAGATATCTTAAAAAAATGTCATTTTAAATAGACTTAAACTACAAGTACATAGGCTATAAACGGGTCTAGATTCAACTGTTGTGATAATGAAAGGTGTCACTATGAAAAAAAATGACGTTTTGAAGCGCGTCTTTTTTTTTTTTTTTTTTTTTTTTTTTTTTTTTATGACTGCCTGCAATTTATTTATTCGTATGGAGTTTCCTCCCTCGTCCCTATTGGGGCGAGTTGAGCCCCCTCATGGGGGGTTAAGTATTTATGGCTGTAGATCCGTGTGGGTCACGAGGCCGGTTTGCCTGCTTGCGGGATGAAAAACGCCAGATAAACTGGCGGAAAAAACCCTACTTCCCGCGCCCAAGACCGGCTAACTTGGCAATGGCTGAGGAAGATCCTCAAATTCCTCACGTCTTCGACGGGAATCGAACCCGGGACACTCCTTTCCCAGTCATATGGTTGCGAAGCAACTGTGTGGCTGACTCATAATTGTCCCTTATGAGTCAGCCACTAGGCTAACCGCGCGGACACTGCCTGCAATAATTTCCGCACTTTAAAAAAAAAAAAATGATTTTTAAATTTAGAAAGTTTAAAAATCAGCCCAGCTGTTTTCAAAGCTTAGAAAGATTTTGAAATTTTTGGTTAATCTCTTGAAAAGTTTCTTATACCACAAACGTAACTAAGCAACAAGTCCAGATACTCTAACAAGTAGCCAGACATTAGCCACGAAGAATACAAAGACGCGTCGCTGTGTCCAGCATTTAAAACCGCCAAACTTTAACTACTACTCACCAGAAAACTTCTCCACATGCTGCCTGCATGATAATATAGTCTCCGAAGTCAGAAACGATGAAGCATAAATAACTGAGTGACAATAAGCAAGACGAGCGACAATCAAATGCCGTCAGGCAGAATACGACCGACCCACTTCCTCTAAGGATGCAAAGGACACAAGCAAAAATCGATGGGTGCATGTAAGAATTTCGCTACTTCTATGAAACAGAAGCGATCAAGCTGATATGCAAAGAAAACAGCCCACAAGAGAAGGACACGCTTATGCGACATTCGATAAATGACAACAGCCTGGATTATTACTTCATTAAAGAAGACTATAATTGTGGAACAGTAGCATAATGTGGCATATTACAAGATAGTAAACGGAACGGTATTAGCTCTTCGAGGCAGAATGCTGTATTTTAATTGCTTTAGGCGTTCTAAAAGCAACAATATTCTAAAAGCTTGACCAAAATACATTCGCCACTGCACTACGGAAAATATTGCTAGCAAATATTGAGTCCCAATTTTTAAAGGATGAATGACTTGCTAGAAGGTACAAAGGAAACAAACATCTTTATGTTCATATGAAAATATCAAGTTGATCAATTTCTCTGATCTTTAGCCCTGGACGATGTTAAGATAAGTGAAAATTTCTCCCCTCCCTCCTCATTTGTCATAGTTTGCAACTTAAATTGCAAGATGACGTGGTTAGCATGGAGAGTCGAAATTAGGACAATTTTAGATGAATATTTATTGAACTTCAGAAAAGGAATTTGGTACCAATTTCGTCACGAATTGCTATTCTCTCTCTCTCTCCCCCCTCTCACTGGGAGGGAGTACCCTGTTTTGCGTACACCCATCGTACTGAGGTAGATGGTACACGGTAAGAGCTAAGTTACTATTCTCTTATTAATATGTTCTGAAGTAATTAAAGTACAAAGGCAATCACAGCACATAGAATACTCCCGTTAAATTTATTTAAACTAAAACGCAAACATATCTTTCTCCGACTTTTTTTTTTTTTTGTTTGTTTGTTTGTTTCGGATGGTATCATTAGGATGAATTTGCATAGCAACTAGAAAGAGCGCAAAATGTAAAAGTATCTGACGAAATGAAAAGAAACTATATGTTTTTTGAAACTACCCATTGAGAGTGTAGTTGAAGGCAAATGAGACATAGCAAGCGATTCACACACGTCATATTATGCAAGGAAAGGGGGGGGGTCATCATGTAAGATGAAAATTTTGACGGCTGTGCGAGAGAACTTCCCGAAATTTCTTGTAACGAATAAAGGAAAAGGTCTTGAGATTTTTTTTTTTTTTTTAAATAAGACATGGGAAATCGCTGAACAATCCATTTCACAATTTTCTGTGGAAACTCGTGAACAGCGTTGTGACCGGACTTATAACTTCGATTACGATGAAAACGTCGCTATGATATTCGCTTCCTTCGGGATTTCGTAGCTTCTCTGGTCTATATAAGACTTGCCATAAAAACAATAAATTTAATACGCAGATCTTAAGCCTTCCAAGTTTATTTCCCTGTGGCAGAAAAATATTTTATAAATGTCAAAAAAAAAAGCAATAGATGAAGGTCACAATATATAACAGTCATGGAAAATTTCAATTCTAAATTGGGAGAATAATGAAACGTATAGGAAAATATGCATTAGGCTTTCGGAATGAAAGGGGAGACATGCTTCTTGCAACTAACTAACTTCAGAGCTATGAATACCTTCTTTAAGAAGAGACCCAACAGAAGATACACTTGGCTGAGCCTGAATGGGACAACAAAAAATGAAATAGATTTCATGCTTTCTTTAAGCATTCATATCTTCAAGGATGTTACTGTTTGAAACCATATTGGCAACACCTCTCATCACAGAATGGTGACAGGGAAGAAGTAAAAATTTCCACATGAACCTGTATAAAAAGTGGAGGATATAGAAAGAAAATTCCAGAATCAACAGAAAAAATGGATTATGACAATACCTCTGATATATCTCCATTAGAAATGTTCGCAATTGCAAAACCATTAAAACAAATGAAAAACAAAGATGCCATATGATTGAGGAAGGTGGGGGATATTCTAAAACAAGAATTGAAAATACTCTTCAACGAATGCATAAAAAAAAAAAAGGAGAAACACCGCAAATATGGAATAATGCAGACATTATTTTACTGCATGAAAAAGGAAGTAAATTAAAACTACACACCTATTCGTTTGTTATCCCACATTTATGAGCTTTTCACTGTAATATAACCAATAGATTAGAAACAACACTTGATTCAATACAACCTTCTGAACAAGGTTTCAGAAAGGACTTCAGTACAATAGATCATATTCTATCAATAAGCCTGCTTAGTGAAAAATACAATGAATACAACTTTCTTCTTGCGGCATTGAAAAACAATTTGACAGAAAATATATTCATGAAGTGCTTCAGCAAATATCATTCTCAATGAAATAAGCGAAAATGTTCACATAAATCAAGGAATAAGGCAAGGAGAATAGCATTTCTTCCAAACTCTTCACATTAACACTGGAACATATGATGAGCAATTTAAAATGGTCCAATAAAGGAGTCAGTATTAATGAAATTAAACTAAACAATCTAAGATTTGCTGATGATATTTCTTATTATTGCAAACAATATGAAAGATTTAAAATGATAGAAGATCTAATAACTAAATAAATAGAAATTGGATTAGACATTACTTCTGAAAAAATCAAAATGACAAACCGAAAAGGATACGATGAAAGACAACATTATTAAGGTAAACAAAGAAATTGAAATAGTAGATGAGTATGTATACTTAGGAAATTTGTTAACACTGAAGAAACAAGGCGTCATGAAAAAAAAATAAAATAAATAAGGAATGGAGTGATCAGCTTTTGGAAAATTGAAAATATTTTTAAAACAGCTAAGTAAAACATGAGAACAGAGCAAGACCAATATGTATTGTCTGTTATGACATACAGAGTAGAAACGTGGCCAATCAAAAAGGAAATGATAGATAAAATGCAAATGATGTCTGCTCAATATAAGACTCGAAGATAAAATCAATAATGAAAAAGAGCTAAAAATTTTGTTTTAGATATTGGAGAAAACATATTTCGAAAGAAATGGAAATAGGCGGGACACATTACAAAGACTTCTGAAGAACAATAGATGGACAAACGTTATGCTGGATGACGGCCATATGAAGGTAAATGTTCAGCGGGAAGATGGTCAGATAACATAAGGGAAAACAACTGGAACTCTCTGGCACCAACAAGCTCAGGATAGAAACAAATAGAGAGAATTGGAAAACACATATAGCCAAAACTAGCTATAAAAAGAGTTAAAAGAAAAGAAGAAGACAAATAATCACTGTACTTTAAATCCGACGGTGTTCTGTTATCCAGGATGCACCATCTCTAAATATATAGACTGTTTCTGGACAATTAATTAGTTACGAAGGCATCACATAGCCATCTCTTAAAATAGAGAGTACATTTTATTGTTATTTATGTTTAGAAAGGAGAAGTTTACTGCTCTTTAAAGTGAACCTGATTTTGTGACGGTTACTATTACGAAACTTCAAGTGGTGCAGCTGTTGCAAACCGTATTGCCAAACAATAAAATATCGTTCATATAACGTGAATAATGTGGGCAGCGTCCATATTATTCACGTTATATGAACAATCCAGCAGTATCTAATAAGTCTGCTTCTTGTAATGTAATTAATTGTAATTAATGTAATCGGTGATTACAGAACTCATACGGCTGAATGAAAATCCTGCCTTGCCATTTGAAGTAAAGGAATGCAAGCAATACATAAGTCTACTATATCATGGTAGAAGATCTTCGATATCCGAAATGTCTTCTGTTAGTATATTTTAAATGACTACTAAAATACCAGACTGGTTTGACTTGAGACTTTTGAGCTGCCACAAGTCGATATGCCCAATGTGATTTATTGGAAGTGTAGCTAAGCACCAGCAGAAGCCATTTTTCATAGAAAAGATCTGTTTCTGAAGGCAACACTGTTTTTATTCATTTAAAAAGTAAAACAATATGAGTTAACTTGTAGTAGTGCGATTTATTTATTTTTGCTTTGGGATTCAATAATGAATAATATTTTAACCTAATAGGTTTAGTTGATGAACATTAATATTACCATAAAAATGGTGAATAAACATGGTACGTCGACTTTAATCGCTTAACGTGCATTTGCAGCAGAAAAAAATGAATAAAAAAATACTGTAAATTCGTAAAATTGCAACTGAGAAGCTTTAAAAAGATAACTGCAATTTTCTATTCATTAATTTACATGAATTTATTTCCGAATATATAGCTATGACATGAGAATGGTATTTTGAAAAGTCTTACATGAATTTTAGTACTGTACTTCAAAATTATGGGTCCGTGAGAGGGGAATGCTTTAGGTGCGCCTAAAGCATTCCCTGCTTTAGGCACACCTAAAGCAGGGAATTACAAAACTAGCTAAATCACTAGTTTTGTAAATCTATCACAACGATAAACTAATCCACAAACGACAAGTTTAATTCATAAGGAACAACTGAGAATTCCCATACTATGTTTAACTGTTAAAACAGTTAAGTCCTGAAACAAGCAATAATAACTACCGTTGAAGGCTCTAGGTATTTCATTTATGGAACACGTTTCCCATCTTATTTTATTTCTGTGTGTGTGTAAAATATACAACCTTCATTCACAGCAGACCATTTGATCGTAAAGATCAGATTAATAGTACAAAAGCAATTCCCTCCCATCAGTATGGTTATAAATCTTCGTAAGATCACGATGTATTGCGAAAATGCGCAAAATATGAAAATACGCAAAAGTTCTTGCTTTGGATGTGATTCAAGTCCACCCAGTAAAATTGCCGGTTGCATTGCAATGCTATTATGTGATGTGATGGGTTGGAACTGCCTGTGAGCTAAAGAAAGAGATTGGTTGGTGACAAAAAGAAAGAAAATCAGCAGCGGAAGACGTTGCAAAACAGCTGGAAAAGGACGTCAAACGGAACACCTGAGGTAAAACAGAATTTTGCTTTAAACAGCGTTTGCATTAATAATAAAACAATAAAAATAAAGCGTAATAAAACACAATGGCAAATGAAACGCCACAAATGAAAGAGGTCACAAGTTGACCAAAGTGCCTCAGTAGCGCAATTGAAGAATGACGGTACGTTCTATCCTTCGATTGGAAAAAACCAAGTTCGATTCTCGTCATGACGAAAGGATTCATTATATTCATTATTATATTTTTTTTCAATTAAAAGGTGAATTAGCTGATCTCATACGGAGGTAGCAGGGTTCTCTCTTCTGGAAACTCGGGTTTTTTCATCCGCATACAGACAAATCGCTGAGAACACACAATTTATAGACTAAAAATACGACTGGTTGTGGGCAATAGATGGCGTTGATGTAGTAGTGTTGTAATTGGAGAATTAAGTAGTATGAGACACGACGAGATGTAGGTAGTTGAGTAGACAAGAATGCCCTCCCGCGATGAGTCCTTGGAAGTGTTACATAATAATGGCACTAATTATAGTTAGAACTAATTAGGCGGGCTGTTTTTTCTTCGCGTTTAATTTACTTAGGATTTGGAAGATCGGTTTATGACATCTACTATATTAGACTGTCAATTGGAAAGTCCTCTGCAGTAAATATGCTAAATAAAAATTTTCAGGAGCATCCTATCAAATTTTGAATTCAGTGATATTTGACCTCATCCCCTGTTTGCTGTTACGAATTAAGCAAAATTAAGTTATATTCATAATAGAGAGATTCAATGTGGTTTCTTCTGTTAAATCATAACAGTTTGCGAAAACGAATTTGGCCACAGTCAAGGTTGTCTAATCGAGCCTTGAATGAAAAATACGTATTCTCTAATGTCAGTCACAGAATAAACAGCACACCGATTCATTAATGATCTTGCAATCGTCATTAGCATCGTATTTGTTTTGAATAATGGCAAGTTCCGAATCTTATACACAAATAAAATGAAAAAGAAAGAAAAAAAAAGAAAGAAAGAAAGAAACGGGTGCCAACTAGAATATCACATGGGCAGCATTATCATTCTGCTTCAATTTTGTCCACAGGAATGCTGACAAAGGTGTTCAAATACTTTCCGTTCAGGGTGTGCGGTGCTCATTCACCAAATAGCAATATCATTGATATTATATTACATTATATTATTCCCTTAAAGGCTTCCTTAATCGTTTCCATATTTCGCGTGATTCCTAAAAGTAAACACAATATACTAATACTTCATGAAGAAGAAATTTTTCGACGCGTAAACACTGCATCACATTCGCATTAATAACCCGGGTGTGCGTTCAAAATACATACACCTTTGAGCCCTTTGAAAAGACGCAGATGGCGCAGTAGGTCAAATTCTTAGCGTTCTAGAAGTTTTAAACCGCTCAGAAGGCGAGGCAGGGTGAACTCCGAGACAACAGCACTTGGAGGCTGTGATTGGTTATTGTGTCACCCAATTCAATTGTCATGAGTTGCTGTTTTTGTTTTCTGAGTTTCATCTGTTTTGCATGCGTGAAGTGTGAACTGACGTGGTAGGCAAGTTTTTATATATAATATAGACAAGTTTTTAATATATAATTTTCGATAAATTTGTGGCTTTTTTTTTCCATAAATGCAATGGGAAACAGTGCTGTAGTCGAAGGAGTTAAGCCTTGTCCTCCTCTTCCAAATTTTACACCTTTGAGAAATTCAAATATATGAACCAAATATAGCATTCTCCTTCATTACTGTTTTCTAATATACAGTATCTTAAAACAAACATTACCCCCCCCTCCACACACACACTCTGCGCAGATTTGGTTACAATTAATGGATAAATTAACGTATTCAAAGTTATCCTACAATTAATTGCATCGAACCAATTAAGATGAGTGCTGATGCGCTATTCACTCTTAAAAGCTATCATACATAAATAAAAATGCAATCATACAATCAAATTGACGTGAATTTTGTAGCGCGGGTGGCATAAGCCATGACAGCACACCAAACCGAAATGGACAAGCAACGCCACTGATTATATCAGTCATTACAATTATAACAAATCTATGAAATTATTAAAATGATAAAAGTTACATATTAAATAAAAGAAGCGAATCATTTGTAGAATGCAGAGTGAGGAACGCTTATTATCAACGAACAAAGCTGAAAAGGAAACAACCTGAGTGAACCCCAACACTTATCCTTTCTTTTTGATTTACGCTTTTACGCGCAGACCCACATTTTAAGCTGGCGTTCGAAACCAAATCCGATGGGATAGGATGGGTAATATTTATTCCCGTAGTGTCTTTTCTATATATTCGTTTGCTCTTCTAGCCGGTTTTCCCGTTTTGAGGTACGAAAAACCCGAGTTTCTGGGAGACTCAAAATGGGCAAATATGGTGGCTATAAGGCGCTCTTCATTAACAGTTCTGGTGATAAAAGCTACACACCTAGAACAAGATATATTCTTTTTTGAAGACAGAATTTTATTAGCATGTCTATGACACTAATTACAGAACTAATTAGGCGAACTGTTTTTTAGCGTTTGGATTAGATGCGGTTTTGGAAAATCTGTTTATTCTGGCGTTGACTATATCTGACTGTGTATCAGAAAGTTCTCTGAAGCTTTATCGTCAAGTTCGCTGCAGCAAAATTAATTAAAATAGTAAACAATAAGATTGTATAAAAATTTAAAACAGTCTAATTTCTGTCAGTTCGCTAGAGGATGGGAATTAAAATATTTTACGTCAGGTTACTGCAGAATTTAAAAACACAATGATACATGTGAAATTAAATGGCCGGGTCAAATATGAATTGAAACGAGCGCTTTTTTTTTTTTCAAACTTAATTTAATAAACATCAATAAAAATTTCTCGGTTGTATATTATTTCCTCTTATTTTTAAATAAATTGTATATACTAATATCTTCCGCAATTTTAATACCTGCATATAAATAAAAGTAACAAAGTGAAATGCAGTGATTTAGAGGTGGAGTCAGCTTAAAGTTTCGCGAAGCACTGCTCCACATTAAAAAAATTCTAATCCACTTGTTTTACAGCAATATCAAGGTAAACCTGCTTCTTATAAATTCGCCCTTCTTTGATAATAATAATAAAAAAAATGTAATAAAACCTGTAAAACTAAATTGATCTTAAGCGTTGTGTGAATTCTGCTAAGAATTTCCTTTCCCAATTCACAAGACAGTACCGGTTTTAACGCCCATGTGAACTACGTTTTCTTCTGGCCAATTTACCTATTTTGAGATATGAAAAAACATCTTTCCGGAACAAACCCTTTCCACCTTCGTGTTTTAACAGTCATTCTTCATGTTACAGAATACATTCTTACATAATCTTATTACGTTCTTGTCGGAGTAACTTTTTTTTTAAGGAGGCTAAAACGCGCTATGTAAAGAAAGGATTTTTGTTTGATAAATTTTTCCTACGACGGCCGATCCAATAATTCGAATTTCGGGATTGAAATGTCATTCGTAGCTAATTTTAACGCAAAAACAGTAACATTTAAGAGCATGATCTTGTTATATTCACGATTTGATATTTACGACTAGAAGCACTTGAGTTAGATGGATTAAAAATTGGGCAGCTGCAAAAGGCCGCTCGGCACAGCTTTCATTTTCAGAAAGTATTTCCACAACTCATAGGCCCTTGGGTAGGGCTCGAATTAGTGGAACATAACCAGCCATTTCTTAAGACTGTGGAAGCAAATCAAGCTTCGATGAATATTATATAATTCCTAGGAGAAGGGTTCATCCTTTTCCAAAATCTCGCTGCAACTACGTTTAGTCATATCCATACAGCTACTTAAGCGTTTCAAAGAAAGTGGGAAAAAGCCTTGAAGATAATATCGCAACAGACTGGGCTTTCCGCTTCTTGAAAATAATATGACAGTTGGTGCGTGCTAACTGAGAGCATAAGTGAAAATCACTGTTGTTTCATATAGTAGTAGTTGTCAGTCACTGTCCATCATTTCGTTGTATTGACATAAAGGTATGAGTGAAAAACTGCTGTGGATTGATAACGTTAGCAATACGCGACTTCTACGCTTTCCTGAAGTCTAACCCTAAGGGTAAAATTTTCAACGAAAAGGTTGAAACGGCAGCAATGAGGTTGCAACACGTAGTCTCAAATTGTATCGAGATGCTTTACTTCCTTGGGGAAAAAATGCGAGTGTCCAATTATTTCGAAGGTGATCAAGTAGCAATTTAGTCTACGAACCAGCTACATCCTTCTGTATGATTTATAACATCACGAGAAGATGCAGCAAAGCAATTAAATTCGAGACGATATGTAAAATTCATGCCGAATAATAATAAAACTTGAATTATGATCAACTCTTGAATTATTGAATTATTATTACTTCCTGCTTGATTTTACATATAAAAATACTACACAGCAGTGCGATATCACCGAATTAGCTATCTGAATTATTTAAAAGGAGTAGAAGGTCAAACTTTTATGTACTATGCAGGAAGCTTATACTAAAGTATTTATTTATTTATTTCCTTATATAAGTCTAGAACCTTCACCGGTAGCGATTTACATTCAAGCATGGATGACCGTTTCGGATATCGTTAGCCACAGAAGAGGGAGAGGTATTTAATATTCTGCGAGGTAGCTTTATGGTGTCAAGAAGTCACTTTTATTTTTACCCTACGTCTGCAAAAGTAAAGTAAATAAAAATTTTAAGCACACAAAATCCTAACTGCAAGCAAGAAAAGGCGAACATTAATTTCCATCTTTCCGTTACGCAGAAAACACGAAAAAACGGAAATGAAGTCGTATGATAAATGTCACGCGCCAAAATTTCCTCTCCTTCTCGACTAAGCGTGCATAAATATTTGGCAACATTCCTCTCTTAATCACATTCTCTCACGTGATGAAGATGCTGAAAATGTGCATCACAACTAATGTGATTCTAGATTTTTCTCTCTTCCCTAATGGATTTTCTGACATCATAAGTGTAGCGAGAAGTAAGACGAGTTTTCCACCTTGCAAGTTCGTTTTCTTTTTTAAGAAAATTACGTTCAAGTGAACAAAACTTCAAGAAACAGACAAAACAGAAGTTGTATTAAGAGGAAAATCGAGTTTCTAAAATTACCTTGCAGAAAAACACGCTAACGCACTTGCAAAATCGTAAAAGAACATTCAATACTTTAAATTCTGTTTACTTCCTATTCATTACTGTAATTTTTTGTATTTCACACGAGAACAAAATGCCAACATCACAGAAAAATTTTTCACCAACAATCATTAACTGTACAGAACTGAAATTCTGGATAAACTATTCCAAAAATCGAAGTAAAAGTGGAAGGGACAGAAATACACGAACACAAAAAATGTGGACAGTTAAGACAATATCAAAAATATTAACTGCAAAGATAGCTAATAATGGAAGACTACTGTAATGAGAACCCAATCTCCAAAAAGGAAGGAAACTGAGAAAAAAATAACTACTGCTTTGCTGGACCAGTGCTACTATCACCATAACAGGAACTGCCAACAGTGAAAGAATTCTATCAGGAATCGTCCGAAAGATAAAATAAAAGGATAAAAAACAAGAAAAGGTCACCAAGAAAGATCAGCAGAAGAAAAGTTTTCGAGAAAAAAAAAAGGGGGGGGGAGGGAGCTGATAAGAAAAGCTAGTATAGCGACAACAGAAGCAAGGCATCACAACGCCCATCGTGGAACTTAAGAAAAGGCTACCTCAGCTAACACTTTTGTTTCCTCTTACATCTTAAAAGAAGTGATATCTACTTTTTTTATAACAAAACCAAGTTGAATTTAATTAATGTACACCATATAATTATTGCAGCAGTTTTTTTTTGCTATAAAATGAACTACTTTCGCAGTTTTAATGAAACATAACATGACAGTTTAAAAATTCATTCATTATGTCTTGCTAATTTTCAAAATGCTTTTTAATTTAAAAAGGGAGAAATGCAAATTACACCAGCAGAGTTGTCTATTTTTTCATTAGTAAAGTAACAAACAAGAGCAATTTCAGAAACCTGTCAGGAAGAAGTGGATTAAAAAGGTACATTAGTTATAAAAAAAGTACAGAAATAACATGAAAGCTGATCGCGATTCAATATCGTTTTCGAAACTAGTCTTGAATTGGATAAGTTTTTTTTTTTTTTTTTTTTTTTTTTTTTTTAAGAGGATAAAGTTACTTTTGAGGTAGGAAACTGATTTCTGCTGTTTGGCAAGTTTATATACGTGACTGTTCATAGTACTATCAACTACTCGAGGATTGAGGAGAAGCACTGGATTAATGATATTGAAAGATGGAGCAGCCAGAACAGTAATTACCTTTTATATATGAACGCACTATTTTTCGACAAATGTTTCATTAAATACTTATTTCATTTATGCTCGATAACTCTTAACGACACTACCCAGCAAGTAACATAAACTCAATTCAGCTTTGGGAAATATACTGTAAACTATTTCGGATTTGAGATGGTGCTGAAATGCTTCATTGCGAAATTCTTTAGTTTCTTTTAGTATCAGAATTTAGTAGAAAGTAGTTCCTCTAATCTGAGCCACGAAGATATTCATCAAGTAAAATTCGTTCATGATCGGAGAACAAATGGCAGTACAGTATAGGACTTCTCATGAATCCCGAAATGAGTGACCGTATCAGGAAAGACACATACCATGCAAAAATGGTCTCTGCGAAAGAGCCCCAAAACAGTTCATTTATTGTGGTTAGGTATAATGGTTCAATAATACGGAATTAACTGAAGCTATTTGCTCATCAATTTCTCACTGGAATCAAATCATATTGCCCTCCTCAATGAAAAATGGGACAACTCAGTGGTGCTTTATTTACTTAATTATGACAGTTCACCTGCAAAATAGTTGCACATACTTTCTCCAGTAGTAAAGTAAACAAATAAACTATTTTTTATTCATTTATAATGCATAGTATTTAAGCTTTTAAGCTGGGGGGGGGGGGTCACTCCAATCTTACTTTCTCTCGCGCTAAAGCATCTGTACCTGCATACTTTAAAAAAGTGATTCTATGTAATGCGTAGTTGCCATACAGGGGGTATTAACATTCGTTACGCATCAGATCCTCTGAAGCCTGGAAATTTATTTACCTTAGGTATGGTTATTTAGCACTTGAATAAATAAGGCACGTGTTAATGCATTTGGAACTAGCAAAGCAAGATGTTGCATTTCATTCTTTGGTTTCAAATGAATGTAAACGGGACTAATCTGGTTTATGTCTGAATAGGCAAAAGGAAGAGAGGGAGAAAACGAGGTGGTTGATTTCTATCAGTGAACGTGCAACAAATAGCACCTGGCATCGGATATCATTCAAGCATCCACAAGTTACTCGATAACTAATTTAAACAAGTTCATTATGGAGAGCGTCGCATACACGTGATAAAATAATAATACAGATGTATTCTCACGCCAATACAGAAAGACAATAGGAAAGAATCTAGTGAAATGACCTGATGTTAGAACCAATTATCCTCATTACGGGTTGAATGCTGACGTTGCTTTCACGTAACATCGATATCAAACATCCCAATTCCCTACAGACGCGAAGATTAGATATTCGTTAAGTATTCAATATTTTGTTTTATGTGCTCAATTAGAAAGCCGCAGAAAAATGTTTCATCCTTTAGATCTGTATAAAAAAAAAAAAAAATCAAGGAATGGGTTATAGTAAAGGGGGGGTGGAGGGAAGGTCAGAAGAAATAAAACAAATTATAAGTGCCCGATATCCTTTCGAAAGAAAGGACAAATTTTACTGAAAACTATTAAGTGCGCTAAAGTTTGTGACACGCATATTGATAAAGAGTAATAGGAAAAGTATGTTTTAAAAATGCCATTTTCAAAAAATTAACCTTTAAAATTGAAAAAATTTAAAATTGAATTTGAAAGGATGCTATACTTACTTCTGCAAATTGCAATCGATGTTAAAGAACAATTTAGTTTATTTGTATAATAATTGGGCATTCACCACAAGTCCATTTCGGGTAATAATAATACAAGAGCTCCACAAATTATTGAAATTCCTACTTTCTAACTTACGAGTAACAGTTTTATATCTGGGAGAAGGAAAACAGAGCATCTGTATAGAAACCAACCCTACAGGCTGAAAAAACTCAAAGTTGAAAACGGTATCGCTATTGTAGTCAAACCGATACGCAACATATTCAACACACCTATAAGGCGGCTTGCATATATTGCACACTCATAGTATATCTTTTTTTTTTTTTTTTTTTTTTAAGCTTTCCACCCTTCTCACTTTACTATTTATATACAATTTTTAACTAACGAATCCTTCACACGTTCTTATGGCTACCTTAAATATTGAAGCCCATTCTACATATTTTCAACATTAACAGTAAAAAAATGCATTTCTCTCTTCTTCCCTTATATCCTTAATTAGAATATAACAAAATTTCTATTATGATATTAAAAGATCTCTACTATAAGGCAACATAATTATACTTTTATTTTATCCCTCTATATGATAGATTTTCAGAACCGAGTATAAGTGAAACAAACCGTTAAAAAGAATACGTCAGTTTTATTGAGAAGCGATTAACGTGAACTATTGGCTACAAATGTGTCTAGTTAGATGATATATGATTACTGAAGTTTTTCATGAAGCTCCTCTAATTTCAATTCGATATAACATAGCATGCTTAATTTGTTTGGGAGCACCTATAGGGGTTATCCTAAACAATACCTAGTGTTCCTAGACCAAGTTTCATAATAATGATAAAGCCATCTTCCCTGAAGATTTTAATATTCACAACTCCAACTGGCTTTTCTACTGCACCAATCCAGCAGGTACAGGTGTCGAGACATCTGCTATCACCAATCACTTCAAATAAATCGTTAACATGCCTACTAGATAATCTAACCGCTCTATCTATCTCAATAGCAGCCCTTCTACGCATACTGCAGATGTTACTTGTTTTCTAGAAATTTAGTTTCACAATCTAGTGTTGAATTATTTCTCCCATGCGACAACACTACTTATTCAACACTGTTCTTATGAGTTAAATTGCATAATGCCATGTGGATGGGCTTCGTGATTTCTAGGCTGGATTATATTCAATCTTTGATCCATTTTAAATAATTCTTATTGGTATCGAAACGTTCACTGTTCATTACAGTTTTTGTGTCAACCATTATGTAAATCTTAGCTCTCAAAGAAGCATACCATAGTTGTACAAGTGAAGAATCAGACATAACTGTCTTTAATCGAAATCTCTCACCCCCCCTTTTTTTTTTAAACCGAAGCTCAAAACAGTTGCAAGCGAATAACATATTCTAAGTTGATTTCGGATAGTCAAAAACTCAAAAATTTGCGCCCAAATGGTTAGGTATCCGCTCTCCAACGAACAGGACGAGAGATCAAATTCATGTGCATGGATGGTTTATGAATATCTTAGATAACAAATGAATTTATCCACCCTCTGTGAGGGGATGAAATGACTCGAAAGTTTCATCGTTGGTCTAGAGTAGTGTTTCTGAATTATTTTAACTCTTAGCTCACCCACAGTACAGGATTACAACCATTCACGGATGGAGTTTAAAAAAAAAAAAAAAAAAAAAAAAAAAGACGCAGCCATGTTTTCTGTCTCTTGCTAAAGCTAATTTTTGTTCAAAGTTGCTTCCAACACTTCTAAGTTCCTTCCTAATAGTCTTTCCATGAGGAGAGCAGTAGAACTAACTCCTAGCTTCTTATTTTCTCCAGTTCTCAAACGGATGATCTCAGTAAATATTATTATAGACAAACTTTTTTTTAAAAAAATCTGTGGTGAGATAGTGCAATAAATTCGGTGAAGCAATTGTCCCCAAGATCGCAAAGATTTCTTAGTTTCCGGGTATTTAATACCGTAACCGGAAAGGCATTCGAGAGAGAGCTTAATGGTTCTACCCCTTTTCTTAGTTTGATCAAGGAAGACGGTTCCGGTAGAAATTCCTCAGTTGAAGCGTGAAAGGAGAGATCTAAGCTTCCCGCTTAAATCACAAAGCAATGTGCGCGTCTCATGTAAGAAACCATCACTATTATGTAAGTCAAGATAAACGAAGTTTACTGGGAATATAAACAAATATTTCTCTCTCCCTAACTCTTAGACGCAACTACAATCACGACAACGTTTCCTCCTCCAATATAGCTAATTTTGCTTCTTTCACTCCTTTTCCTAAATAGCAACTAACCCAATTTGTTAAGTTCATAAATGCTGGCTTTACGTGACATGAAGTCATTTTCTTACTAAGTCGAAACAAGCTCCATTATCCCCCCCGCACGCGCACACACAAAGAAATTCTTTCAAGCGCATACGAATGCTTCCTTCGCCTCCAAAGTAGGGGGGAAGTAAATTTTCTTATTTATCTGGAATTTGGCCCATCACAACAATGCCAGCAAAACAGGTTTTATTGGGAACACGCTAAAAGACAAATGCTCACATCAGAAAGTGAACAATATGAGAGTTGATTAAACAGAAAAGTATGACCAATGACATACACAATAAATAAAATAAATAAATCAAATGACGAAAAAAGTGAAGGTGGGAAAACGGTCCACCTTTAGAGATCGAGCAGCAGAAGCAGATACGTCAGCAGACAAAACAAAATCTGAATGTACCTGTAAACGAACAAAATATTTCGAACAAGAGATTACATTCCATGCTCAAGATTTTTTTTTTTTTTAATAATGCTGTATATTAACTACCAATTACCGTTGATCAGTTATCTCAATATTAAGGTTAACAACATACGTATGTGAGACACACTGGCATTCCTTTATTACATAATCGTTTCCTTGTTAATTCAGGAATTATTTTTTAATTGATATATATTACGACTATCACCTTATCAACTATATTGCTAGACTTGGCTGCATTCTGGTTGCTCACAACCATATGTTTCAAATTAAGCTGAACTTATTTTCCTATTTGTTTTTAAAAATGCACCCTCTTTTATGTTTGCATTTTACTTAAAAAAACTTGCGCTAATAACGCTTGATTTATTCATAAAACTGAACACTTACATCCTAACGAAGAGTTGGATTCTATACCTGAGGGCCTTTAACCTTTCTATAAAACATACCCTCTATTTCAACTATTGCTCATGTTCTACTCTGTACTATCCTCCAGTAAATCAAATGTCTTCCTGAAATGGGACCTTGAAGACTACATGCAGTATTTCAAGTACTACAACAGAACATTAATGTATGTTTCTGACGTGGGGGGGGCTGGGAAAAGCCATGTAATCTCGGAATAAATATTCATTGCGTATGAGGGTTGTAAAGCACTGGCAGCATATGCACAATATGTGAAATAGCTTATTTATCAAGTCTATACAAATACATCCCTTTAATGTAATCTCTTGCCATGTTATGCACCTATTCCTAAATTTGTGGGGGGGGGGGGGCGCGGATATCAGTAGAGTGTTACCTGTTGATATCAGGTAAATGGTGCTCCATAAATTGTCGATAGTACAGTGCGTTAACAGTTAACTCTTAGGACACAGCATGATGAAGAATGACACCTTAAACGTCGTAAACGACTATCAACATAACTAACTTTGTTGGGTTCCTGGCGAAGTTTTTTCGGATGAATGATCCTGAATGGTGCCAATCGTTGGATTGTCTCTTCAGTACAGGTTCATAAGCGCGTGCTCAAGCTTCAGCAATGGCTACGAGACGATTCAGGAATGCATTCCCTTCATTTTAGTATCGGTCGTACCTGTGCCATTTTTGCATCTGTCAAGTGATGTTGGAACTCAACGAACTGAAATTGTGTGCATACCGAGCCTCTCTTTTAGAATGTGCCAAACACTTTGATGGTTTATTCCAGTTTCATGGGCCAAACTGGCGTACAAATCCATCAACCACGAGGAGTCTTCGAAACAAACTCAAATCAATCCGAAATGGCGGGTCGTCCTGCACGGCGATTATCATCCAGGTGATCTCGACCTGCACGAAATGCACTTACCCATCTTGCGACAGTCCGGTAGAGTAGGGCACTGTCGTCATAGGCTTCCTTCCTAAGGTCACGATAACAGTCGCTCACAGTTTTACCTGAACCTTGACCCAGGATCGTTGTTCTAACTTTGTGAACATACCTTAGAGCTTTGCACACTGAAACTAACTAACCACTTCTCCACATTATGGACACTTGTTAGAATGGGCTGTGTCGCCTTGTGCGCAAGTACAGTACATATAACTAGCGCCTCTATCTGACAGGAGTAACATTTGAGTTACCAACTATGTCTCCTGACAGTGTTGCAACTACTTTATAATTCTCGTATAATCAATTTGATATTACAGACAACATTGTTGACAATTCATGTAAGAATTGTCAACATATAAGGATTCATAGAATCCTTATGAGCTTGTGCAATTGAAGGTGAGTTAGCCGATCCCATACGGAGGGTAGAAGGGTTTTTTCTCCCGGAAACTCGGATTATTCATCCCGCGTGCAGACAAATCGACCTTCAGAACACGCAATTTACAGACAAAAAATACCGTTGGTGGTGGTGATGATGGGCGGTAGATGGCGTTGATGGTAGTAGTGTCGTAGTAGGAGAATTAAGTGGTAGTGGAGAGGGCGAGATGTAATTAGCGAAGTAGAGTGGCGTGCCCTCGAGCAATGAGTCCTTAGACTCCGAGGTGTGACATAATAACAATATTTATTCAATTCTTTGAACAGTCAACGATGCGTTCTTCACAATTCGAGGCATGCGCAAGCGTCTTGAGATGGTGTAACGTCTGCCGTTGATGGGAAAATTAGCTATCTTCGTGACTTCTTACCATTATGGAGAAAAACGCGTGCTAACAGATATTTGCCTGTGCGTCATTATGAATAAACCTCGGGGCGTTCACCCCGAGGTCAGCTGGATGCTGTAATGATTATATTATAATTAAAGTGATTGAACCTGAAGGCTAGAAGGATCAAGTGGAAGGTTGATTGTCAGGCATTTTGAATGTAAAAACTTCTATCATTCCTTTATGCTACTGATAACTGTTGTGGCTGTGCGAGAAAGTTAGGCTGATTCATTTGAACAAAGAGCCTTATTAGCATTATATCGAAATATTAAGTACTACTGGATGCAGTTGCTCGAGAGGTTACTTGAGTGTTAATTCATACTGGATATGGTGGCGCCGCCCTGGGATGACCTTGTCCAAACCAGATTTGAAGAGAATGAGAAGTTCTTAGCGAAACTGTTACCATTAAGAACGATAGCTAATATTATATGCAATCAGTAAAAACAAAGTTCTGCCACCGTGCATGTACCAATTCACTCCTGCAGTTACCGTATAACCATTAATTAGGTGAATTTGATTTTCATTTCCACTTAGTATTCCTTGCATAATGAACAAATGGATAATTAAACCTCTGCACATACAATTCGGCAAA
Source organism: Typopeltis vanoorti (assembly GCF_054136105.1). Lineage (NCBI taxonomy): Eukaryota > Metazoa > Arthropoda > Arachnida > Uropygi > Thelyphonidae > Typopeltis > Typopeltis vanoorti. Next base: position 17,673,252 of record NC_143551.1, read on the forward strand.
TGAGTTTCTCACACATAACAGAAAGCCTGAATTATGCAGTTACTCAGTTAAAATGCAAGCACAAAGTAAAACGCTACAAAATACTACATATATTATAATCACTTGCATCATATGAATATCATAAAGCAGCCGCTAAAAGATTGCTGTATTTAGTTTCAATAGGCCGAAAGTTTCTTTAGCTAGTAAACTGATCCATGCGGCCGTTTAAGATTTTTCAGATAACCCATTTTATTTTTTTTTTATTTTTTTTTTGGGGGGGGGAGGCAATTCTTAAAGCAATTAATAATTGCTTAAAGAATTTGTTGTTTTAAAGCAGCAAATTCTTTACTTTTAGTACTGAACTGGTTGTTTTACTCATTTCAGAAAGCATATAAATACAGTACTTTTAAGTTTAAATGTAATATGGTCTACTTTTAATTCAATGCAGTATACAGCGACTTAATTCACTGGAAACTGACTCTCAATTAGAATTCCCCACGTATTTTTTCTATACATAATATATATTTACTATGAGATCACAAAGTCACTACCAATAATCGAACTAAACATTTTCTGCAGTTAGAACTTAGAAATTCAAAAAAAGATGCAAACTAATGAAATGGACAGTAGCGTTATACATAGTGTATTATGTATATTTCAGTTTTAATCCAATACTGCTCAGCTGAAACTTTTCAACTAAATCAGAGGCCCGAGGCCTCTAAAACATACTCAGAACGAACTAAGCTGTTTATTTGTAACGGATAAGTTTTTGAAACTTGTCAAAGTCAAAAAGATATTTATTCAAGCTTAAATCATGGCTCAGTTAACGTGTCTCAAAAGCTGATTTAATAGTCTAATTCAAATTAATCCAATCACTTTCGTTTAGTGATATGTACTAACGAAAATGACATAGTACTGTGGATGCAATAAGCGCAATCTCATGACTGGCATTTTTTTTTAAAGTCGCAATGCTACAATAACTAGAGGCAAAGTCTAGACAAAAATCAAAAAAAATAAGAAAAAACTGAATGTGAAGTTGCTGAACTGAATCGGATTTTAGGACATTTCTCATGAAACATGTAAAGGATAATTTCAAACTGCCACAGTTTGCAGCGCTTCTGGAAGGAAGCCAATGAACTCTGTCACCTCCTTAAAAGAAGACAGGATATAAGGAACGCTCATAGAAAATTGCCTAGGAGAAAGGGATAAGTTAAAGAAGGGGAAAAGCCAAAAGCATCATTCGATCTAAAGAAATTCGATTAAATCTTATATACTTAAACATATTATAGAGATGCACAAGCTTGCAGTATGGATAGACAAACTAGCATTCCCATCGCAAGGTAGTCAGCGAATTAAAATTTTTATTCGTCTAAATAATTCGGTAAAGTTTTGGATTAGTGAGCTATAAAAATTGATTTATTACACCGCTTTTAATATGTCTCCCAGTTGAGTGGCAAATATTTGTTACAGAGACTAAGAACAATCTTGCCTATGTAAAGACAAACAATTGACAGTGAGATGAATTGACATCGTCATGTTTTTGTCACGCAAGCAATGTTCCTAGTGATTGATCACTTTATCATACCTCCCTTCCTTCATAGAATTCACGAACTAAACTTGATTATATGAATATTATGTGTCCTGGCTTTTTTTTTATTATTATTAATCAAGCAGACATCTTGCTAAGTACATTATTCCAAATGCTGGAACTGTTTCTATAAATTCATATTTTTAATTATTTATACACTAAATTGCAGTACATTTACCAAATGATTACAGTAACTATTTTTTTTTTGTACAACTCATTAATGCGCAGAAGCTTTTACAAAATATTTAATTTCATATTTTAAAACGTTGTCTATACACAAGTTCATATGAGGATTACTCGGAATGTAGGTCAAAGTTAGAGAAAATAACGTGTTTGTGCATGGCCTATTTCTGCCAAGATCTTTGATACAGTTTGTCAACTGGGAGACGCAATTTACTGGAAGCTTTGCTTTCCTGTACCTTCGAATGGTTCGCGTTCTAAACATTTCTTAAATACTATAACCGTATGTTTATTATACAGAAGCTAGTTTTCATTAAACGATTCAAGTTCATTATTTTTGAATATCAAAATACTTAGTTCCGGTAAAAAAAAAAAAAAAAAAAAAAAAAAAAAAACTACAAGTGAAGCGCCTTTATAATGCAAACAAAAAAAGACCTACATCGATTCTTTGACTTCGGGAATCTTTATATGGGCTTTTTAAGTGAAGGTAAGTTAGCCGGAGGTGGAAGCAAGGTTCTCCTCCTTAAAAGCAACCAAACTGGTCAGAGAGAACCCACGCAATTATCATATAAAAATACAGCAATGTGTGGGATATAAAACAGATAACGGTGGATTGTGTGGTGCAGAATAGGCTATCGACCTGAGTGCTGGGATGTCATGTAATTTTTTTTTTTTTTTTTTTTTTTTTTTTTTTTTTTTTAAGAAACTTATGATCTGATGCGTGCAGAAAATTTCATATTCGATCTTAAAGAACTTTCCAAATGCATTCCAAATGTCATTTATCTACTATATTAATCACAATTACAACAGTTTCCAGAATGCAACTGGATGGGTAGCTTCTCTGGTCTAACCAGTAAGTTATAGGTTCGAATCACTGTGATAAGTTTAAGCGATATCTGCCTTTCGGTGCGAGTTCACTACTCGACTTACTGGAGGTTTAAGGTGGCCTGAAAAATATAGTTTCTAGGGACACGATTCCGGAGTTTAACTTTGGCCAACCCACTGTATTTAAAGTACATGATAAGTTTACAACCATTGTGGATAGAATTCATATTTCATATACACTGCTTGGAAAGCAATCAACTGACACCATAGTCAAGAGGAATAAACAGCCATGACACTCGCCTTAATAAGTTGTAGGACCATACTGGGCTGCAACGACTGCAGCAATCCTACGGGCACATTTTCCACAAACGTACGATAGAATTTGGGCTAGAGGAAGAATTTTGAACCATTCATTCTGTGGGCATGTAAGGATGTCCTAGACCAGTGCTTCCCAAAGTTCTGGATGTCAGCGCCCCCTTTGGAAAAATTAAAATATTTCACGGCCCCACCTCGAAAAAAAAATCTTAATATAGACATATATTATTATAATATTTATTGTATTTATATTCAATACAAAACATACACAGTGAATATCGCAAAAATCAAATGCAAATATTATATTTTTAGCATATTACATACACATTTGACATGGCACATCTCATATTTTTATATAGATAGATATATTGTTATTGTACATTTGCAGTACAAGCACATAAAACGTAAAACGCACCAATGTCTGATTTTTTTTCCATTAAAATATAAAAAATAACAGAAAAGAAATAATAAAAATTAAATACGTTTCTTTTAAGATAAAAAAAATCTACTTAGTCTTAAAACATTTTAAATTTGTTTTCATTATTTCACGGCCCCCCTCAACAAAATCTATGGCTCCCAAGGGGGCCGCGGCCCAAAGTTTGGGAAGCGCTGTCCTAGATTATTGTGGGGGGGAAGGTCCTTTGACCTCATCCCCACGCTCCAGTTCACCCCACAGATGTTCAAGTATGGCTGACGTCAGGACTCTGTGTGGGCCAGTCAAGTATTGTTGACGTTCATGCCCAAAAAACAACGCAGTTACATCAGCAGCCTTATGACACAATGCATTGTCTTGCTGAAAGAGAATGGTCAGTTCCGTAGAAACGCCACAAAGTAAGAAGCATTGCATTGTCCAGAAACCTCTCGGAGTTCAATGTTCATGGCACCACAAAACAGAAGTCAGAAGCCAAACCAGGACTATACCATCAAACCACAGGTTCCGAATTTCATAGTTGGGATTTCGCACTCTAGTAAGAAACGCTCACCGGACATCTGCCACACCAGTTCATCTCCTTGGTAAAGGGTGTAGCGCGATTCGTCGCTCCATAACAGCTTTCCAAGCTTCCCCCTCCCAATCATGATGGTTCAAAGTAATGTGGGGGCTTGCATATTGCAGCCTTACCATGGAAGCCCATGTTGTGAACCTCATTTCTGAATGTTTTTGTGCAGATTCGTGTTTCAGTCGACGCCCAATTTCTACATTCAACGTGCCGGCTGGCAAATTGCGATTTTCACATATCCTTCGTAGCACCCTACAATCACATTCGATGAGCGTGGTAGATAGACCACTGCGGATAGCGCTTCCACTCGACTCCCTGCGCTTCCGCTCACCATCGTATCACTAATTGTTGACTTGGGATTGCCCAATTATATAGGCCTGCAACATGGCATCCTATCACAACACGTCTTTCAAACTCTCAGTTCCCTTCTCGCAGCCATTGCACGTTGACACAGTTGCACCGACTTAGGAGAATCAGATTCTTCCAATTTATACCATCTACAAACAGGTGATTCGTTACATGGCACACTGCACCTTGTCCATGGGGTATCCGTTAACTTCTTTTCAAGCAGTGGATACACACACACACACACACACACACACACACACACACACAGCAGAGCGAAATTTATGAATTACTGGTTACTTATTAACTTTGATTATTTCACTTAGTTTAAATTGTGTCCTACGTTATGTTGAAAAATTATGAACAATTTTTTTGAAAGAAATATAAATTTCGAATTTCTGTGGTACGCAATAAGAAAAATATTGTGTGAATTCACTTTTGGTAATATTTTGCATAGTTCTCAAAAGCAGGAAAGATTTTGAAGATATCCAAAGATCGAGAAGTTATCTAAAAAAAAAAAAAAAAAAATCAATTTGTGTCTTCATATTTCTCTTCATTGTGTCTTCATATTTCTCTTCATTGATCATAAAAATGTCTGATTTAGTACAAAAAAAAAAAAAGAAAAAGAAAAAAAAAAGAAACTTAAATATTAAAACTAAATTAATTTCACGGTCAATAATGCAACTGCAATATATTTAAATATTAAATACAGCATATTAAATTATTAATAATGAAAATTTAAAAGATTATAAAGTGTAAATACAGTTAGAATCAAATTACCGACTAAATTACCGACAGTATACATATTAACTGCCAATACAGAAGATGGACTCAATTAGCACTTGACGACCTTTACAAGATCGTTTTCTACGATGAGAATATTATGATACAGGCAACTTCAGTTAATAAACTTTTCCTGTCTAAGCGCTGCAGAGGATAAGCTGCCTATAGCCAACCGCTGTGTTTATCGAATACCCCGCACTTATGAATTGTTTAACATTAGCCAAACGGAGGCGCGGTTGTTCGTCGTGATGAACATTTTGACTACATTAGATACCATGAGCCAGAACAATCTGAATTTGTTGAACATGCTACTCCAAAACATCGAATCCTTTGAAAGAAGACGACTAAGATCCTACACAAAAGCCGTATTAGAACGATAATACAAAGAAAGCTGTGAAACTTGACTTCATCGCTCCCAATCTGAATAGAAACGCACTAAAATTATCCTCCGCCTTGGGGAACTATTCTTCATACATCTTTCCTTAAAGAAGTGTGTGTATTTATAAAAATTGTCGTTAAGTCTGTCAAGTTCAAGTGTAGCTAACACGTTCTCGTTGATTCTTCATTTAGTTACTTATGCTTGTTTAATTTGAATTTTATAAGTGATGATGCCCTTAATACTTGGGAAAAAAATATGAAATAAATCTCATGTAAGTCTTCCGTTTTTTGTTATTAAAGCCATTCCCTAATGACGTACTCATTAATGTCTACTGGCAGCTTATTCCATTCGCTCACCACACGCCATATATAGGAACCCACACGTCAAGCTTCCTGAGTGCATAGTACCATTAAAACGCCTGATTTAAAAATAAAATGTTTTTAAAAAAAAAAAAATGGTAGTCCGTAAGAAACAAAAAGTTATAAACCAAAAGAAAAGGTCGATAATTTGAACTCTTAGCTCTTCTATGAAGAATACTGCAGAAACAGACCAAAACAAAATTAAAAACTTAACAAAATTATTAGCATGTTAACATTTTAAACCAAATTTAATTTAATATAGAAACAAGAATAAGAATGTGCATATTTTAGGTAAGCCTGTTATATTACATAAAAGTGGAACGTGGACACACACACACAAAAAAAAAAAGACTAACAAAGAATGACATCAAATATTTTCGCATAGAGTATATAACCAAAAAGGAAACAAGACAGTAAGAGCCCTAAAAATATGGTGCGAGACCGGAACAGCCCATAACGCCACGAATGAAGACCACAGAGACTCAAGTAAGTAACAAACTGTATGTCAGTTTTAAAAATCGAGGTTTCTTCAGTAAAAGCCATCTGGAAAGTACCGTCCAAAAAAAAGAAGATACAAACCTCAGAATGCCTTATAAAAACGAACTTTGCTTATTTACTAACAGGTTACATTCCTTTGAGTCGTCAAAATACAGTAGTATTCATTTTCGATGACAGATCCAACTAATGAAAGTGATTCGGCCTGCCGGACACCACTTAACAGCCGTGTAAACTGACATATGCAAATCAGTTTTCACTAAGCTCTACAGAGTAAACGGTGCGCAGTGGACGAATAATTTGAGAAAGAAGTATTGAGATTTTAAAAAATAAATAAATAAAATTATTTATTTTTTTAAATAAATAATTTAAAAAAATAAATAAATTAAAAAAAAAAAAACAACTTGCAATTTTTATTGTAACACTTATTCTAGTGAAAGTAGAACAGCCATTAAAATCGAATGATATTTAAAAAAAGACAAAGTTTTCGTTTGAGGCAAAAAAAAAAAAAAAAAGAAAAGAAAAGCGAAGATCAATAGTAATAATTCTTTGACTATAATTTAACTTATTTTTAGAAAAGTGAAGGTCATTTCTAATGGATGTATATATTTAAAGATGCCAAAAAATAAACAATCAAAATGCTACAATATGCATGTAAACAACGAAAGACTCGAGAGTTGGCAGAAGGCTCGAGTCATCCAAAGAAGATTTTGACAGAATATTCTGAAGAAACGAAAACGTAGAAAAAAAAAAAAAAAATACGAAACGGTGAAGTATACACAACTATTAAATCAGATAAGTGCCCTATTTCTCAACCCAAGTTCATAACCCGAATAAAGCGGCCACTCAACATCACTAGATTTATAGCATAATATGAAAAAAAAAAAACGTTTGTAATAAAAAAATAAAAGCTGTAAATATAATTGCTGATTTTTCTACCTTTTTTTTTATTTAAATAGAATTTTTGAACAGAAAGCTACAAAGCACCAATTTACTTGAAAAGTTTTCAGCCCTTAGTTGGCTTATTTTGGGAATTGGCGAACCATCAAGAAGTTCCTGCCAAAGCGCTGGGCTGCGAGACTTACTTTAGTGCAAGTTTGTTGTGTTTAACTGCGTATAACAACACAAATCGGCATTTAAAAACAAAATTCCTAAAAACAAAATTTCGATCTTAGTTAACCAATAAATATCTTGGCTTTCGAAAGATGCTACAGATAAGACTAATACTGTATTTTGGACAAAAAAGTTAATGCTTTATTGCAATTTATAATATAATTTAAATAAATATTCCATATATACAGACATGTGATGAAATATAAATAAGACTAATTTGAACCTTTCATTTTTTGCTACTAAATCACGCAACGAGGGTTTTTTTTTTTTTTTTTGTGCTGCTGATACGGACCGAGAAGGAAACAGACCTCTTGACCTAGCATAATTTTCACTAATGCAAACTTACAATATAAATACTGCATTCAGCTGCGAACTCTGAAATCGTAAATTCCTTGCAAACTGGTTAAGGTTTTCGTATTTATTGCCACTGAATGATAAGCCCGCACCTCTCTCTCTCTCTCGTGTTGCGCCAAATACAATTGCAATGGAACAGCGAGTAGACGGGGGAGGGGGGACATTACTGCGCACTTTCACAGCTAGTTAAAAAAAATTCTGTAAAAAGCATACAATAACCAGAAATTGCCGCTCCCATCCCAGTCAACTGTTCACTATGTACAGAAAATACGTCTGAATTGGTATGCTGTAAAAGAAATGCCAGTTAATGTTAAATGCTTGGCAAAATAATTTAGGTGCGCAATATAACTTCGGTATCAGTATTTACTTTAAAATTCGGTAAATAATTTTTTTTTTTAACGGCCGATATTTTTTTTTAAATGTCAGAGAAAAGTAAAACAAGCCAGCGATTGAAATAAAAAGATATTAAAAATTCATTTTTCTTTCATAATCCCATTAGTTGAGAAAAGTTTCGAAGTTGAGCAGAGACCTAATGAGAATACCACCTTCAGCATCCATATTGCCTTAGTATTGCACTTACAATACTGCGTTTAAAGTTTCGCTAGCCTGGTTTGAACTGTTGGTTCTCATAAAGACTAATGGATAGGATTTCTTCTTTTAAATAGTGTAATACCAAAGCAACACAGATGCCGAATATTGTCTCCGCAAATTCTCTCTGACCAATTTCAAAACTGACGTTTCAACTATTTGGCTATGAAAGAATAATGGATTTTTGATATTTCGGTCTGGTTCGCCGAGCGGTTAACGTATCCTCTCTCCTCTCCAGCCGAAAGGCAGCGGGTTCGAATCCCACCGTGGGCATGGTGTTTGCGATTGTCTGAAAATACTAGTAGTGGGCAGTAGATGGCGCGGTTCGCTGTAGATGGTGGAATGAGTGGTGGAGACGAAGAGTTGTAGAGTAGGTGCCCTCCCTCGATGAGTCTTTACACTCCTTGGAGGTGTCACGTAATAATAATAAAATAATAATTTAAATAGCTTACGATGCCAAACTGAAGTCTTCTAAAATTCTCTTCAACAATTAAAAACTGCGATAATTTCAAGCAGATATGTTGTGCAAATTTTTCATATCCGAACAGAACTGAGACACGTTAGGTAGCGAATATTGATTTGAGTAATATAATTTGTCGGATTTTTTTTTTTTTTTTTTTTTAACTGAATGAAAATGAGAAAATTTGTGCTGTACTGTTGATATAAGAATTATATAGCAAATGAATCTATGAATTAAAAGAAAAACTGATGGAAAAACTACTACTGTCCTCTTAATAGGTTTTAAATCCATTACAGAATCCATTCGAGATGAACAGAATATAAATAATAAGATCATTAAGAATAATTTCTGTTTTCATATTCATGCCACGACTACTTAAGTGTACTAATGCACGCAGGCAGTTGTGTGACGAACCAATACAAACGATTGTAAATGTGCTTCCAAATGATCCTGAAAACAGCCGTCTGTAGAAATACAGACGGCTGTTTTCAGGCTCATTTGGAAGCACATTTACAATCTCTTTCCAGACGATGTGAAGTATTAAGAGAAATTAATTACAATATTTTCGATGACATTTACAAAACTGAAACCGGAAAACTACTTCACTATCCTGCCTTGTTGATAAATGTTGATTTATAAAAATTTGTCTACTAGCCGACAGTGGAGTAACTACCATTTTGGGAAGCACCTCTAAAAAGGTGGAGGAAGGGGTAGAACAGAGTTAAGGACACTACGAAATCAGCAAACGAGACCTGTAACTCAATTATGTCCTTTTCGGAATACGAAACTAAGTGTAGGAGGTTTTGTGGTTATCAAAAAAAAAAAAAAAAAAAAAAAAAAAAAAAAAAAAAAAAAAAAAAACGGTATCATGTCCTTATTACTAATGCACGAAGCTTGACCAATTTCAAGTCCCTTTGATTTAAATTATTAACCGGGGGGGAAAAAGTCGCACATCTCAGGGATTTGGGAAATGTGGTATAATCAGGATGTTCTTGATATCTAAAATGGTAGGGGAAGTATCATTATCAGGAAAGCTTTAGAGAAAGATCGATGACACACTGAATTCCTAATCGGGAGAGGACTTCGAGAAAGCGTGGTGCTTGCTAAGAATGGAGAATATTCGGCTGAGGGTGGCAGTGGAAGACGAAGTAATATGGAACTGTTAGAGATAAGGAAAAGCATATTACTAAGTTTTCATGCATAGATATTAAATAGAAGAATGAAATGGTTGGTAACACAACGAAAGGTAAACTTTTTGAGCAAATTTGTGATTGTTATCTAAAACAACATGTGCATGAGTCTATCAGAGGGGATAGGAAATATTTTGTATTAGTCAAATACTGGAAACGATAGCGACATTCTCTCTCTGACTAGATCGCGTTTTTTTTTTTTTTTAATTAAAAACGATTCGAAATACCCCCCCCCGCGCACGCACACACACGCTTCATAGAATTTAATATTTATGACCACTATTTCATTGGGAAATGTGAAACTTGGTCAATTATTTCTACATTAAATATGCCATCAAAAAAAAAACTCTACACAATCGATATGATAATGAGGTGTCACTATATCAACACTGACTGGCTACAGAATCTGCAAACCCCGTGCGATTTATATATAAGAATGTTCAGCTATGTATCATAGTTGCTTTTTCTGAATGCTCGTTTCTACCGCCCTCAAAACATACAACCAACGTCGAACACATTTGATAATTGTACTACTTAGTATAAGAGTATCAACTGGGATTTGAGTAATTCGTGGAGCTCGTACCACTGTCAACCTAGAAGAACTGAAGTCTCCTGGCAGAATGCTGAAATAATGATTTCGCTCTTCAAATACAGTTGATCAAATAACACTAGAATAAACTAAACTGTCAAGATTTATTGGTAATATAATTTCAACTCTCCAGGTGATTACTAACCAACTCAAGTAGACCACGTTTAGGCCTGTATAAGTAAAGCAGGACCAAGACGTTTGGCATTCAATCGCATCTGCGATTTGAATAAATAAGAAATTATTCCAAACTACAGAAATCTATAAAATCTTTCAAACATGGATCATTTTTAATTACATCAAAACAAAGAAAGGCAAGTCACCAGCAGGAATAATGACAAGTACATCGAACCCATGATTTAGAAAAGCAGCAGCTATCTCTTCTGCCAATCTAGCCGCTTCATAAATCACTCTCATTAAATGCCTTCCACACATGACCCCACCATGAACAATCGAACAACGGTTGTCGACACATTATTAATTGACCTCTTTTCTGTTTAGCGCATGAATAGCAGTAGCACAATTCTCCAAGCCCCCATCAACAAGCGCAGTTAATTACGCTGGCTTACGACACGACTATGCATCGTGTCACATATAAGGTTAACAGCGAAGGTTATTTTTCAGGTGTACATCATTAAAATTAGTAAGAGGTGAATCCCACTGAAATTTGATCTATTTTTTTTTAATAAAAAATTATATATATAAGTATCTCTTTTGCAATTATATCAACAGTGTTATTTTATGAAAAGCCAAACGGCTATTTTTTTTGTTCTGGCGAGGTTGATATAAGTTAAGGGGATAAAAATCCCTTATGGTTTTTCAGCCAGTAAGCGAAACTAGTTTCGCTTACTGGCTGAAAGATCTATCTGAAAGATAGAATAATTAAGATCTTTAATTATATAGAATAATTAAGAATAATTAAGAAATAACTAAGATCTTTCTATCTGAAAGATAGAAAGATCTTACTGGCTGAAAGATCTATTTCAGCCAGTAAGCGAAACTAGTTTCGCTTACTGGCTGAAAAACCATAAGGGATTTTTATCCCCTTAACTTATATAGTGTTATTTTATTTTATTTATTTATTTTTTTTTTGCGAATAGGGAATATTTTGAAACCAAAAGGCAAACCCATTTCGGAATATACTTAATCACATTTAGATTAAATGTGAATTTCCAATTTTTCGCTAAGACATTACTTAAAATCAATACACGATGGTTAAGAGTGATGTATAATTCTTTAGTATATAAGCAAATGCAAAAAATAAAATAAAAAATTCTATTCTTTAATTAACTAAACTCATTAAATGAGCTTGGCTAATAATTATAAGCCTGTTTAACATCCAAGGCGTTATTAATTATGCAAACCATGCTAATGAACTAAAGAACCTTCATAATAAATAAATTCATTTTTTTATTAAATAATCAAACATACGAAATATGTTCCCCCGAGCTTAATAGAAATTCAGAAAAAAATCGTTCAACAGAACATACTTCCTCTACAATTATCATATACCTCATCAAGGGATGAATGGAAAAGTTTAAGCATTCGAAAGTCCTCAATTTAAGCACGGCTTGTTCACTGCATTTGAAGATAAAGACCAAAAGTGGCCTAAGACCATACTATGGCCTTAGGTCACTTTTGGCATAAGAAACATCCCACATGATTTATCATGTCATTTTGAGAAATTTTGTTACTGTATTATTTGATTATCTTTTATTTAATATCAGAAAATGTTGATCCTCTTGAGAAAAATGGCGTATACGTGCACTAACCTCACTCTCAATACGAATATATATAAAATCTTTAGAACACTAAATATACGACTTTAAATATTGATTTTACTGTCTAACAGTTCTTAAAGTTCAAAGACAAATAGACAGCCTCTTAGATTTATGAAGCAAAGAAATAAGCCATGTTCAGTAATTTCCTGATAAAGAGCTTCCGTAGCTCAGTCAGTATAGACGAAGCACTTTGGTCGGAAAGAGCTGGATTCGATTCCCGTCCAAGATGAGAAGCTTTATGTCGTCGCTTTCGACTAAAGGTGAGTTAGCCGGTCTCATACGGAGATAGAGGCTTTTTCCACCCGGAAACTCTGATTTTTCATCCCCCAGAACAGGCAAATCAGCCCTGTCAACACTTCTACAGTCACAAGAAATTGCTCCCCACCCAACGGCAGAAGCTGCGACAAGCCGGCTAGAGTTTCCCACAATCGCATAATCAGAGGACCCTGCACCTAAGCAGGATAAAAGCGCTATAAAGAGGAAGAAGCCATTTCCTGGTAATTTCATAAGAAAGGTCACATGGCCAAATTAAATGTTTCATTTTTTTCTATTTTCTCATAACATTTATACTGTATATATTATTTTGATTAATAATTGCATACTGAAATCCAATTTGTGTGTGAATTCGGAGTACGAAATTACAAAGAAATAACCTTTAGAGCATGTTGATGCACATATACGTACAACAAACACGTAAGCAGCAAGGTGTGATTAAAGAACGAAGGGATTAAACTCGACTCAGTTTGAGGAATGTTAAGTCGAGGACTGTGTGTATGTATATATAAGGGGCGATTTAAAGTTAGAATTGATTAAAATGAATAAAAACATGTTCAAATCCTGTTAGAAAATTAAATACAAAGTGTTATATTTTTGGAATTCAAAAAACATACGGTTAAAGCAATCGCAAAAGGCGTAAGAATCAAAATCTCTAAAATACAGTACTCGAGATAAGTAACAATAGCTTTAATGATTCAAAACTTAATTTTTTTTTGTTCATTCTGAACTTCATATTAGAGTACAAAAGCAACAGCTCCTCCATATTACAATACGCATATAGTTACGGAGTTATGTAACGCATAATATGTACATATACATTGTGTGTGTGTGTGCGCGCGCGCAGAGAGGAAGGGGGGGCATGCTAATATTATTATTATAACGGTGTCTCCATAGAGTCAAAAGACACATCGCGGGAGACCGTACATTGACACACTAACCATTATTCACACAGTACTACTTCTTAAATTCATTCACAGACGAAGCATTCACAACCACCTCTGGCAACGCATTCCATCCATTCACAACGCTCCAAGCAAAAAATTTACTCCTACCGCCCTTGTTAACCACACTCTTACACAATCTCCAAGGATGGCCTCTCGTTCTCTCCCTTCCTGCACTGGTCTTAAAAAAAAAAAATCATCATCAGTATCAAAAACCTATAAAACCCATTTAATAATTTATATGCCTCTATCTCCTCTCCTACGTCTATCAGCTAGTTTTTGGAGCACACAGACTTTCAATCTATCCTCGTAGGAAACATCCCAAAGACCTGCAACAATCCTCTCTACCATTTCTTCTCACCAAGAAATCCAGGTGACCAGATCTATGCGCAATAGTCTAAATGCGGTCTTATTAATGTCTTATAAAGTGGGGCAATTACTTCCTTATCCCTGCTTGTCAGGGTGTTCTTCAATAGTCATGTTATTTGATGTTCCGCCTTAGCTACCTTTGCAATATATGTCTTCTAAACTTCAATTCTTTGCCCACAATCACCCAGTATTTATCATAGTTCAATAAAAAGCAAAATCGCGCGCGAACACACACAGTGATACTAATTCATGATTATTTCTTTGACCCCCACCCACGAAATATATATAATACGTGAATAGCGGGGGAAAGGAGTAAGATTTTTTTCTTTTGCTTATATATATATATATATATATATATATATATATATATATATATATTTTTTTTTTTTTTTTTTTTTTACTAATCATTTGAATTGACTAACGCTCTTCCTAATTTTGCATTATCAACAAAGCGGATATTTCCTTTCAGATTATTTCCAATATCATTACTACACAAATTAAAGAATAGATGACCAAGCACCGAGCCCTGCGGTACACCACTAGTCACCTGCCTTCTCCTGGACTCATCTCCTCCATAAATCACTGATATCTATCCACCAGCTACCCTCTAGTCCAAATCACAAGCTTCAGATCCATACCCATTTGGTCCAATTTATGCAGTTCCGTGTGGAATCCTGTCAAATGCCATTGCAAAGTCCGGCAGTATCACCGAGTAAGGATTTCATTTATCCAACTCCACTATTACTTTATTATAGAAAGTAAGCAAGTTACTAAGGCAAGACCTACCCTTCACAAAACCATGTTGCCCCTTATAAAGTATCATATTGCTGTCCACCCAGTCCTGAATTTTAATTTTTATCAATTTCTCCAAAACCTTAACCACTACTCCAGATATACTGATTGGTTTATAATTTGCTACCCGACTTGGAACCTCAACTTATGCAGTGGAATTATTTCCCCCTCTTTCTACTCTATTAGAACTTTACCAGAACTGAGACTTAAATTAAACAGCCGGGTTAGAGGAGGTGCTAATTGTCTTGCACATTCTCGAATATAGTTAGGGAATTAATGTGCAGTGCTTACGGAAAACTATGCAAAGAAATATTTCAGTATGGAATATGTCCACCCAGAACTGCGATGCTGCTATCACAAATCGTACGATGCTTAGCATCAAGTGATTCAGGAGTTCTTGAAGCAAACTGGCCCACTCCTTCAGAGCGAAGGATAAGGCGTTGTTTTCTTGAGAGGATTTCCGATCAGCAATGCGTCTTCCTATTGCATCCCAAATGTATTCTATGGGAATGAGATCTAGAGCGTGTTCGCCACCCGATTCGATCATTGGTCTCTAGAAGTATCTCTACTGCTTTTGTACGATGTTGTGTGGCAGAGTCAAGCCATAAAAATGAATTCTTCGCCTATAGCACCTACGGAACAATCGAACGTAATGTTGAGGAGCTCGTTGCAATATCGTTCACCAGTCAGCCCTTTTCCAACACTTGCAGCTCGGTGCGTCCATTAATCATAATCCCCCCCCCCCAAAAAAAAAACCATAACAGCGGTATCAATCCCTTCCAAGAAATTCTCGCGGTGGTGAGCTGTACCACTTTTACACCAGATCAAGTACCATCTAGAATCAGAGGAAAGATTAAAACAACTAATCTGTAAAGAGTACATTAACTAACTGGTGTCTTGTTCAATTTTTATTGATATAACACCAATTTAAACGTGCTCTTCAATGAACTGTGGATAAAGGGACGCAAAACTACAGGCCTTCGCGCGTATAGGCCTATCTGTCGCAGACGTTTTGCAACAGCTTGTCGAGATATCCCCGTACCTGTGCTTGAATACAGGAGGCTTGCAAGTTAACTTGTGGTGTGTGTGTCGATTACATTTTGCTGTTATAACCAAAAATCTATCTTCATGCTCCTTGGTAGAGTAAGGGCGAAATCTTTCCAAAGATCTGGAACACATTCCATTGGTGCAAATTGCTGCCCAGAGCCTGGATACAACGCTATGTGAGATTCCAAACTCTCCGGCAATGAGTAATTCTGTGGCTTTCACGCTTTCCAATAATTCTTCCCCGCGTGAAATCATCTCGATAATTTCTTTGATACATTACAAAAAATCAACGTTTGCAACTTTATTCCTTCACGAAAAGAGCTTCCTTCAATCGCTTAACACATCATTTTGCCTTTCTCTGTGAAATGCTACTACGTGACAACTTTGCACGCGATTCGAAATTTTGAATGTGTACCCGTTTTCTACTCGAAATCCTGTTATACAAATTGCAACAAGCTGATTCATCTGAATTTGTTGTAATATTCAGAAAGTATTCGTCCGTAGGTTTTGAACATCAGTGTATCTACATTATGCGCTCAGGCTAGACCAGGGGTCTTCAACGCGTGGTCTGTCGACCATTTTGAAAAAAAAAAATAACTACTTAACATTAAAACGCGATTAAATAAAAAATAATTTCAATGAAGCCCGCGGGCCACTAAGCTATAATGTGGTATTTAGAATTGTTCACAAGGGACTCTGTGCATTTGATACTTTACATAAAATCCTATAAAAATAAATATTAAATAGACATGCTTCTTCAGCCATCTACCAGCGCCAAGCGGTACTTAAGTATACTAGTACTAACGTCGCAGGTAGATGGCTGAAGCAGTAGTTCGTTCGAGTGCGCTGTCTAGTGCCTTCCAGATACATCTGGAAGGTTCTCGATACTTCGTTATTTTCATATAAATACAAGAGGATTTCATCCAGTCAGTCAGTCGTGAACAGAGTGATATTCGTGTATAAGCGCACTCAGGTTCATCATGTTCATGTCAGCCATAGCCGATTGTGGTTTTATATTGCCAGACTTTTTTCATTACTGTGAGACATATTCAGTGGATAATAACTGTTACATGGCCATCTTGAATTATTTTTTGGGTTCACCTTCCATCACTATGGCGTCTACGAGTAAAAACCGTAAATCAAGTGATTCTTGTCGGGTTTTTAATGAAAAGTGGACCAATTTGTACTTTTTTGTGCTGATCGACGATAAGCCAGCGTGTTTAATTTGTCGTGAGTCAGTTTCAAAAGAATACAATATAAAACGACACTATGAGACAAAGCATGCGTCCAATTTCGATCACCTTCAAGGACGGCTTCGCGTGGACAAAATGAACAGTCTCCAACTTGATTTAAAATGTCAGCAGGGCACGTTTAAAAAGGCAGAGGGAAGAGAGCGTCAAAGTAAGTTACGTAATAGCTGAAAAAATTGCTAAAAAATCAGAAGCCTTCTTGGACGGCGAGTTTGTGAAAGAGTGTCTCATCGCTGCTGGGGATATTCTGTGCCCAAATAATAAGGAAGTGTTTAAAAAACCGAGTTTGTCTAGGGTAACTGTAGCACGACGTGTCGAAGAACTTGCCAATGACATTGAAGGAACTTTAAAGAAACCGTCACCTGAATTTACGTCATATTCACTAGCTTTAGATGAGAGCACAGATGTGAAGGATACAGCACAACTGGCTATCTTTGTCTGTGGCATTGATCAATAATTCACTGTGACAGAAGAACTGCTAGCGCTCGTACCTATGAAGGGAACGACGAAAGGCACTGATATTCTTGAAGCCGCCAAGAAAACGCTCCAGCGTTTCGACCTCAGCTTAACCAACCTCGAGGGTGTGGTAACTGATGGTGCCCCTGCTATGGTGGGAAAGAACGAAGGGTTTGTTGCGCTGCTACGGAAAGAAACGTAACCAGAAGGAAAAGATTTCGTCCATTACCACTGTTTAATCCACCAGGAGAATTTGTACGCGAAAACTATTGGATTTGAGAATGTCATGAAAGTTATTGTGACTGTCGTCAACATTATTAGGGCAAGAGGATTGAATCAGTCAATTCCAAGAGTTTTTGACCCAAGAGTGCAAAGCGGATCACGGCGATGTGCGTTCGTTGAGCAGAGGGAAGGTTCTTAAAAGTCTTTGACTTAAGGAGCGATATACAGCAGTTCATGCAAACCAAGGGGAATTCGATTGCGGAATTTAACGATCCGAAGTGGATAACAGACTATGCCTTTGTGACTGACATCCTGTTGCATATGAATGACCTAAATACGCGGCTACAATCCAAAGATCAACTGGTACACACTCTGTTTGATTACATCAAAGTTTTTGTGGCCAAGCTCAAACTTTGGGAGGCACAACTCACAAAAAACTCATTTTCAGCTTCTCGCTGAGTCCAATTGTTCGTCTCTTGATGAATATGATACAAAATTAGCCGTGTTGCGAGGTGAGTTCGAAGAGAGATTTAGTGATTTTTGTAACCAACAGTCTTCTTTAGATTTATTTTCAATGCCATTCAGTGTCAATGCTGCCGAAATATCAGGCTCAGTACAAATGGAGCTACTTGAACTCCAAAACAACTCCTCTTTGAGAGAAAAATTATTCAATGTGCCGTTGCTTACATTTTACAACGACTACATTTCTGAGGACACATTCCCTAATCTTCGCCGGCATGCTTTGAAGATGTGCACTTTGTTAGGAAGCACATACTCATGTCAGCAGTTCTTCTCCAGAATGAAGCATGTGAAGTCCAAGACAAGAACTCAGATTACGGACCAACATCTCGAGAAAACTCTGAGCATAGCGACTTCCAACATTAATGCCAACATCGACAAGCTGGTCAAGGAAAAACAATGCTAAGTTGCCCACTGACATTGTAAAAAAAATGAATGTTTTCTTCATTAAATTCTTTTCTCAAGTATCGATTATATATCATGAACCCGCCTCCTACCTACGCTCTTAAAGTTGAGTTTATTTTTATAGAATTTTATGGAAAGTATCAAATGCACAGTGTTCCTTGTGAATGTGGAAAGCATCTTACAATTCTCAATACCGCATTATAGCTTAGTTGTCCGCGGGCTTCATTAAAATTTTTAATGCGGCCCGCACTGTCTGAAAGGTTGAAGACCCTCGGACCAGACGAATCTTTGTAGGAAGGACATTTATCCTAGCCCTAGGTAAAACTCTGTCCGTTCACGTACTCAAAGATGTTGAGAAGGAACCTTCTCCGAGCCAATGAAGAGTTCCCCATAGATTGCGATGTCTTTTCCATTTCTTCCTTTCAACAGAGTTAGAAGCAATATGTATTCCACTATCAAAAGTCGAATGTAGTGTTTTAGTTCCGTTTATACCATATAATTAAAACTATGAAGACCTTATATTGTACGTATCAAATATGAAGCATTTCTTTTCTTCAGGGATTAGTCATTTGCCAGTTCCAGCTTCACTGATCTTTCCAACTGGTTTTCCTCTCTCTCTCTCTCTCTTTTGGTAGACGATATATTTTCATCCTAAAGAGATGTTCTTTCCATTTCTCTCTATATTCCTTGATTTTTTTTCATTTACGTCGTAAATATCTAGTTCTTTTCTGATGTTTTCCTTTCTTATATAACCCAATTCTGTGCATCCTTTAAAAATCTTAAAAATCTCTGCAGCTTGTATTTTACCTTCACCTTTCTTTTTAGCATTCCATGTTTCTGAACCATATAATAGAGTAGGAGTAGTCATTACTTAATTTTAGTTGAGTTTCTCGTCTTATTATTATTCAGTGTCCTTTTAATTGTTCCACAATTTTTTTGAAATTTCTTTATTTTGTCATATATATATCTTTAAGATATGTTATGCAGCCTAAATAACTGAAATGTGTCATCTGTTCTATTATTTTATTTTCTATAACTATTTTTGATCCAACATAATCGGACCTTTAAATACCATGACTTGCTTTCTTTTGTGAAATTTTTAAATTGTATTGTTGGCTTATTTTGTTTAATTCGTAAACTGATTTCTGAAGGTCATCCTCCTTGTCTTGTAATATATCCTGATCATCTGCATACATTATTGTATTGATAACAGTTTTTCTGGTTAACTAGACACCCTGATTTATTTCAATCTCTTCTTTTCTTGGACCCCTGCTGTTTAACTTGTTTGTAAACAATATATCATGGACTGCCTAGGGATCTTCAGTTGTTTGCTGATGATGTAAAGTTGGAAATTATAAGTAGCACTGCTGATGTTAATTCCCTTCAGGAAGATTTGAACAGACTTCACTTGGACAAAGGAGCGAGGTTGTAGTTTTAGTATCAATAACTGCAAGGTGTTGTTTTTGGAGTGCAGAAATATACGGCTGTGTACTACATCGATGGTGCCGTACTGCAGGAAGTAGATCAAATTAGAGATTTGGGAGTGATGGTTGACAGTAGAATGAAGTTTAGAGGGCATATATTGCGTATTGCAAAGGCTGCACATCGTAGTGCTGCTATGATAAGAAGTACTCGTGTAGGAATAAGGAAGTGATTGTGCCACTGTATAAAAAAGACACTGATCCGACCACACTTGGACTATTTGTGCTCATATCTGGTCACCTGGTTTTCAATGTAATGTGGAGACATCGGAGAGGGTCCAGAGGCGAGTGACTAAGACAATGTCAGGACTTTGGAATGCTGGCTATGTTGAAGAAATGTGGATTGCAGAGTTTGGTGAATAAGAGGAAAAGAGGTGATATGATAGCGACATTTAAGTTAGTGAGAAGATTTTATCAGATTAATCCAGAGGGGGGAGGATTATAAAAGAGTAGAAGGTGAGAGGGGAAGAACCAAAAGTCATCCATGGAAGTTATGTAAAAGTGTGGTGAAGAGTAGATTTTTTTACATGGAGAATTGTCAGTTGCTTCCGGTAATGGAACGCATTACCGGAATGCATTGTTAATACAAGGAGTGTTAAGGATTTTAAGATTCTATGATAAATATGTTGTCAGTTGAATGCAGAGCCGGCGCTAGGGTCTTTGCCGCCCGCATGCAATTTCTATCTAAGCGCACCTGTAACGATCCGGGCGAGTGTGGTTCTTTTACGATAATAAAATATTAAAACTATTTGAAATTTCTTAAATAAATTTTGACAGAACAGCCACACGTTGGTTCGCTAAATGTAACGAACCGGGGGTGTTGATTAGGCAGGATAATCGTTAAAAACCCGAATATTCAAAAAATTCTCAAAAGTTAAAGCATTTTGATAAAGCCACTTCACTTTAATTGTTGAATATAATGATACAGGGATTACAGACTTCTCACCGACCCGAATCGCTAACAAAATTAAAATGAATTTTAATTAAAGTTAAAATATATTTGAACTAAAGTTTAAAAAATTCCTCATTTTACAAGTTACTAAAATTTTTACAAGTTACTTGTAAAAATGTTTTTATAATTTTTATAAGTGGAACTATCTTTTAGGAAAATAAAAAACTCAAGATAGATGAGAAAATAAGAAAAGAATTCAGAAATAATTAGAACATTTAATATACGTATTCAAAAAATAACATCTTTACAGAATAACAGAAAAGAAATTAAATTACATAAATATGCTTGAAATTTTTTTAATTAAAATTTTAGGGTTTTTGATTTCATATTCACAAAATTAGAAATAATGGTCTTAACGTCTAATTCCGCACATATATCATTTTCAATAGCTATTAACGCCAAACTAACAAGCCTTTTTTCTGACATACTTGTTCTTAAGTAGACTTTAATCAATTTCAACTTGGGAAAGGAACGTTCACCGCTCGCTACACTAACAGGTAAGGTTAATAGTATTCTTAAAGCAATTGAAAAGTTAGGGATAGATAAATTATTAGACACAGTAAAATTGAGAATATCGAAAGGGTTTTGAATATTTAAATTATCCTTCCGAAAAATATCCCGGAAAGCACATAACTCGTCATATAGTTCTATTGCATTTACGTCTTTATTGTCACCGTCCTTCAAGAGAATCTCTAAATCGTCACAATTTTTTCGTAAATCTTCGTTATTAATTTTAGCAATCTATACAAGAAACTGAAATTATCCTATTGTTTTTAGTTGTTCAAAACGTTCTATTAACGAACACATTGCAACGTCTAGAAGTGTATAAAACACATTCACTCTAAATTTATCTTCTGGCGATTGTGGCGTTTCGTCCTGACGCTCGTAGTCAAATTGTCGTGTCTTCTTCCGTCGTCGAACATTCGTACCAGTTTTAAATTCTTGTTCTCCATCTACCTCTTCACTCAGTTCTCTTGCCGTTTTTAGAACTTCTTTAAGATTTGTATCTGATCGATATTTGTATCTGAACTTCTTTAAGATTTGTATCTGTGAATATGCTCTTGTAAGAACATTTAAGTTTTCGATAGATTCTAAAGCAAGTATATTGTTCATATTTTTGTCTTGAAGCATTTTACTTACAGGGTTTATTCTGTTAAGTAAATCATGCCAAGTTATAAGAGAGCAAATAAATTTGTAGTCCTTTATTTTAGCACATAATGTTTGTGCTTCATGCTGAGTTTCTTTATTAAGATTTTCATTATTTAAAATTTCAAAAAGTGCATCGTAAATTTCTCGTAACTGATATCTTAGAGGGCGGATTGCATTAATTTTACTTTCCCATCGCGTATCTGATGGCTGTTTCAATGTTAAATGTTTTACGAACTTTAAAAGGATTGCGCAACGTTTGTAAGAGAATGAAAAAAAAAAAGTATATTTCTTGAATAATTGCAAATAAACGAATTGTATCAGCATTCAATTTGGCTGCATCGTTAATGATTAAATTTAGAGTATGAGCAGCACACGCACTTAAAAAGCTCGAGGATTTTTGTTCAAAAGCAAATTTTGGAGCCATATTTTTTCCCTTTCATATTTGCCCCATTGTCATACCCGTGACCTCGAATGTCTTCAATGAGAATGTTCCATTTTTCCAGCTGTTCCATTATTGTTTCACATAAACCACGTCCTGTGGAATCTGATATATCTGCAAAACCAAAAACATTTCCCCTGATCTTGACAATTCCATTGTCACAGGAAACAAAGCGAATAATAATAATAATGTTCTGTTTTACATGCATCAGGTGTGCAGTCTAAAATTATGGAATAATATTTAGATTTTCGAATTGATAATAAAATTGTATCCCTGATTGCGTTACTTAAAGTTCCCAATATTTCATTTTGACTGTCAAGTAAATTAAATAGTGTACTCTATTGTTTCGTTATAGGGCCCTTTCAACATGATTTTCCATAACGGGATCAAACTTCGCAAACAGTTCGACTAATTTTAAAAAATTGCCGTTATTCCTTTCATATAATTTATCAGATGATCCGCGAAAAGCAAAATTTTGGCTACCAAGGAATTTTATAATTTCAACCAAGCATTCTAAAACACTCGTCCAATGTTTCTTTTCCATTTCATACATGCTTTGAGTCTGACAATCAATAATAGTTTTGTTTTTTAAATTTTTATCAAGTTCCTTCCATTTTAAGAAATTTTTCATGTGAATTAAACTAGTCTCATTGATTCAGTAGGTGCGAAAAGTTTGCAACAAAATTAAAAACAGAATTTAAAGTTTCGGAATAAATGAGCCATGTTCTTGGAACGAACTCACCGTTTTCCATTTTTCTATTATAATACGTGTCGCCAAATTTACGACCATATGTATCTCTGGGATATATTATATTTTTCTTTTGAACAAGTCCCATTTCAATTAAAATAACTCGTAATTTTTCATCAATATTTCCCCATTCACCTGGATCTTCTAAATTTACAGAGATTAACAATGTGTTCGTTTCGTGGTCAACTACAACTAAATCTTCTCCTAACTGTTTTTCACTTAAATCATGCGTCTTGTTATCTAGTTCAATAGTTGCAATAGTACTTTCATGCAAACTGGAGGATGTGCACGGTTCTTCAACTCGGATTTCTGATATATCGAGTTGGTTACAATCTGCATCAGAATATTTTAATATTTTAACAAATTTATTAAGAGCCCCAGTTTGTCTTAATATCTGCTTCTTTTGCAGCATGACGTGCACCGGATAATTTTTTTAAAATTTCTGATTTCATTTCTATTTTATACCCACAAGAAATTATTACACAACACGACACAGACGAAATAATAGTCCGCACTGTCAGTAGCCTACTGAGATGCGTACCGTATCACTGGTTAACTAGCAACAAATGTTTTTGTATGAAAATTCGTTTATGCGCATAAAAACCGCTCACCGTTTCACTTTAGATAGACTGCAGTAGACACAACATTCTGCAGGCAAGCATTTAGCCCTCTCGCTGCAAAACTGTAAACAGCCGGCTGATCAAAGAGGTGGCAATATACATTTTTTTTTTAAATTTCTATTCGGTGTCTCCGGCCTTATTTATTTTATTATCATCATGCTAAGAATTTTTTTGTTTTTATAATAAAAATTTTGTTTCTTAAAAATGAACTTATGAACCGTTTCCCGGCGGCGGCGCCACCTTCGTAGCGGCGCCCGCATGCTCGCTTCCGTCGGCCCTGGTTGAATGAACCTCCCACGATGAGTCTGTCGACTCCATGGAGGGTGTAATAATAATAATTTATTACCTAATTGTATTTTTGTAACTCTGTATAGTTTTACCAAATGTAATGGATAGTCTTGTTTTTTCATTATATTCCATCGTTTTTCTCTCTGTATTTATCAAAAGTTCTCTTAATCTATAAAGGCCTTTTTTTTTTTTTTTTTTTAATTTTAATGTTGGGCCCATATACGAGAGGTTGGCTGGTCAATCTATAGTACGTTAGTACCGTATGAGTCTCTAAATTAATTTCGTCTTTTTTTTTCAATAATTTGTTTTAACACAAATATTGTCTATACATGATCTACCACGTCTAAAACCATTTCATTCTTCTGAGAGTAGATTGTTTGCAGTATTTCTAAGTCTTTTATTCAGGATTTAAACTGTACATTTTGTATCCTGTATTTAATAAACTTATTCCTTTGTAATTTCCACAATCATCTGTCTCCTTTCTTAAATATAGATAACCTTAGCTTTTAACCAATCTGATTTAACCTCACATTTCTTCTAACAGTTATTAATTTTAAGAATCCGATGTAAATATTCCCTACCACATTTCCAAAGCTCTGTATTTATGTCATCAAATCCGGTTGATTTTTAGTTTTTTGATACCTTTATGGCTTCTTTTAGTTCTTCCAATTTTATGGTTCTATGTCAGTACTGATTTCTTCATTATTATTTTCTGTTATTATTTAAATTTGGGTTATACCATAAATTCTTATGTTTGATCCATGGTTTCTCTAGTATTATGTTGCTTTGTGCCGCATCTTTCTTCGTTGTTTAATTTCCTTAATATTTTGAAGGCTGTGTATTGTCTTCCATGTATGTCTTATATTTTCTTAATAAATCTATCCCAAGAATCTTGGTGAGCTTTCTGTACTTTCTTTCCAAGCTTCAGGGGCTGCTTTATGGATTATCTTTATTGAAGTTGTCCATTCTTCTTCTATAACTTCAATGATTTAGGATTCTTTTAAATCTGTTAATCGTAATTGATACATTCTAATGCTTTCTTCTTGTAATAGATATACTTTGTATTTGTTCTATTTCTTTTTTTTTTCTTACTTCCTTTTACTAGGATTTCTATTTTAGTTATTAAATAATAATTGGAAAAAATGTTACTCTGTAAACATGTACATCTCTCTCACACGTGGAGTTAGTTTCTGGTTAGAAGTATATGAAGCATTTAAATGCAATTAATAAAAGCAAACAGTTTAAAAATAGCAAAAAAAGTAAAATGAAGTTCACATCGTTCAACCGATCACGCGTTAGATGAGTCATGAAAAATTTAGCCCAATCGGACTAAAGTGAAGAGGTGATGAGGAGTTGCTTCCTCTTCACACTGTTCAATCGTTAGACAAAATTTGAAACATAGCGCCGTTTCATACGTTAAAAGTCAGACTATTTCCCCACAACTGAACCAAAAGAGAAGGTAGATTCGAACTGAGGAAAAATAAAAGAAAATAGCACATACAACATTACTCAACCAATTTTTACTAGTTATTTACCATATATTTCAGCTACTTCATCTAAATAAGAAAACAGGAAAAGTCATGCTGAAAAGTAAACCAAAACTGAGGAAACGAGATCGCCGCAATTCAGAAAATTCTTGGCTGACATTATTTTAAATGTTGAGAATGCAAATTGTCCTCTGATATCAGAGCAGCACCTTAACAGCAACATCATTAACTATTACAAAGACTTTCAGCACGAAATTAGCTACCTCTAACTGGAAGCTGGTTTGGTTGGCCGAGTGGATAACGTACTCACCCTCCAGCCAACAGGTTCGAATCCTACCATTCATGTTTATGATCGTCTTATTAATTCTGTGTGGAAAGGGGATCTGTGAACGTATCACTTCTGCCGGTAGAAAACTTTATGAGGTATGGAAATGACCGTATGGCATCCAATAAGAGACGTCAAATATGAAAAACTAACTGGAAGCCAACCTACTTCCCTCAGTATGGCTTAAAACATGCAAAACCCAGTAGGGAAAAAAATACTTCAGGTCAGCGAAGGATAAGCGCAGTTATGTCGCATTAGTGACCATGAAAAGAGTTTGTGAAATTTAATCCCTTCCCCATTCCGAATGAACTTAAATTAGATGAAAGACAAATAAAGTTATATACTTCTGTAACCTCCAAACAAGGTCCAAAAACTGGCTACTCATTGACAACTAGTTTTTACTTTGAGGTGAAAAAACTCAGATAATTCTGTCCTAGGCAGAGTTCCTTGTACAGCTATCATTCAACAACCAAGAAAAATATAAAAATAATCGCAGACAGTTTACCGTTGCTGCAAAACCTTAATCATGCATGCAGTAACGGTAAACTAACTACGATTATTTTTAAATTTTTCTTTCCTTCTACTACAACACACACGGGTGTGTGTGTGTGTGAGAGAGAGAGGAAGTCTTCATAAACTTCAGGGAAACAGGATGCTATCATCAAGTCTAATTTATCCATTTCCCTACGGCCATAATTACAGCTCCTTTTTCTGTCGGAGAATTTTAATATGGCAATAAGAGACGATATTAGAGGACAGCTTATTTGACTGTTGTGCTGCTAATACGAAAAGCTTAAAAGGGAAGGTAAAACAAAATTTCTTCATTGCTTTGATTACGAATCGAACTTTGATCGGTTACATTTCGATGAAATATCGATTAAATAACTCAAAACCAATGAACCAATACAAAAAGGAGATAGGAATATAAGTACTTTTTGAATACCAATAATTTGAAGTGCTTAAAGTATTTTACTCTGAATTATAAAGGTTCGTTGTAAATTTAAGAAAACATTCCAAAAAATATATAAATAATAAAATAAAAAAATTAATAACCGAAAATAAAAAATTTTTGTAATAAATTGTGCATGTTTCATTGCTCTTATAATTACTTAGGACACAAACTATAAACAGATGACGCAAAGAAGTCTTCTTGGGTGCCTCAATCCGAAGATTGGTTGGTGGCAGCAGTATGTCACAGCGTCCTATCTTGTGCGCTTTCTTTTTCTCTCTCTTTTTTTTTTTTTCTTCTTCTTCTTCTCCCATAACAGTTTTTGGCTCCAGTTACTGTTGTATAAAATACATTTATGCAAAATTTATTAAACAGTTCGACTTCCTTGAAAGACTACTGTAAAACGATTAACAAAAATGAACACTGCATTTGAAATTCAAATAAACAAATGAGTTAATGACATGAACTATCTTAACCGAGCCGATTAAGACTACCTTCAAGTCTCTTGCTCTCATCTGAGGAATGAAACAAGAGCTGGGTCGAGCAGCTTGAAATACTTGTGAAAACTAACGATACATATTGTTATTACTACTATAATAAGCCAAAAGGCTTATAACTATGGATTCGATGAATTTCGATCCGAGTTTCGTACCCGGCTATAAAATAAAACGGGATTTACCATGTACATTTTTGAATGTGGTGGAACCCAATGTACCAGAATTTCCACCTTAGAGAAGAATCCAAGAATTTGATCTCTTGCGTACTATTTTAAATACAGAATGGTTGAAAATGTTCAGTTACTGTGTCATAAACTGACAAGCGCACAGTCAAAGAATATTTTTAAACTACTATGCCCTGCTAATATAATATTATTCTGGGTATCCACTCAATTTTATTCACCCCGATTTTTTTTTTTTTTTTTTTGGTTCTAAGTGTTTAAAATCGAGGTCAAATATAGCGAAAGCCATTTCCCTGCATAAAAGATGTTCACCGTGAAACGATTTATACATATTTAATGAATCTGATTTGATACCTTCCTGTTGCGGGTTGGTAACTCATGACAAATCTTTCCAATCATTGTTTCCTAATTTCCCTGAGATTCTAAGAGCAATGAGTCACTGCTGTTAGATTTGTTTTTATGTTTTTAAACTACTATGCCCTGCTAATATAATATTATTCTGGGTATCCACTCAATTTTATTCACCCCGATTTTTTTTTTTTTTTTTTTTGGTTCTAAGTGTTTAAAATCGAGGTCAAATATAGCGAAAGCCATTTCCCTGCATAAAAGATGTTCACCGTGAAACGATTTATACATATTTAATGAATCTGATTTGATACCTTCCTGTTGCGGGTTGGTAACTCATGACAAATCTTTCCAATCATTGTTTCCTAATTTCCCTGAGATTCTAAGAGCAATGAGTCACTGCTGTTAGATTTGTTTTTATGTTTTTAAACTACTATGCCCTGCTAATATAATATTATTCTGGGTATCCACTCAATTTTATTCACCCCGATTTTTTTTTTTTTTTTTTTGGTTCTAAGTGTTTAAAATCGAGGTCAAATATAGCGAAAGCCATTTCCCTGCATAAAAGATGTTCACCGTGAAACGATTTATACATATTTAATGAATCTGATTTGATACCTTCCTGTTGCGGGTTGGTAACTCATGACAAATCTTTCCAATCATTGTTTCCTAATTTCCCTGAGATTCTAAGAGCAATGAGTCACTGCTGTTAGAAGCAATGAGAATGGCATATTCAGTTTTTAAGTGTATTACTTAGCTGTCCGATTTCGAGTCAATTCGATTACAGAACTACTATCAGGTTCGAGTACATGATATCTGGATTTTCAAAAACACTCAAGCCAACAAGTTAGATAATGAGTAATTATTTTATCTGAAAACTCTGCTTTGGAGATAATAGCATACTTTTTTCCAAGTTGCTTCAAGCACTGGGTGATACACTTATATCCTTACTATGGTGGGATATTAACTCAGACTAGTTTGAAATGTGGAAACTCCATTCACTTGACAATCAAGCTAACATTTACGTGAAATATTTGATGTGAAAAAGATTAGGGATTTGACAAAATCGTACCAACCTGGTGCGACCATAAAGGATGTAACTGAGTCTATTAGAGAGCAAAAGGAAAGGGTGAAAGAAATGATTGTTGTGGCAGGTACGAATGATTTGAAAGGAGACAAAATGGAAATGATAGAAGACCTGAATGAATTGTTTGAGGTAGCAAAAGAAAAGAGTGAGAGAGTTAGAATGATTAGTCTTTTGCCACGGTATGACAGTGAAATGTTTAAAAGGAGGGCCATAATTGCGAATGACTTTATGCGTGGGTTATGTATAACGAGTGGTGTGGAATTTGTGAACGTGTGGAGTGAGTTCGATGGGCAAAAGGATCTATATAAGATGGATGGCTTGCATTTGAATGGTTACGGTGTAAGATGACTTGAGAAAGTGTTGCTGAATGTGGTGGATGTGCAAATTCAGGGAAACTAGATTTATTAGGGGGGGGGTAGATATACAGTCCTTAGGGAGGCAGTTGAATGTATGAATGAATATAATATGCCCGAGCGAATAAGGACAACAAATCAGAGTGGGACAGTTAATAAGGCATCAAGGTAGGGTTGGGACTAATGGGGGTCTTAAATTCATGTAAACTAATGCTAGGAGTATTAGGAACAAGAAGGAAGAGTTTTTGGCCATGGTTGGCACTTCCAGACCACAGGTTATCGGTATTAGTGAATCGTGGCTGACTGTAGATGATATAGCTAGTGGGATTGAATGTGATGGGTGTAGCGTGTTCAGGAATGACAGGGAGAATAAAATGGGGGGAGGAGTATTGTTGATGATAGCTGATGAGCTACAGCCAAGGAGAATAGAAGTTGAAATGCAGGATAGAGAAAAGAGCACATTTGAGGCCATTTGGTGTGAGATTGTGGCTGGCAGAACTAAATATACAATTGGGTGCTGCTATAGACCAGGTGATGGAAAAGATGGTGGTGACAGTATGCACAAGCAAATAGAAGAAATGAGTGGAAGGAGGGTGATTATTATGGGAGATTTCAACTATGGTCGCATTGATTGGAGTGAGGAGAGGACACAAGGGAGGAATTGGATTTTATGCGGTTATTAAGGGATAACTATCTGCGACAGCATGTAATGGAAAATACTAGGGGTCAGAGAGTGCTTGACCTAGTAATTACATCTGAGGATTTGGCTGTAACAAATATGACCACATTGCCACCAATCGGTGAGAGTGATCATAGGGTCTTAACTTGGGAGGTGGCTAAAGGTGTAGAATTTTCAATTAAGACAGGGTACATGTGGAATTATCGGGCTGGAAAGTATGACAAGCTTAGGAGTTTGATTGGTTCAGTGCCATGGCATGTACAACTGCAAGGACTAGGACTAGAAGTCGATAGTGCATGGGAGGTAGTTAAAAAGTGTTTGCATGAAGCAGTAGCTGACTGTATACCTAGCGTCCGAATAACAAATCAACTAGGGGTTAAATGGATGAATAACACCATTAAGCTTGAGCTGCAAAAAAAGAAACAACTATAGAGGGAATTTAAGGAGAAAGGTGACCGGCAGGCACACGAACGATATAAAGCGCAGGCCAGAAGGGTAACAAGTGTGGTAAGAAAAGCAAAAAAAAGGATTACGAAAGAACATTGGCCATGCAGGCTAAAGAGAATCCTAAACAGTTTTTTTTAGATATGTAGCAAGTAAAAGGAAAAATGTATATGGCAGAATGATTTTAAAGAATGCCGATGGTAGGGAGGTAACTGAATCAGTTGATATAGTTGAGTTACTGAATGAGCACTTTGCAAGAATATATCATCCAGGTGGTGACATTGCAGAAACGAATGTACCAGTAGATCATACGGGAATTGTGGTGAATGAAGTGGAGGTGAGTAGTCTATTGCATAACCTCAATGTCAATACATCTGTGGGATTGGACAGTATACCAGCTCGTGTTGTACGAGAAGCAGCTAAAGAATTGTCAGTACCCTTGACCGTTTTATTTAATTTGAGTCTCGGGTCTGGGTTAGTCCCGAGGGGGTGGAAAGAGGGGAAAATAGTTCCACTGCATAAAGGTGGTTCCAAGACTGCTGTTGTAAATTACCGACAGATTAGCATATCAGGAATCATTGTCAAGGTCTTAGAGAAATTAGTCAAGAAAAGAATACAGGATTGGATAGATGAAAATGGGATATTGTATGGGGGACAACATGGTTTTGTGAAGGATAGATCATGCCTCAGTAACTTGCTCACGTTTTATAGCACAGTGACGGCTGAACTGGATAGGGGTAATGGGTTTACAGTAATACTACTGGACCTTGCTAAGTCTTTTGATAGGATGCCACATAGAACCCTAATCAGTAAACTGGAGCAGATGGGGATAGATAGGAGGTGAGATGGATAGGAGGGTGGTTGAAGGAGAGATACCAGAGAGTGGTTTATTCAGGAGTGGAGTCTAAAAGACAGCTTGTGCCTAGTGGAGTGCCACAGGGCTCTGTTCTTGGACCACTGCTTTTCAATTTGTTTATCAATGATATAGGAAAGGATTTGAGAGGAAGTGTTCACTTGTTTGCTGACGATGCAAAGTTGGGTAGAGCAATTGTGGGTGCACAGGATGTCAAAATTTTACAGGTTGATTTGGATAGTTTGGAGGACTGGGCTAGGAAAAATGGATGTCAATTTAATGTGCCAAAGTGTAAGGTTATGCACTTTGGGGTGAAAAGAATAGCAGCAGTATATCGCACTGGTGGAACCGTATTCCAGGAGATTGATGAGGCCAGGGATTTGGGAATGTTGGTGGATAGGGAATTGAAGTTTAGGGGGGCACATTGCAAAAGTGACTAAATCAGCTCATCAAATCACTTGGCTTCTGAAAAATACTTTAACATGCAGAGACAAACAAGTTGTTGTTCCTCTGTATCGAGCCTTGATAAGACCCCATCTGGACTACTGTGCCCAGTTATGGGCAACAGGGTTTCTTTGTGATGGGGAGGAAGTGGAGAGGATCCAGAGACGAGTGACCAAGATGATAGCAGGTCTGTGGAATGAACCTTATGAGAATAGGTTGAAGATTGGTGGGTTGCAGAAATTGGTCGATAGGTGAAGCAGGGATGATATGATTGAGACATTCAAATTACTGAAGGGTTTCTATAAGATTGATCCAGAAGGTATTTTTGAAAATATGACTGGTTGTGGGAGGACTAGGGGCCATGAACGGAAGCTGGGCGAGAGCATGGTTGACAAGGGTGTTAGAGCTAGGTTTTTTACTTGGAGAGTGGTGAATGAGTGGAATAAGCTTCCAGAGTCCGCTGTGGGTGCTACGACCGTGAATGAGTTCAAGGCAAGGTATGATAGATACTGTGTGAATGGCGAATAGTTGTTCTTGACATGATGTTAGGGCCTCCGTCGATGAGTCTGTCGACTCCTTGGAGTTGCCCGGAACAATAATAATAATAAAAAAACTTACAGCAGTAGGTGTCTGTTTGAGAAGATATTTTGAATGTTAGGTAAAATATATTGATGTGTTCAAGAATAGTTATCATGCATAGATTGCAAGAAAAGAGATTAGTGTTGGATGTAATAACAATATTGGAAGCAATGAACAGAACTGACAACATTCATCTCATCTTCCCAGGAATCATACAGTCTTGACTTGTAAGGTCTCCAGTGAAAGTTGTTCAGTAAAGATATGATTCTTCAGATCTAGAAAACATCCAGGATTCATGCAAGATCACTAGTTTTTACTCTTTCCCAACTTCATTCTGTTATGCATATGAATTACACATATTTTTACTAATTTACATCTTTTGTGAGAGAAGCTAGTTTTCAGGAGCAGAAACTTGTAAAGAAACATTAACCTCCATAGAAATGCTTATCCTATAGTGATCTTGCTCAAATAAGATGAATAAAAAAAAATGTAAGCCAGCATAACTGAGTAAATAATAGAATAACTGATTTTTATTTATCATAAAGTTTTTCCCCTTGTATCAAGAGCATCCTCAGCACAGATTTAAAGTGAAGGCACAAGAAACAATTGAAATCTTCTAGTTATCTCATCTGCCTATAATTTAAAAATCCATACTGAGGGTATTGATGAAACAAAAGCAAAAATTACATGATAAATAAAAATTATCATGCAAGTTATTTAGAAGGTTTGTTCATTGAATAATGTCCATCCTAGGATTGTAAACTCATTCATCTTCTAGCAATACATTCTACTCATTTTACTACCCTCCTCTATTTAAGAGAGAAGACAAAAAAAAATAAATAAAACCCTGCTTGCTCCTGTTCTGTTTAAATATTACCCAGGGATGACCTTTCTCCTTCTCTTTCCATCCCCCCCTGCCTTTGTATTAATCTCTGAAAATGTGCCCACCATCTTAAATATCTTTATCACGTCAGTTCTCTTCTACACATATGCCAAGATTTATGGACATGATTTTTTTCAACCTATAAATAACATTCCAGATACCCAACAATGACTTTCTCTGGGTGCTCTCAGACATCACTATAGAAATGCAAATCAAATTTGTGCGTAGTGTTATCAAACAAAGGCTTACTAATATTAGCCATCCTATTAGCTAATGTTTGTGTATGACCAAAGTAGTAGAAGTTTATTTACTTAGTGTGCAAGGCCACTATTCAGGTTATTAAAAGGCATGAAATGGATTTTTAAAAAAAAAAAAGACTGTTTGCTTTCTAGAGTAAGATTGTTATAATTAGCCCTAAAAATGCTCTACAATAGCAACTTTTAGGGCTAATTGGCATAAATATTAATGCATTTCTCTATTTTTGATATGGTCATAATGCAAGATCTCAAAGGCATTCTATTTCCAGTTTTTTAAAACAGGATGTCATAGTATCTATAGTATTCAGCCCATGTGGTCTCTGTAGTAGCAGAAGCGTGTCCTTGAACCAAATCATACACTGAAAAAGCATTGGTTCAAATTCTCTCAACTCCTGGTGTTAAGAAAATTGCAGCCCACATTTCCAGATATAATATAGAATACCTACCTCTGTCAGCTAGTAAAATGAGTGAACAAAATTCAGCTAAATTGAAGTTACTCAAAATTGTTGGGTAAAAGATTAAATCTGAATATCCAGGTCTTCATGCTGTTTCAATTAAGAATTCCATTAAAATCTTTGGAATTATTGTACAAAATGTTTGACAAATATTTGAAACTGGATTATTTTGAAAATTAAGCATTTTGATTGCATCAAGAACATACGTATGTATCATAATACATATATGATTATTAAATTCAGAATTATAAAAAAACAGAATGTTATGCATGTCTAATTGGTATGAATTGTGTGCTAAGGGTACTACCATATGCTAAATTTCAAAAATGAAATTAATTCACTAGATGAAACTAAATGCTATACAAGGGCATGTAGGACCATTAATAGTTTAGTGTGGGATTCTAAAAATAAAATAAAATAAAAATTGGAAAATGAATCTGTAAAGAATTTTTTTTTTAATTTTAAGAAAAGTGTAGCATTTTATTAAACTAATCTGGAGAATGTAGAAATTAAATTTTACCAGGTTACATCATTAGGATTTTGTAATAAGAGTTCATGGCAGAAGATGCTAAGCCATGAAGTAAATGTGGTTTACTAGCTAGTTTGTAAGTGGCAGGATAAAAGGAAGCACTTTTGAATTTCTGAAAGGGGGGGGGGAACCAGTGGCACACCCAGGGAGGGGGATAAGTGGCCCTTCCCCCCACCCCCACCCCCCCCAAAAAAAAGAAAAGAAAAAGGAAATAAACACTAGAAAAGTTTCCAAAAATCTTTTCCTAATTAAAATTCTTTTTTTTTTTTTTTATTTATGTTGTGTCTTCTCTTTCTATACTACTTGTCATGTATTGGCAATCACTGCAGATGCTCAGTCATAGATCGTATGCAATGCGTAATGTGTATTCATAAATTGTCTACTCAACTTCCCCCCCCCCCAGATTAAATCTTGAGTGCTCGGGCCCCTTCCAAGATTAAATCCTGAGTGCACCACTACTGGGGGGGGGGGGGGGGGAAACAAATCCATTCCAAAAGCTTACATCAAAAATTGGCTAACTCAACCTTCCAGAAAAGACCCATAACAAAAATATTTCGTGATCTAAGACGGCTGTGTTTGGGTTTTAAACTATTTTTCTTCTGTTGCCCTAAAATTATTCTTCCATGAAGAAATTTTTCTGCTTTTGATATGAAAACAGGGCAAAACTAATGGTGAATATACACATCCATAAGTTACTTTCATTAGTATACCTGTTGACCTATCTGAATATACAAATAAAGCTTGTTTTGTACAGACATGCTATAGATTGGAAACACTGGTATTGAATGGCCAGTTTAAATATTTTAACTTTTTGTTGGCAGAATTGTCAAAAATTTTATGATAAATGAAGTTTGCTGATATCTTTAACCAGTGTACTGGTTGCTGCTGCAACCAACTAGCTTAAATGAAATAAGAAACTAACCGGATTAAATTTATTTACTGTGATAAATTGAAAAGTTAATTTGCTAATTATCATTCATACATATGAAAATAAAAATTGTTCAGCTGTACATACTAATAGATGGCTCCATTTTTCTTTTCATGATTAACGACACTTTAAATACTAGTCTCATTGGGGGAAACAAAAGTGTAAAATGTATCCTTCTAACATTAAGAATCATTAGGGGAAAAGAAATTACTGTATCAGACATTTTAGAATGTCTATGCTATTATCGGTAGAAGAATACTCTCCAAGAATGATCCAGGCTAAAATCTTATTAAATCAAAACCCATCAAATCTCTAAGATTTTCCGCTTTTTGAAGCAAGACAAAATTGGATGTTTTTGACATCGTAGGAGTTATAAAGATGAAGCCTTCTCTTCATTTCATTTCGTTTACTAAAGTGCTTCAGCATAAGACAAATTTTGCTCAAATTAATGAGACACAAACACCTTAAAAAAATATGCTGATCCACTCACACTTGATGAGTAGATTTCACCAGCTGGGAGGTAGCTGCAGACTGAACAAGATTTTTTTTTTTTTTTTAAACTAAGTTTTCTAAATAAAATAAAATAAAAAAATAAAAACTGTTTTCTTAATCACTTTATGAAATGCCTATTGACTTACCGGGATATAGTATTATAAAAAAAATAAATAAATAAAATAAAATAAAAATAAAATTTAAAAAAATATGGATCTTGGGCGAGGCTTGCATAATTTGTCAAACTATGCTAATACCTATTATATATTTGGTTTAATCCTTTATCCAAGTGTAAGCAAACAAAGTTTGAGCCTGGAGTATTTTAAAGGAGTGGGCAACATGTGGTAAAGGTGGAATAAGTTCTGATCACTTGCCTTAGTATCTCTCATAATGCAAAGCACATCTCCTTGCAGACATGTATAATGTTATGCATTAAGGGAAAGGCCACTACCCAGACCGGTTCCACCTTTATTGAGGTTTCATTAATGGGAGCCAGACCCAGAGGTGGTGATACTAAGGTGGAAGTAATGCAGAAGTCATATCACCATATACCAGTTGCTAAAAGGTATCAACACCTTATTAGGATAATATCATTCTCTGCTCTACATGTCTATAGCTAAGTGCTTTCATCTCTGCAGGCTGGTCAATAGTGACAATGCATGTTGAAGGAAAAGACCAGAATTCAAATCACATCTGAAATGCAAGGGATGTTTGACTATTTTCCCACTTTAAAATGGGTAAATAGTCTAGAAAACACACAATTAATGAGCAGAAATTATTATACTTAAGAGAGACCTCCTTGTACACGGTAATAGATGAGAATTTTTGTTGATAGGAAAATATATGGGAATAAGGTAATACTTCAAAATTCTACTAATAGGTTCAACAATGTTTTTTTTTTTTTTTCACATTTATTAACTACCCATACTGGACAATTCAAGAATTCCACACATTCTCTTAAAAAATATTCAAACAATAGTCGATAAGAAGAAATAATCAGCTTTGACAATGTTTCTCCTCTTTTTACACACATTCCATTATCTGGCACAGTTCACTATATGTGTGATTTCCCTCCTGATGTGAAGATTTTTGAATTTGTTATCCAATTAGGATATTTCAACTGGGAAAAAAATCTACAGACAGGTTGAAGGTACTGCCATGAGTATCCCTCTGTCTCCACCTTTGGCAAACTATTTCTTGAACCATCTGGAAGATACCTTGTTTTCATCCATTCAACCTAATCCTCTTTGGTTTTGTTAGATCTGTGACATTTCTTCTGTTTGGCCTCATTCTAAAAACAAACTTTCCCAATTTCCTATAACAGACCAATAGCCTTCATCCCTGCATTCAATTCACCATGGAAGAAGCAAATACTGGTAATTTACCATTCTTGGACATCCTTTTTCACAGCCTCTAGTACTCTGTCAATCAGTGTGTATATCAGAAGCCTACCTTTACTGGCAGATACATTCATTAAAAGTCTTCTTATCACACTTCTCCAAAAAATTGAGAAGTGTGATAAAGTCTTTAATTAATTGAGCATGCTCCTCTTCCTCAAGCTTACAACAAGAACTTGTCACTATCAAAACTTTAATAGAATTAGATAGTTATAACCCTCATCAAATCCAGCAGATAACTATGTTCCAACATCTAATGATTCTTCAACAAACCACAGGGTTCCAAATCCCTTATATTTCTGCTATCTCTAAACCTATTGGTAGAATTTTGAAGAAGTATAATTTTATTCCTACATATTTTCCTATCAACAAAATTTCTCATCTTGTTACCATTTACAAAAGACAAACTGTCACCTCTATCATTAGCTAGTGTTTGCCAGATTCCTTGTGAATGTAATTTAACATACTTAGGGCAGACAATAGAAGCAGTTTTAAATAATAGGAAAACCTTTTCAAAGAAAGTTGCATCTCTCTCTATACCTTGTATTTCCTGTTCTTTGATTTGCTTGTTTATACATACCGATGATGTACTGTTATTTTCAGTATGGAATATCTGTAGGCTTATTAAAATTACCATGTTATTGTGTAATTTGTTGTTTATAGTTATGCCACAGGTACCTTTAAAGATTAGTATAAAACAATGAACATCAAACAGTACCCTACTAATTCATGACAAATCCAGCTTAACTATGCATGTCAATCAAACTCTCTCACCTGAATTCAAATCTTAATCATAAGGAATCATAAATCATAAGGAAGAGGAAAATGAAAAGAAAAAGTATAAAATGATATAGCAAAGAGGATAAATCAAAGCTTTGGAAGTACATGTAGAGCAGAATGATAGTACAAATGACTAATGGCGAGTTAAAAAAAAAAAAAACTGTTATAAGGGATTTAAAGCAGATGTTTAAGGATAATAGCAAAGTAAGAAATGCACTACCTAAGTTGTAGAATGACGAGATGGCTGAGCTATGTGAAGCAAAGAGTTTGCTTTTGAGAGAGAGAGAGAGAGAGAGAGAGAGAGTAAAATGAAGATCATTAAAGTGAAAAGATAATTTTTATTTATAACTTCTTTCCATATCCACATGAATGCAGATACATGTGGAATGGCTGAGAAACAAGGTATATAAGGGCAAAAATGCAACTGAGAGATTGAATTATTCAGTACCTCCAATGAAAGGGAATTTTGTTTGCGAATAAAAAGCATATCATAAAACAACTGGCAAAAGTTTATGGTATACATTGAATTAGTTTGTGCATAAATTGACATAAGTGAAACATAGTTGATTAAGATAATAAACTAACAAAAACAGATGGAGGAATATGCATTTTCCTGTAAGTCAGGAAAGAAGAGCATTGCTGATGAAAATAGAAATTATTCCTCAATGTGGTTAGTCTGTTTAGATGACTGTATGAAAGCAACTAAAAAGACTATGAAAAGAATTCTGTAAATTGCACATGTTCTCTAGCTAGTTTTATGCAAATGGGAGGGGGAGATCTAACAAGGAATGATCTTTTCTTCTCCCTATTCAACCAGGGAACTTGACAAAGATGCAAATTTCTTAAAAATTCCTCTCATACAAGAGGAAAACCTATGTTTGCTTCCTGGTTCTAAACTACTAGTATTGATATTTGCAAGGGGTTTTTAGGCAGTAAATGAATCTCAATTGGTGCAAATCCACTACCTTGTTTATCAGGGGTCTAAAAAAAATATATATATAATAATTTCAATGTCTTGTCTCTAGAGTAGAGTTTCTGGATTATCCTTTAGCCCACCTATGGTACTAATACCAATGTACTATATGTTTGCAGTATTTTGTGGGTGAGATTTGTTCTTTTTTAAAATATGAAAGTTATTGCTACCAACTGTGCTACGGAAAAGTTGGTCAAACTATTTGCACTGTAATAAGAGGACAGCTTTAGGAAATGTACAGATAGAAAAATAGGTAATATAATTAAGACTAAGGTGGTTAAAAGTAACTTATCAGATAGATACTGCTGAAATACACACACACGGACAAAGAAATTAGCGCACCAAGGAAGCATAGGATTCAACTGAAATTCTATTGGTGTAATGATACAGGTGAGTGATGCACATGATGGCCAAAACAGAGCTGAAGGACAATTACAAAGCGATTAGAAAGGATGGTTGTCTTTTGGAGATCTTAGTAGTTTACGAATAGATTCTATAAATATGATGGAGTTTATAATATTCCATGTGCTTGTGGCTCTAGTTACATCGGACAGACTTTGAGAAGCCTCGAAATCAGGCAAAAGGAACACATTGGTTATGTGAAAAACAACAGACAGGATATTTCTGGCCTATCGTCTCATTTCTCTACAACTAACCATGTCATCGAGTGGGACAAAAGTTGTTCTCCTTACATAGAGGAAGATTACCATTCAAGAATTTTCAAAGAAGCAGCCACAGTCGCCCGTTCTACTGTCAACCTTGACAGAAATCAAGGCCTAATACTCCCAGAGATATGGAAAATCCTAATCAGAACTTTAAAAACGAAAGAAATGAACTTTAATACAAACTACAGAAAGTTTCTTGGCAACAGCTAGCTAACCTTGTACACACGATACGTGTTTCATGCATATTCGATACTATTCTATTTGTAATTATTCTAGTCAGTTTTTTTACAGTTATTTTTGTCAGTTTTGCATAATTGTGAGATTGTTTAAACTTATAAGTGCCCTGAAGATGCCAACAGTCAAAGTGTGGCAAAACTAGTTGGTTCAGTTTAATAAAATTGATCAACACTTGATCTGTAAACCAAATATTATTATTATACTAATTTATGATCAAGAAAATACCTTCATGAAGAAATAGAGTATTTTTAAGGGAGTATAATTTGTCAAAAGTAGCACAATTATCAGGGCACACAAATTAAGGCGGACCTCATGCAATAAGAGTTCATTGAGGTCTAGAAATACTGTTGCTAAGTAGTGAAATCGTTTGGCACTTACTGAACATATCTAATATTATAATAATGTGCTTCATTTTTTAAATAAAGCAACTTTCCACAAGGAGATATACAGTGGGTGGGTGTATTTCTTTTCCCTCCTACTAATAGAAGCTCAGAATAAAATTTTATATCCTATAAAAGCCATTATATGATGCATATGCTAATTTCTTACCTTGATTCAATATATGCCATTTGATGCGGTAGGATACATGCCATTCTATGTGGCAAGAAGTGGGAAAAACAATGGCTATCTCTGTAAGTTAAGGAGTATGAATAGCAAGAATGCACAAACAGCAGCTAGATTTTCTTTTGGAGTGAGCAAGTGGAATGAGTTGCCATGGAAGTGTGATTACATTATCTAACCATAGATAAAAATCTTGATTCAGTAGGATTACATCTGATAATGTGCTTCATCTTAAAATCGGATTGTTTTTTTGGTTCTAACCAAACTATTATGATGGTACTTTAATTTCATAACCTATCATTAAGTCAGGTAATCACTACCACTTCTTATACAACTTAACCAAAAATAAGTCTACAAGCTATCTTGGAATTCTATAATAAAATTTTTCATTTCATAATTATGAACCAGATTCTACAATTTACAAATCATCCAACTCCTGGAGAGAATGTCCAATAGTCCTAATAGTATTCAGATTAGGAGTGTCTATGGATACATGCTCCTATTTCTGGCCTACTGCTCAAAAATATCCTGATAATGCTCAAACAGAAGCAAAGGTAAAATAATTATGGCAGTAAAAGACAAGCTAAAATTAAAATTCAGTCATGCTCACTAAACTCCTTCTGAACTACTGTACCTGTACATGGTATTGATGATATAGGTTTTATCTTTTACATGCAGGGATGATACAGTTTTACCATTACCAGTTCAACACCACTGCATGTTGGCTGGTGACTTTTTTTTTTTTTTTTGAAGAAGTCACTCCACTGCAGGAGCAATTACTACTATTACTACCAGAGACCTCCTAGGAGTCAGGGACTCATTAAGGGAGACTACATATCATCCACATCAACTTTGTACCTTTTCCTAAATTCATTTACACTACCAGCACTCGTCACTTCCAAAGAGGCAAGCCATTCCAATCACACATTGCACTCATTTATTAATAGGGAAATATTCATGTAACAAACACCTGTGGAGATGCTCTATAGATGAAAACCAAGTTGCTCTGTTTTGTGCCGGATAGTAAATGTCAGATAATTCATTAGGGTCATCTTAAAAATAATAACAGTAAATAAAATATAAAAATTGCTTATGTATTGCCCAAACTGTTTGCTCTGTATCCATTATCCTAAAGAGAGCAAGATACTGAACATAAGGTGAAGGTGGATGATTAAAATGGTGCCCCAACAATTTTTTTTAATTGATTTTATTAGCATCTTTGCCAACTTTCTTCATGAATGATGATGATGGTATTAAGAATGGGATCTTGCCATGTATATCCTAATATTCTTTGAAGGCATGCTGTCCAAAGCTATTGATATTAACTGCTTGTTGAATAGTGATGCATTATGTCTGAGCATCATATATATATGGTTTGAATGGTGATTTTGTACAAACCAATTTTGGTATTTGTAGTGATTAGATTGGATTTCCAGATATTAGTTATACTTATGGAATTAAAAGAGCTTTCTGCTTTCTTTTCACTATGTCAGAATATCAACATAGAACCAAGGTAATGAAAATAATTTACTTCAAGAATTTGGTCATTTAGACTACTATTTCCTTTTATTCTGTTCTTTAGGACTTTAGTTTTACTGCTATTGACTTATGGAATTGAAGAGATTTTAACCCAATCAGTGTTGCATTTTTACATAAGTTCTCTGTGGTTATGGGCAGGCTAAATGTTAATCAGTGTAACATCTGCAAAGCAGACTGCTTATGTCTGTTTGTCCAGCTGATTCTTCAAGAGTTATTCCATACCAATTTCCTGGGTATTAGAATGAATAATCAAGAGTAATAATAAAAAAAAAAGATAGTGCCAAAAAGTGTCTCTTTCTCCATGAAGAACTCCAGTGGAAATAGGAGTGTCAGTCATCTCTCCATTAACCATTATTCAAGTGATAATTCTGATATGGTTCTGCTATTGTTTGGATTATTTTCAAAAGGTATGCCATAATAACTGAGAATTATGAGCATTCTTTGTCTATTGATTGAATTAAAGACTTAAGAAATGTATGAAGTTTTTATAACTTGATCCATCCATAGCAGTGTATGTGTTCAACAGTGCTTCAGTTTTTCAAGAAAACCTGCTTGATTTTTGAGAAGAAGAGGTGTCACATATGGTTCAATTCACTTTAGAAGTATCCTGTTATAGATTTTCAGTGTGGTAGGAAGTAGTGCAATTCCTCTGATTTTCTCAGTCGTTTGTTTAAGATTGACTTTTTTGGGTATGGGAATCATTAGGCCTTCTCCCCAATCTGATGGAATGTTGGATATAGCTAGAGCTGTATTAGATATTTAACAATTGTTTCCAAAGCTCTTTTCCTCTATGTTTAATAACATACTGTCCAATCAAGATGCTTTCTCATTCTTGTGGATTTTTAGTGCACTTTCAAATTCTTTTAATTCGTGCACTATAAAATTGTTACACATAATGGGAAGTTCTTTTTGGATTATTATTTCTGTCCAAGAACCTATAGTGAAGTTCACTGATGAGTTATTCAATAGCTGTTTATTACTGCTGCTGAAAGATAAGTCATTTTTTCATGTTTTAGTCAATAATATTAGATTAATTCATTGCAGTTTTGTTTTATATATGGGTGTGTGATTGAATTATTTAGTTTGTAAATAAACATACTTTTTTGTATAAGTACAATATTTTAGGTATAGCACCCTGTGTGCTAAAACAAATTGTGGCAAAGAAGTCATTGTTGGGCAATTTGAATTTAGATGATTTAGTATGAGAGAGAGAGAGAGAGCATGAAAATTAAAAAATTTATAGAAGGAGAGTGAAACAGGTGAACAAGTTTGTATTAAGTGTTTTAACAGAAAGTGCCAGTTAGGTGGTGAGAATGAAGCAAATGTTAGTACAGCAGATAGTATCCACAGTAAAATGGAAAATGATAATGTTGGAATTAATACTGAACAGACAAGAGAATGAAAACTGACATAATGAAGTAACATGCTTGAATGTTATCCTTCACAGGATAAAGCATTATGTAGGTGGAACTGAATGATCAGAGAAGTACTTAACGAAGATATAACAAAAATGTTTCCCTAGGGCAAAAATTAATGATAATAGTTATGCCATCTGGATGTAAAATAGCAAACCAAAAGAACTAATTGTCTTGGTTGACACTAATGATCCAAGAGGTATTCTATAAGGGAGGATGTGAAGGAGCTGTTGGACAAAGCAAAAATGAAGAGCATAAAGGTAAAAATTGTAAGTCTCCTAACATGCTATGATAGAGGTGAAATAGGGAGGAGGGCACTGATAGCAAATACACAGATTGTGCATAAGGAATGATGTAGTTTGTTGACCTATGGCCTGTGTTTGACAGAAAGGATTTGTATACAGCTGATGGACTGCATCTAAATGGCTTTGGTGTTAGATGCCTAGAGAAAGCTTTGTTCATAGAGCATAATGAAGTGCATATTCAGGAAAACTTAAGAAATCAGAGTGAATGCA
The DNA here is from genome assembly GCF_054136105.1 of Typopeltis vanoorti. Lineage (NCBI taxonomy): Eukaryota > Metazoa > Arthropoda > Arachnida > Uropygi > Thelyphonidae > Typopeltis > Typopeltis vanoorti. The sequence continues at coordinate 17,717,374 of NC_143551.1, forward strand.
GGCAAATGTGTGTGAAAGCACCAGTCAGCAAGTGAGTGAAAATAATCAAGTGCAGAATCTAGTCTCTCAAGCCAAAATATTGAATAGTACAGGTCAATTCAGGAAGTGAAGGTGGTTGGGGGCCTAAAGGGTTGCTACAGTTTCTATATACTAATGCCAAAAGTATCAGGAACAAGAGTGAGTCGTTTTTTGATGTTGGTTAGTGCAACCTCGCTAAAAGTTATAGGCATTAGCAAGAATTGGCTAGCAGCAAATTATGTAGTTACAAGGATAGAATATGAAAGGATTTAGTATTTTCAGAGAAGATGAAGATAGGATGGGGAGTGGGATATGACTGATAATAGCAGATAAATTGCAGCCAAAAAGAATATGAGACAGGTAGGAGGGTGGATGTTTATTTGAAGCAGTCTGGTGCAATATCAAGGCCAATAAGGCAAAATATATGGTTGGTTACTGCTATAGTATCCCAGGGATGATTTGGCAGATGTGCATCAGCAAATTAGTATGATGAGTGCAGGTCAAGTGATTATTATGGGAAGGCTTCAATTATGGAGATATAGATTTGAAGAAATTACTTTATTTTATTATTATTACGGGTATCTCCATGGAGTCAGCAGACTCATCGCGGGAGACCCAAACTAGCAAAACAATCTGTCATATCTCTTCTTGAATTCATTTACAGACGAAGAGCTCACAACTAAGTCAGGCAATGAATTCCACTCATTCACCACCCTTCAGGCAAAAAACCTTGTTCTGACACCTTTGTTAACCACACTCTTCTTTAATTTCCAGAGATGACCTCTTGTTCTTCCATCACTATCACACAGCTGAAACATTTCCCCTGCATCAATCCTATAAAAACCTTTTAGTAATTTGAATGTTTCTATCATATCCCCTCTTCTTCGCCTATCAACCAATCTCTGCAATCCACAAGCTCTCAATCTATCAACGTAGGGAGCATTTTTTATATCACTCACCAACTTGGTCACTCTTCTCTGAACCCTCTCCACAGCCTCCTCATCTCCAAGGAATCCAGGTGACCAGACCTGAGCACAGTAATCCAAATGTGGAAGTATCAATGCTTTATAAAGGGGAATAATAACCTCTTTATCTCTGGATGTCAGTGTGTTCCTTAACAACCAAGTAATCCTATGTGCAATCTTGGACACCTTAGCAATGTGTCCTCTGAACTTCATCTCCCTATCTACCAATACCCTTAAGTCCCTAGCCTCATCAATCTCTTGGAGTACCTTTCCATCGATGTAGTACACAGCTGGTAATCTTCATCATCATCATCATCATCAAATTCCTGCCATGTACCCTCAAGGGGTGTACAGGATATGACAGTACTACATGAAAAAATTACATCATTACTAACTTCCTATCCACAATTTTCCTCCAAATCAGTCTGTTACTTGTCAAGACTCCAACATTATCAGATCTTATATTTCTATCGTCTAAGGCACTTTGTACCGTATCAATCCACCTATATCTTGGTCTTCCTCTGGGTCGTTTTCCTGCCAACCTGGCAGAGAACACTTGTTTTGCTAATCTTTCCTCTCCCATTCTATTTAAGTGACCATACCATCTGAGATTAGCTCTGCTAACGCATTCCTGGATGCTGACAATGTCAAGTTCTTTCCTAATATCCTCATTTTTAATATGATATTGCCATTGATGCCATCTGTTCACGCCTCTAATCTTTCTCAGGACTCTCATATCTGCGGTCTCTAGTCTTTGGTCAAGTGTTTTACTTCTGACCCAGCTTTCAGATCCATAAGTTAAAATTGGTTTGAACACAGTCTTGTATACAGCTAATTTAGTGTTCCGACTAATTTCTTTCTTATTCCATATGAATTTATTCAATTGACTTCCCACCATACCAGCTTTGCTGATTCTGTTGTCTATTTCTATATTTAGTTTACCATCTTCAGTAAAAATTGTGCCTAAGTAGCTGAAATGTTTTACTTGTTCCACCGGTTCTCCATTCACAACACAGTTGACATTTTCAATGATTCTGCCTATTTTCATTGTCTTTGTCTTTTTATTGCTGACCTTCATACCATATCTATTACAACAGCTATTCAATTTAGTCAGAGAATCTTGCAGACTTGTAGCGGATTTATTTAGAAGTATAACATCATCCGCATAAAGCAAAGAGCTGACATTAACATCTCCAATTTTGATATCAGGTTTAATGCCACATTCCTTCATAATGTGATCCATATATATAATGAATAACAGAGGGGATAACGTACATCCTTGTCTCACACCAGATTTAACATTAAACCATCTTCCTGTACTTCCTTCAATTCTAACTGCTGACTCACAACTCAAATAAAGACTAAGTATTGCTTGATATAATGCCCCATTGACACCATATAACTGCAGTGTATTGAATAGCTTCTCTCTTGGCACCTTGTCATATGCCTTTTCCAAATCGACAAAACTTAAATACAGATCTTTGTTATATTCCCATGCTTTCTCGACTATTTGTCGTAAAGTGAAGATCTGATCCTGACAGCCTCTATTTGGCCTGAATCCAGCTTGTTCTTCACCAAGCTTTTCTTCCACAATTCCTCTCAACCGTTTCTCAAGTATACTTGCATAGATCTTGCCAGGAACACTCAGTAGGGAAATACCTCTGTAATTCTCACATTCAGTTTTATTTCCCTTTTTATATATGGGTACTATGAGAGCTCTACTCCAATCATCGGGAATTCGTCCCTCTGTCCAGGCTTTCTGAACTATGCAGTGCAGCCACTGTAAGACTCTTATACCACCATACTTCAGCATTTCTGGTCGAATATCATCTACTCCTGCTGCCTTTCCACATTTCAAGCCTTTGATGGCTTTTTCTACTTCAAGTATGGATATTGATTCCTGACTGCATGCCTGGTCAGTGTTTTTTACCACTGTGCTGTCATCACTGCTTGTTTCATTTAGCAGTTTTTCAAAGTAATTACTCCATACTTCAAGGATATCTTTTTCTTCCGTTTTCATGTCACCTTTATCATCTCTAATTCCTTTTACAGCACTCTTTCCTCCATTCCTAAGCTTCTTCAACAACCTCCAGAATATTTTGCCACCTTCTTGATATTTATTTTCTATATTCTTGCCAAAGTCCTCCCATGACTTTTGTTTAGCTAGTTTTACACACTGTTTAGCTTTCGTACATTTGTCTCTGTATTCTGTAAGAGTAAAAGCTGACTTATTTGCCAGGAACTTTTGATATGCTTTCTTCTTTTCCTTCACTGCCTCTTTAACTTCCTGTGTCCACCAGGGAGTTCTGATTTTTTTATCCTTGCACACAACCTCACCACATGCCTCTCTGGCAGAATCAATCAATGTTTCCTTCAGAGTTTGCCACTGAATCTCCAAGGTTTGATTCCTGTTCTCAAACTCTTTCATTTTCTTTTCAATAATATTTCTGTATTTTAGTCTACAATTCACATCTGAGAGCTGCTCAACTTTTATTCGCTTTAAAACTTTCTTACATGTTATTCTTTTCAATATGAAATTCAATTTTATCCTGCTCAAGACTAAATAGTGATCACTTCCAATTTCAAATCCTCTGTACACTCTGGTGTCCTGCACCAGGGAGAAAACATCACTATCAACAATAACATAGTCAATGAGACTTTTCTTATTCCTAGCCTCTTCTCTCCATGTGAATTTGTGCACATTTTTATGTTGGAACATGGTGTTAGTAATAACCAGTCCATGTCCTGAGCAGAAATCCAACAGATATTTGCCATTATTATTAGCTTTGCTCTTTTCTCCAAATTTTCCCAAAATATTTTTGTATGTCTCACAATCATTTCCTACTCTACTATTTAGATCCCCAACAAGGACCAACTTTTCCTTTTTCATTGTGTCAGTTGCTTTTTCTAAAGCCTCAAAAAATTCCTCCACTTCTACCTTAGTAGAACCTTCTGTGGGACCATAGGCACAAATAAGTCTCATTGTCCAGTTCACCATTCTCATATTTGCCCACATTACTCTACTTGAGACTGCCTGCCATTCAAGAAGATTAGCCTCGTATTTTGTGTTGAATACTATGGCTACTCCTTCTTTTCCTTGATTGTCATTGCCTGAATATAACATTTTGTATTTATTGCTCAGAAAGATCTCACCAGTTTTGGTCTTTTTTGTTTCAGTCACCCCTATTATGTCGATCTGGTACTTATCTAATTCCTCAGCTAGCTCCATTTCTTTGCCATTCAGGCTTCTTACGTTGATAGTACCGATCTTTAACTCTGGTGATGTTGAGTTGGGGTTTGTTTTCAGATTTGTTCCAGTAGCTGACTTTTCGCTGTTCGCCCTGGTTCCCTGGCGAAAACAACGGGGGCCTTGTTTAACCGGGCGACGCCCCAGCCGGCATGAAATTTTGTCATGTTGTACCATCATTTTTTATTTTGGTTTAACCAATAAGAATACAATTTGGTCGGCTAAATCCCAAATTGCCAGCCCATCCTCGTTCGTTCAGTATCAAAGTAGATACCCAACAGGATGCACCACGAGAAGGTGAGGATTGGACATTAGGTCAGAAGCCCTGGTCGGTTCTCCGCATTCCTTTAAAGGCTATGTGGAGGTCTCCTCTCAGTTATACAGCTTTGACCCTTAAGCACCCCTGGTAATCTTTTAATCCCAAAATGCATGACTTTACACTTTTCCACATTGAACTGACATCCATTTTCTTTTGCCCATTTTACCAGCATATTTAAATCCTCCTGCAAACTTTCAACATCAGCTTGATTTTTTATTGCACTACACAACTTTGCATCATCAGCAAACAACTGAATATCTCCCTTTAAGCCGTTTCCTATATCATTTATATACAAATTAAACAACATTGGCCCAAGCACAGAGCCCTGAGGCACACCACTGGCCACCTGCCTCATTCTGGACTCTGCTCCTCCATACACCACCTTATGGTATCTCTCCCTGAGCCATTCTCCTATCCACATCACCAATTTAATATCCATTCCCATCTGCTCCAATTTGCGTAACAGTGTTCTATGGGGTATCCTGTCAAAAGCCTTAGCAAAATCCAGAAGTACCACTGTGTAGCCAGTTCCTTTGTCCAACTCAGATGTTATTCTATTATGAATAGTTAATAGATTGCTAAGGCAGGATCTACCTTTAACAAAACCATGTTGGCCTCTATAGAGTATCATATCCTGATCCACCCATTCTTGAATTTTGTCTTTAACCAATTTTTCCAATACTTTTACCACTACTCCTGAGATGGTGATTGGTCTGTAATTTAATACCGCAGTTTTAGAGCCACCCTTATGCAAAGGAACCACTTTGCCTAACTTCCACTCCCTAGGGACCATACCAGAGTTCAAACTTAAATTAAATATCCAAGTAAGAGGGGTTGACAATTCATTTGCACATTCACGCAACACCCGAGCTGATATTCCATCTAAGCCTACCGCAGTGTTTGCATTTAAGTTTTGCAATATATTTAATACCTCTGATTCTTTAGCTTCAATTCTCACATTAGGTATTGCTGTAGGTATAGAGATATCCTCACTTGGGTGATAGACTTTTGAAAAGTGATCACTCAGTAACTCGACTATTACATCTGATTTTGTCACCTCAATACCATCAGCACCCACTAAGGTTATCCTTCCGAAGTCATTCTTCCTCTTACTTGCCACATAGCGGAAGAACTCTTTGGGATTACCTTTGATCTCTTTGGCTAAGGTCTTCTCATAATCTGATTTAGCTTTTCTTACTATGCTGGTAACCTTCCTAGCTTGAGCCTTGTACTGCTCATGGGTGTACTGATCGCATTCCTCCTTGTACATTCTCCATAACATTTTCTTTTTTTGCAGTTCAAGCTTGATACTACTGCTCATCCATCTAATGCCTGCCTTGTTTGACCTCCTGACCATGGGGACGCAATCTGATATTGCTTTCCTCAGATACCCGCTGATTTTATCCCAAGCACTGCTAACATCTTTCCCTTGCAATATGTTCTGCCATGGGATGGCTGCAAGCTCACTCCGAAGCTTGTTATAATTGCCTAACCTGTAGTTCTGTACATACCCCTTCTTAATAGAAAAATCCACAGATTTTGCAACCTCCGAAGTCAATACCACATGATCGCTTTCACCAACTGGAGGTAACGAGGACACCTTACTTATGCATATAACCTCTGAACCAATAACCAGGTCCAACACTCTCACACCACGTGTCCCTTCAGTTATGTGCTGTTTCAAGTAATTATCTCGTAGAAGATGTATGAACTCCATTTCCTTTTTGCTACGTGATATTTCCTCCTTCCAATTGATATCACCATAATTAAAATCCCCCATAATAATCACCAAGCCTTCACTCATTGCACTAAGTTGCTGATGCATGAATTCAATATCTCCCCCCGTACTCCCTGGCCTATAGCAGCATCCAACTGTATATTTGGTTGCATTGGTCACTATTTTGCACCAGACTGCCTCAAATGAACTCTCATTCACATGTCTATCATCATGATATACTACTTTCTTTGGCTGCAACACATCAGCTATCATCAACAGTACTCCTCCTCCTGTTCTATCTTCTCTATCCTCCCTGAAAATACTGTACCCATCACATTCAATTCCAGTGACCACATCTTCTGCTGACAGCCAAGTTTCACTAATGCCTACAACTTTTGGTGAGATTTCACTGACTAATGCCAAAAATTCTTCTCTCTTATTTCGAATGCTTCTAGCATTGGTATACAAAAATTGCAGATTCCCTCTAGATCTTGTACCGGCTTTAGAACTGATATATAAGTCACTAACTACCGTAGTCCTATGCCGATTTTTATCCCCTCTCTTCTGCAATTTATTCTGCCTATAAGGATCAATAAATACACAATCAGTGCTAAAGTTTCTCTCTCTTACACTCAACCTTTTCAATATTAGTTTCCCTGCCCAATAACTTCAACCTGTTCAGAAACTGTACTTGAGGCAGCATGTGATGGAGGGGACAAGGTACAAGATTATTGCACCTGGTCATAGAATCAGAAGGACTATCCATAACTAAGGTGGCCACATTGCCTCTGATTAAGGGCAAGTGACCCCATGGTCTTGCCTTGGGAGAATAAATAATGAAGAATACTCTGTGAAGGAGGAGTTATTGCAAGAAAAGGATGTTAGTACTGCATGGGAGACAGTTAAAGAGCATCTAGAGAAAGCTATATTAAATTCTATACCTAAGATAAGGAGGGTTAATCAGGTAGGAGTTAGATGGATGAGTAATATCATTAAAACAATGAGCTTCAGAAAATGAAAATGCTATGGAGGGTAGTATATATTAAAATAAAAAAGTATATACTCTCCACAGCTAGGTACATAAAAATTTGTCAAAAAGAGAATTTGGGAATGGGTGGATAGGAATATGATACTCTATGAGGAACAACATGGCTTTGTATAGGGTCGGTCATGCCTTGTAATCATTACAACTTTTTATAACGAAGTGACAGCTGAGATAAATAAGGGAAATGGCTACACAATGACTCTGCTGCATTTTACGAGAGGCATCTAACCAATTACCACGTGGAACTCCATTATGCAATTAGAACAAATTGGGATGCACATAACACTGGTTATATAGATAACAGTGGCTGCTGGAAAGATATTAAAAAGCAGTATATGGAGGAGCAGAATCCAGGCAAAAGCTGGTAGCTAATGGCATGCCACAAGGTTCAATGCTAGTACCACCACTGTTTCGTTTATGAATAAATGATATAGGAAATAACTTGAAAGGAAATATTCAAGTGTTTGCTGATGATGCAAAATTTGGTAGAGTAGGCAAATAGGCAATGTGAAGAACTTGCAGGATGATTTAAATAGGTTATCAGTAGGGCAAAAGATAATGGATGTCAGTTTAATGTGGAAAAATGTAAAGTCATGCATTTTGGGATAAACAGATTACAAGCTGTGTACCACACTGATGGAACTGTACTCCAGGAATTAGATGAAGCTAGGAATTTACTGGTGGAGGTGGTAGACAGAGTTGAAGTGTAGAGGATATATTGCAAAAAGGTAGTTCATAAGATTACTAAACTATTGAAGAACACACTAACAAAGTAGAGACAAGGAAGTTGTTATTCCTCTTTATAAGACCTTGATATATCTACATCTGATTTACTGTGCTCAGGTCTGGTCTTCAGAGTTTCTTGAGGATGAGAAAATGGTGGAGAGTATTTAGAGGGAAGCAACCAGGATGGCAAGTAGAACATTCCCTATGAGGAACAATTGAGGGTGTGTGTGGACTGCAGAAGTTGGTTGATAGGTGAAAGAAAAAGCAATATGATAGAAACATTTAAGTTACTTAAAAAAGGTGTTATAGGATTGATGCAGGAGAAATGTTTCAGCACCTAGCTAGAGGAGGATCCCTGGAAATTGGAAATTAAGTAAAAGTGTGGTTAGTAGGAACATGAGGATTAGATTTTTCACTTGGAGAGTTGTGAATGAATGGAATGTATTTCCAGAGTCTGCTGTTAGCATTTTATCTGTTAATGGAGTTCAATTAAAATTCACCTGGTTTCAAGGAGAGGTGTGATGGATTGCATGTATAAATTGGGTCTCCCATGATGTCTTCCGACTCCATGGCAATACCTGTATACAATAAAAATTTTTTGAAGTGGTTCTTCCACACTAAGAGTTCATTTTTGTCTTCAGGTATATTACTATTTTTAGTAAGATACCTGAAGACAAAATTAGCTACCTGGTACATTTCTCTGGTTTTATGAGTATTTTGATATAGTTATAATTTTTGACAGATAGCCTGAATGTGATTTTTCCTGTTTTCAAAAGGCTACATATAATTGATCATTTAATTCTTTTAAATAAGCACATAGATTGTGCGTATTTTTGAATCTTGTATTGCTGCTTAATGGCATTGCATTTCTTTATTAGTTCACCAATTTCCTTTGAAAAGATGAAGCCTTATGACCAAAATTTTTGCTGCTACTTTATGGATGGATTGTACAATATGAGCGAAGCTCTGGAATGGTCCTTCGAGTGTTGGGCCTTCTGTTAATTTGTTTTATAGTGATTCTTCACCCTTCACTACAGAAAAATCTAGCTTTCATCCCTTTTTTTGAGTGCATTAATTCAACTTCCATTGATGCACGCCTCCCTGCCTTCCATAAAAAAGAAAAATTCTCTTTACTATATGACCCGGTCAATAGTTTGAAGGTTTATCACATTAAAATAGAATAGTGTCCTCTTCACCCGCCACTATTTATCCACTTCAAGTTTTCATATCTTTAGTGTTACTAATATTTTGAATGACAGTTCAGAACTAACACAACTAAAGTAGCAATTAAAATAATTACAGTGGTGCCTCACAATTCGACACTAATCCAACGCCAAATTAATGTCGAGTTGCAGGATGATATTTCCCCATATAAGTCTATGGAAAATAGATTAATTTGTTGTCGGACCCCCATCCCCCCTAATGGGGGAGTGGAAGAGAAATACACCATATTATTTACTTTACGTATTTTACTATTGTATAATATACTAAATTACAAAATACACTATTGTATACACAATACATACAATCTATTAGCCTTAGATGTTGAAAGGAAGTCTTCTTTATCCTATAATAAATTTATTTTGCTCACACTTTATCCAAGTGTGAGCAAACAAAGTTTGTGCCTGAAAGTATCTTCAGGACTGTAAGTAAGGTGGTACAACACCAGGGCAACTCGTTGCAAAGGCGGAGCAAGCTACCAACACTCCCGTCTCAGCATCTCCCATAATGCAAAACACATCTCCTTGTGGATATGTCTGATGTTATGCATTAAGGGAAGGGCCACTACCCAGACTAGTTTCGACCTTTATTGAGGTCTCTTCAGTGGGAGCCAGGCCCAAGCTGAGATACTAGGCAGAAGCATTCGCAGGTCATCTCTACCTATAGGAGTTGCCAAATGGTGTGCCACCCTTTTTTAATAAATTACTCTGGATTTAGAGAAAGATGTTGAAAGTTTATTTTTCACTTGGTTAGAGTATAATAAATTTAGTTTAATCCTTTATCCAAGTGTGGGCAAACAAAGTTTGCACCTGAAAGTATCTTCACATTGTCATAACTATCACACTTGGATAAAGGATTAAACTAAATTTATTATACTCTAACCAAGTGAAAAATGTCTCATCTCTATGTCTCATCTTTGCTTGAACAAGGATGAGGAACTGTTCAAAGGTGGACTGTCTCTCTCTTTTTCAAGATGGTTTTGAAGTGATGCATGATGGTGTTGTTGAACAAGTCTGTCATTCTACTCACATCAGCAGTGTTGGGGGTGCCATTCCAAACAAACAGACTGCACCTTCTCCCAATGGAATAAAACTTCTTTAATGGCAGCTGTTGGCATCGGCCCTTTTTCCCTGCCATCCTCTTCTTCAGGTGAAATTCCTCTTTTTCTCTCTCTCCTTTGTTTGCTGTTCGCTGAGTGCTCCGAGTTCTTCCGCAGTCAGTTCATCATCGTGATCCTCCACAAGCTCTTCTACATCAGCCTCATCAACATCTTCTATGTCAATATTCTCCACCATCAAAATGATCTCTCGCATGGCTGCAGCTGATTCTCCAGCTGCCTGATTTGCACCGTTGTCAACCTGAGAAAAATTAGGAATGAGTTTCTTCCACAATGCACGAAGGATTCTCTATGTCATTCCATCCCAGGCAGTTTTAATAAATGAAATGGCATGGAGACTGTTGAACTCTGTCCTCCAGAAGTCCTTCAGTGTCTTGTCAGAAGAGTGAGTCATGTTGAAAATCCATGAGAATAAAGCCTTGGTGTAAAGTTTTTTAAAACATGCAATCACTTCTTGATCCATGGGTTTATTATTATTCCACAGGGTTGGATCAGTGATGTCATGTTTGGAGGCAAGAACTGGATTTTGATGAAGTCAAAGTCAATTTCAAGAATGTCCTCTAAGTCTTGAGGGTGGGCACTAGCATTGTCAAAGATCAAAGGCAAATTGTTGTCAGTGAAAAGCTTCTTCACGCTCAGGGCAAACACCTCAAAAGTCCAATCTTTGAAAACTTGCTGGTCTACCCAGGCTTTTGCACTGGATTTCCACATCACTGGCACTTTGGACTTAATGATTTTCTTTCCAAAGTACCAAGGATTTTCTGAATGGTAGACCAGAAGTGGCTTTAGTTTAAAGTCTCTGCTTGCATTTGCTGCCAATAACAAGGTAAGCCTATCTTTCATAAGCTAATGTTCTGGGAGCTTCACTTCTTGCGTGATGTAAGTTCAATTTGGCACGTGCTTCCAAAATAACCGAGTTTCATCCCTGTTAAAAATTTGCTGTAGCAGGTAGCCTTCCTTCCTGATTAAATCTTCAAATTTTTTCACAAACTTTTCTGCAACTTCTTTATCTGCATTGGCAGCTTCCCCCATGAGAACACTATGGATGCCTGTTCTACCTTGGAATCTGTGAAACCAGCCTCAACTTGCTTTGAATTCCTCAGTTTGATCTGAGGTACATCCTGGAGTTTTCTTCTGCAATTCTTCAAAAATTAACCTAGCCTTCTCACAGATCATTGCCTGAGTTACTGGATCTCCGTTCATCTCTCTTTCTCTAATCCAGGTGATAAGCAGCTTTTCCATCCCTTCATTGATTGAAGATCTATTCTTGTCAGAAATCTTCACTGCACCAGCAGACATCCATCCTAGCACCCATAATCTTCTCTCTCTTTCTCTCTCTGTTTTGAAAAAATGTTGCCACAGTTGACCTAGGAATGCCATTCTCTTGAGCTACATCTGTAATTGTTTTACCTTTCTGCTTTATCTAAAATTTCTTTCTTCTTCTCTATGCTCAACCAAGTGTGCTTCTTTCCTGAATTATTCCTCTGTTCACTTCTCTTTGGACCCATTCTTAAATTTCACTCAAAAAAATAACTGCAGATGCACAAAACTTTTACTTTCTGAAAAATGCAGAATTGAAAATTAGCACAAACAACAAACGCAGCCCAACAAGAAATTACATCGCACAAATCCATGCACCCCGTGAAATTCAACTGTGGAATTGCGAGGCACCACTGCACCAGATGATTCAGATTCACATATCATTATCTTCAGACCTCCATGAATCTGACTTCATGGAAGTCTATCTCACATTTGCTGTGCCTTAAATACATTCACTGCATGCATTATTCCAATCATTCACTACTGTCCATGCAAAAAACCTGCTTCCTTCTCCGTTGCTCACATCCTCCTTATACAGTATTTGGGAGTGACCTCTTTTCCCTTCAACTATCTCCTGCCATTCTATGAAAAAACTTCAACATTAATACAATAAAAACCCCTTACTAACATATATCTCTATCATTCTCTCTCCTCCTATCGACTACACTGCAAATTGCATTTTCTTAAAGTGTTTTCATACTAAACATTCTAGAGACCAGAAACCACCTTACTTTTCCTCTGGACTCTTTCCAATTTCTTTTCAAATGAAAAGAAATTGGAAACGTTTCGAACACCAAGTGACTAAATCTGTGACCAGAAGTCATTAACTGGTGTAACCAAGGCTTCATACAATGGAACCATAATCTCCTTCCTTCAAGTCAGTCTCCTTGGAATCAGTGCCAGAATTTGTGCTATCCTAAAGTTTTACAAGACATTTTATCAATGTGAACACATTGTAAAGCATGTATTTTCCATCAATCCATTTCTGTATGCAAGCCCTTTCTAACTTTTCCAAAATCCTCACACTACCACTCCAACAATATGGCAAGCTAATAGTTAAGTCTATGCATCTCCCTCTTGTGCAATATGATTATCATATATTTTCACTCCTGTGGAATCTTCCCTGTTCAGTGACTCAAATTATATAGCCTGATCACAAGGAACACTCTTCATCTGTGCTGATATTCTATCATCCCATCTCCTCTTGCCAAATTCTTATTTAGTTTGTGCAACAGCTTTAGTACCTCCTCATGCACCCAAGTTTCTTCATCCAATGAAAAGAGCAGTGAGATCAATGTTGCATACACCAGGTTAATAATTTTTAGCAAAATGGGCACTCATTAGTTGAACAATCTCTTCAACATCTGTCACTCACATACTATCTGCAATCAGTAGATATTGTTTCACACTTATTCATTCCTTTACTTGCAACACAATGATAGAATTCTTTTGGGCTGTCTTTAGCTTGCAGAGCAGAGCCAGTTTCTTTTCATGGTCGTACTTAGCTTGCCATACAATAATTTAACTATTCTGGCTTGCTTTTTTATGATTTTCATAGTTTACATCATCCTTCCACATCTTTTCCTTAAGAATTCCTTGCTTAAGGTTACACATCGTTTTCACTCCTACCCTATTTATTCTTTGAACTCTAGAGACAAATTCCACTTTTACCTCATTTAAGCATTTTTTTTTAAATGTCTCCCATGCAGTATCCTAATCTATCAACAGATACCATGGGACAGAACTCAGCATATGCTTCAGCTGGTCATATACCTGCTTTGTAGTTCAGCATGTAACTATCTGAATGGAACATCCAAAAATTGAGCCACTTCAAGTCATTGCAGCATGATCACTGTCACCAGCCAGAGACAAACAGAACTGTTGCACTTTAAATGAACCCCCCCCCCCAACACTACAATCAGATCTAAAACTCTTTGACCACGAGTTCCTTATGCTGCATAATGCTTGGGAAAGTTGTCTCGCAACTGCTGAATAAATTCAGCTTCATTCTATTAAGATTTTGGCACTACTCAATCAATGTTTGGATAATTAGTCATCCATGATGATGTTTACTTAGTAATACATTCTGTCATCACTAGCAACCAATCCATTAGATCTGTAACAGTAACTCACCAGGTATTTGATCTTATTACACTCCACCTCATCAGATGGCTTCAAACTTAATGCCAGATGAAAAACTTACTAGTATTGCAGTCATAGTTTTCTACCCTAACTGCATTCAATATCATTAGCAGCACACGCTTCCTCCTCTCCTGTCTATCCTTCCTAAAGTACTGTAACATTTACACTCAATACCAGTTAGTATATCAGTCTCTGATAGCCAGGTAAAACAAATGTCCAGAATGTGAGGCCCAAGATATTGACCAAGGTAAATAGTTTGCAAAATGGACAAGTATGTACTTTGAAATATGGACAGTCTATATCAAAAATGGACTGGTGGCTAATATGTTATAACAGTTATAGAAATGATAATCTTGGCAAATTATTTTCTATAAGTCACTTGTAATTGTTTTATTTTCTATGTGTATTAGCAGCCTGTAACAAGTGCATTTTCTGTAGTCTGATGATCTATTCATTATTTTTTTTTTTCTAAGAGGGAAATCTTGTAAAGAGATATCCGATAAGCCTTTAGACAACTATTGGTTTAAATGATTATTTACCTTTTCTATCCAATGATGGGGTTCAAACCTCCCGGTTAGCAGTTTACAGCCATTATTCATGCAACTGACTTGCCATTCTTCTGCTATGTCTCCAAAATGTAGGAATAAGTTATGTGTTCATGGGGCTGATTTGCCTGCTTGTGGGAGAAAAAGTCACATTCCTTAGAGAGAGAAAAATCCTACCATATTTCCTATCCTACCTGATATTTCCTTAGTTGAAAAAAAAGTACTGGTGGTAGATGACTAAAACACCACTTGCCTTGCTTATTTGGGGGGTTATTATTGCCTTGATTACTGCCATGCTTTGTCTCCAGAAGAGAAAGTTTGTTCCCACACTTGACATGCAGTGAACGTGATGCTTGACTGAATATCCACACTAATAATTAACTAAGCAAAATTAATGCCCACAACTTAAATTTGATCAGGTCATTATGTTCATTATCTATTAGTAATGCACCTGTGGAAATATTTCCTATAATGAAAATTATGTAATGATAAAAGAAATAAAATTAATAAATTAGTAAAAGGCAGAATTATGTGTGAGTACTAATTTTAAATTAGTCTTGCTAAGTTTTCTGATTTTTATCAAAAATAAAAAAAAAGAGGCGGGGAATCTATATTGAGCCTCTAACTCAGTAGGTATTGACTAAACCCTTTGGTTCGATTCCCATCCATGATGGGAGGAACCTTTATCTGGTCTTTTGCAACTAAAGGTGAGTTAGTCTGTCTCCTATGGAGGTAGGGGGTTTTTCACCTGGAAATTCAGGTTTTTAATCTCCCAAAACAGGCAAACCAGTCCTGTGAACACACGTCTACAGTCATAAATACTTAGAGCAAGGAAAGCAATGGGAAACCACCTTTTTCCCTAATCATTCCCTGGTAAAATATCATATTGCTATCCATAAGGTTGAGGACTAAAATAACAACATCTACGCATTTGCCGGCTTGGTTGGCCGAGTGGTTAGCATATCTGCTCTCCAGTCAAAAAGGCTACAGGCTCGAATCCTACAGTGGGCATGGATGGTTGCGATTGTCTGAAAATACTAGCGGTGGTGGGCAGTAGATGGAGATGGTGCGGATGATGGTAATTGCAGTTCACCGAACTTCATGGATTGAGTGGTGGAGACTAAGAATTTAAGATTGATGCCCTCTCTCGATGAGTCTTTAGACTCATCGGAGGTGTCATGTAATAATAATAATATCCAAAGGAAATTTAAAAAAAAGATTACTTCTTTTTAAAAATAAATGTCATAAATAAAAAACTGATTATGAGCTCATTATAAACTAAATCAGCGAGGATTAATCTGCAATTTTGTGATGATCTTTATGCAATGCAAATGTAAACAATGCAAACTAGCTAGAGTCTGAATAATATTAGCTGAAAATTTAATAAAGTATTTAGGGTAAAATTACTTTGTCAGCATGAGATAAAAAGTAACAGTTTATGCTAGATGAAACAGTACAAAAGCATCATTTGTAACTTGAGAAAAAGTTGTTCAGAGGACCAAAAAACATCTATATCAATGAGAACTCCAACAGATTACATTCACAATATACTCCTGCCATAGGAAAGGTGCGGGGTGTCCATAGTTCAAAAAAGTAACCTTGCTATATGACAATCCATATCACTGAAAGCTGAGTAAATTGGACATATGTTGCTCATAATGTTGAAGGACAAGGTAATCAATATTCTTCTGATAAAAACAAACTCTCTGTCACCACTTTTTTAAGAAAAGAATATACCAAGTATTATATAAGGAGTCATAAAACAATGTAATGGAGTTTCTGATATTTTTCAATGAACAACGATTTAAAACAGCAATGCGACATGTTTCAGACCATATTATTATTATTATTATTGTTGTTGTTCCGGGCAACTCCAAGGAGCCGACAGACTCATCGAGGGAGGCCCTAACATCATGTCAAGAACAACTATTAGACATTGACACAGTATCTATCATACCTTGCCTTGAACTCATTCATGGTCGTAGCACCCACAACAGACTCTGGAAGCTTATTCCACTCATTCACCACTCTCCAAGTAAAAAACCTAGCTCTAACACCCTTGTCAACCACGCTCTTGCCCAGATTCCATGCATGGCCCCTAGTCCTCCCACTACCAGTCATATTTTCAAAAATATCTTCTGGATCAATCTTGTAGAAACCCTTCAGTAATTTGAATGTCTCAATCATATCACCCCTCCTTTGCCTATCGTCCAATCTCTGCAACACACAAATCTTCAACCTATTCTCATAAGGTTCATTCCACAGACCTTCTATCATCTTGGTCACTCGTCTCTGGATCCTCTCCACTTCCTCCTCATCACGAAGAAACCCTGGTGTCCATAACTGGGCACAGTAGTCCAGATGGGGTCTTATCAAGGCTCGATACAGAGGAACAACAACTTGTTTGTCTCTGCATGTTAAAGTATTTTTCAGAAGCCAAGTGATTTGATGAGCTGATTTAGTCACTTTTGCAATGCCCCCCCTAAACTTCAATTCCCTATCCACCAACATTCCCAAATCCCTGGCCTCATCAATCTCCTGGAGTACGGTTCCACCAATGCGATATACTGCTGCTATTCTTTTCACCCCATAACCTTACACTTTGCCACATTAAATTGACATCCATTTTTCCTAGCCCAGTCCTCCAAACTATCCAAATCATCCTGTAAAATTTTGACATCCTGTGCACTCACAATTGCTCTACCCAACTTTGCATCATCAGCAAACAAGTGAACACTTCCTCTCAAATCCTTTCCTATATCATTGATGAACAAATTGAAAAGCAGTGGTCCAAGAACAGAGCCCTGTGGCACACCACTAGTCACAAGCCATCTTTTAGACTCCACTTCTGCATAAACCACTCTCTGGTATCTCTCCTTCAACCACCCTCCTATCCATCTCACCAACCCTATATCTATCCCCATCTGTTCCAGATGACTGATTAGGGTTCCATGTGGTATCCTGTCAAAGGCCTTGGCAAGGTCCAGT
Source organism: Typopeltis vanoorti (assembly GCF_054136105.1). Lineage (NCBI taxonomy): Eukaryota > Metazoa > Arthropoda > Arachnida > Uropygi > Thelyphonidae > Typopeltis > Typopeltis vanoorti. The sequence continues at coordinate 17,734,744 of NC_143551.1, forward strand.
AGTATCACTGTAAACCTATTACCCCTATCCAGTTCAGCCGTCACTGTGTTATAGAACGTGAGCAAGTTACTGAGGCATGATCTACCCTTCACAAAACCATGTTGTCCCCCATACAATATCCCATTTTCATCTATCCAATCCTGTATTCTTTTCTTGACTAATTTCTCTAAGACCTTGACAATGATTCCTGATATGCTAATCAGTCAGTAATTTACAACAGCAGTCTTGGAACCACCTTTATGCAGTGGAACTATTTTCCCCTCTTTCCACCCCCTCGGTATAACCCAGACCCGAGACTCAAATTAAACAAAATGGTCAAGGGTACTGACAATTCTTTAGCTGCTTCTCGTACGACACGAGCTGGTATACCATCCAATCATATAATATAGTATAATGCAGTATACTCATAAGAATTTCAGAGGCCACTAATGGGCTGCTAATGCACAATATATAGCCTATTCTAGTTAAATAAAACTCACAATCTCAAGGTGTGGCTCACTTCCAATCAGTGAGCAGTGACACTGACAAAAGGATACTTTTGTAGTTGGAGGACATTCCAACTAGATCTACCAGGTGAAAGGTCACCATCACCTGGTTAAATATCACTTGCTTACTAGGAGGCATGAAGCAGCTGATGTTATGGGTTGAATCCCAGAGAAGAGGTTCTGGCTTCCCCCCCCCCCCCACACACACATCAACCTCTTAACATCCAATGAATGTGAATGATACCCTTCAAAACACTGCAATCATACAGTGGAGATCCAGAGCCTTCCCCATCTTTGTAAAGATGAGTAGTGGGACTACATCTTGGACTACCTTCCAAGATGGGAAAGTAAAGCAGTTCTGCAAGCTGGGTGCCAGATAGATTTAACCACACTACCAGCCAGGACGTATATATACGTCCACATTTCCATGGATGCGAAGTGCATATTAAAATTGTAATACCATTGATATTACATTGAAATATATGATGGATAGAAAGCTTTGAGGATGCATATTTGATCTTTAATGGCCGGTAAGGTGGTTAAGAGGCTTCCTAATTATTCTCTCACATCCTACTTGGAAGGAAGCCATAGAATGGTATGCAAAAGGCATTGCTGAGGCCACATTATGGAATGGAAAATGGATTTTCTCTGCATAGGTGAGATGTAGAAGAATACTTCCTCCTACTGCATGTGCATCTGCTTTCTCTTCACCTTTTAAATACCATAATGACACTGTAGTTAAACATTTTCACATTCATTTCACAAATATTTGTGGCATAGACATCTATAAGTGTAACATCACCAGCAGATATCCAAGCCTGATCTTTGGATGAATCCCAAATAACTCTCCTCCCAACAACTCATAGTCCATCTTAACTGCAACTCCTTTTGCCACAAGGGTAGTACTTGTATTTTTGCATTATCTAACATTCCTTGGTACGTGCGGTTAGCCTAGTGGCTGTGCGCTTTGCAACCATATACCTGGAGAAGAAGTGTCCTAGGTTCGATTCCCATCGGAGACGCGAGGAGCTTAAGGATCTTCAGCGTAGTCAAGTTAGCTGGTCTTGAGTATGGACGGTAGAGTTTTTCGTCCAGTTTATTCGGGGGGTTTTCATCCCGCAAAACAGGCATACTGGACCCATGAACACACAGGATACAGCCATAGGACATAACACGGCAAGGAAGGCAATGGGAAACCACCTTGCTTATAGTCACTTCCCTAGTATGGTAGCATAGCTTCCCCTACCTTATTGGAGAGGAAATCATTCCATTCCAATATTCCTTACCAGAACATGCTTAAATCTCTTCTTTTTCGCCTTCCATAGCTAAAGATTTTTTTTGCCTCATTATATATCACTCGTCACTTTCCAACCACTGTCTGTTCTTTGTTACATCTCTTCTATGGGCACTTTCATGTGCACTATTCAGCAAAACTGGCATAGCTACTCAACATTCTTTTAGTTAAATTGCTGACTCACTACTACTCCAATTCACCTTTCATTCCAGCTCTTCAAAAATAATATCAACAGATTACTTTCTCTTGACCCTTATCTACACACAGTATTGATTAAATATAATACTGTGTCTTCCGGCATGTGCAAGCAACATAAATAACGGCTAAATAAATTCATTTCGAAACATAAACTAAGATAACCCAGAATTATTTAGTAACCTCGTAGTGAAAAGTCATGCATTATTACCACAAATCACTAATTACACTGGACAAAAACGACAGTGAGAAAGACTACATTTATTTAATATTCTCTTTATTCATTAAATCAAACTATTTACTAGGAAAAGGCATTTCAAAAAGACGCAATTTCATCCGATTAAGAGATTGTATATACTGAACCTTGTAAAATAATCATCGAATTTCCAAAAGAAGAGGGGGGCGACATCACCTCACACTACGAAGAAGTTTAACTATATGAAAATATCTCGGATGGTCAGTATGGATGATGTTTATTATAGCTAGAATGTTGTACGCAAAAATGTCAATCGTTTTGTAGCCACAAAAGCACCAAATGAGATAGTCTTGCAATGATTTCTTAAACATCCTTCAAGTATTTAAACAAGTCTCCCAAACCAGTTTGACTCGATTATTACTTAAGTAGAATTTGACTCTTCGTTTCTTTCTCTCAAAAATACACACACATATTCAAACACTTTCTCATATCCCAATACACGTCTTATTGTTGCTGCCTTTCCAATAAAAGGCAACACATAAGATATTTTTTTTTTTTTTTTTTGTTTCCGAGATCAGACGCAAATATCTGTGTAACTAAGCGACAGCATTCGAGCGAAGCGCGGTTTTTTCCCTTTCATGTTTCATCGCACAGTGTTAAATTGCTTGGTTAAAACCCACATATTAATATTTTTATTTTAACGAAGATGAAACTCTGCTGATAACAAAGCTGCAACATAAAGAAGTCATACCAGCTGAGGAAAGTCATAAAAATAGTTCATTCCACCTTAGCTATGTTTACAAATAAAAATGAATCGGCATTTCATACCTTTGGCTGTATATCACAAAACACTTTCGTCATGACATGCTTAATAAAGATCAGTGGAGTAAATTTCTGACAGAACGCGATGCAAATTTATATGGCAGTCAATCAAAACACACGTCAAAACATCCACTTTCAAACAACTTTCTTGAATCCTCCGACACAGTAAAGATCAACTCCACATCTGCACGCGATTCCTCTATCTTTTGTAGCATTCTTATAGTGACACACAAAGCCCGCCACCTATTGGAGAAAATCATAATGACTCAAATCCTACACGGAGGATATGAAAGCATGCGGGTGGTTTGAATGATACTAACAGTCTGCCTGCTTACACAGTTTCAAAATTCATGTCACATCGCAGTAATATAATGATTCAATTTTTATACCTTTTAATAACAAGTTCTCTATGTATAAGAAATAGACAAGCCTACAGAAAATGAAAAATACATTCAAAAAAATATTCGTAACTATTTTAACAGTAAAAGCAAAAAACGTGGTTGAATGTTTATGCATGTGATAACTTAGGTTATCATAGTAATGGTTTTATCAGTGTCAATTTGTTACATATGAATGTTATAAGCATTGTGCTGAGATGCACTTTTGAATAAATTTAGTGAAAATTTTTAATTGGGTTCACCAATCTGAATGAGTGGCTTTTCTAAGACTAAAAATATCAACGTTACGGTAATATGTTACACTAATCAACATTGAGTGTTTGTATTATTGGCATGACAAAAATTACCGAGGAAATAATTATTGGATATGTTTGTGCGATTATATTAAAAGTACTTCAGTGATGATTTATCAATATGTGTTAGATATCCATTTGGATGCTTCTTTAAAGTTACGGATGTAATTTTTCTGCTAGATATTTTTGAATTTGCATGTGAAAAATTGTATGTTGGTCATACTTGGATCGTTTATTGGCTGTATATGTTTGTAGCGGATAGTGGTTGTTAGGCCTAACAACCGGATTGGTTGTATAGCGGACAGTGGTTGTTAGGCCTAACATTGTATCTCTCTCATTGTACATTATTTAATGGTTATGCATAATAGTTTACTTACATTATGAGTTAGTTTTTATGAGAATGGAAATAAAGTTGCTTTTGAAGTGGAATGATAATCAGGCCACTGTGTCCAATATTTATAAGTGCTTGCTTTCTAGTGAATCGCTTATTGATGTAACTTTAACATGTAAAGGATTCAGTTTAAAAGCTCATAAAATAGTGCTTGCAGCATGTAGTCCTCTGTTTCAAACTTTGTTAGTGGAAAATCCATGTAAGCATTGTAATGATTGTAAATATTTTAATGATGTAAGATATATGATATACGGATTTAAAAGTGGTTGTGGATTTTACGGTTATTTCTGGTGTATCTCGTGATCGTTTGCCTGAACTTTTGAAAATTGCTGAAACACATAAGGTGAACAGCCATGCACAACTCATCAGCATTAATTGCCAAGGAAGTAAGGAGAAACAGTTGATCAAATTTCATCGCAACTAGATGAAATGGAATCATCATATGTTGAAGAAGATACTACTTTGTCACCTGCTGCCTTGTTGGATGCTGGGAATATGGAGGAGTGGGATCAAATATCAACACACGCGAATGAATCGGACATACTGAAGAATATGATAGTGATGTAACTTCTGCTACGTTGTCGTCTGCTGGTTTGCTGGATGCTAAGGTTGTGGAGGAGACATTATTGACATTATTGTCAAAGAATAATGCTAGTGGATCTTGTTATGCAGAAGTAGGCGAAAAGATATCAATACATGCTCAGCCACGGATTCTGATATCGATTCCATTGGCAGATCTGCAGCTAGGAATTACACCCAGGGAATCCGCTGTTGCCAGACCAACACTATCGGGCCTTCCCTTGGTGCCTTGCAAGGGAAACTTGCACGAGAACAAGTGTGGTTGTAACAGGAAGGGAAGGAAGGTAATAAAAAAATAAAAACTTTGATGGAAAACAGAAGAGGACCTCCATATCAAGGGATGCTATTTTAGATGGTGGTAGCATCAAAGAAAGAGTGCACTGTCTTGAATATGCAAAACTCAAATGTGTTAGCAACATCAAACAAGAGAAACAATAAGACTGATCATGCACATGGGATTACTGAGACAACGTCGAGCATTGCAAAGGACTTTAGCGGACGTATGCAAAATTTGACAAACCGAGTAACTGACAGTTCATCTCTTGTTTCCCATCCTACCAGTGTTCAAAAAAATAATGTTAGGTGGTATGTTTGCTTAATGTATGCCTCAGACTTTAAGAAAAACATGTGGTATGAAGTTAAGAAGGATTTGTATATATGTGGGAAATGTAAACTTATTGAAGAGATGATACATGAAAACATAAGGCCGAATGTGCATAAAAGCGAGAATGATTCTGGGATGAGTGAAGTGCGGAAATGAGATTCTACTGGAATTTAGGGCGCTCCACAGTCACTGCAGACAGCACAAAGTGAGATTGGGGAGTTGGATAAGAGAATGGAAAGTATGAATTTGGTAGAGATGGATGGAAAGGGGAGGGAAAAGTTAAGAAAATAATACTAGGAGATCTGATGATTCGTAATAGAGTAAAAACCAAAGATGTCTTTAAAGAATGTTGGCTGGGAGTTAGGTTAGAGTGTGTTACTAGAGCTGTAAAGAGAGGTGATAGTGTAGACTAAATGATTTTAATGATTGGGACGAGTGACTTGGGGAACAGCATAAATCGTGTGGCAAGGGATTTGAAGATGTTGGAGAGTGTTAGAATTAAGAGTAAAAGTGCTAGGGTAGTCAGTGTGCTGCGCAGATATGAGAGTCGAGAAATGAGAAGGGCATTGATGATGAATGAATTGGTATCTAGGATATGTAGGAAAAGAGGGGTGGGATATTATTATTATTATTATTATTATTATTATTATTATTATTATTATTATTATTATTATTTGATACCTCCAGGGAGTCCAGACCCATCGAGGGAGAGTGTGCCAACAGCATCGAACTATTGTCCCCTTCCAACTACTAACCGCGCTCAAACTTAACTTAACTGAGCCATTAGTATCAGAGGCTCTACCTTTACGGCAATGTGGATGTATGTGAGGAGTTTGATGGGAGAAAGGAATTATATGCCGATGATGGTCTGCCTTTGAATGAGTGCGGGAATAAACCTTTACAGAAGCTGTTTAGCGATTATATGTGGTTATTAGATCAGGGAAACGACAGTAGAGTTATTAGAATAGGAAGGGACAAGGACGGTTGACAGAAATAACAATGACAGGGAGGCGGGGAAAAATGAAGAGTCAATGGTAAACCTTAAAAACACCCTCATCTGTTTATATATCAATGCGAGAAGTATAAGGAATAAGTCAAGAGTTTATAGTATTGATTAATTACAGTCCAGCCTCAGAAAATAGGAATATCGGAAAAGTTGTTGATCAGAAATGTTATCTTGACTGGCATTGTAGTTGATGGATATAGTATTTTTAGAGAAGAGAGAAATTATAAAAAAACGGGGGGAGGGGCTGTTTTACTGATGATAGCAAATGAGTTGTATCCATATAGGTCTGCAGAAGTAGGGGAAAAATGAAGTTTGAAATAAACAGTGATTTTGAAATTGTATGGTGTGAAATAAATTTACTAGAGAGATATTTAGTCTGGGTGTGTTACAGACCTCGAAATAATGAACGATATGAGAAAGAAATGTATAGGCAAATTAGTTTAGCTAATTTTTCGAAATATAAATTAGGAAGAAGAAATAACTTATGGGAGAAAGGAAAAAGATTTTCTTGAATTCTTAAGGAATCACTATCTCCTACAGTTAATGATGGAAGAAACCCGTGGGGTGCTTAAGGGCCAAAGCTGTATAACTGAGAGGAGACCTCCACATAGCCTTTAAAGGAATGCGGAGAACCGACCAGGGCTTCTGACCTAATGTCCAATCCTCACCTTCTCGTGGTGCACCCTGTTGGGTATCTACTTGGATACTGAACGAATGAGGATGGGCTGGCAATTTGGGATTTAGCCGACCAAATTGTATTCTTATTGGTTAAACCAAAATAAAAATTGATAGTACAACATGACAAAATTTCATGCCGGCTGGGGCGTCGCCCGGTTAAACAAGGGCCCCATATGTTTTCGCCACGGAACCAGGGCGAACAGCAAAAAGTCAGCTACTGGAACAAATCTGAAAAAACACCCCAACTCAACATCCCCAGAGTTAAAGATCGGTACTATCAACATAAGAAGCCTGAATGGCAAAGAAATGGAGCTAGCCGAGGAATTAAATAAGTACCAGATCGACATAATAGGGGTGACTGAAACAAAAAAGACAAAAACTGGTGAGATCTTTCTAAGCAATAAATACAAAGTGTTATATTCAGGCAATGACAATCAAAGAAAAGGAGTAGCCATAGTATTCAACACAAAATACAAGGCTAATCTTCTTGAATGGCAGGCAGTCTCAAGTAGAGTAATGTGGGCAAATATGAGAATGGGGAACTTGACAATGATACTTATTTGTGCCTATGGTCCCACAGAAGGTTCTACTAAGGTAGAAGTGGAAGAATTTCTTGAGGCTTGAGAAAAAGCAACTAACACAATGAAAAAAGAAAAGTTGGTCCTTGTTGGGATCTAAATAGCAGAGGAAATGATTAAATAGTAGGAAATGATTGTCAGCCATACAATTTTCCCAAAAATACTTTGGGAAAATTTGGAGAAAAGAGCAAAACTAATAATAATGGCAAATACTTGTTGTAATTCTGGTCATGACATGGACTGGTTATTACTAACACCATGTTCCAGCATAAAAATGTGCACAAATTCACATGGAGAGAAGAGGCAAGGAATACAAAAAGTCTGATTGACTATGTTATTGTTGATTGTGATGTTTTCTCCCTGGTGCAGGACACCAGAGTGTACAGAGTATTTGAAATTGGAAGTGATCTCCATTTAGTCTTGAGCAGAATAAAATTGAATTTCATATAGAAAAGAATGACATGTAAGAAAATTTTATAAAAGTTGAGCAGCTCTCAGATGTGAACTGTAGACTAAAATACACAAGGATTATTGAAGATAAAATGAAAGAGTTCGAGAACAGGAAACAAACCTTGGAGATTCAATGGTAAGCTTTGCAGAAAACTCTGATTGAATCAGCCAGAGAGGCATGTGGTAAGGTTGTGTGCAAGGGTAGAAAAATCAGAATCCATGGTGGAAGTGAAGGAAAAGAAGAAAGCATGTCAAAAGTTCCTGGCAAATAAGTCGGGTTGTGCGCTTAGAGAATATAGAGACAAATGCAAGAATGCTAAACACCGTGTAAAACTAGCTAAACAAAAGTCATGGGAGGACTTTGGAAAGAATATAGAAAATAAATATCAAGAAGGTGGCAAACTATTCTGGAGGTTGTTGAAGAAGCTTAGGAATGGAGGAAAGAGTGCTGTAAAAGGAGTTAGAGATGATAATGGTGACATGAAAATGGAAGAAAAAGATATCTTTGATGTATGGAGTAATTACTTTGAAAAACTGCTAAATGAAACAAGCAGTGATTACAGCACAGCGGTAAAAAGCACTGCCCAGGCATGCAGTCAGGAATACATATCCATACTTGAAGTAGAAAAAGCCATCAAAGGCTTGAAATGTGGAAAGGCAGCAGGAGTAGATGATATTCGACAGAAATGCTGAAGTATGGTAGTATAAGAGTCTTACAGTGGCTGCACTGCATAGTTCAGAAAGCCTGGACAGGGTGACGAATTCAAAACGAATTCAGGCCAAATAGATGCTGTCAGTATCAGATCTTCACTTTACGACAAATAGTCGAGAAGGCATGGGAATATAACAAAAACCTATATTTAAGTTTTGTCGATTTGGAAAAGGCATATGACAAGGTGCCAAGAGAGAAGCTATTAAATACGCTGCAGTTATATGGTGTGAATGGGGCGTTATATCAAGCAATACTTAGTCTTTATTTGAGTTGTAATTGAGCAGTTGGAATTAAAGGAAATACAGGAAGATAGTTTAATGTTAAATCTGGTGTGAGACAAGGTACATTATCTCCTCTGTATTCATTATCTATATGGATCACATTATGAAGGAAAGTGGTATCAAACATTATATCAAAATTGGAGATGTTAATGTCAGCTCTTCGCTTTATGTGGACGATTTTATACTTCTAAATAAATCCGCTACAAGTCTGCAAGATTCTCTGACTAAATTGAATAACTGTTGTAATAGATATGGTATGAAGATCAGCAATAAAAAGAAAAAGACAATGAAAATAGGCAGAAGCATTGAAAATGTCAACTGCATTGTGAATGGTGAACCTGTGGAACAAGTAAAACATTTGAGCTACTTAGGCACGATTTTTAGTGAAGATGGTAAATTATATATGGAAATAGACAATAGAATGAACAAAGCTAGTATAGTAGGAAGTGAATTGAATAAATTCATATGGAATAAGAGAGAATTTAGTCGCAACACTAAATTAGCTGTATACAAGACAGTGTTCAAACCAATTTTAACTTATGGATCTGAGAGCTGGGTCAGAAGTAAAACACTTGACCAGAGACTAGAGACTGCAGGTATCAGAGTCCTCAGAAAGATTAGTGGCGTGAACAGATGGCATCAATGGCAATATCATATTAAAAACGAGGATATATTAGGAAAGAATTCGACATTGTCAGCATCCAGGAATGCATTAGCAGAGCTAATCTCAGGTGGTATGGTCACTTAAACAGAATGGGCGAAGAAAGATTAGCAAAACAAGTGTTCTCTGCCAGGTTGGCAGCAAAATGACCCAGAGGAAGACCAAGATATATGTGGATTGATTAAGTGCCTTTGACGATAGAAATATAAGATCTGATAATATTGGAGTCTTGACAAGTAACAGACTGATTTGGAAGAAAATTGTAGAAAGGAAGTTAGTAATGATGTAATTTTTTTCATGTAGTATTATCATATCCTGTACAGTCCTTGAGGGTACATGACAGGAATTTGATGATGATGATGATGGAACCCGTGGGCAAAATGTACTGGATTTAGTGATAATGTCAGATAACGTAATTGTTAACAACATTGCCGTAAGATGATAACAGCGGTCATGTAGTCCTGACCTGGAAGGTGCTAATGCATGCAGAGGCATCTAGAATAGAGTAAAAGAGCACATGTGGAACTATAGGGCATGAGATTATGGAAACTCAGAAAACAACTTGAAGGAGTTCTATAACTTGAAGGAAAAGATATTAATGTGGAGTGTATCATCGTTAAGAAGTATTTGATGAGGGCAATAGACTGCATGCCTAAATCAAAAAGGATTAATAAAATAGGTGTTAAATGGATGAAGAGGGAAATTAATCAGGAATTGCAGAAGAGAAGATTATGAAGAAAATATAAACTTTGAAGATGTGAACAGTTGCATGAAATATATAAAGCGCATTCAAAAAGAGTGACAAGTATAACAAGAAAGGCGGAATTAGACTATAAGAGGAGACTAGTGAAACAGGCTACGAAAAATCCCAGATAATTTTTCTGTTATGCAGCTAGCAAAAGAAAGAATGATTATGGGAAGATAACTCTCTGGATAGAGATGGCGTAAAAGTGACCAAGCAAGAAGTTATTGTGGAGTTGTTCAGTGATCATTTTGTTAAAGTTTTTCACACTGATGTTAGTGATACTATTCTAAGGAAACGTTAAATTGAGGAATCAATACTTCAACCCAGTTCCTTGAAAGTCAATGACGTAGACGTCTATGATTGCTTTAGTCATATTGATGCGTATAAGGAATTGGACTAAATGAAATTCCACTATGTTATGAATGAATGCGCTAAGGAACTGACACTTCCTTTAACTCAATTATTTAATTAGAGTCTAGTGACCTCAACATTCCCTAATGAATTGAAAGAGGGTAAAATTTTTCATTGCATAACGGTGGAAGCAAAACGGATGTTTCAAATTACAGACTAGATTGCATTTCTGGGGTGGTTGTTAAGATCTTGGAGAGATTGGTTAGGAATAGAATACAAAATTCCGTGGACAAGGAAAATATCTGTATAGAGGTCAGGTTTGTTAAAGGGAGGTCTTGTTTTACAAATTTGCTTACATTTTATAAGAAGATGACTACCGTCGTGGATAAGGGTGATTCACATACAGTGATACTTCTGGATTTTACAAAAGCATTTTACAGCCTACCACATAATAAACTGGTATATAAGTTAAGGCAAATGGGATTGAAAAATCAGTTGGTTGATTGGATAGCAGACTGGTTTTCTAATCGATATCAAACGGTTGTGTACAGAGGTGCCACATCCCTCAGGAGGAGAGTTACCAGTGGAGTCCCACAGGTTCTGTTCTAGGGCCACTGCTTATATTTGTTTGTTAATAATATTGCGAGTGGTCTACAAACTGATATTCAGCTGTTTCGGATGATGCTAAGCTAGGAAAAGTTATTAGGATTGATGAAGATGTATTGGTGCTTCAGAGCGATTTGAATACCATGTGGGGAAACAATTGGGGATGTTAATTTAACACCAGCAAATGTAAGATTTTGCACTTTGGATCTCAAAAAGTAGAACGGCGTATCATATTGGAGACATTGTATTACAGGAGGTGGAGGAAGCATGTGATCTTGGGATATTGGTGGATAAAGAATTGAATTTCCAGAGATATATTACAAAAATAATAAAAACAGCACAAAGAAATGCCAGTGAACTAAGAAGAACACTGACAAGCAGAGATAAGGATGTGGCCATTCCGCTGTAGAAGGCTTTGATTAGACCACATCTGGACTACTGCGCATCGGTTTGGTCACCTGCGTTCCTAGGTGAGAAGTAAGCTGCGAAAAAAGTTCAGAGGCGAATAACAAAAGCAAATATCAGGGTTGTGGAATACTGACTATGAAGACAGGCTGAGAAAATGTGCATTACAGACGATAGTCAAATGGCGGAAGAGGGGTGATATGATTGAGATTTAATTGCTAAGGGACGGTTATCAAACATATACCGAGGACATTTTTCACAGGGTTGAAGGAGGGAAGAGGACAGAGACAAGAGATGATTCTTGGAATTTGTATAAAGGTGTGGTGCATAAGTGAGTGTCTCATGAGATTTTTGCATGGAGAGTGGTTGGTAATTGGAATTTATTGCCAAATGAGATTGTGAGAGCAGAAACATTGAACCAATTTAAGCTGAGGTATGATAAACATTATCTCTGTTAGAATGCATCTTACTATAGCCTGCATCGATGAGTCTTGGCGCCAGGAGGTGTTTGTATAATAATAATAATAATAATAATAATAATAATAATAATAATAATAATAATAATAATAATAATAATATCACTTATAAATAACAAGACAGTCATGCATAATTTCAGGCGGGAGCAGCAGAGTTTATCTCTCCTTGAAACCCGAGTTTTCCTCCTGTAAAATAGGCAAACCAGCCAGAAAACACGATTGCTCAACAGACAAAAACACACACACACATCTGTGAAGCCGACAACAAAACCGGCCTTTGGTCGAGTGGTTAGCGTGTCCACTTTCCAGCCAAGAGGCTGCGGGTTCGAATCCGGCATGGATGTTTGTGATTGTCCTACAAACTTTGTGTGGAAAGGAAATCTGCACCCCTACCACTTATTCTAGCAAGACTTTACTCCAAAAGAGGTAAGGGAGTGACCATACGGCGTCTACGGACTTGACGTCCGTAGATGTGAAAAAAAATTTTGGGGAGCGAACCGTGTAGTGTTCAGGTAGTCTCTTGAGATGAGTCATGGGACAAAATTGGTGCTTTGGATTACACGGGATCAATGATTAGGCTAATGCTTTAATATGATAATGCTAATGCATTTGGGTAATTTCCAAGGGTCCGAGTGGCAGAAGGATGCAAATGGTATAGTATTTGACGGTTATCGAACGTGTCATACTAAAAAAAAACTTTAATATTAAAATATAATATTAAAATTTCCCATCTGTTTTATATAGATGACTTGAAGTTATATGAAAAATCGGTACAGCAAATAGATTCGTTACTGGACACAGTTCGTATTTCCAGTTAGGACATCAAAATGGAATTTGGGTTGGATAAATGTGCAGTTTTATCTATTTAACGAGGAAAAAATTAATAACGCTATCAATTTTTATTTGGTTCAGGAGAAATAATATATAAAAGCAATTTCAGCTAACGAACACCTGGTTTATATTCCTATTTGTTTATAGGAATATAAACTATTCATTTTAGAAATTATAAACTTTACAACTGTGTTATAAATAACTCTTTTAATTTCCGGACGTTTCGATCTTCATATTAAAATCATCATTGGGAGTATATACAAATATACAAGCACAAGCTGAGTTACATTACATACAGTGAGTAAAGAAACAATGAATTTGATCACAGGTTATTCTACTGGCATGACCTCTAGTGAGAAAAAATATTTTAAAAAATAAAAATAAATAAATTAAAAAAATTAAAATTAAAATAAATTTTAAAAAATTACCAATTAATTATTTAGAAACTACATTAAAGCAAAATTCTATTTGAGATAACATGAGAAAACATTCTTTCTTATGGATAGTCTTCTTTCAGTAACAATGATGTCCTATTTTTAACATTGCAATTGTTATTTTTGATTTAGGACTCTGGATAACCTACAGTCCTGTTTACTCTTAGAGAGAAAGGTTCTGTGGGTAGAATATGTGCCTTCCATATGCTTGGGATTTTTAGACCATCATTATTGTTCAGATTTGGTTTAATGTTGATCTAAAAATCCCAAGAATATGGAAGGCACATATTCGAAACCTTTCTCCCACGGAACCTTTCTCTCTATTAGTTAACTATAAACAGGACTGTAGGTTATCCAGAGTCCTAAATCAAAAATAAAAATTGCAATGTTAAAAATAGGACATCATTGTTAATGAAAGAAGACTATCCATAAGAAAAAATGTTCTCTCGTGTTATCTCAAATAGAATTTAGCTTTGTTATAGTTTCTAAATAATTAATTGGTAATTTTTCTTGTATTCATTTTATTTTTAATTTATTATTTAAATTTTTTTTCTCACTAGAGGTCATGCCAGTAGAATAACCTGTGATCAAATTCATTGTTTCTTTACTCACTGTATGTAATGTAACTCAGCTTGTGCTTGCATATTTGTATATACTCCAGATGATGATCTTCATATGAAGATCGAAAGGGAAATTGAAAGAGTTATTTATAACACGGTTGTAAAGTCCATATTTTCTAAAATGAATGCTGACCACCGTGTAACACTAAAAGAAAGGAATATAAACTAGGTGTTTATATTCCTATAAACACATAGGAATATTAGAAGCCAGTGATATTCTCCACTCGAAAGTTAAACAACAGGCAGTAACGGAATGCACCAATTATGCACCAATATTCTGAAAACAAAACTTAATGGGTTAAACACAATTAGAGCAATGAACTCTTCAGCCATACCAGTGATCCTACACACATACAGCTGGCACAATACATTGGACAAAAGATGACTCGGGAAAATTGGACCACCAAACTAGAAAATTAATGACAATGCATTATGCATTATGTTTAAAAACTTATATCGACAACAGCACTGAGCATATGCTTCAGTCCATTTAAGAGCAATGATAAACACATCCGATTACAAAAAATGAACAGCAAAATAACCGATATGTGCGCTTGAAAAATAAACCCTTGCATGGCCAATTTCTTCGAGACGTGGTAATGGTTACAGTATGGACATATTAAAAAAGAAACAGAAGGATTTATTGTAGAGACTCAAGAACAGGCGCTGCCAACTAATGCAATCAAAGCAAAAATTTTGGGTATCAATAATAATAGCTAATAGCAAATACAGATTATGCGATCAGAAAGATGAGACTATAGAACATCTAATAGGGCATACAGCAAACAGCGCAAACTGATTATAAATACCGCTGTGATCAAGTGACCAAAATAATTCATTGCCATCCATGAAAAAAATATGGCTTTCCTACTTCTGGTCGCCGCTAAAATAAAGATAACATTAGAAAACGAAACAGCAAAAATTCTCTGGAACTTTAGAATACAAACTAATTAACCGCATTTGCAACAGAAAAAACCTGACATCGCAATTATTGAACATCGACAGATATGGATTATTGACATCGCTGTACCCAGTGATAACAACATTAACAACAAAGAACTGGAAAAAATTATTAAATATCGAGATCTGGTAATCGAAGTTGACTGGCTGTGGCTTAAACACACCAAAGTCATCCCAATAGATTTCAAAAAATAGCATTTTTGAAATCAAGTGCAATTTTAAAAATGCTACCCAACTATTCACAAGAATTAAACATCAAAGAAGTGAACACATATGATCTACGGAAAACGACATTAATTGGAACAGTCCATATTTTACGACGCTACATGACAGATTCTTGTGTAGGATCTGAATTGCTCTGTATCACCAACCTAATTATTGTATGAATGATATCGCGTTTCGATTCACATAATTGATACTATGTATCGATTATGAGAATAAAATAGTAGTAATAATAATAATAATAATATTTTTAATACTTTATTATGTCTTCCATACATATAATAATTACATTATATAATTATAGAAATTTCAAAATTTAAAAAGTCTAAAAATTACATACCTATAATAATAATATTATTATTATTTTTTTAAATTCAATGATTTTTTATTATTAAAATGATTGCAATGGATTTACAAAATATGTTCTGGTTTCTTTCTTTCTTTCTTTTTTTTTTGTTAACAGTGAATTTCATACAAAGTTCTTGCTTTTCCTATAATGTATTAATAATAGTTACTATAGATGATAATTTATAGTTTGCAATGAAAAGGTTACAGCATTTATAGTATTCTATATAATTGTATAGTTTATAATTTTTGCTTTTAATGTATTTAAGAGCTGAAGTTACACACTTCAATATAATAAATATTTTTTTTTCTGGTGATCTCGGTTGAGATGTAATGTCTCTGCTTGCATCCTCGAAGCTTTTTAATGAGCTTATCTGAGGATGACACCAGTTAGATATATGTATTTATTATTATTATTATTATTGATTATTGATTTGATTGCTGTGTTGGAAGTAGGCTGATGTTTGAGGTCAAATGAATGATCTGAAAGGTCTGATCAAAGTGAAATTGCGATATATTCTGGTGTTATTGCTTCTCTCTTGATGGTTCACATTCATTTTTATTGTGGTCTTCTTTTTTAACTAATTAGGAGACTTTTTTTTTCAGTGTGGCAACCTTTCTATGTCTTCTAAGCTTTTAATTTGTATCAGCTTTGAAGATTGTGACTTCTTGAATATCTTGGCATATCTGATCCACAAAAATTGGTAATTTGTTTTCCATTTTTGCTTTTCTTGCTTGGTACTAAAGATTCTAGTTGAATGGTGTTAAATATTCGGATAGGAAGATTGGTGTATTGTCTTGCAATGCGTTCAAGTCCTTGGCAACTGTTTTTTTCTGTCTGTTGGCTTTTATGAGATTGTCTCTTGTGGACTTGCTTGTAAGACAAACTATGATTGGTGCAGGCCGTGGCAAGCCTTGTTTTTTGCTCTTCCTAGGAATCCGATTTATGGTCTGAATGTCGTTAAGCTGTAGGGGGATATCAATTGCACGGCCTCATTTTAAGACTACATCTCTGAGGTTTTCTGTAGATGCAGATTCAGGAAGACCGTTTATGACAAGATCATCTTTATGTTGTTGCTGATTTAAATGTGTATTGTAGTTTTAGAGAATCAAGTTCTTGACGGAGTTCGGATGACTCTTTCATTAAAATTGTGTTGCCTGTCAGTTAGTGCGTTAATGCTGATTTTAATGTATTTTACCGTTTGCAACACTTCTATGATTGCTGAATTATTATGTTTGGCCAAATCTTCATATTCGCTAGAATTTTTTGTTATTTGTTCGTTCTGTTTTTCAAAGAGTTCTTGCACAAGATCTACTAAGCTGGCTTTTATAGTCTCTAGACCGTTTTCTATTAGTATATTTAAAAAGTTGAAATTATAGGGCTCACCTGTATTTTTTTTGTCTGTTCAGTTCGTCTTCTGATTTTGCCTCCGGTATAATCGGCTACATCGCAGGTGTAAGGTGCGTTTCTTTGTTCTTCCTGCAAAATAGGCACTTCCATTCCTCGCGTGTTGCATTGGATTTATGTTGTAGGGTTGTTTCGAAAAAGCCGGCATATGTAAAGTGTAGAATCCGACTGCATTTCGTACAGGTTATATGGTTTCTGTTGGACGATAAATTCTTCAGGCATTTGATGCACCTCATGACTCACCTTTCTTCTCATGAGCAACTATAATGTGATTGTAAAGATGGCGACATCCTTTGTTCTTCGCTCTTTGTTGACCCCGGTCCTCTCTGTTCACTTCTCAGCACTTCAAAAGATCAGGAGAACGAAAACATTAGTCAGGATGTGGAAAGAAGTTGTAAATGTCTTAGAGATATCCCTTGGCCTTATTTTGCCAAATACATGAAGTTGAGAAAAGTTGAGTGAATAGTGATATTAGTTATTGGCAGATGATGGAAGTTGGAAAGATCTAAGAGAAGTAGAATGGATGTTGTAGCCTTGCAAGCGGACTTCAATACATCGGTTACCTGGGCAAATAAGTATGGCTACCAATTTAATGTAGCAAAGTTAAGTTTTAAAATTTGGGAAGTGCACAAGTTAATGAGGTTATCTTTTCTTATAGCAAGTTACTGCAATGATATGGATATAATGAAATGATATAATTCCATTATACAAGGCCTTAATCAGACCACATTACTGTGCTCAGATTTGGTCACCTGGTTTTTCAAAAGGATGAAGATGTTGTTGAGAGGGTTCAGAAATGATTGACTAAGGTGGTTTCTCGTCTGAAATTTTGAACATGAAGACAGATTGAGGGAATGGTAAGGGATTAAGTAAGATTAATGTGGATGAGAATTTTCATAAAGGGGTCAGCTGTATAAAGAGAGTGTTAGCAAGTGGGTGAGGAATAGTTTTTTTTGTCTGGAGAGTGGTAAGTGATTAGAAAGCATTGCCTGAGTGTAGACACAGTGAATGCATTTGCTGTTTCATAGTCAAAAGATTCATTGCAGGAAATCCCACTCTGCAGAATTTCCTGTGATGAGCCTTTGACGCCATGAAGGTGTGATAGTGATGATAATAATAAAACCAAAAATACAGATGTCACAACCATGGACAATCAGAGATGGACACTAATCAGAGAATCAAATGGGAAAAAAAGTGAACTTTATTGTATCAAATTTAAATATGAGAATTCTGGATTCTACAGCTACACTTAAAAATGATCTAATGTAAATACATATGGATATGTGAAACTCTCACAGTATGGGGAAACTGTTTTAGGACATAACAGTGAATACCAAAACCACTCTGCTGAATAGCCAACAGAGTAACCATTACCCACTTCTATGTTGTGCGTTTATTAATCAGAAAAAAAAAAACCCAGCTAACACCTTTTTATTCCCGTATAGGGAGTAGGAACTCCCACAATAAAATTTGGGATTTCACAATAAAATTAGTTTTTGAGCTCTAATTAATAGTTTAAAATATGTCAAAAAATCAGCTAATGCCTTTTATTTCCTTACAGGAAGTAGGTGAGGCCTTTAAACCCTATCTAGCTTTTGAGACTGTAGGTAGTTCAGTCTCCACTGGTAGCCAATCAGATAGGTGGCTCATGAATACAAGTGCTGCCATCTCTTAGGGACCCGCTTTCCCGTGCCAGAGATCGACTAACTCAGAAACAGGTCGAAGATAAGCTTAGAAAAAATATATGTATATTTTTTTCATAGATAGGTGGTGTTTTGCACTGCACTCATTTTTGATATTTTATGTACTTTTCATATAAAAACAAAGTGGGCATTGTATAAATTTATAATATTACAAGTGTGTGTATCCAAATTAAGATATCATGGATTGTTGGTTGAGAGGAGTTTTAAACAAAAGTATAACAAGCAGTTCACAAGTTTCTAGTAACAAGGAGACTGATAAGCGGATATTGACGAAAATGCAGATCATGGCACTGGCATTACTTCTGTGGCAGATGAATCCAGAAAACGGAAGTGTTGTTTGTCAATACTAAAGCATCGTTAAGTCATAAAAACGTAAATATGACTCGAGTTATTTATTACTCGGATTCACGACTACAGGAAAAAAAATCCCGAGGCCCTTGATGCGTTATTGTTATTATTAAATGACACCTCTAGGAAATCTAAGAACTCACCGCAGGAAGCCGTGCTACACTGCTAAATACATCTCACCCTCTCCACTACTATCATCACCCAGTATTTTTTGTTTGTAAATTGCGTGTTCTGAAGGCCGATTTGTCTGTACGCGGAATAAAAAAACACTGTTTTTTCCTGGAGGGGAAACCCTTCTACCCACGTGTGAGATAGGCTAACTCACCTTGAATTGAAAAAAGCCCGCATAAGGATTCATCGTCAAGACGAGATTCGAACCTAGGTCTTTTCCAATCGAAGGGCAAAAAGTTCTGCTGCTCTTCCAATTGTACTACGGAGTTATATTTATGCAATAAGATCTTATCAAATACAGTAGTTCTTCAGCACCAGCTAAACTGTGCAGAATTTTGAATATAAAAATTCAGAATATAAAAATAAACATGTCAATGTTTTTTAAAAGAAAGCTTTTTAAAGAAACCTTTTCTCAACCGGTTTCCGAGTTAATCGATCTCTGACATGTGCAAGTTTGTTTTTTCTCCTGGAAACTCGGATTTTTCGTCCCGTAAACTCAAGAAAATCGGCTGTCGAACCCACACTATTTTCAAACATTAAAAATATTGTGTTAAGGTTAGGGACCACGAGATGGCGGCACTTGCTACTCGCCTTCTTAGCTGCATACCGATTAAGTAGTGATAGCCTTGGGCCAGCTATCTCTGATTGGCTACCAGTGGAGATTGATTTGCGCACTCAGTCTCCAAAAGTTAAATAGGGCTAAAACGGCCTCGCCTCCTCTCAATACGGGAAGAAAAAGGCGTTAGCTTTTTTTTTTTTTTTACAAAAGGAGAAATTATACAGTAATCCCCCCCTTATTCGTGGGGATACCTGAAACCGTGGATAGTACCAAACACATATATACTCCACAGTTCATAGAACCGAGGCTGACTATGTGCCAAGAATAATCAATTCATGCTGAAGGGGAGAAAGAAATGAAGGATGAATTAGTTGGTCACCAAAACATGGAATCATGTGCTTTATAAGTAAATTTTCCAACTGTTGCACAAGCAAAGTAGTTAACACTTTAAGAACTAGAATTTTCATAAAAGAAAAGCTAATTTTCCGACGTATTATAATAAACACTCATCCCATGAAATGCATTGATTACCCTAATATCGGAATGGATTCTCCTTCTTCTGACATGCACAGAAGTGTTGAAGGATCTCACATCTGTAAATAAGTGTAGTACCTATGATAAAGTTCAACTTATAAATTAGGCACAGTAATAGATTAACAAGAATGACTAATAATAAAATAAAACAATTATAACAGCATACTGTAATAAAAGTTATCTGAATGTGAATCGAATCTTAGCAAATTCAGTATACCTTTTTTATTATTTGTTATAAATAATTTTATTTATAATTATTATTTTTAGGCCTGTGTAGCTCAGTGGAAGTGGCGCTTGCGTCCTTTGCACTTGGTTGCTTGAAGTCAGACTTAAGTTCAAGTCTAGTCGCCAACTGGAGGAACTTTTTCTAAGCCTTTCTTCGACCGATTCCCAGGTTAGTCGATCTCTAGCACAGGCAAGCGGGTTTTTCCTCCTGGAAACTCGGTTTTTTATCCTGTAAACTCAAGAAAATAGGCTGTAGAACCATATTATTTCAGACAGTAACATATCTTGTTAGGGTTAGGTACCAAGAGATGGCAGCACTTGTTTGCCAGCCTCTTCCTTGGTGGCTGCTATGATTAGTGATAGACAGTTGTTAGCTATCTCTGATTGGCTACCAGTGGAGATTGATCTGCCCACTCAGTCTCCAAAAGCTAGATAGGGTATAGAGGCCTCGCCTGCTCCCTATAAGGGAATAAAAGGCGTTAGCTGATTTTTTTTGATTTTCATTATTATTTTTTTATATTTATTAAGAAAGTTTTTATATTTATATTTATCTGTCCACAATTATATACAGAATTGTAGACAGATAAATATTTTTAAAAAGATAACTGGCAAACATTTAATGAAAATGAAAAACTATAGAATTAGAAATCAGCCTGAAAGAAACAAGAAATGGAAAATCACCTGGAGAAGATAAGTTAGGTTCAGAATTATATAAATATTCAGGAATAAGTTTCAAAAAAAGCTATTATTTTTCAATAAAATCTAGTCAACAAGTAATCCACCAATAGAATGGAAAAAAGCCATTGTGATTCCTATCTTTTAAAAAAAGGTAGTAGAGATGACCCTAAAAATTATAGAGATATAATTATACTAAATTCCTGTTACAAAATATATAGCAGAATTTTAAATAAACTAATAAAATATTCTGAAAACTTTATTTTAATAGTACAGAATGGATTTAGAAAAGGACAATCATGTATAGACCCGGCCTTATGCCTAAAATTAATAATAGGGAAAAGAAGAGAATACAATTTAGAAACACATATTGCATTTATTGACTTTGAAAAAGCATTTGACCAAGTTAAAAGAAACATATTATTTAACATATTAAAAGAAAGACAGATACCAAATAATATCCTAAAAGCTATCACAAGTATATATGAAAATAATCAAATACAAATAAGATTAAATCACGAGCTATCATAAACCAAGGGGTCCGACAGGGATGTCCCCTCTCAGCAACTCTTTTTAATATTTATCTAAATGAAATAATAATAAAATGGAATAAAAATTTCCATCAAGGTATAAATCTTTCTCCTATAGTGAACGTAAATCCTCACTAAATCTATATTTAAAATCTGTAATTAGCTCTGTATTTAAACCTAACCTAGTACAAAAACAAACCAGACTAAAAGTATACAATACGTTAGCCCTACCAGTCCTATTGTATGGAAGTGAAATCTTGACAATAAAACAAAAAGAAAAGGATTATTAACAGCCAAAATGAAGTTTATGAGAAAAATTGCAAACTATATTCTATTCGATCAGAAAAGAAATCATGAACAAATCAAACCAGGAATGAGTATTAGAAAAAATTAAAAAATATAAACATAAATGGATGGAACACGTTCAAAGAATGAAAACAGAAAGATTACCAAAACAAGCCTTAAACTATTAAATTAAATTAATTATTAAATTATTTAAAAACATATATAAAAAATTAGTAAATTGAATTAATGCCAAAACATTAGGAAAAAGAAAACCAGGACGTCGTCTTAAGAGATTCAACGATGCTTTTATGACGTCGAGAAAGTTCACCTTTTTTCACTTAAAAGGAAGCACTTGACGGCTTCTCTTTGGCATATCCGAATTGCCACCATCACAACTCTTGTTTTGGAGCCATTATTAAGTAAAATAAGGGTTACTTGAACAAAGAACGGCGATACCGCGACAGTCGATCTAATAACCGAAAACTAGTCAGAACAGCGCGAAATTTTAAACTACGAATTGTTTATTACTAAAAGAATGAGCCATGCGACTTCGTTTCAGCAATGTAAAATTACATCGACAAAGTGGATATTTGATCCAATGTTATTTCAAAGCCGAATGTAAGTTGATCTGAGAGCTTACGAGAATACAATCGTCGGCATCCCTGAGAAACTTTCATAGTTTCTACAAACATTTGGCTTTGAAATAATGTTGGATCCATTTTGCTGATGTAATTATAAATTTTTTATTTCTGGAATTTTTTATTTAATATTTTCGGACCGGGGTTGACCGCGGATAAGGGAGGACTACAATATTTAAATATATCAACGATTTTATGACGACTCGTGGAATAAGTTGGGAGAAATGTGTCGATGTAGCGATGGTACGAAGTCGATGATGCACCTGTGAAAGGGGAAGTAACACGAATTAAAAATGTTGCTAAAACGTGTATGAGTAGTCGCTGTGTTCTTCATAGACATGTACTGGTTGGTCGAAATATCCCTTCATCTTTAAAATGTATTTTAGATGAAGCAGTGAAAATTATTAAGCAAGTGAAAACACGACCGTTTAAAAACAAGATTATTCAAAATTACATGTGAAGATATGGGCAGTCAACAGACATCTTTGCTAGTACATAGTGAAATAAGATGGCTGGCATTTGGCAGAGTTCTTGTCAGATTGTTTGAATTAAGAGAAGAGCTCGCCAAAGACTTACACAATGACAAATTTCTATTAACAGATGGGTTTAGAAATAAGTTGGGGACCGCTGTTGTATACAGATGTACGGCGTATCAGAAATAAAAGGGCTGAGTTGTAGCATTTATTGAATCAGTATGCCCAGAGATAATTGGCATAAGTGAAACTTGGTTGGATGAGGATGATATACTGTCAGAACTTGAAATGGTAGGATATAGAATTTTCTGAAAGGATAAAAAGATGAAGAGAGGAGGGGGTGGGGTATTGTTAATGGTATCGGAGGAATTGTGTCCTTCAAGAGTCGAAGTGAAAAATAGTGGTATATGTGTGTGAAATTTTTGAAGCTGTTTGGGTGAAGTTGAAATCAGTAGAATAGTATACCTAATAGAATGCTGTTATAGGCCAGGGAATGTGGAGAGTATTGATTGTTTAGACATGTTTTGAAGAAGTAAAAGTAAGATGATCCTAATGGGAGATTTTAATTATAGAAATAAGAGATAGTGTATAATAACAAGAAGAGAGAATTTGTTGAGTTTCTGAGGGATAACTATTTAAAGCAAATACGATGGAAGCAACACGAGGTTTATTGGTGTTAGATTTGGCGATATCCTCTGAGGATGTGGTTGTGAATGAGGTATCAACACTGCCACCTGTTGGAGAAAGTGATCATGAGGTATTGGTATGAAAGGAAGTCGAAAGGAAAGGAACAGGAGAAAATTGTTATCAAGAAGGCCTATATGTGGAACTATAAGGTGGGTGATTATCAGAAACTCCGTAGTCATCCAATGTATTTATTTTAGTTGACTACGGAGCTTCTGATAATCATGAATATTTTTAATAAAAAGTTAAAGAAAAGATGTTAACAGTGCATGGGAAATGATCAGGCAGTATCTAACAGAAGCAATGCATAACTGCATACCAAGTGTTAAGGGAATGAATAGAGGAGTGAGATCAGTGCCGGCGCTAGGGTATTTGCCGCCCGCATGCAATTTCTATCTATGCGCCCCTGTAACAATCCGGTCGTGTGTGGTTCTTTTACGATAATAAAAATTTAAATTATTTGAAATTTCTTAAATAAGTTTTGACAGAACAGCCACACGTTGGTTCGCTAAATGCTAAAAATGAACCGGGGTGTTGACTAGGCAGGATAATCGTTAAAAACCCGAATATTCAAAAAATTCTCAAAAGTTAAAGCAAATTTTGATAAGCCACTTCACTTTAATCATTGAATATGATATAGGGATTATAGCCTTCTCACAGACCCGACTCGCTAACAAAATTAAAATGAATTTTAATTAAAGTTAAAATTTATTTGAACTAAAGTTTAAAAAATTCTTGCATTTTACAAGTTACTAAATTCTTAGTAACTTTTAAAAATGTTTTAATAATTTTTATAAGTGGAACTATCTTTAAGGAAAATAAAAGAAACTCAAGATAGATGAGAAAATAATAAATAATTCAGAAATAATTTGAATACTTATATTAACATACTTATAATAACAAAAATAAATTAAATTACATAAATATACTTGAAATTTTTTTTATTAAAATTTTAGGATTTTGCGCTGATTTTTTTTTTATTCACAAAATTAGAAATAATGGTCTTAACGTCTAATTCGGCACATATATCATTTCAATAGCTATTAACGTCAATCTAACAAGTCTTTTTTTGTGACATACTTGTTCTTAAGTAGGTTTCAATCAATTTCAACTTGGAAAAGGAACATTCACCGCTCGCCACACTAACAGGTAAGGTTAATAGTATTCTTAAAGCAATTGAAAAGTTAGGGAAATGTAAATTATTGGACACAATAAAATCAAGAATATTGAAAGGGTTTTGAATATTTAAATTATCCTTCCTAAAAATATCCCGGAAAGCACATAACTCATCATATAGTTCTGTTGCATTTACGTCTTTATTATCGCCGTCCTTCAAGAGAATTTCTAATTCGTCACAATTTTTTTTGTAAAACTTCGTTATTAATTTGTAGTAATCTATACAAGAAATTGAAATTATCATAGTATGTTTTTAGTTGTTCAAAACGTTCTATTAACGAACACATTGTAACGTCTAGAAGTGTAAAAAACACATTCACTCTAAATTTATCTTCTGGCAATTGTGGCGTTTCGTCCTGACGCTCGTAGTCAAATTGCCGTGTCTTCTTTCGTCGTCGAACTTCCGTACTAGTTTTAAATTCTTGTTCTCCATCCACCTCTTCTCTCAGTTCTTTTGCCGTTTTTAGATCTCCTTTAAAATTTTTACAATTCTTACAAGAGTTTCTGATTGATACTCTTGTAAGAATATTTTTAAGTTTTCGATAGATTCTAAAACAAGTGTAATGTTACTAAGATGAAAAGCCAAACGGCTATTTTTCTGGCGACCTTAATTAAAATTAAGGGAATAAAAATCCCTTTTTCAAGTGTAATGTTCATATTTTTGTCTTGAAGCATTTTACTCACAGGGTTAAGTAAATCATGCCAAGCTATAAGAGAGCAAATAAATTTGTAGTTCTTTATTTTAGCACATAATATTTGTGCTTCATGCTGAGTTTCTTTATTAAAATTTTCATTATTTAAAATCTCAAAAAGTGCATCGTAAATTTCTCCCAACTGATATCGTAGAGGGCGGATTGCATTAATTTTACTTTCCCATCGCTTTTCTGATGGCTGTTTCAATGTTAAATTTTTGAAGAACTTTAAAAGGATTGCCCAACGTTTGTGAGAGAATGAAAAGAAATTCTATATTTCTGGAATAATTACAAAGAAACTAATTGTATCTGCATTCACTTTGGCTGCATCGTTAATGATTAAATTTAGAGTATGAGCAGCACATGGCACGTAAAAAGCTCGAGGATTTTTGTTCAAATTCAAATATTGGCTCCAAAAGCCAGTTTTGGAGCCAATATTTTTTTCCTTTCATATTTTTTTCAATATTTCCCTTTCAATATTTTGCCCCATTGTCATACCCTTGACCTCGCATGTCTCCAATGGTAATATTCCATTTTTCCAGCTGTTCCATTATTGTTTCACATAAACGACGTCCTGTGGAATCTGATATATCTGCAAAACCAAAAACATTTCCCCTGATCTTGACAATTCCATTGTCACAGGAAACAAAGCGAATAATAATAATAATGTTCTGTTTTACTTGCATCAGTTGTGCAGTCTAAAATTATGGAATATTATTTAGATTTTCGAATTGATAATAAAATTGTATCCCTGATTGCGTTACTTAAAGTTTTGCAATATTTCATTTTGACAGTCTTTACTCAAATAGCGTACTCTATTGTTTCGTTGTAGGATCCTTTCAACATGATTTTCCATAACGGGATCAAACTTCGCAAACAGTTCGACTAATTTTTAAAAATTGCCGTTATTCCTTTCATATAATTTATCAGATGATCCGCGAAAGCTAAATTTTGGCTACCAAGGAATTTTATAATTTCAATCAAGCATTCTAAAACACTCGTCCAATGTTTCTTTTCCATTTCATACATGCTTTGAGTCTGGCAATCTATAGTAGTTTTTTTTTTTTTTTTTTTAATTTTATCAAGTTCCTTCCAGTTTAAGAAAATTTTCATGTGAGTTAAACTAGTCTCATGTCTATGCAAAGTTGTACTTACATTTCTCCAATCGTTATAACCTTCTACAAAACTATTTGATTCAGTAGGTGCGAAAAGTTTGCAACAAAAGCAAAAAACAGAATTTAAAGTTTCGGAATAAATGAGCCATGTTCTTGGCACGAGCTCCCCGTTTTCCATTTTTCTATTATACGTAGGCTGTTCAATAAGTAATAAGACTATATTTATACAGAAAACAGATTACCTTTAATCGTCATGATTTACATGGTCTTTTTCGAAGTAACTACCGTGAGACTCGATGCATTTGTCCCAACGTTGCGTCCACTTCTTAAACACATGTGAGAGGCCGTTTTTTGAGAGTTCTTTCAAAACCGCCTCCGCAGCTTTTACACATGCTTTGTTGCTTTCGAAATGGCGGCCTCTTAGTGGTTTCTTGAGCTGAGGAAACAGCCAGAAATCGCACGGTGCGAGATCAGGACTGTATGGAGGGTGGTAGGATATCTGTGTTGTTCTTCTGCAAAACGTCCACTACACAACCAGCAATATGTGGCCTTGCATTGTCGTGGAGCAATAAGAAGCAATTCTTCAGAAAAGGACGCTTCCTGTTGACGTGCGTGATGATAATCGCTGCTGTGTTCATCATTGTCTCTGTAATGGAAGTTGAAGGTCTTCCCTCACGTTCAAGATCTTCCACATTTTGCCTTCCTTCCTTAAAAGTTTTATGCCAGCGAAAAATACTTGCCCTCGACATTGCTTCATCGTGGAAAGCTTCGCGTATCATGTTAAAAGTGTCCGATGCCGATTTTTGCAAACGCACACAAAATTTAATCGAATAACGCTGCCCCAAGGACGCATCCATTTCGAAGACTGGTCGCACCTCGCAGGCGCGCCGATGAGCACTTGCGTTTAGTCACGTGACACTCTGGCATATCAGCCCGTATACGCCATCTATCAACCTCTTTTGTTAATACATACAGCAACATTTCTTTATTCCACAGAAATTAATATTGTGATGAGTGGTTTCGCCACAGTAAAATTAGTCTTATTACTTATTGAACAGCCCACGTAATATGTGTCGCCAAATTTATGACCATATGCATCTCTGGGATATATTATATTTTTCTTTTGAACAGGCCCCATTTAATTAAAACAACTCGTAATTTTTTATCAATATTTCCCCATTCACCTGGATCTTCTAAATTTACAGAGACTAATAATGTGTTAGTTTCGCGATCAACTACAACTAAATCTTCTGTTTTTCACTTAAACCATGCGTCTTGTTATCTTGTTCAATAGTTGCTATAGTATTTTCATGAAAACTGGATGATGTGCACGGTCCTTCAATTCTGATTTCTGGTGTATCGAGTTGGTTACAATCTGCATCAGAATACTTTAATATTTTAACAAATTTATTAAGAGCCCCAGTTTGTTTCTTAATATCTGCTTCTTTCGCATCATGACGCTTACGATTTTGTGCGCCGGATAACTTTTTTTTAATTTTTGATTCCATTTCTATTTTATACCCACAAGAAATTATTACACAACACGACACAGAGAGGAAATAATAGTCCGCACTGCGCTACTATCAGTAGCCTACTGAAATGTACCATATGACTGGTTAACTAGCAACAAATGTTTTGTACGAAAATTCGTTTCTTCGCATAAAAACCGTTCACCGTTTCACTTTAGATAGACTGCAGTAGACACAACATTCTACAGGCAAGCATTTAGCCTGCTCTTGCTGCAAAAGTGTAAACAGCCGACTAATCAAAGAGGCGGCAATATACAATTTTTTAAAATTTTTATTCGGTGTATCCGTCCTTATATTAATATTGATCATTCTAAGCATTTTTTTGTTTTTATGATAAAAATTTTGTTTCTTAAAAATGAACTTATGAACCATGCCCCGGCGGCGGCGTCCCCTTCGTAGCAGCGCCCGCATGCACTGCATGCCCGCTTCTGGCGGCCCTGAGTGAGATGAATGAATAGCGAAATCAAGCAAGCAGTGGTATAAAATAAATTGTTATGGAAGTACAACACAGTTTGCAGTGAACAGATGCATGAAGAATATAAAGTGCAGGCCATAAGAGTGCAAGCAAGGTTAAAAAAGAAAAGTAGAATATGAGAGGATATTGGCCAATCAGGTCAAAGCTAATCCAAGGGAGTTTTTCTGCCATGTGGCAAACAAGAGGAAAAGTAATTATGACTGGTTGATAGTTATGGTAGCAGAGTAACCATAGTAGATGATATAGTGGAATTATTTTTATTATTACGTAGCATCTCCAGGCACCTACACTAGAACTCTCCGTCTCCACCAACCACAACTGCCTTCACCTACACCAACACCATCTACCGCCAACCACCATCACTATTTTCACAGTCAATCACAAACATCCATGCTCTTGGCAGGATTTGATCCCACAGCCTTTTGGCTGGAGAGTTGATATGCTAACCACTCGGCCAAGCTGGCCGGCATTTAATGAACACTTCATCAATGTACGAGGGTGGTCTGAAAACTCGGCGTAACAATGAAAAAACGAATTTATAATTTCAAAATTATTTTTATTTTTCAACATAATCTCCCTTAAGACTATTCCAGCGCCATTATCCCGTCCCTGTAGTGGTTCTCAGTGAGATCTGCAAAATACCGCTCTACAGCTGCAATCACTTCTTGATTCGAAGGATAACGCTGACCAGCGAGGAAGAGTTTTAGTTTTGGGAAGAGATAGAAGTCAGAAGGAGCCAAATTTGAGGAATAGGGTGGATGTTCCAACAATTCATAGTGCAGATCCCTTAATTTTCCCATTGTCAAAACACCTTTGTGGGTAGGTGCACTGGCCTGATGAAAGATGATTTTTTTTTCTTCTGCAAACCGGGTCTGTTCTCACGAATTTTTTCATCTAGTCTGGTTAAAAGATCGGAATAATATTCCCCAGTTTTTGTTTTACCCTTTTCAATATAATTAATAAACAAAATACCTTTGGCATCCCAAAACACCGATGCCATGACCTTTCCTGTTAATGGACCCGAACCGACTGTCTTCTTCTTTGGCGCTGAACAACTGGCTTCTGCCCACTGTTTGGATTCTGGTGTGTAATAGTGAATCGAAGTCTCATCCATAGTAATAAATCAACGCACAAAATCAGTTTTATTCTTGTTAAAACTCTCGAAGCACTGTTCAGAGATTTTCTGTGAACAGTGCTTGGAGTGCAGTGGATTTTAGTTTTTGATCTACTGTGAGCAAGAGTGGCACCCATCTTGCGCAAAGCTTTTTCTTTTGCAATTCTTCATGCAAAATATATCCTACACATTTTTTGAAATGCCTATAGTCTCAGCAATTTTATGCACTTTGACTCGCCGGTCATCCAATATCATATCGTGCACTTGATCAAAAATTTCTGGTGTTGTTACACTTTTTTAGACGTCCCTCACGTGGATCATCTTCAAGGCTGGTATGCCCACGTTTAAACTAGGCAGCCCATTTCTTAATTGTCGAAAAAGAAGGAGAAGTGTGCCCATAAACTTTTATGAACTCTGAATGAATTTCTTTTGGCATTAAACCTTCTTTGACAAAGAATTTTATAACCACACAATACCCAATTTTATCCATTTCAAGGGATACATAAATTTTTTCTTCAGACAGCTGTATAAAAAAAAAACTAATTGACAGAATGACTTGCAATTTCACATGGATGCTTATGACAGATGTACCAATGTAAGAAAAAAAAATCTTGCCGATAGTATAGCCATCTATGGTCGAGAACTTTTCAGACCACTCTCGTATATCATAGTGGTATGATATTGTGCAACATGTAGGAAGGAAGGCAAGAATTAGGATGATCAAAGGTTTAAGGAAGAATTAGAGGTGTATCAAGTGTTGCTCAGGTTAGATGTTAATAAAGCTGTGGGAATGGATGACATATCACTTATTTTTAAAGATTGTGCAAAAGAGTTAGCCATGCACTTGTCCCGGTTATTTAAATGAAAGTATTGCAATGGGGAAGGTTCCTAAGGATTGGAAAGAAGGCGCAATAACACGAGGGTGGTTGCATAAGTTTCTGGCCTGACTGATTTTAGAGGAATAGAAAAAACCAACTGTCCCTTTTCAACATAATCTCCTTTTACTTCAACACACTTTTCACATGTTTGAATTGGAATTTCTATGCCCTTGGAAAAGTAGTCTGTACTTTTGTCAGCAAAATGGCCTATAACTGCATCTTTCATCTCATTGTCATCTGCAAATTTTTATCCCCAGTGACAATGGATTCCAGAACTTCTGATTCCCTCGGCAAAGCTCTAAAAACTTGCAGGAATTATAGAAAGCCCCAACCTTGCTGAGATTTCGTTGAGCTTCTGGTGTCATTGAGCAGTTTCTCCTCAATAAGACATTTTGGTCAGTCATCACTTCCGCAGGCCGACTAGCATGAGGATCATCGTCGATGCTTTCTCTTTTCCTAGGTGAAACTGTTTAACCCATTCCTTTGCAGTGAAATATGAAGGAGAAGCTTCCCCATGCAATTGCTGTTTCATAGCACTTGGAGAAAAACTATCAGTTTTTCTCCAAGTGCTGGTACCAAGTGCTTGGTACTTAATTTTAACATTACAGCCGCTTAGCATGCCACGTGTTAGTCAAACGAGTGCCTTCAACTGAATGACACAGGCAGAGTTGAAACTGATAAACCAACCTTCCCATAGATGGTGCTATCTGTCAAGCATGGAATTTAAAAATTGGTGTGAATTTTGTATGTCAGGCTAGAAACTTTTAGAACCTACCTTGTACCTCTCCACAAGCATGGTTCAAGAAGTTTCCAATTATAGGCCGATCTGTATATCTGCAGTTATGATCAAAATACTGGAAAAATGTGTTAGAAATAGAATACAGGATTGAGTTGAACATAAGATTCTTAATGATAAGGTGACAAATGTGTTGAACAATGGTAAATCATATACAATGATATTCTTGAAATTTGCAAAAGCATCTGATAGATTATCACACAATCAATTTGTGTACAAGCTGCAGAGGATAGGAATAGATAGTATATTGATTACATGGATCGGAACAATAACAGCAAGTTATGTATGATGAAGCCGCGTCTCAGAAGAGGAAGGTAACCGGTGGCATGCCTCAGGGTCCAGTTCGTGTGCCCAGTGGCATAGCTAGAGCTTTTGCCACCCCTCTCAATATACACCAAAAAGTCAAAATAACGCATAGGGAAATAAATTAAAACACTATGTTTATTTTTTAAGTAAAACTTTAATTCCAACATTCTAAAATGTTTTTTTTTTCTTGCTTTTCTGATAGCACAATCATCGATGACATTGGCGAAGTCTATTTCTTAGTAATGTAGGTAATTCTTAATCAATTTTAATTCAGAAAAACTCCTCTTACAACTAACAACACTTACAGCAGTTGTGAGGAAACTTCGCAGTAGTATTACAATATTTGGAACTGAGTTCTTGAGACTATTTTAGAATAAACTGCGAAAGTTCAAAAAGGTTCAAAGTGCCGCCCGGGGTAGACTGCCTATTCTGCCCTACCCTAGATACGCCACTGCATGTTCCCATACTGTTTAACATGTTTGTTAATGGTATTTCATGTGGATATTCAAATGTTTGTCAATGATGCAAAGTTAGATAATCAGGAGTAGTGTTGATGTTAATTCTCTACAGGAAGATCTGAATAGATTTTTAGCTTGGACAAATGCATGGAGTTGCAGTTTTAATGTTAATAAAGGCAAGGTGTTACACTTTGTGATTCAGAGATATAAGGCTATGTACTGTATTGGTGGAACTGAGCTTCAGGAAGTGGATGAGATTCGGGAACTTGGAGTGATGGACAGTGGACTGAAGGGCATATCGCACATGTTGCAAAGACTGCACACAGGGGCGAATGCTGGTCTTGAAATTCACGCTTTCTCTTGTTATCATTCAGGGAGTGAGAGGTGTGATTGAAATCTGATTATCGGAATAATGAATTACAGGTAACCCTCGTATAACGCGGATGTTAGTTTCCATGGAAACCGCGTTATGCGAGACTCAGATCACATACAAAAAGTAGGGTTATGTTCCGAAATCTTTTTTTTTTTAATTATATAAACAACAATGCCATATCCAACAAAAATATTTTATTATTTAATTCAGGTAATTCATGTAAGTTAAGAAAACAAACTATGACACACATACATATAAAAATTACAAATTGCAATTAAGTTTCATTGCACGTAATGCATAAATGTTTTTGGAAAATAAAAATAAGTGCATATTTTAATCTTTCATAGCACCAGGATTTGAGGATCGGTTAATAAACATTACTTTTGTCATGCAATCACCTGATGTATTACTACAAAACAGAAGAGTAATTCTGTCTTTGGAAACTTTGAATCCAAGAGCTGATCTTTCATTTTTCGAAATATAGGTGCGTTTTGGCATTTTTTCCCAATATAACCCGGATTCATCAGCATTGAACACGTGGTCTGCATTATAAATGTTTACAAGCTTTTGTTTAATAAGATTTCCATACAAATGAATTTTCTTTTGAGTGCATGCATCTTCTTTCCAAATCATTAGAGATTTCTTCATTTTTCTCTTAGAAAATTGCTTACACGAGCAACGAGCTTTGCACTTACCATTGACCCAGCAAAAAACACTTTTTCGGATTTTATGTTCATTGTGTTTGATTGATTGTTGATTCATTTAAATTCAAAGTCCTTACACCAACTGGTTTTTCCTCCATGATTTTAATTTTTTTTCTTCGAGATGAATTTTCTTTTCAATATTCATTCCCCCCCCCTTTTCAATGCAATTTGTGGCCATTACTATAAAAAATAATTTTTTTACACAAAAAAGCATTACATATTATGTATGTAACCCACCAGAATATAAAGTGCTCAGCTTGAGATAACACTTATGTTTTTAATGCGCTTTCCTGGCAGAAAACGAAGACAATTTTCAACAATAAACACTTTATACGGTATATTGACGTATATGGGTGTTTCTAAAGGGCGTTTGCCCTAATATAAATTCGCTACCTATAACTACCTGCGCGATACGGGCAGACACAAATTTAACGAAGATAAAATTTGATTTTTAAGTCGCGCGGTGAAAAATATATGAAAAGATAAAGGGTTACTACAATTTGTAGACTGCGTTATATTAAAACCGCGTTATACGAGGGTTACCTGTACTCATCATTTAAAACTATATATTTAGAAATTTATGTACATTTAATCATACAAATACAACATTTATTTTACAAATGATATTCTGTATTTTTCCATTTAGCTACTTGAATACAAATTCTACCCTACGGTTCTTTTTTATGAACTGGTCAATAACATCGTCATAAAAAGTTGGTTGTATTATGTTGGAGGTTTAATGGATTTTTTACAACACTCAAAAAGAATTAAAATAGAATTTAATACTTCCTATATTTCGTCCTAGTCACTAGGACATCTACGGGGATTACAAAACAATTAGTGTAACATGCACAAAAACTTACAATACTAAGCCCAACCACGTGGGTGACACTAAAGTCCTATCTAGGTGGAGCCCCCCCAAAGGCGGTAGTAGGTGGCCTGGAATGTAAGGTGGGACCTCTGGTGATGAGTGTTTCCCAAATCTTCGGAAGCTTAATGCAACCGTATTTATTAAGATTTGGTTGGTTTCTGAGAGCTGCTGCTGCTTCTAAGAAAAGTCTCTCTTTCTTGAATTTGCTGTGGTGGAGCATGGTGGTTTTCTTCCATGATACTCTGTGGGTGGTGTCCAAAACATGGTCAGCCAAGCCTGAATGGCCATAGTTGTGTTTAACGATGTACGACTTGTGTTCCTCCAGGCAGATGGATGCTGATCTGCCTGTCTGTCCAAAGTACGCAAGCTTACAGGAACAGGGTACTTTGTAAACTCCAGATAGAGAGAGAGGAGGGAGCTGATCTTTCGTAGAACGGATAAGGGTAGCAAGTTTGCGGTAGGGCTTATATGCTGTGTGTAGGTTATATCCTTTCTTTTAGGCTTGCACGGTGATCCGAATGCATTTTTGGAAATTATGGAGACAACTACCGTGTTTGAATAAAAACTTTAGTTTACTATTACTAAAATTTTACAATTCGAAGTTTCGACCTTTATGTCAAGGTCATCTTCTGGAGCGTACAAATATACACAAGAAACAAGCTATACTACAATCATACTGGTTCGTTAAAGACACTGAGTAACCGCTACCACAATTGTTGGCCTGACCTCTGGTGAAAAAAAAAAAATTATACATCAACGCTAGAGTCCTATTATTTGTGTTGTCTACTATATACATATATTAACATCATTCCAGCCAGTTTGAGTGGAATGGTTTCTAATACTAGCGGATTGGCTGAAGTCCTGACTTATGTTGAATCTTTCATATTAGGTTGGCTGAATGTGTGCCATCCAGATCCCTGGAATTTTCATACCATCTTTATTGTTGATATTTGGGTGGTTTATCAGGATTTCGCAGGATTCTTTAAATTTTCTTTCGTACGATGTTTTTGTGCGGTGTAAGGAGCAGGTGCTTTTCCAGTTGATTTGGTGTAAGGTGTTAAGTGCATGGTCTGAGAGGTCTGCTTCACCATAATGGTTATATTTAATGTGTTCTTTCTTGCGTATAGGGATTGTCCGCCCTGTTTCACCAATGTACGGTAAGTTACAGTTGCAGCGGATGCAATAGACTCCAGGATGTGCTAATGGGAGGAGAGGATCCTTAGAGGAGCTGAATATGGTTTTAAGTTTAGTGGGTGGTTCAAAGGTGGCATTTAGGTTATAATGTTGTAGGATTCTGTTGATTTTTTCTGATAACCCTTTAATGTATGGGATGGCTATGGTTTTACTGTAATCTAGATTCGTTTTTGTTGTGGTTTTATAGAGTATTTTATTGACAGTATTTTTGTTATAGCCATTGTTTATGAATGTGTCACTAATGATTTTTAGTTCTTGTTTCAGGGCTTGCTGGTTAGAGCAAATAGTTGTGGCTCTGTTTTTAAGGGTGTTTATGACTCCATATTTTTGTGCTGGGTGGTGGTATGAATTCGCATGTATGTATTGGCCCGTGTGTGTCGGTTTTCGGTAGACCGTGAAGGATAGGCTGCCTGAAGGAAGACGTGTAACTAGTGTGTCTAGGAACGGGAGCGAATTTTGGTTTTCAATTTCGATGGTAAATTGTATGCATTCGTGTTGTTTGTTTAGGTGGCTGAGGAATGTATTTAGCGTTTGTCGCCCGTGCGGCCAGATCGCGAACACGTGGTCAACGTATCTGAGCCATATTGTCGGTCGAAGTGTGGTGGAATCAAGAGCCCTTTGCTCAAAGGTTTCCATGTAGAAGTTCGCGATTGAGGGGGGATGATGGTGAGCCCATGGCTGTACCTTCCTTTTGTAGGTAGAATTTGTTTTGCCACACGAAGTAACCGGACTTTAGTACGTGGGCAAAGAGGGCCGTAATGTCGGGCGGAAATTTGTTCTGTAGTAGGAGAATTGTGTCATTGATGGGGACATTAGTGAAAAGGGCAGAAACGTTAAAACTGACTAATAAGTCGTCTTTGTCGAGTGTTATGTTTTTGATTATGTTTATAAATTGTGTGCTTTTTATGTAGGAGGGGGAATGATCTACCAACTCCTTGAGTGTTGCCGCTAATTTCTTGGCTAGGTGGTAATTGGGACTGTCTATTCCTTCCACTATTGGTCGAAGGGGCACATTTTGTTTGTGTATTTTCGGAACTCCATATATTCTGGGGGGGCGGGCGTAGTGGGCTTTGAGTTTTTTAACTGTGTCTGGTGGCCAAGAAGTGACGGACTTTAGTTTTTCTGTTTTGTCCTTTATCCTCTTTGTTGGGTTATAATTTACCATTTTGTGTTGTTATCAGCTACTAGTTGATTCATTTGCAGTATGTATGTTGACCTGTCAAGGACAACAGTGGCACTGCCTTTATCAGCTTTCGTAATTGTTTTGTTTGGCTTTTAATGATTTAATTGCTGCTAATTCTGTTTTAGTCAGGTTGTTCTGTATGGTTTTCTTGGTATTTAGGACATTACTGGTTTCTAGTCGTATTTTGTCTGCTATGTTGTTGTTAGATAGGGATCCGATGCCTCTTTCAATGTGGTAGGTGTAGGTTATACTTTTTTAGTATCTTGGCTATTTTTTCCGAAGTGCCACGGATGTAGGGTATGGAAAAAATACTTCTTATGGAAAAAAATAGCCAAGATACTAAAAAAGTATAACCTACACACAGCATATAAGCCCTACCGCAAACTTGCTACCCTTATCCGTTCTACGAAAGATCAGCTCCCTCCTCTCTCTCTACCTGGAGTTTACAAAGTACCCTGTTCCTGTAAGCTTGCGTACTTTGGACAGACAGGCAGATCAGCATCCATCTACCTGGAGGAACACAAGTCGTACATCGTTAAACACAACTATGGCCATTCAGGCTTGGCTGACCATGTTTTGGACACCACCCACAGAGTATCATGGAAGAAAACCACCATGCTCCACCACAGCAAATTCAAGAAAGAGAGACTTTTCTTAGAAGCAGCAGCAGCTCTCAGAAACCAACCAAATCTTAATAAATACGGTTGCATTAAGCTTCCGAAGATTTGGGAAACACTCATCACCAGAGGTCCCACCTTACATTCCAGGCCACCTACTACCGCCTTTGGGGGGGCTCCACCTAGATAGGACTTTAGTGTCACCCACGTGGTTGGGCTTAGTATTGTAAGTTTTTGTGCATGTTACACTAATTGTTTTGTAATCCCCGTAGATGTCCTAGTGACTAGGACGAAATATAGGAAGTATTAAATTCTATTTTAATTCTTTTTGAGTGTTGTAAAAAATCCATTAAACCTCCTACATAATGTCCTCACAGCACTTAAGCCTCTACACAAAAAAAAAGTTGGTTGTAACTTAATTTTCCCAAGCAACATGCACACTTGTAAAGGCTGCCGAAGCTCACTGGCTAGAGCTACGTTGACTGCGTATGGCCTGTGGTTTATGCAACAGAGTGAGACGACGTGAAATGGCTATGTGCTCACATGAAATCAGTGCTGCTGCGAGGACCTGTAAGCTCCTACAACCGAGCAAGCCAAGGCCTTCGATACACAACGCAAAGCTCAATTATTGCCTCGCAAGCTTAAGATGTCTTCTGTCTACAAAAATAAAAGTCTAAATGGAATGCTTATAAATGCATGCATTTATTAACAAATAAATATTACTTCTTTGTCAATTAATGAACTTGCGCAGCAAGCATGGAGAATTCGCCACTGATTGCACATAGTATAGCTGCTATGATAAAAAGTACATTGACATTTAGGAATAAGGTGGCGGCGGTCTTCTATATAAGACAATGGTCAGACCACATATGGACGATTTTGGTCTCAGATTTGGTTTCTTAGTTTTCATTGTGATGTGGAAACGAATGATATCAGGACCCTGGAGTATTGGTAATGAAGAGGGTTTGAGAGAATGTGGATTACAGAGGTTGGTAGACTGGAGGAAAAGAGATGTGATAGAGACTTTCAAGTTAGTTAAGCGATCTATCAGATCGACATAGAATTATATAAAAAAAAAGAGCAGATGTTAAGAAGAGAAGAATGAGAGGCCATCTTCAAACTCATTATGATAGACATGTTGCTGGTTGAGTGGGCCTCCCATGATGAGTCTGTTGACTCCATGGAGATAAGAAAATAATAATACAATATGGAGTGATAACCAGCATTTATACCTTCATATAAAATATGACCTAATTCATGAAAGAATAGTGGTATGAAATTCCTTTCTTTTAAATAAATAGTTTCATAATTCTTTCATAAGAAAATTCCAAGATAGAGGAAAATAATTAATTTCCTCCTTTAATTTCTCCACATCATACGGGTCTCAAAAATTAGAGATATTGCCATACACTTATGAAGTAGAGAGAGAGAGAGAAGGTTGAGAAGTGGTAACATAATCCAGAGGTGATTGACCAAGATGATAGCAGGTCTGTGGAATGAACCTTATGAGAACAGGTTGAGGATTTGTGGGTTGCAAAAATTGGTTGATAGGCGGAGGAGGGGAGATATGATTGAGACATTCAAATTACTGAAGGGTTTCTATAAAATTAATTCAGAAGATATTTTTGAGAACAGGGCTGGTTGTGGAAGGACTAGAGGACATCCATGGAAACTGGGCAAAAGTGTGGTTAGTAAAGGTGTTAGAGCTGGGTTCTTTACTTTTAGAGTAGTGAATGAGTGGAATGCGCTCCCTGAGTCTGTGGTGGATGCTGTGGCAGTGAATGAGTTTAAGGCGAGGTATGATAGATACATAGTTGTGATGAATATGATTTGGGGCCTTCCTCAATGAGTCTAATGACTCCCTGGAGTTGGCCGTAATAATAGTAATAATCACAGTGTTCACATGATGAACATTCACTTCCTGGACAAACATATTAACGTACAGAGAGAAAAAACCACCTATCCATGGTTCTCAATAACTGTGATTATGCACTGATTAAGGTGATGCATTAATTAGCAATACTGTTTTGTATATTTTGTCTTAATGCTAGCAATTACCAAATTAAAAGCAACTGATACAATGTGTGACACAATATTTTAAGTGATTTTTTGCTGAAAATTTAACTTATATTTTACCATATCATTTCTATATTTGTGACTTATATACAACAATTCTGTTGAAATGAAGCATTTACTGTGCGTGCATATCAATTCACAGCCATATCAAAATCACACACCACAGAAAATAAGACAATATGGGAAATAAATGTTACATCAAAAGAGAAAATATATTTGTTCTTCTTCATGTAACCATGTGCAATTAAACTGTACTAAAAACTCAACTTCTCTAGTGGTCTTCAAAATAAATAAGCATTTATTTTTCTCAAGAAATTCATTCATTTATTTTCTCTGAACAAATAAATGAATATTTATTTGTTTAGAGAATTTTTTTTAGTCCATCAGTATATACATTTTCATTGCTACTGCAAAATACTTAATTATATCTTACTAAATTAAAATTTTTAAACAAAAAAAATTCAAAATTATTTGACAACTTTTTAAATATCAAAGATGAAGTCAACATATTTTCAACAACAAAAAAAAAAAAAGATATTGTTTGAAAATTTAACAAACTGTTTAAACTGCATTACCATTGATCAACTTGAGATGCTATGAAGAATTTATTTAAAATTTAGATACCTGTTTTAACTTTGGAATGATACTAATGTATAGATTAATACAAAATATGTTTTAATTAATCAGTTTTTAATTTATAAAAAAATAAATATGAATGATTATTATTATTATTACTACGGGCTACTCCTGGAGTCCTTAGACTCATTGAAGGAGGCCCTAAACATCATGTTCACACAACTGTTCAACATTCTCACAGTATCTATCATACCTTGCCTTGAACTCGCTCACTGTCATAGCACCCACAACAGACTCTGGCAGCTTATTCCACTCATTTACCACTCTAAAAGTAAAGAACCCAGCTCTAACACCCCTGCTAACCACACTCTTGCCCAGCTTCCATGGGTGTCCCCTAGTTCTCCCACCACCAGTCCTGATCTCAAAAATATCATCTGAATTAATCCTATAGAATCCTTTTAGCAATTTGAATGTCTCAATCATATCTCCCCTTTTCCGCCTATCAACTAGTTTCTGCAACCCACAAATCTTCAACCTGTTCTCATATGGTTCATTCCATAGACCTGCTATCATCTTAGTCACTCGCCTCTGGATCCTCTCCACCTCCTCCCCATCAAGAAGGAAACGAGGTGACCAAATCTGGGCACAGTAGTCGAGATGAGGTCTTATCAGGGCTCGGTACAGAGGTACAATAACTTGCTTTTCTCTGCTCGTCAAGGTATTTTTCAACAACCAAGTAAGTTGATGAGCTGATTTAGCTACTTTCGCAATATGCCCCCTAAACTTCATCTCCCTATCCACCAACACTCCCAAGTCCCTGGCCTCATCAATCTCTTGGAGTACAGTTCCACCAATGTGTTATACTGCTGCTAATCTTTTCACTCCGAAATGCATAACCTTACATTTTGTCACATTAAATTGACATCCATTCTCCTTAGTCCAGAACTCCAATCTATCTAAGTCATCTTGCAAGACTTTGACACCTTCTGCGTTCACTATTGCCCTACCCAACTTTGCATTATCAGCGAACAAATGAACTGTCCCACTTAGACCCTTCCCTATATCGTTAATGAACAGATTAAACAGCAGTGGTCGAAGAACAGAACCCTGTGGCACACCACTAGTCACAGGCCGTCTTTTGGACTCTACTCCTGAATAAACTACTCTTTGATATCTCTCCATCAACCACCCAGCTATCCATCTCACCAACCCTATATCCATTCCCATATGTTGTAGTTTACGGATTAGAATTCCATGTGGTATCCTGTCAAACGCCTTTGCCAGGTCCAGCAGTATCACTGTAAACTCATTTCCCTTATCCAGTTCAGCCGTCACCTTGTTATAAAACTTGAGCAAGTTACTGAGGCATGATCTGCCCTTCACAAAGCCATGCTGTCCTCTGTACAGTATCTCATTTTCATCAATCCATTCCTGGTAAAATGATAAAAAATTTAGTAGTTTTAAAAGACAATTTTTTGTTTATTACTGCACAAGTGACGAAGATAATTAACAGACATGGGAATGATATCCGTGTATTATATTCTATTGTGCAATAATAGTCCATGGATGAAGTGACTTTTGTTTATTTATTTTGTATGTACTGTATACAACTGACTTCACCATAAGTCATTTTCCACTGTATCTCCACTAACAGAAACTTCATTCCTAAGCAGTAAGTTGCTTCTTCAAGATGTTTTAACCTTTATTGAAACCTAATAGTAAGAATCCTATTTACAACTATCTTAAATCCAAAGTACAGCAAAACATGGTGATGATGTGATGCTCTGCCAAACCGGCTAGCATCATTCCTTCACTTTCCATTTAAGTCTTTAAAAACATGAGTAGCTGCTAGTCATAAGTAGCCAACATTCATACTGTTCGGCTTCAAATTTATAAAATCAACTTCTCATCCTGTTCTTTCGCTCTGTCTACCAATGTTCCTTTTCTCAACTTCTAGCTGTAGAAGAAATCAACAGATTGCTTAATAATTTGTTCCGATGTGATATAGATTTTACAGCCTCTCAATTGGAGTTGATATATATAATGTAATATATGCTCCACGGGGAATGTACTTTGCTAGTATAGTATATACTTAAATCAACTTATGATGAAATCAACTGCTCTCAAGTACATAAAATAATTTTATTTTATTTACCGAGTTTCATATAATTTTGTTTTGCATAAGAGCAAAAGTTGGTCGATTGGTAGAGCCTCTGCTACTAATGGCGCATGCAAAAAGTTAAGCAAGTTTGAGCATGGTTATTAGTTGTAAGGGAAAAATCGTTCGATGCTCTTGGCACACTCTCCCTCGATGAGTCTTTGGACTCCCTGGAAGTGTCACATAATAATAATAAATAAATAAATAAATGACTGCAAGAAATCATTACAAAAATAGTGAGTTTTGCAATGCATTCTTGTGCAGTAAATCAGTCATTATTGGTTGAATCTACAGCTGTTGAGGAATGTGTACTATAAGCATAATTTTGGTCTAATTTCACCATTAAACCTGTCTAACTAAAATGGCAAATTTGAAAAAATATTATTGGTGGAAATTAATTTTCATGAAATTCCATTAAACCAGAAAGGAATTACATTATTAATATCAATGTTTCATGAACTGAGTGAAAAATTAAATTTACTGCACAGCATGTCAAATCTATTCTTGCCTGCCTGGTTGGCCAAGTGAGTAGCATACTTGCTCTACAACCAACAGGCTGTCAGAACTTCACTATGGACAAGGTTTTATGCAGGGGATGAATTTCATCTCTATTCCTGTATGTTGGAAGCCTGAAGTAGCTTGAAAAAGTTACTTTCCATATTTGGTCTCTAAAGCAAAGTTTCCATATTTAAGAAATACAAAATAAGAAACACAAAATATTCTCTTTTCCCACCTATGGTACTAACGTACCATGAGTGTGGTTTTAAGGCAGTTGTAGGTGGAAGTCTCATAAAAAAAAAAAAACTGCAACAGCAAGCATTCCCATAAGCTCTCTGGTCTTTTTTTAAACTCTTTAAGTTTGGAGTTGCATCTTCGATTGCAAATATATTCACTGTTTTTGAGAAAATATT
The DNA here is from genome assembly GCF_054136105.1 of Typopeltis vanoorti. NCBI lineage: Eukaryota > Metazoa > Arthropoda > Arachnida > Uropygi > Thelyphonidae > Typopeltis > Typopeltis vanoorti. The sequence goes on from NC_143551.1 coordinate 17,777,797, forward strand.
ATAATCATTGTGACTGGATCATGAGGATGCAATTACAAATTTTTTCATTTTTTCATATGAGGATTATATGTATCTAAGGTTAAATATCACCAATAAAGGCACAACATAATGAAAATGAAAAATTTATTTTCAGCATAATGGTAATATGAATCAAACCATAAGAACAGAAAAATACACAAACATATGCATTCTGTATAATGAATTCAAATACAATAAAGCAAGATTGTTTAAAAGGTCTAATTATTACCACATATAATCATCATACAATATCACCAGGGTCAGTCAACTGGGTTACCCTTTGACTGAGTTCATTAACTGCATTAAGAATTTAGCAAAGTGTTGTCAAAGTAAATAGACACATTTACTGTCTCTCTCTCTCTCTCTCATATACCATATAAGCAGAAATATGAAAAAATGCTTAAGACTCAACATACACATTTAATTTTTAAAAAAAGTAAACTCAATGTGAACATGCAAAGACCTAAAATAGTTTGATATATATACACCCCCCCCCCCCCCCCCCCCGGTTCAAATCCTGAAGTTCATTTTTTTTGTCAAAATCTTGTGATACTCATGGCAATATTTAGAATGCTTTTTTTCTTTAGTGCATATAAATTGTATAAAAATTCAAAAGCAAATAGATGTCAAAAACTTCAAGACTTAAACCATCACTTAAGTACCAAACGGCAATTTTTCTTGTTGTTGTTGTGCTATAAGTTTTGCAACCTCTCATGGGGTGATTATGTAAATACAAAATAATACTTACTGGTATTTCCTTTAAAAAATTAAATATGTTTTTATAAAAAAAAAAGTAGAACTGATTAGTAAATCTTATGTTAATACTTGATGTATTAGTTTCATTCCAAATCTAAATGCTACATGACTGAGATTGTTTTCTACTTTAGTTTTTATGATATTACTATATACAGAATCTGTTAATTGTCATTTCAACATACACAAACAAAATTTTTTATATATTTAAATTCAAGCTTAGCAAGCCCAACTGTCAATGTAGAAAACAATACTAATAAGTAAATTATATATAACTGCAACTACACCACCGATTTTTTGGTAAAAAATGGTCTGGCACTTCCTTTAGTCTGGACAAAATTATGACATTTCACTTGAAATTCCTGCAACCACCCAACAACCTCACCGAGATGCAACAGATGGTGCTGCATGTGGTGCACCCTTGATTTTTTGAGTTATTCTTACTAATGTATGAAATGCATATGCTAGTGGTACTAATGTATACATTTCATTAAAATATTTAATCCATATTTAATACCTGTTTTATTAATAATCCCATTTCGTCGATACTAATAAACTTGTATCGTTTATACTAATGTATTTTTTAATAATTTAATTTACATTTAATGTTGAATGTTCTAGCAGTCCATGGTGCTTTAGAGACATGGGAGAGGTATAATTAGTTTGTCAGGAGTGTTCTGGTGAATCGTTAATACTCTGTTGGCCTGGCAAAATGGCTAATCCGATAAGGCTTTGGAACCAAGGATTTCAGAAAATCAGTAGTGTACCTGTATTATATTAAAATATACTGATATTATAAATGAATATTGTCTTGTCAGCACATACCAAAACCATTATTCCCAAGGTAAAAACATAGTGAATGCCTATCCCAATCAAGCAGCATTTTTTCATTGCTACATTACGAGGGATTATATAATGCAATAAATATGAAATCTAGTATAAATATCTAAGTAAATCTAGTTAATGCAATAAGTATAAAATCTAATTTTTCCTGTGATAAACCGTTAATTGCATATTTCCTAGAAGTGATGCCAACTTAATTAACTATATTTTATACATGCAAAAACCCTACTCTGAAAGTCATAGCCAGAGAGAGATAATTTCCAAAAAAAGGCAGAGAATGATATAATTAAAAAAATTTTTTTTTTAAAATACAGATATTTTATATAAGGAAAACAACCAACACAACAAATAATATAATATATATTAACATTATAACATATAAAATTAATACATTAATATTATATATTTAATAATATATGTTAACATTATAACATATAATATTAATATATTAATATTATATATCTAATAATATATAATTTATAAAATAATATAAATTCAGTAAATATAATAAAAATGGCAACTTTAATTATAGATTATATTTGTGCAATAACATGAAATGCAATACGTATTATCATACAAATTTTATGGTATGTAAATGCCAATGGTTTAGTGATATAAGAATGAGAGAAAAAGCTTATTTTCTGACAATCCTTACAAAGCAGAAGTACTATTGATAAAAGTATAAATGTTTTAACCATGCCATAAAGTAGGTATGCAATATTCACAAGCTATGAGGAACTGAAATTAGTCATTTAGTGAGTATACGACATTACAATTTAAGTATATTGTTCTTTACACACAACCATAACCATATAACGATTTGCATATATGGCCCAACTTATAAGCAAACTAAACACAAATTTAGATACAAATGAATCCCCCCCCTCCCCCCAAACATGCATTTTCTTATGGAATTATCAAATATCATAATACTGAAAATCAGTGTATCAGTGCAATGCCAGAAGATGAGTTACATCATTAATTTGTTGGGCTGAATGGAGATAATCTCAGATTTACAACCAATGTTCTCTTTGGAAGTCTTCAGGTGGTAGAGGATTTTCATCACTCTGTGTGCAACCTTTGCTTTGTTTACTTAATGGGGAACCAAGTGATTATAAAGTATAAATGTTTTAACCATGCCATAAAGTAGGTATGCAATATTTACAAGTTATGAGGAACTGAAATTAGTCATTTAGTGAGTATATGACATTACAATTTAAGTATATTGTTCTTTACACACAGCCATAATATAATTGCATATAAGCAAACTAAACACAAATTTAGATACAAATGAATTTCTTCCCCCCACCCCCAAACATGCATTTTCTTATGGAATTATCAAATATCATAATACTGAAAATCAGTGTATCAGTGCAATGCCAGAAGATGAGTTACATCGTTAATTTGTTGGGCTGAATGGAGATAATCTCAGATTTACAACCAATGTTCTCTTTGAAAGTCTTTAGGTGGTAGAGGATTTTCATCACTCTGTGTGCAACCTTTGCTTTGTTTACTTAATGGGGAACCAAGTGATTAGCACGGTTCCCAGATTTTAAGCCCCTGTAGTACCAAAGTGCTACATGTTTCCAACATTTAATAAGAAGATTATCATATAAATCAGTTGGTTGTCTATAATCACACAGCTTCTACAGAATGTTGCTAGAGCAGTTTGCATGCCAGAGAGGAATCTAGTAGTTCAGCTCAGCAGTTGTACAGCTGATTCAATGTTGTTCATTGTTTAGTAATTATAAGATTATTGCCATAATAATCATTTTCTAATGTATATTTTCAAAAGATGTACCAAATACTACTACAAGTGAAACATAATTACTATATCATTACTAATCTTCTATCAATCCATTTCTTCCAAATGGTCTATTAAATTAAAGATGCCAAGAAATTATATTCTAGTTTAATCCTTTATTCAAGTGTTAGCAAACAAAGTTTGCAGTTGCAGGTGAAGTATATTCATGACTAGGTTACTTGTATACAGAGACTTCACTCACACCAATTTATAACCAAGTGACAATGCTTTCAACAACTAGCTCTAATCCAGAGTATTTTAATAATAAGGTATTACACCTTTTTACTGCTTGTATATGGGATATATATGACTTCTACATTACTATTCAACCTCAATAAAGGTTGAAACCAGTCTGGGTAGTGGCCCTTCCTATAATGCATTATGTGCATCCAAAAGGATGTGTGCTTTGCATTATGGGATACCAAGGCAATTAATGTGAAGTCATTAGCCTCTATATACAAGTAGCCTAGTTGTGTAAAAGCTAATGACAACTAGGCTACTTATATATACAAACTTTGTTTTCTTGGATAAAGGATTAAATAAGAATATAATTTCTTGGCAAGATTAATTTAATTTGCAACCAAGTGAAAAAAACGTTCAAAAAATGGTTTATAGTTTGTGTGGTCTTGGATTTGTCAGTTCTATCTTCCAAAGCACTCTAAGCTGCAAAATCCATCTATACCCATAACTAGAGGTTATGGGTCTGTGAGTCTTCTTACTGCTATTTTTTGCTAATCTTTAATAACAAATTCTGTTTAAATGTAATCATATCATGTTGGAATTATATGCATACAATATAATTGATGCTACTCTTCACTCCACTAATTTTATTCAGAGCTCTCATATTTGTGATCTCCAAACTGGTGATCAACTTCTAACACTACTTATTATACATACTACTATATATTACTACTCAAATGTTTTGGGTGATTTCTTTCTTATTTCATATATTTGTTTAACTGGCTTGCCACTTATTCTGTGATTTAATCTGCCATTTTCACTAAAAATTGTCTCTAGAAAGTTTAAATATGTCATGTTCTAGAGGTGCACTTAAAGAGACAATGCAGTTGATATTTTTAATTTTTCTGCTATTTTCATAGCTTCTGTTTTTCTGATCTGATTTACATATCAAACTTGCCTCAGCAATTATTTGACTAAACAATTCTGAATATTTGCAGCAGATTTATTTAAGAGGATAACATTATCTGCAGAGAGTAAAGAAACGAGTTTAATATATCGTGTGTTGACATTAGGTTTAATAGCAGTTTTTTTATAACAGGATTTATAATTTATATAATAATATATATAATTTATATATACAATTTTTATAATTTATTCATATGATAATAATAAAACTTACATGCCTACCAGTGACCATAATGATCATGAAGTAGAAAGAGTATATGCAGATATTGGGAATTGGATAAACTTACCAACGGTGAAAACAATCTCATTTTAATGGACAACTGGAATGCTGTTAATTGAGAAGAAAAAGATGGTAAACAGGTAGGAAAATATGCAGTTGAGTACTGAAATGAAAGAGGAGAGAGAGAGAGAGAGAGAGAGACTTCTAGAGCTCTGCCGCCAATTTAATCTGATCATTACCAACACTTGGTTTGAAGTATCAAAAAAAAAAAAAGAAAAAAAAAAGGTATATTTGGAAAATGGGATATATAGGAAGGTATACAGATTACAGTATGACAGGAAATAGATTTAAAAATCAGGTAAAATTGTGTAAAAGTTATGGTATTGAAATGCAACTTGAAATTAAAAGCTATCAGAACTAAGGAAAAGGCTCAAAGGGAAAACAGATAACAATAAAATAGAGGGAAACTATAGCATTTATAAGCAGAAAAGTGATGATAATGTTAAAATGTGAGAGAGCAGAAAGAAAAACAGAAGTACAGAAGAAGAAAAATACTAAGCAATTGTCAGATTGGCATACCTGAGAAGAATTTAAATATCCTTATTTGATCTTTATTTGCAGTTTAAGTGATGTATTGCTCTGTATAGAGTTCCATTCACACATTCAAGTTTTAATACTGTGAACAGTTTTTTCCCTTGGTACTTTATCATATGGCTTTTTTTGAGACTGTCAAAACAGAGATCCTTGTCACATTCCAATGATTTCCTGTCTTTAAAAAAATCTCATCTTAACAACATTTGGCTTAAACCGGTCTCATTCTTCACCAAATTTCCCTTCAACAATTCTTGTTTATCCCTTTCTCTCTAACCAATAGGCTGTGCATCTGAATATCACAAAAGATTGTGTACTTATTTATATAGCAAATGAATTGAACTGTGCACAGATTTGGTCACATGGTTTTCAAAAGGACGAAGAGATGTTGGAAAGGATCCAGAGGCAACTGACTAAGGTAGTTTCTGATCTCTGGAATGTTGAATATGAGGAGAAGATGCAATTTACAGAGTCTAGCAGATAGGAGAAAGAGGGGGTGATGTGACAGAGACATACAAGATGGTAAGAGGTTGCTATGACAATGTCTGTGTGTGTGTGTGTGTGTGTGTGTGTGTAATGGGACTTTCTAGATGAATCTTAGACCTTAGACTTCATGGGGTCTCATGATGATGATGATGATGATGATATTAATAATAATAATTCCATCCCTAGGTACAACTATCCTAATTATTGGAGGCCTGAAGTGACTTGAAATATTTTGATCTCTAGAGTTGAGAAGGGTTTCCTGATTATATAACCATTATTTTATTCCTCATAATTAATACACTATAGATTTATTTACAGCCTTTTGTGAATGAGATTCACATAATAAAAGTATTCACAATAAATCTTTCCTGCAATAGCCAGAAGATACATTCCCTATAATTTTCATTTGGTTTTATATACATATATATTTTATATATGTATATAAACAAAAATATAAGAAAATATAAGAAAATCTAAAAAATATAAGAAAACATCCCTCTTTGCCCAATTGTGGAAGGAATTGATTCACCTACATATAAACTTTCAAAATATTTAGCAAAGTACCTCAAGTGTTTCTCCAATAAATCTTCATCTTTCATCAAAAACACCACAGATTTTGTTTCTCATATTAAAGATATTCCCATCGATGATAATGATATTCTAGCTAGTTTGGACATTATATCTTTATTTACTAACGTTCCTATGGACGAGGTACTTACATTACTACAGGATAAATTATCCAAAAAAATGTTCACTTTATTAAAGCATTGCATTCATTCTGGTTACTTCAGATATAAGGACTCCATTTACCAACAAAAACAAGGCCTGGCAATGGGCAACCCTTTGTCCCCTGTGCTAGCTAACATCTTCCTTGAAGACTTTGAAAAGAAAGCCATATCTTCCTTCTCATTTAAACCAAAAGTTTGGAAAAGATATGTTGATGATATATTCATTATTTGGAATCACGGGCACACAGCTCTCACAGATTTTCTTCGTCATCTAAACATCCAACATCCTAATATAAAATTTACTGCTGATATAGAAAATAATAACTCTTTACCTTTTTTGGATGTTATGCTTACACGATACTCTGAAAGATTAAAAATCTCTATGTACAGAAAACCTACGCATACCAATAGATATCTGCATAATCTTTCTCATCATTTTCCACCACAAAAACTTGGAATTATATCTACCTTAGGACACAGAGCACGTTCTCTCTTAAATGAACAAGATGAACTACAAAAAGAAATGAATCACCTCACTCTTATTTTTAAACAAAATGGATACTCTGAAAAAACAATTAAGAAACTTCTTCTGAACCCTCCTAAGCAGTGCACAACAGAGACTATTAATTTTAAAGGTAGCATCTCTATTCCATACATTAGCACAGTCTCTAAGAAAATAGCTAAAGTCCTTAAAAAATATAATATCAGGACCTTCTTCACCACACTTCCAAAAATCCGCTCTCTAATCAGCCATCCAAAACCTACTCATCACAACCTTAAGTACCCTGGAGTATATAAATTGTGGTGTGATTGCAATATCCCATACTTTGGTCAAACTAACAAATCTATAAAGAGCATAAGAGAGACATCTCATACAAAAGATCTCATGCAACTGCATTATCCAGTCATGTTCTTTTTTCAAATAATCCTAATGATGACCAACAAAGCCACTCTGTATGCTGGAATAGATCAGAAAATATTTTTCGCTGTGAAGATGAGTTTGAAAGAAAAATCGTAGAATCAAGGGAAATCCTACTGAACCCGGTCCACTTAAATAATAATTTAAGTTATAACATCCCAGATAGCCATGCTGCAGTTATTCAATATTGGCGTTCACGTGAACTTACACGCACAATTGCAACAAACAATGGCACGCCAGTTGGAACAACTTGAAAAATACAACGTTTTTATGTATCGATTATGTGAGGCAATTTGTACCTGTAATTTCCAGTTTGTTTATTTAAATAATTCAATGTTTATTAGTATTCCTTTCCTTTATAAATACCTGAAGAAGGCTGCTATATGCCGAAACTAGTAGTATTTATCATTAAAATCTTGTAAAATGTTATCTCGGTCTTGGAGTCATTAAATCTATTTTTTGAAATGTATAACAACCGAGTAAAAACTAATCGCCACCATATTTTATATATATATATATATATATATAAAAGTTTTGATAACTTTTTATAAAAAGTTTATAAACTGTTATAATGAAAACTATACTAGTTATCTGGAGTATAGCTCTCATTGGAATTCAATTTTTTGTCCAAGCCTGAATTATGCATTGTAGCCATTGAAAAACATACATTTCCGTATATGAAGAAAATACATCAGGTTTCTGATGGCATTTTCTATTTACAGTAATAAAATCTGTTCATGATTGCTGAATTCTCTTCCAGAATATTTTCTTCACAGTTCCATCACAGAATACCTTATTTTACCATTCTTCTAATACTTGCTTCAGACATTTATACTATTTATATCAGCCGGCCTGAAATGACCACATTCGTATCCTGAAGGGATTGGTTGGCTGAGTGGTGAGCGTATCTGCTCTCCAGCCAAAAGGCCGTGGGTTTGAATCCTGTCATGGGCATGGATGTTTATGCTTATCTGTGAAAATACTAGTGATGGTGGTCTGTGGTAGATGGCATTGGTGTAGATGATGAAAGTAATTGTAGTTGGTAGATTGAGTGGTGGAGGGGGAGAGTTGTAGAGTAGGTGCCCTCTCTCGATGAGTCTCTGGACTCCCTGGAGGTGTCATGAAATAATAATAATATATCTTCAATTATATGACCTTTATGCTCTTTGATCTTTAAATGGCTGCCCTTTATGATATCTGATTCCTTTTGGCATTCTTCTAAATTAGTATTCCTTACAAAATTCCTTTTTTTTTTTCCTTTGTGCAAGGAAAATGAATTTTAATGTGTGATGAAGGACTAAAATTTGAGAATTCAAGGGAAAGAGAAGGGGAGTTTGCATAGTGATTGCATTTTGTAGATACTATGAAGCATCGAAGTAATGAATAAATATATATAATGATTATATTTTTTTCTGTTCTGGGCAACAATATTCAGTAATAATAGATATTCTGGAATTCTACTTAATTTTTAAAATAAATGATGATAAAACTCACAAGATTTATGTTAGTCTCCATACCCATACCTTAGTCACTTGTAATGATGCCTTTTTTGCTAGAAAGACATGCATTCCAATCCACTCTAGACTGTGAAGGGCCTTTAATAAGACTATTTCAAGTGAAGGTGGGTTAGCCAATCTTACAAAGAAGTGACAGAGTTCTTTTTTTTTCTTTTCCTCTCCTAGAAACTCAGATTTTTCACCCAGCAAAGTTGGTTAGAGAATACATGCAAAATTGTAGATGAAATATATTGTTAATTGGTATAATTCTGGCCATATTACCCTACCAAATGAAGGTTTCAAAGCATAGGTATCTGACCAGTCATAGGCATCAGTGAAGCCTATGACTGGTCAAGAGAATTAATGTTGCTGTAATGTTACTACACGTGCTGCAATTTACCAGGAATATTTGATTAGGTAAAGAGCCATAGTATAAGCTATAATGTTCCATCAACACAGTAAACTTACAATTTTTATCTTTTCCTGCATTATTTATTCATCTTTACTATTCATTTGGATTACTTATCTTTTAGTTTAATGTAGCAATACTGTTTCACTATATTGTCACTGTCATTTAAATAAAAAATCTTTTATTGTTTAGTGGTGATTCTATCTACTAAAACAACCTATGATACATTATTATTATTATTATTGTTATGAAAGAGTTAAGGAAGGGACTCTTGGAAAATGTCAGGAACTCAGCTCTGTTCTGAAGATCAAACTTAGTTTTATTCATTCTCCTTGGTCTTATAATAATTAAGATAAGTGCTTTGCAGGTTATTAATTAAATATTTTTTTAGAAATTAATACCACGACAGATAAAAGGAAACTGCCTAGAATGTAGTATTATAAAAGGGAAAGTTGAGTAGATAAAATAGCAAAAAGGCAAAAGAAAAAAAAAAGCAAAACAGTTACTTTTCTTTACTTTCTCAAATAGCTTCAATTTGACAATATCCAACTGAAGGAACAACAGCATGGTTGAAAAACTTTATTCATCTACAGATGTATATGCAAAGATTCCAAAAAAAGATAATATGCAAGTAGATGCAGAGGGTAAATACTATGAAGATAGACTAGCAAACAAGTTGGTTTGGATTATGAAAAAGCAGATATGTATGAGATACGAGGTGAGCACATTATGTCTGTTTCGGTGGTGCATATTCCCCCCCCCTCACAAAACACTACTGTCTCACCTGCATGAAAAAATCAACTCACTCAAGAGAATAACAGTTTTGCACATTCAAACCACAGTCTTCCTAACCAAAGAATATATGTAATTTTTCTGTGCTTTGGACCCTGAACAAGTTATAATAAAAAGATCTTGCTACAAGGGCTAGATTAATGACTGCATATGAGAAATTATAGTGTAACATGGATCCATATTTCAATGCTTGAAAGGTGGAAATAAAAAATTTTCTGCACACTGCTACATATTTACTAACAGAAGAAGTACAACAGTAGTGAAAATATTCAGTATTTTCAATGCTAAGATTTTTGCTAACCATGCAAATGGTACCTTATTTGCTAAATGTGATTCAAGCTTCTCATGAAAAAAGTTCAGAACATTTGGAAAATTTATATCAAACCAGTTAGGAAGAAAAGTCCTAGAGCCAAACAACACACATGGTTGTTTTAAGTGAAAGTTTTCTGTGATCAAAACATGATATGTCATGAGACAACTGAAATTTTATACAGTGCAGATAATGGAAACCTCTTAACATTTATTGACTATCTAGCTTTGTTTGATTGAGCCATGAAGGATCATCCATATAAAATAAATGCCCATGAAAATTGCATTTATTTCTTTGGAAAACATTTCAGAGCAAGTTAATTCAGCTTTGAGAAAATGCTATTAAGCAGAAAATCATAAAAGCTGTCCATTCTGCTAAGACTTTAGCTGCAAGTTGCATTAAACAGATGATACTAAAATGATCATAAAGAAATATTTTTGGAATTTGTACTGTTGAAAGTGATGAATGTTAAGCATTTACAACTATGACAAAAGAAACAGAAATGGTATGCAAAAGAGAAAAACGAATATTGTTTGGAGGCAAATAATTTCTTTGGTCGAATGCAGCAAATGTGTTAAAACATGCTAGCAAGAAGTTTTTTCTACTAGTGCAGAAACAGTTTATTGTAAAGGTTAACTGTATATATATATTTGTTCTTCCATTATGCAAGTGGAACTTCACTAGCCATTATCTCAAAGAACACCAAAAAGTTTCAAACAGCTTAATACTTAATGTACTGCTCAGAGATTGAAAGCAAAAGCAGCAAACTGGTTAAGGCTTGAAAGTACAAACTGTAAAAAAGTTACGTTTGCATTATACATTGCGATTTGTTAGGATTAACAAAAAAGTGAATGAAAAATCAATGAACATATTTTGATATTTTAATACTGTTCATACTGAATGACAAGTAAATAAAAGTAAATTATATTCATTGATTTTTAATTTTCTCTATGCCAAATGTGAGAGAATGCACCAAAATCAGAGTTTGCTTATAGGTATCAAATGCTTGGTATGCTCACATACCTATCCCGCCCACATACAATTTTTTAGACAACCAAAATAAATTACCTTATAGTTCAGAAAGTGAAATATTTCTCCGTGTTAAACTATAGTTTATGTACGAATGCAGCCTATTATCAAAAATATAAAGGAAACAAAATTAAAGCATAATATAATACAAAATTGTCAAAGCATAAAAATATGTTAAGAAATTTTTACTTCTTTGCATGATATATATGTATATATACATATATATATATGATCATTAGTTACATTGACTCAGTGATTAGATATGTTCATCTTTTTTTGACTGACTGAAACCGAGAAAACAGATAAGTTAATTTAATGGAGCACACAGCATGTTTCGTCAAAACGACTTCTTCAGGTGTGGTAACACTTAAAGAAAATTAAAAAAAAAAAAAGCATAAAAACACTGTGCCATTATAATAACAGACTTGTAAACTGACAATTCAAACTTAACTTCAGTTTACAAGTCTGTTATTATAATGGCACAGTGTTTTTATGTTTTTTTTTTTTTTTTTTTTTAATTTGCTTTAAGTGTTACCACACCTGAAGAAGTTGTTTTGATGAAACATGTGTGCTCCATTAAATTAACTTATCCATTTTCTCGGTTTCAGTCAGTCAAAAAAAGATGAACACACACACACACACATATATATACACACACACACACACATACATATATATATATATATATATATTCAGCAAATTAAAATTTTCATATAAAGTCCGAAAATTTTATTACAATATATACAAAAAATCTGACTTTCATATTTACAGAATATCCTTAAAAAAAAGTAATGAGGATAATGAAAAATGGAAATGAATGGCCCCTTTCCCCTTTTGGAAGACTACTGATACCTGTTGTTAAAATTAATTACTGCTCAGTGATTCCAACTAATTAAAATAATTTTAGAATAATTCTGATAAAAGTATAACAGGTTTAAAAAAATAAAGCAATTAAAAAACACAACTGATATATATATATATTTCTATAAAGTTCGGAGGTTAATGTATCAATACAAAATGTAGTTGTGGTGGTCATCAATAGTAAAATATTAACATGTTTAAAATATATTTTCTTATTCAGAAGAGTTAGAAATTAGCTCACGGGACTGTGAAAAACTTAAGATTTACCCCAGAATATCAACCGACTGTAACAAATATCAATTCATAACACATAAATAATCCATTCTTGTATTGCAATGTCTATGAGGTCTCATCACATTTCACTGCAGAAAACGTGCAGGGAAACTGACTACAAACATCCATATCATTAAAGATAAGCACTTCTTGAATCCTTATCAAAATATGGATGATATTTACTATATAACTCACATGTACAAAGAAATCATTACTTTTATGAAGGGATTTAAGGTGGTGTAGATGATAAGCTTGCAGTCCTTTCAAGGCGGCAGCAACGAATTTTTTCAATTTCTTCTTCCAAATCTATTTTCCTTTCAAAAAAGTTTATTAAAGGCTGTTCTGTGTGAAGTGTACCCTGCAACTGCTCAAATGTAATGACCCATCCATCATCCCACTTAGCAGTACTACTGCTTGAAGTAGATGGGGTAGAATCAATTGAGCTTCTTTTCTTTTGAGATGCATCTGCATTATCAGAAATAGAGGGAACTGATTTTTCTGATGATTTCAGACTTTCTGATAGTGAACTATTTGGTTCATCAACTTTCTTAATAAGATGTTTTCCTAATTCTCCAATTTGCAATAACATTGTACCTGAAAATAAATACTGCAATGAATCATAAAAAAGCATCTTGAATCAAGTTTATAAATATTTACATAGAGAAGTTTCGCTTCAAAACTGAACTATTTAAATTGTATCTGTAGTTCAATTTTATCCATAAATTATTAAATGATCACTTACCTTGCTATGAAGAGCATAATATACAGTATTTTAAATTGCTGAAAATAGTAAGAACCAATAATTTTTCAATCAAAATAAGCACTATTTTTTCAGAGGATAACCTATTAAATCGCACTTTTCAATTCTTCTTCTTATTATTATTATTATGAGACTTCTAGGGAGTCAAGGACTTATCAAGAGAAGCTATAAATCATCCATACCAGGTAAGACCCATGTCACAACTTCCCTTAAATTCATTCACACTAGATGCACTCACTACCCCTAAAGAGCAAACTATTCTACTAACGCACAGCTCTGTGAGAGAAAAACCTAGCTCTTACCCCTTTCTTGACTGGGAGCAAATTTAACTTCCATGGATACCCCTGTGTTTTCTCCCCGCCTTCCATATAATAAAAAATTTCATCAGACAATAAGTTATAACACAGATTCAGAAGATTATAGACCTCAACTATATCAACTCTCTTCCTCCTGTTAACCATAATCTGTAATCCACATACTCGCAATCTGTCCTCATAATCTAAATCCCATAATCTGGATATAATCTTTGTAACTCTTCTTTGCAAGATTTCACGGCTTCTTTATTCCCTTGGAACCTGAGAGACCAAATCTGAACACAATAATTCAGGTGTGGTCTTATCAAGGCTGCATATATATGAGTTGCCCTAGTCCTGAAAATTCTTCAGGCACAAACTCTGTTTGCTTACGCTTGAATAAAGGATTAAACTAAGTACAGTAGGCCCCCCCCCGTACCCGCAGATAGTAGCGGACCACTAGTGAGATCCAGATTTTTGCACATATATAGCAAAACTAAAGCAGGAAATTATTAGTAAATTGACTTAGTCTCATGTGCTAGGACTGTAGGGTTCTTTAGTGAATATGTTATGTAGTTAATATATAATGTATACACTAAATTGTATGGCTAAATAAATAATAATAAAAAGAGTTAGATTTATTAAATGATGTAATTTCTAGACTACCACTTCACCTGTACTATCCATGGATGCTATTTACCGCATTTGGGCACACATTCCATTGCTCCTCGATAATAATATTACATATTTATTTAAAATTATCATGAAACAATTTTTTTGTCTTTAGAATCTATGAGGAGCAATGGAATGTGTGCCCAAATGCGGTAGAAAGCACCCCTGAGTAGTACGGGTGAAGTGGCAAAACAAAAAAATTGCCTCATTCAATAAAACTTCGTCTTTAGACAAATAAAATTTAACCCACATAATAATTATGTAGAACGAAATGAGAAAATAAATATGCTAATGAAAATGTAATTGTTAATAAAATCTTAACATTTTTATTCTTATTAGGAGGAATCAACTGAGATCAGAACACCTTGTTGTGTTCAGCTACATATTTATTCATCTTCCGAATCTTTGGCAGTCGGCTGCTTGCTTGTCTACTCAGCAAATGATGTGAATGGCTGAGGATCACTGAGAGTAGAAGCTTTGTTGACTTTTTTAAAAAACATTGTTATTGGAAGCTGCCATTTTTGTCTCTTCAATTCAGTAAACAGGTTCTGTTATTGTGCAAGTAATTTTTATGCTGCGCTCCATCATTGAATCATAATCCATTATCTGTTCCTTTAATGTTTGAGCCATTTGAAATATCATGGCAAATTTTTCAGTATCTCTGGTGTGTTAGTGAACATTTTAGAGAAGTTGATAAGAACTAGCATACAGAAATGGTGTTAAATTGTGAATGAAGATATTTATAAATAATAATACTTCATTCATAATTAACATGACCTACCATATTATAAGCAAGACTTGTAAATATTATTTGTTGTTAGTATCTTACTTGTAATATGTTATTCATATAAATGCTTTGAATTTTGTTTATTATTAATTAATTATATAATCTTAGAATATGTAATAGTAATAAAAAGACTATATAAAAATGACATTTAATTCATTTACTTAATTCTGTAAAATTTATTGTAAGAAACTGTGTGTATATAAATTGAAATGTACCTTATGTGAACCGTGATATATATTTTTTGTTATTTCTATAAGTAAAGGTAATTTTATGGAATTCTACTGATGAGATTTGATTGGCTACAGACGGAAAAATGGAGTTTATTTTAGTTAGCTCGTGCGGAGAGCATGAGCTACTGTGTATAAAGAGAAAAGCCAGTTGATATAAACTAAATGGGTTAAAACCGGATCTTGGTGGGGAAAGGAGAACGTAGTTGATTGGAAAGAAAAAGTAAAGAGAGAAGCCCTAGAGACAGTATAGAGATCGGTAGTGAGTGGCAGAAGGGGAGTTGATATATGCCAAAAATCGACTAGGAAAGGACAATGAATTAATAGGCATTTCGAATTACTTCTATGGGAATTCTGATACTACGATAAATTCCAAATGGTTAGTGGAAGAATAGTGAAGAACTGAAGTTAATACATAGAAGAAAATAAGGAATTAGTAGATAACTTAAACCAAGTGCATCAAGACGTGTATTTCTGTGTCTATAATTCAGTTATTATAGTGGAAGATTTCTTTGAATTGTGTTGCCATAAAGTAAAAGTCAACCAGAATTTCAAATGTGCCTATATGAATTCGATGTGTAGAAGCAGTAATCCGGTAAGAGTTGTCCTTTCTATAACCTGTGAAGCTATAACAGTTAACTCCGTCGGATATATTTTGACCTTAGCTGCGATGTTATGTCATTTACTGGTCGGTATAATAAGTGTTAGCTGCCTGAGAAAGAATATAGTGTAGCCTGTCATAAGATTAGTTATTGTAACGTTTGGAAGGTTAAACTTTTAAGAACTATTCTCAACTTGATTGACTGAGCATAAAGAATTGAAAAATGAATGTTTGATAGTTAATGGATTGTAATTATTCTGAATACTTTAAACTGAGCTAATATATTTATGATTTAATTCATCTAATTGGGCAGAGTCTTTCACTATGTGAAAGAATTCCTGATGCTTTAAGAATTAAGAAGTGTCAACATTAGCCATAATCCTCAAACCTAAATAAGAAGTTACTAATATCTGAATATGAATTTTTGTAATTGTTCAATTTGATAACCTTTTGCAGATAGTTATACTTGAATGTATATGTTGTACTATTCCATATTAAATGTTTTCTTTTGTTGAGTTAAACTGGTGTTTGCCTGATTTTCTTTCATTGCACCGCTCATAAAATTAATCAGACCTTTGCAGAAGCCTTAAAGCTATTAATAACCTCGGCTTGAAGATAAAGTGATAATATAAGTATAGCTGATTATTGATTCCTCTATATTATTTAGACTAATCTGAATATAGGGTGGTGCAGTATAATATAAATTTCTTTATATTCAGATGAGCATCAATAAATAACTTATGAATAAAAACGGAATTTAAAGAGGTAAAGATAAGATTAACAAACTAACAAAAATAGAACAGTCAGTTAGGTAGGACGTTCCAACAATGGGTAAACAAACAAGCTATATTCTATAAGGAGCAGCATGAGTTTACTAAAGGAAAGTCTTCTTTTACTAATTTCCTCATAATTTATAATAATGTTACAACCGAGTTGGATATACTATGATAATGTTGGATTTCGCTAAGTCATTTGATAAGATACCACACGAAAGACTGTTGCATAAAATGAAAATATGCGATTGGATATAAAGTCTTGACTTGGATCAGTGGATGGTTGACAAACAGATATCATATATGTGAGTGTTAAACTACCATATTTAAGGTGACTAGTGGTGTACCTGAGTGTTAAGTATTTGGGCCATTGCTGTTCAATCTATACATTAATGACATTAAGAAGGTCTAACAGATGTGTAATTGTTTGTTGATGATGTTTGCTGATAGGCAAGGCAATCAGGGATGCATGCTACTGATATCAAGCACTTACAAAATGATTTGAATAGGCTGGAAATTTGGATAAATGAAAATGGTAATCGGTTTAATGTTAGTAAGGGTAAAGTTATTCACTTTGGCATAATGAGATTTCCATTGGCATATTATATCATCATCAAATTCCTGCCGTGTACCCTCAAGGGGTGTACAGGATATGATAGTACTACATGAAAAAAATTACATGATTACTAACTTCCTATCTACAATTTTCCTCCAAATCAGTCTGTTACTTGTCAAGACTCCAACAGTATCAGATCTTATATTTCTATCGTCTAAGGCACTTTCTACTGTATCAATCCACCTATATCTTGGTCTTCCTCTGGGTCGTTTTCCTGCCAACCTGGCAGAGAACACTTGTTTTGCTAATCTTTCTTTGCCCATTCTGTTTAAGTGACCATACCACCTGAGATTGGCTCTGCTAATGCATTCCTGGATGTTGACAATTCAAGTTCTTTTCTAATATCCTCGTTTTTAATATGATATTGCCATTGATGTCATTTGTTCCCGCCTATAATCTTTCTCAGGACTCTCATATCTGCGGTCTCTAGTCTTTGGTCAAGTGTTTTACTTCTGACCCAGCTCTCGGATCCATAAGTTAAAACTGGTTTGTATACAGCTATAGAGCTAATTCAGTGTTCTGACTAATTTCTCTCTTATTCCATATGAATTTATTCAATTGACTTCCTACCATACCAGCATTGCTGATTCTGTTGTCTATTTCCATATTTAATTTACCATCTTCAGTAAAAATCGTGCCTAAGTAGCTGAAATGTTTCACTTATTCAACAGATTCTCCATTCATAATGCAGTTGATATTTTCAATGCTTCTGCCTATTTTCATTGTCTTTGTCTTTTTATTGCTGATCTTCATACCATATCTATTACAACAGTTATTCAATTTAGTCAGAGAATCACGTAGACTTGTAGTGGATTTATTTAGAAGTATAACATTGTCCACATAAAGCAAAGAGCTGACATTAACATCTCCAATTTTGATATAATGTTTAATACCACTTTCCATCATAATGTGATCCATATAGATAATGAATAACACAGGAGATAATGTATATCCTTGTCTCACACCAGATTTAACATTACACCATCTTCCTGTACTTCCTTCAATTCTAACTGCTGACTTACAACTCAAATAAAGACTAAGTATTGCTTGATATAATGCCCCATTGACACCATATAACTGTAGCGTATTGAATAGCTTCTCTCTTGGCACCTTGTCATATGCCTTTTCCAAATCGACAAAACTTAAATACAGATCTCTGTTGTATTCCCATGCTTTCTCGACTATTTGTCGTAAAGTGAAGATCTGATCCTAACAGTCTCTATTTGACCTGAATCCAGCTTGTTCTTCACCAAGATTTTCTTCTACAATTCTTCTCAAATGTTTCTCAAGTATACTTGCATAGGTCTTGCCAGGAACACTTAGTAGAGAAATACCTCTGTAATTCTCACATTCAGTTTTATTTCCCATTTTATATATGGGTACTATGAGAGCTCTACTCCAATCATCGGGAATTCGTCCCTCTGTCCAGGCTTTCTGAACCATGCAGTGCAGCCACTGTAAGACTTTTATACCACCATACTTTAGCATTTCTGGTCGAATATCATTCTACTCCTGCTGCCTTTCCACATTTCAAGCCTTTGATGGCTTTTTCTACTTCGAGTATGGATATGTATTCCTGACTGCATGCTGGTCAGTGTTTTTTACCACTGTGCTGTCATCACTGCTTGTTTCATTTAGCAGTTTTTCAAAGTAATTACTCCATACTTCAAGGATATCTTTTTCTTCCATTTTCATGTCAACTTTATCATCTCTAACTTTTTTTACAGCACTCTTTCCTCCATTCCTAAGCTTCTTCAACAACCTACAGAATATTTTGCCACCTTCTTGATATTTATTTTCTATATTCTTGCCAAAGTCCTCCCATGACTTTAGCGAGGTTATGTTACAAGAAACTGAAGGGGCAAGGTATCTTGCCGTAATGGTGGGTAGGAATTTAAAGTTTAAAGGTTACATAGCAGAGTGCTTAAGGGTCAAAGCTATATAAGTGAGAGGGAAACCTCCATATAGCCTTCAAAGGAATGCGGAGAACCAACCAGGGCTTCTGACCTAATGTCCAGTCCTCACTTTCTCATGGTGCACCCTGTTGGGTATCTATTTGGATAATGAACGAATGAGGATGGGCTGGCAATTTGGGATTTAGCCAACCAAATTGTATTCTTATTGGTTAAACCAAAATAAAAAATGATGGTACAACATGACAAAATTTCATGCCGGCTGGGGCATCGCCCGGTTAAACATGGCCCCTTTTGTTTTCGCCAGGGAACCAGGGCGAACAGCGAAAAGTCAGCTACTGGAACAAATCTGAAAACACACTCCAAATCAACATCACCAGAGTTAAAGATCGGTACTATCAACATAAGAAGCCTGAATGGCAAAGAAATGGAGCTAGCTGAGGAATTGTATAAGTACCAGATTGACATAACAGGAGTGACTGAAATAAAAAAGACAAAAACCGGTGAGATTTTTCTGAGTAATAAATACAAGATGTTATATTCAGGCAATGACAATTAAGGAAAAGAAGGAGTGGCCATAGTAATCAACACTAAATACGAGGCTAATCTTCTTGAATGGCAGGCACTCTCAAGTAGAGTGATGTGGGAAAATACGAGAATGGGGACAACGAGTCTTATTTGTGCCTATGATCCCACAGAAGGTTCTACTAAGGTAGAAGTGGAGAAATTTTTTGGAGAAAATATTTTAGTGGAGAAAGCAACTGACACAATGAAAAAGGAAAAATTGGTCCTTGTTGGGGATCTAAATAGCAGAGTAGAAAATGATTGTCAGACATACAAAAATATTTTGGGAAAATTTGGAGAAAAGAGTAAAACTAATAATAATGGCAAATACCTGTTGGATTTCTGCTCAGGACATGGACTGGTTATTACTAACACCATGTTCCAACATAAAAATGTGCACAAATTCACATGGAGAGAAGAGGCAAGGAATAAAAAAAGTCTCATTGACTATGTTATTATTGATAGTGATGTTTTCTCCCTGGTGCAGGACATCAGAGTGTACAGAGGATTTGAAATTGGAAGTCTTGAGCAGGATAAAATTGAATTTCATATTGAAAAGAATGACATGTAAGAAAGTTTTAAAGAGAATAAAAGTTGAGCAGCTCTCAGATGTGAACAGTTGACTAAAATACATAAATATTATTCAAGAAAAAATGAAAGAGTTTGAGAGCAGGAATCAAACTTTAGAGATTCAGTGGGAAGTCCTGAAGAAAACACTGATTGATTTAGCCAGAGAGGCATGTGGTGGGGTTGTCTGCAAGGATAGAAAAATCAGAGCTCCATGGTGGACACAGGAGGTTACATTCTACACTTGTTTTTACAGACTTAGAAGAACATGGAGGAACAATGAAAGCCAGTTAGCAGAACAGCACCCAAAGTATTTCCATAAGTCTTTTACCTACAGAAAAGGCATAAAGCAGAAAAAAAAAAATCAAATCTATGAGAAAGTAATTGGAGTGAGAGAGAAATCTACTAAACCTTTTAGAAATCTAGAAATCTACGTAACCTTCTGCCTCTTTGATATTGATATCGGACAGCCAATCCTAAATCCATTTGACCAATCTGACATCCAGATCCATGTGCTACAACTTGAATATCAGCTTATCATGTGGCACCCTGTCAAATGCCTTTGCTAAGTCTAGGAAAATGGCAGTATATGCCTTTCTCTCATCTAATGCTCTTGTAACTTTATCATAAAAGGCTAGCATATTGCTAAAACAAGAGTGCCCCTTCACAAATCCATGTTGACTCTCACTGATAACATTACCCTCATCTGCCCAATGCTGTATATGGTCCCTCACTACTTTCTCCAAGATCTTACTAACTACTGATGACACACAAACTGGCCTATAATTAGACATTTCCAGTCTGCTACCGCCCTTATGCAATGGCACTATCTTACCTTCCTTCCATTCCATGGGCACCTTTCCCGCAGCCAGACTTTCATTGAAAAGCCAGGTCAAGGGCACAGTCAGTTTCTTAGCACATTCTCTCAAAACTCGTGGTGAAATACCATCCAGTCCCACAGCTTTACTAACATCCAAAGTACTCAGTATGTGGAACACACTCACCTCCTGCACCTCTCAAACTCAAACCTGCTCTATCCCTCTAGTATTCAAATTGACTCCTCCAGAAATACTCCAATAAAGTGTTCATTGAACAATTCCACTATGTCCTCTGCATCAGTCCCTCTATTCCCATTTTTATCCCACAATGTCATTCTTCCACAGTCATTTCTCCTCCTACTGGCCACATAGCTAAAAAATTCCCTAGGATTTTCCTTGGATCTAAGGGCCAATCTTTTCTCATATTCCAGTTTTGCCTTTCTTACCATACTAGTCACTCTTCTGGCCTGTGTCTTATATTCTTTTTCATAAAAGTTCTTCACATTCTAGATAGGTTTTAAACCCAGATCTTTTCAACCAAAGGGTATCATCAACACCTAACGTATGGACAAAAAAAAATTCATTCCATTAAATTAAAGTTGCCAAGAAACTGTATTCTTGTTTTTTTTATTTTTTTTCAAGTGTGCAAACAAACAAAGTTTGCATGTGAAGTACATTCACGTCTAGGTTACTTGTATATATAGAAGCTAAATAACTTCACATTAATTGCCTTTGTATCCCATAATGCAATTCCCACATGTCCAAAAGGGGGACACCCTTTTGGACATGTATAACACTACGCATTAAGGGAAGGGCCACTAACCAGACTGGTTTCGACATTTACTGATGGCAAGTTTAATTTCATTTGCAAGTGAAAAAACTACCTAGATTTATTCCATCATATATGTGAATTTTTTTAAAATGAATTTTGATGAATATGTTACTCACCTACAGCAGCAATGGAATGATACATCTGTTGTTCATCTTGATGACCAGTAAACAGATCATACATTGTACGCCAAAGCTGAATAAACTGTTCCTAAAAATGTAAATATTAAAGAGGATAAGCATATGCAAATAAACTAGTTTTCATTAAAAGCAAATGTGAAGATGTTTTCTTACATGAACATTAATTCATTTTTAACATACAACATCACTAAATCACAATACTTTTCTTAGCATGACATTTTTAATTAATCGATGTACATGATGTTCAAAAATTTTATACAATAGTTTCTTTTAAAAATGACAGGGAATTTCTCATAAATCCTTTCCTTTTCCCAAAGTAGCGCCCTTAAATATAATAATAATATATATATATATATCCTGTACACCCCTTGAGGGTATATGTCAGGAATTTGATGATGATGATGATATTATTTTTAAAAAATCTGGGTTTATTAATTTAATCTTCCCACTTTGCCTCAAACAACCCCCCCCCCCTTTATCAGCCAAAGAGAAGAAGTATGGAGAACAAAGACATCCTAACATCCAAACAAGGTATATGCAAAATTTCTTCCTCTATTAGTCTGTATACATTTATCTCTAAAATACAATTATAATGCCCTAAAAAATTCTTGAGTAAAAAGCCAAGGTATTTAAAATAAGGGAACACTCCTAAAAGGAAACAGGCTAAAATAGCCGTATAAAAATGATCCTTTTTTTTTCTTTTTTTTTTTTTTTCTATACCAATTCTTTTCAAGTATTTTATTTTCTAACATGGCACTATCTGGGAGTAAATGCAAGTTCGTGAGGCCTCTAGAGAAGGAGTACGTGGGGCAGTCATCAGTGATATTCAGTTATGGTATGCAAACATGATAAAGATATGAATGTCTTCAAACATGGTTATGTATGTGACGAAGGGGTGGAAAAATATACTTTGGGTTCAGATATTTTAAATATATCTGGGGAGGAAAAAGAGAAAATTCTAGAACAACGCCAAATAGATTGCATATCTAATTATAAGGATAAGCTAGGTGGTAATTTATTTTGTCTAAACACAAATGCCAGGAGCATTAGACACAAAAGGATAGCTTTATTGAATATGATGTGGCCTAAGATTGTTAGCATTAGTGAAACCTGGCTATGGTAAGAATATCAGAATCAGATATGGTAAGTGAGATCAAGTGTAATAGGTATACTATTTTTAGGAACAGCAGAAGAGATAGGAGAGGAAGAGTACTACTAATGATATCAGACGACTTAAGTACAGTTAGGGTAGAAACATAAGAAAACCAATGATGGTAACAATGTCCCATGTAGAGTTGAATCTGAGTTTATCTAGTGTGAAGTGGAGATTAACAGAATGAAATATATGGTGGGCTGTTGCTATAGACCTGGTGGCTCAGTTGCAGGGGAAGAAGAAATGCATTGCCAATTTAGCCTTATGAGTACCAAACGAATGATCACTGGGTGACTTTAATTTTTCAAACATTGATTGGATAGAAGAGAAATCTCATGATAAGAAAGAAGAGGAATTTATTGAATTGTTATGTGACAACTTTCTCAAGCAGCATGTGAAAGAAGGAACTTAAGGTCAAAGAGTGTTGAATTTGCTCATAGAGTCAGAAGGAGTCTCTGTTAAGAATATGGCTTTCTTACCACCAATTGGTGACAGTGATCATGCTGTGCTTTCTTGGGAAGTATCTAATTGTACTGATGCTCCAATTAAAACAGGTTACATTCTGAACTACAAAGCTGGAAATTATGATCTACTTAGAATACTATCTTTGGTCACATGGTATGAGTTGCTGAATGGGAAAAATGTCAGCAATGAATGGGAATCTTTAAAAAAGTGCTTAAATGAGGTGGTATCAAAATGTATCCCTAGTGTTCGAAGAATAAAGAGGTTGGTAGTGAAATGGATGTGCAACCTTGTTAAGCAAGAGATCCACAAAAAGATAATGTGTAAAGAATATTGCAAGAATAACAGTGAGAGGAACTATGAAATAAATAAATCTCAAGTCAGAAACTAACGAGTACTGTGGGGAAAGCTAAGTCGGAGTATGAAAAGAAACTGGCCATGCAAGATAAAGGCAATCCAAAAAAATTTTATCGTTATGCTGCAAGCAAAAGGATAACTTTATTGAATGCAGATGGTACTTGAGTGTTGGAAGCTAATGAGATTATTCAGTTAATGAGTGCTCACTTTGCTAAGATATATCTACCAGGTGTATATAACATGGTGCACAGTGCTACTGCTACATTAGTTGAAGAGTTAGAGGTTCATGAAAATAAGGTTGAAGAATTGTTGCATAAGCTGGATAAGAATTAGTCTACAGGGACAGATGGAATATCAGCCTGTTTGCTAAAGGAATGTTCAGCCAAATTGGCTATGCAATTCATATGTTTGTATAACTTGAGCCTCAGCTCAGGAATAATACCTGAGGAATGGAAGGAACATATGATAGTTCCATTGTACATGGGTGGTACAAAAACTGATGTGTTTAACCACCAACCAATCAGTATCTCTGGTCTGGTCTGGTGTAGCAAAGATTTTTAGAGAAGTTGGTATAAACTCGCATACAGAAATGGGTAGACAAAGAAGCTATACAAGGAACAGCATGCGTTTGCTAAAGGAAGTCATGCTTTAGCAATTTGCTTATATTTTATAATAATTCTACGACTGATTTGAATATTTATTTATCATATGGCAATCTACATACAGTTATAAAAGTGCATGTACATAAATCAGTACATGCACTAGAACATGCACATGTAAAAGGTAAATAAAAGATATAAATGACAAACAATTAAACTAAAACATAGGCAGTTGCACTTTTGGCAGACAACGCTCTTATAAGTTAGGATCAGTTCTCTGATCCAGTCTATAACAGGCAGTATCGCCTCCAGAAAGTCACTTCTCTGAACCATATATATGCGAAGATTGCACTCAGTGGAAATATGATGGATTGATTGGTTTGGGTGTCCACAGTCACACTCCAGTGAGGGAATTTTCACCCACTTATACAGAAAGCTTGCACATCTTCCATTGCCGGTACAAATCCTGTTCAGTGTTATCCATGCCTTTCGGCTCAATTTCATACCCAGAATGTTGAGGCAGTGCCTATCAAACCAAATTTTGAATTGGGCATTAGTGTTTATGCTCCACATTTGTTTCCATTGATCTTTGATATTATAATTAGTCATTCTCAGATGTTTAGCTTCACGAAGAGCGGGCTTTGTTGATTTCAATCTGTTTAGCTGTAGTTCTGATATGTCATTATGTATTGGCAATTCAGTATGTCTGAGTATTTTGTCATATTCTCGTAATAGGGTATCATATCTTTGTAGATTTGGTGATATTGTGTTACTCAGCATTGGAAGCCAATAAACAGGAGTTGTTTTTATGGTTCCAGATATAAGTTGCATTGTGGTGTTAAGCTGAGGGTCAATTAGTTTAGTATGGCAGCTATTGAGCCAAACTGGAGCACAGTACTCCACCACTGAAAAAACCAGACTGAGTGCCGATGTTTACAATGTGTTTGCTGTACACTCCCAGGAAGTGACACAGAATTTCTGAATGATGTTATTTCTAGTTCTTATTTTTCCAGCTGTGTTTTCAGCATGTTTCTTATATGATAGAGATGGTCGAGTGTAACTCCTAGATACTTAGGATATTTATTATGACGTAGGATTGATTTTCCAAATGGGATGTTCAACTTGTCTTGTGCCAATTTATTATTTGAGATGGAAAGTTGACATATCAGTTTTACTTTGGCTTAGTTGTATTCTTCATTTCTTAAAGTAAACATGCATGGAGGCAAGGTCGTTTGTGAGGGTTTCCTCCATCTGTCTTCGTTCTCTATTTCTGGTGGCTAGTGCTATGTCATCCGCATAACAGAATTTTCTAGATACTGTATCTGGAATATTGGCTATATATAAGCTAAATAAGAGTGGTTAATCCAGTCTCTCAATTGTTTCAGTCCAGCGTTGTTGTCTTGCTGCATCCAATTCGTGAAGGAGATCGTTTGCAATTTCCAAATCACCACTCTACAGAAATTTCTCATAAAGTTGTTCACTCAGTTCGTTCCATCTAGGAACATGTTTTTTAGATATAGAGATGACAGCTGCTACAAATCGGTTGTAGTCATTGGATACAGGAGATATGAAGCGAACACACTTGTCAAGGTCAGTGGCATATTCTTCCCGATTGGCTCTTCAAAAATTCCATCTCAGGCAGGAAATTGATCAGACAAGAGATATTTTTATGCCTACATCAAGGAGGACCAGCCAGAGTTGGCTGAATTGTGTTAGTGAGTTGGATAAAGGGCATGGATACACTATGATAATGTTGGATTTTTCTAAGACATTTGATAGGATACCACACGAAAGGCTGTTGCATAAATTGGAAATACAAACTCTTGACTTAGATTAGGGGATGATTGACAGACAAACATCAAAAAGTGGTACACAGTGGGTATGAATCTGCCAGATTTAAAGTGACCAGTGGTGTACCTCAGGGTTCAGTCCTTGGGCCATTGTTATTCAATCTATACATTAAAGACGCCAGGCGGGGTCTAACATCAGATGTGCAATTTTTTGCCAATGATGCAAAGATAGCTAGGGCAATCAGGAATGCTGCTGATATTCAGTACTTACAAAATGATTTGAATAGGCTAGAAATTTGTGAAAACGAAAATCGCTCTCAGTTTAATGTTAGTAAGTGTAAAGTTATGCACTTTTGCATGATGAGATTTCTAGTAGCATATTATATTATTGAGGTTATGATACAAGAAACTGAGGAGCAAGGAATCTTGGCATATTGGTGGATAGGAATTTGAAGTTCAATGGTCACACGGCAAAAGTTGCAAATACAACTCAGAGGATAATTGCAATGTTGAAGTGAACCTTGACATGCAAGGATAAGGAAGTCATTTTGCCTATTTAAAAGTCTGATAAGACCACACCTGGATTACTGTGTGCAGATTTGGTCTCCTAGGTTCCAAGGGGGGGTAAAGAAGTTGTAAAGAGTGCAAAGAAGAGTTACAAAGATTATATCTGGATTATGGGATTTAGATTATGAGGACAGATTACGAGTATGTGGATTGCAGTCTCTGGTTAACACGAGAAAGAGCGATGATATGATAGAGATCTATAAACTTTTGAATGGGTGTTATAAGATATCGTCTGATGAAATTTTTCGTTATATGGAAGGTGGGGAGAGAACACGGGGACATCCATGGAAGTTAAATTTATTTGCAGTCAAGAAAGGGGGTAAGAGCTAGATTTTTCTCCCAGAGAGCAGTGAGTGAGTGGAATAGTTTGCCTATAGGGGTAGTGAGTGTATGTAGTGTGAATGAATTCAAGTATGACAGTTGGTTTGGGTGATTTATAGCCTCCCTCGATGAGTCCTTGACTCCCTGGAAGTCTCAAATAATAATAATATTCTGCACAGCACTACACACACAATAGGATGACTGAGAAATTCTCCAGAAATGTAATAAGTGGGAGTTTCTTTGTCTGGTCTTAAATCTGTTTAGCTGACCCCAGAGGTGTTGAGATCTTGGAGGTCTGAGAGTTGAAGCTGTAATCAGGCACTTGTTTGTAGTTTGGTCCAGAGTCTTCTCTATCAGTCCTGGGGACAATCATCTAATATTTTCACAAGCCATGTGGAAGATTTGGAAGTAAAGTGGCGAGCTGGAGATAGAGAGATATCTTGATGTATAGGAAGGTATATGTTATTTCTGATTTTATTTATTTCTTTGATTGTAGCTTCTTCCCTTCCGAAGCATGGAGAAGTGATGTGGAAAAGAATAATCTCTGTTAACCTTAAGATCTACTCCTCTCCCATGGTTACCATGACAGAGGAGTAGATCTTAAGGTACCAAAGATGGTTCTCATTGTTATGTTAAGCTGTATATCCACAAGAGTCATGTGGTGATTTCAGATCCAAATTGGCAAAGAATACTCTGCAACAGGGGAGACCAGAGTCAGGGCTGCTGTTCTAAAAGTCAAGGTATTACGATCCCAAGTAGTGCCCGTCAGCTTATTTATAATGTTGTTCCCGGCGGATATCTTTAATAGTTTTTTCTAAATATTTTCAGTAAGTCAGACTACAGTCGAACATGACACCAAGCTAACAAAGGTTAATTTCATAGATTAGAGTTCTGTTGCAGAAGTTCATTTTTAGTCTTCTATGACCCTGATGGTCATTTAGGTAGAAAGCAGAAGCAACAATTTTGCTGGGATTACAAGATAGTCCTAGCTTTCAAAAGTAATTTGGTAGTGAACTTTAGTGTTTCCTCAAGGCCTTGGAATGTACTATCTTGGGAGGCAATAGATAAACTATAGTATGCCCACAGATTCGAGACCCTTCAACACAGAAGTGTTGAAGGGTCTCGAATGTCAACAGGAGGAGAATCCATTCCGATAATAGCGTAATCAGTCCGTATTGTAGGACGAGTTGTTTATTATTACACGTCGGAAAACTAACTTCTCTTTTATGATCATTGTAGTTAACTATGTTGCTTGTATAACAGTTGGAAACTTTTTATCTATTATTATTATTGTTCCGGGAAACTCCAAGGAGTCGACAGACTCATCGAGGGAGGCCCTAACATCATGTCTGGAACAACTATTCAACATTCACACAGTATCTATCATATCTTGCCTTGAACTCATTCACAGTCGTAGCACCCACAACAGACTCTGGAAGCTTATTCCACTCATTCACCACTCTCCAAGTAAAAAACCTAGCTCTAACATCCTTGTCAACCATGACAAGCCCTCTTGACTCTTGACCAGCTTCCATGCATGGCCCCTAGTCCTCCCACCACCAGTCATATTTTCAAAAATATCTTCTGGATCAATCTTATAAAAACCCTTCAGTAATTTGAATGTCTCAATCATATCACCCCTCCTTCGCCTATCGTCCAATTTCTGCAACCCACAAATCCTCAACCTATTCTCATAAGGTTCATTCCACACACCTACTATCATCTTGGTCACTCATCTCTGGACACTCTCCACTTCCTCCCCATCACGAAGAAACCCTGGTGCCCATAACTGGGCACAGAAGTCCAGATGGGGTCTTATCAAGGCTCGATACAGAGGAACAACAACTTGCTTCTCTCTGCATGTTAAAGTATTTTTCATAAGCCAAGTGATTTGGTGAGCTGTTTTAGTTACTTTTGCAATGTGCCCCCTAAACTTCAACTCCCTATCCACCAGCACTCCCAAATCCCTGGCCTCATCAATCTCCTGGAGTACGGTTCCACCTATGCGATATACTGCTGCTATTCTTTTCACCCCAAAGTGCGTAACCTTACACTTTGCCACATTAAACTGACATCCATTTTTCCTAGCCCAGTCCTCCAAACTATCCAAATCATCCTGTAAAATTTTGACATCCTGTGCACTCACAATTGCTCTACCCAACTTTGATTCATCAGCAAACAAGTGAACCCTTCCTCTCAAATCCTTTCCAATATCATTGATGAACAAATTGAAAAGCAGTGGTCCAAGAACAGAGCCCTGCGGCACTCCACTAGTCACAAGACGTCTTTTTGACTCCACTCCTGAATAAACCACTCTCTGGTATCTCTCCTTCAACCACCCTCCTATCCATCTTACCAACCCTATATCTATCCCCATCTGCTCCAGTTTACTGATTAGGGTTCCATGTGGTATCCTGTCAAAGGTCTTGGCAAGGTCCAGTAGTATCACTGTAAACCCATTACCCCTATTCAGTTCAGCTGTCACTGTGTTATAAAACGTGAGCAAGTTACTGAGGCATGATCTACCCTTCACAAAACCATGTTGTCCCCCATATAATATCCCATTTTCATCTATCCAATCCTGTATTCTTTTCTTGACTAATTTCTCTAAGACCTTGACAATGATTCCTGATATGCTAATCGGTCGGTAATTTACAACAGAAGTCTTGGAACCACCTTTATGCAGTGGAACTATTTTCCCCTCCTTCCACCCGCTCGGGACTAACCCAGACCCGAGACTCAAATTAAACAAAATGGTCAAGGGTACTGACAATTTATTAGCTGCTTCTCGTACTACACGAGCTGGTATACCATCCAACCCCACAGATGTATTGACATTGAGGTTATGCAATAGACTACTCACCTCCACTTCATTCACCACAATTCCTGTATAATCTACTGGTTTATTCGTTTCTGCAATGTCACCACCTGGATGATATATTCTTGCAAAGTGCTCACTCAGTAACTCAGCTCTCTCAACTGATTCAGTTACCTCCCTACCATCGGCATTCTTTAAAATCATTCTGCCATGTACATTTTTCCTTTTACTTGCTAAATATCTAAAAAACTGTTTAGGATTCTCTTTAGCCTGCATGGCCAATGTTCTTTCGTAATCCTTTTTTGCTTTTCTTACCACACTCGTCACCCTTCTGGCCTGCCGGTCACCTTCTCCTTAAATTCACTCCATAGTTGTTTCTTTTTTTGCAGCTCAAGCTTAATGGTGTTATTCATCCATTTAACCCCTACTTGATTTATTATTCGGACTCTAGGTATACAGTCAGTCATTGCTTCATGCAAGCACTTCTTAACCACCTCCCATGCACTATCAACTTCTAGTCCTTGCAGTTGTACATGCCATGGCACTGAGTCAATCAAACTCCTAAGCTTGTAATACTTTCCAGCCCGATAATTCCACATGTACCCTGTCTTAATTGAAAATTCTACACCTTTAGCCACCTCCCAAGTCAAGACCCTATGATCACTCTCACCGATTGGTGGCAATGTGGTCATATTTGTTACAGCCAAATCCTCAGATGCAATTACTAGGTCAAGCACTCTCTGACCCCTAGTATTTTCCATTACATGCTGTTGCAGATAGTTATCCCTTAATAACCGCATAAAATCCAATTCCTTCCTCCCGTGTGTCCTCTCCTCACTCCAATCAATGCGACCATAGTTGAAATCTCCCATAATAATCACCCTCCTTCCACTCATTTCTTCTATTTGCTTGTGCATACTGTCACCACCATCTTTTCCATCACCTGGTCTATAGCAGCATCCAATTGTATATTTAGTTCTGCTAGCCACAATCTCACACCAAATGGCCTCAAATGTGCTCTTTTCTCTATCCTGCATTTCAACTTCTATTCTCTTTGGCTGTAGCTCATCAGCTATCATCAACAATACTCCTCCCCCCATTTTATTCTCTCTGTCATTCCTGAACACACTATACCCATCACATTCAATCCCACTAGCTATATCATCTACAGTCAGCCATGTTTCACTAATACCAATAACCTGTGGTCTGGAAGTGCCAACCATGGACAAAAACTCTTCCTTCTTGTTCCTAATACTCCTAGTATTAGTGTACATGAATTTAAGACCCCCATTTTAGCCCCAACCCTACCTTGATGCCTTATATTAACTATCCCACTCTGGTTTGTTGTCCTTATTTGCTCTAGCATATTATATTCATTCTTACATTCAACTGCCTCCCTAAGGACTGTATATCTACTCTCCCCCCTAACGAATCTAGTTTCCCTGAATTTGCACATCCACTACATTCAGCAACACTTTCTCAAGTCTTCTTACACCATAACCATTCAAATGCAAGCCATCCATCTTATATAGATCCTTTCGCCCATCAAACTCACTCCACACGTCCACAAATTCCACACCACTCGTCATACATAAACGATGCATAAAGTCATTCGCAATTATGGCCCTCCTTTTAAACATTTCACTGTCATACCGTGGCAAAAGACTAATCATTCTAACTCTCTCACTCTTTTCTTTTGCTTCCTCAAACAATTCATTCAGGTCTTCTATCATTTCCATTTTGTCTCCTTTCAAATCATTCGTACCTGCCACAACAATCATTTCTTTCACCCTTTCCTTTTGCTCTCTAATAGACTCAGTTACATCCTTTATGGTCGCGCCAGGTAGGTACGATTTTGTCAAATCCTCTACTAACACAGCTCATACTAACGAGTCTCCATACAGCACTCTATCCTTCATTTTGTTCATGTTCACATTCATACGCCTATTTTTCCTGTCATACCTTTTATTATTGGTTGGTTCATTCAGTCGACTTTTGTTCATGCACTCTAGCTGCTGTTTTGCCCTTTCTATCGCACCATTCAACAACGCGATCTCATTCAATGCATCTATCTCATCTTTTTTATTCTCTGAGAAACCATTAATACTATCATTCACACTTTCTACATTCACACTCTCATAATTCTCATGTACAACCTTGCCGTTTCTTGTCATATCGCTATTTTCTTCATTCTGAAGGTTGACAAAAATATCACACTCACGATCCGAAATACACTTCAATTCCTCATCTATAAAGTAATTGATTTCGCGTGTTGGCGACCAATTCGTACATCCTTCATTTCTTTCTCCCCTTCAGCATGAATCGACTATTCTTGGATGTCAAGCAGAGATCTACAAACTGTGGGCTAACTATATCATGGAATGTACTATCATCAGCATAGATAAACCTTTGCCTAGCTGCTGGAGGATTATTGCCAGTTTTCCTTTTATTATATCAATTTCTCATAAAGGTGGATCCAACCCAATGTAGTTTTTTTTTTCTTTTTAAGATCATTTTCACTGAAGAACATTGTTACCATTCTCTTTCTGGCTTATGCACGAATTGACTGGTTTGCATAGGTTGTGTGATATATGCTAAAAATAGGCAGACATTTAAGGAAATACAATATCTACAATATAACACAGTTGTAGAGTCCATATTTGTGTAAAATGAATGTAAAATGAAAATAGATACCAAGAAATAATATTCTTGGTTTAATCCTTCATCCAAGTGTAAGCAAACAAAGTTTGTACGTGAAGTAACTGCATGACCGAGCAACTCATTATACATGTCAGTAAGGATATGCGCTTTGCATTATGGGATACTAAGGATACTAATGATGTGAAGTCATTAGACTCTATATATGAGTTGCCCAGTCATGAAGTTACTTCACATGAAAACTTTGTTTGCTTACACTTAGATAAAGGATCAAACAAAGAATATAATTTCTTGGCATCATTAATTTATAGTATAATCAAGTGGAAAAACTTTCTGAAGTAAACTTCAAGATTTTTCTAAGAATAAATTAATTTCTTTTTAACCTTAACGTTTTTTAAAAAGATAAAAGAAGTTCTAAATATAATTGATTTATAATTCCTTTGACATAGGTGCCTATTTCTCAGAATTTAGCAAGATTCTGCTATACTGAAAATTACAAGTACAGTCATCCTCAACTTACACACATTCAAAGATATGTCCGTGATCATATAAGGGAATAAATAACATTTTCGACTACACTTTCAAACAAAATGCAAGCGAGCGTAAAGTGAAAAGGTTTCTATTTAGCAACAATGCACAGCGTCAACAGCTCTTCAGTGGCAACCTCCCTCGGCATTTGGCAGGTGTCTTCAACAGTTCCTCTGTTGATTTTGTGTTTGAGAAATAGGTTATTTGTGTATTAACATCGAACGGAACTTATTTCTCTTCTCCAGTGAAAAGGCTAACACTCTCCACCTAGAAGTTGCATCCACCTTACTTAAAGCCAAGCTTCCTCTATCTATTATTATTATTACACACCTCCAGGGAGTCCAAAGACTCATCAAGGGAGGGCACCTGCTCTACAGCTCTCTCTCTCTCTACCAACTAACCGCAACTACACCAACACCATATACTAACGACCACTAGTATTTCCACAGACAATCACAAACATCCATGCCCACGGCGGGATTCGAACTCGCAGCCTTTTGGCTGGAGAGCGGATACGCTAACCACTCGGCCAGCCAGGCTGGCAAAAAAAAGTATTTGCTCATGATAGTAGGTTCAATTACGTCCTGAAAATAAATATACGGATAACCATTTTTTATTATTACGTCTAACATATCTCTGTCTGAAAACAAAGCTATACATTCCCTAAGAAGCAACAGTCACCTAGTTACCACTAAAGCACACAAGGGAAAAACTATAGTAATTATGGATTTCTCTTTTACTATGAAATCGCTCAACATACCAAGAACTAGATCATGACCCCATTAACAGGCAACTGAAGAAATTAAATTCCCTTCTAGATGAAGTTATAAGTTTAGATGCAGACACCATAGAAAGGTTAAAAACTCATTTTGCAAGACCTCCTAGGTTTTATGGTCTACCAAAAATTCACAAGACAGACATTCCTCTCTGTCTTATTGTAGACTGTATTGATTCACCTACTTACTGCATAGTCGAATATTTAGCAAACTTATCAAAATCACATATAGGAAAATCTCGCTCTTTTTTTGAAAACCTCTTCTCATTTCTTAAACAAATTAAAAAATGTCCCCATACAACCTACTGATCTTATGGTGAGCTTCGATGTAGAATCTCTATTCACAAATGTACCTCTCAAAGAGACTTTATAACTACTTACTGACATCTTCTCATAAGATATTGTAAAATTATTCAGATTCATAATGCACTCTGGATATTTCTTGTGCCAAAACAAATTTCTACAACCAAGTAGAAGGAATTGCCGTGGGAAGTCCACTTTCCCCTACTTTAATCAACTTTTATTTGGAACATTTAGAAGACATCCTTTTTTCATCTATATACCCTCACAACCTT
This sequence comes from Typopeltis vanoorti, assembly GCF_054136105.1. Classification (NCBI taxonomy): domain Eukaryota; kingdom Metazoa; phylum Arthropoda; class Arachnida; order Uropygi; family Thelyphonidae; genus Typopeltis; species Typopeltis vanoorti. The sequence continues at coordinate 17,812,638 of NC_143551.1, forward strand.
CATTTTGGGTTAGATATATAGATGACATTTCTGCAGTGTGGCCTCACAACAAAGATTCTTACTTTCCTTTTTAGCCAAAAGCAATACTTTACACCATTGTATCAAGATCACCATGGAAATTGAAAAAGACAACAAATTATCCTTTTTAGACATCCATCTCATCTGCTCACCACCAAGTAATTTAACAACATCAGTTTACAGAAAGCTCACTTTTACTGGGCATTACATTCTCAAACAATCAGCACATCATTCTTCTCAAAAGATAGGAATCATAAAATGTTTAATTCGATGACCTATAACTAACTGTTCAACTTCCCATCATTTACAGAAAGAACTTTCTACTATCAAACAATCAGTTGTAGAGTAGGTGCCCTCCCTCAATGAGACTTTGGACTCCCTGAAGGTGTTATGTAGTAATAATAATAATAATAAAGCTAAAATCTATGCTTGGTTTCATAGCTCTTAAAGACTATATTACGATTCTGTTAGGGAGTAATGTGGCTGGATGTAAACTGAAACCATTTGTGATAAGGCACAATGAGAATCCTCACGCCCTCAAAAACATTAGGAAGCATACTCTTCCAGTTCATTATCGGAGCAAAAAGAAGTCGTGATTGACTCCAAAATTGTTTGTCGATGCCTTAATCAACTGTTATGGAAGTGAAATGGAAAGATATTGTGTGAAAGAAAATGTAGAATTTTAAATTTTATTAATTCTAGATAATGCTCCAGGTCATCCACCTTATGTCAGTAGGGTGGTTTTCACCCAAAGTTCAAGGTCATGTTTCTTCCTCCACTTTCTTTCTACTTCCTCCACTCCTTTCTACTTCATTGATCCAACCAATGGATCAGGGAGTTCTTGCATTGTTTAAGGCTTTTTACCTACAGAGAACTTTTTCAAACAAGCCACTTCTGCCATTGAAAGAAGTGACCAGACTCTCATGCAATTCTGGAAAGCATTTAATATTTATCATGCTATTAAAAATACTGCTGTGGTTTCGGACGAAGTGACCTTTCAATGTATGATTGGCATACAGAAAAAGACATTAAAAAGGCTTGTGCATGATTTTGGAAGTTTTGAAAAAAATGAAGGCCTTTGTAAACTGAATGAAGAAATAGTGGGCCTAACAAACAATCTGAATCTCGAAGTAAATGATGACAACATAATTCAACTCAGAGTAATGCCCCTGAAGAGTTGATCAATGAAGATTGGGTCAAACTGGAGGAATAATGTGTTACAAAAGAGGAAGAATGAGAAAAGTAAGAGGGAAAAGAGAAACAAGAAGAGGTAGTTTGACAATTTACATTGAAAGGTCTTGCAGAAATGTTAACTAACTATGAGAACATAGCTATGTTCTCAAAACGGTAGATAACAATGTACCCCAATGATGCTACTTATTAGTAGAAAGGAAAGTATATGATGCATTTGCTTGCTATAAACAAATTTATGATGAAAAGAAGAAGAGGAATAAGCAAAGCACATTGGACATTTTCATCAAAAAAAACCAAACAAAACAAACAAACAAAGGTCACACCAGAAATGCCACAGCCTGATTCTTCACATACAGAAGGTAATGAAGATGTGATTGTGGAGGAAGATTTGTTTGATTAATTTCTTGTTTATAGCGACAGTAACACACAGTACAGTTTTATATGGTTTAAAAATTAAAATGACAGTATACTTATTATGGTTAAGTCCCTAACCCCTATAACTCTGTTGATTTAATGTATCGACTTACATCCTGTTGGATGGAATGGAACCTCAATGTAAGTCGAGGGATGACTGTATATTCTAAGCTAATAAAAATATTATTACATATGACAACTTTAGAAAACAAAAACACAATAAAGGTAAATCATACATGTGATGTTGCATATGCACCATACTAAGGAGCGCAGTACTACACAAAGAATATTTTACATGCAAGAAATGCTGATTTCAACTTTTATCAATCAGATAATATTAAATGAGATAATATCACCTGATTATTTTATCACCATCTTCATCATGAATTTCCTGATATATATACTCTCACAGGGTACACTGGGCACTGTGACAGATACAAATATTTAAAATTTTCAACTTTCTACCTTTTTTGATAGGAAGTTATAATTGATAACCTTCTATCAATTATTTAGGAACTTGATAGGGATCAATTTCCTACAATTTATTATCTGTCAGAATTGTGTTTATCAGATCGTATATTTTGGTCTTCTAAGGCACTTCTAACTGCATCAATCCATCCTAGGTCTTAGTCTTCAACTGACTCTTTTTCCTGCCATCTTGAAATCAAATACCTGATCATTTTATAATGGTTATACATGTATTTCAAGTAAGATGTAGTCAAATCTAAATAATGATTTCATTAATGAAATCACTTAGGAAGGATATTTCCACATGGTCTTCTGGGGAATGCAGAGAAATGATCATGGCTTCTGACCTGATGTCCAATCCTCACCTTCCCGTTGTGTACCCTGTTGGGTATCTACCTGGATAATGAATGAACAACGATGGGCTGGCAATTTGGGATTTAGCTGACCATATTGCATTCTTATTGGCTTAAACCATAAATCAAAACAATAGTACAACATTATGGAATTTCATGCCAGCTGAAGCATCGCCTAGTTAAACAAGGTCCCCATTGTCTTCATCAGAGATCATGGTGAACAGCGAAAAGTCAGTTACCGGAACAAACCCCAACTCAACATCAGCAGAGGTCAAGATGGCACCATCGACATAAGAAGCATCAACGAAAAAGAAATGGAACTAGCAGAAGAATTCAATAAGTACTAGATCGACACCATAGGTGTTACCAAAACAAAGCAGACAAAAACATGTGAGATCTTTCTAAGCAACAAATACAATATGTTATATTCAAGCAATAACAATTAGAAGTAATCAGCAAAAAGCAGGAGTAACTATAATATTAAACACTAAATATGAGAATAATCTTTCTGAATGGCAGACATTATCAAGTAGAGTGATGTGGGGTAACATCAGAATGGCGAACTGGACAATGAGACTTATTTGTGCTATTGGTCCAATAGATTCTACTAAAGAAGAAACAGAGGAATTTTTCGAGGCATCAGAGAAAGCACACAGTGAAAAAGGAAAAGTTCGTCCTTGTTGGAGATCTAAACAGCTAAGTAGGAAATCATTACTGGACATATAAAAATGTTTTGGGAAAGTTTAGAGAAAAGAGCAAAGCTGATAATGGTAGTATTTGAGAGATTTTTGCTCAGGACTAATTTTATTTTTCTTTATGTTAGGTCCATACACGAGAGGTTGGTTGATCAACCTATCGTACATTAATACCGTATATATTACTAACACTATGTCCACACATACACATGGAGGGAAGATGCAAGGAATAAGAAAACCTCACTGACTATGCCATAGATGCCGAACCTATGGCACGCGTGTCAGAGGTGGCACATCCGAGAATTTTGCTGGCACGTCAACAATTTACAGGTGATATCCTTTTATACGCTTATAAATTATTCGACTTTTTTTTTTTTTTAATTGTTACAATACGTACAAGTTAAATTTTGTTTTACACCACAGAGGCTATGAAGACGTTCATATGATTGGTGTGGTGTTAACAAAAGATCGCACGACCTAAAGACAAAGGCAACTGACAATTTTTGAGTTGAATACCAATTCTCTTCAACCGAATTCCATAACATCTGAAACTATCATAACATTCACTATATATTTCTTAGTTTTAACACATTCATGACGGGGTGTCATTTATCGTTCTGACAGAACTTGTCATTACCAGTGGGATCAACTCGAACAAAGTTTCAACCCTCAGTTGATTTTTATTGCTGCTTGTTTGCGTTTGAGCTTGCAAGGGAACTCACACAAGCATTATATGGCATGTTTCAATTCGTGGTAGAATTTTATTTGAAGTTAGCCTTTTTGATCTGTTATAATGACATCGAGAATTTCAAATGCAATCGAACAAACACTTACTTCATATACAGTAAAACCCTGTTTTTACGTTCCCGCAATTTACATTTTCCTGCCATTTACGTCATTTTCTGTTGGTCTGATCTTAAGACCTATTCTTACGATATATTGTTTTCCCGCCATTAACAGCTTGACGTGGATGTTATTTCCCGTGATTTGCATTTTTTCAGCTTGTGCTCTTAGGGAATACAGAAAAAAATGTAATAAAGCAAAGAATCTTGTAAAATTAGCTAAAAAAAAAAATCATGGTAACAATTTGATATCAGGGAGGTGGAAAAATATTCTGGAGGAGGCTATTGAAAAAGCTCAGAAATGGAGGAAAGAGTAATGTAAAAGGAATAAGAGATGACAAAGGGGGTATAAAAACTGAAGATAAAGATATTCTTATGTATGGAGTAATTACTTTGAAAGATTGCTAAAGGATACAAACAGTGACAGTATGGTGGTAGAAAACACTCAACAGGAAGCTATCTGAAATATATTACTATTATTATTAACATCTGATCTCCACGGAGTCTGATCGTGAGAGGTACACACTATTGTACACGATGCTCATCTAACCATGCCTTCAACTGATTCGTTGTGTCTACATTCACAACAAACTCAGGCAATGCATTCCACTCACCAACAACTCTCCATTCAAAGAACTCTCCTCACTCCTCTGTTCACATCCTCCTTATACAGTTTCCAGCAATGGCCTCTTGTTCTACCCTCCCTCTCTCATTCTATGAGAAATCTGATTTCTCATGACTACTGTTAAATTATGAATGAAGGTAATTTATAAATTATAATACTTCATTCATATTTAACATAATCCTCTGTTTCATAAGCAAGACTGGTAAATATTATTTATTGTTTGTCTCTTGCTTATAGTGTGTTATTCATATAATTGCCGTGAATTTTGTTTATTGTTATTTAATAATATAATCTTAAGTAATGTAGTAGTTATAACAAGGACTCTGTATAAAAATGTCATTCATTTTATTTAATTTATTCCTATAATAATATTGTAAGAAATTATACATATGTAAGTTTAATGTAGGTAAATGTGAACTATGTGAACTATGATATCTTTTATTTAACATTACTGAAAGAGAAAGCAATTTTATGTAATTCTTCTGATTGAATTTGATTGGCTGTTGTCAAGGGAACAGAGTTAATTTTAGATAGCGTGAGCTATGGTATTCGAAGGGAGGAGTTAATATGAGCTGAACTGGCTAGAACCGGATTTTGGCAGGAAGAATGAGGGTATTTTATTGGAAAACGAAAGTAAACAGGGGAGAAGCATTCAGGACAGCAAGGAGAAAAGTAATGGGTAGCAGCAAAGGGATTTGGATATGCTGTAAATAGATTAGGAAGGAACCGGGAAATTAATAGGCAATTAGGAATATTTCTATGGAATTCTAAAATTACATCGAATTTGAATTGTTTTGAGGAAGAACAGTGCAAAGCTGAAATTAATGCGTAGAAGAAAATAAGGAATAAGTAGATTACCTGAAACGAGACTTGTGATTATCTGCTTCAAGACTTGTAAAGCTCTATGTTTAATATTTCAGTTATATAGTGAAGATTCCTTTTGAATACTGTTACTTCAAAGTGATAGTTAACTTCTGTTTTAAGTGTGCCTATAGCAAATCCAATGTGCAAAGGATGTAACCTAGTAAGAGCAGTCCATTTTTTTATATTTCAGCATGAAGAAATAAGAGTTAGCTCTGCCCGATATATCTTAACATTAACTGTGGTGTTCTACTAAAATTAGCCAAAGTATGGAGCTTTAAAGTAATTAATCCTTGAAGTGATAACTGCCTCATAATTGAGGCAGTTATCACTTCAAGGAGGAATCACTTTTCAATGAGGAAACACAGTTCAATGTTATACTTAATGTACATGCTATGTAACCCTGCATTAAATGTTTTGTTTTATTGATTCTAATTTGGTGTTTGCCTGATTCTCCTTCATTGCACCACTCATAAAAAATATTGGACCTTGTGGAAACCTTAAATGATATTGAAATTGAAAGTTTATTTTTCACTTGGTTAGAGTATAATAAATTTAGTTTAATCCTTTATCCAAGTTTGTTTGCTCACACTTGGATAAAGGATTAAACTAAATTTATTATACTCTAACCAAGTGAAAAATAAACTTTCAACATCTTTCTCTAAATCCAGAGTAATTTATTAAAAAAGGGTGGCACACCATTTGGCAACTCCTATAGGTAGAGATGACCTGCGAATGCTTCTGCCTGGTATCTCAGCTTGGGCCTGGCTCCCACTGAAGAGACCTCAATAAAGGTCGAAACTAGTCTGGGTAGTGGCCCTTCCCTTAATGCATAACATCAGACATATCCACAAGGAGATGTGTTTTGCATTATGGGAGATGCTGAGACGGGAGTGTTGGTAGCTTGCTCCGCCTTTGCAACGAGTTGTCCTGGTGTTGTACCACCTTACCCCAGTCCTGAAGATACTTTCAGGCGCAAACTTTGTTTGCTCACACTTAAATGATAATATTAACCTCGGCCCATATAAAGTGAGATTGAAAAAGTTAATTGATGATTGATTCCTCTATATTATATAGACTAGTCTGAATATAGGGTGGCGCAGGATAATATAAATTTCTCTATATTCAGATCAGTATCATTCAGCATCTAACAAATAAAAACGGATAATTTAAATAAGAATAACGTTCCAACAAGATGGCGGATTCAAAGACAGGATGTACGATCCAATACTACCTTATATGTCTCAATCATACACCCCCCCTCCTATTCATGAGGCTTTGTAACTTAAATTCTCTCAATTTGTTCTTATACTCCACATTCCAAAGACCACTGACCACCTTTGGGAAATCTTCTCTGGACCCATTCAAACATATCCTTGTCACTATGAAAACCCAGCAACCAAATCTGCACAATAATCCATATGAGGACTGATCAACGCCTTACACAGTGGCATCATAACCTCTTTATTTCTGCATTTCAGGGTTCTCCACATTACTGCCATTATTTGATGTGATGTCTTCACAACTTGTGCAATGTGGCCAATGAATTTCAGGTCCTTGTCCACCATTACTCCTAGTTCTCCCATCTCCTCTACTTCCTTTAAAGTTTTCCCACGAAGAGTGTATACTTTGCATCTCATTGTTGCTTACCAAATTTCAAAACTTTACACTTTGCACATTGAACAGAGAGTTCCACTTACCAGTCCATTCATGCAATCTATTCAAGTCCTCATGTAAGGCCATAACATCTGCTTCACTCTGCATTTCTCATCCCACAATTTTGCATCATCTGCATGTCACTAGTTAAACCCATCCCATTATCATTAACATACTAACTGAACAACAATGGTCCCAAAACTGACCCCTCCAGTACACCACTAGTGACCTTTCTCTTCCAGGATACTACACCCCCATATACAAATTTCTGATACCTATATGATAGCGATTCATTGATCCAACTCAGAAGTCTATAACCCAATCCCATCTGTTTGAATTTATTTAACAACTTGTCGTGTAGCAGTCTATCAAAAGCTTTTGCAAAATCCAAGTATGAGGATGGTCTGAAAAGTTCTCGGCCTCAACCATAGATGTCAATATTTTTGGCAAGATTTTATTTATTTTTTTCCTAAGTTGGTACATCTGTCATAAGCATCCATATGAAATTGCAAGTCATTCTATCAAGTAGTTTGTTTTATATAGCTGTCTGAAGCAAAAGTGTTGTCTGTATCCCTTGAAATGTATAAAATTGAGTATCACGCAGTTATAAAATTCTTTGTAAAAGAAGGTTTAACGGCAAAAGAAGTTCATTCGAAGTTCATAAAAGTTTATGGGCACTCTTCTCCTTCATTTCCAACAATTAAGAAATGGGCTGCCGAGTTTAAACGTGGCCGTACCAGCCTTGAAGATGATCCACGTGAAGGATGTCCAAAAAGTGTAACAACACCAGAAATCACTAATCAAGTGCACGATATGGTATTGGATGACTGGCGAGTCAAAGTGCGTGAAATTGCTGAGACTATAGGCATTTCAAAAGAATGTGTAGGATATATGGATATATTTTGCATGAAGAATTGCTTATGAAAAAGCTTTGCACAAGATTTGTGTCGTGCCTGCTCACAGCAGATCAAAAACGCACTTGCATGAAAATCTCTGAACAGTGCTTGGAGCATTTTAACAAGAATAAAACTGATTCTGTGCATTGATTTATTACTCTGGATGAGACTTGGATTCACCATTACACACCACAATCCAAACAGCAGTCAAAACAGTGGATAGAAGGCAGTTGTTCAGCACCAAAGAAGACAAAGTTGGTTCCATCAGCAAGAAAGGTCATGGCATCAGTGTTTTGGGATGCTAAAGGCATTTTGTTTATTAATTATCTCGAAAAGGGTAATTTAACCAGACCAGATGAAAAAATTCATGAGAAAAGACACAATCTGCAGAAGAAAAAAATCATCTTTCATCAGGACAATACGCCAGCCGACAAAAGTGTTTTGGCAATGAGAAAATTAAGGGATCTGCACTATGAATTGTTGGAAAATCCACCCTATTTTCCAGATTTGGCTCCCTCTGATTTCTCTCTCTTCCCGAAACTAAAGCTCTTCCTTGCTGGTCAGTGTTTTTCTTTGAATCAAGAGGTGATTGTAGCTGTAGAGGGGTATTTTGCAGATCTTACCACGAACCACTACATGGACAGGATAATCGTGCTGGAGAATCGCTGGAATAAATGTATCAGTCTTAAGGGAGATTATGTTGAAAAATAAAAATAATTTTGAAATTATAAATTTGTTTTTTCATTGTTAGACCAAGAACATTTCAGACCGATCAGGATGAAACACCCATATAAATTGATCACTGAATACCTCAACGTCTTCTGCAACAGTTATCATGCTACCATTTTCATCCATTAACATCATCTACTATGATCATTCTGTGTTCTACTTGTAACATATCTAAAAGAACTCTAGAATTTTTCTTCACCTGATTTGCCAATTTCTGCTCATACTGTAGTTTTGTTTTTCTTACTAACCGAGTCACTCTCCTGGCTTGATCATTATACTCTTCATGTAACTGATTATTACCATTACACATCTTGTACTGCTCCAATGTAAGACTCTTATTAAACAGGCATGCCAGTGCTACAGTTTACAAAGCTATTCAAAACACTAGTTATATGATTTAAATTGGAGATTACATCAAGCAATACATAATCTCTATTTAAGCTGTAAGTCAGCAGTTAAAATTGAAGGAGGTACAGGAAAATGGTTTGATGTTAAGTCAGGTGTGCGACAAGGTTGTACATTATCTCCACTGTTATTAATCATCTATACAGATCACATTATGAAGAAAAGCTGTATTAAACCTATGATATCAAAACTGGAGATGCTAATCTGAATTCTTTACTTTATGCAGATGATGTTATACCTCTAAATAAATCCAGGACAAGTCTACAGAATTCCCTGACCATATTGAATAACTGCTGTAATAAATTTGGAAAGAAAATCAGCATTAAAAGGAAAATGAAAATAGGCAGAAACATTGAAAACATCTACTGCATTCTGAATGGAGAAACTATAGAACATGAAAAACATTTTAGCTATTTAGCCATAATTTAATACAGAAATAGACAACAGAATCAACAAAGCCAGTATGGTAGGAAGTTAAATGAATCAATTTATATGGAATAAGAGGGAGATTATTCAAAACACTAAACTATCTCTGTAACAAGATAGTGTTCAAACCAATTTTAACATGTTGACTGCCGTATGAATCAAATACGATTCACACTACATTTTTTCAATGCGTTGTGTGAATCATATTTGATTCGCATAAAGATTTTTCTTTCAGGCCGTGTAGTTCACCCGTGATTCATATCTAAATGAAATGCTTATGGGTAATGGAAATGTGGGGCCTGGTAAACAGGTTTATATAGTTAGCGCAGTAGAATTTCAACTACACAACCTATTATAGGAGTTTTATTTTTACCTGATTTAGGCCAATTTCTAATGTTGAATAAAAGAATAACAATGGTGCTAAATATTTATTTATAATATATGTCATTATAAATGTGTCTTCGAAGACAAGAAGTATAGGCTTTTACCTGATCGGATAGATCAATAAAACTTTTGCTTTTGTTATAGTCCATAATAGCTTCTGGCTTTTGCACTTCATTACCATTTCTTTCTGTAAGGGATTTCATTTTGTTTGTGTGCTTTGTTGATAACATAAGCACTTCACGTTTATCGCACCATTTTATTACCGCCACCTCTGTGTCACTTTCTTTACCAATTATTTCATCCTTTTTCAATTTCTTCTGGGTAACATCCTGTGGAATTCCCTTTCGAATTTTTCTCAAAGTGCCTACAAGGTGTGTTTGTCTATTCAAAAGTTTGTGCACTAATTCAATACTGGTATAATAATTATCTACAAATATTGTGCGTCCATTGTCAAGTAGATTCTCACAAAGTCCCATAACAATTGAAGTTGGAACACTATTAGTAGTATTGGTCTTTTCTGCGCCACAGTATATCTTGAAATCATATGTACAGGGTGTTCGGGATAAATTTGACAGTTTCGTAAGGAAAAAGAAAATCTTCTTTGTATCTATTAAATTTAATGAATTGACAAAAAAACATTACAGGCAGAGTTAATTACAATACTATCAACAAGATTTACTCAAAATAACCACCATTAGCATCGATCACAGCTTCAATTCTGCTTCGGAACCTCGAACAAGCTGATGCTACAGTCTCCCTGGGAAGGGCCGCAAAAACTGTTTTAATTTTATCCATTAACTGGGCTTTTGTATTACTGGAAGTGCAATTGGTGTCTTTTTCAACTGCGCCCCATACAAAATAATCCATGGGGTTAAGGTCTGGGGAGTTTGGAGGCCAAACATTTGGACTGGTGAAGTCGTAGAAATTTTCAGACAACCATTTTTGACTTTTCCCAGAGGTGTGGCAAGGGGCCGAATCCTGCTGCCATACATACGGCCTACCATTGGCTACCCTTGTTATCCAGGGCTTGACTACAGTTAGCAACTCCACGAACAAAGCCCGAATTCCAATGCCAGGGTTCTTCAACACCTGTTCCTGCAGATTTGCGAGGAATTCTGCTGTACGAACGCAATCAGATCGTCTGCTAGGGATCTTTCTTCTTGCTACATCCTCGTAGTCACCATTGCAAGTCTCTAGTTCATGCCTGATTGTTTTTACTGTATTCAGGGAGCATTGGGCAGCAGTCGTAATATCCTTATTTTGATGGCGGGCACGAATCATCATGATACAAGTTATTCTCTTCCATGATTCAGGTGGGTTCCAGCTATCCATCCTTTCTGACATCTTGTATATGAATGAAGAAGGGTCCAAACTTTTAAATGAAGAGAAGTGTGTGTTAATACATGTAACTTACGGAAAAATATAATTAATTATAAATATGTCAAATTTATCCCGAACACCCTGTATATCCATCTTCAATACACAATTTAAATAGTTTTATGCCAAATTTGTGTCGTTTATTCTTGATGTATTGACGAAAGGCAAGACGACCTCGGAAAGGAACTAAAGTTTCATCTACGCAAATATTACTCGAAGGCGTCATTATTTTCTGGAAATTTTTTCTTATGTGATTTATGAGAGGTGTAATTTTATAAAGTCTTTCAGAAGTATTTCCACCCTCGTTGTCTGTGAAGTGCCAGTTAATGAGAAGAAGAAGATCGAACCGATTCCTTGACATAACTTGTTTGATTTCTGTAGAATAGAGGATGTTATTCGACCAATAACACTCTAATTTTGGCATCTGCACTAAACCAAACCAAATTTGCAGACCAGATTTGCAAATATATTTTGCAAATCTTGCAAAAGATATTTTGCAAGATTTGCAAAATATCTTCATTTCATTGGGATTTGTGTTTTTCCACTTTCTTATCCTTGCTTTTGGTAAAATTGTCTTACTGAGTTTTTGAAGAGCATATGTGTTAGTTTCTTGTACCAGCAGTCCTTCATCAACAAACATAAAACTACAGGATGTTTATCGTGCATTTCTTCAATAACATTCTGTTTTATTCCGAAATTATTATCCACAAACTGAAAATGTTTTAGATTATCACCTGTAATTTCATTCCATTGTAGGTTGGTTGAATTCACATTTCCTAGTATTTCATCTGAGGAAGAATCATTAGTCAAATGCAGATTTCTTTTAACATCATCATCAATTGTTTGTTCTACAGAATGAGCAGCAGTAAACTGAGATGTACTAGGAGCAAAAACTTTGGTATTACTAGTTGTAGATACTTCTATTCTCTTTCTAGCAATGAGAGAATCAGACTGAAGACACAGAACTAAGATCACTTCTGTTGTAACTTTCCGACAAATATTCGTATGGTTCGTCATAAGATAGAACATTTATCAAGGCTTCTAAATGACGGTCTTTTTCGTAGTCTCCCATATTAGGGCAATTTATAACAATATTTATCACTATAACAAATTTATCCGCACTTCACACAAGTTTGACCTTGTGTGAAGTGCGAATCACGTGTGCACCGCTCGGCCCAGTCAGTGAAAAAATTCTTCCTAGGCCGCGCGGTGCACACATGATTCGCACTTAACAAATCTATTTAGCTGCATGAAATAGATAAAAAAATCATAAAATATGATTATTTTATGTTACTTTCAGCAAATTGTAAAATAAAAAGAAGTTGGCCCGGGGATCACAGAATTTTTTAACATTACAGCGGTCAGTCAACGTGTTAACTTATAGATCTGAAAGCTGGGTTAGAAATAAGTCTTGATCAAAGAATGGAGACCACAGATATGTCAGCTCTGAGAAAGAATAGTGGAGTGAACAGATGGCATCAACAGCAATATCACATTAAAAATGAGGATATTAAGAAAGAACTCAACATTGTTAGCATTCAGGAATGTGTCAGCAGAGCTAATCTCAGGAGGTATGGCCACTTAAACAGAATGTAAGAAGAAGGATAAGCTAAACAAGTCTTCTTTGCCAGGAGAGCAGGAAAATAACCAGAGGAAGATCAAGATGTAGGTGGATTGATATAGTAAAAAGTGCCTTAGAAAACAGATATACAGGGTGTTCGGGATATGACATATTTATAATTAATTATATTTTTCCGTAAGTTACATGTATTAACACACACTTCTCTTCATTTAAAAGTTTGGACCCTTCTTCATTCATATACAAGATGTCAGAAAGGATGGATAGCTGGAACCCACCTGAATCATGGAAGAGAATAACTTGTATCATGATGATTCGTGCCCGCCATCAAAATAAGGATATTACGACTGCTGCCCAATGCTCCCTGAATACAGTAAAAACAATCAGGCATGAACTAGAGACTTGCAATGGTGACTACGAGGATGTAGCAAGAAGAAAGATCCCTAGCAGACGATCTGATTGCGTTCGTACAGCAGAATTCCTCGCAAATCTGCAGGAACAGGTGTTGAAGAACCCTGGCATTGGAATTCGGGCTTTGTTCGTGGAGTTGCTAACTGTAGTCAAGCCCTGGATAACAAGGGTAGCCAATGGTAGGCCGTATGTATGGCAGCAGGATTCGGCCCCTTGCCACACCTCTGGGAAAAGTCAAAAATGGTTGTCTGAAAATTTCTACGACTTCACCAGTCCAAATGTTTGGCCTCCAAACTCCCCAGACCTTAACCCCATGGATTATTTTGTATGGGGCGCAGTTGAAAAAGACACCAATTGCACTTCCAGTAATACAAAAGCCCAGTTAATGGATAAAATTAAAACAGTTTTTGCGGCCCTTCCCAGGGAGACTGTAGCATCAGCTTGTTCGAGGTTCCGAAGCAGAATTGAAGCTGTGATCGATGCTAATGGTGGTTATTTTGAGTAAATCTTGTTGATAGTATTGTAATTAACTCTGCCTGTAATGTTTTTTTGTCAATTCATTAAATTTAATAGATACAAAGAAGATTTTCTTTTTCCTTACGAAACTGTCAAATTTATCCCGAACACCCTGTATATAAGATCTGATAATATTGGAATGCTGACAGATAACAGGCTAATCTGAAGGAAAATTATTGAGAGGAAGTTAGTAATGATGTAACTTTTCATATAGTGGTATCCTGAGATCCTGTATATCGTAAGATGATATATACCTTCCTCAAGGGTATATGTCAGGCATTTGATGATGATTTCATTTAGCAGGTGATGCTAAATAAAAGTTAATGATAAATAAAAAATTAAAATACCTGATTCATGTGAGGCAATGGCTTTGTTTCAACTTTACCACTGTTCTTATAAATACAACTTCTATAACATTCTGCTACAGCACTACTACCATCTGAAAATAAAATTCATTATTACCACAACAGAAGAGCAGAATTTAAAAGTATACATATCATTAATAAAATAAATAAAATGTTGTCATTTGTAAATTCTATACATATTATACATATGTATTCTATAAATAAATTGTATAAATATCACATAAAATATTTTATACATAACACTACATATTAAGAACTCACACATGTGTCCTCTACTACATTATTAAGCATAGCAATGCTTTATTGCATTATTAATACTAGTACTCATATCATCATCATCATCAAATTCTTGCTATGTACCTTTAAGGGGTGTACAGGATATGATAGTACTACATGAAAAATTTACATCATTACTAACTTCCTATCTACAATTTTCCTCCAAATCAGTCTGTTACTTGTCAAGACTCCAACATTACCAGATCTTATATTTCTATCGTCTAAGGCACTTTGTACCGTATCAATCCACCTATATCTTGGTCTTCCTCTGGGTCGTTTTCCCGCCAACCTGGCAGAGAACACTTGTTTTGCTAATCTTTCCTCTCCCATTCTATTTAAGTGACCATACCATCTGAGATTAGCTTTGCTAACGCATTCCTGGATGCTGACGGTTAGCATATCATTTTTAATATGATATGGCCATTGATGCCATCTGTTCACGCCACTAATCTTTCTCAGGACTCTCATATCTGTGGTCTCTAGTCTTTGGTCAAGTGTTTTACTTCTGACCCAGCTCTCAGATCCATAAGTTAAAATTGGTTTGAACACTGTCTTGTATACAGCTAATTTAGTGTTCCAACTAATTTCTCTCTCATTCCATATGAATTTATTCAATTGACTTCCTACCATACCAGCTTCGTTGATTCTATTGTCTATTTCCATATTTAATTTACCATCTTCACTAAAAATCGTGCCTAAGTAGCTGAAATGTTTTACTTGTTCCACAAGGTTCTCCATTCGCAATGCAGTTGATATTTTCAATGCTTCTGCCTATTTTCATTGTCTTTGTCTTTTTATTGCTGATCTTCATACCATATCTATTACAACAGTTATTCAATTTAGTCAGAGAATCATGCAGACTTGTAGCGGATTTATTTAGAAGTATAACATCGTCCACATAAAGCAAAGAGCTGACATTAAAATCTCCAATTTTGATATAATGTTTAATACCACTTTCCATCATAATGTGATCCATATAGATAATGAATAACAGAGGAGATAATGTACATCCTTGTCTCACACCAGATTTAACATTAAACTATCTTCTGTACTTCCTTTAATTCTAACTGCTGACTTACAACTCAAATAAAGACTAACTATTGCTTGATATAATGCCCCACTGACACCATATCACTGTAGTGTATTGAATAGCTTCTCTCTTGGCACCTTGTTATATATGCCTTTTCCAAATCGACAAAACTTAAATACAGATCTTTGTTATATTCCCATGATTTCTCCACAATTTGTCGTAAAGTGAAGATCTGATCCTGACAGCCTCTATTTGACCTGAATCCAGCTTGTTCTTCAACAAGCTTTTCTTCCACAATTCTTCTCAACTGTTTCTCAAGTATACTAGCATATATCTTACCAGGAACACTCAATAGGGATATACCTGTATAATTCTCACATTCAGTTTTATTTCCCTTTTTATATATAGGTACTATAAGAGCCCTACTCCAATCATTAGGAATTCATCCCTCCGTCCAGACCTTTTGAACTATGCAGTGCAGTCACTGTAAGACTTTTATACCACCATACTTCAGCATTTCTGGTCGAATATTCATCTACTCCTGCTGCCTTTCCACATTTCAAGCCTTTGATGGCTTTTTCTACTTCAAGTATGGATATGAATTCCTGACTGCATGCCTGGTCAAGTGTTTTTTTATCATTGTGCTGTCATCACTGCTTGTTTCATTTAGCAAATTTTCAAAGTAATTACTCCATACTTCAAGGATATCTTTTTCTCCCGTTTTCATTTCACCTTTATCATCTCTAACTCTTTTACAGCACTCTTTCCTCCATTCCTAAGCTTCTTCAACAACCTGCAGAATATGTTGCCACCTTCTTGATATTTATTTTCTATGTTCTTGCCAAAGTCCTCCCATGACTTTTGTTTAGCTAGTTTTACACAGTGTTTAGCATCCTTGCATTTGTCTCTGTATTCTCTAAGAGCAAAAGCTGACTTATTTGCCAGGAACTTTTGATATGATTTCTTTTTTTCCTTCACTGCCTCTTTAACTTACTGTATCCACCATGGAGTTCTGATTTTTCTATCCTTGCAGACAACCTCACCACATGCCTCTCTGGCTGAATCAATCAGGGTTTTCTTCAAGGCTTGCCACTGAATCTCCAAGGTTTGGTTCTTCCTGTTCTCAAACTCTTTCATTTTTGATTCAATAATCTTTGTGTATCTTAGTCTACAGTTCACATCTGAGAGCTGCTCAACTTTCATTTGCTTTAAAACTTTCTTACATGTCATTCTTTTCAATATGAAATTCAATTTTATCCTGCTCAAGACTAAATAGTGATCACTTTCAATTTCAAATCCTCTGTACACTCTGGTGTCCTGCACCAGGGAGAAAACATCACTATCAACAATAACATAGTCAATGAGACTTTTCTTATTCCTTGCCTCTTCTCTCCATGTGAATTTGTGCACATTTTTATGTTGGAACATGGTGTTAGTAATAACCAGTGCATGTCCTGAGCAGAAATCCAACAGATATTTGCCATTATTATTAGCTTTGCTCTTTTCTCCAAATTTTCCCAAAATATTTTTGCATGTCTGACAATCATTTCCTACTCTGCTATTTAGATACCCTACCAGGACCAACTTTTCTTTTCTTCATTGTGTCAGTTGCTTTTTCTAAAGCATCAAAAAATTCCTCTACTTCTACCTTAATAGAACCTTCTGTGGGACCATAGGCACAAATGAGTCTCGTTGTCCAGTTCCCCCATTCTGATATTTGCCCAAATCACTCTACTTTACACTGCCTGCAATTCAAGAAGATGAGCTTCGTATTTTGTGTTGAATACTATGGCTACCCCTTCTTTTCCTTGATTGTCATTGCTTGAATATAACATTTTGTATTTATTGCTCAGAAAGATCTCATCAGTTTTTGTCTATTTTGTTTCAGTCACCCCTATTATGTCGACCTGGTACTTATGTAATTCCTCTGCTAGCTCCATTTCTTTGCCATTCAGGCTTCTTATGTTGATAGTACCGATCTTTAACTCTGGTGATATTGAGTTGGGGTGTGTTTTTAGATTTGTTCCAGTAGCTGACTTTTCGCTGTTCGCCCTGGTTCCCTGGCGAAAACAACGGGGCCTTGTTTAACCAGGGCGACGCCCCAGCCGGCATGAAATTTTGTCATGTCATTCCATCATTTTTTATTTTGGTTTAACCAATAGGAATACAATTTGGTCAGCTAAATCCCAAATTGCCAGCCCATCCTCGTTCGTTCAGTATCCAGGTAGATACCCAACAGGGTGCACCACGAGAAGGTGAGGATTGGACATTAGGTTAGAAGCCCTAGTCGGTTCTCCACATTCCTTTAAAGCTTTGACTCTTAAGCACCCCGTACTCATATCAAAAAAATTGAAACCACATTATTTAGTAAAAATCAGTGATGAAAAGACCTATAGAATTGAATATATGAGGACAGATTAAGGGAATCTAGTATTCCAAGTTTGAAGAATAGAAAGTGAAGAAGAAATATGATAAATATAGAACTTAGAAATCTGCCCTCTCTTGATGAATCCTTGGAGTTCCTGGAAGAGCAAACATACATTGTTATTATTATCTAGGTATCTCAATGGAGTCTGAAGACATTGCATTACACTTCACACTAAGCTTTATACACAAATTTTCTAATATAATGAGATAGGTGGAGTAACCATAATTATAGAATCACATATATATCACAGTAAAAATTAATTTATTATACAGATATGTTGTCTTACATATTGCCAGACATTATCAGTATTAGCAGAGAACAAAAAAAAAAAGGAACTTCGATAAAAGAAACAATAGACCGAATGTGTTACATTCGAATCTCTCTCTCTATATATATATAGACGATGCAAAACTGGGAAGAGCAATGCAGAGTCATGCAGATGTTATGACCTTACAAGAGGACTTGAATAGATTGCAATGGGGAGGAAAGTGGAACTCTCTGTTCAATGTGCGAAGTGTAAGGTTATGAGATTTGGTAAGCAACAATGAGATAAAAAGTATACACTCTTTGTGGGAAAACTTTAAAGGAAGTAGACGAGATGGGAAAACTAGGAGTAATGGTGGACAAGGACCTGAAATTCATTGGCCACATTGCACAAGTTGGGAAGACATCACATCAGATAATGGCAGTGTTGTGGAGAACCCTGAAATGCAGAAATAAAGAGGTTATGATGCTGCTGTATAAGGCGTTGATCAGTCCTCATATGGATTATTGTGCAGATTCGGTTGCTAGGTTTTCATAGTGATGAGGATATGTTTGAAAGGGTCCAGAGAAGATTTCCCAAAGGTGGTCAGTGGTCTTTGGAATGTGGAGTATGAGAACAAATTGAGAGAATTTAAGTTACAAAGCCTCATGAATAGGAGGAAGGGGGGGGATATGATTGGACATATAAGGTAGTCATGGGTTGTTATCAGAATTCTCATAGAATGAGAAAGAGAGGGAGGGTAGTCTAGAGGCGATTGCTGGAAACTGTATAAGGAGGATGTGAACAGAGGAGTGAGGAGAGAGTTCTTTGAATGGAGAGTTGTTGGAGAGTGGAATTCATTGCTTGAACGTATTGTAAATGTAGATACAATGAATCAATTTAAAGCACAGCTGGATAAGCATTGTGTGCAATATTATGTACCTCCCAGATGAGTCTCTGACTCCATGGAAGTCAGATGTTAATAATAATAATAATATAGTCACGTGTTCATTGGTTAAAACTATTGGGCAGAAAATAAATTAAAATCAGATAATTAGCATAAAAAAAACCTTGAGAATACAAATTTACTTAATACATTTAAGGATGACAATTTACCACACTTTAGTAATAGTAAGGTAGACATCAGTATTTTCTCTTTCATTACTTCATGAGAGAATATAAGTTGCAAAGCCTTGTGAATAGGAGGAAGGGGGGGATATGATTGAGACATATAAGCTAGTCAACTTACATAACTTTATTACTAAGCTATTTTCAATCATAAAAGGGGTGATCGACGAGAGTCTAACAAAATCATGCTTTCCTGGTGTGAAAATTAATGATGTCAATGAGGCGATTAGAGTAAAAAGGGTAGGGTGAAAGAAATGATCATAGTGGCTGGAACAAATGATTTAAAAGGAGAAAAGTATCACATGAGAGAGGATGTGAAAGAATTACTCAAAGTAGAAAAAGAAAACAGTGAGAGAGTTAAGATGCTGAGTCTTTTGCCACAGTATAACAGAGCAGAGCTGAGGAGGAGGGCTAAAATAATGAATGACTCAATGTGTAGGTTATGCAGGAGTAGTGTGGAGTTAATTTGATGGGTGAAAGGGCTTTTACAAGAAGAATGGTTTGTATCTGAATGGATTTGGTGTTCAGAGACTGGAAAAAGTGCTACTGAATGAAGTGAAAATGGATGTGCAGAATCAGGGAAACTAGAGCTTTTGGGAGGGGGGGGGGTAAGCTGTTGAGTGGACATGCAGTTGAGTTGTATAATATGTGTAGAATGTGCATAATATGCCTAAGTTACCACCACTGGTAACAAACCGGAATGGGATAGTTGGTATAAAGTGTCAAGATAGTGGTGGACCAAAGGGGCTTTTGCACTTTATGTACACTAATGCCAGGAGCATTCAGAAAAAGCAGGAGGAAGATGATATAGTTAGTGGGAGAGAATGTGAATGGTATAATGCGTTCAGGGAGGATAGAGATAAAAGCATGAGGGGGGGAGTGTTATTGATGATAGCTGATGAACTCTACCCAAAGAGTGCAGAAGTTCAACTGCAGGCTAGTAAAAACAACACATTTGAGTCTGTCTGATGTGAGATTGAAGCCAGCAGAACAAAATATACAGTTGGATGCTGCTATAGACCAGAGGATGGAAAAGATGATGGAGTTAGTATGCATAGGCAAATAGACTCAATGAGTGGAGGACAGGCAATTATTATGGGGGAGGATGCGAAGGAAATGGAATTTATGCAGTTAATAATGGATAATTACCTGAGATAGCATGTGATGGAATATACTAGGGATTCAAAGGTGCTCAATCTAGTAATTGCATCTGAGAATTTGTCTATAACAAATATGACCATGTTGCCACCAACTGGTGAGAGAGTAATCATATGGTCTTGTTCTGGGAGGTGGCCAAATGTGTGGAATTTTCAGTTAAGGTGGGATACATGTGGAATTACAGGGCTGGTAAGAATGACAAGCTTAGGAGACTGCTTGGATTGGTGCCATAGTATGTAAAATTGCAAGGGCTGGACGTTGATAGTGCTTAGGAAGAGGTAAAGGAGTGTTTAAGAGAGGTAATGGTGGACTGCATACCTCAAGTCAGGAGAGTAAATCAAGTGGGAGTAAAATGAATAAATATCATCAAGCTGGAGCTGCAGATAAAGAAACAATTGTAGAGAGAATTTAAGGAGAAAGGTGACCTGCAGGCACATGAACAGTACAAGGCACAGGCCAGAAGGGTAACTAGTGTTTTAAGAAAGGCAAAAGCAGATTATGAAAGGAAGTCAGCAATGCAGGCTAAAGAAAATCCTAAACTGTTCTTTTAATATGATGCAAGTAAAAGAAAGAATGTTTATGGTAGAAAGATTTTAAGGAATGCTAATGGTAGGGAGTCACTGAATCAGTCAAAATAGTAGAATTACTAAGTGAATACTTTGCAAAAGTATATCATACAGGTGGTGCCATAGAATGTAAAATTGCAAGGGCTACAATTGTTTCTTTATTTGCAGCTCCAGCTTGATGATATTTATCCATTTTACTCCCACTTGGTTTACTCTCCTGACTTGGTGATATTGCAGGAATGAGAGAGATCAAAAGGTTTATACGGGAACTGAGGTAAACGAAATGGAGGTGCGAGACAGATAAAAGAGAATAGTGTGATAGGAAAGGTAGTATAAGTAGATGGCTGAAATTACTGTTAGTTGTATGAAATAAAGAAACAGAATGCCCGCCAAACCACATTAGCTTAATTCTTTTTTAGGAAGGAGAATAATAAATTTATATTCTGAATATGTTTTATTGTCTTTCAGTTTCATGGTTTTCCTTTAACTAGGCCCTAAGACTTACCCTAATTCTGTTATAAAAGAAAATTAAGGGTCAAAAAAGAAATTTGAGGAAGGAATTATCCTTTTCCCCCATAGGTTATTATATTTGATTAGTGCATTTCGATTAATGTGCCCATTTTAAAGAATGCATCACATGAATGTAATACAGGAATCAAGGGATTCCTGTATTACAGTTGAGTAAGAGTTAATCTTAAAATGCAAATGTTTGGCAGATTAATACAACCATACTTGTTAAGATTAGGAGAATGCTTCACAGCCATTTCTGACTTTAAAAATAATCTTTCTAACCTGTAATGACTTCTATATAGAACATTGGTTTTCTTCTATCTACACCCACATGAAGAGGTATCCAAAGCATGATCTGTCAGTCCCGACTTGCCATAATCATGGTAGTAAATGTACTTCTTATGTTCTCCAAATGCAGACATTAATAGATCTTCCTGTCTGTCCACAGTCAACTTCATACACTCCAGGATATCCAAGTGGATGGAGTTTGTGTTTAGGAGAGCAGATCATAGTTGCTAATTTGACATGTGGTTTGAAGGAAATATAATCCTTGACTACCACTCCTGAGATGCTGATTGATTAGTAATTTGCTAGCATAGTCTTGGAGTCTCCTTTATGGAGTGGAACTATCTGGGTCGATCCCAAGGGGTTCAACCCAGAGCTGATATTTAAATTACACAATGTGGTCAAAAGTCACTGTAAATTCCCTGGAGCCTTTTCGTAACACTCAAGCAGGTATACCATCAAATCCTATAGCTGTATTCACATCAAAGTTCTCTAATATCCTATGCACCTCCACAGATTATCTACCTCTATTTCTTTTTTTTTATTTTATTTCGTATCCAAACACAAGCAGTACAGTAGTAAGTGGTACAACATGATTTACCAATAAATTAGGATACATTATAATGAGATCAGCTTAGATTTGGTAGGTGAATTATACAGGGAATAATAATTAAATATGCAAAAAGGAAACTATACATAACTTATATACAATAAACATGGTCAGATGTTCCTCCAGTATCTTGCACAATCAACTGCTCTTTCTGTACAGGATATAAGGTCCTCTTTTGCACAAGGCGATGGAAGAAAGGGACAAGAAAGAAGGTGTTCCATGGACTGGGTTGTCCCACACTCCCAAATGTCTGGGCCAGTGAGGTAACCTCATTTGATGAGGTTTTGTTTGCAGCGTCCTGTCGTCCGGAGTCTGTTTAGGCTTTTCCAAGTATTCCAGTCCAAGTGGGCACCACGTGGAAGATGATCGGCTGTTGGAATACCAGTATTATTTTCAGGATATCAAGCCATGTTGAAGTCTTGTCTCTGGGAGGTTTTTAGGTGGTTTCAACAGTTGTCAGGAAGCTATATCGGGATCTTAGTCTTTGGGGCACTGCGGTCTGGCTGAATAGTGGGTGGCGTTCATCATTCATTTGTCTGCTTCTTTCATCAGCTGAGAATGCAGATCTTCGAATTGAAGGGGTGCAATACCAGCCAAAGTATACAGGTCTTTTAGTGGTGTTGGTTTCAGGCATCCTGTAATTAAGCAGCAGCTTTCATTCAATGCTGGATCAAGTTTTTCAGCATGGCAGGATCTGGACCATACTGGGCAGGGATATTCAGCAGAAGAATAGCAAAGGGCCAAGGCAGAAGATCTCAGTGTGCTAGGGTCTGTACCCCCATTTGGAAGAGGTAAGCTTTCTTAGTATGTTGTTTCTTGCATTCACTTTTGCCTTTGTTTTTTCTATGTGGGTTTTATATGAGAGGGTGCGATCGAGAGTCACACCGAGATAGACTGGTTTCCAGGAATGTTCTATATTAGAGCTTTCCCAAGAAATCTGTAGCTTCCTGTTGGCTTCCTTATTGCCAAGGTGGAAAAGGCCAGTCTGGGTTTTCAAGGGGTTTGGTTTTAGTTGATTGCTGGTATAGTATGTGGTTAGACTATTTAAGGCAAGTGATTGAGTAGTTTCAATGGACTTGAAATTTTCTGACTGAGTTGCTATGGCAAGGTCATCAGCATAGATAAAATTTCTGGTTCCTGGAAAGATGGGGAGATCATTGACGTAGATGTTGAAAAGTAATGGTGATAACACACTTCCCTGGGGGAGGCCATTTTTTTTGGTGGTGCCAGCGCCTCTTCCTACCCCCAAGGTCCACGCTGCAGTTAGGTCTACAAAGACTACTCCTGTGGCTAGTTTTTGCTCATAACCATTTTTTATATATTGAGAGAGGTTGAGAATTTGTGGTGTGCAGGATTGCCTGGTCTAAAGCCAGCTTGCTCAGCAATAACATGGGGTTCGATTAGGGGTTGTAGCCTATTCAAAATTAATCGTTCATGGAGTTTAAAGAGGTTGCTGAGTAGTGATATAGGTCTGTAATTTTTTGCTTCAGTTGTGGTTTTCCCTGGTCTTATTTCCATATAAGACCTTGCCTCTCTTGTTACTGCAATCTTTCTATATTGGTCACTTTTTTGGCCTGTATTTTCTACTGCTCATATGCCCTGCTACTTTCTTTTCTATCTGAATTCCCTTCAAAAATTTTTATTTTTTTTGTACACCACCTCCCATGCACTATCAACATCCAATCCTTGTAGATTCTCATGCCATGGCATTGCTCCGAGCAATCTCCTGTTTGTTATCAGCACTGTAATTCCACATATATCCCCTCATAACTAAAAATTTCATACATTTAGTCACCTCCCAGGTTAAGAAAGGCCACATGTTCACTCTCAACAATGGGCAGCAATGTGGAAAATCTTGATTATAGACAAATCCTATGATGTAATTACTTGATCTAGTACTCTCAACCGTCACATGCTGCGTCAGGTAATTATTTCTTAGTAATTGCATAAATTCCATTTCCTTCCTTCCAATCTATGTTCCCATAGTTGATGTCCTGTTTGCCTCTATCTCACATCAGATGGCTTAATATGCACTATTTTCAATGACCTCAAGTTGAACTCCTACTCTCTTTGGTTGCAGTTCATTAGCCATTATCAACAACACATCGTCACCAATTCTTTTTTCTTTCTTTTCTATCCTCCCTCAAATTACCATACCCACTTTTCAGAATCAGCAGCAGATTTAAAAAACCAGACTAAGCTAAATAAATATGGTTATATTAAACTTCCCAAATTATAGAAGCTTTAATTCTTAGGCCTAATGCCCAACTGCACTTACAGGGTGCCCCTAATAGTAATTTAGGCTCAAAATAGTCTAATTTCTTCCACTTATTGTTGTGTGTTATAACAATTTTAATAAAGTATTCCTGAAGACGTCTCACTGACAGAGACAAAATATCAGAACGATTAAACCTATTTTCAATTATTTCTCTACACTATATTTCTTCTATTAAATTTAATTATAAGTGTAAACCAACAATTAAGCCTAAATACATATAAACCTACCAAATATACTGTGAGATGTTGCTACAGATGGTGCTTCATTTTCTGGGGATGAAGAAATGCATTGCCAAATTACTCTGATAGTACTACATGAGTAATTACGAGGGTTGTTTGAAAGGTTTGGTAAAAAAATAAGTTAAACACTTTTTTTTGGAAAAAATCACCTTTATTTCCCAACATAGTCTCCATCGAGGTCCACACATTTGGTCCGGCAAGTTTCCTTTTTTCACCCCATCTAAAAAATAGGATTCGTCAAATTGTGCAAAATAGTCATTGACAGCCTTGATGACATCCTCGTTTGAAGAACATTTTTTCCCACGAGCAAAATTTTTAAGTTTGGAAGCAAGAAGAAGTCACACGGGGCCAAGTTCGGAGAATACGGTGGATCTGGAACCAATTCAAACCTCAATTCATGCAATTTTGCCATTGCGACAGCCGATGTGTGGGATGGTGCATTGTCTTGATGAAAGAGCACTTTTTTGTGCAATCTTGGCTGTTTTTTCTTCAGTTCCTCTTTTAAATGGTCCAACAGTGATGCATAATAGACTTCTATTATTCTTATCCTTTTCCAAATAGTCTATCATGATAATTCCTTGGGAATTCCAAAAAAATAGTGGCCATCACCTTCCCAGCTGATAAAATGGTCTTCGCTTTTATCGGTGCTCTTTCACTGGCATTGTCCGCTGTTTTGACTGCTGCTTGGACTCAGGTGTGTAGTGGTGGACCAAATTTCATCGACAGTCACGAATCGATGCAAAAAAATCCTGAAAAATTGCGATTAAACATCGCCAAACACTGCATTAAAATGTCTTTTTGAATGCGTTTTTGATCGACAGTCAGCAATCCCAGCACCCATCGCACACACAGCTTTTTTCACGTGCAATTTTTTGTGCAGGATATTATACACCCGTTCAGTTGAGATGTCTGCAATCTCAAGCAGTTTCTCTCATCAATCTTCCATAACGATACCATGGATTTTGTCAATCATTTCCTTTGTAGTGACCTTAGTCGGGTGTCTGGAGTGCACTTCATCTTTGATGAACTTATGACCACACTTAAACTCATTTATCCCAAAATAAATAGTCTTTAATGCTGGTGCAGAGTCCCCATGAACTGCATCTAACTCGATTTTGATCTGCACAGCTGTCCACTTCTTCAAATAAAAGTGTTTTATCACTGCACGAAACTCGTTTTTTCTCCATTTTTATGAAAAATGCAAACATGGTCATTTTAAATGTTTGCCAGACAAGAATTACGTGTTGCACATGGCTAAAATTTTGCCAGGGGTCATGAAAAAGATGATACGTGCTAACATTGGTATGAACGAACTAATTGTGTCACTGTCTATTGGAAATTTACCAAACTTTTCAAACAGCCTTCGTATTATGGATGACTAAAATTATCTAAATGTTAACTGAGTAGTAGAAAGAGAAAACTAATGATAAGAACAAAGGAAAATTTAATGAGTCATTGAAAACTTTCTGAAGCAGCACGTGAAAGAAACAAATCAAAAGCAAAGAGTATGAAATTTGATCATAGCATCAGAATGTGTCAGTTAAGAATGTGACTGTTTTGCCACCAGATGTTGATTGTGACATACCGACTTGGGAAGTAGCCAACTATATGGATGTTCCAATCATGACAGATTATATGTTGAACTACAAATCTGAAAATTATGCAAAATTCAGAATACCATCTTTGGTTCCATGTATCAGTTACTGAAGGAAAAAGGATATCAGCAAACCATTGGAAACTCTGAAAAGATGCTTAAATGTTGTGTTATTCCTACAATTAAAAAAAAAAAAATTAGGATGGTAGTGAAATAGATGTCCAATCTTATACTATATACTAATACCATATGGAAACTAAGTTGGAGTATGAAAATAAATTGGCTTCACAAGCGGCAACCCAAAACAATTTTATCGGTATGCTAGTAAAAGAAATAATGAATGTAGAAAAATAACTTTATTGAATGCAGCAGACAGTGCCCATGCATCAGAAGCAGATGTGATAGTCCAAATAACAAGTGCTGACTTCACCTATGTCTATCAGGTTGGTGTATGTAACATAGTCACAGTGCTACCCCTAAATTGGAAGAAGAGACAGAAGTGCATGAAAAGCATTTTCTAGAGTGCTGAATAAAATGGATAAAAATTTGGCAATAGAGAGGCAGGATATCAGCACATACTTAAGGAATGGTTAGTAGAACTGGCTGTGTCCTTGTAATATTTGTAATTTGAGTCTCAGGTCAGGAATGATCCCACAGGAATGAAAAGAATGCATAATAATCCCATTGCACAAGATTGGTGCAAAGACTGGTGTGTCTAACTCTGGAGTGATTGTGAAGTAACTATCATTTTTTCCGGAAATGACAATGTATACTAAATATTAATTATAAAAAATTTGAATTAATATTTTCTTATATTTTAGCAATCTTACACTGCCATCATCATGGATTACAAAAAAACAATATGCGCATGCAGGCACTAACACTGGGAAAATGAGGCAGAAGAAATAGAACTAAAGTCTCCCCCCCCAGTGGGATGAATTGGGTAGTATTGATTGTTGAGCTGAAGATTTCAGGATGCATGCTTCCCAATTTCAAGCAGTTTCATGCACCCAAATTTGTTGAGGTTTGGAAAGTTTTTCAGAGCTGAGGCAGATTCACTCACATAGTTCAGAAATGGGCGGATAAACGAGTACAGTAAAACCCCTTTTTTACACTTTTCAGGGGACTGATGGAAAAAAGTGTAAATAGCAGGAAATGTAAAAAAACATTTTAAAAAAAGGCTAAAAGATGACTTACTGCTAGTATGTGAGTCTACATACTAGATTACAAAATTTAATAACTGAAAATAAATGAATTAATGAAATAAATGAAAAAAACTTTAATCGTTGATTGTTTTTGCTTTTCGTTTTTTTTTGACATAGTGCTAGATTGCTTTACATTGAGTACAATGCTTGACCTGTTTTTTTTTACTATCGTGTTCACAGTGGACACGGAGAGTCCAAGATCTTTTGCTAAATGCACACGTGTTCCGGCATGCCAATCTACACATCGCAGAATTGTCATCTTTTCTTCTTCCGAAATACATTTTCTGTCTTTTTTCTCCATGTTACTAATATGGATCATCCACCACCGCAACTTGAAAGCAATTCTCACATGCTAAATTACGTAGCAGAAATTCTGCAATATCAATTCGTACTGTGATTGAAAAATCATGGTATCGCTCATCACTACATTACTGCTGCAAGTGTGAAAGTCACCATGATGGCGGAAACGAAACTACAGCTGAAAGCAACGTCATCTGGGAGCAGAAATGTGTAGATTTCCACAGAAATCGATCCGGAAATCAGTATTGCCACCCGAGAAAAAAACATATCGTAATGATACAAAATTAATAATGGAAAACTCACGTACAAAGATTATTTAATAGTATAATTTTTGCTTGTGTGTTACAGGCATCTTCAGTACATATTAAACTCAAATTAAACAATAACTAACAATTCCAAAAAGTGCCACCTAAGTACTATCTCCCATAAAGGGGATAGACGTAAGCTGCCGGATCTGTTTAAGTTAGGAGAATGAAGTGGAGTTTCACATGTTTCTTTATAAAGGCATTTCACGAGGAACTGACTTTTGTGAAGAACTCTTGTCTTTCTCCAATGAACTCTATGTCTAGTGAAGATGGCATGTTCTGCAAGTCCAGACTTTTCAGGTTTTAAAGTATTCAATATAAGATTGGTGCTATCTTCTAGCCAAATAGAGGCAGATCTTCCTGTTTGTCCGAAATAAGATAATCCGCAAGAGCATGGAATCTGGTGTACACCTGGATAATTAAGATGTGGAAGCTTGTCCTTAGGAGAAGTGAGAAAGGTGGAGATTTTTCTAAATGGTCGAAAGGCAACAAAAATATTCAGTGGTTTTAAAACTTTTGCTATACGTTCACTAATACCTTATACATAAGGGAGAGGAATGCGCATTATTTCTTCTGTATTTGAAGAGAAGACATATTAAAACTACTCAAAGCTCTTTTAATGAAGCTATTCTTATAACCATTAGATAGAAAGGAAGAAATTATATATTACAATTCTTTTTGTAAAAGATCGTCTGAAAAACAAAAGGAGTGGGCCCGATGAACCAGTGTTTTAATAGTTCCTGCCATTTGACTGGGATGGTGATGAGATTCAGCACAGATATAATGGCCTGTATGAGTCTTCTTTCTATAGACTGAGAAATGTAGGTTACCATCTGGTTGGCAAAGAATTAGAAGATCTAAAAAGTCTAACTGCTTATTTGATTCTACTTCTAGGGTAAACTGGATCCTAGGATGAAGTGCATCAGAAGAGTCATTCCATACAGCAAAAATGTCATCGACATATCTGAACCAATGAGTAGGTCTGGGAGAAATGTTGTCAAAGATATGTTGTTCAAAATGTTCCATAAAGAAATTGGAGATAGCAGGAGAAATAGGGTTGCCCATTGCTGTTCCTTCAATTTGTTGATACAACTTATTTTTAAAGGAAAAATAACCAGAATGTATTACAAAATCAAATAATTTTACAATGTCTGAAGGAAATTCCTGTTGCAGTAATTCAATGCTTTCAGAAAGAGGCACATTTGTAAATAAAGAAACAACATGTAAACTAATCATGATATCAGAAACGTCCAAATGAAGATCTGAAATTTTATTTTTGAAATCCGAAGTATTTTTTATACAAGTATCAGTTCTTCTAGTTGAAGAGGAGAGTAAATTTGATAAAAATTTTGAGATTTTGTAAGTGGGGCAACCTATACACAATCTACGACTGGTCTTAACAGAATGCCTGGTTTATGAACTTTCGGAAGACCATACAATCTAGGCGGACAACCAAAGAAGGTTTTAAGTTTTTTCTTTTGATCTTCATTCCATGTAGATACATTATCTATAAGAGAATTAAGTCTCTTCGATTGACTCTGGGTAGGATCCGATTTAAGAGGCCTATAAGTTGAACAGTCACGAAGTAATAGAGACATTTTTCTCTCTTATTCCTTCCTATCTTGAATCACTACAGCCTTCCCCTTGTCAGCTTTCGTAATAATTAAATTATTGTTATTTTTCAGTGATTTCAATGCTTTAAACTCAGGTAAGAAAGATTAGGACGAAGAGGCTAGGCATTAAAAAGAATTTTCGCACATTCAAAACGTAACCTGTTGGCTGTTTTTTTGGATAATGATTGAATACCTTTGTCTATGTTATGAAAAAAAATCCATACGTGGCACCTTATTCGGCGAAATCATGTCCTTTTGATAAAACAAAATGTTCACAGTCTGTTAGTGGATGTCCGGAAACATTTATAACTACTAGATATATGAAGAGCCAAAGGCTTCAATTCGGTGACATATGATTGTTTAAGTTAAGGGATATTACATCCCATATCGTTTCTTAGCCAAATAAGAAACTCAAAGAGTTTCATGCCAAATATAGTAGAAACTATATAAAGTTCGGCGATTCCAAGCATAAGCAAATACCTGGATACTGCAGCAACTGACCCTAAAGGTAGTGCAAGCTGAGGCAACTCATGTCTAAGGTGGAGCAAGCTCCAATCACTATTCTTGATATTTACCCATAAGTAGGTAGACCTAGTTAATATCAAGTTTGTAGCGAACAGAACTTACAACCCTTCTATGAGTATTGCCGAGAGGTGTCCTAATAAATTATTAGATATATGAAGAGCCAAAGGCTTCAATTCGGCTTGATATTAACTAGGTCTACCTACTCATTGATGAGACCTTAATAAAGGTCGAAACCAGAACAGAAATACAGCTCCTAGGAGCTAAGTTCACATTATGGGTAAATATCAAGAATAGTGATCGGAGCTTGCTCCACCTTAGACATGAGTTGCACTACCTTTAGGGTCAGTTGCTGCAGTATCCAGGTATTTGCTTACGCTGGGAATCGCCGAACTTTATATAGTTTCTACTATATTCAGCATGAAACTCTTTGAGTTTCTTATTTGGCTAAGAAATGATATGGGATGTAATATCCCTTAACTTAAACAAATTTATAACTACTTTATCTATATCAATTGATACAGATGAACATATAGCAAAAGTTTTAAAACCACTGAATATTTTTGTTGCATTTCGACCGTTTAGAAAAATCTCCACCTTTCTAGACTCTATTCGGCTAGAAGAACACCAATCTTATATTGAATACTTTAAACCTGAAAAGTCTGGACTTGCAGAACATGCCATCTTCACTAGACATAGAGTTCATTGGAGAAAGACAAGAGTTCTTCACAAAAGTCGGTTCCTCATGGAACGCCTTTATAAAGAAACATGTGAAACTCTATTTCATTCTCCTAACTTAAACAGATCCAACAGCTTATGTCTATCCCCTTTATGGGAGATAGCACTTTACAAATCAGCTAATCTTTCCTAACTTTTTATTGTATAATTTTTTTTTTTTTTTTTTTTTAGGAAATTTATTGACCTTTTTAGTTATCTTACACCAGCTACTTAGGTGGCGCTTTTTGGAATTGTCAGTTATTGTTTAATTTGAGCTTAATATGTACTGAAGATGCCTGTGATGCACAGGCGAAAATTATACTATTAAATAATCTTTGTACATGAGTTTTCCGTTATTAATTTTGTATCGATATGTCTACTCATGGTATACCTCTTTTAAAACTAATATATTGTAAGAATAGCCTTAAGACGGGACCAACGGAAAATGACGTAAATTGCAGGAACGTAAAAACGGGGTTTTACTGTATTACGTTTTGAGGAGCAGCATGGGTTTACTAAAGGGAGTGTCATGTGTGAGCAATTTGCTCATGTATATTGGTAATACATTCATGATTAATGATATTGTGAAGGGCTTGGCAGGATGTCTTCAATTGTTTGCTGATGATGAGGCAATCAGACATGCTATTGATATACATTTACAAGGTGATTTCAATAGGCTGGAAGTGTAGGCAAACAACAATGGCTCTCAATTTAATATCAGTAACTGTAAAGTTATGCACTTTGGTGTGATGATTCTTCCAATGGCATATCATATTAGTGGAATTATGCTTGGAGTAACTGATGAGGTTAGAGATCTTAGAGTTATGTTGGCTAGAAAGTTGAAATTCAAGGGTCACATAGCAAAAATTGCAAATACAACTCAGAAGATAATTGCAATGCTGAAACAAACATTGACAAGCAAGGATAAGGAAGTAATTTTACCTCTTTACAAGTCCTTGATATGACCATACGTGGACTATTTTGCATAGTTTGGTCTCATGGATTCAGAAAGGATAAAGAAGCTCTATAAAAGAAGAGTAACAAACATGATATCAGGATTTAGGAATGTAGATTATAAGGACAGAATGACAGTATGTGGACTGCAGATGCTGGTAGACGGAAAAAGAAGGGGTAACATGATAGAGGTCTATAAATTTTTTGAGAAGACATGGGGGGGGGGTAGTATCTGTGTAAGCTAAGTTTGTGTGCAGTTAACAAAGGGGTGAAAGCTAGATTTTATTATTACAGAACCCCGAGCAAGTGGAGCAGTTTGTCTGTTGAAGTAATAATAGATAATAATAGATAAGAATAATGAAGTAATAATAGATAGAGTAATAATAATAATTTATTTTTACACATTACACTTAATTGGACTTGAGTGATCATGAGTTTTCAGTTACTTGTGCATGCCTCATGTTTCAATCAATACCCATTGATCACTTCCTTGTTATGGAAATTCTACTACACATACCATTCACTGAATTAGAAACTTTTATTTAATACAGGAAACCTCACTTAACGCAATTAATGAATCCATCAATTAATGCGCACTAAGGGAAATCATGTTAAGTGAATGCAATAAACAATAGGAATAATTATAATTCATCCAGCGTAAATTTGAAAAAAAAAAATACAGTATACGCTATATTAGAGGATAAAATCATCAAAAGTTAATAAAATTCAATTGTTTAAATTTTTATTTAATCTCTAAACATTTGACTGAGCTACGTTTTTACAAAAAAATTAAGTAAAGATGTTTGAATCATGCTCGACTTTTTCATCTTTCATGCAATCTGTAATAGCTTGTGATCGCTTTATCAAGATTTTGGCAGATTTCGAAGATTCATTCCTTATCAGGATCAGTATCAAACAAAATTTCATTAGCATGCTCAATGTGATTGAAAACTAGCTCAAGTTCTTTTGTAATTAGCTTCTTAGTCGTAACATTCTCTTCTTGTTCGCGCTCCTTATCTCCTTCTTCATATGCATACTGTTCTTCTAGTTGAAGGAGATCATTCTTGCTTAACTGTTCTGAAAGGGAATCGAGCAAGTTTCTCACATCTTCATTATCTAGTTCATTAAATTAAAGTTTTTTTCCAACTGTGCCAATTTCTTCAATAATGTTAGATCTTGGATTTTGCGTATGATAAACTAACATAGGCTTGAGTTTAAAGTTGCCTTCTGCATCGTCTTCTAATAAAAGTGTGAGACAATCTTTAGATACTTTGTATCCTGGTTGAGATGCTTCAGTTTTAGCTAGGAAAGTTTTTGTTGGCATACGCTTCCAAAAGAGACCAGTTTCGTCAACACTGAATATTTGCCTATCGTTATAATCACCTACTCAATTATCCTTTGCAATTCTTCAGGAAACTTGGCCCACAGAATCTTTATCAGCACTAGCAGATTCTCCAGTAATTCTTACGTTATGCATCCAGCTCAATTTCTAACCATCCTAAACTTGCAGTAAAGTTTTCACATTCCTCTTGAAATTTGGTTTCCTTAAATGAGGTAAAAATATTGGGAGCTTTTGCCTGAATATTCTCTGCACTAAGAGGTATTCTTTTTTGGTTATAATACTCAATACAGAGTGATAGAAGACGCTCCATCTCGATCATTAAATGGCTTCTATTTCAGGTGATCTGCATGCTTAAAGAAGCAGTAGCAACTTTTCCTTGTTCTTTGTATTCTTTGTTCTTATTTAATATAGTCCGAACTGTAGACTCGCTGTATCCCAGGTCTTGCACAATCATTGTATTACTAGCACCACTTTCATGCTCTTAATGACTTTCAGCTTTTCCGTTCACTATAGATTGGTGACAAATAATTTTGTGCAACGTAAAAAAATCATGTTAACTGATTAATTACTTGCATAAAACGACAAAAAGTATCAATTCACTCAATCACACTAACTGATTATCATGCATATCGAATTCATATTAAGCGAGGTTTTCCTGTACTGTGTTGAACTTCCTTTAGCTCAAATTACAGCAAATACGAGATTTGGTAGAGATTCCAGAAAGTGTTGGATTGCAATTATGTCTGCAATATACTAGGTGTTCACCAGACAGTACTTTAACTGGTTCAGATTTGATCGAAAAGGACTTTGCTCCTAGAGCTGTTTTTCTAACATGTCCCATATATTCCCAATGGGAATCAGATTTAGGCTTTATGGTGGCCAGGAGATATGTGAATAATTCTTGTACGATGAACAGTAGAATTGTCATCCATGAAACAACGATCACCTGCTGGATAAAAAGTCAATGTTGCAGGATGGACTTGATCAGCAACAATGTTCAGATATTCCTTGGAGGACACCTGACCTCTGGAAATATCAGGAGACCTGTTCTGTACCAACAGAACATGATCCACACACCATAACATGACCTCCAGAACAGCGAGTTGTTTTTACAAGTCAAGCTGGGTTCGTTGCTTCATGGGCTTCACCACTCTCTAAGCCTACCATCAGTACAGAACAATGCATACCATGACTCGTCAGACTATGTGACTTTTTCCAGTCTTTCAGTATCCAATCACAGTGTTCCTTACATCACTACGGACAAACTTTCTGGTTCTTTGCTGGTTTCTTATGAGAATGTGAATGCCAATATTGATCCTCTTCAATTACCTGCACATAGTTTGATGAGGTATGGGTTAGGAACAGCCTTCATTAAATGTTTGGTCAATCGCTGCACACAGGAAGTTCTGTTTGTCTTTAAAAGCCTTCTCAATGGTGTAGATCTTGTTCCAGACAGAATGACTTAGAACTACTGTTGCACCTCTTAGACAAGCAATGCGAGTTATTTTTCCACTGATTAAATACTCAAGATATCTCACCTTTTGAGAAACCAGTCAGCTCTGATGTTTTCAAAATTGTGGCTCCAGCCAGACAGGCACAAACAATAAACCCTTTATCAAACTACAAAAGTTTCTTTGTTTTTCCCATTGTAATCGACACTTTTCATGATTATTGACCAGCAGCCTTTTTAAATAGTTTCCAAGAACATGTGGTGAAGCACATGATCAAGTATTCTGCATAGGGTTTCTAATTCAGTAGCCAGTATGAGTACATGTCTTTCCTCCAAATCAATCTGTAATCTGTCAAGACTCCAACATTATCAGATCTTATATTTCTGTCTTTTAAGGCACTTTTTACTGCATCAATCCACCTATATCTAGGTCTTACTCTGGGTCTTTTTTCCTGCAAAAATAGCAGAGAACACTCGTTTGCTAATCTTCCCTCTGACATCATCATCAAAATTCCTGACATGTACCCTCAAGGTGTACAGGATATGATAGTACTACATGAAAAATTTACATCGTTACGAACTTTCTATCTACAATTTTCCTCCAAATCAGTCTGTTACTTGTCAAGACTCCAACATCATCAGATCTCATATTTCTATCATTTAAGGCACTTTGTACTGTATCAATACACCTATATCTTGGTCTTCCTCTGGGTCGTTTTCTTGACAACCTGGCAGAGAACACTTGTTTTGCAAATCTTTCCTTGCCCATTCTGTTTAAGTGACCATACCATCTGAGATTAGCTCTGCTAACCCATTCCTGGATGCTGACAATGTCAAGTTCTTTCCTAATATCCTTGTTTTTAATATGATATTGCCATTGATGCCATCTGTTCACACCTCTAATCTTTCTCAGGATTCTCATATCTGCGGTCTCAAGTCTTTGGTCAGGTGTTTTACTTCTGATCCAGCTCTCAGATCCATAAGTTAAAACTGGTTTGAACACTGTCTTGTATACAGCTAATTTAGTGTTCCGACTAATTTCTCTCTTATTCCATATGAATTTATTAAATTGACTTTCTACCATACCAGCTTTGTTGATTCTGTTGTCTATTTCCATATTTAATTTACCATCTTCACTAAAAATCGTGCCTAAGTAACTAAAATGTTTTACTTGTTCCACAGCTTCTCCGATCACAATCAAGTTGACATTTTCAACGATTCTGCCTTTTTTTCATTGTCTTAGTCTTTTTATTGCTGACCTTCATACCATATCTATTACAACAGTTATTCAATTTAGTCAGATAATCTTGCAAACTTGTAGCAGATTTATTTAGAAGTATAATATCGTCTGCATAATGCAAAGAGTTGACATTAACATCTCCAATTCTGATATCATTTTTAACACCACTTTCCTTCATAATGTGATCCATATAGATAATGAATAACAGAGGAGATAATGTACATCCTTGTCTCACACCAGATTTAACATTAAACCATCTTCCTGTACTTCCTTCAATTCTAATTGCTGACTTACAACTCAAATAAAGACTAAGTATTGCTTGATATAATGCCCAATTGACACCATACAACTGCACAGATCGACAAAACTTAAATACAGATCTTTGTTATATTCCATATGCTTTCTCAACTATTTGTTGTAAAGTGAAGATCTGATTCTGACATCCACTATTTGGCCTGAATCCAACTTGTTCTTTACCAAGCTTCTCTTCGACAATCCTTCTCAACCAGTTCTCAAGTATACTTGCATAAATCTTGCCAGGAACACTCAGTAGGAAAATACCTCTGTATTTCTCACATTCAGTTTTATTTCCCATTTTATATATGGGTACTATGAGAGCTCTACTCCAATCATCGGGAATTCGTCCCTCTATCCAGACCTTTTGAACTACGCAGTGCAGCCACTGTAAGACTTTTATACCACCGTACTTCGGCATTTCTAGTTGAATATCATCTACTCCTGCTACCTATCCACATTTCAAGCCTTTGATGGCTTTTTCTACTTCAAGTATGGATATGTATTCCTGACTATATGCCTGTTAAATGTTTTTTACCACTGTGCAATCACTGCTTCTTTCATTTAGCAATTTTTCGAAGTAATTACTCTATACTTCAAGGATATCTTTTTCTCCCTTTTTCATGTCACCTTTATCAACTCTTTTTACAGCACTCTTTCCTCATTTCTGAGTTTCTTCAACGACCTCCAGAATATCTCGCCACCTTCTTGATATTTATTTACTATGACCTTGCCAAAATCCTCCCATGACTTTTGTTAAGCTAGTTTTACACAGTGTTTAGCTTTCTTACATTTGTCTCTGTATTATCTAAGAGCACAAGTTGACTTATTTGCAAGGAACTTTTGATATGCTTTCTTCTTTTCCTTCACTGACTCTTTAACTTCCTGTGTCCACCATGGAGTTCTGATTTTTCTATCCTTGCAGACAACCTTACCACATGCCTCTCTGGCTGAATCAATCAGGGTTTTCTTCAAGGTTTGCCACTGAATCTCCAAGGTTTGGTTCCTTTTCTCAAACTCTTTCATTTTTTCTTCAATAAGCTTTGTGTATTTTAGTCTACGCTTCACATCTGACAGCTGCTCAACTTTTATTTGCTTTAAAACATGTTATTCTTTTCAATATGAAATTCAATTTTATCTTGCTCAAGACTAAATAGTGATCACTTCCAATTTCAAATTCTCTGTACACTCTGGTGTCCTCCACCAGTGGGAAAACATCACTATCGACAATAACATAGTCAATAGACTTTTATTCCTTGCCTCTTCTCTCCATGTGAATTTGTGCACATTTTTATGTTGGAACATGGTGTTAGTAATAACTAGTCCATGTCCTGAGCAGAAATCCAACAGATATTTGCCATTGTTATTAGATTTGCTCTTTTCTCCAAATTTTTCCAAAATATTTTTGTATGTCTCACAATCATTTCCTACTATGCTATTTAGATATCCTACCAGGACCAAATTTTCTTTTTTCATTGTGTCAGTTGCTTTTTCAAAAGCATCAAAAAATTCCTCCACTTCTATCTTAATAGAACCTTCTGTGGGACTATAGGCACAAATAAGCTCATTGTCCAATTCACCATTCTGATATTTGCCCACATCACTCTACTTCAGACTGCCTGCCATTCAAGAAGATTAGCCTCATATTTTGTGTTGAATACTATGGCTACTCCTTCTTTTCCTTGATTGTTATTGCCTTAATATAACATTTTGTATTTATTGCTCAGAAAGATCCCACCAGTTTTTGTCTTTTTTGTTGCAGTCACCCCTATTATGTCGATCTGGTACTTATCCAATTCCTCAGCTAGCTCCATTTCTTTGCCATTCAGGCTTCTTATGTTGATAGTACCGATCTTTAACTCTGGTGATGTTGAGTTGGGGTGTGTTTTAGGGTTTGTTCCAGTAGTTGACTTTTCGCTGTTTGCCCTAGCTAAAACAAGGACTTTGTGTAACCCGGCGATGCCCCATCCGGAATGAAATTTTGTCATATTGTATCATCATTTTGTATATTGGTTTAAGCCAATAAGAATACAATTTGTTCGGCTAAATCCCAAAGTGCTAGCCCATCCTCGTTCGTTCAGTATCCAGGTAGATACCCAACAGGGTGCACCACGAGAATGTGAGGATTGGACATTAGATCAGAAGCCCTGGTCGGTTCTCCGCATTCCTTTAAAGTCTATGTGGAGGTGTCCTCTCAGTTATACAGCTTTGACCCTTAAGCACTCCACCACCTGAGATTATTCTGCTAACAATGTCAAGTTCTTTATTAATATCCCCATTTTTCATATGATACTGTCATTGATGCGAAGAGTTCACGCCACTAATTTTTTTCAGGACTCTCATATCTGCGGTCTCTAATCTTTGGTCAAGTGTTTTATTTCTAACTCAGCTCTTAGATCCATAAGTTAAAATTGGTTTGAACACTGTCTTGTATACAGCTAATTTAGTGTTTTGACTAATTTCTCTCTTATTCCATATAAATTTATTCAGTTGACTTCCCACCATACCAGCTTTGTTGATTCTGTTGTCTATTTCCATATTTAATTTACCATCTTCACTACTAAAATTTATGCCTAAGTAGCTTAAATGTTTTACTTATTCTATAGTTTTCCATTCACGATTCGTTCGATATTTTCAACGTTTCTGCCTATTTTTGTTGTCTTTGTCTTGTTATTGCTGATTTTGATTCCAAATTTATTACAACAGTTATTCAATTTTGTCAGGATCTTGCAGACTTGTACTGTATTTATTTAAAAGCTTAACATCATTTGCATAAAGTAAAGAGCTCAGATTAACATCTCCAATTTTGATATCAGATTTAATACCACTTTCCTTCATAATGTGATCCATATAGATAATGAATAACAGAGGGGATAATGTACATCTTTGTCTCACACCAGATTTAACATTAAACCATCTTCCTGTACTTCCTTCAATTCTAACTGCTGACTTACAACTCAAATAAAGACTAAGTATTGCTTGATATAATGCCCCATTGACACCATATAACTGTAGCATATTGAATAGCTTCTCTCTTGGCACCTTGTCATATGACTTTTGCAGGTCTACAAAACTTAAGTACAGATCTTTGTTTTAGTCCCATAATTTCTTACCTATTTGTCATAAAGTGAAAATCTGATCCTGACGGCCTCTATTTGGCCTAAATCCAGCTTGTTCTTCACTAAGCTTCCCTTCCATAATTCTTCTCAACTATTTCT
Organism: Typopeltis vanoorti; assembly: GCF_054136105.1. Classification (NCBI taxonomy): domain Eukaryota; kingdom Metazoa; phylum Arthropoda; class Arachnida; order Uropygi; family Thelyphonidae; genus Typopeltis; species Typopeltis vanoorti. The sequence goes on from NC_143551.1 coordinate 17,852,358, forward strand.
CAAGTATACTTGCATAAATCTTACCAGGAACACTCAGTAGGGAAATATCTCTGTAACTGTCACTGATTGTTTCATTTAGCAATTTTTCAAAGTAATTACTCCATACATCAAGAATATCTTTATCTCCAGCTTTCACTTCACCGTTATCATCTCTAATTCCTTTTACAGTACTCTTTCCTCCATTTCTGAGTTGGTTTCTTCAATAACTTCCAAAATATTTTGTCACCTTCTTGATATTTATTTTCTATGTTATTTCCCAACTCCCTCCATGACTTTTGTTTAGTTAGTTTTACACAGTATTTAGTTTTCTTACATATGTCTCTGTATTCTCTAAGAGCACAAGCTGACTTATTTGCCAGGAACTTTTGATATGCTTTCTTCTTTTCCTTCACTATCGCTTTAACTTCCTGTGTCCACCATGGAGTTCTGATTTTTCTATCCTTGCAGACAACCTCATCACATGCCTCTCAGGGTGATTCAATCAATGTTTTCTTCAGAGCTTGCAACTGAATCTCCAAGGTGTGGTTCCTGTTCTCAAACTCTTTCATTTTTTGTTGATTAATGTTTGTGTATTTTAGTCTACAGTTCACATCCTAGAGTTGCTCAACTTTTATTCACTCTGAAACTTTTTTACATGTTCTTCTTTTCAATATGAAATTCAATTTTATCCTGTTCAAGACTAAATTGTGATCACTTCCAATTTAAAATCCTCTGTATGCTCTAGTTTCCTGCACAAATGAGAAGACATCACTATCAACAATAACATAGTCAATGAGACTTTTCTTATTCATTGCCTCTTCTTCTATGTGAAGTTATGATGAAAGACATTGTGTTAGTAATAACCAGTCCATGTCCTAAGCAGAAATCCAACTTCACAAGAAGTAGTTGTTAATGAGGTGCTGACCCTGCCACTGGTTGGTAAGAATGATCATGAGGTATTTGTCTGGGAAGTGGTGAAACAAGAAAAGGTTACTGCCAAAAATGGATATATGTGGAAGTATAAAGTGGGTTATTACAGGAAGTTCTGTTGCCAGCATCAGTACATTGGGTAGATGAGTTGAGCAGAAAAGATGTTGACAGTGCATGGAAATTCACAAGGCAGTTTCTAATGTAAGCAGTGTATAACTGCATACCAAGGGTTAAGAGAGTAAGTAGAGTAGGAGTGAAATGGTTAAACAATGAAATCAAGCAAGCTGTGTTGGAAAAGAAAAGGCTACGAATGAGGTGGAAGATAGTTGTGGTGATCGAATCTATGAAGAGTATAAAGAGAAGATGACAAGCATGATAAAGAAAGAAAAGGTGCAGTATGAGAGGAGATTGGCTGGTAAGGCCAAGGTTAACTCAAGGGAATTTTTCTGCTATATGGTAAGAGAAAGAATGATTATGGAAGATTGACACTGGTGGATAGTTGTGGTAGCAGCATAAGAGCTGCAAAGGATATAGTGGAATTATTGAACAAGCAATTTATCAGTGTATATAATACTGGCGTAAATGATATGGTGCAATATATAGAAGGGAGGCAAGTATTAGGAGAATTGGAAGTGAAAGAATTAGAGGTGCATCAAGTGTTGATTGGGTTAGATGTTAATAAGGCTTCTGTCGCTTCCATCATTCTTAAACCAGTCCACCCCACGATGTCATTAAACCACTCTCTAGTTGGTCTTCCATGTCTTCTCTTCCCCTCAACTTTCCCTTGTAATATAGTTCTTGTCAGGTGTCCTGAAGACCCTCTCAGAAGATGTCCTGCAAATCTGGTCTTTCTTTGCATAATATTCTTTAGTAGTGTTCTTTCCATCCCAACTCGTCTTAAAACTTCTTGATTTGATATTCTTTCTGTATAGCTAATCTTTTCCATCTTTCTATACCACCACATTTCCAATGCATTAATTCTTTCCATATCTCTCTTTCTGAGTGTCCATGACTCACTTCCATAACCTGCAATACTCCAAACTGTTGCTTTAACTATTCCAATTCTAACGCCATTTTAGTGTTCTTGTTTATTAAAATTCTCTTCATTTCCATAAATGCCGATTTAGCTTTGCCTATTCTATTTCTAATGTCCAACTCTGAAGTTCCTTTCTCTGAGATCTAGCTACTTAAATATTGAAATCTTTCCTCCACATCTTATTTTTACATTATCTCCTATTTTTCTACCCATTATCATTATCTTGGTCTTTTTTGTGTTAATTCTTAGTAATATTAAAACTACAACCCCACTTTGCAAATCTGGTTTGCAAAGTGGGATTGTAGTTTTAATATTACTAAGAATTTTAATATTACTACGAACAGACTTTTGCAAATCAAAAGTCTGTTCAAATCTACCTGAAGGGAATTAACATCAGCAGTGCTATTTATAATTCTCCCCAACTTTGCATCATTGCTGATGATGCAAAGTTGGGGAGAATTTATGTGTAACCAGTATGGATACCGGTTACACATAAAAAATAAAAATTAAAAAAAAGTAAAAACTCACTTATTTTAAATATTTTTATTATTATTATTATTATTATTATTGTTCCGGGAAACTCCAAGGAGTCGACAGACTCATCGAGGGAGGCCCTAACATCATGTCAAGAACAACTATTCAACATTCACACAGTATCTATCATACCTTGCCTTGAACTCATTCACGGTCGTAGCATCCACAACAGACTCTGGAAGCTTATTCCACTCATTTACCACTCTCCAAGTAAAGAACCTAGCTTTAACACCTTTGTCAACCACGCTCTTGCCCAGCTTCCATGCATGGCCCCTAGTCCTCCCACCACCAGTCATATTTTCAAAAATATCTTCTGGATCAATCTTATAAAAACCCTTCAGTAATTTGAATGTCTCAATCATATCACCCCTCCTTCGCCTATCATCCAATTTCTGCAACCCACAAATCTTCAACCTATTCTCATAAGGTTCATTCCACAGACCTGCTATCATCTTGGTCACTCGTCTCTGGACCCTCTCCACTTCCTCCCCATCACGAAGAAACCCTGGTGCCCATAGCTGGGCACAGAAGTCCAGATGGGGTCTTATCAAGGCTCAATACAGAGGAACAACAACTTGTTCGTCTCTGCATGTTAAAGTATTTTTCATAAGCCAAGTGATTTGGTGAGCTGTTTTAGTTACTTTTTCAATGTGCCCCCTAAACTTCAACTCCCTATCCACCAACACTCCCAAATCCCTGGCCTCATCAATCTCCTGGAGTATGGTTCCACCAATGCAATATACTGCTGCTATTCTTTTCACCCCAAAATGCATAACCTTACACTTTGCCACATTAAATTGACATCCATTTTTCCTAGCCCAGTCCTCCTTTATAGACTATGAAAACTATCGGATAATGTATTTTACCTTATATGTATATATAAGGAAAATATTTTTATTTGTCTATAACAAATAAACTCAAAATAAATGTAAAAAATTATGTATCATGTGGAGATCTTCAGTTGATTGCTGATGATGCAAAGTTGGGGAGAATTATAAATAGCACTGCTGATGTTAATTCCCTTCAGGTAGATTTGAACAGACTTTTGACCCGGACAAAGGAGTGGGGTTGTAGTTTTAATATTAACAAGTGCAATGTGTTGCATTTTGTAGTGCAGAAATATAAGGCTGTGTATTATATTGATGGTGCTGTACTGCAGGAAGTGGATGAGATTCGAGATTTGGGAGTGATGGTTGACAGTAGACTGAAGCTCAGAGGACATATTGAAAGTGTTGCAAAGACTGCACATCATAGTGCCACTATGATAAGAAGTACTTTAACATGTAGGGATAAGGAAGTGGTTGTGCTACTGTGCACTGGTCAGACCACACTTGGACTATTGTTCTCAAATTTGGTCACCTAGTTTTCAGTGTAATGTGGAAACACTAGAGAGGGTCCAGAGACAAGTGACTAAGACAATACAGGACTTTCAAATGCTGGCTATGGAGAAAGTTTGAAGAAATGTGGATTGCAGTGTTTGGGGAATGGGAGGAAAAGACGTGATATGATAGAGATGTTTAACTTAGAGGATTTTATCAGATTAATCCAAATGGGATGATAAAAAGAGTAAAAGGCTTAAGGGGAAAACCACAGGCCATACCTGGAAGTTATACAAGAATGCAATGAAGAGGGGTGTGAGGAGTAGATTTTCTACATGGAAAATTGTCAGTGAATGGAACACATTACCAGAATGTGTTGTTAATGCAACGAGTATTAAGGATTTTAAGATTCGGAATGATAAATATTTTGTCAGTTGAGTGAACCTCTCAAAATGAGTCTGCCAACTCCATGGAAGGTGCAATAATAATAATAATAATGCGATTATACTCTTAAAGCTTTACTGTATTACGGGAACGAATTGTCAAATTCAAACTCAGGAAACAAGTGCATCCTATTTCAATCTTATGCAGTGAACATTTAATTTATTTTTAGTCATTCGGATATTAATTTTAAAATTCAGTAATCTTATTTCCCCCCCCAGGAAATATTACTATGTGTGATTACAAATGAATGTGAAATGACACTAATTTTGACCTTTTCCTCATTCTAATTATCTGGCTAATTTCACAGTTTTTCAGGTTCTATCTCAGTTTCAAAAAACTAAACATTATGCCATGCTTCTACTAGATAAGAGAATCTTCTCAGATAAATTATCAACACTTCTTTTTTGCTGAAACACACACCTTACATTAGGGTATTTCAGTAGCAGTTTCCACAAATCAAATATGGATTTAATCTTGTCTACTTCAAATTCTATTGATCGCCATATTGTTTTTATATCGGTATATTTCCTTGTGTCACTAAAATCAGCATTTCATTTAGAGAAAGAAGTTCTTGCTTTCTTTCCTTTGCACAGAATTTTGCTGAAACAATCTGCTAAAGATCATCTCCTATTATTTTTTTCTATAGCTTTTCCATTTAAAATATCTGAGAGATTTGTAATTACCTACATAAGTCACCTGAATCAAAGGTATATAAGCCATCCAAATGTTCATTTATCAAATAATAAACACATTGTCCAACAGCATTAAAACGTTCCCACATAATACCTGTGGCTAAATATGCATCGCTCAAGTTACTGAAACTCAGAGAGTTTTCATTTGTCCATGTTAGATCAACTGGCTCAGTTTTATTAAGGGATGCTGAATTCATCAGCTGGTTGGCTGATAAGGAAGATATCATAGAGTCTGCAGAGACTGGACTTGGAGACTGTTGATCAACAGAACTAAAGTATTCCTCAGCTTCTGCAGCTATTTCAGTATCATCTGAAATAAAAAAAAGAAACAATAAAACATCATTATTAACAGAAGGAAATAAGTATGGCAATTTTATCTGCATCGCTTGTTATAAAAGAGACTTTGTTTTCATATTGCTTATTCTGAAAAATAAAAAGTAGTCATAATGATATGATTTCAGCTTCTGTCATAACACATTAAGCTTCCATATATTCCTCATTCAACATGAAAAAAGAAATGTCTAAAATTTCTAAAAAGAAATTTTAGAATTCCCAAATTCTAAAAGTGACAGTTATATATATTGTAATCTTTTGATACAATTAATGCTGACAGATGGTGCACCTGCTGAACATTTAACTTATTCCTTAAAAAAAAAAAAAAATAATAAAATAATAATAGATAATAATCATTAATGACACCAGATCAAATAAAAAAAAATTTCAGGTGGGCAAATCAAATCAAAATTCCCCTTCTACCATTCCAAGGAATATTTGTGATTAAACTTTTATATGTGAGAATTGTGTAAGAACTGCAGAGATAGAAACTACATTTAATTACCTAACACGCTAATTCTGTGGGTGTGTATATATTCACACATACAATATATATTAAAATATAGAAAAGGAATGTAATTAATGAGTATATTTCATGAAGATCTGAATTGGCATATGCTTTGAATTACAGTCAAAGCTACTTAGGCTATGAAGCCAGTGTGCCACATGTCTTAATTTTGCGTGTGTGTGTTTTAGTTTGCATGTTTTGCAGGATGGAAAACTCTTCTACTGTCATCTGAAAATGGATAAACACCCACCTTCAGTTGAAAGGCACTTCACATCCTAGAATGGGATTTGAATGTAGGTCTTTCAACAAAAGAGCACCATTACTATCAAATGAGATACTGGAGCTATATTTCATGTACAAAAAAAGACCTAGAATGCTGAATCCTAGAAAGTATCTGGATAAGATAATGTATAACCTTGCTTCAGTTCTTCTTCTGGTTCCCATCTGCCATACAGCTGCGGGAGGGTAGCTATATGCTACCATTCTAGGGAGAGATGATTATGAGCAAGGTGGTTTCCCGTTGCCTTCCTTGTCGTAAGTATTTATGACTGTAACCTGTGTGTTCATGGGGCCAGTTTGCCTGCTTGTGGGATGAAAAACCTCAGATAAACTGGCGGGAAAAACCCTGCGGCCCACGCCCAAGACCGGCTAACTTGGCTATGGCTGAGGAAGATCCTTAAGCTCCTCACGTCGTGGACAGGAATCGAACCTAGGACACTCCTTCCCCAGGCATATGGTTGCGAAGCGCAAAGCCACTAGGCTAACTGCGCGGACCTTGCTTCAGTAGGGAAGTGTAAATAGGCAGCTAAAATGTATGTTTCACTGTGGCAATTAAGCTTTACTTCCGTATTTGACTCCTAAATTAATTAGAATAGTAAGGAAATGCTGGTTTGTCGTCAACAGAAAAAAAAAAAAACCTCTAAAATCTAAAATAAAATAGGTGATTTAATTAAAACAGCAATAAAGATAATTTACAAATAAGAAATATTTGTGTCATATAATAAAACAGTATCTCAGATTCCTTTTAACATAATAATTTTAATGTTAGAGTAAGGAAAATAAAATATACTAGTGATTGTAGGAACCAATTATTTAAACATTGAAAAATACAGTATGAGATAGGATATGAAAAAAATTGCTGGAAGAAGTGTGAGTGAAAATTGTTAGTCTGTTGCTGACATGTGATAGTACTGAAATACAGGGTGGCTATGATAGCAAATGATTCAATTCTCAGGCTGTTTAGAATAAATGGGTGTATTTTTAGATGTATAAAATGGGTTTGAAGGCAGAAAAGACATATATAACAGGGATGGACTACAACTGAATGGAAGGGGCATTGGTAGCCTGGAGATATTATTTATTAGGGCAAAACTTGATGTAAAGAGTTAAGAAAACTAGATATTTGGAATTAGTGAAACTTGGCTCTCAAATGCTATAACTAGAATTCCTTTGAGGCTACAGTATTTTTAGGAAGACAAAAAGATATACAAGAGGGGAAGTGGTATGATTAACAATATTAGGCAGTTTGTGCCCAGTTAAGTTAGAAACTCATGAAAACAATAATGTCCCAATTATCAATGAGTTTGAGGCTATCTGTTATGGCATGGAAGTTAATAGAATGAAATATATGGTGGGGTGTGGGTACAGACCTGCCAGTTTGATTGATGCATTAGATGCATTTAGCACCAGGAACGTGGAAAAATTATTAACTGATAAAAGACCTAACACAGAGAGTCAGGGAAACTGAATTCTGATGGGAGGAATCATGAAAAATTGTATGTAAGAATGACAATGTTAGGTAACTGTTTTAATGATGGGAATGGTTATTATTATGAAAATAATAATGAAGCGATAACAATTTTGTGTTCATCCAGTTCGGACACCTATCAAGCTTATGTAACGATGTCAGTATAAGTAAGGAACAGAGATCTGCAAGTTGCCGAACTGTTTCATGAAGACCACAGAAAAGTGTATGCAAAAGAGCATGCAGGTAATTTATTATGTCTATACACAAATGCTAGGAGTAAAAGAAACAAAGAAGCAGAGTTTGTTGCCTTGGCTAATATATTAGTACCTCATGTTGGAGGCATTAGTGAGACTTGGTTATCAGAAACAGATATACTAACTGGTATAGAGTACAAAGAGCAGATTATTTTTAGGAAGGATAGGCAGGATAGGAGAGGAGGGCACATGCTTCTAATGATCAAATGTCTTGAATTCAGTTAGAGTTCAGACCTATGAATGCAATACTATAATGCTCAAAACAATTAGGGGATATTTTGGTTTTCTTGTAAATTATAAAGTTATAAAAATAATTTACAAATGTAACACATTTATTTAAAAATATTCTTAATATACAACAGTGTAGAGCACACAACTGCATACAAAATCATATTAAGACTTGTCGAAACGTGTCTTAGCCGTATTAGCATGTGTGTGTGTGTGTGTGTGAGGGGTATAAAAGCATGACTTGTTGCGTTCACTTTCGCAGTGCATAATTATCACTTCAATTGTAAACTTGTGTCACCTACCACCCATTATTTTGTTAAAAATGGCAGAGCAACATGATATCCTGAAATCCATGGCTTGGAGAGCCATTGGTCAATTAGAAGCTGGACAAACGCAGCAAGTTGTTGCTCAAGTGCATGATGTATCTCAAAGTGTAATTTCATGACATGGGAATCACTTTTTGGAGACAGGAAATGTTCAAAATTGTCTTCGTGCCATAGGTTTATGTGCTCGATGACCAATGGTTTGCATTCCACTTACTGCAAATCACAAAAGAGCCCAAAAAGTTTGGGCACAGGAACACTGCAATTGGAAAAATGAGGATTGGGCTCATGTACTTTTTAATTCAAGATGTTGCATAAACTGTGACAAGTCCAGGTTCAGCCTGCAACCAGATAACCAACGTATCTTGATATGACGTGAAAGTGGAACACATAATTATCCACAGTTTATTCATGAAAGACCCCAACATCAAGATGGGAGTTTGATGGTATGGGCTGGAATAGGTGGCCATACTGATCTCTATTTTATCAGAAAAGGTTCCTTAACAGCCCAAAAGGAATCACAATGAGATTTCAGAACCTATAGTTTGTCCATATGCTGCTGCAATTGGCCAAGAATTCATTTTTATGAATGACAATGCTTGTCCACACCATGCAAATTTGGTACAAGAGTGGTTTGAGGAAGAAGGTATTGAACGAATGGACTGGCCTGTCTGTTCACCGGATTGTAATCCAATCAAACATGCCTGGGATGCTTTAGCTAGGCACGTTTCTGCTCGACTGGTATCACTACAATCGTTTCAAGCTCGAAATTGCTCTCACAGAAGAGTGGGGAAATAACCCTCAAGAACTGTTTGATCATTTTATCCAGTCCACGCAATCAAGATGTCGATGTTTTGGCTGTTAATGGAGATCATACACCCTATTAAAAATTAACAAAAGCATTTTTGGCTATTTTTGTTGTTATTTTTGTTAAAATTATTTCATGCTAAAATGTATAATTCAGTTATTAAATTTGTAATAACTATCGATTATTTAAACAATATCTCATCAATTACACCCTAATCCATAAGTAAGAAATATTTATTCATGTATAAAGCACCCAATAGTTATAATTATTTGCAGAAATTTATAATTATCTAACAGAAACTAAAATATCCCCTAATTGTTTTGATCAGTGTACTAACAATTTTTCATGTGCCAGTGAGTTTGAAGTCATCTGATGTGAAGTGGATTCTAACAAGAATAAATAGACTGTGGGCTGTTGTTACAGACCTGGTGGATTGGTTGCTAGTGATGAAGAAATGCATCAACAAATAAATGCAATGCATGCAAAAAGAATACTCATAACGAGGGACTTTAATTATCCAAACATTGATTGGGTAGGTGTGAAATCACATAAGAAGAATAAAACTGAATTTATTGACTGGTCTATAGCAGCACCCAACTGTATATTTTGTTCTGCTAGTCTCAATCTCACACCAAATAACCTCAAATGTGCTCTTTTCTCTATCCTGCAGTTCCACTTCTATTCTCCTTGGCTGCAGCTCATCAGCTATCTATCTTCTAACATACCTTCTTCTTTTTTTATTCTTCAAATGAATGCGATATCCTCATATTCATCTGATAGTAACCATATTATATAGAAAAATGTTAGACTAAAAAAAATACATAAACCTTCTGTATTCTTAGTATTTATATTATGCTTAACACAATGCCAAAATCTCAAATATAAATGATCCTTAAAATCTTTTCTTTCTGCATTTATTTCTAAGAGTACAATTTCATTATTTTCTTTGATTGGGAAGATTTCTCAATATAAAGATTTCTCTCGTGAAAAATCTTTATATACAAAAATAGGCAAAATACCCATAAAAATTAAGATTTATATGGGCTTTTTCACTTGAAGGCGAGTTAGCCGATCTTGTCTGGAGGTAGCAGGATTTTTTTTCTCTCGGAAACTTGGGTTTTTCATCCCACATACAGACAAATCAGCCTTGAGAACACATGCAATTTACAGCCAATAAAATACTAGTGTTGGTGGTGATGGGCAGTAGATGGCATTGATGTAGATGATGGTAGAGGTGGTTCAGTACAGTCAGCAGATTAAGTGGTGGAAACAGAGAGCTGTAGAAGTTGGTGCCCTCCCAAAAGAGTCTTTGGACTCCTTGGAGGTGTCACATAATAATAATAATAATAATTAGACAAAAGCAAACATTACTAGCATTTATTTATTTATTCTAAATTTAAAATAAAAATTTATTTTAAATTTCATCGTCATATTCCTGATACAAATACTAACAATGGCAAGTTCTTTCCTAACATCCACATTTTCAATATGATACTGGCATTGATGCCATCTGTTCACACCTCTAATCTTTCTCAGGACTCTCATATCAGAGGTGTCCAGTCTTTGATCGAGTATTTTACTACTGACCCAGCTCTCAGATCCATAAGTTCAAATTGGTTTGAACACTGTCTTGTATACAGCTAATTTAGTGTTTTGACTAATTTCTCTCTTATTCCATATAAATTTATCGAGCTGACTTGCTATCATACCAGCTTTACTAATTCTGTTGTGTATTTCCATTTTCCATATTTAATTTACCATCTTCGCTAAAAATTGTGCTTAAATAGCTGACATGTTTTACTTGTTCTATAGGTTCAAAATTCAAGACAGTTGATGTTTTCAATGTTCCTGACTATTTTCAGGAACACTTGTTCCTTAAAACTTATTTTAAATCTATTTTTTTTTTTTTACTTTCCATGCCAAGCATAGAATGTGGAAGTGCAAAGTCAAGAAAACTAAAGAAATTAGGGCAGATGGAGATGAGTGTATGTGAAGACACCCATGAAGTGAATGAGTGTGTGTGTGTGAATGGGGGGGGGATACAAAATCTAGTCTCTCAAGCAACAATATTGAATGAGGGTAGTCAATTCAGGATGATATCATGCTACAGTTTCTATATGCTAATGCTAGAAGCATTAGGAATAAGAGGGAGGAGTTTTTGACATTTGATAGTACAACCTTACAAAAAGTTATAGGCATTAGTGAGACCTGGCTAACAGCAAATGATGTAGTTACAGATAGAATGTGATGGATTCATGGATGATAGAGTATACAGGATGGGGGTGAGGTACTGTTGATGATAGCAATGAATTGCAGCCAGCAAGATTAGGAGTCAGTTGGGCAGATGGCTTCTTTTCAGTCAATATGGTGCGAGATGAATGCCAACAGGACAACATATAAAATCTGTTGCTGCTATAAGCCAAGGAGGGCTAGGAATGATGTGGAAAATATGCATCAACAGATTAGTACAATGAGTACAGATTAAGTGATCATTATGAGAGACTTCAACTTCTAAGACATATATTGGAAGAAGGAAAGATCACATGGCAAGAAAGAAATGGAATTTATACACCTATTGAAAGATAATTACTTGAAGCAGAATGTGATGGAGGAGACTTGGGGTAAAAGATTGTTGGATCATAAGATCTGTCCATAACTAAGGCGGCTATGCTGCCTCCAAATGGGGAAAGTGATCATGTGGTCTTGACTTGGGAGGTAGCAAAACATAGAAATACCAGTTAAGAACAGGTATATGGAACTAGAAAGCAGGTGATTATAATATGCTAAGAAGACAGCTTGAAGCAGCACCTTGGCATAAAGACCTGTAAAGGAAAGGATGTTGATCAATGCATGGGAGATAGTCAAGGGGTACATGGAGGAAACAATATCACACTGTACACCCAATGTCAGAAGGGATAAATCAGGGAGGAGTTAGATGGATGAGTAATATCATTAAGCAAGAGCTGCAAAAAAAAAAAAAAAAATAGTGAATGATATATAAAAAGAAAGGTGACCAGCATGGTAAGAAAGGCAAAATCAGATTATGAGAAAGTTAGCTGAGCAGGCAAAAGGAAATCCCAAAATTTTTTCGTTATCTGGGAAACAGGAAGAAGAATGACCATGGAAGAATAAGTGCAGATGGTAGAGAGGTACGTGAGGCAGATGAAATTGTTGAGCTATTAAGTGACCATTTTGTAAGGGTATATCATATGAGCGAAGATACTATTATGGTAGAGGTGACAGGTGATGTGAGAACAGCAGTGGATGAATTAGAGGTATTTAGGATATTGCAGAATTTGAATGCAAATACTGTGGAATTAGATGGGATATTGGCTCACATTTTAAAATGAATTGGTGATGACTTTGACTAGGCTGTTTAATTTAAGTCTCAGCTCTGGCAAAGTCCCAAGAGAGTGAACGAAGAGAAAAATAATTTCTTTGCACTAAGTCTGTGGCAGTAAATTATAGACCAATTAGTACATCAGCAGTAGTGGTAAAAGTACTGGAAAAGTTGGACAAAAAAGAGAATTCAGGAATGAATAAATACAAATATGTTACACTATGCAGGGAAGCATGGCTTTGTGAATGGTCAGTCATGCCTTAGTAATTGTCTATCTTTTTATAACAGCGACAGCTGAGTTGGATAAAGGGAATGGCTACACAATGATACTGCTGGATTTTGCAAAGGCCTTTCACAGGATACCACATGGAAGTCTGTTGCATAAACTGTAACGAATGGGGATCAAAATGGAATTGTCGATATGGATAAAAGAATGGATGATGGACAGATACCAAAAAGTAGTATATGGAAGAACAGAATCCAGGAGAAGACAGGTTGACTAGTGGTTTGCCACAGGGCTCTGTGCTTGGGCCACTGCTGTTTAATTTGTTCATAAATGATACAGGAAATAATTTGAAGTGAGGTAGTTGTTTGCTGATGATGCAAAGTTGGGTAGGGTAATTTTTAACCAAGGTGATGTAGAGAGCTTGCAAGATGTTTAAAATAAGCTGACAGTATGGGGGAAAAACATAATGGATGTCAATTTAATGTGGAAAAGTGTAAAGTTATGCATTTTGAGACACAAAGATTACAAGCTGTGTACAACATCGAAGGAACTGTACTCAGGAAAATGATTAAGCCAGGAATTGAAACTTAGAGGCACATTGCTGAAATAGCCAGGGTAGCTCACAGGATTACTTGGTTACTGAAGAACAAAATAACAAGGAGAGATAAGTTGTTATTCCTGTTTATAAAGTCTTAATATGACCACATCTGGATTACTGCGCTCAGGTCTGGTCACCTGGGTTTCTTGACGATGAGGAAGTAGTGGAGAGGAACCAGTGGAATATGGTTCCTCTGGAATCAGAAGTCTGTAGAATCCTCTTTATGAGGATAGCTTGAGAGTTTGTGGATTGCAAAAATTGGTTGACAGGCAAAAATGGGTACGATATGTTAGAAACATTTAAGTTACTTAAAGGATTTTACAGGATTGATGCAGGGGAAATGTTTCAGCAAATGTTTCAATGTCAGAAGGGATAAATCGGGTAGGAGTTAGATGGATGAGTAATATCATTAAGCAAGAGCTGCAAAAAAAAAAAATAAATAAATAAAGGAGTAGTGGATGCTATATAAAAAGAAAGGTGACCAGCATGGAACATTGGTTATCATCATCATCATCATCATCAAATTCCTGCCATGTACCCTCAAGGGGTGTACAGGATATGACAGTACTACATGAAAAAATTACATCATTACTAACTTCCTATCTACAATTTTCCTCCAAATCAGTCTGTCACTTGTCAAGACTCCAACATTATCAGATCTTATATTTCTATCGTCTAAGGCACTTTGTACCGTATCAATCCACCTATATCTTGGTCTTCCTCTGGGTCGTTTTCCTGCCAACCTGGCAGAGAACACTTGTTTTGCTAATCTTTCCTCTCCCATTCTATTTAAGTGACCATACCATCTGAGATTAGCTCTGCTAACGCATTCCTGGATGCTGACAATGTCAAGTTCTTTCCTAATATCCTCATTTTTAATATGATATTGCCATTGATGCCATCTGTTCACGCCTCTAATCTTTCTTAGGACTCTCATATCTGCGGTCTCTAGTCTTTGGTCAAGTGTTTTACTTCTGACCCAGCTCTCAGATCCATAAGTTAAAATTGGTTTGAACACAGTCTTGTATACAGCTAATTTAGTGTTCCGACTAATTTCTTTCTTATTCCATATGAATTTATTCAATTGACTTCCCACGATACCAGCTTTGCTGATTCTGTTGTCTATTTCTATATTTAGTTTACCATCTTCAGTAAAAATTGTGCCTAAGTAGCTGAAATGTTTTACTTGTTCCACAGGTTCTCCATTCACAACACAGTTGACATTTTCAATGATTCTGCCTATTTTCATTGTCTTTGTCTTTTTATTGCTGACCTTCATACCATATCTATTACAACAGCTATTCAATTTAGTCAGAGAATCTTGCAGACTTGTAGCGGATTTATTTAGAAGTATAACATCATCCGCATAAAGCAAAGAGCTGACATTAACATCTCCAATTTTGATATCAGGTTTAATACCACATTCCTTCATAATGTGATCCATATAGATAATGAATAACAGAGGGGATAATGTACATCCTTGTCTCACACCAGATTTAACATTAAACCATCTTCCTGCAAAGTTGGGTAGGGTAATTTTTAACCAAGGTGATGTAGAGAGCTTGCAAGATGTTTAAAATAAGCTGACAGTATGGGGGAAAAACATAATGGATGTCAATTTAATGTGGAAAAGTGTAAAGTTATGCATTTTGAGACACAAAGATTACAAGCTGTGTACAACATCGAAGGAACTGTACTCAGGAAAATGATTAAGCCAGGAATTGAAATTTAGAGGCACATTGCTGAAATAGCCAGGGTAGCTCACAGGATTACTTGGTTACTGAAGAACAAAATATTCTAACTGCTGACTCACAACTCAAATAAAGACTAAGTATTGCTTGATATAATGCCCCATTGACACCATATAACTGCAGCGTATTGAATAGCTTCTCTCTTGGCACCTTGTCATATGCCTTTTCCAAATCGACGAAACTTAAATACAGATCTTTGTTATATTCCCATGCTTTCTCGACTATTTGTCGTAAAGTGAAGATCTGATCCTGACAGCCTCTATTTGGCCTGAATCCAGCTTGTTCTTCACCAAGCTTTTCTTCCACAATTCTTCTCAACCGTTTCTCAAGTATACTTGCATAGATCTTGCCAGGAACACTCAGTAGAGAAATACCTCTGTAATTCTCACATTCAGTTTTATTTCCCTTTTTATATATGGGTACTATGAGAGCTCTACTCCAATCATCGGGAATTCGTCCCTCTGTCCAGGCTTTCTGAACTATGCAGTGCAGCCACTGTAAGACTCTTATACCACCATACTTCAGCATTTCTGGTCGAATATCATCTACTCCTGCTGCCTTTCCACATTTCAAGCCTTTGATGGCTTTTTCTACTTCAAGTATGGATATGTATTCCTGACTGCATGCCTGGTCAGTGTTTTTTATCACTGTGCTGTCATCACTGCTTGTTTCATTTAGCAGTTTTTCAAAGTAATTACTCCATACTTCAAGGATATCTTTTTCTCCTGTTTTTATTTCACCTTTATCATCTCTAATTCCTTTTACAGCACTCTTTCCTCCATTCCTAAGCTTCTTCAACAACCTCCAGAATATTTTGCCACCTTCTTGATATTTATTTTCTATATTCTTGCCAAAGTCCTCCCATGACTTTTGTTTAGCTAATTTTACACACTGTTTAGCTTTCTTACATTTGTCTCTGTATTCTGTAAGAGTAAAAGCTGACTTATTTGCCAGGAACTTTTGATATGCTTTCTTCTTTTCCTTCGCTGCCTCTTTAACTTCCTGTGTCCACCAGGGAGTTCTGATTTTTTTATCCTTGCACACAACCTCACCACATGCCTCTCTGGCAGAATCAATCAATGTTTCCTTCAGAGTATGGGACAAAATAAGAGGTCATCCCTAGAAGTTGGGTAAGTTTTGGTTAGAAACGGAGTGAGGACTAGACGTTTTGCTTGGAGAGTGGTGAATCACTGGAATGGGTTCACTTCAGTTGTGAACGCTTTGTCTGTTAATGATCTCAAGGAGAGGTACAATAGATATTGTGTTGATAGTTTGAGTCTCCCACAATGAGTCTTAGGATTCCATGGAGTGCCTTGCAATAATAATAATTTCATAAGTGATGCTCAAGAAAGGATGTTGTTATCATCTCTAAACTTTCTAGATTAATCAATAGAGGATTCTGATGTAGTGAAATAATTATGATGCACTTATAAATTTTTCATGCTATATGCCTATTAGTATTATCAGTATGTACATCATTTTATAAAATTATCGAATTATGAGAATGTCATTTCATATTTTTAACTCTGTGTTTATATGGTTCACTATGACAATATCAAATACCACTAGAACAAACTCATTTACTAAAACCAACTGCCAAAATGTTCTGATTCTGATTCACAGACACAAAGCAATTCTAAATGAAATTTTCTATTGCAAACTATCCCTGTGGTTTCTGCAGATTTGTTCATGATGGTTGACTCTATAATAAAATGATTGTTATACTATAACAGGATTGATGAATTTTCATCTAATAACCATATTAAAACATGGTTATTTTCACATGATAAGTTGCTTATCAGGAAGAAAACATTTTTTTTTAAATCATCTATTTATTTATAAGAGTATTAAGTATACAGTTACATAAATAACATTTTATTTTGCTCGCTTTGGCTTGCCTTTATAAAATGAAGGACAATAAAAAAAAATTAAAAAAAAAAAACGAGAGAAGATGAGAGAGCGAGAGAGAGAGAGAAGCACAAATTATATTTCAGAATAGCTAAAAGTCCTTCTTGACCACAGATAGAACATTATTTTTATATAGGTAATCATATTAAACTACATGTAAACAGCAGCTATTTTTACTGTAGGGAAATGTAAGATTCACACAGTAGTCACATCCCCACAAACCTGTTAATCTTATTTATGAAATATTATATGACTAAATCATTAAAATGCATTTTGTGATTAAAATGTCTACTTTCCTATGATTGGATATAATTTAAATCTATGTCATAATGACTACAAAGAAGTTATTTAAAAGAAATAAATATTAAACTACTTATATACCTGATCCAACTGGTGAAGTCATTTCAAATTCTGGTAAACTAGGAAAAAGGTGAATTGCATAAAGCAGCCGTAACCGAGTGTCCATGTCTGCACGGCCCATTAGAGCAAAGGCCCGTACAAATTCCAAAAAATTTATTTGGTTATCTTGATTTTCATCCAGTATCTAAAGTAAGATATGAATATCATTAGTGTCATTTAACTAAGCAGTTTTTTTTATTTTAAAAAATCTCAAATTACAAGTTTTCTCAAGTTTTTACTACTGTATAAAAGAAAAAATATTTAATAGAGCATCATTTAAATATTGGCTTAAAGTCACATATTAGTTTAATCAGAGTAAAATGAAGTCAGTGAATTTATATACTTATGAGGAATAATATTTTATTATGCAAAAAAAAAAGAAAGAAAAAAAAAAGCAAGCTATTTTTAGTAATATGAGTGCAACTTTTTTAAAAAATTATTCAACTAAGTTACAGAGATGCTAAAGAAATGGGATTATATCAAATAAAGATTATTAATTTGATATACTTATGTGCATTTTTGAAGGTAAGGATGATACAGTGCTTGACTAGGATTTGATTAGACTGAGTTGGTATGTAATTAGGAGATATTGCAGATGAAGAAACTAATAGTCTGACTGTAGATATAAGATAGCAAAAAAAAAAAAAAAAAAACACGAATAAACCAATAACAAAGGAATGAACTAAGCGAACTAAGAATGTTAAAGGGCTGAAAATAAAGAATAAAAGGAGCATAAAACCTATTATGTACAGCAAGACAGCAAGATTACAAGTGCTGGCTTAACATTTAAAAACACAATCAGATGTTGAACAAAGATAATTAACCGTGAGCTTGTCATGTAGTTGAAGTCATGCAGCATGAAGAAGGGATATATGTGTGGAAGTATGAGGTTAATTATTACAAAAAGCTTAGGAGATGATTGGGAGCTATATCATGGAAAGAGCAGTTTAGTGGAAAGGAGAGAAAGATGCAGCAGGGACACTGATCAAGAGCTATTTAACAGCAAAAATGCCTGTATATTCCAAAAGTGAAAATGCTAACTAAGGTAGTAATAAAATGGATAAATGAAGAGAATAAGCATGAAATCCGGAAGAAGAAGGCACTATGGAAGCACACAAGAACATGAATCTTGCAATAGGGTGAGTCCCAAAGGAGTAAAAAGGAAGAAAAATTGTTCCGCTTTACAAAGACAGGTTAAGAGCGAGGCTACAAACTACGTGTCTATGTGACATGGAAACTATGTGCCAATCTGTGTCTGGAGTTGCAGTTAAGGTATTTGAGATGTTTATGAGGACCATTATTCCAGAGGTTTGTTATGGAGATTTCAGATGACAGAATGAAGAGTCCAGACTGCTTTAGCTATCTGGAATCTCCATTACAAGAAGGTGACAAATTCACTGTATATGGGGGTGCATATACAATGGTACACTTGGATTTTTCAAAGGCCTTTGATAGACTGCAACATGACTAGTTAGTAGCTAAATTAAAACAAATCAGACTGGGATGACAGACTTATTAGCAGACTGGCTGTCAGATAGGTATCAAAAAGTTGTGTATGGAGGAGTGATGCTTCAAAAGAGGAAGATCACTAATGGAGTGCCACAGGAGTGTCTTTTGGGGGTCATTATGTTTAACTTGACATATAACATGGCGCAAAGAGAAAAGCTATTTGAAGTGCTATAGTTGTATGGTGTCAATGGAGTATTATATCAAGCAATATTTAGTTTTTATTTAAGTTGTAAGTCAGCAATTAGAACTGAAGGAAGTACACGAAGATGGTTTAATGTTAAATCTGGTATCAGACAACGATGTACATTATCCCCTCTGTTATTCATTATCTATATGGATCACATTATGAAAGAAAGGTATTAAACCTGATATCAAAATTGGAGATGTTAATCTCAACTGTTTACTTTATGAAGATGATGTTATACTTTTAAATAAATCCGATACAAGTCTGCAAGATTCCCTGACTAAATTGAAAAACTGTTGTAATAGATATGGTATGAAGGTCAGCAATAACAAGACAAAGACAAAGCAAATAGGCAGAATCATTGAAAATATCAACTGCATTGTGAATGAAGAACCTATAGAACAAGTAAAACATTTCGGCTACTTAGGCATGATTTTTAGTGAAGATGGTAAATTAAATATGGATATGGTAGGAAGTCAACTGAATAAGTTTATAAGGAATAAGAGAGAAATTAGTCAAAACACTAAATTAGCTGTATACAAGACAGTGTTCAAACCAGTTTTAACTTATGGATTTGAGAGCTGTTCAGAAGTAAAACACTTGACCAAAGACTAGAGACCGCATGATGGTATTGATGATATTACCATCAATGGTAATATCATATTAAAAACGAGGATATTAGGAAAGGACTTGACATCGTCAGCATCCAGGAATGCATTAGCAGAGCTAATCTCAGTTGGTATGGTCACTTAAAAAGAATGGGCAAGGAAAGATTGGGAAAACAAGTGTTCTGTGCCCCAGATCCCCAACCTGTTTATAAAACCTTCCGTGAAAAAAAAAAAAAAAAAAGATTTGAAAAAGCTTTTCATTTTTATTGGATAATAATAATTATAATAATAATAATAATAATACACATTCTGTTCAAGAAAAAGACTCAGAGGAAGACCAAGATATAGATGGATTGATATGGTAAAAAGTGCATTAGAAGATAGAAAGATAAGATTGATAATGTTGGAGTCTTGACGTAAGAGACTGATTTGGAGGAAAATTGTGGATAGGAAGTTAGTATAGTAAGCCCACAGATGCGAGACCCTTTGACACTTCTGTACATGTCACAAGAAGGAGAATCCATTCTGTTATAGGGTAATCCATCCGTCTTCTGGGATGAGTTTGTTTATTATTACAGGTCAGAAAATTTAGTTTTTCTTTTACGAACATTGTAGTTTTTAAAGTGGTAACTATTTTGCTTATATAACAGTTGGAAAAAATGTACGTAAGGTATTAATGAAATTAAAAAAGGTATAACATAAAATACAAATTTAACAAAATTTATTTTCAAGAAAGTTTTGTATAAAATAAAAATAATTATACAGAAAAACAGAAATTTTTTCAAATGAACTATTCTTAAGATATTCTTAAGATATTCAAAAAATTGAGAGAACTGAGACACTTTAATATCCTAAACTGATTAATTATTTCTGACTTGTGAGACTTTAACAAAACCATGCAAAAAAAATATCATTGTCAAATCCTTTTAATCTTCATAGATCTGAATCAGTGTCCGAATCGCCATCACTTTCACTTAATTGATCACCAAAGGTTTGCATAATTCTTCGATAATTACGTCTCTGTCCCAATACATATTTTCCAATGAGGTGATATGAGAGCAATATTTTCCCCAATTTTGAACTGTAATACTTTCAATCGCCTGTTCTGAAAGCTTAAAAAGTTTCGACATATCAATATCCCAAGTTACGTTGCGATGACGAATGAAATTTTTCACTTCTGTCCAAACATACTCAATAGCATTAATATCACAATGATATGGTAGTAGCCTCAAAGCTTGGAATCCATGCTCTTTGAGCATCATGTAGAATTTAAATAGTTTACTTGTGGGCAAGTTTCTTTTGACCAAGTTAAGCAATTCAATTTTTTGCATATCTGGGGGGATGAGAAATGTTATTTGCAGAGAGCCAATCCATAAAAACATGCTTCTTGTTAGCCAATTTGGAACTGTGTTTAATTTAATATAGTGATATGAAGCATTATCAAGCATTTTTAGGAAGGTTTGGAATCAATTTTTCTTCTGCCCACTTTTCGAAGATCGTAGAATTCATTTGCCCATGGTAATCTCCAGTAGTTGAATTGGCTTTGTATAGTAAGTTTGAATTCGGTAAAAAAACCCATTTCTCCACCTGCACACAAAATTATTATGCATCGCGAGGCATTTCCGGTTTGTTGCACTCCACATTCTTCTTTAGATTGCCAACATTTTCCAGAAGTTAAATTACTGTCAATCCAAGTTTCATCTGTATACACAATTGGTCTTTTCTCCTCCTGGAAATGTCGTATTGCTCTCAAATACTGCGTTGTAGATAAAAGAATGTCACTTCGCTCCATGATAAGTTTCCTTTTATTCTGATACTTTTTGACATTCTAAAGTTTCTCTTTTCCATGGAAAATTAATTTTTTCTTTCAGCACAGGAATCGATTTCAGAACAGTTGGCACTTTTTTCTCGACCACATAAAGTTCATGAATAGTTCTTCTTATAATGTCTACATCAAAATCATTCAAAGGTATGTTTTCGATGGTTTTCTTTCTCTGACACTTTTAAGAGATTTAAATTTTGGCTTACCTTCATCTTTTGATTCCCTATGAATTTTTTAAACAGTCGACTCCGATAAGCCCACAATTGCACTTGCATGTTTTATGATTTAAGAAAGGGGAACAAGGAGACTGCCTTCTAATGATTCTTTTTTGCAGAATGTCAGCACATTATTCAATATTCTTTTGCAAGAGCTACTGAAAGATTTAACACCAGAATTTGTTGACTGTACTAAATCATTATACAAATTAATAATAAAAAATTAATGCAAAAAAGCGACAACAAAAATCAAGCTACTACTAGTACAGCGACAGACAAGAAAGCACATGATTTCACGTGTTGGTGACCAATTCGTACATCCTTCATTTCTTTCTCCCCTTCACCACGAATCGACTATTCTTGGCAAGTCACCAACCGAAGCTCTCGCAAGTACGGGCGTACTATAATGATGTATTTTTTTCATGTAGTGCTATCATATCCTGTACATCCCTTGAGGGTACATGGCAGGAATTTGATTATGATGATATTCTTTGCTGTATTCTGTCAAAAGCCTAAGCAAAATCCAAAAGTATCATGGTGTAACCATTCTTCTTGTCTAATTCAGTGGTAGCATTATTATAGAATGCGAGCAAGTTACTCAAACAACCTCTTAGTAAACCTAAGAGGTTGTTTTTTCAACTCATTTCTGAATGTGAGCCCTAACTGTTGTGTAGTTCCCCTTTTATTATTAGTATGTATAATAAAGTGCCTCCGTAGTTCAAATGGAAGAACAACGTTGCATGGCACCCTTCGAGTGGATAAGACCTGAGTTCGATTCCTGTCGTGATGGGGGGGAATCTTTATATGGACTTTTTCAACTGAAGGTGAGTTAGCCGATCTCATACAGAGGTAGCAAGGTTTTTTTCTCCTGGAAACTCGGGTTTTTCATCCCACATACCGACAAATCAGCCTTTCGGAACACACATAATTTACAGATAAAAGATACTTGTTGTGGTGGTGGTGGGCAGTGGATGGGGCTGATGTAGTTGATTGGTAGTGGAGGTTCGGTAGGGTGGAGACGGAGAGTTATACACTAGGTGTCCTCCCGCGATGAGTCTTCGGACTCCTTGGAGGTGTCACGAATAATAATAATATATATCTCACAACTTTACCTTTATTCACTTCTATTTATTCTCTTGTCCTAACTACACTTAAGATCAAGATCCTAACTTAAATTTTGGCTTTGGTGCTAGTTGCAGAAACACTATATACACAATTTGGCCAATTCCTAGATTGATTAAGTGCATTAATTACTTAGACAAAGGGTATGTCTTGGGCAGAAGACAAATCCTTTTTTTTTTTTAGACTGTCCGGAGTTACTTCCCGATAAGATACTGGCAAATTTATTTGTTTCGCTGCACAAGCCAATACCATTAGGTTAGAAAGACCTCTTAAACAAGGCAGAACTCTCAGATAATATGCAGAGATAATCAATCTATCATTAATACCTAGTACTGAATTATCTATATCACTTTCATTAACTATCATTTGCAATTGCGGTTGTAGTTCTAAACATGCTATTCTATTCCGCTCAGGTTCCGATTAAAAAATGAGTGGTGCATTGAATTCATTCTCAGGCCAAGAATCAGATAAAATACACAGTACATTTATTGAAGTCATAAGAATACATATTTACATTCATACGCTCTACTAAATAATGTCATTCTAAGTTAGGGAATTGTTTAAGACATCTGAGTTTCAAATCAACAAGATTCAATCATGAAGCCTTTCTACATAATTAAACACTACCTTCATACAATATACGGATCTAAATTCTCATCCATACAATTACTCAGATTCACCAATCACCTTGTAATAACATACTTGACACAATTCATCTGATATAACTTTCTCTAAAGAAATTATCACAGGAGTTATGCCACTGCTACCTATACTAATCACTTAAAAGTCCTACACTAGAATGTCTTTGCACATTAATTCACAACATTTCATCTTTTCAAATGGAAAAGGAAAACAAAAACTGTACATTACCAACTCCTATGATGTTCAGCGAGTCCGATACTTAGTTCATAATTCAGCTTGCACTGCTCGATCTTTTTCTCTCAAATTGTGATTAGACATCTCATTCTGGCTTTGATCCACGTGGTGACTCAAGGAGGTCATTCAATCTGTTTACCTTGAAAGCTGCCGTTGTGCCCATGCTTGACGTGCTCCGTCGCCGTTTATCTTTGTCTACATTGCCGTCCCGATTATCATACTCAGCTATTCCTCTCCGAAGTACCGAGCCTGGACTCTGGAACAAACCGGCATCAACATCAAATAGCAGAAGGCGATCCAGAATCCTCGGTGAGGCAGCATGAAAATCCGACATCCAAGAAAAAAAAGCCTTGTGTAAGGAGTGCAGACTCGTTTTATGTTGCACCCTTTGTGCCCTCTTTACTGCTATGTTTTCCGCTTGGCACTGATCCCTTTTTTTTTCATGCGAAACGTTCCTCCATACTGTATCTTCTTGTGCACACGGGATGATCTTCTCCTTAACGTCTTCTGAGAAATATGAGCGTGTCGCTCACTGTAGGCCAAGCATTCACCTGAAATTTCGCCAGTGGACTTCGAACTTTTGTTTTTACATTGTGATAAACACTTCACATAGAACACCTTTTAATTGTTACACTTTACAAACAGATCACATTACTTAAATATATAGTTTTTGTAATTCCACTTTAACAGCATTCATTTATAGCCCTTTTTACAATTCGCTTCTTCATTTAACACAGGTATCTCTTTGTTGATTTGTTATGTTTGTTAAATCTTGAATGAATTATTTCTATAATGAAAGCACTTCATTCAAGATCTAACATAACCACCTTTTCCAAAATCTTCACCATCACTCCTGAGATACTGAGTGGTCAATAGTTGGATACATCTGTCTTTTCACCACCCTTGTGCAATGGAATTGCCATATGTTCTTTCCACTCCTGTGGAATCTTCCCTGTTCTGAGACTCAAATTATATTGCCTGGTCAAGGGAATAGCCAGTTCAGCTGAACATTCTTTTAGCATCCATGCTAATATCCCATCACTTCCTATTGCAGAATTCTTATTCAGTTTGTGCAACTGCTCTAGTACTTCCTCATATGGTGAAGAGGTAGCAGTGACACGATAGGAAATGATAAGATAATAGGAAACTCAGACACGATAAGCAAGAAAGCACTGAAGTTGATAATTATAATATTAATAACAACAAGGTAAGTCAGTTAAAATTCTAAGAAAAAAAGAAGTGATATAGTATGGTGACCCAATCTTAAAATGTGCGCTTGCTGAGGAAGTCACCACTTCTAGTTTCCTGGGGCAAAAATCAAAAAACTACATCAAAGGAGGAATGGGAAAAATGTGTGTGAAAGTTTGGTTATGGTATGCAAACATGATAAAGATATGTCTTCGAACACGGTTATGTATGTGGTGAAGGGGTGAAAAAATATGCTTTGGGTTTGGACCTTTTAAGTATGTCTGGGGAGAGAAAAGAGAAAATTCTAGAACAAGACCAAATAGATTGCATATCTAAGTATAGGAATAAGTTTGGTGGTAATTTATTTTGTCTATACACAAATGCCAGGAGCAGTAGAAACAAAGGGTTTGAGTTCATTGCTTTATTGAATACGATGTGGCTTAACCTTGTTGGCATTAGTGAAACCTGGCTATCAGAATCAAATATGGTAAGTGGGATCAAGTGTAATAGATACACTATTTTTAGGAATGACAGAAGAGATAGGAAAGGAGGAGTACTACTAATGATATCAGACGACTCAAGTCCAGTTATGGTAGAAGTACAAGAAAAAATGATGGTAACAATGTCCCATGTAGCGGGACATTGTTACCATCATTGAGTTTGAGTCTATCTGGTGTGAAGTGGAGGTTAATAGAATGAAATATATGTTGGGGTGTTGCTATAGACCTGGCGGCTCAGTTGCAGGGGATGAAGGAATGCATCGCCAGTTTAGACTTATGGGTACCAAATGAATGATCATTATGGGCGACTTTCCAAAATTGATTGGGTAGAAGAGAAATCTCATGATAAGAAAGAAGAGCAATTTATTGAATTGTTACGAGACAACTTTTTCAAGCAGCATGTGAAAGAAGGAGCTCAAGGCCAAAGAGTGTTGGATTTGCTCACAGCATCAGAAGGGATCTCCATGAAGAATATGGCTACTTTAACACAACTGGTGACAGTGATCATGCTGTTATATTCTTTCGCTTATGTATATATTCTGTCTGTGCGACTATGTGACTGCCTTATTGTTATATCTCTAACTGTCATTACTTTAACTTTACTGTTAACATTAAATTTTTGTAATTTTAATATCAGATATTCGTTTGCTGACAAATTTGTATTGATTGACAAATTTGTATTGAATGACAAATTTGATTGACTGCGCCAGCCGGCAACTAAACTCTGATACATTATCCAAGAATACTTAAAGAAAATGTAGGGATCATGAGCATGCAGTCGTGGTCCCGATTCTTATATCACTATTGGTTTCCCCCTTAATGCACGGCACGTAAATTTTCAAACGGTAGCTCAATCCTCAGAAAGCATGACAAACTCATTTGATTGTATATAAAGAAACACATTTATTATGGCACAAAGACAAGTATACATGTTAATCAAATCCTTAATCTTAAAAGAGTCTGGGTTCCCTTTACTTAATTAATCACATCCAAAACTTCTATATCACAGTCCCTTACTAGACACAAATTTCTCACTTCTATACGTACATTTATTCAGACTCTTATAACTAAGTTACCTAATATTATCACACATATAATATTGCATATATACACAAGACAACTCAATAATTCTGACATGAACTTCTCTAGGATAATACTTCTTACTCTTACTTAATCCTCCCTCCAAAATTTTAGCTAACATTTAATTACGTTCTGACCATATAACATTACTGTTCCTAAGTTTCACAAACAGTTCGGACCTCGGCCTCCTATTCGCCTGGCGCCTAATATGCTTTCTTCTCAACCGCAGACAAAAGTGTCCAAATCGCTAACTGTTCTTATAGCACTACACGGAAATAGCATGCTTCCTTAATTTCTGCTACCTTACTCCATGGTTACTTTAATCCAACATTTAACATAAGAAATCTTATGCTTACCGTTCTTGCTTTGAACTGGATATTCTGGTCTGCTTACAACATCTTCTCTGATGGCGGCCTTGCTATTCCTTTGTTTCCATACGAACCAAAAACATTCATACACACATTTGTACACTGACGTTGATCTCATCAGTAGCTCTTTCTTCTTATGGATCTGAATACATTGTAGTTGCAGTCTTGGCCCACGTAGCATACATAGCAAGGGGGAATTCTTGTTACACGTGGTGGCAAGCTCTACACAGCTCTCCGACAGGAAACTAGGTGCCGACGAAACCCGGAGACAAGAGAGCGATTCAAATCCCCGCCGAAACCTTTATACCTCAAAACAGCTCCCTCACTCGGTGGTGTCGTCACGCATACGGCGACTGCCGATTGGACGCCGTGGCCACGGACTGTTTTTACATGGCTTAAAACATGCTCTAACTTATACAAATTTACTTGGCAATTTATACATGATTTTATATTCTAATTCATTTACAACTATTCTCTATTAAACTCATGGGTTATTTTAACACTGTTCAGAGCTTACACACTTGGATATTTACATGTTCTTGGGACATTAGTCGGTACATTTCCCATCCGGAGGCATAAGCATGTCCTTATCCACTCCTTCTGAGATAACTTAATGTTGGTTGGGAAAAAAGGCGACTCATCATTTTTTTCCAACACAACAATGTGGTACTTTCTTGGGAAGTATCTAATTGTATTGATGCTCTGATTAAAACAGGTTACATGCTAAACTACAAAGCTGGAAATGATATCAACTTAGGAGAATAAAATCTTTGATCCCATAGTATCAGTTACTCAAGGGGAAAAATGTCAGCAATGCATGAGAGTCTTTGAAAAAGTGCTCAAATAGGCAGTATCTGAATGTATTTCTAGTGTTCGAAGAATAAATAAGTTGGGAGTGAAATGGATGTGAAACCTTATTAAGCAAGAGATCCACAAAAGAAGAAAATGATGTGGAAAGAATATTGTGAGAATAAGAATGAGAGGAGTTATGAAATATATAAAGCTCAAGATAGAAAAATATTGAGTATTGTGTGGAAAGCTAAATCAGAGTATAAAAAGAAATTGGCCATGCAAGCTAAAGGCAATCCAAATGAATTTTATCGTTATGCCACAAGCAAAGAAAAGAATGAATGTGAAAGAATAACTTTAATGAATGCAGATAGTACTTGAGTGTCAGAAGCTAATGAGATTGTTCGATTAATGTAGCTCACTTTAGTAAGCTATATCAACCTGGTGTATGTAACATAGTGCACAGTGTTGCTGCTACATTGGATGAACAATTACAGGTTCATGAAAATGAGGTTGAAGAGCTGTTGCATAATCCTGGATAAGAATTTGTCTATAGGGACAGATGGAATATCAGCTCGTTTGCTAAAGGAATGTTCAGCCAAATTGGCTAGGTCTTTAACATGTTTGTATATCTCGAGTCTCAACTCAGGAACGATACCAAAGGAATGCATGATAGTTCCATTGTACAAGGGTGGTGCAAAAGCTGATGCATCTAATTACCAACTCATCAGTATCTCTGTTGTGGTAGTGAAGATTTTAGAGAAGTTTGTAAGGACTCGCATACAGAATGGGTTGACAAGCAAGGTATACTCTGCAAGGAGCAGCATGGATTTACTAAAGAAAGGTCATGTTTTAGCTATTTGCTCATATTTTATAACACTGTTAAGGCTGAGTTGAATGAAGGGAATGGATACACTATGATAATATTGAATTTTTCTAAGGCATTTGATAGGATACCACACGAAAGGCTGTTGCATAAACTGGAGAATATGGGATTAGAATATAAACTCTTGACTTGGATCAAGGGATGATCCAAGTCAAGACTTCCCCTTCACAGACAGATATCAAGAAGTGGTATACAGTGGGTGTGAATCTGCCATATTTAAGGTGACCAGTGGTGTACCTTAGGGTTCAGTCCTTGAGCCATTTTCGTTCAATCTATATACATTAATGACATTAGGAAGCATCTAACAGAAGATGTGCAATTGTTTGCCAATGATGCGAAGATAGGCAGGGTAATCAGTGATGCTTCTGATATTCAGCACTTATAACTGAGGAGGCAAGGGATCTTGGCATATTGGTGAATAGGAATTTGAAGTTCAAAGGTCACATAGCAAAACTTGCAAATACTACTTGGAGGATAATTGCGAAGTTGAAGTGAACCTCGACATGCAAGGAAGTCATTTTGCCTCTTCATAAGGTTTTGATAAGACACACCTGGATTATTGTGTGCAGATTTGGTCTCCCAGATTCCAAGCCCCCAAAGAAGTTGTGGAAAGAGGAGTTACAAAGATTATATAGAGATTATGGGATTTAGATTATAAAGACAGATTGTGAGTATGTGGATTGGAGACTCTGATTAGCAGCAGAAAGAGGGATGACATGATAGAGTTCTGTAAACTTTTGAATGGGTGTTATAGGATATCATCTGATGAAATTTTTCATTATATGGAAGGTGGGGAGAGAACACAGGGACATTCATTGTTGCAGTCAAGAAAGGGGTAAGAGCTAGGTTTTTCTCCCAGAGAGCAGTGAGTAGAGTGGTTTGCCTATAGGGTTAGTGAGTGCATCAAGTGTGAATGAATTTAAGTATGACAGTTGGTTTTTTATTGATTTATAGCCTCCCTCAATGAGTCCTTGAGTCCCTTTATTATTATTATTATTATTAGTAGTAGTAGTATAAATAAGGAAATAGTGCACTTGTTGCATGTTATCCATCATAGGACAAAGCAAGAAATTGTAAAATTGCAGCAAAGTCAAGAGATTAGCAGGACTGAAAAGAGAAAGAAGTGGGAGGTCCGAGGTAATTGTTAAGATTACATGAATAAACAAGAAAAGCAAAGTAAGTAGAAAAATTTGTAAGGAGATTCTATGATCAGAGGAGTACTTAATGAAAGTGTAAGAAAATCCAGTTTTCTTGGTGCAAAAATTCATATTAGTGATGTCATCCAGATGTATAAAGATAAAGTGAAAGAACTAATTTTCTTGATTGGCACTGATGACCTGAGAGGTGAGAAGGTTTCAATGATGGAGGTTGTGGAGGTTGATGGATGATGCAAAAAAGAAGAGAGAGATGATGAGAATTTCAAGTGTCCTCTCATGCCATGAGAGAGACGAAATGAGGAAGACACTGAGGAGGGTGTTAATACAAACGAATCGATTTTCAGGTTGTGCAGGATATAGGCTTTATGGAGCTATGGTCTGAGTTTGATGGAATGAAGGATTTGAATAATTTGGAAGGTCTTCAGTTAAATGGTTTTGGTGTCAAGTGAGGGCTTTGTTAGCTGAGAGTGCTGAAGCACAAAGTCAGGAAAATTTAGGCAATTAGGGTGAATGCGGATGAGTGAGTGAGTGAGTGAGTGTGTGTGTGTGTGTGTGAGGGTACATGAGGTGAGTGTGTGTGCGAATTACAAACAAATATGGAATGTATTCTCTCAAGCAACAATATCGAAACAGGGTGGTCAATTCAGGAATTAAAGGTGGATGGGGACCCAAAGTTGTGATGAGAGAATCTTTATAAGAAATTTTTTAATTGAAGGTGAGTTAGCCAATCTCACATATGGAGGTAGCAGGAGAGCCATGAGAACACACAAAATTTGCAGACAAAAAATATTATTGTTGTTGCTGGTGGTGGAGGTAAATGGCAATGTATGTAATTAACAGAGATGGTAAGAGTTTGCAGGATGATTTAAATAGGCTGACAGTATAGGCAAAAACATAATAGATATCAGTATAATGTGGAGAAATGTAAAGTTATGCATTTTGGGTACCCAAAATGCATAACTTCAGTCTGGTACCCAAAGCTGTGTACCAGACTGAAGGAACTGTACTCCAGAAAATTGCTGAAGTCAAGGATTTGGGTAGGGGGGGGTAGTAGTAGACAGAGAGTTAAAGTTTAGAGGGCATATTGCTAAAATAGCCAGGGTAACTCACAGGATTACTTGGTTAATGAAGAAGACACTAACAAGAAGAGATAATGGAGTTATCATTGTTCTTTATGAAGAGCAATGATAACTTAAATATGACCACATCTGGATTATGTGGTCAGATCTGGTTCCCTGGTTTCTTGGGGATGAGAAAATGGTGGAGAGGATCCAGAGGCGAGTGACCAAGATGATGAGGAGCCTGTGGAATCATCCCTGTGAGGATAGATTGAGGTTTTGTGAATCGCAAAAGTTGGTTGATAGACAAAAGGAGATATGACAGAAAACATTTAAGTTACTTAAAGGATTTTATAGGATTGATGCAGGGGATATGGTTTAGCACTAGGCTAGATGGGGCAGAACAAGAGATCATCACTGGAAACTTGGTAAGTATGGTTAGCAAGGACACAAGGACTAGATTTTTTGTTTGGGGAATAGTGAATGAATGGAATAGGTTGCCAGAATCAGTTGTGAGTGCTTTGTGTGTCTGACTCCATGGAGGTGCCCGTACAATAATAATATCCTCAACCAGCATGAAGATATCACTATGAACAGAAACACAGTTTTCTTATTTCTTGTGTTCTTTTTCTTTCTTCCTCTGTAATTGTGAATTTATGCACATCTTCCATGTGTATAAAGTGATAAATGGTTAATAAAAACTAAGAGATATACTAAGTAATAAAATAGACAAAGTTTTAAGTGCATGTTCAGGACAGTTCTTAGTCGGTTCACACAGTGAAATTTGGGATGACTATTTCCTTCATCTTAGACAGTGGTATGCCAAAGTACCTCAGGTTGGGTTATTAACAATACTTCAAAACTTGATTTGATTAGATAAGTTTGAAACAGCTAATAATGTTCTGTCTTACTTCATACATAAACAGAAACAATGGAGTGTAATTCATCATCTGAATGCCTGACTGTTTTTAAATGTAATTTAGCTCTGTTCCTTAATTAGTCTGCCTGATTATGCTTGAAGATGGATCAAATGATTAGTATAATATTCAGTTAAGAAACTTAATTTTAATTCATCTATATGTTGCAATTCATTTTACAATTTCAAAAGGGTATATAAAATTAATTAAAAATGATATACAGTATCATCATAACCATAAAAAAACAAGGCTATTAACAAATTAATGATTTTTTTAAAAATGATTCACCTATGGAAAACTGCTAAAATAAAAAATATTTAAAAGTATTACCTTAAATATTCTAAATGCCACTAAACTTGCTCTTTGACTATGTCCCCATGGTGACAGCAGCATGAAAAATAACTTGAACTGTTCATAATCAAGCCGATACAATTCATAAAAAGGAAGGGTGGGATCATATTTGTCCTGATTAGTGACTGATTGAGATCTTCCCCAGTATTGCTTGCTAAGCTGCTCTTCCTAACAATAAAAATCATAATAGTGATTAACCATACACTTGGAAAGTCAGACACAAAATTGAAATTCAAAATTATATTAGAGTATAAATAAATCGAATCAACTGTATACTTAGAGATAATCAAGTTGAATAATTTTCACTTTCTTAGAAATTTTTCTTTTCAGTAACAGCAATAAGAGCCTTATCTAATATGAGATTCACATGAGCACGCACTCTCTCTCTCTCTCTCTCTCTATATATATATATATATATACATACAACAAAACAACTTAAAATAGAAAGTTTTACAAACCATTTTATTGACTCAGATTTATTGGATTACCCACTGAATTCCTGGGTATGCAAATAGTCAATAACATAAAGCTACCACAAGGACTAAAAAACTGTGTAAGGGGCTCATGAAGTAGAACAAGATGGTTTATGGACAAACAGTGGTTGTCAGGATCAAATTTTCATTTTAAGACAGATAGATGAAAACTCATAGAAATGAAACAGAATCTGTATTTAAATTTTGTAGACCTGGAAAATGCATACAATAAGATGCCAAGAGAAAAGTTGTTCAAAATGCTACATGATGTAAATGGAACATTATATTGAGCAGTAAGACAACTGTATTAGAGTTGCAAGTCAGTAGTTAGAACTGAATGAGGTACAGGAAAATGTTTTGATTTTAAATCAAGTGTGAGACAAGGGTGCACATTATCTCCACCATTATTCATCATTTATATGGATCAAATTAAGAAGTGGTATTAAACCTGTATCAAAATTGGAGATGTTAATTTCAGCTCTTTACTTTATGTAGTTTGATGGTATACTCCTAATTAAATCCAGTACAAGTCTGCAGGATTCCCAACTAAATTGAATAACTGCTATAACAAATTTAGTATGACAATGAGCAATTAAAAATATAATGAAAATAGAAGAAAGACTGAAATCATGAACTACATCCAAATAAAAAATCTATAAAACAAGTAAAACATTTTGGCATAATTTTTAGTGAAGATGGCAAATTAAATATGGAACTAGAAAACATAATTATAAAATCTGATATGGTGGGCAGCTAGATGAAAAAATTTATAGGGAATAAGAGAGAAATTAATCAAAACACTAAATTAGCTGTATACAAGACAGTGTTCAAACCAATTTTAACTTATGGATCTGAGTTAGAAATAAAAGTTGATCAAAGATGAGACCACAGACATGTGAGTTCCAAAAAAGATTAGGGAAGTGAACAGACTAGCATCAATGACAAAATCATATTAAAAATGAGGATATTAGGATGGAACTTGACAATGTTAGCATTCAAAAATGTGTGAGAAGGGCTAATCTAAGGTGTATTGGTCACTCACTTGAATATAATAGAGGAAAGGTTAGCAAAACAAATGTTTTTTAAAGGGTCAAAGCTGTATAACTGAGAGGAGACCTCCACATAGCCTTTAAAGGAATGCGGAGAACCGACCAGGGCTTCTGACCTAATGTCCAATCCTCACCTTCTCATGGTGCACCCTGTTGGGTATCTACTTTGATACTGAACGAACGAGGATGGGCTGGCAATTTGGGATTTAGCCGACCAAACTGTATTCTTATTGGTTAAACCAAAATAAAAAATGATGGTACAACATGACAAAATTTCATGCCGGCTGGGGCGTCACCCGGTTAAACAAGGCCCCCGTTGTTTTTGCCAGGGAACCAGGGCGAACAGCGAAAAGTCAGCTACTGGAACAAATCTGAAAACAAACCCCAACTCAACATCACCAGAGTTAAAGATCGGTACTATCAACGTAAGAAGCCTGAATGGCAAAGAAATGGAGCTAGCTGAGGAATTAGATAAGTACCAGATCGACATAATAGGGGTGACTGAAACAAAAAAGACCAAAACTGGTGAGATCTTTCTGAGCAATAAATACAAAATGTTATATTCAGGCAATAACAATCAAGGAAAAGAAGGAGTAGCCATAGTATTCAACACAAAATACGAGGCTAATCTTCTTGAATGGCAGTCAGTCTCAAGTAGAGTAATGTGGGCAAATATGAGAATGGGGAACTGGACAATGAGACTTATTTGTGCCTATGGTCCCACAGAAGGCTCTACTAAGGTAGAAGTGGAGGAATTTTTTGAGGCTTTAGAAAAAGCAACTGACACAATGAAAAAGGAAAAGTTGGTCCTTGTTGGGGATCTAAATAGTAGAGTAGGAAATGATTGTGAGACATACAAAAATATTTTGGGAAAATTTGGAGAAAAGAGCAAAGCTAATAATAATGGCAAATATCTGTTGGATTTCTGCTCAGGATGTGGACTGGTTATTACTAACACCATGTTCCAACATAAAAATGTGCACAAATTCACATGGAGAGAAGAGGCTAGGAATAAGAAAAGTCTCATTGACTATGTTATTGTTGATAGTGATGTTTTCTCCCTGGTGCAGAACACCAGAGTGTACAGAGGATTTGAAATTGGAAGTGATCACTATTTAGTCTTGAGCAGGATAAAATTGAATTTCATATTCAAAAGAATAACATGTAAGAAAGTTTTAAAGCGAATAAAAGTTGAGCAGCTCTCAGATGTAAACTGTAGACTAAAATACAGAAATATTATTGAAAAGAAAATGAAAGAGTTTGAGAACAGGAATCAAACCTTGGAGATTCAGTGGCAAACTCTGAAGGAAACATTGATTGATTCTGCCAGAGAGGCATGTGGTGAGGTTGTGTGCAAAGATAAAAAAATCAGAACTCCCTGGTGGACACAGGAAGTTAAAGAGGCAGTGAAGGAAAAGAAGAAAGCATATCAAAAGTTCCTGGCAAATAAGTCAGCTTTTACTCTTACAGAATACAGAGACAAATGTAAGAAAGCTAAACAGTGTGTAAAACTAGCTAAACAAAAGTCATGGGAGGACTTTGGCAAGAATATAGAAAATAAATATCAAGAAGGTGGCAAAATATTCTGGAGGTTGTTGAAGAAGCTTAGGAATGGAGGAAAGAGTGCTGTAAAAGGAATTAGAGATGATAAAGGTGAAATGAAAACAGGAGAAAAAGATATCCTTGAAGTATGGAGTAATTACTTTGAAAAACTGCTAAATGAAACAAGCAGTGATGACAGCACAGTGATAAAAAAACACTGACCAGGCATGCAGTCAGGAATACAGATCCATACTTGAAGTAGAAAAAGCCATCAAAGGCTTGAAATGTGGAAAGGCAGCAGGAGTAGATGATATTCGACCAGAAATGCTGAAGTATGGTGGTATAAGAGTCTTACAGTGGCTGCACTGCATAGTTCAGAAAGCCTGGACAGAGGGACGAATTCCTGATGATTGGAGTAGAGCTCTCATAGTACCCATATATAAAAAGGGAAATAAAACTGAATGTGAGAATTACAGAGGTATTTCCCTACTGAGTGTTCCTGGCAAGATCTATGCAAGTATACTTGAGAAACAGTTGAGAAGAATTGTGGAAGAAAAGCTTGGTGAAGAACAAGCTGGATTCAGGCGAAATAGAGGCTGTCAGGATCAGATCTTCACTTTACGACAAATAGTCGAGAAAGCATGGGAATATAACAAAGATCTGTATTTAAGTTTTGTTGATTTGGAAAAGGCATATGACAAGGTGCCAAGAGAGAAGCTATTCAATACGCTGCAGTTATATGGTGTCAATGGGGCATTATATCAAGCAATACTTAGTCTGTATTTGAGTTGTGAGTCAGCAGTTAGAATTGAAGGAAGTACAGGAAGATGGTTTAATGTTAAATCTGGTGTGAGACAAGGATGTACATTATCCCCTCTGTTATTCATTATCTATATGGATCACATTATGAAGGAATGTGGTATTAAACCTGATATCAAAATTGGAGATGTTAATGTCAGCTCTTTGCTTTATGCGGATGATGTTATACTTCTAAATAAATCCGCTACAAGTCTGCAAGATTCTCTGACTAAATTGAATAGCTGTTGTAATAGATATGGTATGAAGGTCAGCAATAAAAAGACAAAGACAATGAAAATAGGCAGAATCATTGAAAATGTCAACTGTGTTGTGAATGGAGAACCTGTGGAACAAGTAAAACATTTTAGCTACTTAGGCACAATTTTTACTGAAGATGGTAAACTAAATATAGAAATAGACAACAGAATCAGCAAAGCTGGTATCGTGGGAAGTCAATTGAATAAATTCATATGGAATAAGAAAGAAATTAGTCGGAACACTAAATTAGCTGTATACAAAACTGTGTTCAAACCAATTTTAACTTATGGATCTGAGAGCTGGGTCAGAAGTAAAACACTTGACCAAAGACTAGAGACCGCAGATATGAGAGTCCTGAGAAAGATTAGAGGCGTGAACAGATGGCATCAATGGCAATATCATATTAAAAATGAGGATATTAGGAAAGAACTTGACATTGTCTGCATCCAGGAATGCGTTAGCAGAACTAATCTCAGATGGTATGGTCACTTAAATAGAATGGGAGAGGAAAGATTAGCAAAACAAGTGTTCTCTGCCAGGTTGGCAGGAAAACGACCCAGAGGAAGACCAAGATATAGGTGGATTGATACGGTACAAAGTGCCTTAGACGATAGAAATATAAGATCTGATAATGTTGGAGTCTTGACAAGTAACAGACTGATTTGGAGGAAAATTGTAGATAGGAAGTTAGTAATGATGTAATTTTTTCATGTAGTACTGTCATATCCTGTACACCCCTTGAGGGTACATGGCAGGAATTTGATGATGATGATGACGTTTTTTTTTTGTCACGATTGCAAGAAAACTATCCAAAGGAAGACAAAGATCTAGGTGGAGTGATATAATACATACCTTAGAACGCTAAAATATAAGTTATGACAATGGTGGAGTCCCGAGAGATAACAGATTAATTTGGAGGAAAATTGTTGATAGGAAGCAAGTTATATTTGTAGTATTATCATAACTGTCATCTGGAATAAGGATTGACTGACCTATTCTGTGGGATGTTTGGTTTTGAATGCTTGCACGGTGAAGTGTGGGTCTATGCTTGAGTGTGAGCGTAAATCAGGAAGTATTATCATAATATCCTGTATACACCCCCCTGATAATGCATTTCAGGAATCTAACAATGATCACTAAAAACACTGATGTAATTGTATAAGAGACAGTGTTCAAACCAATTTAACTTATATGGATCTGGGAGCTAGGTTGATCAAAGGAGGAAGACCACAAATCCCATCAGAGGTAAAACTATATTAAAAATGAGGATATCAGGAAGGAAATTGAAATTGCTGATATTCAGGAACGTCGGCAGAGCTAGGAAGGAAAGCAAAACAGGTATTTGATTTCAGGATGGTGAAAAAATCCAGAGGTGCTAGCAAATACCTAGAAGTGCTTCTGAAGTCTCCAAAATTTAAGATCTGAAAATATGGGATTTCCAACAGATTAATTTGGATTAAAACTGTCAATTGGAAGTTAGTTATCATAACCTTGTTATGGTATTATCAGTATCCTGTAAAACTCCTGAAGGGTCATTTACAATCACCACAATAGTTGTGGTGATTGTAAATGAGCAAAATGAAAAATATGCAAGTACTCCAATTTTGACTGGTGATATTCATAACAAAAAATGTTAATTTTTCTCTAAAAAAAATATTTTTTTTATCACTGAAATATTTTTAGCTAAGATTATCACAATTATCATCTAGCAGATCTGTAACAAAGAGTCCTAATATGCCAGAAAACAAATTTTATACTTAAATTCTTCACTACCTATTTGGCTTATGGGTTGGCTAGTTACAAAATTCTTGTTGATCAGTGTCATTAACAAATGTTACTGAGCAATGAATTTCATATTACTAATAAATTTCATATAATAACAGTTTCAATGATGAAAAAAAAAAAAGGATTTTTATTTCTCATAATATTACAGGAACTATATTAACTTACTAATGTGGCCAATAATTAAAAAAAAAAAGGCTTCATCAGAGTAAACACAAAAAATATAAGGTTAGCAACTGTAAACATTTCTACAAAGCCAAGTCTGTAGAAAACATTACAATATGAATAATGGAAACGTGGAAGATGGGAGGTGGCATGAGTCAAACACTATCCAGCACTATATACTGAAAACTTGAAACCTGGAATTTGAAAGGATCTAATGACAGATTTCCAAATGTCACAAAGAATTATTCCTTGGTTTTTATTAAGGTTGTCATGAAAAAGGATGACCACAGTTGATTCTTTTAGCCAAGAATAAATGAAGTTGTCTTCTAAGCAGGGCATTGAACTATTGTCCCAATCAATATCATATAGGAAAAGTGATAAACTAGACTAGAGGCAACATCTCCATGGTGTTCTTTTTACTTATCATGTTGTTCTCATGGTTCTTACCTATATATTACCGTTTTCTTTTTTCTTATCTGAAAACTTATCGAAATCTGACCTATATACAGTATGAAAGATCACATGAGAAGGGAATTCTG
Organism: Typopeltis vanoorti; assembly: GCF_054136105.1. Lineage (NCBI taxonomy): Eukaryota > Metazoa > Arthropoda > Arachnida > Uropygi > Thelyphonidae > Typopeltis > Typopeltis vanoorti. Next base: position 17,890,951 of record NC_143551.1, read on the forward strand.
TAAACAGCAAGATGTTTGTAGAAAGGATTACTGTCTTTAGGAGAGAGGAGCAGACTCCATATAGTAAGAATAGGTTTATAAGTAACTCTGATATCATGAGGTTTTAAGAGATTAGAAATTTTTCTTGAAAGTATAGCAATGTAAAGGATGAAAACAGCATCTCTGTAGTGCATATCAGGATTTGACTGCATAGCATGATTAGAGAAAAACTATTTTTGGGTGAGTTTTTTTGGATATCCATTAAGAGTTAGTTTATAGAGCAGAACTTGAAGTTATTCATTAATTTTCTCTTCATTTCTAAAGATGGACGTAGCACATTTTTCAAGCACTGAATTGTCCATTTTTTGTGAAGGGCAGTGCAGTGAAGATAAATGGAGGTAATGATCGGTATGGGTTGGCTTGTGGTATACATCATGTGTAAACTATTATCTGCATTTTTTGTGATTAAAAAAAATCTAGAAAGGTGATATTTCACTTTCTTTTTCCAAAGTTAATTTTATTTTTTTGGTGGAATAAGTTAATTGAGGTAAGAAAGTTGTTTAATTCAACAACACTAATGTTGTTATTATTATTATGTGATGTCTCAAAGGATGTCTAAGGACTCATTGTGGTAGGGCATGCTACTCCACTTCAAGTCACTGTCTCCCTTACTTAATCCTCTAACGACATACAACAACACTACTACCATCAACACACAACAACATATGCTGCTAACCACCACCCATTGCCAATAGTACATTTTATCTGTAAATTGTGTGTGTTTTCTCATGTCCAATTTGCCTGTATGTCAGATGAAAAATCTGAGTTTCTAGGGAGAAAAACTATGCTACCTCTGTATGAGATCAGCTAACTCACCTTCAATTGAAAAAGCCCATATAAAGATTCCTTTAGATACAATAAGAATTGAACTCAGGTCTTTTCCAATCGAAAGACAAAATGTATCATAGTTCTATGGAGGCACTATGTTTTCTGATAATGAAGATATTATTATTATACAGGCACTTCTATGGAGTCCAAGACTCGTCGCGGGAGACCAATCTATACACAAACTATCATACCTCTCCTTGAACACATTAACAGACAAAGCACTCACAACTGACTCTGGCAACCCATTCCACTCATTCACAACTCTCCAAGCGAAAAATCTAGTCCTCACACCCTACTAACCACACTTCTTCCAGGGATGATCCCTTGTTCTGGTCCCTTTAACCAAGTGTTAACACATTTCCCCTGGATCTATCCTATAAAACACCTTAAGCAACTTAGATGTTTCTATCATATCCCCTCTATTTCTCCTATTAATGAACTACTGCAATCCACACACCCTCAATATATCTGCATTGGGAACATTCCACAGGCCACTCACCATCTTGGTCACTTGTCTCTGAATCCTCTCTACCGCTTCCTCATCCTCAATAAACCTAGGGGACCAGAATTCAGCACAGTTATCCAGATGTGGGTGTATCAAGACCTTATAAAGAGGAATGACAACTTCCTTATCTCTACTTGTTAATGTGTTCTTCAACAGCCAAGTAATCTTATAGGCTACCATAACAACCTTAACAATATGTCCTCCAAACTTTGTATACCACCACCCCTAAATCTCTAGCTTCATCTATTTCCTGGAGCACAGTGCCATTAATGTGATACATAGCTTGTAATCTATTTATCCTAAAATGCATAACTTTACATTTCTCAACATTAAACTGACACCCTTTAACTTTTGCCCTTACTGACAGCCTATTTAAATCGTTCTGCAATTTCTCCACATCGCCTTGATTAACTATTACTTACCTAATTTTGCATCATCAGCAAACAACTGAATATTTCTTTTCAGGTTATTTCCTTTACCATTTATGTACAAATTAAACAGCAATGGTCAGAGCACTTAACCTTGTGGGAAATCACTAGTCACCTGTTTTAGCCTCGATCCTGCCCTTCCATATACCACTTTTTGATATCTGTCCAGAAACCACGCTCTTATCCACTTAAACAGTGTTATATCGATCCCTATTTGTTCTAATTTGCGTAACAGAGTTCTATCTGGTATTCAGTCAGATGCCTTTGGAAAATCCTGCAGAATCATCGTGTAGCCATTTCCTTCATCCAACTATTGTAAAAAGTTAGTAAATTACTAAGGCATGACCAACTCTTCACAAAGTCATGTCAACCCTTATACAGTATCATATTTTTCTCTACCAATTCTTGAATTCTCTTTTCAACCCATTTTTTTTTTTGGTACTTTTACCACCATGCCTGAGATACTGATTGGTCTATAGTTCGTTACTGTAGTCTTAGAACTTCCCTTATGAAAAGGAATTATTTTGCCCTCTTTCTGATCCCTTGGAACTCTACCAGAGCTGAGACTTAAATTAAAAAGCCTAGTCAAAGGCATTGTCAGTTTCTTGCACATTCTCCCAAAAACCTAGCTGATATCCCATCTAATCCCACAGCTGCATTTACATTGAGATGCTGCAATATCTTAAGAACCTCCAATTCATCCACCTCTTTTCTCACATTAGTGTCTGTCGCATAGGCTAAAGCAGTAACCTCACTGGGATGATACATCCTTGCAAAGTGGTTACTCAATACCTCAACTATTTTATCTGCTTCTGTCTCCTCGTAACCATCATCACTCATTAAGGTCAATCTGTAAAAATAATCATAATTAAAATTCTGAATATTTTTACGAATTGTTTATGTTAAAATGTTTATTAGTTTTGTTTTCATAACACGCATTGTCGGCACTTGCAATGTGCCCGTTATGGAAATTGTTTTGTCAAAAGTGATATGTAAAGAAGTCAAAAAATTGATGTACTTACCAGATTTGATATTTGTATTACTTACAGGAATTTTATTGTAGTTTAAAAATATTAAGTTTTGTGTTTTTATGAAGACATTCTCTCTTGTCGCTAACGGAGACAATGTGTCAGCCATTATTTATACCTAACTTCTTGCTTACCAGTTTCATGGGGTACGCATGCTCGCTGAGAAGTTGGATGTGTGATTGACAGCTGACAAGGAAAGCGTTCGGTATCTGAGTAACGGCTGTAAACAAGAGAGTGTTCGGAGGAACTTAAGTTTTTATGTGACAGTCAGAGGAAAATTAATAGTATATTCCGAAAAAGGAATCGTGGAACTATATTTTAATGTGGAATAAGTATGTGGATAAATAAAAGAAAATATTGTTATATGCGTTTTAAACGGATATTGGAGGAAACGCTAATTGAAAGATTTATAGTAGATTCCGAAAAGGGAATCGTAGAACTGTATTTTTTTTTATTGGAAGAGTTAAGACTGTCAATAAGCATTTAGTGAATAAAAGAAGAATTTGCTATTTATGTTCTAAAGGAATGTTCGAGAAAACTCTGATTAGGAAGTTTCATCTGTATTAAGGACGCCGGATCTAACTATTATTTCTACTGAAGAAAAGAGACAGAATTAAGTTAGGAAGAATTAATGTGTGCTACATAAGTGATGAGAAAGGATCCTGTGAAAATGAAGAATAGAGACATATATCTTTGGAAAAGGGCCTTGACAGAGAAAGAAACTGGCTATGAACATTTTGTCATTGTGAAAACAAAGTGTTTAGTCTTAAGTGTAAGTTTATTTTAAAAAGGCCTTGGATCTAATTAAATTTGTAGTTAGTTATGTAAAGTTGTTTGAAGTGTGTGTGTGTATATATATATATATATATATATATATATATATTATTTTTGTTATATTAAATGTGTTTATTTTGTATTTTGGTCTTGAGCAAGTGATTATTTAGATTCTGAAAGAAAGAGTTAAGATCATTGCACCAATTGGAGTGAACCCTTGTGCATATAATAACATATAGGTACACTCGGAATTAAACATTAAGATAATAAGTATGAATATCTCCTCAATATAAAAATCCACCAATTATTAACAAATCTACCATAGTCATTTTTCCTCTTACTTGCCACATAATGAAAGAACTCTTTAGAATTTCCTTTGGCCTGCTCAACTACATCCTTTTCATAATCTGATTTTGCCTTCCTTGCTATGCTGTTACTTTTCTTGCCTGAGCCTTGTACTGTTCATGAATTTGCTGGTCATCTTTCTCTTTATATATCCTCCACAGCATTTTCTTCTTCTGCCGCTCAAGCTAAATTGTATACCATAGGTATACAATTTAATACTGCTTCCTCTAGATCATTCTTAACCATATCTCTTGCACTACTAACATCCTTACCCTGCAGTGTTTTATGCCATGGTACAGATTTAAGCTTTTTCCTAAACATGTCATAATCACCTGCCTTGTAGTTCCACCAATTCCTCATGTTTTACAATCTCCAAAGTCAAGACCACATGGTCATGTTCACTAATTGGAGGCAATGTTGTCACCTTGGTTATGGATAGCTCTTCTGATCCTATTACCAAGTCCAATACTCTGAACCCCTAGTCCCTTCCATCATATAATAATGTCTAATACATATAATAATCACATGCTGCTTTAAGTAATTATCTCTCAACAGTTGTATAAATTCTATTTCCTTCTTGCTATACGATCTTTCTTCCTTCCAGTCTATATCTCCATAGCTGAATTCCCCCATAATAATCACTCAACCTGTACTCATTGTACTAATTTGGCAATGCATGTCTTCCAGATCATCTGTGGAACTCCCTGACCTATAGCAACAACCAACTGTATATTTTGTCTTACTGACCTTAATCTCACACCAGATTGCTTCAAATGAACAGCCACCCTCCTGCCTGTTTCAAATTTTTTGGCTGCAATTCATCTGCTATCATCAGAAGTACTCTTCTCCCCATCATATCTTCTTTATCTTCCCTGGAAATACTAAACCCTTCACATTCAATCCCTGTAACTACATCATCTGCTGTTAGCCAAGTGTCACTAAAGCCTGTAACTTTTGGTGAGGTTGCACTAACCAATGCTAAACACTCCTCCCTCTTATTCTTGATACCTCTGGAATTAGTATATAAAAAGTGCAACATCCCCCCCCTCAGTCCCCCACCTACCTTTACTTTCTGAACTGACTACCCTATTCAGTATTTTTGCTTGATAGACTAGATTCCTCACTTGATCATTCTCACACTCACTTGCTTCATGGGTGCCTTTACGCAAGCTCATTTGCTTCCACCATAATTGCTTAAAGTTCCCTGAATTTTCACTTCAGCATGCTTGGTGAACAAAGCTCTCTCCAGACACCTAACACCAAAACCATTTAGATGCAGTCCATCAGCATTGTACAAATCCTTCTTTCCATCAAACAGAGACCACAGATCCACAAATTCAACATCATTCATTTAGCACAATCTATGTACAGGTCACAGGCTATCAATGCCATCCTCCTCAGTTCGCCTCTATCATAGTGTGGTAGGAGACTTATAGTCTCACCTTCTTGCTCTTCAGTTTTGCTTCTTCTAACAACTCCTTTACACCCTCCCTCATAGAATACTTCTCCTCTCAAATAATTTGTACCAACCAAGACAATCATTTCCTTTGACTTACCTTTTTGCATCCAGATGGCGTGGCTAATATCATGAATTTTTGCACCTGGGAAACATGATTTTGTCATACTTTCATTAAGTACTCCCCTGATCATTGCGTCTCCATACATAATTTTCTCCTAAACTTGTTTTTCTTGTTTGTTTGGTCAGTCTTTATTATTCCTACGGATAACCTGCTTCTTTCTTTTTTCATCCCTGCTTAACTCTTACTGCTTCTGCAACTTTTCAGTTTCATGCTTTGTCCTATGAAGGATAACATTTAAGCATGCTAGTTCTTTATTAATATCCATTTCGTTCTCCTCTATTTCCATGAGTGCAGTGCACATTTGACATTAATAATATTATTTTCCATTTTATCATCAGCATTTGTTGTCTTAAATTTACACTCATACCACATTTTGGTGTGATCTAAACAACAGGTGCCTTTCCAGTCAATTGTATGTATTGACATAGAATTGCCTGGAAATTGATTACAATAGAAGTCCATGACAGAATTCCAGTCAATTCTACGTATTGACTGAAAAGGTACCTGTTGTTTACATCACAAAAAAAAAAACGTGGTATGAGCATAAATTTAAGGAAGCCTGTGAAATTTTTATCAACCACCATAATCTTAACAATAATGGTGGTTTAAAAATCTCAAGGATATGGATGGCATATATTCTACCCATTTAAACTTTTGGTCTAAGGGTTAATTATAATTAGGACTGTAAGCAATCTAAGATCTTAACTCTAATATAACAACACTATTATTATATTATGGATTAGGCCACCAATTTTGCTATTAAAACTATCTACGAATTTGTTCTCTGATGATGTTATAAATAGAATATACCTCTGATGTAGGTTTTTTTTCCCACTAGAGGTCAGGCAGTAAATTAACAGTTGATCAAATCATTGTCACTTTGACTTACTGTCTGAAATGTAATATAGCTTGTGTGTGTGCACATGCTTCAGATAATATTGGACTGATATATAAAAAGGGCCTTGCTCTAACATATATAAATGTTATTTAAAAAATGATTTCTACAATTTTAAAGCACTGGATTGAACACATACCTTAAGAAGAGTATATAATTCTTGAAGTTCGTTCATTCTGAAGCAGCTGTTTATTAAGCTATCTGACATCACACTTCTTACAACATTTTTCATAGTTGTATCCTCCAAGACCTAAATTTAAAATTAAAAAAGGAAGTATTTCATATCATTCAGCTGTGCTGTTGTGTATACAAATGTATGTTTTTGTGCAAGTGTGCATTTGCATGACTAGGATGGTAATGGAAAGAACTACCTCTGTAATTATAAGATAACACAAGTCTTTGAAATGCTGACAATTTATTTTGGTACTTCATAAAATTACAAGTGAAAAAAAACATTATTATTATATTATTATTATTAAGAAAGAGACCTCCAGGTAGTCAGGGACTCATCAAGGGAGGCCACATACCACATGCACCAGCTATTACTTATTCTTGAATTCATTCACACTTCTTGCACTCACAACATCCAATTGCAATCTATTCCAATCACGCACCACCCTATGAGAGAAAAATCTAGCCTTCATCCCCTTCTTAGCAGCATTCATTCTCAGCTTCCAAGGATGCCCTCTTGTCATTTCCACACTATCCATAAATTGAAATCCTGTATGACCCTTTCAGAAGTTTTTAAGTGTCCATCATATCACCCTCTTTTGCCTGTTTACCAGTGTCTGCAATCTACAAATTCTCAATGTCTTCAGAATCAGTATTCCATAATCATGATATTTTTAATACTCTCCTTTGCACACTCTCTCTCCAATATATCAGAATCACAACGGAAACCAGGAGACCAGACTTGCGCACAATAATCCAAGTGTTCTCAAAGTCTTATCAAGGCATTATAAAGAGGCAAAATGACATCCTTATCTTTACATGTGAACGTTAATTTCAGCACTGCAATTATCTTTTGAGTTGTATTTGCAATCTTTGCTACATGACCCCTGAACTTCAATTTCCTATCTACTAACACTCCAAGATCCCTTGCCTCATCAGTTTCTTCAAGCATAATCACACCAATATAATACGACATTGGATATCTAATCACGACAAAGTGAACAACTTTATTTTTACTAACAGTGAACCGACATCCACTTTCTCATGCCCACATTTCCAGCCTATTCAAATCATTCTGCAAGTACTGCATACCAGCAGCATTCCTGATTATCCTACCTATCTTTATATCATCAGCAAATAGCTGTATATCACTTGTCAAATCCTTCGCAATATCATTATTATATAGACTGAATAACAGTGGACCAAGCACTGATCCTTGTGGTACACCACTGGTTACGTTAAATCTTGCAGACTCACATCCCCCATATACCACTTTTTCATATCAGTCCCATCCTCTTATTTAGGCTAATATTTTATAATCCAAACCCATATTCTCCAATATATAAAACAGTTTACCATGTTGTATTCTGTCAAAAGCCATAGCAAAATCCAAAAGTATCATGGTGTATCCATTCCCCTTGACTAGTTCAATGGTATCATTGTTATAGAATGTGAGCAAGTTGCTAAAACATGACCTTCCCTTAGTAAACCCATGTTGCTCACTGCAAAGTAGAGATTCACTGTCAACCCATTTCTGAATGCGAGCCTCAATTTTTCCAAAATGTTCACCACACTCTTGAGATACTAATTGATCAATAGTTGGATAGATTGGTCTTTGCACCACCCTTTTGCAATGGAATTACCATACATTCTTTCCATTCCTACAGAATCTTCCCTGTTCTGAGACTCATATTAAACAACCTGGTCAAAGGAATAGCCAGTTCAGCTGAAGACTCTTTTAGCACACATGCTGATATCCCATCAGTTCCTATTGCAGAATTCTTATTCAGTTTGTGCAACAGCTCTAATACCACATCCTCATACACATGAGTTTCTTCACCCAGTGAAGAGGTGGCAGTAAGCTCAATATCGCATACACCAGGTTGATAGCTTTTACAAAACAGACACTCATTAGTTGAACAACCTCTTCTGTAAACCCATGTTTCAGAAGAGGTTGTAATCCTCATACTATATGCATTTAGAAGAGTTATTCTTTCATAGTCCTTCTTTCTTTTACTTGCAGCATATTGATAGAATTATTGTGGGTTTTCTTTAGCATGCAGAGCCAGTTTCTTTTCACACTCAGACTTTGCTTTCCATACAACAGTTGTGACTATTCTAGCCTGCTGCTTATAATTTTCATAATGCACATCATCCTTATATACATGGTATTCCTTCCACATCATCCATATCTTACGAATCTCTTGCTTAATAAGATTACACATCCATTTGACTCCTACCCTATTTATTCTTTGAACTCTCGGTACAAACTCTGATATTGCATAATTTAAGTATGGTTTAAATGCTTCCAATGCACTGTCGATATTCTTCCCATCCAGCAACCAATCCCATTCCACTGAACTTAGTATACTCCTCAGTTTTTTCATAACTTCCTGCTTTGTAGTTCAGTATGTACCCTTTTCTGAATGAAACATTCATAAACTTAGTCACTTCCCCAGTGAGTACCACATGATCACTGTCACTAACAGGAGGCAAAATAGTTACATCTTTAACTGAAATGCCCTCTGATACTATAATCAAATCTAACACTCTTTGACCTTGAGTTCCTTCTGTCACATGCTGCTTGAGGAAGTTGTCTCGCAGCAGCTCAATAAATGCATTTTCATTCTTCTCATGAGATTCTACTGCTACCCAATCAATATTTGGATAATTAAAGTCTCCCATTATGATTACTCTTTTCGTGCCCATTGTCTCTATTCAGTGATGCATTTCTTCATCACTAGCAACCAATCCATGAGGTCTTTAACAACACCCCACTATGTATTTGATCTTGTAAGATTCCACCTCACACCAGATGGCTTCAAACTAACTGGCACATGAAATACTGTTACTAGTACTACAATCATAGGTCTCAACTTTAACTGGATTCAAGTCATCCGATATCGTTAGCAGCATGTCTCCCCTCCTCTCCTATCCTCTCCTCTCTATCCTTCCTAAAAATAGTGTACCCTTTACACTCGATACCATTTGGTAGTATGTCTGATTCTGATAGCCAGGTGTCATTAATGCCTACAATCCCAACATATTGACTAAGGCAACAAACTCTACCCCTCTATTTCTGTTTCTCTACCCCTATTTTTCAGCAGAGTGTAGGCCATCCGCTTTTTTTCACTAGCAGTTCTATCCACCAGTCCTTTTCATGCTTAGTTTTTGGAGGAAAAAAACAGGCAATTCAATAATGGCAAATATAAGTAGCATTAACAACAATAAAACATAATAAGAAGGTAGTGTAACTCAATCCTATGAGCAAAAAGCTTAATCTACAATTCTTGATTTTCATGTGCATGTGTGTGTGTGTGTGGCGTGCCAATATTACTGTATGTGTGGCTTGACATCTTACTGGAAGAATACCTACTTTTGCTTGATCAGTGCTGAGCAGCAATTATACAGCAGAATAACATGCAACTTTCTGGAACCAGCTTCAAGTGAAGCATGTCCTCAAACTTCTACCAAATACACAAAATGGCACTGTGCTAAAACCATGACCTATTATTAAATCAATCCACTGATTCTACATACTTTGGTTGTTGATGTAGATAGTCTTTTCATTAAAAAATTAATTTTCAATTAATTAACTGAATAAAATGTGGTATCAATTCTCACCTTGTAAGAAATTATCAACAATTTTCTAGTCATCAATACAATTCTGAGACTGATTTTAGTATCATCCATGAAAATGATATTAATGCTGTTTCTCTTGAAGCACAGAATTCAGACAAACTGTCAATTCTAGAGGTGCTAATATCATAAAAATCTACTTTTGAGATTTTTTCTTCTTGTGAACTAAGTGAATAGTTTTATTTAGCTGTCAGTTTTTCCATATGTCTAGCTCATACTGATGAGACAACAAAAATTGGTCTGAATGGTTTCTGTGATCCACAACATCATTTATCATGCTTGATTAAAGGATAAAAACAAGTATTTCTTGTCATATAAATTACTTTTGAAGCAAGAAAAAAAAGGGGGAAAGACAAAAAGAGGGCATAGAATAGAATTTTTAAATTTAAGCACAAGTAATTAGATGCAGGCTTATGGAAATGATGTTTGCATCAACAGTGCTGTTTTCAGTTTGAATTTAGTTGCTCATTAGAGGAACTTTTTCTAACCCTTTCTTCAACCATTTCCCAAGTTAGTCGATCTTAGGCACGGGCAAGCAGGTTTTTTCTAACAGAAACTCAGGTTTTTCATCACGTAAACTCAAGATAATGAACTGTAGAACGCACACTATGTCAGACAAATACACTGGTGTCCTGTGGCAAATTCTTCATGCTTGCTGCGCAAGCTCATTAATTGAGAAAGAAGTAATATTTATTTGTTAATAAATGCATGCATTTATAAGCATTCCATTTAGGCTTTTATTTTTGTAGACAGAAGACATCTTCAGCTTGCATGGCAATAATTGAGCTTTGTGTTGTGTATCGAAGGCCGATGCTTGCTCGTCTAGTCAAAGCTACCTTGGCTTGCTCAGTTGTAGGAGTTTCCAGGTCCTCGCAGCAGCAGCACTGTGATTTCATGCGCATGCATAGCCATTTCACGTCATCTCAATCTATTGCTTAAACACAGGCCATTATGCAGTCGATGTAGCTTTAGCTGGTGAGCTTCAGCCAGCCTTTACAAGTGTGCGTGTTGCTTGGGAAAATTAAGTTACAACTAACTTTTTGTGACGATGTTATTGACCAGTTCATAAAGAAGAACCATAGGGTAAAATTTGTATTCAAGTAGCTAAACTGTAAAAGATAGAATATCATTTGTAAAATAAATGTTGTATTTGTATGATTAAATGTACATACATTTCTAAATATATAGTTTTAAATGGTCAGTATCCTTAAGTTTTGGTGTCCAAAACATAAGAATGAACACTATCTCTGAAGATTACAAGTGCAAATTCAGATGAATCTATTTGTGTCAATTTGTATAACTGACAATTGTGGGTAGAAAGCAGATACACATTCAAATTTTCGGATCATGCAAAGGGGTCATGTGGTAGCACTCAGCAGGATAAAAGGCAGAAGGCTGTGCCAAGCAAATTGTGCTTGAAGAACGCTCCTTTTGTGAAGGAATGTGCCTGCCTGGTTGGCCGAGTGATAAGCGTATCCACTCTCCAGCTGAAAGGATGCGGGTTTGAATCCTGCCATGGGCATGAATGTTTGTGATTGTCCATGAAAACACTAGTGGTTGTGGTGGGCAGTAGATGGTGGTGTAGCTATGGTTCGTTGTAGTTGATCGACTGAGTGGTGGAGACAGAGAGCTGTAGAGTAGGTACCCTCCCTCAATGAGTCTTTGGACTCCCTGGAGGTGTCACGTAATGATGATGATGATGTCTTGTATTTAATAAATTAAAAATATAATTTTTAATTTGGATGTGTTGTAATGTCTACATTACAACACATCCAAGTTTTAAATGGTGTAACACTGATCTAGATGATGTCTTACAGACATCATCTAGATCAGTGTTTCCCAAACTGTGGTCCACGGATCCCCAGGGGGTCCACGAGTAATTCAAAGGGGATCCGCAGGATAGTTTTTTTCATTAAAGTTTATCTTATCATGTTGCTCACACCTGGGATATTTGCATTGTATAACTGTGGCACTTGGGGCCCACGGTTTAAGTAAAATTGAGCACAAATGTTGGTGCCGTTACTTCTTCCCTTTGTAAAGCAGAGGTGAATAACCAACCCTTTGTAATTTAATTTAACTAAATTTAATAAATTATTATAAATGTAATTTAATTTAATAAATTATAATTTAATGTTATATTGGGTTTGAGATTTATAATATTATAATTTATATTATAAATAAATTTTATAATATTTAACAAGTGTGTTTTTCTCGGTTTAATATTCAGTTTTTCTGCTCTTGGTCAAACAATTGAGTTCACAACGAAACTTCTGATTTTTAATTTGTTCACGATCTTATTTAGATATTTATCAGTGGTTAAAGTGTGGATTGTTGAAATGCAAGACAGATGATAATCCTAGTGGATCTAGGAAATAGGAATGTTGTCGAAAATAGTACTAGTGCAGATAAAGTTCCTTCCCTCAAAAACTAACGCAAATATTGTCCATCCTATTTGCTAATGGGATTTTCCATTCTGAATAAAGATGGTGAAGACAGACCACAGTGTGTTCTTTGTTGCAAAGTGTTATCGAATGAATCTATGAAACAGCCGAAGTTGAGATGCCACCTTGAAACAAAACATGGTGAATCAGTTAATAATCCAATAGAATATTTTCAAAATAAAAAAACTGCAACTTTGTGGTTCACAAAATTTAGTTACGGACATTGTGTTTGGAACAAAAAATGAAAAAGGCTGTTCTTGCCTCTTACGAAGTCGCCCTTCTGATTGCTAGAAATGGACAACCCCATACAATTGGGGAAGATTTAATTTCGTCTGCGACAAAGGCGATAACAAAGAACTTGTTTAGTGAAAAACATGTCAATGAGGTGTCTCTAATATCGTTATCTGACAATACTGTGAAAAGAAAAATCAACGAGATGGCTCAAAATGTGAAAGATATTTTACTAGAACGGTTACGTCATAGTGAATATTTTGCGTTGCAGTTGGATGAAAGCCATAATATTTCAAATAATGCTGATTTGCTAGCTTTTGTGTGATATGAACATGAAAATAAAGTTTGCAAAGACTTTTTGTTCTGTGAACCGTTACCTCTCCATACAACTGCTGAAGCCATTTCAAAGTTGTCAATGACTTCATAACTACAAATAAACTTCGGGAAAAATGTGCAGGTATCATCAGATGGTACTTAGGCAATGTCGGGAATACATAAAGGTTTGATCACACACATCCAGAAAGTCGCACCTCTTGTAAAATGGACATGTTGTATACACCGCGAAGTACTAGCTACGTGCCGTATGCCCTCCAAAATAAAAACTGTTCTAGACGAGGCAGTAAAAATTGTCAATTTTATTAAAGCCCGTCCTCTTAACAGCCTGTTATTTTCTGCACTTTGTAATGAAATGGGAAGTGATCACGAACACTTATTATTGCAAGCCAAAATCCAATGGCTGTCCCGGGGTAAGGTTCTGACACATGTCTGTACCAACATTTTCTCATCTTGGATATATGAAAAACAAATACAGGAACAGAGTTAACGTGGAGCCAGATCTACGTCTGAAATTATCCAGTTTTGATCCTGACATGCGAAAGTTGATGTCTCTGAAAAACAGCACCAGCCATCATCACATTAGGTGAGTGTTAAATTCATATTAGGTCTAACTGATATAAATGGAGATATTCGGAAGAATATGAACATAACAGTATTGCATTGTCATAAATGACACATTTAGTGTTGTAAAAATGTAATTTATTACTTCATCTTTATGATATGTAAAATATAAAAAAATTTCCATTTTGGATTTTATGGGAACCGTGGTGAATTAACATTCATTACAGGGGATCCGTGACATCAAAAAGGTTGGGAAACACTGATCTAGATGATTTTACATGGGGAAGAATTAATAGAAAGAAGGCCTCAGAATTACTGATATTGCCAGAGAGTTTGGAATCTCGCATAGCATTGTATCCAGGCTCTGATCAGCATTCAAACGAATGGAATGTGTTCCAGATGTTTGCTAAGAGGTCATCCTCACTCTACCATGGAGCACGAAGAAGACAGGTTTTTGATTATAACAGCAAAATGTAATTGACACACCACAGCAGGTCAGCTCCATTCAACCACAGGTAAGCAGATATCTCGACAAAATGTGGCAAGATGTCTGTAACAAGTAAGCCTATATGTTCAAAGGCCTGTAGTCTGTGCCTCTTTATCCACAGCTATTGTTGACCTCAGTGGTGTTGTATCTATAAAATGGACAAGACACCAATGGGCTAATATACTCTTTACAGATGAGAGTCATTTTAGTCTTTCCTCTGATTCTAGATGACACCTGATCTGGTAAGAAACTGGTACTGTTTACCATTGCAAGAATGTTCTTGAAAGTGACAGACTCAGCAGTGCTAGGATCATGGCGTGGGGAGGCATTCATGGAGACACACCAAGCTACAAGTACTTGAAAAAGAGACCATGACTGGTGAATGATATTGTAATGAAATTCTTCAACATCATGTTCAACTGTTTGGGGTGGACATATTCCCAACTGAAATGTCTCTCTGCATAGTTTTCTGTTAGCACTGAACATTAATTCCTTAACTACTCCTTAGGAAATTTGCAACTTTTGCCAAAACCATATTGCAATTTAATTTGTACAAAATTTTATTATTATTATTATTTTACAGCATCTCTATAGAGTCCAGAGACTCATTATGAGAGATCCAAATTAACCATTATACACACAATGTGAATGATATTGTAATGAAATTCTTCAAAATCATGTTCAACTGTTTCATGATGTAGGCAAAGAATTCATTTTTATGGATGACAATCCCACACCACATAGTACATGAGCAGTGGAGATACTTCTGAAGATGGAGGATATTAATTGAGTGGCCAGCATACTCCCCAGATCTAAACCCCATAGAACACATTTGGAAAGCAATTGGGAAATGCATTGCCGCTCGAAATTCCCCTCCAGAAAACAAAGAAGGCCTTATCCTTGCTCTGAAGTGGGCCAGTTTGCCTCAAGAACTCCTGCATCAGTTGGTGCTAAGCATGGTACGACATTGTGAGAGCTGCATCACAGTTTGGGCTGGACATATTCCCAACTGAAATGTCTCTCTGCATAGTTTTCTGTTAGCACTGAACATTAATTCCTCAACTACTCCTTAGGAAATTTGCAACTTTTGCCAAAACCATATTGCAATTTAATTTGTACAAAATTTTATTATTATTATTATTTTACAGCATCTCTATTGAGTCCAGAGACTCATTATGAGAGATCCAAATTAACCATTATACACACAAATTCTCTCATACCTCTCTTTGAATCTATTCACCAACAGGTAGCTTACAACTAATTCTGACAATCCATTCCACTCACTAACCACTCTAACATTTATAACACATTTTTTTGTGTAATATAATTTATCAGCATGCTAGCAATAAAATTATGTCTGCATTTGGCTGTAGTCATGCAAATATTTTCATACACAGATAAAAATGTAGTTCATCCTTTGTTTTTGGACACCAGAGTAATAAACTTTGTTAGGGTTAGAGCCACGAAATGGCAACACTAGCCTGTGTCTCTTCATCCAATGTAGTTTGAATATGTGATTGGCAACAAGGAGAATGTGAGAATGGACATCAGGAGGTTGATGATGAGAGTAAACGATGAGCCTGGTAGGAAGAGTAGTTTGTGTGTTGCCAAGTATGACAGTAATGAGCTAAGGTGGCAAGTGAAAATTATGCTAGCAGAGCTGTGAGGAGAAAGGAGTGCAATCTGTGAATGTCTGTATAATTTTGAGGGATGATAAATGGAACCTAAGAGAGAGAGAGAAATGGACTTCATTTAAATGGTTCTGGTGTGAGTCACTGGAGAAGCTGTTGATGGAAGGAAGAGTAATGATCACAGTGCAGAGAATATCTGAGGAACGATCCAAGAAAGCAAGTAAGGGAAGGGCAGCAAAGTATCATCATTACATGCCCTAAGGTCACTCCATAGCTCAGTGATGTGCCACACTAAGTGGACCTGTTGTATGCTTTTCTGAAGGCTTCAACTCTCTGAAGATCAGTCACACCAGACACCCCATCCATCCATCTCATTGGAAGTCTATCCCTTCCTCTTTTCAAGGAAGTTTACCTTCTATTACCGTTTTGAGAAGCCTCCTTCCATTCTTTCAATGTGAACAAAGTATTTCAATATTGTTCTATGAATATCCTTAAGGATCATTGAAGTTCTAATGGTCTAGTTCTAGCACCCATCCATTTCTCCACCTTTCAGTATATGATATCCTCGATAGCCTTCTGAAACACCACATCTCAAAAGCAGTTATCCTTTTCCTATCAGACTTCTTTAGGTTCCATGTCTCATAGTCACTGTTGGAAAAACAGCAACATCCAGAATACATAACTGTAGGGAGAGATCTGTCCTTCCAGATCTCTGACAAGTGTCAGACTGTTGTTTTAGCCATTCCTAATCTTATTCTGCCATCTTCTGAATAAAAATGCTTCACGTTAATAAGAGATCCCAAAGTTGAGGAAGTCAACAAGTTCGAGAGATTCTCGAACTTGTTGACTTCCTCAATTTTTTCTCCATTAAGGTACACTTGTTTCACAGGAGTTTTCCCAGTCTTTATTACCTTTGAGAACCATAATCTTGTCTTGCTAGGGTTGAGCTGAAATCCTTCTCTGTTCTTAATGATCTCATTAACTTTGTCTAAGATCTGTCCTAGTTCTTCCTTGTAATTACAAAGGAGTACTGTATCATCAGTGTACCTCACATTACTGATCAATCTACTACCTATCCTAATTCCAGTCTTAAGCTTATCTAATGTTGCAAGCATGATGTCCTGAGAATAGATACTAAACATGTGAGGAGAAAGTAGGCATTCTTGCCAACCTGAAGCCAATCAGTTAATCCAACACCTGTTCTTACTGTCGCTTCTTGTTCACTGTACAATTAGATATCAACCTGATAATGTATTGAGGAAAATCCATTATTTTCTTCCTCCTACAGTTTCACAAGCTGAACACATTCAAAAGCTTTGGAGTCATCTATAAAAAATTACCATAGGGAGTATAAATTCTTTATACTTTTCGATGATCTGTCTAAAGCAAAGGATCTGGTCTCTGGTACCCTTGCCTTTCCTAAAACCTGCTAGTTCCTCAGGCATCATTGCATAAACTTTGGCCTCAATTCTATTTAGATTTTTATTTAGAATGATCTTGAATAAAATCTTGTTTGTATGAGGGATTAAACTAATAGTTCTATAGTTCTTGCAATCCTTCATATCTCCCCTCTTGTGCAGTATGAAACCAACTAGATCATGATTCTGTCTCTCATATCCTTGTAATCAAGTAATTAAGGCAATGGGAGTAACCAGCATTGCAGGCAAGAAAATTGGGGATGAGAGTGAAATCAGAGTGAGCCTGGAGATGTTAAGTGAGAAAGAATGAATGCTGGGTGCAGAAATGAATGTGAACCAGACAAAAAGGGACTGGGATACGAAAGGGGGGGGAAGCATATGAGTATTGGGATGATTGTGGGATTTTGTGGTGATGGAGAGAAATGGTGGGAGGGAGTCATATCTGAGAAGTGGTTATAGAGTCAGAAATAAGTTGTTGTGCTTGTTTATGAATGCTGGAAGTATCCCAAAATAAAATGTGGTTGGAGGAGGATGACATCCTGACAAGGATATAGATGGAGGGATATGATGTTTCTCATGAAGACAACAAAAAAAAGGGAGAAATGACAGCATTACGTTCTCTTTTTCTCCATTGCCTCTACCTTGGCTAACCATCCAAAATAGGTGTAGTAGAGAAATAGTTGCAGTGATTTTGATACAGTATGGTGTGAGGTAGAGTTGGACAGGATGAAATATTTAGTTTGAGGTGCTATAGACCAGGTAATGTGGAAGGCAGAGAGAAGGAAATGACAAAGAGAATGAATGTTTTAAATTTTTAAGTGGTACCAATTTTAGACACTACATAACAAAAAGCACATCAGGATCAAGAGTCTTGGATTAGAATATCTCATCAGAGGATGTTATTATTATTAACAGCTTACCTCCACGGAGTCAAAGACTCATTGTGGGAGGTACACACGATTGCACATAATGCTCATCTAACCGTGCTTTAAACTGATTCAATGTGTCTACATTCACAACACACTCAAGCAATGTATTCCACTCACCAACCACTCTCCATGCAAAGAACGTTCTCCTCACTCCTCTGTTCACACCCTCCTTATACAGCTTCCAGCGACAGCCTCTTGTTTTATTCCCCTCTCCTATTTTATGAAAAATCTCTTCCATGTCGATCTGACAACAACCCCTGACTAGCTTATATGTCTCAATCATATCCCCCCCACCACCACCACCACTCCTCCACAAAGCTCTGCAACTTACATTCTCTCAATCTGTCCTTGTACTCCATATTCCAAAGACTATCTTTGTGAATCTTCTCTAGACCCTTTCCAACACATCCTCGTCACCATGAAAATCCGCCGACCAAATCTGTGCAAAATAATCCATATGAGGACTGACCTTATACAATGGAATCATAACCTCTCTATTTCTGCATCTCAGGGTCCTCTGCATCATTACCATTATCTGATGTGACATCTTCACAACTTGTGCAATGTGGCTCCTGAATTTCAGGTCCTTGTCCACTCTCACTTCCAGATCTCTCATTTCCTCTACTTTCTTTAAAGTTTCCCCACCAAGTGTATACTTTGCATCCCATCATTGTTTACCAAAATCTCAAAACTTAAACTTTGCAACACTGAACTAATAGTTCCACTTAGCTGCCCATTCATGCAATCAATTCAAGTCCTCTTGTAAGGCCATGACATCCGCTGGACTCTGCATTGCTCTCCCCAGTTTTGCATCAGCTGCATATCACTAGTTAAACCCATCCCAATAGCATTAACATACAAACTGAACAACAATGGCTCCAAAACTGACTCCTGCGGTACACCACAAGTGATCTTTCTCTTTCGGGATACTGCATCCCCCATATACAACTTTCTGATTATCTGACAGCCAGTCACTGATCCAATTCCATCTGTTTTGATGTCGTATGGCTTTGTAGTTCAGCATGTAACATTCATAAACTTAGCCACTTCCCAAGTGAGTACCACATGATCACTGTCACCAACCAGAGGCAGAATAGTTATGTTTTTAATTGAAATCTAGAATCTAGATTTCAGTCAAAGAAGTTTGAATAAACAGAGAATCGTTCTCTCTTCATAATCATTTCCATTCTCATCATTAACAGTTACCTAACAATGTTGTTCTAACATTGCACACAGATTCTCTCAATTCCTCCCATAATAATTCAGTTTCCTGACTCTTTTCATTAGGTCTCATATCAATTAATAATTTTTTCAAGGCTCCTCATGCTAAATGCAAAGTGTAAGCCATCAGAAATGGGTAAAAAAACTAATAATTTTTACTTTCTCACTCTTCTCTCTTGCTTCTTCCAACAACCTTTCATATCCCCTTTCATGCTGAATTTATTGCTAGTTAAGTCATTGTTAGCTACCAGAGTTATGACCTATTTTTCTTTTCTTTTCTGTTTTTCAATTGCTTGTGCTATATTTTTCCTTTCTGCTTCAGGAAAACTTGACATTATAACCCACTCGTCAAAGGCATGTTTTATGATAGAGTCGCCATACCAAATAACATCCTTCTTTTTTTACAATCCACTTTAGTTACCCAATTTTCATTATTATGCACTCGCTTACCTGATTTTGTGCTTTGTTGTTTTCCATTTTGCTGCTGAACTGAACTTTTCTTTATTCTCCTGTGTTCCTCTAAATGCTGCTCGACTTTTTGTAATTCCCTTGTCTGTGTGTCTAATAATCAGCTCTATCCTAGCGATTTCAGAGGTTATGTTATTTTCAATATCCTTTTGAATATTGTGTCTGGGGGTGAAATCTTATTCACCACTCTCCTGTCCTTGTTAGTGTTTTGTTTCTTCTGTGTTTTTTGAGGTATTTTACTGCTGAATTTAATATTACAATATCACATTAAAAATGGTATAAGATACTAAATACTCTAAAAACATGAAAATTTACTCTAATATACTATAAAACTTTAATTTTCTAAGGAAAAAAAACACCCAATAAAATAAAATGGATAAAAATCATGTTATACAGACTTAACTATACAGGCAAGATGGACCGATTGGACCTGTGGTCCTTTATTGAATTTACAATGAAATTTCTGGATTAAGAGTACACCCCTTGAGGATACATGGCAGGAATTTGATGATGATGATGAAATACCAAAGATTAAGATTAAGGAGCACTTTTTTTTCTTTTCTTCTTATATATAAATACTTGTTCAGTATGTTTCTTTTTTTTTTTTTTTTCGATGTTTGTCCTGAGATATCTGTTTTAGTTTACTGCTAGGTGGTTAGACTGTAACAGGCTAGGAATATTAATGTGCCTTTAGCTTGCCAATTTTGGGCTTCTGGCAGTGGGTTTTAAAAACTTACCTATTCAATATGGTTTGTGTTTTGCAGAATCATGCTCAATGTAATTTACGTTCTGGTGGATTAGTGGGTTAGGATGGATAGCAGTATTTGCAAAGAATTTTGCAGCCTATTTGCATAGGAAAGTTTTGATCACAGGGATATCAGCTTCACAGTATAGCTGTGTATTTCTTACGAGGATGATAAACAGAATAAAATTTAGTTGGCTAAATCCTAAACAGACAGCCTATTTTCACTCATTCAACATCCAAATGGATACCTAATAGGATGCACTACAGGAAGGTTAGAACTGAGAATGAGTCGGCAGATTTAATTTCTGACCCACTGTTCAGATTTCTCAACATTCCTTACAGATTTATTTGTTAAGGCAGTAATGAAATCCCTTCAACAGAACTCCTCATCTTTAGATGGAAATTATGTTATAAATATCATATTAAATTCAACATCTGGAGTAGAGACATATATATATATATATATATACAAAGACAAGCTTTATTATATTTCAAACAGTATGCCAAAGTGACAATGATTTGTCATAGTCGAAATATAAAAAATTACTTCTGTACTGTGCTCAATCATTGAGAATTTATGGTTTACCAAATAGAACACACCACTTCAGCCAATAGTTGAACATATTGAGAGCCTCAATTATCATCTAGTCAGGAAACTAGCATCAACACTCAAGGAGTTGGTATGTCATTACCCCATCTATATTAAAAACACACAATACTTTGTAAACAAAATTAAGGACATCACACTTGAAAAAGTGATTTATTAGTTTTGATTTCTCTGCCCTTTTCAATGACACAATCCTTTTTTTTACAGGACATATTCGTGCCCAATATCATGCTGCTTTTTCCCATGTACTACATTCTGGCTATTTTGTGTGGCAAAATACTTTTCACCTGCAAAAAGAAGGCACAGCCAAAAATTCACCATTATCCTCTCAAATCGCTAACTTTTATATGGAAGCTTTTGAGCAACATACTCTAGATTCCTTTACTGTAAAACCCTAAGTATGGCATAGATACATTGATGTGTTCATTATCTGACCCCATAGCCACGAGACATTACACACTTTCTTCAGCCACTTAAACAAGCAACACAAATGCATACAATTCACAACTAAAATTGAAAGTAAGAACACACTTCCTTTTCTAGATACACTTGTCAACTTTTCCCTTCCGAGAGTCTTTCCTTCAATGTTTACCATAAGCCTATACATACTAGCCAATGTATACAGATAAGCTCTTACCACCACCCATCACAAAAACTAGGTGAGATTAACACACTAAAAACAGGACTTTAAATATTTTCTTCAGTGAGCAAGCACTTAAACATGAATTAAGTTATCAGCAATAATGGCTACAGCAAAAATACTATCAACAAAATTCTTCACAAGATTCCACTTACAAACAACAATAAACTAGATTACAATAAAACTGTAGATGTTCTGGGTTGCTTAAGGGTCAAAGCCACATAGCCACATAACATAGGGTTAAAGGAAAGAGGCAAATCGACCAGGGCTTCAGACCTAATGTCCAACCATTACCTTTATGTGGTGAACCCTGCTAGGGATCTATCTACCTGGATACTGAATGAATGAAGATTGGCTGGCAAATTATGAATTTAGCCAACCAAATGGTATTCTCATTGGCTTAAATCATAATGCAAAATGATGCAACATGACAGAATTTCATGCTGGCTGGAGCATCGGCAAGTTAAACAAGCCCCTCCCCCCCCATTGTTTTAGCCAGGAAACAGGACGAACAGCAAAATTTCAGCTAATGGAACAAATGCTGAAATGCATCCAAACTCAACATTACCATAATTCAAGATTGGTACTATCAACATAACCTCTATGGCAAGGAAATGGAGCTGGCTAAGGAATTGGATAAGTACGAGATCGACATAACAGGGGTGACTGAAATAAAAAGACAAAAACTGATGATATCTTTCTATGTGACAAATATAAAATGTTATATTCAGACAATAACAATCAGGGAAAAGAACGAGTAGCCATAGTATTCAACACTAAATACGAGGCTAATCTTGAACGGATAGGCAATATCAAGTAGATCGATGTGGGCAAATATCAGAATAAGGAACTTGTTGTGTCAGAAAAAGTGCCAACTCACTTTTAACGAGTTATCCTATTTCCGACCCAACATAAGGTAACGTTAAAAACCATGGATATGGACATGCTTATGCCTCCGTGAAGAAAATGTGCATCTTGGTAACTCAGAACTGTGTCTAACCATTTTCTAGTAGATATTAAGTGAATTTTGAGAAACCCATAACTTAAATAGATAATGTTTGTGGATTATTTAACAAAGAAAAATATGTATAATTGCTGAAAGATGTATATAAGATAATATATGTATTGAGCCATGTCAAAAACAGTTCGGAGCTGCGGTAACCAATCGGCCGCCGCTATGTGCATGACGTAGTCACCAAGAGGGGGCGCTCACATTAGCTATATAGGTTTTGGCGCGGAATTCAATCGCTATCTTATTTTCTGTTCCTGGTTCCTGATCCAAGTGCTGGATAGCTGTGAAGCTTGCCGCCAGGCCCAGCAACATTTCCCATTGCTGTACGTGCCGCGTCGACCGTAGCCACAACTGAGGAATGCGACGAGAGTTCCAGAAAAGAGCCGTTGGTTAGCCATGCCAACGTATAAATCAGCGTAGAGGTGAACCTCTTACGAAAAGAATAGAAGTATGTCGCAGACGCCATAAGAAATATACGGTGAGGAAACCCGGAAGTCTAGTTAAGGAAATTCCAACAACTACCAGAAAAGCAAGAATGGTAAGGTGCAAGTTTTCATATTAAGATTGAATAATAACCAAAGAGGGTATAGGAATCAGAAGGTTAAGGAGCTCCGTATAGTCAACTTCCATTTTGTATCTAAAGAACTGTTTCTTTTGGACATTTTGTCTAAGTCTAAAGAGCATGTGGCACCCTAAGCTTAAGCTGAGTTGGGAACCAAGGTTTCGGACTGTTTATGTTGGAAGAAACATTTATATCATTGTGTTAAACTTAAATTTGAATATTAACTGAATTTTGGGGGAGGGTAAAGCCTGAGCATAAGAGAAAATATTGCCCCATGTGAATTTTGCAAGACGGAGTACATCTGATATGCTCCATATTAGGATTGTAGAATGTATCTATGTGTATGTGTTATTCCTATATATGGGAACTGAGCACTCTGTAAGAATTAACCGAGCCTGAACGTAATTACACTAAGAGATTGCTAGTATAAGATTTTAGAGTAAACCTTTTGGATACATTAACTTAAAGGGTGGGGGGGGGGAGTTCAGACTCTCTAGAATTGGAATTATTGACTAAAGTGTATATATGTATCTGTCTAAATAAATGTATTTCTTTAATTCAAACCTCATGAGTCTGTCATTGTTCTGAGAATTGAGTTACCACTTGTTAAATTTCGGACCATGCATAATTAGTAGGGGAATCCATTAGCAACTAAAAAGGGGGGACCATGACTGCAAACCACTTGATCCCTATATTGTTTTTTAGTAGTTTTAAATTGTGTGTCAGAATTCAGTTGCAGGCTGGCGCAGTCGACTTAAAAGAATATAAATTTGTCGGCAACGGAACAGCTGAAATTAAGGAAGATAAGTAAATAATATAACTAATAATAACAGAATAGGCCCTGTCAGAAGACATAACAAACTGGAGAATGAAATGCACTCATGCCTATGGTCCCTCAGAAGGTTCTATTAAGATAGAGAAGTGGAGGAATTTTTAAGACTTTACAGAAAGCAACTAATACAATGAAAAAGGAAAAGTTGGTCTTTGGTCAAGATATAAACAGAAGAGTAGGAAATGATTACTGAACATACAAAAATATTCTGGGAAAATTTGGAGAAAAGAGCAAAGCTAACAATAAAGGCAAGTACCTGTCAGATCAGGACATGGATTGCTTATTTCTAACAAAATGTTCCAACATAAATATGTGCATAAATTCATATAGAAAAAAGTTGCAATAAATAAAAAAGTCTCTTTGCAGGCGTAAACTTCTGTGGCTAATTGGTTCAAAAGACATATTTCAGTGATTACACCACTTTTTTTATTATTTAGTTATATAAAACACTGAAATAATAGTTCCTGACAAGTTTCGTAAATCGTAGGATTTACATCTTCAGGGGTAAATAGTATAACTTAAAGTTTAAACAAGAGAATTAATAAATACAAATCATAACCGTCTGGCTATTCATAAAACTCAAATAACAGAATGCAGATATATAACGTTATTGATGTTGAACAATATTGGACGATGTCACGTGTGCTTGTTCTCGTTCATACAGTCCAAGCTCAGATTGAGGTAGATTTTTTATTAGAGCTGACCACACTTGATGGAGAATTAAACCTTGATTTTTATTGCATTGGGTTGGGTTTTTTAGCATATTAGCAGCTTCTTTAAATTTTCTTATATAACTGTTGTTTTCTATATATGACATCGTCGTTTTTTGCCAGAGTACATCGTGTCCAGTGGAAGTGGTATGGAAAACAAGACCCGTTTTTTGTTTTCTTTTGTATTGTACGTCTTTTTGGTGTTCAGCCATGCGTATTTCTCCAGCTAACAACACAATAAAACAGGATTACAAAAACGCAATCTCGCTTCCTTATATCAAAAATGTTACAGACAAGCTAGCCAAATTATTGAACAAACACAACATAAAAGTAGCCTTCCTTCCTATGGAAAAAATCTCAAGATTCCTACATCCACCAAAACCACCTCATCATCCTCTTAAAAAACAAGGAGTCTACAAAATCCATTGCTCTTGCGGGATTTGCTATGTAGGACAGACAGGAAGATCTGGAGAAATATGTATGGCTGAACACCAAAAAGACGTACAATACAAAAGAAAACAAAAAAACGGGTCTTGCTTTCCATACCACTTCCACTGGACACGATGTACTCTGGCAAAAAATGACGATGTCATACATAGAAAACAACAGTTATATAAGAAAATTTAAAGAAGCTGCTAATATGCTAAAAAACCCAACCTAATGCAATAAAAATCAAGGTTTAATTCTCCATCAAGTGTGGTCAGCTCTAATAAAAAATCTACCTCAATCTGAGCTCGGACTGTATGAACGAGAACAAGCACACGTGACATCGTCCAATATTGTTCAACGTCAATAACATTATATATCTGCATTCTGTTATTTGAGTTTTATGAATAGCCAGACGGTTATGATTTGTATTTATTAATTCAGGGGTAAATAGTAAAACTTTAAGTTATACTATTTATCCCTGAAGATGTAAATCCTACGATTTACGAAACTTGTCGGGAACTATTATTTCAGAGTTTTATATAACTGAATAATAAAAAAATGTGGTGTAATCACCGAAATATGTCTTTTAAAAATATGTTATTGTTGATAGCGATGTTTTCTCACTGGTAGGACACAAGAGTATACAGAGGATTTGAAATTGGAAGTGATCACCATTTAGTCTTGAGCAGGATAAAATTGAATTTCATATTGAAACGAAGAATATGCAAGAAAGTTTTAATGCAAATAAAAGTTGAGCAGCTCTCAGATATGAACTGTAGACTAAAGCACACAAACATTATTGAAGAAAAAAAATGAAAGAGTTTGATGGGGGAGTAGTATCAGGGAGTAGGAAAGTTACAAGTGGAGTCCCATAGGACTCAGTCCTGGGACCATTGCTGTTCAACCTTTATGTCAATAATATTGCAACAGGACTACAGGGAGTCCTGTTCGGTTGTTTGCAGATGATGCGAAGCTCAGAAGGGTTATTAGTAATAGTGCAGATGTTTTGGCTTTTCAAAAAGATTTGAATAAACTGAAAGGGTGGGCATGTCAGTTTAATGCAACTAAAGGTAAGGTTTTTAAAATTTGGGATCCACAGACGGATGCATCATACACAGCATGTGGCGAGGTTATGCTCAAGGCTAGAAAAATCAGAACTCCATGGCGCACTCAGGTAGCTAAAGA
This sequence comes from Typopeltis vanoorti, assembly GCF_054136105.1. Classification (NCBI taxonomy): domain Eukaryota; kingdom Metazoa; phylum Arthropoda; class Arachnida; order Uropygi; family Thelyphonidae; genus Typopeltis; species Typopeltis vanoorti. The sequence continues at coordinate 17,917,628 of NC_143551.1, forward strand.
CGCAGTGAAGGAAAAGAAGAAAGCATATCAAAAGTTCCTGGCAAATAAGTCAGCTTGGGCTCTTAGAAAATATAGAGACAAATGTAAGAAAGCTAAACAGTGTAAAACTAGCTAAATAAAAGTTATGGCATAAGAACATAGAAAATAAATATCAAGAAGGCAAAATATTTTGGAGGCTATTGAAAAAGCTTAGACATGAAGGAAAGAGTATTGTAAAAGGAATTAGAGATGTTAACGGTGAAGTGAAAATTGGTGACAAAGATATCCTTGATGTATGGAGTAATTACTTCAAAAAAATGTTAAATGATACAAGCAGTGATCTAGAGCACAGAGGTAAAAAACACTCAACAGGCATGCGATCAGAAATGTATATCAATACATGTCGATATCAATGTAATTAGGAATACATAGAAAAAGCCTGAAATGTGAAAGGTGGCTGGAGTATATGATATTCGATCAGAAATGCCCAGTATGGAGGTATAAAAGTTTTATAGTGGCTGGATAATTCATGAGGCCTGGTCAGTAAAGGGTCGAATTCCAGATGATAATCATCGAGCTCTCATAATAATCATATATAAAGATAAATAAAACTGAATATGAGAATTACAGATGTATCTCCCTAACGAATGTGCCTGCTAAGATTGATGCAAGTATATTGAGAAACAGTTGAGGATTGTGGAAGGAAAGCTTGGTGAAGAAAAAGCTGGATTCAGGCTAAATAGAGGTCGTCAGGATCAGATTTTCACTTTACGACAAATAGTAGAGAAATCGTAGAAATATCACGAAGATCTGTATTTAAGTTTCATTGATCTGGAAAAGGCATATGACAAGGTGTCTACATGAAAGCTATTCAAAATGCTACAGTTATATGGTGCCAGAGGTGCATTATATCAAGCAATACTGAGTCATTAATTCAACTGTAAGTCAGCAGTTTGAATTGAAGGAAGTACTGGAAGATGGTTTGATGTTAAATCTGGTGTATTATCCTCCATGTTATTCATCACCCATTATGAAGAAAAGTGGTATTAAACTTATATCAAAATTGGAGATGTTAATCTCAGCTCTTTACTTTATGCAGATGATGCTATACTTTTAAGTGAATTCAGTACAAGTCTGAAAGATTCCCTGACTAAATTGAATAATTGTTGTAATAAATTTGGTATGAAAATAGGCAGGGACACTGAAAATATCAACTGTGAATGGAGAACCTATAGAGTAATATAAGTAAAACATTTCAGTTATCTAGGCCCAATTTTTGTGAAGATGGCAAATTAAATATGGAAATAGACAATAGAATTAACAAAGCTGGTATGGCAGGAAGTCAACTGAATAAATTTATATGGAATAAAAAATTAATTATTCAAAACAATAAATTAGCTATATACAAGCCAGTGTTCAAACCAATTTTAATTGGTTTATGAGCATCCAGGAATGTGTCAGTAGAGCTAATCTCAGGGGGGGGGGGGGGTAAGGTCACTTGAACAGAATGAGAGAGGAAAGATTAGCTAATCAAATGTTCTTTGCCAGGTTGGCTGGAAAAACACCAAGAGGAAGATAAAGGACAGAAATGTAAGATCTGATAATCTTGAAGTCTTCACAGATAGCAGATTAATTTGGAGAAAAATCGTTGATAGGAAGTTATTAATAATGTAAGTTTTTCATGTAGTACTATCATAATATCCTGTACACCCTTTGAGGGTACATGTCAGGAATTTGATGATGATGTAGCCATTCCATATCAAATAAAACAAACAGAATACAACAGAAATACAACTTTAATGCCACCTTTAATCCTCCAGCAAAATTAAAGAACTTATTCAACTCATCCAAGGATCCACTTCCTCAAATGATTCACCCTGGAGTATAATGTATTCAATTGTACCTGTAATTTGCCCTATATAGGTAAAACAGGATGCACATCTCCTATCAAAAAAAAAAAAAAAAAGGAATATAAACAGCACATTATTAATAACTATTAACTCTGCTGAAACTGGTATATGGAAAAATGACTTCTCCACACCTCAGTATCACCACTTCTGGGTCTGGCTCCCACTGATGAGACCTCAATAAGGGTCGAAACCAGTCTGGCTAGTGACCCTTCCCTTGATGCATAGCATTATACATGTCTGCAAGGAGATGTGCTTTGCATTATGGAAGATACTGAGGCAAGTGATGAGAACTTATTCCACCTTTGCCACGAGTTGTCCAGTCCTGAAAGATACTTCAGACACAAACTTTTTTTGCTTTTACACTTGGATAATGGATTAAACCAAGCATATAATTTCTTGATATCTTTAATTTATAACTATTAACTTTGGCATTTCTGAATATGCCCTGAATACTCTACATAGAATTAACTGGAAAGGCAACCTTTCTTTACATCCAACCAAAACATTGTACGAGCACATATTTAAATAGGCTTGTGAAATTCTTATTAACCACCATAAGCTGAAGAATAATGGTGGTCTAAAAGTCCCAAGAATATGGATGGCACATATTCTACCCACATAACCTTTTGTTCTCAGAGTTAATTATAACTGTAGTAATCTAGAATCTTAGCTTTAATATAACAAATACTTATGTTCAATTACTGATTTTACCACCATAATTTAGCTATATTAAAAGTATTAATATGAATTTATTCAGCTAGGGAGATATGTGGAGAAATTGTCTTCAAGGAGAGAAAAACAAGAACACCATCATGGACGCGAGAAGTTAAAGAAGCAGACCCAGAAAAGAAGAAAGCAAACCAAAAGTTCCTCGCAAATAAGTCAGCAGATGCCCTAAAAGAATAAAGATGAAAATGAAAGCTTTCTAAGCTAAGTGTAAAAGTAGCTAAAGAAAAATCAAGGGGAAGACTTTGTAACAGTATGGAAAATAAATAGCAGGAGGGTGGCAAAATGTTCTGGATGCTATTAAAATGGAGGAAAGAGTACTGTGAAAGGAATCAAAGAATGATAAAGGTGACATGAAAACTGGAGATAACGATATCCTAGATGTGTGGAGTAATTATATACTTTGAAAAACTGTTAAATGAACCAAGCAGTGACAGAACTGTACAAGAAAATTTTCAAAAGGAATGCAAAAAGAAGTACATATAAATACCTGAGGTAGAAAAAGCCGTCAACAACTTGAAATGTGGAAAGGCAGCTGGAGCAGATGATATTCAACTAGAAATGCTTAAGTATAGAAGCATAAAAGTTTTCCATGGCTACAATGCATAATTCAGAGTGCCTGGACAGAAGGTTGAATTCCCAATGGTTGGAGTAGAGCTCTTGTAGTATCCATCTATAAAAAAGGGAATAAAGTTGAATGTGAGAATCACAGAGAATTACCTGGAACACTCTCTACTGAGTGTTCCAGGTAAGATTTATGCAAGCATACTTGAAAAGAGGTTGAAAAAGATTGAAGAAAAACAAGCAGGGTTCAGGCCAAATAGAGATTGTCAAGATCAGATTTTCAATTCAAGACAAATAGTTGAGAAATCGTAGAAATATGACAAGGATTTGTAGTTAAGTTTTGTAGATCTGGAAAAGGCAACTGACAAGGTGCCCAGAGAATAGCTTTTCAAAACACTGCAATTATGTGGGGTGAATGGAACATTACACATAGAAATAAATAGTCTATATTTAAGTTGTCAGTCAGCAGTTACAATTGAAGGAAATACAGGAAGATGGTTTGATGTAAAATCAGGGTAATACAAGGATGCACATTATCTCGACTCTTATTTATCATCTACATGGATCACATTATGAAAGAAAGTGACATTAGGCCTGATATTACAATTGGAGATGTCAAACTTAGCTCTTTGCCTTATGCAGATGATGTACTTCCAAATACATCTAGTGCAAGTCTTCAGGATTCTCTAACTAAATTGAATAACACCTGTAACAGATTTGGCATGAAATCAGCAATAAAAAGACCCAGAACTATGAAAATAGGCAGGAACATAGAAAACTTCAGCTGCTGAATGGAGATCCTATAGAAGTAAAATATTTCTGCTACTCAGGAACGGTTTTTAGTGAAGATGGTAGGTTAAATATGGAAACAGACAAGAGAAGAAGCAAAGTTGGTATGGTGGTTAGCCAGCTGAATAAATTTATATAAGGGTCAATATACAAGGACCTAAGTTTGACATCTCCAATCCTAATATCAGGACTAATGTCACTTTCTTTTATAATGTGATCCACATAGATGATAAATAAGAGTGGAGACAATGTGCATCCTTGTAAATTTATATAAGGGTCAAAGCTATATAACTGAGAGAGACCTCCACATAGCCTTTAAAGGAATGCAGAACACTGATCAGAGCTCCTGACCTAATCTCCAATCCTCACCTGCTCATGGTGCACACTGTTAGGTATCTACCTGGATACTGAACAAACGAGGAAGGGCTGTCAATTTGGGATTTAGCCGACCAAATTGTATTCTTATTGGCTTAAACCAAAACAAAAAATGATGGTACAACATGACATAATTTCATAACAGCTGGGGTGTCGCCCGGTTAAACAAGGCCCCTGTTGTTTTTGCCAGAGAACCAAGGCAAACAGCAAAAAGTCAGCTACTGGAACAAATCCTAAAATCCACCCCAACTCAATATCACATATTCACGAGTTCAAGATCGGTATCAACATTAGAAGCCTGAATGGCAAAGAAATGGAGCTAGCTGATGAATTGGATAAGTACCAAATCAACATAATAGGGGTGAGTGAAACAAAAAAGGCAGAAAAACTGGTGAGATCTTTTTTATTATTATTATGGGCAACTCCAAGGAGTCCTTAGACTCATCAAGGGAGGCCCTAAACATCATGTCAAGAACAACTAATCAGCTTCTACACAGTATCTATCATACTTTGCCTTGAACTCATTTATAGTCATGGCACCCACATCAGACTCTGGCAACTTATTCCACTCATTCACCACTATCCAGGTAAAAAACCTAGTTCTAACACCTTTGCTAAGCACACTCTTGCCCAGTTTCCATGGATGGCCCCTAGTCCTCCCAATACCAGACCTGTTCTGAAAAATATCCTCTGAATTAATCTTATAGAAACAATTCAGTAATTTGAATGTCTCAATCATATCACCCCTTTTCCACCTATCAACCAATTTCTGTAACCCACAAATCTTCAACCTGTTCTCATAAGGTTCATTCCATAGACCTGCTATCATCTTAGTCACTTGCCTCTGGATCCTCTCTACCTCCTCCCCATTAAGAAGAAACCCTGGTGCCCAGATCTGGGCACAGTAGTCAAGATGGGGTCTTATCAAGGCTCGATACAGAGGAACAGTAACTTCCTCGTCTCTGCTCGTCAAAGTGTTCTTCAGTAACCAAGTGATTTGATAAGCTGATTTAGCCACTTTTGCAATGTGCCCCCCCTAAACTTCAACTCCCTATCCACCAACACCTCTAAATCCCTGGCCTCATCAATCTCCTGGAGTACAGTTCCACCAATGTGATATACTGCTGCTATTCTTTTCACCCCAAAATGCATAACCTTACATTTTTCCACAATTGACATCCATTCTCAGTAGCTCAGTCCTCCAATGGATAAAAAGATATCCTTGATGTATGGAGTAATTGCTTTGAAAAATTTCTAAATGAAACAAGCAGAGACAGCACAGTGGTAAAAAACACGCAGCAGCCATGCAGTCAGGAATATCTATACTTGAAGTAGAAAAAGCCGTCAAAAGTCTGAAATGTGGAAAGGCAACAGGAGTAGATGATATTCGATCAGAAATGCTCAACTATGGAGGTATAAAAGTCTTACAGTAGGTGTGCACTGCATAGTTCAGAAAGCCTGGACAAAGGGAGGAATTCCAGATGATTGAAGTAGAGCTCAGATAGTTACCCATATATAAAAAAGGTAAATTAAACTGAATGTGAGAATTACAGAGGTAGTTCTCTACTGAGTGTTCCTGGTAAGATATATGGAAGTATACTTGAGAACCGGTTGAGAAGGATTGTCGAAGAGAAGCATGGTGAAGAACAAGCTGGATTCAGGCCAAATAGAGGCCGTCAGGATCAGATCTTCACTTTACGACAAACAGTCGAGAAAGCATGGGAATATAACAAAGATCTGTATTTAAGTTTTGTCGATCTGGAAAAGGCATATGACAAGGTGCCAAGAGAGAAGCTATTCAATACTCTACAGTTATATGGTCTCAATGGGGCATTATATCAAGCAATACTTAGTCTTTACTTGAGTTGTAAGTCAGCAGTTAGAATTGAAGGAAGTACAGGAAGATGGTTTAATGTCAAATCTGGTGAGACAAGGATGTACATTATCCCCTCTGTTATTATCTATATAAATCACATTATGAAGGAAAGTGGTATTAAACTTGATATGAAAATTGGAGATGTTAATGTTAGCCCTTTGCTTTATGCGGATGATGTTATATTTCTAAATAAATCCGCTACAAGTCTGCAAGATTCTCTGACTAAATTAAATAACTGTTGTAGTAGATATGGTATGAAGGTCAGCATTAAAAAGACAAAGACAATGAAAATAGGCAGAAACATTGAAAATATCAACTGCATTGTGGGAGAACCTATGGAACAAGTAAAACATTTCAGCTACTTAGGCACAATTTTTAGTGAAGATGGTAAATTAAATATGGAAATAGACAACAGAATCAACAAAGCTGGTATAGTAGGCAGCTAACTAAAGAAATTTATATAGAATAAGAGAAAAATTAGCCAAAACACTAAATTAGCTGTATACAAGAGTGTATTCAAGCCAATTTTAACTTATGGATCTGAGAGCTGAGTCAGAAGTAAAACACTTGACCAAAGACTAGAGACTGCAGATATGAGAGTTCTGAGAAAGATTAGGGGTGTTAATAGATGGCATCAGTGGTAATATCATATTAAAAACAAGGATATTAGGAATGAACTTGACATTGTCAGCATCCAGGAATATGTTAGCACAGCTAAGATCAGGTGGTATGGTCACTTTAACAGAATGGGAGAGGAAAGATTAGAAAAACAATTGTTCTCTGCCAGGTTGGCAGGAAAAAGTGCCTTAGATGACAGAAATATAAGATCTGATAATGTTGGAGTCTTGACAAGTAACAGACTGATTTGGAGCTAAATTGTAGATAGGAAGCTAGTAATGATGTAAATTTTCATGTAGTACTATCATATCCTGTCCACTCCTGGAGGATATATATCAGGAATTTGATGATGATGATAAATTTATATGAAGTAAGAGAGAAATTAGCCAAAACACCAAACTAACAGTATATAAGACCTTGTTCAAACCAGTTTTAAGTTATGGATATGAGAGTTGGGTTAAAAAAAAAAAAAGCACTTATCAGAGACCAGGTTCCACAGATAGGAGAATTCTGAGAAAAATAAAGGGAGTCAATCGATGGCTTCCATAGCAGAATCATATTAAAATGAAGATATTAGAAAGGAAGTTAGTTAACATTATTAGCATTTAAGAATGTGGCAGCAGAGCTAATCTAAGGTGGTTTGGCTACTTAAATAGAATGGGTGAGGAAAGGCCAGCAAACCAGGTGTTTGATGCCAAGATGGCAGGAAAGAGACCCAGAGGAAGACCAAGGTCTAGATGGATAGATTCAGTCAGAATTGCCTTAGAAGAAGAAAATGTTAGATATTAGAATATTATAGTGCTTACAAGTAATATACTGATTTTGAAGAAAATTGTGGATAGGAGATTTATAATAATGTAAACTTAATGATGTAGTGCTGTTATAGTAATCTGAATACCCCTTGGGGGATACATATTAGGAAATGGATGATGAAATAAATTTAATTAATACTTCCAGTATTTTGTAAGCATAAAATTGCCATCATCAGAGAACAATATATAATAAGATATGTGCACACACAGGCACTACACTAAGTAATGAAACTGAAGAATGTCAATTGAGAGTTGGCCTAAAGTTCTAAATTGTGCCCCCTAGTGGCATTATTGGCTATTGGGCTGAAGTATGGAGGACGAGAGCTTCCTAAATTTGGGACAGTTTCATGCAACCTAATTTATTGTGCTTATGATAGTTTCTTAAGTCAGATGCAGATTCAAGTAATAATAAAAATTTGTTCTCTGATAATGTTATAAATAGGATATAGCTTTGATCTAGTCTTTTTCTTTTTCTTTTTTTTTTTTCACTAGACCTGTAGAATAACAGTATCAAATGAATGTCACTTTGGTATACTGTTTGAAATGTAATACAGCTTGTCTTTGTGTGTGCGCATGTGCATATGCTCCAGAAAATGATATTAATATCAAGGTCTAAACATTGGGCATTACATTCTTGATAATTTAATCAAGAATGTAATGCAATAACTTTTATAAAGGATTTTTTAATAGAACAGCAGTTATAAAGAAGAAAAGTGAAACATAGAAAAAATGACATATACAAAAATTCTGACATTGTGGGTTATTACTTAGTTAGGTAACCTTTAGCGTTAATTATGGCCTTACAATGCCTTTCCATGGAGTGAACCAAGTTTTTTAGTTCTGCAGCTGTTATAATGTGAAACCAAGATTGAATTATTGCTTTTATTAATTGGGTTTTATTATTGGGTTCCTTCTGACTAACAAGTTTCTTTAGTCGGCTCCACAGATTTTCGATTTGGTTAAGGTCTGAGCTATTCCCAGGCCATTCCAGCAGTGGAATATGATCATCTTGAAACCACTTTTTGCACACAGCAGCAACATGACATGGAGCTGAATCCTCTTGAAATATAAATGCTTCATTATCATGAAAAAGATCACATGCGGAAGACTTCAGTTTGGGCTCAAGAATTTTATTTATATATTTTTGGGCATTTATATTCCCATTAATCACGCAAGGGGTGCATAAGGGTTAAAGCTGTATAACTGAGAGGAGACCTCCACATAGCCTTTAAAGGAATGCGGAGAACCGACAAGAGCTTCTGACCTAATGTCCAATCCTCACCTTCTCGTGGGGCACCCTGTTGGGTATCTACCTGGATACTGAACGAACGAGGATGGGCTGTGAATTTGGGATTTAGCCGACCAAATTGTATACTTATTGGCTTAAACCAAAAAAAAAAAAAAAAATGATGGTACAACATGACATAATTCCATAACGGCTCAGGTGTTGCCCGGTTAAACAAGACCCCTGTTGTTTTTGCCAGGGAACTAAGGCAAACAAAGTCAGCTACTGGAACAAATCCTAAAACACACCCCAACTCAATATCACCAGAGTTCAAGATCGGTACTGTCAACATTAGAAGCCTGAATGGCAAAGAAATGGAGCTAGCTGAGGAATTAGATAAGTATCAGATCGACATAATAGGGGTAAATGAAACAAAAAACACAAATACTGGTGAGATCTTTCTGAGCAATAAATACAAAATGTTATATTCAGGCAATGACAATCAAGGAAAAGAAGGAGTAGCCATAGTATTCAACACAAAATACGAGGCTAACCTTCTTGAATGGCACAAAATCTCAAGTAGAGTGATGTGGTCAAATATGAGAATAGGGAACTGGACAATGAGACTTATTTATGCCTATGGTCCCACAAAAGGTTCTACTAAGGTAGAAGTGGAGGGATTTTTTGATGTTTTAGAAAAAGCAACTGACACAATGAAAAAGGAAAAGTTGGTCCTTGTTCGGGATCTGAATAGCAGAGTAGGAAATGATTGTCAGACATACAAAAATCTTTTGGGAAAATTTGGAGAAAAGAGAAAAGCTAGGAAAAAAGAGGCAAGGAATAAAAAAAGTCTCATTAACTATGTTATTGTTGAGAGTGATGTTTTCTCCCTGGTGCAGGACACCAGAGTGTACAGAGGATTTGAAATCGGAAGCGTTTGCTATTTAGTCTTGAGCAAGATAAAATTGAATTTCATATTGAAAAGAATAACATGTAAGAAAGTTTTAAAGCAAATAAAAGTCGAGCAGCTCTCAAATGTGAACTGTAGACTAACATACACAAATATTATTGAAAAAAAAATGAAAAAGTTTGAGAACAGGAACCAAACCTTGGAGATTCAGTGGTAAGCTTTGAAGAAAACCCTGATTGATTCAGCCAGAGAGGAATGTGGTGAGGTTGTCTGCAAGGATAGAAAAATCAGGACTCCATGGCAGACACAGGAAGTTAAAGAGCCAGTGAAGGAAAAAGAGAAATCACATCAAAAGTTCCTTCCAAATAAGTCAGCTTTTGCTCTTAGAAAATACAGAGAAAAATGTAAGAATTTACACTGTGTAAAACTAGCTAAACAAAAGTCAAGGAAGGACTTTGGCAAGAACATAGAAAATAAATATCACGAAGGTGGTAAGATATTCTGGAGTTTGTTGAAGAAGCTTAGAAATGGGGGAAAGAGTGCTGTAAAAGGAGTTAGAGATGATAAAGGTGACATGAAAACAGGAGAAAAAGATATCCTTGAAGTATGGAGTAATTACTTTGATAAAACTGCTAAATGAAACAAACAGTGATGACAGCACAGTGGCAAAAAACACTCAACAGGCATACAGTCAGGAATACATATCCATACTTGAAGTAGAAAAAGCCATCAAAGGCTTAAAATGTGGAAAGGCAGCAGGAGTAGATGAATATTCGACCAGAAATGCTGAAGTATGGTGGTATAAAAGTCTTACAGTGGCTGCACTGCATAGTTCAGAAAGCCTGGACAGAGGGGCAAATTCCCGATGATTGGAGTAGAGCTCTAATAGTGCCCATATGTAAAAAGGGAAATAAAACTGAATGTGAGAATTAAAGAGGTATTTCCCTACTGAGTGTTCCTGGCAAGATCTATGCAAATATACTTGAGAAATGGTTGAGAAGAATTGTGGAAGAAAAGCTTGGTGAAGAATAAGCTGGATTCAGGCCAAATAGAGGCTGTCATGATCAGATTTTCACTTTACGACAAATAGTTGAGAAGTCATGGGAATATAACAAAGATCTGTATTTAAGTTTTGTCGATCTGGAAAAGGCATATGACAAGGTGTCAAGAGAGAAGCTATTCAATACTCTACAGTTATATGGTGTCGATGTGGCATTATATCAAGCAATACTTAGTCTGTATTTGAGTTGTAAGTCGGCAGTTAGAATTGAAGGATGTACAGGAAGATGGTTTAATGTCAAATCTGGTGTGAGACAGGGATGTACATTATCTCCTCTGTTATTCATTATCTACATAAATCACTTTATGAAGGAAAGTGGTATTAAAACTTGATATCAAAATTGGAGATGTTAATGTCAACTCTTTGCTTTATGCAGACGATGTTATACTTCTGAATAAATCCGCTACAAGTTTGCAAGATTTCCTGACTAAATTGAATAACTGTTGTAGTAGATATGGTATGAAGGTCAGCATTAAAAAGACAAAGACAACGAAAATAGGTAGAATTACTGAAAATGTCAACTGTGTTGTGAACGGGGAACCTGTGGAACAAGTAAAACATTTCAACTATTTAGGCACAAATTTTAGTTAAGATGGTAAATTAAATATGGAAATAGACAACAGAATCCACAAAGGTGGTATGGTAGGAAGTCAACTGAATAAATTCATATGGAATAAGAGAGAAATTGGAACACTAAATTAGCTGTATACAAGACAGTGTTCAAACCAGTTTTAACTTTTGGATCTGAGAGCTGAGTCAGAAGTAAAACACTTGACCAAAGACTAGAGACCACAGATATGAGAGTCCTGAGAAAGATTAGAGTCGTGAACAGATGGCATCAATGGTAATATCATATTAAAAACGAGGATATTAGGAAAGAACGTGACATTGTTAGCATCCAGGAGTGCCTTAGCAGAGCTAATCTAAGGTGGTATGGTCACTTAAACAGAATGGGCAAGGAAAGATTAGCAAAACAAGTGTTCTCTGCCAGGTTGGCAGGAAAACGACCCAGAGGAAGACATAGGAGGATTGATACGGTACAATGTGCCTTAGACAATAGAAATATAAGATTTGATAATGATAATATTGGAGTTTTGACAAGTAGTAGATTGATTTGGAATAAAATTGTAGATAGGAAGTTAGTAATGATGTAAATTTTTCATGTAGTACTATCATATCCTGTACACCCCTTGAGGGTACATGTCAGGAATTTGATGATGATGATGATAATGATTAATCACACAAATTATGCCCACACGTTTTGATGTGATACAACCTCAGATCGTAACACTAAGTGGGTGTTTCACTTTAGGTTTAATGCAATCAGGATGCAAATTTTCTCCAATTCTTCTCCTTACGTATTTTATGCCATCGCTACCAAACAGGGAGATTTTAGTCTCATCACTCCAAATAACACTGTCCCATTGTTCTGCTGTCCAGTTAACATGGGTTTTAGCCCAGTTTAATCTTTTCAACCTTTGTTTGAGAGATAAAAATGGCTTTTTTTCGTACAATTCTAGCATTTAGACCAAATTCCAGTCTGCACCGAACCGTCCTTGCACTCAACTTCACATTGTATTGTGCCATTTCATCATGTATACACCTAGGTGATTTTCTTCTGTCACTTAAGCACAGTTTCTCAATTCTTCTATCATCACCTGTTGTGCACCATTTCCTGCCTTTACCAGTCTGGTTTTGTAGTGACTGAGTCTCCTTATACCTCTTCAAAAATTTAGAAATGCCACCTTTGGTTAAGTTTCCACCAATTTTTCTTCTCATTTCTTTATAACTGTAGCTTTGTTCACTTAATAGTACTATTTTACATTGCTTTCTGGGTGACCAGTCAACACTTTGCACCATTTCTTTAATTTTATTACGTTTTACAAGCTGACTGAATGAACAAACACAAAAAAAACCCAACCAACTTGATAGCAATCGCATAACACACTGACAAATGTCCTCTTCTCAGCTCCAATAGATGACATCAACAGCTGAATCCTACCTTATTGGCTCATTTCCAAAACAAGATGACACCTGATTGGCTCTCTAAAAACTCATGCTCATTGGCTACATTCAAATGAAGGAAAGCTACTTCGTATCAACCTAAGCAAGTTGTGTTTCTTTTTTATGGTTATTTGGCTATAATTTTCATATAATACAGATAATTGAACAAACTTTGTTGCATTACATTCTTGATTAAATTATCTTTCCATTGATATATAATTTTATGGTATTACAGCAAATAAAAGTGGTGTTATGAGCCATCAAACCTGAAAAATACACTTTTTCCAAAAGGTTTCCATAATTTTGGCCACTGGTGTATGTCATTAGAATTAAAAAAAAAGTTCTTACCTGAACAACCCTAAGTCGATGCTTAAGTCTGAGGCGCTCAATCATATTGCCAGTAAGAAAGCCATATCTAGCATATGACTCATAAATGAGATCAGCAACATCAGTCTCCTATATAAAACAAGAATAGAATTTTTAATGTACTTAATCTACTTTATCAAGTTGAAGAAATTTATTACACACAAAATATACAAACACAGAGAATATGTCCAGCCTTGACTGAACAATAAAGATGAACTCTAGATTAGCCAGAATTGTAAATGCAAATTCATATTCACTTTTTCAGATAGATGAACTTAAATGTTTAGTATAAATTAAAGATACCAAGAAATTATATTATTGGTTTCATCCCTTATCTAAGTGTAAGCAAACAAAGTTTGCATGTGAAGTCACTTCATGGCTGGGTTACTTGTATATAGAGGCTAATGACTTCCCATCAATTACCTTAGTATCCTATAATACAATGCACATATCCTTACAAACATGTATACTGCTTTGCATTATTATTATTATTATTATTAAACAAGATCTCATGGAGTCAAAGACTCATCTAGGAGGTCCTTTTATTTCACACACATCTCATCATACTGCGTCTTAAACACATTCAAACTCCTTGCAGACACCACACTCTCAGGCAAGGCATTCCAATCACTCACAACTCTGCACGAAAAAAACCTGCCTCTCACTCCCCTACTCACACCCTCTTTATACAGTTTCCAGGGATGACCTCTGGTTCTCCCCTGATCTCCCACTATTCTCTGTAGAACTTCTCCACCATTGATCCTATAACAACCCCTTACCAACTTGTAGGTCTCTATCATATCTCCCCTCTTCCTTCTCTCCACTAGACTCTGCAAATTACATCTTTTCAATCTTTCCTCATACTCGACATTCCAGAGGTCAGAAACTACCTTAGTCAGTCGCCTTTGGACCCTTTCCAACATCTCTTCATCCTTCTGAAAACCAGGTGACCAAATCTGGGCACAATAGTCCATGTGTGGCCTAATCAAAGCCTTATACAATGGAACAAGAATCTCCCTACTTCTACATGTCAGTGTCCTCCGCATCATTCCCAGAAGTCTTTGTGTTGTCTTCACAATTTTGGCGATGTGTCCCCTAAATTTTAGATCCTTATCCACTATCACCCCAGATCTCTTATTTCCTCTACTTCCAACAATGTATTCTCACCAAGCCTAAATCTGCATCCCATCTTTGTTTTCCAAATTTTAAAACCTTACATTTTGCAACATTGAACTCACATCCCCATTTGCTTGCCCAATTACTCAATTTATTCAAGTCTTCTTGCAAGGCCACAACATCTTCACTACTCTTTATGGTTCGTCCCAACTTTGCATCATCTGCAAAGAACTGAATATCTCCATCCAAATCTTCGCCAATATCATTAATAAACAAGTTAAATAGTAATGGCCCTAAAACAGACCCCTGAGGCACTCCACTAGTGACTTTCCTTTTCCTGGATATTGCACCACCATACACAACTTGTTGATATCTATCAGATAGCCAGTCTCCAATCCAATGCACTAATCTAATATCCAACCCCATCTGCTCTAGTTTGACTGTCAACTTATCATGAGGTACTCTATCAAAAGCTTTTGCGAAATCCAAGTATATTACTGTGTATCCTTCTCCTCTGTCCAAGGAAGCAGTCACTTTATTGTAATAAGTAAGTAGATTACTAAAACATGACCTACCTTTAGCAAATCCATGCTATCCATCAAAGATTATACCATCGTTGTTCACCCAACTCTGGATCCTAGTTCTCACAAGCTTCCTCCAACAACGTAACCACAACACCTGACACACAGATAGGCCTATAGTTTGATGCTCGAGTTCGATCACCTCCTTTATGAAGTGGCACAATCTTGCCCTCCTTCCACTCTTTAGGGACTTGACCAAGTGCAAGACTCGTATTAAAAAAATATGTCAAGGCAGGTGTCAACTCTCTGGCACATTCCTTCAGAATACGCGGTGATATATTATCAAGTCCCACAGCCTTATTTACATCTAGTTGACTCAACTCCCCAAACACCTTTTGCTCACTTACAGTCAGTCTCTCCTCCCCATCATCAACTGCTCTTAATCTCTCCATGAAGTCACATTCACAAGATTGAAAGATCTTTATGAACTGCTCATTAAGTATCTCCACAACACATTCTGCAACAGCTGTCTTTATACCATTTCCTCCAATCAATGTCATCCTTCCATAATCATTCTTTCGTTTGCTAGCTACATATCAAAAGAACTCCCTAGGATTCTTTTTGGCTTCATTAGCTAACTGCTGTTCATACCTCTCTTTAGCTACTCTCAACAACCAAGTCACCCTCCTTGCCTGGTCTTTGTAGACCTCATGAAATTGGTTACTTCCACTTCTCTTATGCTGCCTCCACAATGACCTTTTTCTCTGTATTGCATGCTTAATCTCTTTATTCATCCATCTCGCACCTACCTTATTTAACCTTCTCACCCATGGTATACATTTAGACATTGCATCTACTAAATATTTTTTGAAAATCCCCCAAGCTGCATTGATCTCTTTTCCAGCTAACTCCTCATTCCATGCTACACCTGCAAGCTGTCTCCTGAGCTCTTCATAATCCCCCCCCCCCTTGTAGTTCCACATATACCCTTTTTTCACAGGGGTCCTTGCACTGCTGGCAACCACCCAAGTAATCACCTCATGGTCACTTTCACCAATTGGTGGATGATTTGATACCTCATTGATAATTACATCCTCCGATGAGATGACCAAATCCAAGACCCTTAATCCTCGTGTGCCCTCTGTTACATACTGTCTGAGGTAGTTATCTCTCAAAAACTCAAGAAACTCATTTTCTTTACTTCCAGTTGCTATCTCTTCATTCCAGTCTATATTGCCATAATTAAAATCACCCATAATGATCACCCTTTTCTTATTTGCTTGCCTTATTTGACTATACATTTCACTATCACCACCATCCACATTACTAGGTCTATAACAACATCCCACCAAGTATTTGATTCTATTCACCTCTATCTCACACCATACTGCCTCAAAACCACTGGCCCCATTTCCCTCTTGCATCTCTACCTTGTATGGACATAACTCTTTCTCTATCATCAATAGCACTCCCTATCCCTTTTTACCCCTTCTATCCTCATGAAACACATCATACCTTTCCATCTCTATTCCTGTCAGGATGTCATCCTCATCTAACCATGTCTCACTTATTCCGACAATCTCTGGGTGCACAGACGCAATTAGTGCAACCATTTCATCCGCCTTGTTTCTTATACTTCTAGCATTGGTATACAAACACGACAACTCATTTCTGGATCTACAGCTAGTTCCACTGATACCACTCACTCGATGTGATCTCTCCATGCTGGACTGGGGCCATTTCCCTTTCTGCTTCTTCATTTTAGAACTCTTTGCAATTCCATCTGTTTCCTTTTGATCCCTGATCATCCCATTACTTTCCTGCTTACACATGCTCTCACCTCCTCTTGGAGCACCACCTTTCTCACGCTGTGTATCCTTGTCCACCCTGAGCCTCCCCGTTTCCCTGCTCCTCTTGCACACCCATTCTCTCATTTTCTATACTCATACCACTCACTTCCCCATTCATTTACACTTCTTCAATCTCTCCTGCTCTTCCACATCACTCCCCTCTCGATCTGATTCATTCTCTCTATTCACTTCTCCACTTTCCAGCAGCAGTCTCTCCAAGCAACTCACACTATAACCACTCAAATGCAGTCCATCGCTCCCATACAGCTCACTTCGTCCCTCAAACTCATTCCACACATTAACAAACTGTACTCCCATCTCCTCACACATTTCAGCCAGAATATCATTCATAATCCTTGCGCTCTGCCTCATTTCACCACAATCATACCTAGGCAACACACTGACTACCCTTCCTGTCACACTATTCTCTTTTATCTTTCCAAGCAGTCTCCTGACATTCATTTTGACATGCTCTTTGTTCTCTCTCAAATCATTTGTACCAATTAATACAATTAACTCTTTTGCTCGTTCCCACCTCATATTCAATGCCTCAATCACTCTACTCATTTTACCGCCTGGAAAACATACCCTGTGCATTTTATCCTCTAGCACACCTTTAATAATGGAGTCGCCATACAACGCCACTCGCTCATCTTTCGTTAACTCTTTCATGTCATCATGATTTATTTTAATAGTTTTGACCTGAATTCTCTTAATTTCATTCCGCATCCATTTCATTTCTTGCGTCATCCAATCCAATTCACCTTCCGAACCTCGCGACACATTCTCTCTATCATTAAATCTTTCTAACTTTCTAACTCTCAACCCCTCTTCTCACTTCCCCCCTCATTCATCCTTCTTTGTTTCCGTACTTTCGGTCCAACATACGTCCAACTTTCACTATCATTCTTCTCACTTTCACTCTCACATATCTTTCTTTGTTTCCGTACTTTCGGACTAACATGCGTCCAACTTTCGCTATCATTCTTCTCACTTTTACTGTCATTCATCTTTCTTTGGTTCGGTACTTTCGTTCCAACATGCGTCCAACTTTCGCCATCATACATTCTTTAGATTTTTTTTACTTGCGATTTCTGCATCACGCCATTTCTACTTTCATTCGTTCTCTCAATTTCGTTTCTTTCCACCTCACTTTCGTCCCTTTTAACATCCGTTACGGTTGTCAAATCGCTCCTTTTCTTTTTTCCTGATTTTTTAACATTTTTTCGCCTGTCTTTCTCACCATCCTTCTCTTTCAAACGTGCACTCACGACACAATCGGTACTAGCACTTTCTGTCATCAATTTCATATTCGCATTCATCAATTCCTCGTTCAGGTCACATTTCGCACACACCCTTCTTCCATCCGCATTAAACATCCACAAATCATTTATGTAATCGAAGGAATACATATAACAGATCTCACACTTAACGAAACGACTGAAATCTAAATTAAAATCATGGAATGACAATGCCGCCGCCATTTTTTTTTTTTTTTCCTGCAGGTTACTAGGTCTAATATTAACGATTTCGTATTTAGTTTAGGCAAGAAAAAACCCCACACTAATAATATCGGTAGCGTACAATGTTTACAGCCGCTCTTACTTAAACAATTACGCATATATACTTAATTATTCCTAGTACAACTTATCTGAATCAGGAGCTCTTCAAAACATGTCCGTAGCGCTTGAGTGGGTGACACCAAGGCTGAAGTAATGTAGAAGTCATATTTCCATATACAAGTAGTCAAAAGGTGACACACCTTATGTTTAGGATATTACAAAACCTCAATGTGAGCATATTCATGGGAATGAATGAGATATTGGCAGTGAATCTAACCAGGTTTTTTAATAAGTCTTGACAAAGGAGAGAAAGAGAGAGAGTATGGATGGATAGGAACATGATACTCTACGAGGATAGCATGGCTTTGTGAAGGGTAAGTAGGTAGGGTCTTGCCTTAGTAATTTCATGCTTTCTTTATATAATAAAATGACATTTCAGTTGGATAAAAGAAATGGGCACCATGATACTGGTAGACTTTGGATATTTTATATATCAATCTCCATTGGCATCTATATAAATAGATGCCAATGGAGATGGATATCAAAACTGGTGACACCAATAACAAGATGCCTGATTGGATTTGTGGTTTTATTATTACTATTATTCGTGACGCCTCCAAGGAGTCCGAAGACTCATCACGGGAGGACACCTACTGTACAACTCTCCGTCTCCACTACTACACAGAACCCTCTACTACCAATCACCTACATCAACGCCATCTACTGCCCACAACCACCACTAGTATTTTTTGTCTGTAAATTGCGTGTGTTCTGAAGGGCCGATTTGTCTGTATGTGGGATGAAAAACCAGAGTGTCTGGGAGAAAAACCCTGCTACCTCCATATGAGATCGGCTAACTCACCTTCAATTGAAAAAGTCCATATAAAGATTCCTCCTGTCATGACAAGAATCGAACTTAGGCCTTTTCTAATCATAGGGCGCAATGTACCATCGCTCTTCCACTTGCGCTACGGAGGCGTTTATTGGCACAAGGCAGCAAAGGTTACAGCAGTACAGAATCAAGGAGAAGGCACGTGACCAATGGTGTGCTACAGGACTCTGTAATTCTTGAATTACATTAATGGCATAGAGAATGATCTAGGGAAGGGGAATATCCAGTTTGAATTTTAATAATGCCCAGGCCGTGATTAAGAGATCTTGCAGGATGATTTAAATAGAGCGAGTGACAATGTAGACAAAGGATAATGACTGCTGTAGAAAAATGTAGGATTATACACTCTAGGATCATATTAGATTGATGGAATGGACCACAAGAAATTGA
This sequence comes from Typopeltis vanoorti, assembly GCF_054136105.1. Classification (NCBI taxonomy): domain Eukaryota; kingdom Metazoa; phylum Arthropoda; class Arachnida; order Uropygi; family Thelyphonidae; genus Typopeltis; species Typopeltis vanoorti. The sequence continues at coordinate 17,937,173 of NC_143551.1, forward strand.
TTATGGCTATTAGAAAACAGGACTACTGTGTATAACCTACTTTGTTTGCATAGGTTTCTTAGAGATGAGTGGGTAATGGAGAGGAGTCAGAATATGAGGAATGCTATATACAAGGATAAACTGAAGGTTTGGGGGTGGAAAATGATTAAGAGATACAAAAGAGAAGACAAAATAATAATATTATTATCATGGATATTATCCATGAATCCATGGAGTGTTGGTGATAATAATAATAATATGATAAAAGAATAAGTAATTAATAAGGATATACTTGTAAAAATGAATTAAACATATTAAAAAGATTAACTACTTCTAATATTTTGTTACTTGTTACAAGGATATCATCAGAAAATATAACACTGATCAGTAAAATACATTTAAAAGTGACATATGTCATGTAACACACATTTACTACTCAAGTTTCAGTTATGGTTGCATAAAAAAGACAAGCACACTATTAGAGTGAAAAGAAACACTGAACAGCTTTCTTCCCAGAACTTAGACAAAGGCATGCAATATGAGCAATCTGAATTTAGTATTGCATATTTCTGAAGAGGCAATCAAATATGAATTTACTTGAGTGGAGAATCCTAGTTTGATTCTAGTGAACTTTATGACTTGTGCCAAAGGCATGGGATGAAGTCTTTTTCTTTAATAATAATTTCAGCAGAATAACCAGTTGTCCCAAAATAATATAACTGATAAGAACAAGAAACTTGACACAAACCAGGAAGGGATATTTCCTTAAAGGTAAGTAAAAAGAAAAAGAGTTCATGAAATAGTATGAAGGTGCTAAACAGACTAAATTTGGGAAGAACTTGTGCAATCAGTCCCACAGTCCATTTAACTGCTCATAGAAGATCAGAAACAGTTGTCTGTGGTTCTCTCTGGAGAGTTAATGTATACAAGAGGATGGAAAATGATGAGAACAAATGCATTGTTCTCTTCTTGTCCTAAGTCAGGTATTTTTAAAGGAGCATTTAGGACACAATCCTAAATGAAAGAAGTATTCAGTTTGAATGAATCTGACAGAGTTAACAGCTTTTCAGAGGTAAAGTAGCACCTTAAGCAAAAATTCTTGGATGGTGAGTAAGTGATATTTGTATCACTTGTCCTTATCTTGTCCACAGATTTGCAACAAACAATACATTTCAGCTAAATGAATATATCTTTTCCTTTAGCTGAAATTTTGTGTGTGTATATATATACCTAATACACATACATACACATGCTGAATTTACTTGAAGGATAAAATGTATTTCCTTATTTTGACATCTGAAAACCATATTCAGAAATATACACAGGAATATCTATATTTTAAACACATTCATTTACTGCAAAGGCAACGAGGTCTTTTATATATATATATATATATATATATAAAAGGAAATTAAATGACTTTATACCGAAAATGACAAATTTATTGTTAAGATACAACTAGTTTCTGAGAGATCAGCTATTAAAAGTTTGAGATACAATGACGACATCATTTTCTTCCTGCAGACAAAGGGAATGCTACTGTGATCTTAAATAGATCAGATTATCATAACAAAATTTTAGAACTACTAAAGACTGACACTTACTCTGAACTAAATAGTGATCCTACTAAAGAACTGCACAATAGGACCAACAATTTACTGAAAGCCACCTCAGTTACCTAGAAACATCTGTCTTTCCCTTAGGTCGTTTCATCCTCTAATCCCTAGGTTATATGGACTCCCTAAGATCCATAAATTAAACTCTCCTCTTAGACCTATCGTTGAAGGCATAAACTCCCCTACTTACAACCTCTCAAAATACCTCGCATCCTTTTTAAAAAACCTTTGTGGTACTTCCTTTTCTCATGTAAAAAATTCTGCTGATTTTGTCTCAAAAATTAAAGACATCAAACTCAACACATCAGATTTAATGGCAAGTTTTGATATTGTTTCCCTCTTCACGAATGTCCCTACTCAAGAAGTTCTATACTTTCTCCAGAGGAAACTATCCAAGAAATTTTTCTCCTTACTTTCTCAGTGTGTAAACTCAGGATACTTCAAATATGATAACAAGATTTATAAACAAAACTCAGGTTTAGCTATGAGCAGCCTGCTCTCTCTCCGATTCTTGCTGACATATTTCTTAAAGATTTTGAAGAAAAAGCTATTAATTCCTCACCTCTTAAACCTAAAGTTTGGTATCGTTACATTGACAATGTATTTCTCATCTGGGAACACGGTATCATCAACCTCAACCTTTTTCTGGACCACCTCAACAAGTTTCATCAGAAAATCAACTTCACCTGTGAACTAGAATCCGACGAATGTCTTCCCTTTCTGGACTTAAAACTTACGAGATGCGCTGAGAACATCAAAATCTCCAATTTTAGAAAACCCACTCACACAGACAGATACCTTCATGCTTCTTCCCATCACTACCCTCCACAAAAGTTTGGTATTATTTCAACCCTGGCACATCAAGCCAGATCTTTATTAACAGATGAAACAGAAATTGAATATGAACTCAATTTTCTTAAAAAGTCTTTCATTAACAATGGATTCTCTCTTAAAAAGATTAATAAATTTCTCTCTGTCCACCACTCAACTGCTCTTGAAGATTCTTCTCCACCAAGAGGTTTTATTTCCTTACCATACATCAGCTCTCTCTCCCCAAAACTGGCAAAAATGCTTCAGAAATTCAACATTAGAACTTGCTTCACTACGTTCCCTAAACTTCGCTCCATACTAAGTAGACCTAAAATGAAACATCTTCCTACTCAGTATCCAGGAGTCTATAAAATTTTGTGTGATTGTGGCAAGCCATATTATGGCAAACTTCTAAATCCATCCTTTTATGCATAGAGGAACATCAAAGAGACATTTCTTACAACAGAACCAGAGCCAGCGCTCTCTTCTCTGTCAAAGCAGATGATGGCCGCCAACACATCGTTGATTGGCAAAAAAAAAAAACCCTGTAATATCCATGTGCACTATGATGAACTGGAAAGAAGAATAATTGAATCTAAAGAAATATCATTTGATTCATCTCATATTAATAACAGCCTTAGCTATAATATTTCTGATGCGCACATTGCCACTGTCCAATACTGGCGCACTAATATACCAGCTCACACACGTAATCAACTTCAGTTGGAACTCTAGCACGCATTCCTTTTAAATGTACTTGTTTTATACTAGATCTGTTAATGTATTTTTTCATGTGTCTGTTATTTTTATTTTACTCTTTACCAATGATACCTGAAGAAGTTGTATTTCAACGAAACTAGTTGTATCTTAACAATAAATTTGTCATTCTCGGTATAAAGTCATTTAATTTCCTTTTTTATATACAGTTCTACCGAGTAAATAATGAACATTAATATATATATATATAGCTTGCTTTATTTATATTTATGGCCAAAGCGACTCAGGCAACGAGGCCAGTGTATTATGTATGTTAATTTCATGTGTTCTAATGGCCAGTTTGCATGCTTTGTGGGATGAAAAACCAAGCCATCTCTGTATGAGACTGGCTAACTCACCTTCAGATGAAAAGTCTTGATAAAGGTTCTTCAAGTCCTAGATGAGATTTGGACCCAGGTCTTTCCAACCAAAGGGCATCACTGAAACCGACTGAGCTATGCAGGTTCAGAAAGGATCAATAAGAAACCAATTGAGTTTACTTTTGCTAGCAATGAAATTAATAAGGTCATCAAAACACCAATGAAGAGCAGTTTAAAAGTCAGCATATTTAGGGTTGTAGAAATTGATATTCTGTACATTTGGAAGGTTTTGGTGATTTGTGCAGTTCGAGGTTTGTCAAATAAAAAAGGGTGCAGTGTACTTTCATTGATAAAATTGTGTATTTGATATATAATCAACTAGAAGGCTGCCCATATAAAAAAGGAAGAGAGTAAACAAAAGAACAGAGTTGTGCAGAATACTGCCATTAGTTGCGAAGTTAGAGGATAAAATCAGTCCACTATCACATATGACGTGCATCATTGTTTATTAAAAATTTACCCACTTCAGAACATGGACAGAGTGAAAGTGAACCACAGAATGTGACAACAAATAGCATTATCTCCAACTAACACGCATTAACGGTTGTATAGATCTGTTGTTTGGTTTTTTAACGTACTTGTTTGATGTTTGTAATACCAACAAATGAACTTGTTTTTTCATAATTTATTATAGTTTGTGCTTTAAACTGTTAGTTCTCTTTACCCCTGAAGATGTTAGTCTTACAACTAACAAAACTTGTCGGGTTATTTTTAGTAATTGTTTAGTTTTTTAAAAAACAGTTCTCTAATAAACATGTGGTCACAAAACCGGAATATTTCTATTAAAAATGTGAAACTATTATTTTAAATATTCTACAGTATCAACCAAAACTTTTATGGCATAAAAAAGTGAGGGAAAAAATATATAAAAATTACATAATTAAATACAAGAACATAATTCAGAATATTGTAGACAAAAATTCTACAATATAGTCATCTCTCACTACAGCAATAGAATGATGAACCAATGGAATGATGGATATTATAAAGAAAATTCATAGCAAACTATTCATTTGGTCTGGATGAGTTCACTGTAGTTAGAGTTGACTATATTCTAAAATTTGAAAGCCATTCACATGTTCCTTTATATTTCAGGCTCAAAAGCGTTCTGATATGGTTAAGTACCTTAGCTTTGTGTAAATTTCATTTCTGGTAATGATAAGGTAGTTAATCATGTTAATTAATGTATATGTAGTCCAGCTGGTTTGCATATGTTACAAAAGAAAAATGTATGCTTCCATTAGACAAAAATTCTATCACTAGCATTTTGAGACTGGCCAAGTCACCTTCATTTGAAAAGTTCATTGTATTATTCTACTTGAACAGAATATCAAATCTAATGTATAAATTATACTGGAACACATAATGTACCTTCAATGGGTGTACAAGACATTATGAAGTCAAAAATTCATGATTAGACTATCTAGTCAATAACTTCCTTCCAAATTGCTCTATCATAGAGATTTTATACAATATCATTTATATCATATCATATAAAAATCATAGATCATTTTTAGGTCTAGGATTATATTAGCTCTTGCATTTTGATCTAATGCACTACTAAGTGTCAACCAGCTATATCCTAGGCCTTTTTTTGTAACATTTTTTAATCCAGGCATTTGTTTTACAAATCTTTCATCTCTTTTATCTGTTCTAAGTACTATTCTAAAACAGATAAGTTCTTTTGTTTCAGCTAGTTCTGTTTACAAATTTTTTACCATCTGACCATAACAACATTACTGTACTATATATTTTCACATACAAAATTTGTCATTTTCACTAATGTTATTGCTCAACAGCTGAAATAACTTATTCTAAGTTTCCTTACAGAAAATGTAGTTGGCATTTTACATTTTACATGCCTATTTTCAATACCAAATATTTAAGAGCAACTAATGAATTTGACTAAAGATTCTTTGAAGACGTTTCAAATTTATTTAAAAGAATAATGTTACTACAAAGAGAAAATAAGTTTAATATTCTAAATGTGGTTAAGAATGAAACTGGGTTTTAATAGTCATTAATATATACAACTATTACAGCCTAGTTTCATTTTTAATAGCCATGTAGTTGTAAAATTATTTTGAAAAAAATTTCAAAAGTGGCATTTAACCTGATATTTGAATATTAGGTTTAATACCACTTTTCTTAATAATGAGGTCTATACAGATTATAACTGTGGAGACAGCAATAACCTTACCTTAGACCTGAATTTAGAATCAAAAACCATCCTCTTGTACATTCTTCAATCCTAATCATTAGGATTGAAGAATTTATATGTGCACCTCCATTCTTATAAGTTCATTAATTTGTTTAGGCATGAACTCTACCAATGTAGAACACATTTTTCTTACTTCTGCATCTTGAAACCATACTTTTATAATGGATTGCATTAAGTTATCCTTCATATTACAATTTAATTCTCCAAGTCTATTGCTTTAGCCCACAAATTTTCTATTGAATTAATGTCAAGAGAGTTATCTGGCCATTGAAGCAATTGGATGTTGCGATTTTTCAGGAACTCTTTCACTTTTTTTGAAGTGTGATACAGAGAGAGATCCTGTTGGAAGATGAGTTCTTTGTCTTTCTGGATCTGTGGGACCATTCTTTCCACCAATATGTTTATGTATTGTCACTTTTCATCATACCACCAACAGGCACAAGTGATCCTGGGCTGTCATGAGTAAAATAATCCAAGAACATCTTTTTAGCTGGGTATTCAGGTGCTTGTTGAAAGTGGGCAGAAGTCGTCTTCTCAGCTGCTTATTTCCAAACATAGGGTACTGGCTCTCATCTGAGAATATGACTTTCTTCCACTTCTCAACAGTCCAGTCTTCACTTTTGCCCACAGAGCCTCTTTTTCTGCATAGCCTTTGTGAACAGTTGTTCCTTTATTGGTCTGTGGGCAGTTCTCCCTGCTTCCAACAATCTTTGATGGACTGTCATGTCAGAAACATTAATCCCAATAGCTGCCAAGTCTCTACTTAAGTCTACAGCAGACAATCTTGGATTCATTTCACTTTTCCTGACTAGTAAACAATTTGGAGTAAGTGTAGCTTACCTTTTCCACCCTCATTTTCCTTTTTTGTTAGAAGAAAAGGTGCCTATCTCTCTCTAAACCTCTTTAAAATCGCATTAACAGTACCCAAACCAACACCAGACTCATTGGCAATTTGTCTTTGAGTCACAGATGTGTGCTGAGAAAGAATATATATCATTGAATACTTTCTTGGGGATATATCCATTTTATAGCTACACAAAATAAATAAAACACTATGAATATCAACTTGTTACACTATTAAAAACACGCAACCCTAATATTAAACATTGTAGTGACATTTAAAACACACAGCACTCAACCAAAATAGTGAACATCAATCAAAACCAAAATTATTGTGAACTAAAAACAAAAACTAAATTAAAACCAAAAACTTGACAAAAATTCAGCACGTTCAAATTAATTTGTTCGCTACTGTATCACTCATGTATAAATTCCATTTACAACATGCAGGTGTAGTATTCTTCCATGTTTTTTCTGATTTTATCATATACATTTCTGAGTCAACAGAGGCTAGAGGAAGTGATTCTTATTATATATTCCCATGATTTCTCAACTTTTTGCTATAAGGTAAATATAAAAAAAATAAAACACATCAGATAATACCTTTTATTCCCTGATAGGTGAGGCCATTTTAGCCATACCTAACTTTTGGAGAATGAAGGGGTGGTTCAATCTTCACCAGTAGCCAATCAAAGAAAGCTTTCCCAAGACTATCACTAATTAAAAATGGGATCCAATGAAGAGATGACTAACAAGTGCTACCATCTCATGGTTCCTAACTCTAACATAATATGTTATTGTTTGAAATAGTGTGGATTTTGTGGTTGATTTTCTTGAGTCGATGTGAAGCAAAACCTGAGTTTCTGGGAGAAAAAAAACTTGCTTGCCCATGCCATAGATTGACTAACTTGGGAACTGGTTGAAGAAAGGCCTATAAAATGTTCAAGTCAGTGACTGGAATCAAGATGTTTTTTGTGTGGCTAAGTCCTGTGGAGGCAAATGCCATTTCCACTGAGGTACACAGGCCTTAAGGGAAATATATGGTCTTAAAGCCTTAAGGGAAATTCTTATTCACCTGAAATAGTTCTTTACCAGTAATCCCGTCAAGAGTTTTTCCTTAGTCTTTTCTCAAGTATGGTAACATAAATCTCTCTCTCTCTCAAAATATTAAGTAAGGATATTTCTATAACTCTCAACATTTAATTTTCTTTTTTTATAAATCTCTACAAAGGAAGCTTTACTCCAGTCACCTGTGACTTGACTTTACAACCTAGTGTTCTGAATTATGGAATGTGGCCAGTGAATAGCTCTGATATCACTATATCTCACCATCCTGGACTATTATCTACTAATATATATTATTATTTTTTTTTTCTACTGCCCTTCCACATTATGGTTTAGTTGAATTACTCTGCAGTGAATGGTAGTATTGTCCTTTTACTCTCTATTATTATTATTATTATGGAGTCAGCAGACTTCTCGTGAGAGGTTCTTTCAAGAGACAATACATTTATCATACTGAATCTTAAAATCCTTAAAACTTCCAGATTCTGGTAATGCATTGCATTCACCCACAATTCTCCATGTAAAAAGTCTCCTCACACTCCTCTTCACCATACATTTACATAACTTCCAGGGATGACACCTGGCTATTCCCCTTTCACCTTCTACTCTTTTTTATAATCCTCTCACTAACTTAAATGTCTCTATTATATCACATCTTTTTCTGCTATCCAAACTCAACAATCCACATTCCTTTAACCTCTCTCTCTCTCTCTCTCTCCATAGCCAACATTCCGGAGCTCTGATATCGTCTTTGTCACTTACCTCCCCAATGTTTCTACATCAGAATGAAAATAAGGTGACCTAATCTGAGCATATTAGTCCAAGTGTGGTCTGACTAATGCTTTATAACAGTGGCAAAACCACCTCTTTACCCTTACATGTCAGTGTACTTCTTATTACAGCAGCAATACGACGTGCAGTTTTTGATACTTGTAACATGCACTTCAAACTTCAATCAACTGTCAACCACAATTATCAGATCCTGAATCTTATCCACTTCCTGTAGTGCAGTGCCATAAATATAGTACACAACCTTATATTTCTACACTCCAAAATGCAACACCTTGCACTTAATGAAATTGCAATTCCACTCATTTGTCCAAACATAAAGTCTATTTAAATTTTCCTGAAGGGAATTAACATCAGCAGTGCTACTTATGATTCTCCCCAACATCTCTCTCTCATCATCAGAAAACAACTGAAAATCCCCCACTCAATTCACAAGATATTTCATTTACAAACAAGTTAAACAGCAGGGCTCCAAGAACCCTGTGACATGCAACTTGTTACCCACCTTTTTTGAGACAGTGCTCCATCATACACAATTTGCTGGTATCATTCAGAGAGCCAATCACCAATCCATCTAACCAATATACTATCCTATAAAAGCAGCACTTCACAAACTGTGGGCTGCGGTCCCCTTGGGGGCCATTAGTTTTGCTGAAGGGACTGTGAAATAATGAAAATAAATTTAAAATGTTTTAAGACTAAGTATATATATTTTTTAATCTTAAAAGAAAAATATTTAATTTTTATTATTTATTTCTTTTTTGTTATTTTTTATAATTTAATGAAAAAATCACACATGGTGTTGATTCTCGATTGCTTCATGCGGATTTCAGCGCTTAATGAATATTAGTAAATATATGCTTATTCATATATGTTTCATTTCAAAGATATTGATAAGAAGCCCAAAAAAGCTTACAAGAGCAAAATCTTGTGCATATTTAAAACAGCTTAGTTTTTCACACTTTAAATTAATGCTTCATTGCTAGTGTACACAGGTGTGGGCGATGCACGGGAAATACACTTGGGGTGCAGGGCGACTGTGCTGATAGCACAGATCACATGCATCAGAACTATAAACACTGAGGATTCCCTTCTTCACGTAATTCACTAATTTCATCTTGTTAGTCTGTGGTGTGCTGGTATCAGTACATGGTGCTACTATTTGATCCATTCTAGTTAAAAATTTAACCCTAAGATGGATAAGTGGCTGATAAAAAAAAAACAATCCAGCGAACACTCAGCAGAAGCAGACTCACAAATGACAGGATCTCATATTTTACCAGAAAAGTCTACCTCGTTTTCAGCACCATGCGGTAAGAGGCAAAAAACGTCGTATGAAAAAATTCGAAAATACAATCCTTCTTATTTGAAATATGAGTTTGTACCACCATATAGTGATCCAAACAAATGTATGTGTGTAATCCGCAGGAAACAGTTATAAAATGATTGCATGCAACCCGGAAAAATTTGTTGCCATTTAGATACTGTTCATGGGGAATATAAGAGTAAGACAATTGAGATTTTTCAAAGAAAGGCTGAAGAATTAAAACGACAAACTAAATGTTTTTCAAAACTAAATTGAATGACAAATTAGTAAAAGCATCTTTTGAAATTGCTTTGTTAATTGTGAAAACAAAGAAACCTCATACAATAGTGAAGACCTCATCTTACCAACAGCAATAAAACTTTGCAAAACTATCCATGGTTCCAAAATATCAGAACCTTTAAAAAAAATTCCTGTGTCTAATAACACAATTAAAAGAAGAATTTGCATTTCCGATAATATCATGTCTATATTAATTTCATGAATCAAACAAAGTAATACATTTGCCATTCAACTTGATGAATCTATGGATAATACAAATGACACCAATTTAATGGTTTTTGTTAGATACCTCTATAATTTTCAAATTCATGAAGATCTACTGTTTTGCAGAAATCTTTCTGGTACAACCAAAGGAAAAGATACATTTGAAAAAGTGAATAATTTTTTTAAAGAATATGAACTTGATTGGCAAAAGTGCATTGGGAATTGCAGTGAGTGCTGCAGCCATCGCGGGGAGAATTTCAGGTTTTGCAGCAGAAGTAAAAAAAAAGTAAGAAAAAACTTAGTATTTTGACAAATGGAAGAATCGCTGAGTAAAATGTTATCAGAAGTTTCTACTATAGTTAATTGTATTAAACTTTGGATTCGACAACAAAAAGAATGTCCATCATTAGCAAATGCAGCCTTAAATATGCTAATTCCTTTTGTATCTACATACCTTTATGAAACAGCATTTTCATCGTTATTGGTAATTAATAATAAACACAGGTCCTGCTTATCAATGGAAGCAGTGGAAAGAAATCTAAGAACTACAGTTTCAAATATTTCACCTGATACTGACTTTTTGTGTAGCAGTATTGAAACACATCCATCACATTAAATTGTTATGGGGGGGGGGGATTGAGACAGTCTTCCAGTGCCTTCAAGCAGTGGTACTTGAAGCCAAATCCAACAAAAACTGTGTCCACAGTATTTCACCTGAACAATGCTGAGGCAAACCAACACCTCAACCTTTCTGTGGAAAAATGGTACAACACGAGCCTCACCCGAAATACCTTGGAGTGAGCCTGGACAGAAGCCTAACCTATAAAAGGCACATTACCAACCTATCCAATAAAATTAAAACAAGAAACAATATCATTTCAAGGCTTGCTGGAACAATCTGGGGTTGTGGTGCAGAAGTCCTAAGGTCGTCTGCACTAGCCCTCGCATTCTCTGCAGCAGAATATTGTGCCCCTGTCTGGGAAAGAAGTGCACACACTAACATTATAGACACCCAGCTAAACTCTATCACTACTCAGTAATTGTGCACATGATACGGAGAAGACAAGCCTCGATTAAAGAATTTAATAAAGCAATGAGCAACCCCGCTCCTGCCCCAAACTCTCATAAATCCACCTGGTCTTTGCTTAAAATCTAGAAAGCCTCTCTGGTCCATGGACAAACTCTCTTCAGCTGCCCTGCCATCAACACCTGACATGTGCAGAGAATTCTGGTCCAACAATCTCCCAAGAAACAGCTTCCTGGTAGAAGATCCCTGTGCTCTGCAGCCTGGTTTTGCTCTTCCTAGGAAGATTTGGTCATCAATCAACAGGATCAGAACTAACCAAGGCAAATGTGGCTACCTACTACATAAATGGGGGCTGTTAAACCACCCTTATTGTGATTGTTCTCCAGTGGCTCAAATGATTACTCATATTGTGTAAGACTGCCCAAGGCGCCAATTTCACAGTGGTGGTCTACAGGATATCCACAAGGTGACGGATGAGGCCTTGAATTGGCTTTCCAGACTGGACATGGACCTGTAGTTGTAATTACTTTTCCTTTTTTTAAAAAAGGAAGACTTAGAAAACAGTTTGTGCCTTTTATGTAATGAACTTTTACATGTTAAAATTTTCATCATTTGTTTCTGGATATTGTGATTGTACATTTCGCTTGCCAGTTTCACAAAGCCATATGTATAAATAAATAAGATAACTAAATAACTTTATTTTAAGCTTTCTTTAAGCTAACTTTCTTTTTTCATGAAAATTCCATAAAGAACACACAACACTTTATAAACAAAATTAAAAACATAACACTCAACAAAGACGACTTATTAGTCAGTTTCGACGTTTCTGCCCTTTTCACAAATGTCCCCATCAATGACACAATTCTCCTACTACAGAACAAATTTCCACCCGACATTACGGCCCTCTTTGCCCACGTACTACAGTCCAGTTACTTCATGTGGCAAAACAAATTTTACCTACAAAAAGAAGGTATAGCCATGGGCTCACCACTATCCCACTCCCTCAATTGCTAACTTCTACACAGAAACTTTTGAGCAAAGGGTTCTTGATTCCGCCACACTAAGATCGACAGTCTGGCTTAGATACGTTGACGACGTGTTCGCTATCTGGCTGCACGGGCGACAAACGCTAAACACATTCCTTAGCCACCTGAACAAACAACATGAATGCATACAATTTACAATCCACAACCAACCTCCCTCTTCATAAAAAGATTACTCTAAATCCATGACAATTCCCTACATCCGAGGCACCTCGGGAAAAAATCAACAAAATCCTAAAAAAATATCATTTGGACTACTATTTCGAAACTTTGAACATTTTTTTTTTAACCTAGATGGCGCCATATTAGGACTTTAGTCTTGTGTTGCACGCTGCAATTACTTATACTAGCCCCACTGTTACACCAGATTGTGATTGTCTTGCTTTCGTAACAAACTTTGTGTTGTGTGCTCTGAAGATGCTGGATATAATACCAGCAAAATATTAGCTTCTAAGTTAATAAATAGTTATTTTCTTATCCATCTGTGTTCATATCATACCGTGAAATCTATTACAACATGTCTGACGAACACATAAGCCTATCCAGGCGTATAAATATTCTTCACGGAGATAACATCATACATAAGGCATGACAATATGGTAAGTGGAAAGTAAAATTGGCACGGCAACTGAACAGGTTAGCCTTCTTAAAAAGGTGCTGAGCTACCAATTTGATACCAAACTGTATAAAAATTAGGGATAAATTTCACTCAGCCAAAGCCCAATGTATTTATAAAAGAGCGAGTTTAGCACTATTACGAGAACAGGTATACGCTACTCACCGAGAAATTTCAAAAATAAATTCCTCCATCAGTGTACTACGTGATATATTATCTGACATTTTGAACTTGGAGCTATGGGATATCTTGGATAAAATCTCTGACTCGACAGCCAATAAAGAATTTGCTAAAGTTAAAAACCGACACCGGAAAAAATTTGAAATCCTCCAGCAACGCAATGTTACACAGCGACCACAATTTCATCAAGATGGCGTCGTTGTGAACCTATCATCGACAACCTTATCCAAAGAGGCCACGAGTGCATTAAGTCTTGGACACAATTTTGCCGCTACTCCTACTCCCAAATAATGGCTTCCGTTGAACGCAGAATTTATGACTTGCCTCCAGCTCTAGCCAATAATATTAGGTTAGACGTGGCCAATATCCTTATCCATTCTAAGCCTCCCAAAAATAATATCCCACATAAAGAAATAATAGCTCTAAAAGAACTATGCAATAATAACCACATTACACCAAATCAGACAAAGGAAACGCCACTGTAGTAATGGATATAACAGAATATGAAAGCAAAATGCATGCACTGCTTCAAGACCAGTCTACATATCAAATCATAGATCAAGATCCCACCGACTCGCAAAAGAATAAGGTGGGCAAGTTATTGAACAAAGTCACTTCATGGCCAAAAGAAATTGTCAAAAAACTCAAACCCCTACACATTATTTTAGGAGCACCATATATTCTGGGTGTTTTAACCCAGAATATATGGTGCTCCTAAAATACACAAACAAGGTACACCTTTGCGTCCTATTGTAGATAGTATAAACAGTCCTATATATAAACTAGCTAACATTTAGCCAAATTATTAACCACTTACACAAACAATTCTCCCTCTTTTGTTAAAAATTCTACCCACCTAAAAAGTATTTTAGAAAACCACACCTTAAATAGTTCAGACCTAATGGTGAGTTTTGATATCACCTCATTATTCACTAATGTACCACTGATTGAAACACTTAACTTACTAAATTCACAATTTCCCCCAGATATATTTCAGCTATTTAAATTCAGAGTACAGGCAGGTTATTTTACATGGAAAGGGAAAATATATAAACAATTAGATGGGACAGCTATGGGTTCCCCCCTTTCTCCCCCTTTAGCCAACTTCTACATAGAACATCTGGAAAAATTAGCTATCAACACAACCACTCTCAAACCTATTCTCTGGCTATGCTATGTTGATGATGTTTGCTATTTGGCCACATGGCCCAGACACATTGAATACATTTTTAGTGCATCTAAATAGCCAGCACCCTAAAATCCACTTTACAATGGAACTAGAAGCCAATGACTGCTTGCCCTTCCTGGACACACTGATCACGTCTTCCAGAAGGTTCCTTATCATTTTCAGTATATAGAAAATCCACACATACAGGGAGATACTTACACAAACAATCACACCATCACCCTTCTCAACAATATGGTATCTTAAAAACACTAACCCATAGAGCTAGAGCAACCTGTTCCAATGACATTGCTCTCACTGCTGAACTTTCTCACCTACGTCAAACCTTCTTAACCAATGGTTATAATCCCCATAAGATAGATAACATACTAAATGCTACTCAGAAATCTCCTCTATCTACCACAAAAGACTACAACAAAATTATCACCATCCCATACATTAAAGGCACATCTGAAAGATATCTAGGGTACTTAACAAACACCAACTACGCACAGTATTCAAACCTTATGTAAAATTAGCAACTCTCATCCATTCACCTAAGGACAAATGCACTCCTTTATCACATCCAGGAGTCTATGAAGTTCCCTGTTCTTGGCATCAAGCCTACTACGGACAGACAGGAAGAACTGTGGATATCCGCCTCAGTGAACACAAAAAATATATTCGACACTTTCACTATGGCAAGTCAGGTCTGGCAGACCATGCTTTGGATACCCCTGCACACGGGATCAATTGGAAAGAAACAAAAGTAATGCACAGAAGCTTCTACAAGTCAGAGAGGTTGTTCCTGTAATCAACAGAAGCCTTAAAACATACTTCAAACCTTAACAAGTATGGCTGTATAAATCTACCAAAGATTTGGGAGACAGTCATCCTAAGACCAAATTAATATTTATTACTTTTATTTTATTTTTTAAAACTTTCTAAGACTATCATTTGGACTACTATTTCAAAACTTTTAATTTTTTTTTTTACCTAGATGGCGCCATATTAGGACTTCAGTCTTGTGTTGCACGCTGCAATTACTTATACTAGCCCCACTGTTACACCGGATTGTGGTTGTCTTGCTTTTGTAACAAACTTTGTGTTGTGTGCTCTGAAGATGCTGGATATAATACCAGCAAAATATTAGCTTCTAAGTTAATAAATAGTTATTTTCTTATCCATCTGTGTTCATATCATACCGTGAAATCTATTACAACATGTCTGACGAACACATAAGCCTATCTATGCGTATAAGTTGTTATTAAACTTCTTTTATTTTTTAAATTTTTACTTTGTTTATTACTAATTGTTTTATGTTTCATGTGTCATGTCAAATGTGTATGTAAGATGCTAAAAATGTAATATTTGCATTTGATTTTTTGCAATATTCACTGTGTATGTTTTGTATTGAATATAAATACAATAAATTATGTATAGTTTCTGGGAAAATTCCCATGCTACTCCTCTTAAACACTATTATCACAATAACGGCTATTAGTCATTACCGAAACGGTCCGCACCCGGTTAACCCCTTCCCCTGCCCCAGTTTCCACATAAGTAAACCCTTCTCCCCCCCCCACAAAATGCATCCCTAAACACAATAATATATATATATATATATATATATATATATATATATATATATATATATATATATATACATAACCTAGGTTTCCAAATTTATTTTCCCACGTCAAAACACACCCCCACGCTCCCTTCCTCCTCCCCCCCCTTTATAAACAACCTTAAGCAGGATCATGAAATTGGAAGACATCCTGGAATCAAAACAAGGTATGTACAAAAATTTTTATTCTGCTATAATATAATTCAAATGGGTTGGCTATGAATCAGACAATCTGAAAACCCGCTCTATAGACCAAAAAACTGACCTTTTTCTCAGACTTCTAATAAACAAAATGGTGATCCTAAGCTAACAGTCAAGTTTATCTCCCATTCTAAAGGCATGCCTATAGTGGGATTTGAACCTTACCAGCAGGGTAGAGAAACTGCAAACACATTCAACCTGCTTCTATTCATCCACTTTTATTCCACCAGCCTCTGTTCTCTGGAAGAGTCTTCCTCAAGAAGTATTCCCAAATAATTCTTCAAAAAACATCAGTAAACTTCTATCTCAGTCCTCATTTGCACCCCACACATGTGCTTATAGGTCCCTCAACCTCTCGTGTACGGGGTCAATATATATATATATATTAAAGAATAAATATTTAATGACTTAAACCGAAATAAAATATGAAGTTTTAATGAAAACGAGACAACTAGTTTCAGCCTTTTACAGCCTTCTTCAGGTAGAACACAGTAATAAAAAACTGAAGCTACAAAAAACTGAGAATTACAGGCAAAAAATGCAATACATAATTCACACAAAAACGTTGCATTTTTCAATTCGTTCTATCTAACGTGCTATTGTTTGTTGCATGCGTGCTTGCAGGTTCTCGGGTGCGCCAGTATTGAACAACTGCAGCATGGCTATCAGTAATGTTGTAACTCAAATTGTTGTCCAAATGTTCAGGATTAAGGAGGATTTCTCTGGACTCCACGATTTTCCTTTCAAACTCATCACTACAGCAAAAAATGTTTTTGGATTTATCCCAGCAAACTGAGTGACTCCGTAGATCATCATGAGGGTTATTAGAGAAAAGAACATGACTGGATAGGGCAGATGCATGTGATCTTTTATAGGAGATGTCTCTCTAATGCTCCTCTATACAAAGTTCAACAGATTTGTTGTCTGTCCAAAATAAGGAATATTACAATCGCACCACAACTTGTAAACACCTGGATATTTCAGGTTGTGATGAATAGGCTTCGGATGGCTTATAAGAAAACGGACTTTAGGGAGTATAATGAAAAACGTCCTGATGTTGTATTTTTTAAGGACTTTAGCCAATTTATTGGAGACTGAACTAATATAAGGCATTGAAATGCTACCTTTAAAATCAGTAGTTTCTGTAGTACACTGCCTGAGAGGATCCAAAAGAAATTTCTTAATCGTTTTTTCAGAATATCCATTTTGTTTAAAGATAAGAGAAAGGTGATTAATTTCTTTTTTGAGCTCATCTGGTTCATTTAAAAGAGAGCATGCTCTGTGTCCTAAGGTAGAAATAGTTCCGAGCTTTTGTGGTGGAAAGTGATGAGACTGACAGTGCAGATATCTGTTGGTATGAGTGGGTTTTCTGTATATAGAGATTTGAAATCTATCAGAGCATCGTATAAGAAATACATCCAGGAATGGAAGGCAGTTATTTCGTTCTAGTTCGGCAGTGAATTTTATATTAGAATGCTGGTTGTTAAGATCATGAAGAAAATCCATGAGAGATGTGTGTCTGTGACCCCGTATGATGAAAATGTCGTCAACATAACGTCTCCAAAGTTTCGGCTTAAGTGTTAAAGACTACATTTGAACTTCCTCACAATATTCACCTTTCTTTACGCTCTCTACACCCTCTTATACCATGCATTTATGGAGTTCCGAAGATCCACAAAGAAAATACTCCTCTTCGCCCAATTGTGGAAGGAATTGATGGTCCTACTTATAAGCTTCCGAAACATCTTGCAGAATACCTCAAGTGTTTCTCCAATAAATCTTCATCGTTCATCAAAAACACCACAGACTTTGTTTCTCATATCAAAAATATTTCAATCAGTGAAAATGATATCATGGCAAGTTTTGACATTATCTCATTATTTACTAACGTCCCCTACAGAGGAGGTATTAACATTACTAAAGGACAAATTGTCTAAAAAGATGTTTGCTTTATTAAAGCATTGTATTCAATCTGGCTACTTCAGATATAGGAACTCCATTTACAAACAAAGCCAAGGCCTAGCAATGGGCAACCCTTTATCCCCGATTCTAGCAAACATTTTCCTGGAATATTTTGAAACGAAAGCCATATCGTCCTTCTCACTTAAGCCGAAACTTTGGAGACGTTATGTCGATGTCTGACAGCTGCTTCAAACTCAGTGGTTTTCATCAAAGACCAGGTAGAAACCTAAGAGAGCAAAAACTCTCAGTACCAAGGAACTCGAAGCATTGGAGAGGTGTACAGATAGATAAATTTTCCGTAAGCAAACTCTCGGTCAGTATGTAAACTTTTATAGTTTCAATACAAAACTTTTATAGTTTCTGTATTCAGCTCTGAAATTATGTTGGATTTAATATCCACTTAATTTATATAATTTTGCATTGCTGAATTGAAGCCTTTTGGCTGTTTATTTTAGTAAATAAGATATTATTTTCTGTACCTTCTTCCCTGTGAATTTGTGCACATCGTTCGGCATAATTGCTGTTAATAATGACCAGTCATAGAAATCCAGCAGGTATTTCACATTATTATTAGCTTTTCCCTTTTCCTCCAAATTTTTTCAAACCATCTCAATATACTTGGCATTAATTGTCTACTCTACTCTACTGTTTAGATCTTTAACAAGATCCAGCTTTTCTCTTTTTTTCTTTATTCAGCTGCCCTCCCCAGTGACTCAAACAGTTTCTTTACTTTCTACTCACAAAAACTTCTATGAGACTAAAGGTAGGTGAATAATAATTTCACATAAATATATTAACCAGTCCAAAATTAGCCTACATCACTCTCTTAAAATTGCTTGCCATTTGAGAAGTGCAAGTCTCTGGAGATCAGTTAGTTTCAACATGGCCCTTTAATTAGAAAGACCTGGTTTTAAATTCTATCTATAATGCAAGGAACCTCTGTCAGGACTTTTCAATTGAAGGTGAATTAGTTTGTCTCATACAGAAGTGGCAGGGTTCTCCCTTCTGGAAACTTGGGTTTTTGTCCCAAATGCAATTGACAGCTATAATACACTATGCAGATAGGACCATCAGAACATTAATCAGGTTTCTATCCAAACCATAATAAGCAAGCGGATCTAATGATGATTGATTTCAAGTAGTTTAAAAGTTGACTGTTATCAATTTCTTCTAAAGATATGGAGAAAATGATGTGAGAAACTGGTCAGTAATTTCACAATAATGATTTGCTACTCTTCTTAGGAATGGGTTGAATATGGACTAATTTCAAGTTGCAGGATAGATAACAGAGGAATAGATAACAAAATGTAAGCATAGAAAAAGAATCATCTTTGGAACACAAGCCTTCAGAACAATTGAAGATATGTCATCAGAGACAGGAGAAAGCAAGGCATATTTTTATCAGTCATCAGAGAATTTTAATCACAGTTATCATCATGAAAAGGAGAGTAAGGAGATAACTTTTACGGTGATCCTAGGATAACAGGAGTATTTAATGTAAGTGTGACAATCTTGTTTTCCTAGTGTGAAAATTAATAACATAAGTGAAGGTGTCAGGATGCAAAAAAAAAGGTAAGGTGAACTGGTCATTTGTGCTGGACAAAACAAAGAATTGATTGTTTTGTCCAGCACAAATGACTTGAAAGGCAAAAAAATATTGTATGAGACAAGATATGACAGAATTATTAGAGTGAAAAAGAAAAGCAAGAGAGCAAATTAGTAAAGATCGTAAATGCCTCAATACACAGGTTGTGCAGAGGGGATGGTGTGCAGTTTGTAAACCGATGAGTTGAATTGGTGGAGGCACACCATAAAAAACACAAAGTTTATCATACCACTCCTTGAACTCATTCACCATTCGTGCTCTCACCACACGATCAGGCAATGCATTCCATGGTTCAACCACCCTCTATTCAAAGAAACCACTCCTCGCCCTCCTGCTCACAACTTCCTTTTGCAACTTTCAGGGATGGGCCTTTGTCCTCACTCCTTCCTCTGGTTCCACCAAATTAAAGAACTCCCCAGTGTCAACCCTGTGACTATCTCTCAACAGTTTAAATGTCTCAGTCATATCATCTCTCCTTCTTCTATCTACCAAACTTTGCAGTCCACATTTCGTAAGTCTATCATCACAGCTAACATTGTACAGCCTTGATATCATTTCTTTTATCCATATCTGCACTCTTTCCAAGGTTAATTTATTCCCTTCAAATCCCAGGGACCAGATCTGAGCACATTAATCTAGGTGTAGTCTGATCAGGGCTTCATATCTTTTATTCCTGATGGTCAGCATCATCAGTACTGTAGCAATTCTATGGGTTACTGTCACCACCTTTGCAACATGTCCCCGAAATTTCAGGTTTCTATCAATCATCATCCCAAGATGGTTCAGATGATGATTCATAGCCTGCTCTTTATACTCCTTCATGTAACTTATTATTACCATTATTCATCTTTAAATTAAAGATGCCAAGAGATTATATTCTTGGTTTCATCCTTTATCCAAATGTAAGCAAACACTATGTGGAAACAGTATATGTGGCTTTGAATTATGGGATACTAAGGCAACTGATGTGAAGTCATTAGCCCATATACAAATAGCCCAGTCATGAAGTTACTTATCACACAAACTTTGTTTGCTTACACTAGGATAAAGGATGAAACCAAGAATATAATCTCTTGGCATCTTTAATTATTATTATAAACATCATAAAAATCGCCTACTCCCTAAACAGGAAGAAAAAATCTTTTATTCCTGTTTAGGGAGTAGGCGAGACTGTTTTAGCCCTATCTAACTTTTTGGAGACTAAGTGGGCAGTTCGATCTCCACTGGTACCCAATCAGAGATAGCTGGCCCAAGGCTATCACTAATTAAGCGGCACGCAGTGAAGAGAAGGCTAACAAGTGCTGCCATCTTGGGGTTCCTAACCCTAACACAAGATTTTTTAATGTCTGAAAATAGTGTGGGTTTGACGGTTGATTTTCTTGAGTGTATGGAATGAAAAACCTGAGTTTCTGGGAGAAAAAAACTGCTTGCCCATGCCAGAGATTAACTAACTCTGGACCGGTCAAAAAAAGGCTTAAAAAATTTTCTCTAGTCGCCGACTAGATTTGAAACCAAGTCTTCCTTCAAGCAGTCAAGCACTGTGGTATGCAAACACCACTCCACTGAGCTACACAAGCTCATTAATATTATAACCAAGTGAAAAATCTTTTCAACATTATTCATCTTGTGCTGCCTCCAAAGTGTCTTCTTCCAGATTTCAGGCTTAATCCCTTCATTCATCCATCCATTTTAATTTACCTCATTCAGTCTTTTGACCTTCAGAATACATTCACACACTGATGCTGTTTCTTTGTAAGTTCCCAAGCAGCACTCATTTCCTTACTGCTCAATGCCTCAATTCCATGCTATAGCATCAAGCTGTCTCCTTAAGCTTGCCATAATCACCAGCCTTGTACTTCCATATATATACTTTCCTCACAGAAATCATCATGTGGCTAGCCATAATCTATGTGATCATTTCACGATCACTCTCACCAACTGGAGGGAAGTGCAAAACCTCACTCACAGTTATATACACTAATCAAATAATCAGATCCAAAACTCTCAATCCTTGAATGCTCTTCTTTACCATACTGCCTGTGATAGTTGTCTCTCAAGAACTCAAGAAATTCATTTTCCCTATTCCCAAATACTATCTAATACTATCAAATACAAATACTTCATTCCAATCTATCCATAATTAAAATCACCCATAATAATCACCCTTTCCTTGTTTACTAACTGAAGTTGCTTTATACATTTCTTTATCACCACCTTCAACATTCACTGGCCTATAGCAACATCCAACTAAATATCTCTTCCTGTCAACATCAAACCCCCACATCACACTGTCAAAAAATGAGGAGAAAAAAACAAATAAGCAAACTGGTACTCAAGTTAAAAAAAATTTATCAGTTATGTTATGTTGCAAGTAAAAAAAAAAAATGAATGTGGAAAAAAGGATAAGAATTTTTTCTTCTACTGAATGCAAATGGTATATAGTTGGCAGATATAGAAGAGACTGTTGAACTAATGGAGTGCTCATTGTTCTAAGAACTATCAAATGGTATATGCAACATGGAGCTCAATGTAATTCTACAGTGAATGAAGAAACTCAGGTATATAAGGAAGAGGCACTAGAACTGTTGGATTGCTTTTAGCTTTACTTTTCTCCAAATTTTCCAGAAATATTTCTATAATAGTATGCACAAATAGAATGAAAGATACTTATATAAACATTGCATTATTATTATTACCCAACCCAACAATATGGTATTCATTAAACACTGCTACATCAAGGCCAGTGCAATAAGTTCCACACAGCTTTTGTCAAGGAACTCAATATTATCTCTGCTGTACTTTACTCACTAATGGCTACTCAACAAAACTATTTTTAAATTGCATTTTTAGTGAAGACGGCCAATTAAATATGGAAATAAATAAACGACAAGATAAGCACGTATAGTGAGAAAACAGTTGAATAAATTTATATGAAATAAGAGAGAAGCCAAAAGACAAAACTAGCCGAATGCAAAATGGCATTCAAACCAATGCTAACATATGAATAACAGAGCATGTGATATCTTAATTGTGTCAGAGGTTACCACACACACCTTTAACCCAATTAAGATTTCATAAGATCTCACAAAGAATATACATCAGAAAAATGATGCTAATGATTAGTAACATTACAGAAAAGATTACAACTTACACGCTTTTCTTCATCAAGCGTTGGTGGGTGAGTGAGACGATGTACCATACGAGGAAGGGTAGCATCACGATTAACTACATTTTCTAAATAATCACACAAGACAGTCATTGCTTCTCCATCATCTTTACAGTGCATAAGGGCATCTTTGTTAGATTCAAGGACAGCTAATGCAACTTGGAAAACTACCTAGTAAAAAAATAAAATAAAGAAAAAATAATTATTGCAATGTTTTCCAGAAAATGATTTTGAAAAATTCTAAATTACAACATGCAGCAGTAATCATACTTCAGTTTTCTGGATTATGGATTTTCCCATAAGAATGATCCAGATTTCAGAATTTTGGCTTTTTTTTTTTTAATAACTAATCAATTATAACAGACAAACATTTATTCAGCAAGCTCCATAACCAGTTCAATTTAGTTCTTTCATGAAGGAACATCTCAACTTCCTCAACATTGGCAAAAAGTTGTCTACACTGGAACTACACTATCATCAAATCTGACTTGGGTAAGGGAGAAGCCTCATCTTGAGTCACATTCACACACATAATAACTTCTGCATATTCATACTAGTTTTTGACCATCTCTGATGGTCCACCATTCTTAAATTATCTGAAAGCAGAATATGCTCTTGAAATAAGAAATACACAAGTGGCCTGTTCCAAGCTAGGACAAAAAGTGCTGCATTATCAGGGGTGATACACTGCTTTTCTCTCTAGATTGGTGTAGACCCTTATCACCGATGGCCTGGGAGGCTGAGGAGACAGCATTTCTGCAATCCAACCAACAGGCCAGTGAATTTAAATAATCCCAGTAAAGTACAAATGCTTGTGAATGTATTTAGATGGTAGATCACGTTCGTTAATAAGTGTAAGACCATAACCCTGTATACTGAAGTTGTTAAGTAGCTTGAAAAGTGCCATATTTAATCTCTATAACAGGTACTCACTTTAGCATCCTTAGCCAATCAACCATCAACAATACTAACGTACTTTTTTTTTCTCAAACAAATTTTTTGATGAAAAGGTTGTTGTGAAGACTGGTGAGCAGTTGGTCTTACACTGGGCAATGAAATTCATCTCCCACCTAGAGACAATCACATACACCCATGCCAGCAGCGGGATTTTAACCCACGACCTGTTGATTAGAGTGGGTATGCTAACCACTTAGCCAATGATGCATTTAGTTAACTCCTAAATCAAATATATCATGTAACTTCACTGAATGAAAGGAGCCATCATCACTAAAAATTGTGCTAAAATATAACTAGCTGCTATTAAAGATACCAAGAAATTATATACTTGGTTTAATCCTTTATCTAAGTGTAAGCAAACAAGTTTGCACTTGAACTATTTTCAGGACTGGGGCAACTCATATAAAGAAGCTAAGATTTATATGAGTTGCCTCAGTATTGAAAATAGTTTAGGGGCAAACCTGTTTGATTATACCTGGATAAAAGATTAAACCAAGTATATAATTTCTTGGTATCTTTAATTTATAGTATAACCAAGTTGAAAAACTTCCAACTAGCTGAAATATTTTACTTGTTTTATAGGTTCTCCATTCAGTATGCAGTTGATGTTTTCAGTGGTCCTGCCTATTTTCATATTCTTTGTCCATTTATTGCTGATGTCATTCTGAATTTAATATGGCCAAATTAGGGAATTCAAAGTTCTTCTCAGACATCTTGTTCTCAACACTAAGAGGCTCTTTATTTAAAGTCTTTAAGCTGATTATAACATTACTTGATAAATTAATCATCAGGCAGATTATCGTAACATATTTTCCTGAATTCTCACTACATACAAATCGATAACTTGAATTTTGTGCATGCTATACCTTAACCGAGAGTTTTCTGTTGAATTGTAACCATCTTAACACTTGCTGATTAGAAAGGGATGTGCATTCACACAAAACTGAGCTACTAAACATCATATAATAATAACTATCATGGCTCATTGTGTACAATTTATGGAAACAAAAAACTCATGTTGGAGTAACTACTTTACTTACAATTAAGCAAATAACACTTGACATTTCAATCTCTATATTGAGGTCACATATGCACAGGACAAGCTATATAATACTAAAGTAAACTACATCTAAATGCTTAGTTAATCGTTTACACTAGCCTGACCTCTGAAGAAAAAATTTAAAAAAAAATATATATATACCTTCTTCTTCTTCTGCTGCTTCTTCCACTTAAGTGGGGACACTGTTGATGATGAGTCTCCTCCACATCCTCCTGTCTTGGGCTGTCACCGCATCCAAGTTCTTCATCCTCAAGTCCTTTTCTACCAGCTCCCTCCATCTCTTCTTTGGCCGCCCACGTTTCCTCCTTCCTTGCACATCCATCTGCATGATCCTTCTTCCCACACATTCATCCTCCCTCCTCATCACATGACCAAACCATCTCAACCTTGTCTCCTGTATCATCGCTCCTAAGTTTGTAACTTTCACTGTCCCCCTGACATAGTCATTTCTCAGATGATCCTTTCTGGTCACACCGCACATCCACCTAAGCATTCTCATCTCTGCTACTTCCATCCTGCTGATGTTATTTTTCATCAGGGCCACAGTTTCTATAGCATACGTCATAGCTTGCCTCACTACTGTCCTATAGATTTTGCCTTTCAGATTGATCAGCACTCTCTTATCGCATAACACTCCAGCCATCTCCCTCCAGTTCCTCCAACCCGCTCGTATCCTGCATCCCACTTCCTTCTCAGCTCCTCCATCTTCTTCCACTGTTGAACCTAAGTATCTAAAGTCCCTCACCTTCCTGATGACATTTCCTTCCAGCTCCAGATCTGTCTCCTGGCTGCTGCCCACTGTGCAACACATATACTCTGTCTTACTTCTGTTCAGTCTCATACCTCTCTCTTCCAGTACTTTTCTCCATCTTTCCAGTTTAGTTCCTGCTTCTTCTCTTGAATCTGTATACAACATTGTCCAAGGCGCATCTTCTCTCACCTCCTCCGTCACCACCTCCATCCCAATATTAAACAGAAACAGACTTAATGCTGACCCTTGATGCAAGCCAACTGTTACTTGAAAACTTTCTGTCTGTCCCAGACAGGTCCGAACACTTGTCTTCAACATTTCTGTACATCTCCTGCACCAACCTAACATATTTCTCTTGAAAAATTTTGTACATATATATTTTTTTAAAAAAATATATATGTACAAAAATAAATAATTACTTATTTAATTAACATAAATAAAATATTTTTATATACATAAGTATAATAATATACAGATGATTAAAAAAATTAAGTGGAACTTTATCAAACACGTCTCTAATGTCCTCTCCTCTTAAGGTTTTCTTGTGTTGGGGTTCTGCCATCATGTTCTGGATGCTATATCAGATGTAGATGGGTCCTCCAGATTCTTGAATTACTAATCCATCATTTTCATTGAGATTAGGATGATGTTTCAACATCTCACAAGCTTCCTTGAATTTTATTTCAAATCAGGTTTTGGTGCAGTGTAGGAACTTGGTACCTTTCCAGTTGATTCTGTGACATGTTTGAAGTGCATGTTCTGACAGGCCTGTTTTACCACAGTGAAGGAATTTAATGTGCCATTTTTGTTCATAATTTTTTGTTGGAATGGTGCATCCTGTTTCCCCTATGTAGGGTAGGCTGCAAGCGCACTGAATTTTGTAAACCCACAGGTGGGCAAGATAGCAAAGGGGATCTTTCGATGAACTGAGTATACTTTTTAATTTTGCAGGAGGTTTGAAAGTTGCCTTAATGTTGTATTTATGTACTGTTCTATCTATTTCTTTTTCCTGATATTCCCCTAATGTTTGATATGGTTATGGCATTCTTATAATCTTTTTTACTTTTCATGATATTATGGTGGAGGATCTCGTGAACTGTTTTTTTGTTGTAGCCATTTTTTATTAACATTTGGCTAATGATTTCAAATTCCTTCTTAAACAACTGGCCTTGAAAGAAAGAATAACTATCTAAGGTTTAGACAGCTATCAATAATTTGGTTTGAAACAGATTTGCCCTTAAAATATTGACATCATTTTGTAGAAATCCTATATAATTATTTATTGTCACAATAAAAACTCAAAAAATATAATATAAAAACAAAATTTGAAACCTTCAAGGTTTTTTTTTATTACATTTACGATCAGCATGAAATACATTATGGATGTTAGAGTATAAAATCAACTGCTGCAATTATACCAACAGCAGTTTATTTACAGCAAATGATAAGTACTACCAAAAACAAAGTCACATACTGCAATGGAATACTATTGTTACCTGATGGTATATCATAATTTACAGGTAAAGGATGATATCTATGAAATCTTTCTTTCTCCACAGTAAATTTAATCTGAGGAAAATTTCTGTAGGAAAATGATCAGGTCAGATTCTGAATAAGGACAAATGTATACAGCAGGAATTCCTACCAACTCCATATACTGCAAATCTACCTGCACTGCCACATACAGAAAAATCTCTGCTAAACATCTTTTGCAGAAAAATGGCATCATAAAAACACTTCTCAGAAGATCTCATCACTTGTTCCCCAAAAACCACATAATAACAGGAGTTCCATACTGGTATAGCCTTGAATCAGCAAACTGGATACATTCGCCACAACATTCAAAGATTCACTATAATTACATACCCCCCCACCTCTTTAACTCTGTTGAAAAAAGTGGTTTCAATTCTCTAATGTTAATGGCATGTTTGAGCATGTTACTAGAATTCTGAAGGTGTGACATGTCATCACTCTGTATAATAAATTTAGTTTAATCCTTTATCCAAGTGTGAGCAAACAAAGTTTGCGCCTGAAAGTATCTTCAGGACTGGGTTAAGGTGGTACACACCAGGGCAACTCGTTGCAAAGGTGGAGCAAGCTACCAACACTCCTATCCTAGTATCTCCTATAATGCAAAACACATCTCCTTGCAGATATGTCTATTGTTATGCATTAAGGGAAGGGCCACTACCCAGACCGGTTTCGACCTTTATTGAGGTCTCTTCAGTGGGAGCCAGGCCCAAGTCGAGATATCAGGCAGAAGCATTAGCAGGTCATCTCCATCTATAGGAATTGCCAATTGGTGTGCCACCCTTTTTTAATAAATTACTCTGGATTTAGAGAAAGATGTTGAAAGTTTATTTTCCACTTGGTTAGAGTATAATAAATTTAGTTTAATCCTTTATCCAAGTGTGAGCAAACAAAGTTTGCGCCTGAAAGTATCTTCAGGACTGGGTTAAGGTGGTACACACCAGGGCAACTCGTTGCAAAGGTGGAGCAAGCTACCAACACTCCTATCCTAGTATCTCCTATAATGCAAAACACATCTCCTTGCGGATATGTCTATTGTTATGCATTAAGGGAAGGGCCACTACCCAGACCGGTTTCGACCTTTATTGAGGTCTCTTCAGTGGGAGCCAGGCCCAAGTCGAGATATCAGGCAGAAGCATTAGCAGGTCATCTCCACCTATAGGAATTGCCAATTGGTGTGCCACCCTTTTTTAATAAATTACTCTGGATTTAGAGAAAGATGTTGAAAGTTTATTTTCCACTTGGTTAGAGTATAATAAATTTAGTTTAATCCTTTATCCAAGTGTGAGCAAACAAAGTTTGCGCCTGAAAGTATCTTCAGGACTGGGTTAAGGTGGTACACACCTATCCTGTAACAAATATTGGTAGTTTTAACTCAGTCAGTAAGGACAAATTCTGCCCTTTCTTCATACTGTGTGTGCTCATGCATATCAGGTTCTCTATAGGTGTCACTTATTTTGTTCAAACTGGCTATTGTGTTAAGATTTTTAGTGAACACCACAACTGCATAAACTATTATGAATAATGAATCATACATGCCTAGCTTGGTAAGGCTTCAATACTGAACATATGTTGTGGAAAGATGCTAAGTATCCATAAGAGACTTCTTGGTATTAATGCTTGTGTAAGAAGATTTCTGAAGCACAATTACACTGTCCTAATTTGAATTAGAATGATGGTTTATCATACGAAAACTGAGAAATTGTGACTGACAGTGACTATATTAGTTGTAGCAGGATTTTTCATTTCATTAGCAAGCTGACAAGAAGTTATGTTTATATTATTATTATTATTATTATTTTGTGTCTACTCTACAATTCTCCATTTGAAACATCTACACTAATGCTCACCACCACTAGTAATTTTTGTCTATAAATTGGTGTTTGTCGTAAAGCCAATTTGTCCATATGCGGAATGAAAAATCCGAGTTTCCGTGAGGAAAAAACCTACTACCTCCATATGAGAGCAGCTAACTCACCTTCAATTGAAAAATTCCATATAAAGATTCCTCCAGTCAAGAAAGGAATTGAACTTAGGCCTTTTCCAATTAAAAGCACAATGTACCATCATCTTCCAATTCTGATACCTATGGAGGTGGAATTGGAAGAACCTTTTATCCTTTACCCAAGTGTGAGCAAACAACAGTTTCCAGGTAAAGCAAATTTGTGACTTGTCCACTTGTATGTGGAAGCAGATGACCTCGCATCCAGTTTCTAGGAATGATCAAAAGGAGAAATACCTAGTTTGGCCCACAAAAGATTGTAAACCTATATTGCATTAGTAAAATGATTGGTCTAAGTTTTTTTTTCTTTTTTTATATAACCTGGATCTGCTAAAGACCAAAAACAGAGAAATTATGGACTCTACAACCATGTTATAAATAACTATTTTAATTTCCCGACGTTTCGCCCTTCATATTAAGGTCATCATCTGGAGCATATACATATAAACAGAGACAAGCTGAATTACATTTCACACAGTATGCTAAAGATACAATCATTTGATCAATGGTTATTCTACTGGCATGACTTTTAGTGAAAATAGAATATTAAAAAAATTTGATATTTGATATATTAATTTGATATAGTTTTTTAATTAATTAATTAATTAAAAAACTATATCAAAGCTATATTCTATTTAAGATAACATCAGAGAAACATTCTTTCATATAGATAGTTTTCTTACAGTAACAATGATGTCCTAATTTAACATGACAATTATTATATTTAAGATTCTGGATTAACTATGGTCCTATTTATAGTCAACTCTTAGGGAGAAAGGTTAAGTGGGTAGAATATGTGCCTTCGATATATTTGGGATTTTTAGACCATCATTATTGTTGAGATTAGGGTGGTTGATAAGAATCTCAAAGGCTTCCTTAAATTTATGTTCATAACATGTTTTGGTGTGTTGTTCTTCAACTTGTGGTCTGCCAAAAATCCCCCCCCCCCAATCATGTAGCGGCTACATGATTCGGATGCTCTACTGTTGCAGGGCGAGCGGGCTGCATACAACAATGTAACGTCCGAAGTATAAACAAAGTGTGCGGCCATCGAATGCCAGTATTGCATCAACTCACCTCTTGACGATCGTCATAAAAATTCTTTTAATTTTTGACGTGTCGTCATAAAAATTCTTTTATGACGACACGTCATAAAAACACTCGTCCGTATTGTTTTCTATTATTGTGTTGTGGTATTTCAGAAAACAAGTTATTTCTTTCATACAAATTGAAACCCTACAAAATGGAGACAAAAAAAAAAGTCAAATAGCAAAACCTTTTAACCTTCTTTTAGTAGAGGCAAGGACAATATTCAAGAGAAAAGTAGCGATGGTACCAAAAGCATGCCAAGTACTAGTGCTTCGAGTTTCGAAGAAACAAAGACAAAGAAATATGTTGATACTTCAGAATGTGCAATACAAACCAAAAAAAGAAAAAGAAACTTCGTTATGCGTTTCAACAAGGACTATTTAAAGCTTGGTTTCATTGTAGCTCCTGGCAGTGAACTACTGCCACAGCCTTTATCTGTAGTATGTTCTGAAATTCTGTTAAATGACACTATGAAACCTTCCAAACTTGTTCGTCATTTGCATTCGAAGAACAGAGATTTTATTGATAAGCCACTGGACTTTTTTCAAAGATTATGTGACCAGATGAAAACTCAGAAAAGTGAAATGAAAATTATGATAACTAGTGACAAGTCGCTGCTTCGAGCTTCTTATTTAGTTGCTCTTCAAATAGCTAAAACGAAAAAACCATTTACTATTGGTGAGGAGTTAGTAAAGACTTGCATCTCAGATGTCATACGAGAAATTTTGGGTCCTCAAGTCACTAAAAAACTGGAGGCTATATCGCTTTCAGACACCACCATTCAGAGGAGAATTATTGATATGGTCACCGATATTGAAAAGCAAGTTGTAGAGGGGATAAAGAAATCGAGATGTTTTGCGATTCAACTTGATGAATCAACTGACGTGAGTAATCATGCTATCCTACTTTGCTTCGTGAGGTATAGTGAAGATGAAGACTTAAGGGAAGAACTTCTTTGTTGCCTTGACTTACCTGGAAGGACCACTAGTTCAGAGATATTGAATGATCTTGACAGGTATTTTCAAGTGCAGGAGTAGTTGCTTCAAATGCGTGAGCAAATGCGGTGGAGTGTGTATGGACGGTGCTGCGAGCATGACTGGACGTTGCTCAGGGGTAGTTGTGAAAATAAAGGAAGTTGTGCACCCAGAAGATTTGTCCACTCACTGTATGATCCACCAGGAGCACCTAGCTGCAAAGAAGCTTTCTACTGAACTAAACACTGTGATGAATGAAGCGGTGAAGATCATTAATGAAATTTGTAGTCGAGCTATGAACTCCAGGTTGTTCATAACACTGTGTGAGAGTATGGACTCACACCATCAACATCTCCTTCTCCATGCAGAAGTGAGGTGGTTATTAAGAGGAAGGGTTCTTGCATGCCTTTTCGAACTGAGGGAAGAAGTAAAGTAGTCTTTGTGAGAGTGAAAATCTGACCTAGTAGAGCCTTTGTTGAATGAGGAATGGATGGCTAAGCATGCGTATATACTGGACATATTTGGCCTTCTTAACGAACTTAATATTTGTATTCAGGGGTCTTGTACAAATATTTTTACACTCAGAAATAAAATGGATGCGTTCAAAAAAAAGCTGGCTCTTTGGGATAGTTGCATACAAGAGGAAGATATAGAAATGTTTCCACTTTTGGGAGAATTTTTGATTGCTGCTAATGTCAAAAAGAAAGTCATAATCAACATAATAAGTCAACATTGAAAGGCATTAGCTGAAAACTTTAATAATTATTTCCCTGAAAATGAGAATCCTCGTAAAGGTAACCTCTGAATTAATAATCCCTTCTTGGAAGATATAAAATCATGCGCACTTGATCCTCGTGAAAAAGAAAAGCTGATCGAGTTCTCTTCTGATGTCACTCTGGTATCCAGACATAAAATGCAATCATTGTCTCAATTTTATATATATCACTCGAAAAAGAATATCCAACTCTGAGTTATAAAGCTATCAAATTACTGATCGTTTTTCGACTTCATATTTGTGTGAAAAGACTTTTTCAGCCATGTCAGTAATAAAAACCAAACAGAGAAATCGAATGGCTGTTACTGCAGCACTTCATCTCTCAGAAACAACGCTCCAGCCATGTATATCAAATTTTCTGACCTCTAAGCAGCAGCAGATGTTGCACTAGCTAAAAATTATAATTTTATAACATTGGATTTAATAAATAAAATACTATTCACATTGGTTTATGTTTTTGTCTTAGACGTCAGCCAGTCTGTGAAATATTTCTCCTATTTTCCCCAGTCCGGAGATGTAAAAAAGGTTGAAGAACGCTGATGTAAACAACTGGTGCTTTTCCAGTCAATTCTGTGTAAAGTGTTCAGAGCATGATCAGAAAGGCCAGCTTCATCATAGTTATTATATTAATGTGTCGTTTATGTTCCTTTTGTCTGATAGAAATTGTGCATCCTGTTTTCCCTATATAAGGCAGATTACAGGTGCAATAAATACGGTATACTCCAGGGTGAGCAAGCAGAGGGAGTGGGTCTTTAAATGAGTTGAGTAAGCGCTTTAATTTTCCAGGAGGCTTTAAGGTTGCATTTCTGCAGTATTCTGTTTATTTTATCTGATATGTCCCTTTAATGTATGGAATGGTTATAGTTTTATTGTAGTCTAGTTTATCTTTGTTTTTTAGTGAGGTCTTGTAGAGAATTTTGTTCATAGTGTTTTGGCTGTAACCACTTTTTAGAAAAGTATTGCTGATAACTTTAAATTTGTCTTTTAGAGTATGTTCATTGGAG
This sequence comes from Typopeltis vanoorti, assembly GCF_054136105.1. NCBI lineage: Eukaryota > Metazoa > Arthropoda > Arachnida > Uropygi > Thelyphonidae > Typopeltis > Typopeltis vanoorti. The sequence continues at coordinate 17,970,177 of NC_143551.1, forward strand.
CAAATCTTCAAAGCCCTGTTTTTTAGAGTATTTACACCTAGTTTTTGTGTTGGGTGGTAGTAGGAGTTTATGTGTATATATTGGCCAGTATGTGTTGATTTCCGGTAAACAGTGAAGGAAAGACTGCCAGAAGAAAGATGTGTGACAAGTGTATCTAGAAACGGAAGTGTGTTCAGCTTTTCAATTTCAGTTGTGAACTGTATGCGTTTGTGTTGTGTGTTTGTTTAGATGGCTGAGGAAAGTGTCTAATGTCTGGCGGCCATGGGGGCCAGATGGCAAAAACATCTTCAATCTCAGTTCACAACTGAGATTAAAAAGCTGAATACACTTCCGTTTCTAGATACAGTTGTCACACGTCTTCCTTCTGGTAGTCTTTCCTTCACTGATTACCAGAAACCAACACATATACTGGCCAATATATGCACATAAACTCCTACTACCACCCAACACAAAAACTACGTGTCATTAATACTCTAAAAAAACAATGCCTTGAAGATTTGCTCCAATGAACAAGCACTTAAAGATGAATTTAAAGTTATCAGCAATACTTTCCTAAAAAAGGTTACAGCCAAAATACTATCAACAAAATTCTTTACAAGACCTCACTAAAAAAAGATAAACTAGATTACAATAAAACTATAACCATTTCATATATTAAAGGGACATATCAGATAAAATAAACAGAATACTGCAGAAATGCAACCTTCAAGCCACTTTAAACCTCTTGCAAAATTAAAGAGCTTACTCAACTCATCTAAAGACCTACTCCGTATTTATTGCACCTGTAATCTACCATATATAGGGGAAACAGAATGCACAATTCCTATCAGACAAAAGGAACATAAATGACACATTAAATATAATAACTATGGTGAAGCTGGCCTTTCTGATCATGCCTTGAACACTTTACACAGAATTCATTGGAAAAGCACTAGTTGTTTACCTCACACCAAAACATGGTATGAACGTAAATTTAAGGAAGCCTGTGAGATTCTTATCAACCACCCTAATCTCAACAATAATGATGGCCTAAAAATCCCAAATATATGGAAGGTACATATTCTACCCACTTAACCTTTCTCCCTAAGAGTTAAATATAAATAGGACTATAATTAATCCATAATCTTAAATCTAATATAACAATTGCCATGTTAAATTAGGACATCATTGTTACTGTAAGAAAACTATCTGTATGAAAGAATGTTTTTCTGATGTTATCTTAAATAGAATATAGTTTGATGTAGTTTTTTAATTAATTTAATTAAGTATTTAATTAATTATTTAATTTTTTTTTTATCTTCTATTTTCACTAGAAGTCATGCCAGTAGAATAACCGTCGATCAAATCATTGTATCTTTAGCATACTGTGTGAAATGTAATTCAGCTTGTCTCTGTATATATGTATATGCTCCAGATAATGACCTTAATATGAAGATCGAAACGTCGGGAAATTAAAATAGTTATTTATAACATGGTTGTAGAGTCCATAAATTGTCTAAAATGAATGCTGATCACTGTGTAACACTAAAGGAAAAGGCCAAAAATGGAGCTTTTTCTAACACAGCAGTGGTTTTGCTGTAAATGATCAAATTCACCACTCACCTAAGGATATTTACAAACAACCATGCTATAGCAGGATTCTCACACCCTCTCTTTTTTTGTTAGTGGGCAGGTAAATTAACACTAGACCATCCAGGCCAGCAAATGTTTGCCTATCACAACAAACTGGGAAGGCAATAGTTAATAAAGGCAATGTCAAGATTTAAAGCATTTAAAGCATTCACAATGCTTTAAATCGTCTGGAAGTTTGAGCAAGGGTGATGGCCAACGTTTCAACATGACAAAGCATAAAATTATGCAGTGACATGAAACAACTATACGCTATATATCTACACAGATGGTATTATGCTGCAAAGAAATTAATAAGGCCTGGATTTAGGGATAATGACAGACAGAGAGTCCTCTTGACATATTGCAAAAGTGGGCGAAATAAGATCACTTGGATGTTGGAGAATATCAAGAATATTATAAAATAAAGGAGTTTATAGAATAGACAATAAAGAAAATTTCTAATATGTGACTGAACAGGCCAGAGCAAGGGATCACTCCTGGAAGTTGTGGTGTAATTAGCAAGAGTATAAGGACTAGATTTTTTTTTTTAGAGTGGTAAATCAGGGAGATAGTTGCCAGAGGCACTTGTGAATGCTTTATTGGTGAATGACTTCGAGGAGAGATATAATAGGGAGATTGAATAACCACTTTATTGGTGTATATCATACTAGAGTAAATGACGCTGTGCACTATATAGAAGAGAGGCAAGTATTAGGAGATTTGGAAGTGAACGAATTACAGGTGTATCAAGTGTTGATTGGGTTAGATGTTAATAAAGCTGTGGGAATGGATGACATCTCACCACGTATTTGTAAGGAATGTGCACAACAGTTAGTTATGCCCTTGATCTTGTTATTTAATGAAAGTCTTGCAATGGGTAGGGTTACTAAGGAGTGGAACAAAGACAAAACAGTACCTTTCACAAGCATGGTTCTAGGACAGAAGTTTCCAATTACAGACCAATCTGTATAACTGCAGTTGTAGTCAAGGTGTTGGAGAGATTGGTTAGGAATAGAATACCTTTGGTATTCTATTCCTAATCAATTTGGGTTGATGGACATGGGTTGATGGACATAGCATTCTTTATTAAAGAACGTAGGTCCACAGTAATAACTTTTAATTAATAAATAAGGTACACATATTTCATACTAAAACTAATAGTACATCTTCAGAACAGATAGGAATGGAATACAAGTAACGAATGTTCAGTGGATCACCTATTAAAATACATTGTTGTCGCAAGCTAGGAAATGAAAGAAATTAATAAATAATTAATATTTAAGATAATTCTTTTGTTTTGTTTTTTTAATGATTACATAAAATAAAAGTCTCCCAGATCTTCGAGAGAGAGAGAGAGAGAGACACAGTCATTTCGATTTAAATTCAGTCGGTGTAAAATAGCTTCACAATTTTCTTTAAAGAGGCATTCATATTTGAACCTGCAGCTATGAAGGAGAATAGCTTTATCCCACTGGATATTATGGGTAATGTTAATACTGTGTTGTGCTAGACCAGACTTCTGAGGTTTGTTGTAATCAATATAATATTGATGTTCTTTAATTCTTTTTTCCACAGAACGGCCAGTTGGTCCAAAATAAGAAACATTGCATTCACATGGTATTTGGTAAACGCCAGTCAAAGATAGAGATGACAGTTTATCTTTCGTAGAAGGCAATAAGGAAGAAATTTTGTTGATAGGAATATACGTGGGAATCAATTGGTACTTTTTTAAAATTCTACCTATAGGTTCTGAGATTCCTGGAATGTAGAGGATTGGAACTGCGAACGGTTTAAGAAACTTTGGTTTCTTCAACATAAGGTTCAATTATCTGTTGGATTTGATTAGGGTGGTAATTATTAGATTCCATTAACTTTTTAATGATGGAAAGTTCTTGTAATTTTTCTGGATAAGAGCAAACTTTATGTGCTCTATTAATTCGAGATTTAAGAATGTGCCAAATTTTTGAGATGTGTGGTGAGCAGACTTTTTATGAATATATCTGCCAGTAAATGTGGGCTTTCAAAAGACACTTGTAGATAAGGTACCAGAAGAAGTTTGAGTAAGCAGGATGTCCAAAAATGGTAAAGTACCAGAATTATATTGATTACAACAAACCTCAGAAGCCTGGTTTAGCACAACACAGTATTAACACTACCCATAATATCCAGTGGGATAAAGCTATTCTCCTTCATAGATGCAGGTTCAAATATGAATGGTTCTTTAAAGAAAGTTGTGAGGCTATTTTACACCGACCGAATTTAAATCAAAATGACTGTCTCTCTCTCTCTAACTGACACAAAAAAGACAAAAACTGGTGAGATCTTTCTAAGCAATAAATACAAAATGTTATATTCAGGCAATGACAATCAAGGAAAAACAAGGAGTAGCCATAGTATTCAACACAAAATACGAGGCTAATCTTCTTCAATGGCAGTCAGTCTCAAGTAGAGTAATGTGGGCAAATATGAGAATGGGAAACTGGACAATGAGACTTATTTGTGCCTATGGTCCCACAGAAGGTTCTACTAAGGTGGAAGTGGAGGAATTTTTTGAGGCTTTAGAAAAAGCAACTGACACAATGAAAAAGGAAAAGTTGGTCCTTGTTGGGGATCTAAATAGAAGAGTAGGAAATGATTGTGAGACATACAAAAATATTTTGGGAAAATTTGGAGAAAAGAGCAAAGCTAATAATAATGGCAAATATCTGTTGGATTTCTGCTCAGGACATCGACTGGTTATTACTAACACCATGTTCCAACATAAAAATGTGCACAAATTCACATGGAGAGAAGAGGCTAGGAATAAGAAAAGTCTCATTGACTATGTTATTGTTGATAGTGATGTTTTCTCCCTGGTGCAGGACACCAGAGTGTACAGAGGATTTGAAATTGGAAGTGATCACTATTTAGTCTTAAGCAGGATAAAATTGAATTTCATATTGAAAAGAATAACATGTAAGAAAGTTTTAAAGCGAATAAAAGTTGAGCAGCTCACAGATGTGAACTGTAGACTAACATACACAAAGATTATTGAAGAAAAAATGAAAGAGTTTGAGAACAGGAATCAAACCTTGGAGATTCAGTGGCAAGCCTTGAAGAAAGCCCTGACTAATTCAGCTAGAGAGGCATGTGGTAAAGTTGTCTGAAAAATTAGAACTCCATGGTGGACACAGGAAGTTAAAGAGGCAGTGAAGGAAAAGAAGAAAGCATATCAAAGTTCCTTGCAAATAAGTCAGCTTGTGCTCTTAGAGAACAGAGAGACAAATGTAAGAAAGCTAAACACTGTGTAAAACTAGCTAAACAAAAGTCATAGGAGGACTTTGGCAAGAATATAGAAAATAAATATCAAGAAGGTGGCAAAATATTCTGGAGGTTGTTGAAGAAGGTTAGGAATGGAGAAAGGAGTGCTGTAAAAGGAGTTAGAGATGATAAAGATGACATGAAAACGGGAGAAAAAGATATCCTTAAGTATGGAGTAATTACTTTGAAAAACTGCTAAATGAAACAAGCAGTGATGACAGCACAGTGGTAAAAAAACACTGACCAGGCATGCAGTCAGGAAAGCCATCAAAGGCTTGAAATGTGGAAAGGCAGCAGGAGTAGATGATATTCGACCAGAAATGCTGAAGTATGGTGGTATAAGAGTCTTGCAGTGGCTGCACTGCATAGTTCAGAAATCCTGGACAGAGGGTCGAATTCCCGATGATTGGAGTAGAGCTCTCATAGTACCCATGTATAAAAAGGGAAATAAAACTGAATGTGAGAATTACAGAGATATTTCCCTACTGAGTGTTCCTGGCAAGATCTATGCAAGTATACTTGAGAAACGGTTGAGAAGAATTGTGGAAGAAAAGCTTGGTGAAGAACAAGCTGGATTCAGGCCAAGTAGAGGCTGTCAGGATCAGATCTTCACTTTACGACAAATAGTCGAGAAAGCATGAGAATATAACAAAAACCTGTATTTAAGTTTTGTCGATCTGGAAAAGGCATATGACTAGGTGCCAAGAGAGAGAAGCTATTCAATACGCTACAGTTATATGGTGTCCATGGGGCATTATATCAAGCAATTCTTAGTCTTTATTTGAGTTGTAAGTCAGCAGTTAGAATTGAAGGAAGTACAGGAAGATGGTTTAATGTTAAATCTGGTGTGAGACAAGGATGTACATTATCCCCTCTGTTATTCATTATCTATATGGATCACATTATGAAGGAAATGGTATTAAACATGATATCAAAATTGGAGATGTTAATGTCAGCTCTTTGCTTTATGCGGATGATGTTATACTTCTAAATAAATCCGCTACAAGTCTGCAAGATTCTCTGACTAAACTGAATAACTGTTGTAATAGATATGGTATGAAGGTCAGCATTAAAAAGACAAAGACAATGAAAATAAGCAGAATCATTGAAAATATCAACTGTGTTGTGAATGGAGAACCTGTGGAACAAGTAAAACATTTCAGCTACTTAGGCACGATTTTTACTGAAGATGGTAAATTAAATATAGAAATAGACAACAGAATCAGCAAAGCTGGTATGGTGGGAAGTCAATTGAATAAATTCATATGGAATAAGAGAGAAATTAGTCAGAACACTAAATTAGCTGTATACAAGACAGTGTGCAAACCAGTTTTAACTTATGGATCTGAGAGCTGGTGTTGGATTCTGAATATATAGAGATTTGAGTAATTAATATTTGCTTCAGAATCCAACATGATCTTCCATCATATAAGCAAAACTTGTAAATATTATTTAATGTAAATCATTCGTTTATAAATTAATATTCATATAACTAACTTTAAGTTTTATTAAAATTTAATTATCTAATCAAAGATATGTATTAATAGTGAAATGACTCTGTATTAAAATGTTATTAAGTTTATTTTATTTATTGCTATGTTAATATTGTAAGAATTTGTATCCAACATTTTAACTGCGTATTAATTGAAGTGCATATATTCCTTATTTGTTCCTGTATGTAGAGATATAACGTTATGCAATGCCTCCGTTTCATTATATTTTGTTTTGGTTGTCAAGGAGATGTATATAAGATCGCTAGCACAAGTTTAGAACAGTGCGTGACAGAATAATTGAAGGGCTGGAAAGGATTTTAGTTGAAGAGAGCACGAGAATAATTTTGGTGGGAAGAAGGGATATATAAGCGAAGAACAGAGAAAATAATTGATTCGGATGGAATCGGAGGAGATCGATTCGGGGAATCAGAGTGTGATAACAGCGAGTCACTCAAGTAGCTAATTAAAGTTTACTAGTCGAGGAGCAAGTTAGCTAGTAAGTTGTAGAACAACAAATAAAGCAATGGAAGATAGCAAGGTGACAACTGGATGACTAGCTATACTTTAGTTGGCATTTAAATCCAGAACCGACTTTTCAGGGACACACGGAAGCTTGAAGCTTAGCACGGAATAACTAAGACAATAAGTAGAGGCAGCAAGGTTGAATTTAAACGATAGCTGTGTTAAGAGATATAGTGCCTAAAAGATTAATTAAATGCCGGAAGTATAGGCAATTGTGCGTAAAAACTTCAAGTTAAAGAATTACTTTGTGTTATCTTAGTTCAAGAGTTATTAGTAGAATACTGAATTGGTCACGTGATGTCAAAGATAGTACAAGCGTTTTGCTTCATGCAAGAACCTTTAACTATGTGAATCGCGACTATTAATTTATTCAGTTATTACTAAGAAGATTTGTTTTAATGAGTGCTGTTAATTGTTTTAAGTGAATACAGTTATAAAAGGTGTTCGTATATAAGTAGATGAACAAGGAAGATTACCGGTAAGAATTATCCAATCTTTGATACTCCTATGTGGAGATATGTGTGTGTTTCTTCCTAAAATATCCCTATATTAACAGTAACTTTTTGCGGAGATTAGCTGGAGTGTGGATTTAAGAGTGTATACTTGTGAAGTGTTACTGCCCTATTATTGTATTTGAAACTTAAGTAACTATGAGATATTAATGTAATTGATCACTAAGGAACTTTATGAAGGCTGTATTTCAGACAACAGATTAACAATTACCTGAGATAGTATGACTATATTATCAGATGAGCTAAAATGTTTATAATACCTTATTTAAACAAAAGTGTATAATTTGTAAGCCTATATTAAATTAAATGTTTGTTTTGTTGATCTAAGGAAGGAGTAGCCATAGTATTCAACACAAAATACAAGGCCCATCTTCTTGAATGACAGGCAGTGTCAAGTAGAGTGATTTGGGCAAATATCAAAATGGAGAACTGGACAATGAGACTTATTTGTGCCTATGGTTCCACGGAAGGTTCTACTAAGGTAGAAGTGGAGGAATTTTTTGATGTTTTAGAAAAAGCAACTGACACAATGAAAAATGAAAAGTTGGTACTTGTTGGGGATCTAAATAGCAGAGTAGGAAGTGATTGTCAGACACAGAAAAATGTTTTGGGAAAATTTGGAGAAAAGAGCAAAGCTAATAATAATGGCAAATACTTGTTGGATTTCTGCTCAGGACATGGACTGGTTATTACTAACACCATGTTCCAACATAAAAATGTGCACAAATTCACATGGAGAGAAGAGGCAAGGAATAAGAAAAGTCTCATTGACTATGTTATTGTTGATAGTGATGTTTTCTCAGTGGTGCAGGACACCAGAGTGTACAGAGGATTTGAAATTGGAAGTGATTACTATTTAGTCTTGAGCAGGATAAAATTGAATTTCATATTGAAAAGAATAACATGCAAGAAAGTTTGAAAGCGAATAAAAGTTGAACAGCTCTCAGATGTGAACTGTAGACTAACATACACAAAGATTATTGAAGAAAAAATGAAAGAGTTTGAGAGCAGGAATCAAACTTTGGAGATTCAGTGGCAAGCCTTGAAGAAAGCCCTGACTGATTCAGCTAGAGAGGCATGTGGTAAAGTTGTCTGAAAAATTAGAACTCCATGATGAACACAGGAAGTTAAAGAGGCAGTGAAGGAAAAGAAGAAAGCACATCAAAAGTTCCTTGCAAATAAGTCAGCTTGTGCTCTTAGAGAATTCAGAGACAAATGTAAGAAAGCTAAACAGTGTGTATAAAACTAGCTAAACAAAAGTCATGGGAGGACTTTGGCAAGAACATAGAAAATAAATATCAAGAAGGTGGCAAAATATTCTGTGCCTTAGACGATAGAAATATAAGATCTGGTAATGTTGGAGTCTTGACATGTAACAGACTGATCTGGAGGAAAATTGTAGATAGGAAGTTAGTAATGATGTAAATTTTTCATGTAGTACCATCATATCCTATACACACCTTGAGGGTACATGGCTGGAATTTGATGATGATGAGGTTGTATTTTGCCTGAATCTCTTTTACTGCACTGTTCATAAAATATTCGAAACAAAGCGGGTGAATTATATAAGATTATATAATTCATTACATTATATAAGATTACATTTTTATATTATATAAAAATGTGCACAAATTCATATGGAGAGAAGAGGCAAGGAATAAGAAAAGTCTCATTGACTATGTTATTGTTGATAGTGATGTTTTCTCCCTGGTGCAGGACACCAGAGTGTACAGAGGATTTGAAATTGGAAGTGATCACTATTTAGTCTTGAGCAGGATAAAACTGAATTTCATATTGAAAAGAATAACATGCAAGAAAGTTTTAAAGTGAAAGTTTTAAACTCGGCCTGTATACATAATAATAACATAACATATTAAGGGGAAATAGTTGAGAGTTGGTTTTACTTCAATTCTCGGACTAATTTAGATATAGAGTGGTGCAGTCAATAAATACAAATTTTCTCTATATTTAGATTAGAAATCAACTAGCAACTTATTTTTTGTTTAAGAACATCGTAGTGACAAATTGACGGTTCCAAAGTAGAGGTTAAGACGAAATAGGATCCAACACTGGGTCAGAAGTAAAACACTTGACCAAAGACTAGATACCGCAGCTATCAGAGTCCTGAGAAAGATTATAGGCGTGAACAGATGGCAATATCATATTAAAAATGAGGATATGAGGAAAGAACTTGACATTGTCGGCATCCAGGAATGGGTTAGCAGAGCTAATCTCAGGTGGTATAGTCACTTAAACAGAATGGGTAAAGAAAGATTAGCAAAACAAGTGTTCTCTGCCAGGTTGGCAGCAAGGCGACCCAGAGGAAGACCAAGATATAGGTGGATTGATACAGTACAAAGTGCCTTAGACGATAGAAATATAAGATCTGATAATGTTGGAGTCTTGACAAGTAAGAGACTGATTTGGAGGAAAATTGTAGATAGGAAGTTAGTAATGATGTAATTTTTTTCATGTAGTAGTATCATATACTGTACACCCCTTGAGGGTACATGACAGGAATTTGATGATGATGATGATGAATCATTAAAAAAAAAAAAACTATTATCTTAAATATTAATTATTTATTAATTTTTTTCATTTCCTAGCTCGTGACAACAATGTATTTTAATAGGTGATCCACCGAATGTTTGTTACTTGTATTCCATTCCTGTTTGTAACACTGAAGATGTACTATTAGTTTTAGTATGAAATATCTGTACCTTATTTATTAATTAAAAGTTATTACTATGGACCTACGTGTTCTTTAATAATTATACTATGCCACAGGTACCTCTAAAAATAAAAATAGCCTTCTTTATGATGGTCAGCATGGATTTGTAAAGGGTAGGGTCTGTTTAAGCAATTTACTTGCATTTTATGATAAGGTAACAAGTGTGTTAGTTAGGGAGAATCACATAATATTCTTGGACTTTTCAAAAGCATTTGATTGATCACCACTTAATAAGTTAGTGTACAAGCTGCAGAGGATGGGAATGGATAGATAGATTGGTGATTGCGCTCTCTTAATGATACCAGCAAGTTGTGTATGATGGAGAGTGTCTCAAAAACAGGAGGATAACCAGTGGTGAGTCACAGTGTTCTGTTCTTGGAGCCCTGCTGTTTAACTTGTTTGCAAATTATATATCACGTGGACTGACTGACTTGGAATATTCAGCTGTTTGCTGATGATGCAAAGTTGGGGAGAATTATAAGTATCATGGCTGATGTTAATTCCCTTCAGGAAGAAATGAATACACTTTTGACTTGGGCAAAGGAATGGGGTTGCAGTTTTAATATCAGTAAGTGCAAGGTATTGCATTTTGGAGTGCAGAAATAAAAATCTCTATACCATATTGATGGCACTGTACTGCAAGAAGTGGATGAGATTCAAGATTTGGGAGTGATGGTTGACAGTAGACTGAAATTTAGAGGTATATTGCAAGTATTTCAAAAACTGCATGTCACATTGCTGCTATGATAAAGAAGTACACTGACATGAAAGGATAAAGAGGTGGTCTTGCCACTGTATAAAGCAGTTAAACCACACTTGGACTAATGTGCTCAGATTTGGTCACCTTGTTTTCATTATGATGTGGAAACATTGGAGAGTCTCCAGAGACAAGTGAATAAGACAATATCAGTGCTCAGGAATGCAGAGTTTTATGGACAGGAGGAAAAGAGGTGACATGATAGAGATGCTTAAGTTAGTGAGGAGATTTTATCCAATTAATCCAGAGGGGATTATAAAAAAGTAGAAGGTGAGAGAAGAAAAACCAAAAGCCATCCCTGGAATTTATATAAGAGTGTGGTGAAGAAGGGTGTGAGAAGTAGATTTTTTACATGGAGAATTGTCCGTAAATGGAACGCATTACTAGAATACGTTGTTAATGTAGAGAGTGTTGAGGATTTTAAGCTTCAGTATAATAAAAATGTTGTCAGTTGAATGAACCTCTCATGATGAGTCTGCCGAATCCATGGAGGGTGTAATAATAATAATGAGCATTGTACAATAATGGTTAATGTGAACCTACCATAGTTAGTCTTGGGACTCCATTGAGGTGCCAGTGTGATGATAATATATTTTATCTATGTTTCAGACAAATTATATTGCATTGTATTTCAGAGACATATTGAAGTGAAAATGTGATCCTAACAATCACTATTTGGCCTGGAAACTCAGCTTGTTCTCCAAATTCCCCTTCCACAATTTATCTTAGCCTTTACTCAGGCATACTTCCATAAATCTTACCTGGAACACTCAGAAGGGGATTCATCTATAGGTTTTATTTCCCTTTTCATAAATGGACACTTTGATCATCCAGTATTTAACCACCTTACCGGCCGTTATGGATCAAATACGCATCCGCATACGCTTCGTATCCATCATATATTTCATTGTTATAACAATGGTATTACAATTTTAATAAGTACTTCGCATCCATGATAAAGTGAACGTCTATAGACGTCTTGGCCGGTAGCGTGGTTAACCCAGTCCTTCTGAATTAGGTAGTGTAGTCACTGTAAAACTTTCTAACCTCCATATTCAAGCAGTTCTGGTCAAATAGCATTTCAGGTTTTTTGATTGCTTTTTTCCCTACCTCAGGAATTGATATGTAATCCTGATTGCATTCCTCTTGAATATTTTCTAATGTGCTGTCACTGTTTCATTTAGCAATTTTTCGAAGTTTTTTTATCTTCAGTGTTTTTGTCACCTTAGTCATCTGATTCCTTTTACATTATTCTTTCTTCCATTCCTAAGCTTTTTCTAGGCCTCTGCAATATTTTGCCACCTTCCTAATATTTATTTTCAATGTTCATACCAAGTCTTCCCATGACTTTTGTTTAGCTAGTTTCACACATTGTTTACATTTTAAAGCTTTATTTATTTATTTATTTTTTACATCTTTCTTATTTTTCTCTATACTCTCCAAGAGAGCAAGCTGACTTACCAACTCTCAATATGCTTTTTTTTTTCTTTTTCATTACTGCCTCTGCAACTTTCAGAGTCCACCATGTAGTTCTGAATTTTCTTTCCTTCAGACAACCTCACCACATGCTTCTTTCTCTGGCTGAATCAATATTTACTTCAGGGTCTGCCAAGGATCTGGTTTTTATTTTCAAACTCTTTAATTTTTTTTTTGAATGGTATTTGTGTATACATCTGTAGTTCACCTCTGAAAGCTGATCAACTTTGATTCATTTTAAAACTTTCTTAGACACTTCTCATTTTAAATATGATATTCAATTTTATCCTGCTCAAAATTATTGATCATATACCCAATTTCTAAGGATGACCTCTTGATCTGCTCCCACTAGCCAAGTGCTGAAATATTTCCTCTGTATTAAACCTACAAAATCCTTTAAGTGATTTAAATGTTTCTATTATATTCCCCTCTTTTTGCCTATTAAACTACTTTTACAACCCACAAATCCTCAATCTATCCTCATAGGGAGCATTGCACAGGCCACTCGCCATCTTTGTCACTCACCTCTGTATCCTCTCTGCCACTTTCTCATCCCAAAGAAACTCCAAGATGTGAGTACGGTAATCCAAATGTGGTCATATCAAAGTTTTATAAAGGGAAATGATAACTCCCTTATCTCTGTTTGTTAGCATGTTCTTCAATAACCAAACAATCCTATGAGCTAACTTGGCTTCCTTAACAATATACTCTCTAATCTTGAACTCATGAAAGAGAATCTAATGCTATCTCCAAATCCCTGAATTCAATTTCCTGGAGTACAGTTCCTCCAATGTGGTACATAGTTTGTGAATCTCTGTATCCAAATATGCATAACTTTACATTTTTCCACATTAAATTGGCAATACATTATGTGTAGCCCATACTGTCAACCTATTTAGAACATCCTGTAAGCTCTCCATATCACGAGTAACTATTACTCTACTCAACTTTGCATCATCAGCAAACAACTGAATATATATAACGTTTCAAATTATTTCCTATATCATTTATGTACAAATTAAATAGCAGTGGCCCAAACACAGAGCCTTGCAGCACACTACTTGTCATCTGCTTTCTCCTGGATTCTGCTCCTCCACATAATACTTTTTGGTGTCTGCCTATCATCCACCCTTATATCCATATCATCATTTTCATATCCAGCCCAATTTGTTTCCGTTTGAGAAACAGAGCTCCATTTTGCAAAGGCATTTGATATCTTATCAAATGCCTTTGCAAAATACAGCAGTATGATCATGTATCCATTCCCTTTATCCAAGCGGCACTCTATTATAACAAAGCTAGTAAATTATACTGATTGGTATACAATTTGTTTTCTACCACAGCCTAAGATCTTTCTTTATGGAAAGGAATTATTTTGCCCTCCTTCTGGCAGTCTCCCTTGGGACTTCGCCAGAGCTCAGACTTAAATTAAACAGCCTAGTCAAAGACATTGCCAGTTCCCTAGCACATTTCTGCAAAACACATGCTGATATGCTGTCTAATCCCACAGCAGTATTTGCACTGATATTCTGCAATATCCTAAGTATCTCCAATTCATCAACTTCTGTTTTCACATCAGTCACACCTCTGTCAGAGCAATATCCTCACTAGGATGATATACTTGGATAAAGAAAATGGCTAAACAATGATTTTGCTGGATTTTGTAAAGGCATTTGACAGAATACCGCATGGAACTATGTTACACAAATTAGAACAAATGGGAAGCAAAACAATGTTTTGCACGTGAAAGATATTCAATGCCTGAGCTACTTTTATATAGAGGCTAATGACTTCACATCACTTGCATTAGTATCTATCCCATAATGCACAGCACACCCACTTTGGGACATGTAAAATGCTATGCATAATAGAAAGGGCCACTACACAGACCAATTTTGACCTTTATTGAGGTCTCGTCAGTGGGAACAAGACCAAGGAGAGATACCAAGATAGAAGTAATGCAGAAGTCATATACATCTCATATACAAGTAGCCAAAATGTGCTCGACATTATTAATAAAAATCTCTAGATGAGAGAAAGATGTTGAAAGTTTCTTAGCTTGCTTGGGTTTATTATACATTAAAGATATGACACTGGTTAAGTAGATAAGAGGATGGCTGCTGGAGAGATATCAAAAAGTAATATATGGCAGAATCCATGCAAAAACAGGTGACTAGTGGTGTGCCACAAGATTCAGCGCTGGGACCATTGCTGTGTAATTTGCATAAATGATATAGGAAATAACCTAAAAAGAAATATTCAGTTGTTTGATGACAATGCAAAATTAAGTAGAGTAATAGTTAATCAAGGTGATGTGGAGAGCTTGCAGGACAATTTGAATAGTTGTCAGTATGGGCAAAAAATAACAGGTGTCAGTTTAATGTCACGAAATGTAAATTTATGCATTTTGGGATAAACAGATTACAAGCTGTGTATCACTCTGATGGCACTGTACTCCGGGAAATGGATGGAGTTACAGATTTAGATGGTGGTGGTAGATAGTTAAAGTTTAGAGGACATATTGCTAACGTTGTTATGGTAGCTCATAAGATTACCTGGCTATTGAAGAACTCATTAGCAAGTACAGATAAAGAAGTTGTTATGTCTCTTTATAAGGCGTTGATACATCCACATTTGGATTACTGTGCTCAAGCTGGACTCTTGGGTTTCTTGGGGATGAGGAAGTGGTAGAGAAGATTCAGAGCTGAGTGACCAAGATGGTAAGTGGTTGTGGAATGTTCCCTATGAGGATAGATTGAGCATGTGTGGATTGCAGAAGTTAGTTGAAAGGAGAAAAAGAGGAGATATGATAGAAACATTTAAATTACCTTAAAGGGTTTTATACAATTGATATAGGGGAAATGTCTCAGCACTTGGCTTGAGGGGTCAGAACAATGGCTCATCCCTGGAAGTTAAAAAGGTGTGGTTAGTAGGAGGTGTGAGGACTAGATATTTTGCTTGGAGAGTTGTGAATGAGTGGAATGGTTTGCCAAAGTCAGTTGTGAGTGTTTTGCCTGTTAACGAATTCAAGAAGAGGTCTCCCACGATGAGTCTTCAGACTACACAGAGGTGCTCATATAATAATAATAATACCACTGCAAAGTGGTCACCCGGCAACTTAACTATTTCATCTGTCTCAGTCACCTCTCTACCATCAGCACTCATTAAATTTATACTTCCATAGTCATTCTTCCTACTTGCCACATTATGAAAGACCCCTTTGTGATTTTCTTTATACTAATTGGCTAATTTCTTCTCATAATCTGATTTGCATGCTGGTCAACTTTCTTGTCTGATCTTTGCACCATTTGTTTATAAGCTTGCTGATTAACTTTCTCCTTATATACCCTTCACAACATTTCCCCCCCCCCCCCCAGCTCATGCCTAATGATACTAACAAATTCATCTAACTCCTACCTGATTACCCTCCTGACCTTGGATATATAGTATGATACTGCTCCTTCCAGGTACTCTTGATTATTCCCCATGCACTCTGAACATCCATTCCTTGCAGATTTTTATGCCATGGCACTGCTTAAAGCTGCCTACTAAGCTTGTTATAATGACCTGCCTTGTAGTTCCACATGTCCTTTCTTAACTGAAATTTCCACGATTCACTACCTCTGATGTTAAGAATGCATGATCAGTGTTCCCAATTGGAGGCAACATAGCCACTTTAGTCAGATAGATCATCTGATCCCATAACCAGATCCAACACTCTCATACCCAGAGTCCCTCCATCATATACTACTTCAAGTAATTATCTTGCAGTATGCATAGAAATTCCATTTCTTTCCTACCTAGTGATCTTTCCTCCCAGTCTGTTTCCAAAGTTTAAGTCTCCCATAATTATTACTCAATCTGCATTCACTGTACTACTCTGCTGATGGATTTCTTCCACATCATCCCTGCCCTCTTCCACAGCCTATTGCAGCAACCAATTTTATATTTTGTCCTACTGGCCTCAATCTCACACCAGACTGCATTAAAAGAACTGCCACCTGCCCTATTGACTCCTGCCCTTATTGGCTTCAATTCATCTGCTATTGTTAGCAGTACCATCCTCTCTACTCTAACCTCCCTGAAAATACTAAGCATTCTGTCCCCAAAGCTATGTCATCTGATGTTAGCCAAATCTCACTAATGCCTGTAACTTTTGGCAAGGTTGCACTGACCAATCTAAAAAACTCCTCCCTGTTATTTTTGCATACTTTTAGCATTAGTATACATAAACTGTAGCATCCTTTTAGCTCCTCCTCCCAACCATTTTTTATACTTCGTATTGACCAACCCATTCAATTTTCTTGCTTGAGAGATTATATTCCACAATTTTGGTCATTCTCAAAGTCAATTACCTCGTGGGTGCCCATGCACATATGCTCTCTAGATGCCTAAGTCTGAATCCATTCAAGTGCAGTTTATCAGCATTATACCAATCCTTCTGTCCATCAAACTCAGACTACAGATCCACAAACTCTACATAATTCATTATGCACAATCTGCATATCGATTCATTACTATCATTGCAATCCATCTTAGTTCGCCTCTACCAAAGCATACCTCCAGTATACTTGCAAACTTCATCATCTTGCTCATCTTTTCACTTCTTCCAATAACACTTTCACATCCTCCCTCATACAGTACTTCTCACTCTCAGGTCAATGGTGCCAGCCAAAACAGCATCTCTAATAATATTAATTTTTGCACCAGGGAAACAATATTTTGTTGCATTTTTTCAAAGTACTCCCTCTTATTGTAGGTTCACCAAAAAATATTAATTACAACCTTCTCCGCTTTCATTTATTCATATGATCTTTTTTACCTCAGATTGCATGCTTTTTTCTCTTCTTATTTCAACTAATCTCTTGATGTTTCTGTAGCCTGTCAATCTCTCACTGTCTCCTGTGAAGGATTACATGTAAGCAAGTTCTTTCCTTATTTGGATCTTCCACATTCTCCTGATTACTTTCAGTATTGACAGCAGTACTGACTGCACTTTCAATATTATCACTGATATTAACATTTTCTGGTTTTCTATCAATACTTACTACTCTACTATCATTTAATTTATTTTCTCTGCAATTATGCTTAGAACTCAGTCACCAGTTTTGCTCTCCTTCCTTTCAACTTTTGTGACAAGTACATCTCACAAATTCTATACTGAACTTGCTACAAGTATCTCTTATCCAGAGTATTATAATATAGAGATAACACCATTTTGTTACTTATATATGGATGACTCCTGCCACGGATTTAACTTTTAATACCTCATCAGGTCTAGCTTCTACTGGTGAGAAGATGATGTCAGAACCAGACTGAGCAGTGATCCTTCTCATACGTATGGCAATATACACTTCCAAAATTAAGTGTGTTGTGCATTTTTGGATATATAATACACAGCACACACTTACATATAATGCAAAGTCTATTGCCTCTATATAAAATTTGGCAACCTGTTAAGCTATTTCATAAAAAAAAAAAAAAAAAAAAAAAAAAAAAAACTTTTGTTTGCATACATCTCGATGAAGCATTAAAAGAAAAGAATATAATTTCTGGTCAAACTGGTTTCTTTAACTATTATGTAACAACACTCGGAAATTTTTTTTGTAAGAATACACAAACAAGCATCAATCTTTCAGCTCGTGAACTTTGTTTGTTTTTAGAAAAATGAACTGAAAGTTCATTTTTCTAAAAAGGCAATCTAAATAGATATAACAAATTCAATTCTTTATTTAAAACTATTAAGCTAGGATTTTGTTTCTATTTCTAAAAATACAAATTTTCATTCCTAAAGCTAATGCATTTTGTTGCTGACGGTGAGAGCCAAGCATTTCGGATTGTTATATACATCACATTTTATTAATAAATAACTTCAATAACTAAATACAGTAGGCTCTTGATTTGATTTATGGTTTAATCTATGCCAATTTAAATATCCACCAGTTTGAGAATTTTCTAGTAATTTCCTTTGTTTCCTTCAGAAATTCTGGAAAATTCTATTCCACATGCTGCCACCAAAACAAAAAGAAAGAAAGAAAAAAGTCACTACACAGTGCTACTGAGTGGAGCAAGCACCGAATCTCAGATTACTACGTTCATTCTAAGTGAATTAATTTTAAAACTCAGTTTGTGAACTTGAATACTGTGTTTTCAATAACTCAAACAACGTTTATTCTGTACTTTAAAACTGCGCCTTTTTTAAAAAATAAAGTTGTTCTTTAAAAAAGAACAACTTTATTTTTTAAAAAAGTGGAAATGCAAAGTTGTAAGAGTGGAAATGCAACTGCTGGCATAAATACTGCATATAAATATTAAAGAAAAGATGGAGGTCATTAGAAGAACAGGGAAAGCAGACAGTTACATCTTACTGTTTGTAGGAAGCTACATATCTATGATTTGCAGCAATTTCTAGATGGGAAATAATAGGTAGCTGCAGAGGTGGTAACAATCCCTGGGAATGAAGGTGCTCTATTTAGAAGATTCAATGCATTATTGCTATATTTTGCAGGGAATGAGGCATCAAGAAATGCGAACCACCCACTTAACCTTATTAAATATAATAATAATAATCGGAAGAGCCTTTAGTTGCATATTATACAGCTACATATTATGTAATAAATGTGCTTTTAATTCATGTTTATAATGTTTATATTTAAAATATTAAAATTCTTGTATTACTGTATGAAAGATTTTCAAATTTCATACACCTGGAATGCATCTCACTGAAATACACATAATTCAGGTTTAATTTAAGCCAACATGCCAGCATCTCAGGAACCTAACCCTGATACAAATCAAGGGCCTACTATATCAGTCAAATACTTTCTTAGAATTGAGCTTTGAATAAAATACAAACACTTACTTTAGCTCCATCATAGAAAAAGCAGTCCACAATATTAACTGCTGCTTCAAATGGAATCACACTAAAAAAATAAATGGAAAACTTAAATACACATAAAGAATGAATTAATTCCCCCAAATGATTCATAACAGCTTTCTTTTAAACTTTGTACTTAATAATTCTATCCCAATAATTCTTGCAAAATAGGCAACACTCTTCAGGTGGATTCTATTCCCACAGTATGACAGTACTATTTTAAACACTTTTTTAACTAAAGATGAGTTTAACAAGTTTGATTGTCACTAGCATAATGTGTGACCTTGCCTTCAGTGCTAATAAGTTATTATTTTCTCTTCAAAAACTGTTCATACATTTTTCACTTTGTCACTGTAACAACAAACTGTGAGAACAAACTCAGGTTTGAGATTAGCCCTTCTCACACATTCTTGAATGCAAACAATGTTAAGTTCAATATGATTCTACCATTGATGCCATCTCACTCCTCTAATTTTTCTAATAAGAAGTCTTATATATGTGATCTCTAATCTTTGATTAAGTGCTTTATTTCTAACTCAACTCTCAGATCCATAACTTAAAACTGGTTTCAACACTGTCTGTATACTGCTAGTTTGGTGGTTTGGCTAACTTCTCCCTTATTTTATATAAATTTATTCAACTGGCTGTCCACCATAACAACTTTGCTTATTCTGTTGTCTATTTCTAGATTTAACTCACCATTTTCACTAAAAATTGTGCCTAAATAGCTGAAATATAAATATTTTACTAGTTGAAATATTCTTGTTGATTTTCATGCCAAATTTATTACAGTAATCATTCAATTTAGTTAGAGAATCCTGGACACGTATACTGAATGTGTTTAGGAGTACAACATCATCTGCATAAAGCAAAGAGCTAAGTTTGGTATAGTTCGCCCACCATTTCTAGATCCCTTCTTGGCTTGGTGCCAAGAATAGTCGATTCATGCTGAAGGGGAGAAAGAAAAGAAGGATGTACGAATTGGTCGCCAAACATGCGAAATCACGTGCTTTCTTGTCTGTCGCTGTACTAGTACTAGCTGGAGTTTTGTTGTTCTCTTTTTGCATTAGTTTTTTATTATTAATTTGTATGATGGATCCAGTACAGTCCACAAGTTCTATTGGTACACGTTTCAGTAGCTCTTGCAAAAGAATATTGAATAATGTGCTGACATTCTGCGAAAAAGAATCGTCAGAAGGCCGTCTTCTTGTTCCCCTTTCTCAAGTCATAAAGTGTGCAAGTGCGGGCGTATCGGGATCGACTGTTAAAAGAATTCGTAGGGAATCAAAAGATGAAGGTAAGCCAAAATTTAAATCTCCTAAAAAAAAAAACCGCCAGAGAAAGAAAACCATCGAAACCGTAGCTTTGAATGATTTTGATGTGGATGTTATAAGAAGAGCTATTCACAAATTTTACGTGGTCGGGAAAAGAGTGCCAACTGTTCCAAAATTGATTCCTGTGCTTAAAGAAAAAATTAATTTTCCTTGGAAAAGAGAAACTTTAAGGAAAATACTTCATGAAATCAGATTCTGTTTTAAAAAGTCACAGAATAAAAGGAAACTTATCATGGAGCGAAGTGACATTGTTTTATGTAGAACGCAGTATTTGCACGTATTAACACTCCACGTACATTTTTCCAACTGTTATACAAGCAAAATAGTTACACTTTAAAAACAGTAATGTTCGTAAAAGAAAAGCTAAATTTTCCGACATGTAATAATAAACAAACTCAGTTTGTTTATTATTACATCCCAGAAGACAGACTGATTACCCTATTATCGGAATGGATTCTCCTTTTTCTAACATGCACAGAAGTGTCGAGGGACCTCAAATCAGTGGGCGAACTATATCTCCAATTGTAATCCACCTTTCTTTCATAATGATCTATATAGATGACGAATAAGAGTGGAGATAACGTGCATCCATGTCTTATACCTGATTTGACATCAAACAATCTTTCTGTATTTCGTTCAATTCAAACTGCTGACTTACAACTTAAACATAGACTATGTATTGCTCTGTATAATGTTCTATTTACTCCATACAACTGTAGTATTTTGAAAAGCTTTTCCCTGGGCACCTTTTCCTATGCCTTTGCCAGATTTACAAAACTTAAGTACAGATCCTTGTTATATTCATATGATTTCTCTTCTATTTGTTGTAACATGAAAATCTCATCCTGACAAACTCTATTTGGCCTCAATCTAGCTTGTTCTCTAAGTTTCTCTCCCATAATTTTTCTCAACCTCTTTTCTAGTATGCTTTCATAAATTTTATTTGGAACACTTAGTGGAGAAATTCCTCTGTAATCCTCACATTCAGCTTCATTCCCTTTTTTATAAATGGAAACTATGAAAGCTCTACTCCAATTATTTGGAATTTGACCTTCTGATCAGCCCCCAGTGTTTGCATTTCTCTTGTAAAATTTTTACTACGGTTCTGTCACTGCTTGGTTCGTTTAACAGTCTTTCAAAGTAATTACTCCAGACATCAAGGCTATCCTTACCTTCAGTTTTCATATCACCTTTATCATCTTTGATTTCTTTTACAGTACTCTTTCCTCCATTTCTAAGCTTCTTCAATAGCCCTCCAGAACATTTTGCCAACTTCCTGATATTTACCTATTATATTTTTATCAAAGTGTTCCCATGACTTTTGTTTAGCAACTTTTACACATAGCTTAACTCTCTTTCATTTTTCTCTGTATTCTTTTAGGGCATATACCGAATAATTTGCTAGGAATTTTTGGAAAGCTCTCTTCTTTTAGAGGACTGCTTCTTTAACTTCTCGTGTCCACCATGGAGTTCTTATTTTTCCGTCCTTGCAGACAACTTCAACCACATGCCTCCCTGGCTGTACTAATCAATGTTTTCTTCAGAGATGACCACTGAGATTCCAATGTTTGGTTCTTGTTTTTGAATAGTTTTCAATTTAAATAGTTGAGTCTAAAGTTTACTGGTAAAAGCTGCTCAATATAATTCTTCTTAAAACTTTGTTTTTAAATTCTGTTCTTTTCAATGTTATATTCAGTTTTATCCTACTTAAAATGAAGTGATGGTACAGTCAGTTTTACAGCATGTTCCCTTTAAACACATGGCAAAATTCCATCTATAAGCTTACCTTGCTGACATTTACTGTACTCAGAATTTGGAATACATCCTCTTCATTGACTTTTAGCACTTCACCACTCGATCCCTCTAGGAATAAAGCCTGCTGACCAAGATGGAATGCTCTAATAAAGTGATCATTAAATAGGTCAACTATGTCATTGCACTGGTCACCTAGTCCCATCTTTATCCAGCAAGGTAATCTGTCCACAGTCATTTTCCTCCTATTTACCACATAGTGAAAAAAATTCCTTGGTGAAAATTCCCCAAAGTGTTCAAAGTTTGTAGATATGTGTGGTCATGAGCTGGTTTGCCTGTTTTGAGGGATGAAAAACCTGCCATCCTGTGCTAACTCACCTTTAGTCAAAAAGACCAAATAAAGGTTCCTCGCATCACAGACAGGATTCAAACCCAGGTCTTTCCAACCAAAGAGCTTTGTCTGTACAGACTGAATTATGAAGGCTACGTATATTACAGTCGGTCTTTGACTTACAATGTAAGTCAAAGACTGGCTGTAATAATTTTCCTCTTTGTTTACTGTATTATAGTACAATATACAAATGATAACATAAAATTATTGTATACAATATTGTACTGTAATAAATAATGAAACATGAGTGT
This sequence comes from Typopeltis vanoorti, assembly GCF_054136105.1. NCBI lineage: Eukaryota > Metazoa > Arthropoda > Arachnida > Uropygi > Thelyphonidae > Typopeltis > Typopeltis vanoorti. The sequence goes on from NC_143551.1 coordinate 17,993,184, forward strand.
ACAGTGCTTCTATGTGCTTATACTAAAATAATTAATTGAATGAATCATCAGAGGGGGCAAGGTAATCAATGACAAAGTCTTCAAATTTAGAAACTCCAACAAAGCTTTCTGAGTGAACCAGATACAAAACTTGTGGAAGGTCTAGGCTCATCATCAGGGATTAGGGTAACAGCAGAAGTGGGTTTCCTTAAAAATACATAATCCAATGCAGTCTAACCAAGTTTCCTTTCCTTTCCTGCATAAATTTTTCACTGTGATGTAACAAATTACCATCATTTTCTTACTTTGTTAATCTTTCTACATTGGGATCCATTTCCTCAAACAACTGAATTGCTTTATTAACAGAAGCAAAATGCCTTTGTCAATTTTTCGCTGCAAACTTTTTTTGGGAATCTGTTTCTTCAATTCTGCTGGAAAAATAAAAAATTTCTTCTTCTTCATCTGCAACTTTTTGTGTTTCTAGCTCTATAAGATCTTCCTCTCTGAGCTCTTCTTTCACAGCTTCCATCAACTGGTCTACATCTTCACTGTCAATCTTTAACTCCACCTCTCTGGATAATAGCAACAGCATTATCTTGCCACCAATCTTTTTAAGGGTTTGTCTTTGTTGAATCCTGTGACTGTATGAACATTTTTCAGCATCTTCTTTTAAACACAGTGCTGTCACTTCACTACATTATTTGTACAATGCAAGATATTACACATATTTCAAAATGTCTCTGAGCATTTTTTACTCTCAGTAGCAACAACAGCCCGATAAAAAGTATAAAAAGTATTTCTTAAATAATATCTCGAAGGCAACAATAATGTGGGTCCAATGGTAGCAGTGTGGTAATATTCAGTAAATGTGTTAATGGGATGGTCATTTGGAAATCACATGTCATAAATCGAGGACTGACTGTATTTTTAGCATTCTACAAGGAGATAAGTCTATAGAATAGAAAAGGCTATGCAACCTTAGATGGATTTGACATTTTCCAGGCCATTTTCTCTTTTATTTGTCATATGATGAAAAAATTCTTTCAGATTTCTCTTCAACTAATTTCTTTTTATAGAACATTTTTGTCTTACTCACAATTGTTGACACTCTACTAGTCTGTTTTTTATACTGTTCCTGGAAACAGTCACTATTCCTGTAATACTGGATCCACAACATTTTCTTTTTTATACAACTCTTACCTTAATTTCATTCATTTAATTTCCATGCAATTTATTCTTCTGATGCAAACAAATAGACTAATAGTTCCATAAATACATTTTTTTTTTTACATTTCAAGATCTCATGATTTGCCACATTATAAGTTCCACCTTCCACTCTTTCTTTTTCTCTCTCTTGCCAACTGGAGGAAAAATAGCTACCTCATTTATATATAGATCCCCCTGATGCTATTACTAGATCAATATTCTTGCACTATGTGTCCCTTCCACCCCATGCTACTTAAGGCATGGGATGGAAGAAACTTAACCCATAATAGTGGAAGTCACTCATAATGATAGTTCTAGTTGACATCTAATATTTCTGTGGTTTAGCATACATTCATTTAACTTCCCTGCATGGAGAACATATGTTTCTTAATGAGAATTAGATTTGATTAAACTAAACAATACAACCCAATAAGTTTTGCAAGTTGTCTTGCTCTTGATGATGTTAGTCGTCTTACATCATCAGGAGTACAAGACTTCTATAAAATCTAGAAAAAATAATTATAATTATAATTATTTATAATAGATTATTAATATTTATTAATAAACTTCTTAAAAAATTCAAAGTCTAGTACGTGTAAACAGAGTGGCATAAAAAACTACTGAACTAATGTGTAAGCATTTGAACAATGTGCTTTTCTGTGGCATAAAGCATGCCATATCCCAGTTTCATGGTTGTTACATTTTTGATAAATGCAGACCAAACTTAGTGTGGGATTAAACCTTGGTTTTTGTTACAATGTGTAGAGGTACAAAGTATTTCTGAGCCTTCCTAAAATTTTCATATATGGCATTTCTGTTTTTTTGCCAAAATACTTGGTGGCCTGCAGCACTTCTTGTGTGAAAGGCTAATTCTGATCTGTACTTCGTTTTCTTCTCAAAGTCCTTTGTGTTCAGACCATCCCATCTAGCCTACATAGCAAATGCTACAAGCGCAATGAATTTTATAGCATTTCCATAGCATTTTTCAAGTAAAGTTATGCAATTACATTTTTGAAATCTTGCTTATTAGAAAGAACTGTTAAAGGATATCTAAAATTTTGTTAGTCTTCAGTTCGTATCAAAGTTCAATTCTACACCAAGGACTAGTTTTGTTCAAATTCTTGCACATTTTATCCAACAGGTTTTTGTCAATCCATTTATATATACTAGACTAATGAAAGTTTGTGAACAATCTGTGTAAGTACCCCTGATGATGTAAGCCCTATGACTTACGAAACATGTTGGGTTGTACTGTTTAGTTTAATAAAGTCTAACTCTCATCAAGAAACGTGGTCTCCATACTGCAGGTTAAATGAAGATAGTTTTAGTTGTACTGATAAAATTTATCTATCTACATGGCTCACAGTTCTCTTCGAATGACTCTAGCCTATAACAGAATGCTTCTTTTTTCTTCTTTTTTTCTTTTTTTTCTTTTTTTTTAATTTACTGCACACATCTCAAACCTAGTGCCTTTGTATTACTCAGGACAGTGGTGTATGCAGTAAATTAACTAAAAAAAAGAGGATATACAGAATCCAACTGGAGTAGTTGAGACCACTATTCACAGTCAGTTGGAGATTTTGTGGGGCCTCAGGAAAAAGTTATTAGTGGGGTCCCAAAATATTTACAAAAAAATCATTTTTTAATCAAAAAATCATATAATTTTATTATTAAACATAATTTACAAACTATTTCCTATTGCTTTTATCAAAAATAATTATTAATTCTATTACAGAATAAAATAATTCTATTATCAAATTTTCTTAGAAATTTGAAAGTGCAGGGCCTCTGTCTGAGGCTCGAAAAACCGACGTCTGAGTTGGCCCTGGCACCACTTCAATTGAATTCTGTATATTCTCTCTGAATACATTATTATGTCTTGTTGTCATTGTATATCAGAGTAGTATGCCTGAGTGGTTTATTAACTTTTCAGGTAATATCACAGATTCAGATCCAGAATACTGTAAAGAGATTGAGTGAGAGAAAGAAAATGCAAAAAGAATATCTTTATTTACAAATAGTTAGTATTAGTGTAAATTTATGGTAATGAAAAAACACTGTGTAAAATGTTTGTTTCACAAGTAGGCTTTATACAAATCTGCATTATAAATAAAAACTTATCTCCTAAACAGAAAAGGGCCCACAAACTTAACAGAGCCAAAGACAACACACAAGATATCTTGTTTTCTCTTCAAGATCACAGAATTTGATGAAAATATACAAATTTCAAACTTATAATGCTCAGTTTCTTCTGATCTAAACAGTAGCCATAGAAAACTAATTAGCTCATCACTGATTTTTTTTCCTCAAGTATTTTTGCTTTCATAATTTGTGTGCAACATTTCTTAAGAAAGAACATATTTCTTCTTTCATATTTATCTGCAATATCAGTTCATTTTATATTTCCTTGAAATACAAAGATAATTTAATTAAAAGTTCCCTTTTCCTTGTGGAAACATCTTCCTTATCCTTGAACACAAAAAGAGTTCATCTCTTTCAGGTTTACAGCACTTAATTGCTATACATTTGTTGCATAACATATCAAAAGGAACTGTCCATTGCTTTGGGAGAGACTATATATCACTTTCTTTTAAGCCAGAGCTCAGTTTAACAAAGAAATTCATCCGTTAATTTTGGGATAACTGTTGCCCTCATAAAGCTCTTTTCCACCTTTTTTTTTTTTTTTTTTGCTTAAGAATTCCTCCTCCTCATCACATCATCAATTTCCTGATATATACCCCAAGGGGTGTTCACGTTACTATAACAGCACTACATGATTAAGTTTACATTATTATTAATCTCCTATCCACAAATTTCCTCAAATCAGTATATTACTTATAAGCACTATAATATTCTAATATCTAACATTTTGTTCTTCTAAGGCAATTCTGACTGAATCAATCCACCTAGAAATTGGTCTTCCTCTGGGTCTCTTTCTTGCCTAGAATCAAACACTTGTCTTGCTGATCTTTCATCACCCATTCTATTTAAGTGGCCAAAGCACATTAGATTAGCTCTGCTGACACATTCTTAAATGCTAATAATGTCAACTTCCTTTCTAATATCTTTATTTTTAATATGATTCTGCCATTGATGCCATCGGTTCACTCCCTGAATTTTTCTCAGAATCATCACATCTGTGGTCTCTGATCTTGAAAGTTTATTTTTCACTTGGTTAGCCTATAATAAATTTAGTTTAATCCTTTATCCAAGTGTGAGCAAACAAAGGTTGCACCTGAAAATATCTTCAGGACTGGGGTAATGTTGTACTACCTTATCCCAGTCCTGAAGATATTTTCAGGCGCAAACTTTGTTTGCTCACACTTGGATAAAGGATTAAACTAAATTTATTATGGTCTCTGATCAAGTGCTTTTTTTAGAACTCACCTCTCATATCCATAACTTAAAACTGGTTTGAACATGGTCTTGTATACTGTTAGTTTGATGTTTTAGCTAATTTCTCTCTTATTTCATATAAATTTATTCATCTGGCTAACCACCATACCAACTTTGCTTATTCTGTTGTCTGTTTCCAGATTTAACCTGCCATCTTCACTAAAAACTGTACCTAAGTAGCAGAAATATTTTACTTCTATAGGATCTCCATTCAGAATGCAGCTGAAGTTTTCTGTTTCTGCCTATTTTTATAGTTCTAGTCTTTTTATTGATGATTTTCATGCCAAATTTATTACAGCCATTATTCAATTTAGTTAGAGAATCCTGGAGACTTGTACTGCATGTGTTTTAGAAAGCAATATCATCTGCATAAAGCAAAGAGCTAACCTTGACATCTCCAATTCTAATATCAAGCCTAATGCCACTTTCTTTCATAATGTGATCTATATAGATGATGAATAAGAGTGGAGATGATGTGCATCCTTGTCTTACCCCTGATTTTACATCGAACCATTTTCCTGTATTTCCTTCAATTCTAACTGCTGACTAACAACTTAAATATACACTATAGATTGCTCTGTATAATGTTCCATTCATTCCATATAACTGTAGCATTTTGAAAAACTTTTTTTCTGGGCACTTTGTCACATACCTTTTCCGGATCTACAAAACTTAAGTACAGATCCTTGTCATATTCCCATTATTTCTTAACTATTTGTCTTGAAGTGAAAATCTGATCTTGACAACCTCCATTTGTCATGAACCCTGCTTGTTTTTCTCCAAGTTTCTCTTCCAAATTCTTTCTCAACCTCTTTTCAAGTATGCTTGCATAAATCTTACCTGGAATACTCAGTAGAGAAATTCCTTTGTAATTCACACATTCAGTTTTTTTCCATTTTTTATAGATGGGTACTATGAGTGTTCTACTCTAGTCATTGGGAATTCACCCTAATGTCCAGGCCCTCTGAAGTATGTAGCCACAGAAAACTTTTATACCTCCATACATAAGCATTTCTGGTCAAATATCATCTATCGCTATTTAGTTGATGTATTATGCAGTACTGTTTGCTTTCTTTAGGTCATTCTTTCTCAATAGCATTGAAACTAATCTAAGCTTTAGCCTTTTTATCCAGTTAAGAAGATTATTGTTTAGTATTTCAAAAGTTATTTCCAGCAGCAGTAAAAGTTGTCAAATTTCGACTTTTTTAAGGGGAAAAAAACAAAAAAACTAACACTACTGAACTTTCTTTTTTGTTGCATACAAGGGTGGTCTAAAAAAGTTCTTGGCCTCGTCCATAGATGGCAACACTATTGACAAGAGATTTTTTTTTTCTAAGTTGGTACATCTATCATAAGCATCCATGTGGAATTGCAAGTCATTCTATCAAGTAGTTTGTTTTATACAGTAGTCTGAAGCAAAAGTGTTGTCTGTATCCCTAGAAATGGATAATGAGTATCAGGAGGTAATAAAATTCTTTGTAAAAGAAGGTTTAACGCCAAAAAAATTTATTCGAAGTTCATAAAAGTTTATTGGTACTCTTCTCCTTCATTTTCAACAATTAAGAAATGGACTGCCAAGTTTAAACGTGGCTGTACCAGTCTTGAAGATGATTCACGTGAAAAATGTCCAAAAAGTGTAACACCACCAGAAATCATCGATCAAGTGCATGATATGGTATTGGATGACTGGCGAGTCAAAGTGCGTGAAATTGCTGAGACTACAGACATTTCAAAAGATCATATAGGATATATTTTGCATGAAGAATTGCACATGAAAAAGCTTTGCGCAAGATGGGTGTTGTGCTTGCTCAAAGCAGATCAAAAATGCACTCGCATGAAAATCTCTGAACAGTGCTTGGAGCATTTTAACAAGAATAAAACTGATTTTTTGCATCGATTTATTACTATGGATGAGACTTGAATTCACCATTACACACCAGAATCCAAACAGTAGTCAAAACAGTGGATAGAAGCTGGTTGTTCAGCACCAAAGAAGACAAAGTTGGTTCCATCAGCAGGAAAGGTCATGACATCGGTGTTTTGGGATGTTTAAGGTATTTTGTTTATTATCTTGAAAAGAGTAAAACAATAACCAGGGAATATTATTTCAATCTTTTAACCAGACCAGACAAAAAAAATCATGAGAAAAGAACTGGTTTGCAGAAGAAAAAAATCATCTTTCATCAGGACAATGCACCTACCCACGAAGGTGTTTTGGCCATGGGAAAATTAATGGATCAGCACTATGAATTGTTGGAACATCCACCCTATTCCCCAGATTTGGCTCCCTCTGACTTTTATCTCTTCCCAAAACTAAAACTCTTCCTCGCTGGTCAGCGTTTTTCTTCGAATCAAGAGGTGATTGCAGCTGTAGAGGGGTATTTTGCAGATCTTACTGAGAACCGCTACAGGGACGGGATAATAGTGCTGGACTATCGCTGGAATAATGGTATTAGTCTTAAGGGAGATCATGTTGAAAAATAAAAATAATGTTGAAATTATAAATTCAATTTTTCACTGTTAGACCGAGAACTTTTCAGACCACCCTCATACATATCTACAATAAGTTGAACAGCAGGATTGGCAACTAAAACCAGCAGAAAGCACATACTTGCTTCCCTTAGCATAGTATACCAAATACTGGCAAGAATATATTAGGATCTCTATTGTAAATTAGGACCTCTGTTGGGATTAATCTGCATCCCACAGTGGACAGAGATAATCCCAGCACAGAACCCTAAGGAACAGCATACCTGTTCTTTAGTCTCTATTTTTTAATTGTGAGATGATAGAGGATAAATATTATAACAGTCTAAATAGTATTATAAATAACTATAACAGTGTCTCCACAGCATGGTCAGTAGTGACAATGATCTCAATATGATCAGAAACACCAATTTGAAATGAGTCTATGATATATATAGAATATATACGAATATATAGCATCTAAAGAGGGTTAGCTAGTTTCAATAACAGAGATAGCAGGATTTTCCTCCTGAAAAAAAAGAGACAAAACTGCTGAGAGAAGATACGAATTCTCTTCTCTTAGCAGTTTTTTCTATGTTACAGGAGCTGGCAGTGTATATAGCAAATAGGATTAACCACTGTATCGACCTTGATATATATATATATAAATAATTTCATGGATGCAAAGTGTCCATTGAAGTCAATATAACCTTTGGATATTACAGAAATAATATGGATATTATTACCATATATTACCAAAATCAGGTTTATAAAATGCTATATCATTTGTCTAACAGACTATCAGCTGTAATATATAAAAGGAAGAGAGATGGATAATTAAAGGTAATTAAGTTGAAAGATGAAAGCTAATTAACTTGGTAGTATTGGTTGATCTTTCTGCCTGCATAATAATAATAACATAATAGCCCTCAAAAGATATTATTAAATTAAAAATAAGACCAGAACAAATCATAAGTTCCACATCCATATTTATTGTTATGATAATGATAACATAATAAAATAAAAATCAGCTGTAATCGTTTTTATCAAATCTCAGAAAGCCTCAAACAGACTGCAATATGTTTTTTTTTTTATTTATTTATTTCAATAAAGTATAAATATTAAGATATGGATTCAACGAGAAACTGTTTCTTTCTTGAACATCCTTTTTTTTTAAAATCAAAATTGATGTCCAATAGGATGGTCTGAATGTTTCAGAGCACTCAGAGTTAAAAAAGCACTGACAGAAACCATCTAAATCCCTACCAAAAAATCCATTATATTTGCCTATAAAAATGCTGTAAATTTAAAGCATATGCATTTCCTTCAGACTAGAGTAAACAATAATTAAACTATATGTAAAATATTTCTTCATCTTTCCCCTACCACACTGCTTCATAGAAAAGTAATTAATGCTTTGATACAGTGGTTAATTATACATACATCATCTGGTATTGCACATCAGCTACATGTATTGTCAGTTCTCAACCCAGTTTGTCTGTTCTGTAGGCTTAAAAATCCAAATTTATGGAAGGAAACTCCTGACAACTCCGTATGCAACTGGCTAACTCACAATGAGTTGAAAATCCCTTATAAAGACTGCACATGTCATGGATGACGGAATTCAAGCCCAAGTCTTCCCAAAATGTAAAGGCACTGTCACTACTGAGCCACAGAGGCATTATTACATAAAATATCATTACTGAATATTACCTGAGGAAGATGGTAAGGAACCAAGATAAAGAAATCATGGACAACACACCAAGAGGTTCAAGTTTGTCATACAAATCAGGCAAGTGATCCTTCGTTAAATCTTCCAATACACCTGCATATGTAATATAATATCATATTGATATAATACTCCTCACAGGGCAAGAAATTTTTGAGATTTTAAAAATGCAGCATGCAGAATGGAATAACTGGAAAGCATTATACTAGAAATACAAAATTATAGTATTCTTTTAAATTTTAATATATTTAAAATTCAAAAAAATTATAAAATTAAAATGTACACACACACCACAAATATTGTACTGGAAGTAATAGAGAATAATATCATTTATTCTTCATTCACTGCACTATTTAAAATGAAATGTTTTATTACTGAAAATACATAATAGTACTTTCTGTCTATCCAGGTTTTCATCCCACAAAACAGGCATACTGTTCAGAAAAACACACACAATTTACAGACATGATATGCAAGCCTCAGTCATAAATCCAAAGCAACCAATCTATCCATCCATGAATTAGTGTAATATAGGGCCGACTAATACTTCACACTTGTAGAATTACCACAAAAAATAAATAAATAAAATCAATATCACTGGCAGTCAAAGGCTTGGCACTTAGAAAATGGGCTTTAGTCTAGAACAGACTCTTTAAAAATTGCAGCTGTGCTGCTTGTATGAAATTTGTTTTATCCAATTCTGGAATTTTTGTTTTATGAAGGTTGTAAAGAAAATTAGCCTTCTCTGCACCATCCCCCCTTTTTTTTGAAACAGATCCATATAACAGTATAAATTAAAATCATCATTCATTAGAGCTATTCAGATTTGGTATAAATATTTCACATTGTTTTCCTACCATTTCTTTACCTCGGGGATGCGAAGGAAAGGTAAGGAGACTGCATAACTAGCCAGTCTGGTTGGCCGAGTGGTTAGCATATCCGCTCTCCAGCCAAAAGGCTGTGGGTTCGAATCCTGCCATGAGCATGGATGTTTGTGATTGTCTGTGAAAATTCTAGTGGTGGATGGCAGTAGATGGCGTTGGTATAGTTGGTGGATTGAGTGGTGGAGACAAAGTTGCGGAGAAGGTGCCCCTCTCTTGATGAGTCTTTGGACTCCCTGGAGGTGTCACGTAATAATAATAATAATAAAACTAAGTTCCTGACCACAGAAAACATTCCAAGCTGAATGACATTCATCAACAAATGGAATACTACAAAACCGAAAGCATGAATTACAAAAATGCACCATATATGATGTAGATGAAGCATTGGGAGCAACATAAAAAAAAATAAATAATAATAATAAATAAATAAAAATAAAATAAAATAAAAGTTCCTCCACCATGTACATTCTCATGAGAAACAACCACAGAAAATCATGACCACTCTGGTTTCAACTTTCTTGGACTTTTTGATAAAAATTCCCTTATCACATTAGCTAAATATGTATGATACAAAGCCATCCCTTCATAATCTAACCTACTTCAATGCATTTTCTACAAAATTACAGAAACCAGTATGAAAAAAGCTTGTACACAATTGTACTCTATAAATTACAGATACTGAATAGCAAAAATAAATTTAACACCAATCTTTCTTTAAAAGTACATGTATGATTCTCATAAAATTAATAGGTTAAGGAGGCCTAGGATTTCAACAAAATTTGATGGGATTACCTTTATATTTTACCTCTTCACTGGCCTTACTGTTTAAGTGGACAAACACATCCACTTTCCAACCAATAAGGCCACAGATTCAAATGCTATTGTGGGCATGAATGTCTTCAGGTGGTGAATGAATTTTATCACCCAATATGAAACCATCATCTGGCTCACAGCAGACCTCAAGGTATTAGACAAAGTTTGACATTTGAGTTGTAGCCATCCACAGCTGTAAAATGTGCTATAGGTTTATAACCCTTTATGGGTAGGATTCAGATTAAAAGAAAATAATAATAATGTTGCAAATTAATCCTGGTTAGAACATATTATATCATAGCTGGAGTTATACCTCAAGAAGTGTCATATCAAACTTATAGTATGCATAAAATCATATACTTGTATATTATTTTATGCACATATTATGTCCAAAAATTATGAAAGAAAAGTGAGAGAGTGAAAATTGTAAGTTTAAGATAAGAGACAGAGATGGATTTGGCATCAGGAGTCTGGAGAAATTATATATTGGGATGAGACCTAAAGCAGCAAGTCATGGAAATCAAGTCGGGCTGGAATGGGAATCTATATGTAAGTTCAGCTAAGATATGCAAATATGATATATATATTTTTTTAATGTTGAGTCCATACACGAGAGGTTGGTTGATCAACCTATAGTACATTAGTACTATAGGTTGATCTATAGGTTCTCTCCCAAACTAACTACCACCCATACCATGTATGGGTGGTAGTTTGGGAGAGAAGGTACTTGTTCACATTTGCTTTGAATGACTGTATATTGTATTTCCTGGGAAACACAAGGGGAAGACTGTTCCACAGCACAGCAGTTGCATGGATGAAGGAGGAGGAGAAGAAACTTGTACTGTGGGTTTCAAGGTGCACTGTGAAGGGATGTTGAGCAGCAGCTGCACGTATTCCAATGAGCTTAGTACTAAGTGGGGGAATTATTGATGCTATTTCAGATTAACATTTTCCATGGAAACATTTGTAGAATACACATAGTGTGGAGACCAATCATCTGTGTGAAAGTGGGGGTGAGTGAGTTGGTAAGAGACTTATTAATGATGGGTCATTAATAAGTCCGATTGCTCTCCTCTGTATTGAGTAGAGCATTTTGAGGGAACCTTTGGGGGCCCCACCCCATATGTGAGAGCAGTATTCAATGGTTGGGCAAATTTGTGATCTGTATAAGGTTAACAGCTGTTCAGGGGTGAAGTAGCACCATGAGCGAAAGAGAAATCATAGTTTTTTGAGGCTGAGGATGCAATGGTTATTATGTGTTTATGCCAGGAGAAGTTAGATGTGAAGGTAATTCCTAGAAGAGAAATCTCAAATTGTATGGAAATTTGGGTGTTATCAAAAATAATACTGGGAGAAAATGGTTCTTTTTTATGGGAAATAAGAAGACAGTACTGGTCTTATTAGCATTGAAATTGACTAGGTTATCTGAACCCCATTGGAGGATGGCTTGGAGATCAGAATTGAGGGCAGTGGTGGTTGATATTCTGTAGGTTGGGGTGAGTTGTGTTGAGTAATGCTTATCATAAGAAAGGGAGGAGTGCAATGTGCTGTCATTTGCAAAACCGTGTATTGGGTTGGAGGTAAGATGAAGTAGATCATTGATAGAACAGGGTAGGAAGAAAGTTGGTGAGAGGACAGAACCTTGTGGAACCCTGGCATTAGTTAGAATTTGATAGAAGACGGTTGGTGAGAGGACAGAAACTTGTGGAACCCCAGCATTAGTTGAATGGTGAGAGGATAAGAAACCATCCATCATTACATATAGGGTGTCCAGACAGAAAGCTGGCAATCCAACTACAGAGATAGACCAAACGATGGCAGCTTGCTTAGTAAGCCCTTGTGCCAGACCCGTTCAAACACCTTGGAGATATCAAGTGCAATCACTTGAGAGTCACCAAACTTCTCCATGGCATTCGTCCGGTGGTGGGTGACAAATGTGAGCAGATCTCCTGTTGATCGGAAGCAATGGAATCCATATTGACAGTTGTTTATTAGATGGGTAGCTTCAAGGTAGTGTAGGAGTTGGGATATGAATGCAAATGAGCTTGATTATGAATCTGGTGAAGGAGTGGAACTGTACTTTGAGTTCAGACTTTTTTTTGAGTGTGTCTGCAGATGAAAAAAAGAGAGACTTGCCCAACCAGACTTCAGATAACTATACAAATAAGCCAGGAGCATTAGGAACAAAGAGACCGAGGTTTGTTGCTCTGGTCAATAAGTTGTAACCTAAGATTGTTGACATTAGTGAAATCCGGCAATCAGTCAGGTGTAGTAACTGACAAGTGTAAAGGATATAACATTTAGGAAGGACAGAAAAGAGAGAGAGAGGGGGGGGAGGGGAGAGAAGCAGATTGCAACTGATGATATCAGATGATTTTAGACCGGTCAGGGTTTCTACTCTAACTGGACTCAAACAATAGCAGTAGTAATGTCTCGTGTAGCAGTGACTCTGAAGCTATCTATCTGCTGGGATGCAGAAGCCAGCAGGATGAAATATATAGTGGATGTTGTTACATACCAGGCAATTCAGTTGCTGAGGATGAAGAAATGCATTTCTGAATTATCCTGATAGGTATTAAAGTCACCGATTAATCATAATGGGTGACTTAAACTGTCTGAATGATGATTAAGTAGCGGACAAAACTCGTGACAAGAATGAAGGAGAATTTACTGAACTGTTGCGAGAACTTTCTCGAGGAGCATGTGAAAGAAGTGGCTTGAAGACAAAAAGTATCAGATTTCATCATAGCATGAAAAGCAGATTTCAATTAAAGATGTGACTGTATCGCTACCAGTGGTGATGAAAGTGATTATGCCACATAGACTTGGGAAATAGCTGTAGCTAAGTACATGACTGATCATATACTTAAGTATATGATCAATCATGTATATAGCTAAGTATATGACTGATCATATACAGGGTATATGCATGCTAAACTACAAAGCTGGAAAGTATGATAAACTCAAGAGAATACTATGATCAGTCTCCTGGTATCTGTTACTGAATGGAAAGGATATCAGCAGTGCAAAGGAATCTCTGAAAAGATGCTTAAATAATTTGGTACCTGAATGTCCCTAGAAACTAAAGAACAAATAAGGCAGGAGAGAAACAGATATCCAAACTTATTAAGCAGTAGTAGATCCATAAGAAGTGGATGATGTTCAAGGAGTATCATGATAATAAAGGAGAGAGGAGTTGTGAACTATACAAAGTGCAATCCAGATATGGAAAGTATTGTATGGAAAGCTAAGTCAGAGTATTATTATTATAATAACAACGGATGTCTCCAGAGTCAGAAGACTCATCGCAGGAGACCCTACATTGACATACCAACCATTATTCACGCGATACCTATCATCCTTTAACTTATTCATAGATGTAGCACTCTCAACCACCTAAAGCAACATGTTCCCCCACCCTCCAAGCAAAAAATCTAGTCCCAAAACCCTCGTTAACCACACTCATACACAATTTTCACAGATGATTCCATGTTCTCTCCCTTCCTGCACTGTACAGAAAAAAGTTATCAGTATCAATCCTATAAAACTCCTTTAATAACTTATATTGTTCTGTCATATATCCTCTCCTATGCCTGTCAGCAGGGCCACCCCCTAGGAATTTTTCCACCCCTTCTCCCTTATTTTTCGTATAGTTTATGCCAACTTTGTGGCCCCGTGCAAATGCACGTCTTGCACCGTCAGTAGAGCCGGTCCTGCCTGTCGGCTAGTTTTTGGAGCACAAAGGCCTTCCATAGGAAAAATTCCACAGACCTGCAACAATCTTTTTCACTCGCTTCAGGATCCTATTCGCCACTTCTTCATTGCTAGGAATCCAGATGACCAGATATGTGGGGGTAGTCCAGATGCGGCCTCATTAATGCCTTATAATGCCCTGTCATAACAATAACTTTCCTAACCCTGCTTGTCAGTGTGTTCTTCAGTTCAAGTCAGTTCAGCCAAACTAATCATGCCTTTGACATATTTGTATAATTTCAGTCTCAGCTCAGAAAGATTCCCCAGAAATGGTAAGAATGTGTGATAATATCTTTACACAAGGGTAGTGCAAAGACTGATATGTCAATCATCCTATCAGTAGCTCTGGAGTGGCAGTAAAGATTGTGTAGAGAATTTATAAGAACTCACATACAGAAATGAGTTCACATTTTTTGCAAGGAAAAGCATTGGCTTACTAAATGGAGGTCATGTTTGAGCAATTTGATCTTATTTTATAATAATGTTACAGATGATTTATTTAAAGGGAATGAATACACTATGATACCAGGCTGTCTGTCTGTCTGTCTGTGTCTGTGTGTGTGTGTGTGTGGGAGAGAGAGAAACAATTATTACTAACTATTATAATAACAGAATTAACTCACATAAATTATTCTTTATTCGTAGAATTTTCACCTGAGTATCACAGGCATCATCATTAGGAAATTTAACCTTAGCTACTTAGGTGGCGCTTTGTGAATATAACAGTTATTGTTTAATTAGCCTTGTACCTGTGCTGATGATGCCAGTGATACTCAGGTGAAAATTCTACGAATAAAGAATAATTTACGTGAGTTAATTCCGTTATTATAATAGTTAGTGATATGTCTACTCACGGTATTTCCTTACTGAAACTTAGAAACAATTATGCAATGCTAAATGAATTTAAACATCTCCTTGGTCCCATTAGATTCTAATGAGACCAAGGAGATGTTGAAATGCATATGAATGTCAGAAGTATCAGAAATAAGGAAGAGAAGGTTTGGAATTGGCTAGCGCAACTTGGCCAAAAATAACACACAGTAGTGAGACCTGGTTGACAAAAAAAACTATATAGTTGTTGAGACAGAATGTAAAGGGTATTGTATTTTCAGGAAGGATACAGTATAAGAATAGTATTGCTGATGATAGCTTAAGAACTACAAACAAAATTAGATGTTAAAGAGGATTTTAGTTCTGGAGGAGATGGATCATTTGAGGATGTCTAAGGTGTGTGAGAGAGAAATAGGACAAAAGATACTGTTGGTTGCTGCAATAGATTGGGGGGGGGGGGGGTTTCCACAGGAATATGTAGATGCCATGTATTGGCAAAATAGTACAATGATTGGAGACTGATAAAAATTGGAGGGAAGAAAGTGGGCATGGCAAGATGGAAAAGTGGAATTTATACAGTTGCTAAGGGATAATTACCTGAAACATCTTATAGAGGAGACCAGGGGTTTGAGAGTGCTGGATCTAGTAACAGCATCAGAAAATATATCCATAACCAAGGTATACACTCTGCCTCCAATTGAGGAGAGTAACCATGCAGTCTTAGTTGCAAAAACATGTGAAATCTGTCAAGAAAGGGTTTGTGTTGAAGTATAAAGCTGTTGATAGACTCAGAAGGCAACTTGGAGCAGCGCCATGGCTTGAAAAGCTATAAAGAAAGAAAGAATGTCAGTAATGCATGGGAAGTGGACAGAGATTGTTTGAGAGAAGCAGTATCAGACTGAATCCTCAGGTTAGGAGGATAAACCAAGTGGGAATTAAGTGAGTAGAGATATAAAGCAAGAGGGGAAGGGGTGCTGTGTGAAGGAAATATAAAGAAAAAGTAATCAGCATACTCATGAGCAGTACAAAGTGCAAGCAAGAAGGGTGACTAGTATGGTAAGAAAGGGTAAATAAAGCCAAGGTCAAATTCTTGTAGATAAGCTTATACGTTGGTTTCACATTGCTTTTAAATTTTCAGGAAATGACAACATATACTAGAATATTAATTATAAAAACTTTAATTAATACCTTCTTATAGTTCGACAATGTTACATTGGCATCATCAGGGATCACAAAAATTAAAAAAAAAAAAAAAATTAAAAAAATTATATGTGCATGTAGGCACTGAGCCAATGAGGATGAATAAAGGCAACAGAAGTCAGTCCTAGAGCCCTAAATGGTGTCCCCCTAGTGGGCTAAATTGGGTAGTGCAAATTTCGGAAAGTCTCATGCACCCACATTTATTCAGATTTGGAAAATTTTTCAGAGCTGAGACAGATCCGATGAATAGTCTTTCATACTTGTATTTGCTGCAGTGTAATCGAGTGGCCTTCTTCCAGCATATCCTGTGGTGGGTGTCCAAAGCATGGTCAGCAAGTCCTGAGTGGCTATATTGGTGGAACCAGATGTATACCTTGTGTTTGGATATACTGGTATTGGCTATCCTGCCTGTTTGGGTGTAGTAGGACAGTTTGCAACTGCAAGGGACCCAATATACTCCTGGCAGGTCTAGGGGGATGTGGCTGATCTTTGGTAGAGCAGAAAAGAGATGCCAATTTCTTATGTGGTCTGTAACTGGTTGTAAGGCCATATTTCCTTAGGATTTTAGTTGCTTTTTCGAATGTGCCCAGATATATGGAATAGTGATAGATTTTGGGTAATTTGAAGGAGGAGGGGATGGTGGTTGCAGTTACATGATTGTAATATTTTTTGTGGGAATGTAGCCATTGGCTAAGAAAGTGCTAATGATATGGTCAAGTTCAGTAGTTGGGGCACTGTTAGCCGACCTGATTAATTTTGTCCTGTTATATAGGGTTTTTATAATCCCATATGGTGAATGTATCTACCTGTATGTGTAGGTTTTCTGTAAACAGAGTATGCCAGGAATTCATCAGGCTGGTGTGTAATCAGAGTATCTAGGAATGAGAGACTGCTGTTGTTTTCTTTTTCCAAGGTAAACTGGATCCTGGGGGGGGGGGGGTTGATTGTTTAAGTGTGTTAAAATTCAAAGGTCAACATAAAGAAGTTGGCCAGGGGTGGAGAATCCATGGCAGTCCCCTCATTGAATTCTCATAGAATTTTCCTTGCCAAAGTGAACTGAAATAGGGCTGAGATATTGGGAGGAAATATGGCTTCGATGAGGTCTAAGGTATATTTCAGTGGGACATTGGCATATAAGCATGTGCCCTTTATGAGTGATGTTGGCTAGCCTTAGCTATTGGGTGGGAGGCCTAAGAATTAAAGTTTCCCAAATCTTGACAGATTTAAAACAATCATATTTATTAAGATTAGACAGTTTTTTTTGTCATGTTGTACCATCATTTTCTATACTTGAACAGAATGGGCAAGGAAAGATTAGCAAAACAAGTATTCTCTGCCAGGTTGGCAGGAAAACAACCAAGAGGAAGACCAAGATATAGGTGGATCGATACAGTACAAAGTGCCTTAGACGAGAGAAATATAAGATCTGATAATATTGGAGTCTTGACAAGTAACAGACTGATTTGGAGGAAAATTGTAGATAGGAAGTTAGTAATGATGTAAATCTTTCATGTAGTACTATTACATCCTGTACACCCCTTGAGGGCACATGTCAGGAATTTGATAATGATGATGATGACAGTTTTTTTTTTTAATCTGCTGCTGATTCTAAAAAACAGTGTTTCAAACGTTTATTTGTTGTTGTGAAGCATAGTAGTTTCCTTCCATTTGACTCTGTGCAATCCAAGCATGGTTAGCTAGACCTGACTAAAATGCATAATAAAATAAATATAATTTGCTTTTATTTTTTATTTGATTTATTTGCTTAAATTATGGCAGTGGATGTATATTTCATGTTCTTCTGGGCATATGTTTACAGATCTCCCAGTTTGACAATAATATGATTGCAAGAACAAGAAACCCTATAAACACTTAGAACAGAGAGAGAGAGAAAGGAGGTAGAAGTACTTTGGAAGAGCAAATGAAGGTAGAAAGCTTTAGATGAGGTTTCAGTGCAGTACAGAGATTGTGCTTTTTTAGAGTTCTATTTTTTCTGAGGTGTCCCAGCTAGAAGGAACAATGATAACATTGCTACAGTCAGGGAAGAAAGGAAATGAGAATAACAATTAATTTGCCGTTCTTATTGACATTGAACAAGAAGGTCTGAAAAATAAAGGAGCATTCAACAAACAGAGATTAGAGGCCCTGTTAACAAGAGTTTGATAATACCCTATTATTGAGGGAGAGATTATTGGAGAGTTTGAGTATGTATCTACTAGTGTGTATGTGTGTGTGTGTGGGGGGAGGGGAATCTGTAAACAAAGAAAGAACAAGATTGCCATTGGGAAGACTTGTGATTAAAGTATCTAGAAAAGGCAGGCTATATTTTGACTTCCCATCTTTAAAGATCCATTTTATAGTCAACATTTCCAAACAGTGAAGTCTTCTTGGTGATTTCATCATCATCATCAAATTTCTGACATGTACCCTCAAGGGGTGTACAGGATATGATAGTACTACATGAACAATTTACATCATTACTAACTTCCTATCTACAATTTTCCTCCAAATCAGTCTGTTACTTGTCAAGACTCCAACATTATCAGATATTATATTTCTATCGTCTAAGGCACTTTGTACAGTATCAATCCACCTATGTCCGCCCGTTTAGCCTAGTGGCTGTGCGCTTTGCAACCACATGACTGGTGAAAGGGTGTCCCAGGTTCGATTCCTGTCGAAGACGTCAGGAATTTCAGGATCTTCCTCAGCCATAGCCAAGATAGCTGGTCTCGTGCACCGGCATTACAGTTTTTTCTGCAAGTTTATATGGCGTTTTTCATCCCGCAAGAAGGCAAACCAGCCACGTGAATACACACAGATCTACAGCCATAAATACTTAACTCGCCATGGGGGGGGGGGGGGCTCAAATCGACCCAATAGGGACAGGGGAGAAAACTCCATACGAATAAATAAATCCACCTATATCTTGATCTTTTTCTGGGTCATTTTCCTGCCAACCTGACAGAGAATACTTGTTTTGCTAATCTTTCCTTGCCCATTCTGTTTAAGTGACCTACCACCTTAGATTACCTCTGCTAACACATTCCTGGATGAAGACAATGTCAAGTTCTTTCCTAATATCCTCGTTTTTAATATGATATTGCCATTGATGCCATCTGTTCACGCCTCTAATCTTTCGCAGGACTCTCATATCTGCGGTCTCTAATCTTTGGTCAAGTGTTTTACTTCTGACCCAGCTCTCAGATCCATAAGTTAAAACTGGTTTGAACACTGTCTTGTATACAGCTAATTTAGTGTTCCGACTAATTTCTCTCTTATTCCATATAAATTTATTCAATTGACTTCCTACCATACCATACCAGCTTTGTTGATTCTATTGTCTATTTCCATATTTAATTTATCATCTTCACTAAAAATCGTCCCTAAGTAGCCGAAATGTTTTACATCACTCTACTTGACACTGCCTGCTATTCAAGAAGGTTAGCCTCATATTTAATGTTGAATACTATGGATACTCCTTCTTTTCTTTGATTGTCATTGCCTGAATATATCATTTTGTATTTATTGCTCAGAAAGATCTCACCAGTTTTAGTCTTTTTTAGTTTCAGTCACCCCTATTATGTTGATCTGGTACTTATCTAATTCCTCCGCTAGCTCCATTTCTTTGCCATTCAGGCTTCTAATGTTGATAGTACCGATCTTTAACTCTGGTGATGTTGAGTTGGGGTGTGTTTTCAGATTTGTTCCAGTAGCTGACTTTTCGCTGTTCGCCCTGCTTCCCTAGCGAAAGCAACGGGGGCCTTGTTTAACTGGGCGATGCCCCAGCCGGCATGAAATTTTGTCATGTTGTACCATCATTTTTTATTTTGGTTTAACCAATAAGAATACAATTTGGTCAGCTAAATCCCAAATTGCCAGCCCATCCTTGTTCGTTCAGTATCCAGGTAGATACCCAACAGGGTGCACCACGAGAAGGTGAGGATTGGACATTAGGTCAGAAGCCCTGGTCGGCTCTCCACATTCCTTTAAAGGCTATGTAGAGGTCTCCTCTCAGTTATATCCCTCTTGGTGATTTCAATGTCCATAATTATGATTGGCTCCCTTTTTGAAATTTCGATGACCAAGCTGGAAGAGAGGCAGAGCTGTTTGTTGTAAGCAATGACTTAAAACAGATCAAACCATCTCTTACCCAAATTCTTGATGATTGTTTTCACTCATCGAACATTATAATTTTCTTAACTATTTCTCCTTCTAGGTACTCTATTCAAGTGACTGCTCCTCTTGGCAATTCAGACCTATGTTTCATGTCTGGTGGTATGTCCTTCCTTCAGCCACTCACAAACTTGCATGAGTTTTACTCCTCTCCATGGTCAGACTGCTGTTTTCATTCTTCTGATCCAGATACCTGTTGTGATCTATGCTGGAATAGAAACTTTCATACCTCACTCTGTTCAAATTCCCCAATCCATATCTAAACCATGGATCTCCAAAAAGTGTGTTAAGGATGTCTAAGAAAAGCAACGAACCTTTCACAAGTGGCTTAAGACCAAAACACTAGCTTCATTCACAGCCTACACATTGCATGCAAAACTTGTATAATGACCAATTAAAAGGTCAATCTGAATTCAACAAAGATAAATGTAAAAAACTCACTGCTCGTGTCCCAGCAGTTGTGCTTTCTGGTCACTAGCTAAAGCCATCAGGTACAACTTTTTTGTGACGTCACCTAAAGACAAGGTGACGTCACAAAAAGTAGCATTGTGACATCATCTAAAGAAAAGGCTTCAATGACAAGAATGAAACCAAGTCTTGGCTTCATTCTTCTCTTCCAACTCCTACATAGATGACCATGGCAAATTATCTCCTTCCTTGCCTAGAACATTGCATCTCATGTCATTGAAAGAATCTTGAATAACTCAGATATTACAAAGGTCCTGATGGAATTCCACTCAATTGTGCTCAAGAATTGTGCTATTGAACAACTAACACCTGTTCTCTATCATCTATTCATTAAACTGTACTCAGCTGGCATTGAACCTTAAACATGGAAGAAAGTTCCTATACAAACAGTTCCCCACCAAAAAAGGAGATAAATGTTTGCCATCAAACTACTGACCTATTACTCTTACATCAGTTTTGTCTAAAGTAATGGAGAAAGTTATCAACAGTCAGCTTCTTCAACATCATGAGAACAGCTATCTCATTAATAACCATCAGTATAGATTTTGCCACTCCATATGCACAGGAGACCTCCTGGCCTACTTCACTCACATTTGGATCCATTCCACAGAAAGGTCTGGAGAAATTTATGCTGTTGCTCTTGACATCTTCAAGGCTTTTGATAAGGTACAACTTGTTGATAAGCCCTGGCATTGAGGGCTTATCAACAAGTTACCATCATTTGTACTCCTTCATCCTTGTGTAAATGGATCACAAGTTTTTTTCTCAGATTGATCCCTATAATTATGGATGGTGTTCTCTCCTCAAGCTTTCCTATCAATGCTGGTGACCCTCATGGCTCTGTCATCATTTCATCCATCCTCTTCCTGATTTATAAATATGACCTGTGCTCTCATTGACTGCAAGTCAATGAGTCAATGAGAGCACAGGTCATATTTATGGCAAGGCAAACCAGGCAAGGCTCCAGGTTTCGATGGAATTCATTCAGATTTCCTGTTGAAGACAGGCCAAAAAGCTCGACAGTGGTTGGCTTGCTTTTTCTCTGATATCCTCCAAACTGGTAGACTTCCAAAACAGTTTAAGAGGACAAAAATTATCCCCATCTTAAAACCAGGAAATCCAACAACAAACCAGAAAACTACTGACCAATCGACCTGCTTAGCACCTGTTATAAGTTCCTAGAAAGGATCATCCTTAATAGAATTGCCCCTAAGATAACAGAACAAGTCCCAGTGGAACAGGCCGGATTCAGACATAAACGAAGCTGTGATCAGGTTCTGTCACTCACCACACATATAGAGCCATGCTACTGACAATGCCCGAAAACAGCTGCGGCTTTTGTAGATCTTACCGCAGCTTAGGATACAGTCTGGAGGCATGGCGCTGTCTGCAAGTTGCTCTGTGCAGTCCCGTACAGAACAATAGCAAAACTAATCGATAACATGCTAAGCAACCGCCTGTTCCAAGTATGTATGGACGAGAACAAAAGTAAACAAAGAACACTGGAAAATGGACTACTACAAGGGTCAGTTCTGGCTCCCCCTTCTTTTTAACTTATACATCACAGATTTGCCTAATACAGCCTCCAAGAAGTTTTGCAATGCTGATGACATTGCTCTAGCCACCAGACACACCAATTTTACTACAATGGAAGATACACTAACAAACGACCTTGCAGTCCTAGATGAATACTCCAGCAAATGGAGATTACACCCAAATCCTAGCAAAACAGAAGTTTAATGCTTCCACCTGAACAATAACCAGGTTAACAAAGAACTCATGGTCTGTTTCAACCAGAAACTGCTATGCTACAACAGATTCCTGAAATATCTGGAGATCACTCTGGATAGAACACTATCTTTTAA
Organism: Typopeltis vanoorti; assembly: GCF_054136105.1. Classification (NCBI taxonomy): domain Eukaryota; kingdom Metazoa; phylum Arthropoda; class Arachnida; order Uropygi; family Thelyphonidae; genus Typopeltis; species Typopeltis vanoorti. Next base: position 18,015,947 of record NC_143551.1, read on the forward strand.
ACCACAACTCATTAACACAGCATCCAAGCTAAAAACAAGAAACAATATACTGCAAAAACTATGTGGAACAACTTGGAGTGCCTCAGCAACAATGTTTCGCTGCACTGCTCTTGGCCTCGTTTACTCTACAGCTGAATACTGTTCACCCGTATGGCTGAACAGCGCGCATGTGTATTTGGTTGATGCCCAGCTTAATACCATTATGCGCCTTATTTCTGGAACTGTAAAATCAACCCCAACCTACTGGCTCCCAGTGCTAAGCAACATCCTGCCTCCACACATCTGCAGATCCAACTTTCGTCTACATGAATACAGCAAAATCATAGAAATCCGAAATCTTCCAATCCATGAACACATCCCACCCCTAGAAATAAACAAGCTAAAGTCAAGGCACCCTCCAATCTTGCAATCAAAAAATCTTGCAGAGACAAGTTTCAACATGAAGAAGAAGTGGAAAGAGTCTTGGTGTAACACTTCAACAGGGATCTTCCATGAATTAGTGGACCCAAGGTAGGTCAAAACCTGAAGGTAAACTTCAGGTTTTGACCTACTTCAGTAAACTTGGTCTGCCCTTAACCAAATATGCACCAACCATGGCAGATGTGCAGACCACCTTTACAAATGGGGCATGATTTGTAAGACTGTGAATCACCCCGCCAAACAATTAATCATATTACAGCAGAATGTGTCCAACGTGCATACAGTGGAAACCTGTCAGATTTCATCCATGCTACACCAAGTGCAGTTGACTGGATAATCAACCTAGACATTCAGTTGTAGCCTATTCTTGATTCTTGAGTGTCTCCTTTATGACTGTATTATGGCTTATTATTGTACATATGTCTATTACTATGTCCATATATATTAAGGATTAATGTAATGTAACTTTTCATGTGTGAGTCATACGCTAAATAAATAAATAAAACTGACTGCAAATCCTATTCATAGTTTTGCTGATGATAGCACACTCCACTCATCCTATTCATATGAATGACAGGCTTTGCAGTGCTAAATCATCTCATGCTTCAAGATCATCTATAATAAGTGCCCTGAACACTGATCTTCATAGTATTCAACAATTGGGGTGAAAGCAACCTAGCAAACTTAATTGCTTCCAAAATGCAGTTTTGTTTGTTTTCTCACAAAAAAGAACTCAGATCTTCTCAGCTTACTTTTAGTAAATGCTGAGCTCAATAGTCAAGACCAAATCTCTCTTCTCAGATGAACTCTTTCTCCAAACCTTTCCTGCCCTCACATATCACTTCTGTAACATCAATAGCTTCAAAAAAACTTGGCATCCTTTTCCAGCAAGAGGGTACTTCACTGCCAAACAGTTACTCATTCTGTACAAATCCCAAAGCTGACCAACATTGGAATACTGCTCTCATATATGGGGTAGTGTATGGTGTACCTAAGACCTCCCTAAAAATTCTTGATGCTGTTCAGAAAAGGACAGTCTGGTTGATATGACACTTCTCTTACAGACTCTCTTCAGCCACTATCCCAGAGAAGATCAATTTCTACATTGTGTCTCTTCTACAAGTATTTCCATGCTACTATTCAGCAGAACTACCATCCATTATGCCTCATATTTCTGCAAGATATACAAGAACTTATACTAAAGCTGCTCAGCATCCTTTTACAGTCAAACTGCACTCACTGAATCTGCTACTCCAAGTCATTTTTCATTCTATCCACCTCAATTCTGTGGAACAGTCTCCCCCATGAAGCATTTCCAAAAATCTTCAACAATTCAAGAAGAATATCAACAGATTACTGTATTCCTGGCCCCACCTTTACATAACATATGTTTGCTATGGGCTCTTCTGCCCTTCATATGTGGAGTGTGTGTGTGTAATAATAAATCAATGGTCAATACAACTTTCATGTGTTATTTTCCATATACCAACTAATTAAAAAGAAAAAAAAAATTGAAACAGATTTAAAGAGTGAGTCAATGATGCACCGATAAGTGCAAAATAAAATGATGATGCACCGATAAGTGCAAAATAAAATGATGATGCACCGATAAGTGCAAAATAAAATTAGAAGTTTCATAGACACAAATGAAAGGGTGTGAAAGGATAGAATGAAAGAAAGCAGAGAAAAAAGAGGTGAAATATGACCATAGAATGGCAATGTTTGGAGATTCTGTTATTAAATGTGTGTGAATGAGATGGTGTACACGGTCCATTTTCTGAGAGTTAAGATGAAACAATGACTGATGCTTTGGATATGAGAAGTAAATGAGCAAGAGAGCTATTGCTAGTGGACATGGGAAAAAATGATTTCGGTGGACAGGAGTGAGAAAGCATATTAGGAGGTTACTGAGGAGAGTAATAAAAAATAAGTGTGATAAGAAAGGTTATTGATGCGTTGTAAGAAAATACCATCATCATTCGTTTTCTGACAGTATGAGTGTGAGGTGGAGGTTAGGAAGAGATTTGGTTGGATATTGCTATAGGCTAGGGAATGTGGAGGGTGATGAAGAAACATGTAGGCAACTTGGGTTGTCTGCATGAGAAAGTTGATCATTATAGGTGATTTTAATTATGGTAGCAAGTAGATTGGAATAAAAAAGATAGCATTTGGGAATAAAGGAAAATGAATTTCTTGAGGGTCAACTATCTTAGGCATAAATATAAAATCACACATGTATTACAGTAAAAATGATTTATAGTGCAAATATGTCATTTTATGTGTGTATAACAGTGTAAGCAAAGAACAGAAGTCAGAAATTTGAGCAAAAAACAGCAGAGCACATGCATTACATTAGAATCCCTTAAGGGCATGCAGTAGCATGTTTATTAGGATAACAAATACTATTGGGCTGAAAATAAAATTAAACTATGAAGGAAAGTCAGTAATTACAAATGGTTATAAAAAGCAACCTTTATTTTTTAAACATTTATTTCTCTACATAATCCCCCTTCAATGTTTATATACTTGTCTCACTACTTGATCAGTCCATCAAAACTAGAAGCATCGTATTATTTTGTCTGTTCTCTCAGCCAACTCTACACCTCATTTTCAACCACATAATCATCAGCAAAATATTTGCCATCAAGGTGCTGTTTCAGCAGGCCAAACAGGGAAAGCTGCTTGGGGCAAAGTCAAGGCTGTAAGGTGGATGTTGATAGATTTCTCACTGAAGTTCTTGAATTCTCTCCAAGGTTCCTGAAGATGTATGAAATCTTGCATTGTCATGTAGGAATAATGGTCCTTCAGTAGGACTGGATGTTTTTGGAAAACTGCATCCTGAAACTTCAATAAAATTTCATGGTATGATGTGGGATTTACATTTACATCATAGCTCTGCATCCCTTATCCGCTCCACCAAAGACTAGTCACTTTCCCTAGAATTACCTGGAGTAAACCAGGTACCTTGCAACTATCCTACTATGGCCAAACAGGCAGGACAGCTAATATCAGGACATCCAAACACAAAGACTACATCCAGTTTCACCAATATAGCCATTCTGGGCTTGAGAACCATGCTCTGGATACCAACCACTGAATATGATGGAAGAAAGCCACTTTACTACACTGCAGCAAATATAAATATGAAACACTGTTCATGGAAAAACTTCCCAAACCTCAACAAATTTGAGTGTATGAGACGGCCCCAAATTTGGGAAGCATCATGAGAACATCAGCCCAACAGCCAAGACAAATTTAGCCCGCTAGGGGGCACCTTTAGGACTCTAGGAACAACGTTAGTTACTCGCTTCAGCCTTATTTGCTCATTGTTAGTGCCTGCGTGCACTTATCATAATTTTATGTTCCCATGCAGATGACAATATAACATTGCCAAAATATAGGAAGTATTAATTAAAGTTTTCTTTTAATTAATATTTAGTATACGTTGTAATTTCCTGAAATAATTTAACAGTCATGTGTTACCAATGTATAAGCTAATCTACAAGAATCATACCTCTGAAAAGGCTATCAGTACTGGAAATCCCAAAACAATATAAGCATAAGCTTTCCTGCTGATGGCAGGACCTAGAGCTTCTTGCTTGCCAGTAAAGTGGGATGTTCAATCATCAGTGGTGAACCCACAATCTGTTTAGCATGTCTTCTTCATCTGAAGCAGAGGTGATGTTACCAGGCCAGATCCATTCAACATATATATATATTTGGGCACCTACCATGAGTGCACTTTCTCACAAGAATAAAAAGACAAAATTGACATCTGCAGATATGGTGGTAAGTTCTGACATTACCTCTCTCTCTCTCTCTCTCAAAAATATTCCTCATGCTGCAACAATAGCATTTCTAGTGCAAGAATTTCCATTAGACACTTGTTGACTTATTCAAAAATTCATGATCATATCCAGTTATTTCATGCAGAAACTATACAAATAAATTGAAGGAACTGTGATGGACATACATACATATCCAAAGGGAACTAGATGGATTATCTGGGGTTGGCTCTCCTGGTCTGTAATTGCCAGGATATTCTGTCCTGGGTCACCAACATCTCCAACTGGGCACGTTACAGGTTTTTTTATTATTATTATTATAAGTAATATCCATGTTAAACAGGGTCTACCATGTCCTCTTGGTTCCATATACATTTCCATTAACTTGCATGTCATGTGATCTACAGGGCATCTCATGACATGTCCAAATCATCTAAGATTGTGCTAAGTTATTTTATCAGTGATAGATCTAACTTTGAAGCACTTCACTGCACTTTGTCCAGCATGGTGGTAATGCTGCTGGCCAAACTCAGCATCTTGTTCTTGTTGTTTGTTAAGAGGCCAACATTCAGCACCATATATAATGGCAGATCGTAACCACTGTTTTAAATATCTTCCTCTTTAATCATACTAGCATCCACCTGACAAATAATACTTCACACAGCAGTCTCTATTTCATCCAGCTGGTGTTCGTGCAGTGTTCCACATCTGTGTAGATAGTACCATCCTTCATGAGAATTGAGCTCAAGGACTTGAAGAGCTGTTGACCTTCCTGAAGGTATATGATGTTATTGTTAGGCCATTTGAAAAATCACAACATATATACTCAATCTTCTGTCTGTTAATTCGCATGCCACCTGTTTCCAGAGATATCACTTATCAAGCATCAACTTTGAATCTTCTGGGTCATTGCTCATCAGAACAATGTCATCAGCATATAAAATATCCTCTGAGGCAGGTCACTGAATGTCTGCTGTAGTTCATGACCAATGTAAATAGGAGCTAGCTTAGTGCTGATCCTTGATGTACTCCCATCTTGAATTCAAATTCTTTGCTGGTTCCTGCTGGGCTTCACACACATTGGTGTGGCATTCTGGTACCATCCGTGATCGGTGCTTGCCATTTCAATTTCCTGGAATCTAATCAAAGCCCTTTTTATAGATCAATAAATAAAAAATTTTATCCAATCAAAGCCATTTTATAGGTCAATAAACAAACAATTTTATCAACCAACATCCTATAATGCCCACTCAGAAGTTTATAGACTTCTATCATATGATCCTACTTTCTCCTGTCATTTTTAAGTTTGAGTGACTGTTCAAAGAGTTCTAAAGTGCTTTTCCACTATCCAAACTTAATCGGAATGACTACCTTTCCGTAGCAAAAATTTGGGAGAGTCTCATTTTGATCAATGACAATCAGCAATCCTTAATTTATATTTAATTTAATTATTAGACCTTATTTTAGCATATGGCTCATATTTGCCAAAGGGAAAAACAGTCTTTTGTTTTGTTCCACCTTTGAATTGCTTGTGCATTGATGATTTCTTAAATTCAGATCAAAATACTTGCATTAACAATTATTATTATTCATTTCTTGTGTCTATTTTTTTTTTATCTGCTCTTGTGTCAAGTGATTTCCAATCCCTTCCTTTTTTTTTTATTCAAAATTAATCACCACACACAATTAATCAACAAAGTTGATTAATTTTCTGGGACCTAATGTGATCACAGCGTTTATTTGCTAAATCCTGTATAAAAATATGCAAATACAAAAATCAATCTGAAGCATATAAATATATATTATTGTCCACACTTTCCATTAGTGATATGAAAACATACTCTTCACCAACCTGTAAAAAGAGAATTCTGATAAGTCAGTGGGTGGTCAATTGTCAACCATCATTTAGTTGAATAGAAACTAAAATTCTCAGTCATCTCTTATACCTACCCATCCAATCTCATTCCTAGTGGCTGATGATAGTCATTTTGGATTCATCTTATAGATGTAGCCACACAAGATGAGCATTATTTTATATGCAATAATATAATATATGAGGGTTGTTTGAAAAGTTTGGTAAAAAAAAAATAAGTTAAACACATTTTTTTGGAAAATCACCTTTATTTCTCAACATAGTCTCCATCAAGGTCTACACATTTGGTCCAGCAAGTTTCCAATTTTTTCAAACCATCTAAAAAGTAGGATTTGTCAAATGGTGCAAAACAGTCATTGACAGACTCGATGACATTCTTATTCGAAGAAACTTTTTTCTCACTGAGCTAAATTTTTAAGTTTGGGAACAAGAAGAAGTCACATGGGATCAAGTCCAGAGAATACAGTGGATGTGGAGCCAATTCGAACCTCAATTCATGAAATTTTGCCATTTCGATGGCCAATGTGTGAGATGGTGCATTGTCTTAATGAAAGAGCAATTTTTTGCACGGTTTTTCTTTAGTTCTTCTTTTAAATGGTCCAACAATAATGCATAATAGACTCCTGTTATTGTCTTACCCTTTTCAAAATAATCTATCATGATAATTCCTTGGGAATCTCAAAAAACAGTGGCCATCACCTTCCCAGCTGACAAAATGGTCTTCACTGTTTTCAGTACTGTTTCACTAGGCATTGCCAATGTTTTGACTGCTGCTTGGACTCAGGTGTGTAGTGATGGATTCAAGTTTTGTCTACAGTTCACAAATCGACACAAAAAAATCCTGCGAATTGCGATTAAACATCTCTAGACACTGTGTTGAAATGTCTTTTCGTATGCGTTTTTGATTGACAGTTAACAATTGTGACACCCATCGCACGCACAACTTTTTCATGTGTAATTTTTTTTTGTGCAGGATATTATACATCCATTCAGTTGAGATGCCTACAATCTCAGCAATCTCACGCACTTTCACTTGACAATACAGTGGATTTTGTTAATCATTTCCTTCATAGTGACCTCAGTCAGGCACCCGGAGTGCATGTCATCTTTGATGGACTTACAACCACGTTTAAACTCATTCATCATTTTGGATAAAGACCATTTTATCCAAAAATAAATTGTCTTTAATGATGGTGGATAGTCCCCAAGAACTGCATCTAACTCGGCTGTGATCTGCATGGCCATCCACTTCTTCAAATAAAAGTGTTTTATCACTGCACAAAACTCGTTTTTCTCCATTTTTATGAAAAATGTGAACATGGTAATTTTAAATGTTTGCCAAACGAGAATTACGTGTTGCATGTGGCTAAAATTTTTCCAGGGGTCATGAAAAAGATGATACATGCCAACACTGTATGAATGAATGAATTGTGTTGCTGTCTTTTCAAACAACCCTCGTATTAGGAAAAAGTTTATGTAAACATAACAGAGAGACAGACAGAGAGAATAAAAATTTAATTCACTGTACCACTTGTCTTTACAGAAGGGTAAAGCACATACACAAACAAAATTATTTCTTATATAATAAATTCCAATTTTCATACCTTGATCAACCAGAGCTCCTACCACTCTGGTATTATAATAATCTGGCAGAAGTCTTTCACAGAGTGCTACAAGTAACCAAAATGCTTCTTCCTCTGTCATATATAGCAGTAATATTGATGTTACAATGTTCATAGCTTGGCAATATCCTGTCAAATAAAACAGAATTACCATGGTAGCCACAAAAAATTCAGTTACAAAATGAAAAATTAAATCTTGTAAATAACTATACATACACAATGGAAATATGCACAATTACAGTAACAGACGAAAAGGCCTTTGTAATATATTGCTTAGGCCCTTTCTTCTATTACTGTTTTATCCTGGAGTAGATGGAAATAATTTCCAGAAATCCAAAATCATTATTTAAGTCACTTTTGCCTCTCAATATCAATAAAGAAAACAATTTCTGTCATGTTTTAATTGTATTGTACAGCCAATTCCCTACAGCAAACACCACTATAAAACTCAGTCAGTACAATGAACTTCGGTAAAGTTTGAACCATGCATGTATATTTACATACAACTATACATCATATATATAATGGTATGTGAATAGAAATTTGCTATGACTTATGGCCATTAGAGCAGAAAGTACTACTACATGGTGTGATTTCTGTTGCCAAAAGATAAATTGTTTTTTTTAAATATTATTACTTGACACCTACAAAGAGTCAAAGGACTCATGAAGCAAAGGCACTTTAGCACTTTACTCCACTATATGCAACTCACTGTCTCTTCTATTTAATCCTCCACCTACCACTACTATCAACATGCAATGTCATCTACAGCCCACCACCAGCAACAATAGTATTTTGTATGTAAAGAGCATGAGTTCCAATACCCATTTTGCCTGTATGCAAGATGAAAAACTAAGTTTCTAGGAAAATACCCTGCTAATTCCACATGAGATTGGCTAACTCACTTTCAACTGAAAAAGTCCATATAAAGATTCCTCTTGTCACAATGAGAATTGAACTCAGGTCTCTTACCAATCAAAGGGTGCAATGTCCTGTTGTTCTTCCAACTGCACTACAGACACGCTATTTAGTGATAACTGAGTCATTCTTTGTGAATTATTATAGGGAGTTATTGTTCCACTTTATAAGTCTTTAATAAGGATACATCTGGATTATTGCACACACAGATCTGATCACCCAGATTCCTTGCGGATGAGGATGTGGTGGAGAAGATAGAGGCAAGTGATGAAGATTGTGGCAGGTCTACAAAATGTTCCCTATTCGAACAGACTGAAGGGCAATGAGATTAAAAAAAAACACGCCTGATAGGTGAAAAACAGGAGACATGAAAGAGGCATATACGTTATTAAAGGAGTTTTAAAGGATTGACATTGAACATGTTTTTAGTATACGGTGGAAGGGAGAGAATGAGAGGTCACCTGTGGAAATTGTGTAAGATGGCAGTTAGCAAGTCTATTAGAGCTGGCTAGGTTTTTTTGCTTCGAGGGTGGTGAATGAGTTACCAGCAATATTCTTTCTCATTTTTGCTAGACCATGTGCACATGAAAAGCATTTTGTGCAAAAATTTCCTCTCGGACTCAATGTGCGAGGTAGGCTGTGCTCACAACAGAGAAAGTCACAAGTCACAAACTTTTAATATAATATGCCTACAATTTGTAACAACATCTTTATTAAAAGATCTTGTACACTGCATGCAAAATATTTCTATAAGAAATGCTTACGCTACTTAAAATACTGCCTGTATATATATATATATATATATATATATATATATATATATATATATATATGCAATTTATAAACAAATTGTGTCAAGATCTAGAATGGGAAATTCTGTGCCTTTTAATTTGCTTAAATCCATGCAGCTACAAAAATCAATCACTGCTTGCAGGAGTTCAAGTGACTATACTATCTTGACAGTAGACACTAAAGAAATATGCCTCTGCAACTTGTTGACATAAGATCAGTTCACCCACATAATTCATGCTAACATTAACTAATCAGAGTGTATTAATTCACATGAAAACACACAAGAAAATAAGTAAATAATATTTCATTAAAGCTATTTCTTTAAAGATATTTCAGCCTGAATATTACAGGCCATCATCAGCGGCAAGGTAGAACATTAACAATGGAGTGATTTGAAACAGTAAGAGCCACGTGATGTTATACCTATAACACACAGGTATAACTGAAGAAACATTGTATTATTAATTATTCATTAATGTATTAAAATAAAATAAAAAATTTAGTGATGTGTGATTAGAATAAGACTCTCTCATATACCGTATTTTCCGGTGTATAAGACGCACTTTTTTACCTTAAAAATTCATCCTAAAAATGGGGTGCGTCTTATATAATGAAGGTAAAGATTGTTTCCTCTTTTCAAAGTCATACGCACTCCCTTTTATGTTCCAAGATCTTTGTAGGCAGTTAATGGTGCAATCAAATTGATGCGTGACCTTCGCATGACTTCTAGCACGTCATTGGCTAAGAATGGGGAGTCGCTATTCAAGTTTCATATCATCTTATCCGAGTAATCAGTTACCGATGTTTATCAGTATCGAGTTGGCGTGTTGAGATATTTTGTGTTCAGTTTGATATTTTCCCGTAGATTTTAGTGATGGAAAAAAACAGGCGACATTCGTATTCTTCAAGTTACAAATTGCAGGTTTTGTAAAATATGTGGAAGAACAAGGGAATAGGGAAGCTGAAAGACATTTTGGGAAGACTTTAAAGTTTAGGTTTTTCCAGAAAATTGTATTAAATTTTTTGGGTGCGTCTTATACACCGGAAAATACGGCAGATAGTGAGAGATAGTCAATGCAATTTAAGTTCAGATGGTGGAGTAAGGCCTCAGTGCTTTCTTTAAACAAATGCTCAAATTTATAATGACACAGATAAAGTATTCTTTCTTTTAAGGTTACAGGGTGATCAGCATTCATATTTATGAATTTAGGGACACAAAACACACGTGTGGAAAAGATTATTTTACTGATTAATAATAAAATAATAACTTGACGTTTTGACCCCTGTATTGAGGTCATCATCAGAAGGATACATGTGTATAAGAACCAAGCTACATGCTGTTGCACTCTATACAGGTAAATTATACCTACTTTGTTAACTAATCTTTTTTCTTAGTCTGCCCTCTAGTGATAAAAAAAATAAATAAATTTAAAAAAATACCAATAAAAACTACAATAAACTCTGATGAAGTCCTCACATACTAGGATTCTTCTGGAATTATACAGTACAGGTTGCTATCGAATGTTCAGGGAAAAAAAAAACACTTCACCAAGTCTTCTTGTATTGAGATTTTTCTTTGTGGTTGCTATGAAGGCTGCAGATGGGTCCTCCACATTCTTGGAATGGTTAGACCATAATTTTTATTCAGATTCGGATCATGTTTGAGCATTTCACATGCATCCTTGAATTTCTGCTTGCACCAGGTTTTGGTGTGGTGTAGAGACTTGGTACCTTTCCAATCAATTCTGTGGTATGGTTGGAGTGCGTGGTCAGAAAGGCCAGTTTTTCTAAAATGGAGTATTTTATGTGTCGTTTGTATTCATCCTTCCTGCTTGGGATGGCTCGCCCTGTTTCCCCTATGTATGGTATGTTACATGTGCAATGTATTTTGTAAACTCCTGGGTGGGCTAGGTGTGGCAGAGTATCCTTGGTAGAACTGAATAGGTGCCTTAATTTTGTTGGGGGTTTAAAGGTGGTTTTGATGTTGTATTTGTGTAGTGTTCTGTCTATTTTTTCTGAAATGCCCCTAACATATGGTATAGCAATAGCATTTTTGAAAACATTTTTGGTATTAGTGGTATCGTTGTGGAGAATCTTGTGAATGGTTTTTATACTGTATCCATTTTTTATAAAGGTATATTTGATGTTCTCATATTCATGGTTAAGAGCTTGTTCATTTGAACACATAGCTTGAGCTCTGTGTTTAAGGGTGCTTATTACCCCCAGTTTTTGTGTTGGGTGGTGATAAGAAGTTTTGTGTATGTACTGGCCCTGTGTGTGCAGGTTTGCGGTAAACTGAGAAGGAGAGACAGCCTGAAGGAAGAAGTGTGACAAGAGTGTCTAGGAATGGAAGAGAGTTGTTTTTTTCTATTTCAATGGTGAATTGGATGTGTTTGTGTTGTTTGTCCAGATGGTTAAGGAATGTATCTAGTCATTCGCGGCCATGGGGCCAAATGGCAAAAATATCATCGACATATCTGAGCCAAATTTTGGGCTTTAGGCACGCTGACTCTAGACCTGTTTAGAGTGCAACAGCATGTAGCTTGGTTATTATACACATGTATCCTTCTGATGATGACCTCAATACAGAGGTAGAAATGTCAAGTTATTATTAATCAGTAAAATAATCTTTTCAACATGTGTGTTTTGTTTACCTAAATTCATAAATATGAACAGATGAAGTATGTTTCAGACCATTGGATATTGTTGAACTTGTGTGGCCAAGTGATTTAAGGGGCACTGGTTTTAGGCACCAATGTCATTGAGGCATCATGTTGGAGGCTTAATGGATTTTTTACAACACTCAAAAAGAATTAAAATAGAATTTAATACTTCCTATATTTTGTCCTTGTCACTAGGACATCTATGGGGATTACAAAAACAATTAGTGTAACATGCACACAAATATCATACGATACTAAGTCCAACCACGTGGGTGACATTAAAGTCCTATCTAGGTGGAGTGCCCTCTAAGGGCAGAAGTAGGTGGCCTGGAATGTAAGGTGGGACCTCTGGTGATGAGTGTTTCCCAAATCTTCTGAAGCTTAATGCAACCATATTTATTAAGATTTAGTTGGTTTCTGAGAGCTGCTGCTGCTTCTAAGAAAAGTCTCTCTTTCTTGAATTTGCTGTGGTGGAGCATGGTGGTTTTCTTCCATGATACCCTGTGGGTGGTGTCCAAAACATGGTCAGCCCAAGCTTGAATGGCCATAGTTGTGTTTACAGATGTAAGACTTGTGTTCCTCCAGGCAGATGGATGCTGATCTGCCTGTCTGTCCAGAGTACGCCAGCTTACAGGAACAGGGTACTTTGTAAACTCCAGGCAGAGAGAGAGGAGGGAGCTGATCTTTCGTAGAATGGATAAGGGTAGCAAGTTTGCGGTGGGGCTTATATGCTGTGTGTAGGTTGTACTTTTTTAGTATCTTGGCTATTTTTTCGGATGTGCCACAGATGCAGGGTATGGTGATGGTGTTTTTAGATTCTTGTTGACGAGAAGGACGTTACACTAATTGTTTTTGTAATCCCCGTAGATGTCCTAGTGACTAGGACGAAATATAGGAAGTATTAAATTCTATTTTAATTCTTTTTGAGTGGTGTAAAAAAATCCATTAAGCCTCCAACATGATGTCCTCACAGCACTTAAGCCCCTACACACGAATTCTAATCATTCATGGAGAAGATTTAGCACGCAAATCCAAGCAATACGGTAATCAAAACTATCTAGGCAAGTAAATAGACTGGCCTTTCTAAAAAGATGTTGGGATACAAGAGTGATACCAAACTGCGTTAAAATGAAAATCAATTTCCATTCCAAAAAAGCACTCCATATATATAACCATGCCAGCCTGGCATTACTACGTGAGCAAATCGCCTCTACTTGTGCCACCCTCTCAGTGACAAACGCTGCCATTGGCTCCTTACATTCAGAGCTCTCCACCATTCTTAACCCTGAACTTTGGTCGATTCTCTCTGGCATTTCGGAAACTTCCGCACAGAGAGAATTTCAAAAAATAAAAAATAAACACATCAAGAAATATAGCAACCTAGTTAAAGACAAACCACAAATTAAACCGCTCCAGACAGTAGTAAACCTCTCTTCCAAAAGGCTCAACGACGATGCCATCAGTGCCCTTTGCCTCGGCCGTAACACTGCCGTCGCTCCGAAGGAAGTGCCGGTGCTTGATGTAATGGTTAACATCGAACGGGGTGTCGGTCGCTTACCGTCGGAGATAGCCAACAACATCAGACTCTTGACGTAGCCAACATCTTCGCCTCCAAAAAGTAACTTATCATATGCCCAATGCACGGCTCTCCTGAAACTACGGAAAGAAAAAAGTATTGTCATCACCAGAGCAGATAAGGATAATGCCACAGTCATTCTTAATATCAGTGAATAGGTTCGTAAAATGAACATTATCCTCTGTGATCGCGCTACCTACATCCTGCTAGAACACTACCCCACAAAAACACAAGTTAAGAAATTAAAAATCTTACTTAAAAAAATATCTTCCTGGCCTCCTGACATCACGAAAAAACTTAAACCTTTCCCCCCCCCCCCCCCCGAATATACGGTTTACCAAAAATCCACAAACCCAATTCCCCACTCAGGCCTATAGTAGATGCCACCAATGCACCATGCTACAGACTGTCTAAACAGCTGGCCAACTCTCTGACCCCCTCCTCACCAGAAAGTCTATTTCCTATATAAAAAACTCGACCCACTTTAAAGCCCTCACAGAAAATTTAACCTTGAACAATGCAGATATATTGGTAAGCTTTAATATCTCCTCTTTGTTTACCAATATTTCCTTAACTAACACCTTATCTCTCTTAGAAAACGTTTTTCCCTCTGACGTCTTAGATCTCTTTTCCTTTGCCATTAACTCTGGGTATTTCTCTTGGAAGAACAAAATCTACAAGCAGATAGAGGGAACCTCCATGGGTCCCCCCCCCCCTCTCACCCATCCTTGCCAATTTTTATATGGAAGATTTCGAAAAATGAGCCATAGACTCAGCCCCACTCAAATATTCTATCTGGCTAAGATATGTAGATGATGTGTTCTCTATTTGGCCTCATGGCCCAGACATGTTAGACTGCTTCCTCAGTCATCTCAATAGCCTACAGCCAAGAATCCAGTTTACTATGGAAAAGGAAAAGAACAATTGCTTATCCTTCCTAGACACCTTAGTCACACACCTCCCTAATGATACACTTGCCTTCACTGTATACAGAAACCCCCCCCCACACACACAGGCAGATACATTCACAAACTCTCCCACCACCACCCCTCTCAACAATATGGCATTATTAAAACTCTTACCAAGAGAGCCCACAATCTTTGTTCCAGTGGAACCGCCCTCACTATTGAGCTTAACCACATACATAACACTTTCCTCTCCAATGGCTACAGCAAACACAGGATCAAAAAAATAATCAGTTCCTCCCCCTCCCCTCCCCTCCCCACTCCCCGTCCTTCTCATCAACAAGAATCTAAAAATGCCACACCATACCCTACATCCATGGCACATCCGAAAAAATAGCCAAGATACTAAAAAAGTACAACCTTCACACAGCATATAAGCCCCACCGCAAACTTGCTACCCTTATCCGTTCTACGAAAGATCAGCATCCTCCTCTCTCTCTCTGCCTGGAGTTTACAAAGTACCCTGTTCCTGTAAGCTGGTATACTCTGGACAGACAGGCAGATCAGCATCCATCCACCTGGAGGAACACAAGTCTTACATCTGTAAACACAACTATGGCCATTCAGGCTTGGCTGACCAGTTTTGGACACCACCCACAGGGTATCATGGAAGAAAACCACCATGCTCCACCACAGCAAATTCAAGAAAGAGAGACTTTTCTTAGAAGCAGCAGCAGCTCTCAGAAATCAACCAAATCTTAATAAATACGGTTGCATTAAGCTTCAGAAGATTTGGGAAACACTCATCACCAGAGGTCCCACCTTACATTCCAGGCCACCTACTACCGCCCTTAGAGGGCGCTCCACCTAGATAGGACTTTAGTGTCACCCACGTGGTTGGGCTTAGTATTGTATGATATTTGTATGCATGTTACACAAATTGTTTTTGTAATCCCTTTAGATGTCCTAGTGACTAGGACGAAATATAGGAAGTATTAAATTCTATTTTAATTATTTTTTGAGTGTTGTAAAAAATCCATTAAGCCTCCAACATGATGTCCTCACAGCACTTAAGTCTCTACACACGAAGTCATTGAGGCATGGGTTTGAATCCCACCCCTGCCAAGTATTTGGTGCTAGGGAATTGGCAGTGTCTTTAATGACACTTTAATCTAAGTCTGAGCTCTGCGTTAGTCCAAGGTAGTGGAAAGAGGGGAAAGTAATTCCACTGCATAAAGGAGGTTCCAAGACTGATGTAGCAAATTACCAAACAATAAGCATATCAGGAGTCACAGTCAAGATACCGGATAAGTTGGTCAAATCCAAATACAAATCTGAAAAGTTCTCGGCCTCCAACATAGATGGCAACACTATCGGCAAGGTTTTTTTTTCTAAGTTGGTATATCTGTCATAAGCATCCATCCATGTGAAATTGCAAGTCATTCTATCAAGTAGTTTGTTTTATAAAGCTGTCTGAAGCAAAAGTGGTGTCTGTATCCCTTGAAATAGATAAAATTCAGTATCGTGCGGTTATAAAATTCTTTGTAAAAGAAGGTTTAATGCCAAAAGAAATTCATTCGAAGTTCATAAAAGTTTACTTTTATGGGCACTCTTCTCCTTCATTTTTGGCAATTAAGAAATTTGCTGCCGAGTTTAAATGTGACCATACCAGCCTCGAAGATGATCCACGTGAAGGATGTCCAAAAAGTGTAACAACACCAGAAATCATTGATCAGTGCACGATATGGTATTGGATGACCAGTGAGTCAAAGTGCATGATATTTTTTACAAGAGACTATAGGCATTTCAAAAGGACGTGTAGGATATATTTTGCATGAAAAACTGCAAATGAAAAGCTTTGTGCAAGATGGGTACAGTACTTGCTCACAGCAGATCAAAAATGCACTGGCATGAAAATCTCTGAACAGTGCTTGGAGCATTTTAACAAGAATAAAACTGATTTTGTGCATTGATTTATTACTATGGTTGAGACTTGGATTTACCATTACACACCAGAATCTAAACAGCAGTCAAAACAGTGAACAGAAGCCAGTTGTTCAGTGCCAAAGAAGACGAAGTCAGTTCCATCAGCAGGAAAGGTCATGGCATCAGTGTTTTCGGATTCTAAAGGCATTTTGTTTATTAATTATCTTGAAAAGGGTAAAACAATAACCGGGGAATGTTATTCCGATCTTTTAACCAGACGAGATGAAAAAATTTGTGAGAAAAGACCCAGTTTGGAAAAGAAAAAATCATCTTTTATCAGGACAATGCACCTGCCCAAAAAGGTATTTTAACAATGAGAAAATTAAGGAATCTGGCTGCTTCTCACCTCTATCTCTTCCCTAAACTAAAACTCTTCCTCACTGGTCAGCGTTTTTCTTAAAATCAATAGGTGATTGTGGCTATAGAAGGATATTTTGCAGATCTTACTGAGAACCACTACAGGGATGGGATAATAGTGCTAGAGCATTGCTGGAATAAATGTATTAGTCTTAAGGGAGATTATGTTGAAAAATAAAAACAATTTTGAAATTATAAATTCTTTTTTTTTTTTTTTTTTTTGTTAGGACAAGAACTTTTCAGACCACCCTCGTATTCTCTGAATCCTCTCCACCAACTTCTAATCCTCAAGAAATTAGGTGACCAAATCATTGCATTGTAGTCAAGATGTGGCTGAATCATAGCCTTAACTCCATATCTTAATTGTTAGTGTGTTTTTGAACATCCAAGCAATCCTACAAGCTATTTTACCAACTTTTGCAATATACCATCTTCAAGTTTCTAGCCTTATCAATTTCCTGCAATCCAGTACCAATAACGTGATACTCTGTATATGTAACTTTTTCAACCTGAAGTATGCATAACCTTACATTATGCTAAATGAAATTAACATCCATTCTCCTTTGGACATAATGGCGATTTATTTAAATAATCCTGCAAGATATTTATATCACCTTTATCAAATACTGTCCTCTCCAGTTTGGCATCATCAGTAAACTGAATGGTTGCCCTTAAATCTTTTCCTACATCATTAATACAAAAATTAAATAGTAGTGGCCATAGTAGAGAACCATGAGGCACTCCATTAGTTACCCTCATTCCCCTAGATTCCACCCTGCCATATATTACTCTCTCATGTTTGTCTGTCAGCCAGACAAACCCTATCCATGCTACTGGCTTCATATCCATTTCCATTTGCTCCAACTTTTCTAATAGTTTTCCATTGTATTCTGCCAAATGCCTTTTGCAAAGTCCAGCAGTATCATGGTGTAGCCATTTCCCTTATCTAATTTTGCTGTCACTCTATTATAAAATGTGAGTAAATTACTAAGAGAGGACTGACCTTTTATAAAGCCATACTGCCCATTGCAGTGTATTGCATTTCTATCCACTTATTGCTGGATTTTACCTTTACTTTTCCAATACTTTAACCACCACTGCTGAGATATTAACTGGTCTGTAATTTGCTGCTTCTGTCTTGGAGCCACCTTTATGTAATGGAATTATCTTACTCTCTTTCCACTTTCTTGGAAATTTGTCAGAGATGGGAGTTAGATTGAACAACTTTATCAGAGGCAATGGCAATTCTCTTGCACATCACACAGTACAATAGGGTTAGCATGCTATCTAGTCCCTACTGTATACACGTTGATATTTTGCAGTTTATGATGTGACAGACTCATGAAAATTTTGACATGAGTCTCTCTCACATCTCAAACTGCAAAATCTCCAGCTGGATGATACACCTTGGCAAAATGATCACTCAGCAACTCAACTATTTCTTTTGCTTCGCTCATTTTCATACCATCAGTACTGATTCAAGTCATCCTGCCACAATCATTCTTTCTCTTACTTGCTACATAATGAAAAAATTTCCTTGGATTTACTTTTACCTGCTTAGGTAATTTTGTCACATAATCTCATTCGGACCTTTTTTACCATACCAGTCACCCTTCTTGCCTGCACTTTGTATACTGCTCATGAGTATGCTGATTGCTTTTTTCTTTATATATATAAAGAAATATTGTAGTTGAGGTGTGGCTGAATCATAGCCTTATCTCCATATCTTAATTGTTAGTAGTTTTTGAACATTCAAGCAATCCTACAAGCTATTTTACCAACTTCTGCAATATACCATCCTCAAGTCTCTAGCCTTATCAATTTCCTGCAATCCAGTACCAACAACGTGATACTCTGTATATGTAACTTTTTCCACCTGAAGTGTGCATAACCTTACATTATGCTAAATGAAATTAACATTTCATTTAGCATAATGAAAAAAACGTTCTTTCAGAATGTTTTTCTTTTTTTTTTTTCTTCATTTTTTTGGAAGCACTTGCTTTATGTTACAGCTCATGGCACTGCTCCAAGATGCCTGCTAAGTCTGTCATAATTACCTGCTTAATAGTTCAATATAAAACCTTTCTTAGGTTTTTAGGTTTTCTTAGGTTTTGCTGAACATTATGGGATCATCTGTTGTACAGATGATCTCATATGTTCAGCAACCTCCTGGAACAAGACAGCATGGTTACCCTCCTTGATTGGAAATAGGGTGCCTACTTTAGTTATGGGAACATCTTAAGATGCTATTACCAGATTCAGCACTCTCAAATCCCTGGTCCTCTCTATGACTTGTGATTTCAGGTAATTATCTACAGGGTGTCCCAAAATTCACGCAAGATTTAAATTTAGCGCCATTTGTGCGGTAAAGTGTTGCCAACGAGAAAAACAAGACAGCGTGACAGCTGACAGTTCAGGGTTATTAAAAATGACCATACACAGCGAAGAGAGTTCATTGAATGGATCATGGAACAACAACAAGTGGATGCTTATTTTTCGAACAAAATCATCTTCAGCAATGAGGCTCATTTTCATCTTGATGGCTTCGTTAATCGACAAAATTGTCGCATTTGGGGTTCAGAAAATCCACGAGTGATTGTTGAGAAACAAATGCATCCACAACGTATCACTGTTTGGTGCAGATTTTGGGCTGGAAGCATCATCGGTCCATTCTTCTTAAAATGCGGCTGGTAAGGTAATAACAGTTAATGGTGCTCGCTATCGCGACAAGATAATCCAGTTTTTTGTGCCTAAATTGCAAGATATGGATGTGGACGATATGTGGTTTCAACAAGACGGTGCCACATGCCATACAGCACGAGAAACAATTCAATTACTGCATGAGCATTTCCTGGTCGTGTAATTTCCCGTTTTGGTGATCAGAATTGGCTGTCCAGATCATGTGACTTAATGCCGTTGGAGTTTTTTCTTTGGGGTTTTTTGAAGTCTAAGGTTTATGCCAACAAGCCCACGACCACCCACGCCTTGAAGGAGGAAATTGAGTGCTGTATCAACGAAATTCAGCCACATTTATGCACAATGGTCATGGAAAATTTCGACAAAAGTGCATACGTGCCAGCAAAGCCATGGAGGCCATTTACCTGATATGCTATTCCATGCATAACCCTATACTGTATACTTTATGAATCAACAAGAAATTACAATTTTTAATTAAAAACCTGTGTTTTCTATCAAAATGACTTCTTGCGTGAATTTTGGGACACCCTGTATTAGCAACAATATAAATTCCGGTTCTGTCTTGCTATGCTTCGTTTTCCAATCTTAGTCGACAGCAGCAACCAACAATATATTTTCTCCTATTGGCCTTTATCTTGCACCAAATAGCCTCAAATGAATCATCTCACCCATACCTAAATCCTCTTTAACTTCTAATTTTGCTAGTTGAAGTTCAGCTATCACCAGCAATACCCCACCTTCTGTTCTATTCCGTCTATCCTCCCTGAAAATACAATACCCTTTACATCCTATTGCTGTAATTCATTTTCAGCCAATCATGGATGCCTTCATCCATATTTCCTTCAGCCACGTCTTTCATACTCTCCTTCATGTCACTGATGACTATTATTTTTGGCCAAGCTGAACTGACCAATGCCACACACTCCTGTACACTATTTCTGATCCTTCTGGCATTTGCATACATGTATTTCGACATTGCCTTGCCGCACAGTTACCCTTGCATAATGTCATTACCAACCAACTTTTTGGATCGGAAACCTCCTTTGAAAATGCATTCTACATCACATAATCATTTCTGTACACACACATTTGTCTCAGGAAGACTGTCTGAACCAAGACTTGACTGCATTTCCCTAATATTTCTAGTGTTCCGAACTTTGCTCTTCCAACTTTTCACTTAACTTTTTCCAAACATCTAACTCCAAAACCATTCAAATGTAGTGCACCAGGCACACTATTCTCCTGCACATATTCTCATTGACTTATTACTAATTGTAGCTCTTCTTTTCAATTCAGTTCTATCATATCTAGGTAACAGACACAATCTTTACTTTCTCACTCTTCTTTTTTGCTTCTATCAGTAACTCCTTCATATCATCTTCTCACACTACATATTTCTCACCTTTCAAATCATCCATGTCAGCCAAAACTTCAATTCTTTCACTTCTTCCCTCTGCAAATTAACATCTTTATTAACATTCTTGATCTTTGCACCTGGAAAACAAGCATTCCTCACTTTCTCATTAAGCACACTTCTTATCAAATTTTTGTTCATTTTCTCTCTCTCTCTCTCTCCCTCCTAATACATCACTCATTTTTTTCCCAGTCTAGAAGCTCACATTTTGTTCAGTGAAGGATGCCTTCATCCACATTTCATGGACTATTGTTCGCTCTTTCTATATTCTTTACAACACTTACATTGTTGATGTTACTTCATTCTTGTGCTTTCCATGTCTTGCATTTCTTGCGCTCACACATGCAACATTTCTGATACACTTTCTTTCTCTCTCTCTCTCAGACCATAAACCATTCACTCTTGGCAATAAATATACTGAACATACACTACATCGTATGAAATCCGTCATGCTAAAATCAGTGAACCGGGAAGCCCTAGCTGGCATTTTCCTCATATGCATTGGTGTCATGAAAAATGTTTTCTGAATGATACTGTCTATTAAATACTTACTTATTTTACTATCAGAATTAACTATAAGATTACTTATATTACAAATTACTCATAAAGTAATTTGGAATAATATGAATACATTCAAAACTAATCTCAACAAGGGACAACAGAATATATCTGCAGAAAGAGACACTTGCCTACTCTGCAGCCAAATTGAAACCTATTAAACCTTCAAGGAAATGAAACATCAAAACATTCAAGGAAATAAAAATAGAGAGGGTTCTTTTTTTAAAATATATCGAAGAACTACCAAGAAAATTAGAATTATTGTTTAAGAGTAGGAATGACTCGCCAAGAAATGAAATTAAATATGCTGAAATGAGCAAACAATAAATAGGAAATTGAAAAATTTTCCACTTGATTGTACTATAAATTAAGGATTCCAAGAAGTTAAATTCTTGGTTTCATTCTTTACCCCACCAAAAAAAAAAAATCTTTGAGATTCTCATTTTATGTAAACATCAAAAATAGTTTTAATATTATTTATTAATATTAATTTCTAGTTCGTGGCAAACCATTTTTAATTGGTAAACCAATTGCTGCATGTACCTTGTATTCCTTTTCTTTCTTTGATTTGCTTTTTTCTACACAATACTGTTATTTTCAGTACCTAGTTACTGTGGTTATCATGTAATTTATTGTGTATAGTTATGTCACAGATAAAGGTTAGACTTTTAATTGACTAATGTTGCCATTGATGATGACCTGTAATATTCAGACTGAAATATATGACTTTAAATAAATAAATGTTGTTTACTTATTTCCTTGCATTTTCATGTGAATTAAAGAAACATCATGGTACAAGTATCTCTTAAACAATGACCCATTGCAAAGGATCTAATGTAATTATTGAATAAGCATTTCATCAGTGTATATCATAGTGGTGTAAATGATGTTGTGCAATATGTTGGCAAGTATTAGGAAAACTGGATGTGAAAGAATCAGAGGTTATCAGGTGTTGATTAGGTTAGCTGTTAATAAGGCTGTGGGAATGGATGATATATCACTACATTTATTTAAAGAATGTGCAAAATAGTTAGCTATCCCTTTCACATGCTTATTCAATGAAAGTCTTGCAGTGAACAAGGTTTCTAAGGAGTGGGGGGGGGGAAGGCAAAATAGTACCACTCCACAAGCATGGTACTAGGAAAGAAGTTTCCAATTATAGACCAGTTTATTTTTTTTTAAATGGTGCAAGAACTCGAGGGCTATGCTGTGCCAGAACACACATAATAAATAAGTCTGGTGGCTTATATGTTGGCTATTCATAACTATTTTTTAAGAAAATCACATCTTAGACTACTATATTAACTAAAACAAATTTAATTAATACTTCCAATATTTCTGCAAAGTCAAACTGCCATCATCAGAGAACACAATATATGTGCAAGCTAACACCACTAAGCAATGAAGCTGAAGCATGTCAACTGAGAGTAACCATAACATCCTAAATAGTACCCCATAGTAGGCTAAATGTTTTCTGCCATAAAAACTACAAATGATTCAAATTTAATTATGTGAAACTGACCCAAATCTAGGAAGCTCTGATCCTCTGTACCTCAGCCCAACAGACATGGGAACCTATTTTAGGATTTTAGGTTTACTCTCAGTTCACATGATTATTCAGCATCATTGCTTAGTGTAGTGCCTGCATACAAATATCATATATGGTGTTCCCTGATAATGACAATTTGATTTGCCAAAATACTTGAAGTATTAATTAAATTTATTTTAGTTAGTATATTAGTCTACATTGTAATTTCCTTAAAAAACATAGTTATGTAAAAATCTATAAGTAAAAATAAATGAAACATTTCTTAGAAGTACACATCAATGAGCTAAAGTAATAAATGAACAAAACATCATAAACATAATCATCAGTGTAGAAAAATAAATGTAAAAGACAAAACTATTAAAATTCATAAAACATTCATAAAAACACAGGTTGTTAAAGGCATGTACAATATATGAAAACTAATAGGTTAAATAATTTATATGAGATGATAAACATCAATGCTCTGTGAAAATTTAAAAATCAGAGTTACACTTCACAAGTCCGATAAAATCTGATTGAGTGTATAGGGCTCAGACATGTGAAAGTTACTAAAATAATGACTGCTTATTGTCAAAACAAGGACAGTCATTTAAAATATGAAAGGCAGATGATAGTCTGGCATCACAAAACTTGTCACCCCTTAATTTATTTATTTCATATTCAAACACGAGTGGAACAATAGTAAGTAATTGGGACAACATTATTAACAAGAAATCAGGATACATTACAAATGAGAACAGCTTAAATTTAATAGGTAAATTATACAGAGAATAATAAATAAAATATGAAAGAAAAAGAAACTATACAAATAGATATGGTATACAAGAATACAATAAACATGGTCAGATGTTCCTCCAGTATCTTGCACAATCAACTACTCTTTCTGTGCAGAATATAAGGTCCTAAGGTGATTGAAGAGGGGGAAGGGAGGAAAGAAGGTGTTCCATGGACTGGGTTATCCCACGCTCATAATTATCTGGTCCAGCACGGTAGCCCCATTTGATGAGGTTTTGTTTGCAGCATCCTATCGTTCATAGTCTGTCGAGGTCTGTTCCAAGTATTCCAGTTCAAGTGGGCACCACGTAGAAGATGTTCAGCTATTGGAATACCAGTATTGTTCTCAAGGTATAGTGCAAACCATTGTTAAAGTCTTGTCTCTGGAGGGTTTTTAGGTGGCTCAACAGTTGTGAGAAAGCTATGTCAGGATCTTAGTCTTAGGGGCACTGTAGTCTGGGCAAATAGTGAGTGGCGCTCATCATTCATCTGTCTGCTTTTTTCGTCAGCTGAGAATGCAGATCTTCGAATTTAAGGGGGTGTAATACCAGCCAAAGTATACAGGTCTCTTAATAGTGTTGTTTCAGGCATCCTGTAATGAAGCAGCAGCTTTCATTAAAGGCTGGGTCAAGTTTTTCAGCATAGCAGGATTTGGCTAATACAGGGCAGGCATATTCAGCAGAACAACAGAAGAGAGCCAAGGCAGAAGATCTCAGTGTGTTAGGGTCTGAACCCCATTTGGAGGAAGTAAGCTTTCTTAGTATATTGTTTCTTACATTAACTTTGGCCTTTGTTTTTTCTATGTGTATTTTATATGAAAGAGTGCAACTGAGAATCACACCGAGGTAGAGTGAGTTCCAGGATTGTTCTATATTAGAGCCTTCCCAAGAAATCTGAAGCTTCCTTATTGTTAAGGTGGAAAAGGCCAATTTGGGTTTTCAAGGAGCTTGATTTTAATTGATTACTGCTATAATATATGGTTAGACTATTTAAGGCAAGTGGCAGAGTAGTTTCGATGGAAATTATCTAATTAAGTAGCTATGGCAAGGTCATCAGAATAGATAAAATTTCTAGTTCCTGGAAGATGGGAGATCATTGATGTTGATGTTGAAAAGTAATGGTGATAACACGCTTCCCTGGGGAAGGCTGCTTTTTTTTTTTTTTTTTTTTTTTTTTTTTTTTTTTTTTTTTGGAGATGCCAGCAGCTCTTCCTAAAAAGGATCTGTTTTTCAAGAGTGATTGGATCAGGAGGACAAGGCGATAGTCTCTAGTTATTCTGTATATTTCATTTCTGAGTGTGAGATGGTTTATGGTTTCATATGCTGCAATTAGGTCTACAAAGACTGCTCCTGTGGCTAGTTTTTGCTCATAACTATTTTCTATATGTTGAGTGAGGATGAGAATTCATGATGCACAGGATTTGCCTAGTTTAAACCAGCCTGCTCAGCAATAAGATGGGGTTCAATTAGGGGTTGTAGTCTATTCAAAAGTTCATAGCGTTTAAAGAGGTTGCTGAGTAGTGATATAGGTCTCTAATATTTTGCTTCGGGTGGATCCCTGGTTTCAGAAAGGCCACTGCTTCAAGCATGCCTCCAGATAGTTGGTATCCTTCGGGTTCTGAGTCAAGTGTTGTATAGGTTTAATAACCACTCTTTAGTGGTTATTAAATGGTTACCCTTAATAGGAAGGAATGTGTTAACATTCTCTTTTTTAGTCTCTGCACAGACTAGACCACTACAGTTCAATTTCAGGCTTGATTCGATAACTTAATTCTCTATCTCTGCCATGATGATGGCCACTGGGATAAAAGTTTGTGTCTGATGATCTGCCTATAATCAGTTTAGGGTACAGATAAATGGTGGAAGCTTGAGAAGTGAGCTTGCCTATCAGCAGTATCTGCAGCCTTGTTTCCCTTAATCCCATCATGCTTCCATAAATAAGAAAGGACAAATTGGATTTGATAGAGCACAGCACTGGATATTTCTATAGTTCTAGCATTCCCATTGCATGTAAAGAGTTCTGTGCATCTGTACAAAATTTAAAAAACAAGCTGTACAGCAGATAGCTCAATTGCCTCGATGTTCAGAGTAAGAAGACCCATAATCATATTTTGATTTTATAATTTTACAGACAGAGAAAACAACATGTCTGCACCTCAAGAGGTGGAAGACAAAAGTATATGGTGTGAAGGATGTTCACTGCTTTATGGCACTTGACTCACAACTAATGTATATGAGGGAGGAAATTGAGTTTCCTGTCAAATATGAGTCCCAAGAATTCAACTTCTGGAACCAGGATTAATGTTTCTCCTAGTCGAAGTTCTGGGTCAGGATGAATGTTCAAGTCTGCAACAAAAGTACACACAAACTGTCTTCTGAAAGAAAATCTGAACACATTTGCAAGCACCCATTTTGAGGGAAGACAAATGACACTCATAATATATGAATGAAGAAAATGAAGTCATCCATAGAGGGCATTATGTAATGTTTGAGAATGTTAGTCTGTTATTGAGTTGACTTTAATTGCAAAATAGTGTAGCACTCAAAATTGAACCCTGTGGGAGTCCCTCTTCTTAGGTATATAGTTGTGTTTTGAAAGATTCAGTTATTGTTGACAAAAAGAGAAAGATTCCCTCTAAGACCAAATTGTGTAGGTATTTCAGTTCCAAATCTCGAAGCATTGCCATATGCTTTCAACATATTATCATCATCATCATCATCAAATTCCTGCCATGTACCTCAAGGGGTGTACAGAATATGATAGTACTACATGAAAAATTTACACCATTACTAACTTTCTATCTACAATTTTCCTCCAAATCAGTCTGTTACTTTTCAAGACTCCAACATCATCAGATCTCATATTTCTATCGTCTAAGGCACTTTGTACCGTATCAATACACCTATATCTTGGTCATCCCCTGGGTCGTTTTCCTGCCAACCTGGCAGAGAACACTTGTTTTGCCAATCTTTCCTCGCCCATTCTGTTTAAGTGACCATACCACCTCAGTTTAGCTCTGCTAATGCATTCCTGGATGCTGACAATGTCAAGTTCTTTCCTAATATCCTCGTTTTTAATATGATATTGCCATTGATGCCATCTGTTCACGCCTATAATCTTTCTCAGGACTCTCATATCTGCGGTCTCTAGTCTTTGGTGAAGTGTTTTACTTCTGACCCATAAGTTAAAACTGGTTTGAACACTGTCTTGTATACAGCTAATTTAGTGTTCCAACTAATTTCTCTCTTATTCCATATGAATTTATTCAATTGACTTCCCACCATACCAGCTTTGCTGATTCTGTTGTCTATTTCTATATTTAATTTACCATCTTCACTAAAAATTGTGCCTAAGTAGCTGAGATGTTTTACTTGTTCCACAGGTTCTCCATTCACAACACAGTTGACATTTTCAATGATTCTACCTATTTTCATTGTGTTTGTCTTTTTAATGCTGACCTTCATACAGTATCTATTACAACAGTTATTCAATTTAGTCAGAGAATCTTGCAAACTTGTAGCGGATTTGTTTAGAAGTATAACATCGTCCGCATAAAGCAAAGAGCTGACATTAACATCTCCAATTTTGATATCATGTTTAATACTATTTCCTTCATAATGTGATCCATATAGATAATGAATAACAGAGGGGATAATGTACGTCCTTGTCTCACACCAGATTTAACATTAAACCATCTTCCTGTACTTCCTTCAATTCTAACTGCTGACTTACAACTCAAATAAACACTAAGTATTGCTTGATATAATGCCCCATGGACACCATATAACTGTAGCGTATTGAATAGCTTCTCTCTCTTGGCACCTAGTCATATGCCTTTTCCAGATTGACAAAACTTAAATACAGGTTTTTGTTATATTCTCGTGCTTTCTCGACTATTTGTCGTAAAGTGAAGATCTGATTCTGACAGCCTCAATTTGGCCTGAATCCAGCTTGTTCTTCACCAAGCTTTTCTTCCACAATTCTTCTCAACCGTTTTTCAAGTATACTTGCATAGATCTTGCCAGGAACACTCAGTAGGGAAATACTTCTGTAATTCTCACATTCAGTTTTATTTCCCTTTTTATATATGAGTACTATGAGAGCTCTACTCCAATCATCGGGAATTCGTCCCTCTGTCCAGGCTTTCTGAACTATGCAGTGCAGCCACTGTAAGACTCTTATACCACCATACTTCAGCATTTCTGGTCGAATATCATCTACTCCGAATGCCTTTCCACATTTCAAGCCTTTGATGGCTTTTTGTTCTTCAAGTATGGATATGTATTCCTGACTGCATGCCTGGTCAGTGTTTTTTACCACTGTGCTGTCATCACTGCTTGTTTCATTTAGCAGTTTTTCAAAGTAATTACTCCATACTTCAAGGATATCTTTTTCTCCTGTTTTCATGTCATCTTTATCATCTCTATCTCCTTTTACAGCACTCTTTCCCCCATTCCTAAGCTTCTTCAACAACCTCCAGAATATTTTGACAACTTCTTGATATTTATTTTCTATATTCTTGCCAAAGTCCTCCCATGACTTTTGTTTAGCTAGTTTTACACAGTGTTTAACATTCTTGCATTTGCTGTATTCTCTAAGAGCACAAGCTGACTTATTTGACAGGAACTTTTGATATGCTTTCTTCCTTTCCTTCACTGCCTCTTTAACTTCCTGTGTCCACCAGGGAGTTCTGATTTTTTTTATCCTTGAAGACAACCTCACCACATGCCTCTCTGGCAGAATCAATCAATGTTTTCTTCAGTGTTTGCCACTGAATCTCCAAGGTTTGATTTCTGTTCTCAAACTCTTTCATTTTTTCTTCAATAATCTTGGTGTATTTTAGTCTACAGTTCACATCTGAGAGCTGCTCAACTTTTATTCGCTTTAAAACTTTCTTAGATGTTATTCTTTTCAATATGAAATTCAGTTTTATCGTGCTCAAGACTAAATAGTGATCACTTCCAATTTCAAATCCTCTGTACACTCTGGTGTCCTGCACCAGGGAGAAAACATCACTATCAACAATAACATAGTCAATGAGACTTTTCTTATTCCTTGCCTCTTCTCTCCATGTGAATTTGTGCACATTTTTATGTTGGTACATGGTGTTAGTAATAACCAGTCCATGTCCTGAGCAGAAATCCAACAGATATTTGCCATTATTATTAGCTTTGCCTTTTCTCCAAATTTTCCCAAAATATTTTTGTATGTCTGACAATCATTTCCTACTCTGCTATTTAGATCCCCAACAAGGACCAACTTTTCCTTTTTCATTGTGTCAGTTGCTTTTTATAAAGCCTCAAAAAATTCCTCTACTTCTACCTTAGTAGAACTTTCTGTGGGACCATAGGCACAAATAAGTCTCATTGTCCAGTTCCCCATTCTCATATTTGCCCATATTACTCTACTTGAGACTGACTGCCATTCAAGAAGATTAGCCTCGTATTTTGTGTTGAATACTATGGCTACTCCTCGTTTTCCTTGATTGTCATTGCCTGAATATAACATTTTATATTTATTGCTGAGAAAGATCTCACCAGTTTTGGTCTTTTTTGTTTCAGTCACCCCTATTATGTCGATCTGGTACTTATCTAATTCCTCAGCTAGCTCCATTTCTTTGCCATTCAGGCTTCTTACGTTGATAGTACCGATCTTTAACTCTGGTGATGTTGAGTTGGGGTGTGTTTTCAGATTTGTTCCAGTAGCTGACTTTTTGCTGTTCGCCCCAGTTCCCTGGCGAAAACAACGGGGGCCTTGTTTAACCAGGCGACGCCCCAGCCGGCATGAAATTATTCTGTCATGTCGTACCATCATTTTTTATTTTGGTTTAACCAATAAGGATACAATTTGGTCGGCTAAATCCCAAATTGTCAGCCCATCCTCGTTCGTTCAGTATCCAAGTAGATACCCAACAGGGTGCACCACGAGAAGGTGAGGATTGGACTTTAGGTCAGAAGCCCTGGTCGGTTCTCCACATTCCTTTAAAGGCTATGTGCAGGTCTCCTCTCAGTTATACAGCTTTGACCCTTAAGCACCCCTTCTCCATATTAAAGAAAAGTAATATTAGTTGCTCACATTTTAGGAAGCCATCTCTAATGGATGCCTCCAGATAGATTAGATGATCAATAGTAGAATGATATTTCCAGAAACCAATTGTATTTTTTTGGGGGAAAAAAAGCTCTCTCCAAAAATCATAAAAGTTGAGAGCTAACCATTTTTTTAAGCACCTTACACAAACAGCTAG
Organism: Typopeltis vanoorti; assembly: GCF_054136105.1. Classification (NCBI taxonomy): domain Eukaryota; kingdom Metazoa; phylum Arthropoda; class Arachnida; order Uropygi; family Thelyphonidae; genus Typopeltis; species Typopeltis vanoorti. The sequence continues at coordinate 18,046,080 of NC_143551.1, forward strand.
TAAAAACAATTGAATGGTAGTTATTTGGGAATTTTGAATCCTTCTCTGGCATAGGAAAGCAATAATAATAGCCTTTTGCTAGTATGCCAGGTACTGTTGCATCTCTACTCCAGAAATATGCTCTCACAGAAAATTCTGTTGTAAAGATTCAACAGTTCATCTATATACAATGCTGACAATTTTTACCATCTGATAATGGATATTATCTAGTCAGTACTTAAGCAAAGCAGCTTTCTTCTTCAGTGAACAGCCTGTTGTATTCTTCTGTGCCATTCAAAGAATAGGAAAAAAAAAAAACCACCCACTAGCTCTCCATTTAATTTTCTGGATTTTTTCCCCCCTGTACTTCTTTGCTGTTGGTAGATATAATAGATGTATATTATACACAGGATTTCTGGTTCTGATGATGGATATATCATGCTCAGGCTCAGATTGATCAACCAACTTCTTGTATATGGGCCCAACGTAAAAAAATAAAATAAAATAAAATAAAAAGTTGCCAGTCACAGAATTGAATTTTGCTTATACAAAAAGTTGAACCAGTCAGCTTGCTCAATTTTTCATCATGATATCTGTGGTGAAATACATGGTTGCCCATGCAGAAAAGTGGACATTACAGGAAAACAAATGCTTCCAACTTCCCACTTAAACAATGGAAAAGGGAGGGTGAGCAGACAGTCAAGTGGCAGTGAATGTTCAGGTAAAGATATAGAGGAAGGTTGCTTCATGTGATTAAGAAGGAGAGATTACTGCTTTCTCGACATAACACTAGAGGAAGAGTTTAGGAAGGCCCACTATGCTACAGACTGTTGTGTCTTTTTAAATTCCCCATGTAAAGTAAGAGGGAATGGTAACTGCAAAATGATATCAAGGTCATCTTGAGAAATGTCTGCAGCAGGGAAAATGATAAAGAAAAGGTAGATGCAGCATTCTGTCATTAGAATTCCAACTGAGAACTGGATAGTAACTGCTTCTACGCTGGTGTTAAGTGGGATTTGCTGGATGGGAGTATAGTTGTCCACAAGAATGGAAACTCATCTGTGGGCAGGTTCATCCCCCTGTCCTATCCTTCAGAATGATGATAATGTAAAAATCTCACATAACGGTTTGTGACTTATGTTTGTTTTTTACAGTATTGCATATACTAGGTGAAAATTGCAGTAACGAAGAAATACATTTTTGTTATATGATAAGATAATCTAAAAATATATGTATATGTTCACATTTATTAATGCAGACATACACGTTAGTATTACTGAAACTGCCATATGATTAAGTGGTAGCATAATAAAAGAGAATGTATTACAATTACAATGATTACAACATATGGTAGCAAGTAGTAAACTTGCTACCATATGTTGTAATCCTTATGGAATAACACAGAAATGTTGTAAGTATATTATATTATAAATTAATTTATGTTGTTTTCAGTTGTGTTTCTATGTCAAACACTCATAGTGTACAGTTGCTATACACTTTTGTTCTTCAGCGTAGCAGCAAGTTCTTCGTCCAATGCATGGATAGCCTCGTTTATGTTCATCAAGAGAACGTGGGTAGATTTCTCTGGTAGACTTGAAGGCCATGCACTAGATACACCACTGAGTACGCTGGAAGAAAGCCACTTGACTACACAGCAGCAAGTATAAATATGAAAGATTGTTCTTGGAATCTGCCTCAACTGTATAAAACTTTCTAAATCTCAACAAATTTGGGTGCATGAGACTGTACCAAATTTGGGAAGCTTGCATCCTTAGAACATCAGCCCAACAGCCAAGACAACCCAATTTAGCCTGCTAGGAGGCACCTTTAGGACTCTAGGACCAACGGCAGTTGTCTTCTTCAGTCTCATTTGCTCATCGTTATTGCCTGCATGCACATATCATAGTTATATGTTCCCAGAAGATGGCAATGTAACATTGCTGAAATATAGGAAGGTACTGATTAAAGTTGGAAGTTTTTTTTCCACTTGGTTAGAATATAATAAATTTATTTTAATCCTTTATCCAAGTATAAGCAAACAAAGTTTGTGCCTGAAGTATCTTCAGGACAGAGGCAACTCATGGTAAAGGTGGACCAAGCTCGCATCACTCCTTGTCTCGGTATCTCCCATAATGCAAAACACATCTCCTTGAGGAGATGTATAATGCTATGCATTAAGGGAAGGGCCACTACCCAGACCGGTTTTGGCCTTTATTAAATGTTCAAGTACAGGTCAAACTCCAAAAACTCAGCATTGTTCTCCTCAGTAATAGACTCACCCTGCCACTGAGAAGAGCTCTCAGAACCAGTTGGCTCTACACCGTGGAAGGCTCACCCCACCAACGAACAGAGCCACTCATCTGCTCATATGTCATCTGAGGGGTAACAGTAACAGCCGTGCCTCAGTTAACTTAATGGGCTACAGCATTGCCATTCATTACCCCCTCACCCAGGACCTGGGTGACTGCAACAGCCGAGCCTCAGTTTAAACTTCATGGGCTACAGGATTGCCATTCATCACCCAAGCTTCCAACCGGTTTCGACTTTTATTGAGGTCTCGTCAGTGAGAGCCAGACCCAGAAGTGGTGATACTAAGGCAGAAGCAATGGAGAAGTCATATTTACATATACGAGTTGCCAAAAGGTGTACCACCTTATTATTAAATTACTCTGGATTTAGAAAAAGATGTTGGAATTTTTTTTTCCCTATATTATAGTCTAACCAAGTGGAAAAAAAAACTTCTAACATTTTTCTCTAAATTCAGATATGGTATCTGGATTTAGATACCATATATATATATATATATATATCTGGATATGTATCAACAATATGGTATCTTAAAAACACTAACCCATAGACCTAGAGCAATCTGTTCCAATGACATTGCTCTCACTGCTGAACTTTCTCACCTACGTTACACCTTCTTAACCAATGGTTATACTCCCCATAAGATAGATAACATACTAAATGCTACCCAGAAATCCCCTCTATCTACCACGGAACACAGAAGACTACAACAAAACTATCAACATCCCATACATTAAAGGCACATCTGAAAAGATATCTAGGGTACTTAACAAACACCAACTGCACATAGTATTTAAACCTTATGTAAAATTAGCAACTCTCGTCCGTTTACCTAAGGACAAATGCACTCCTTTATCACATCCAGGAATCCATGAAGTGCCCTGTTCTTGCCATCAAGCCTACTACGGGCAAACAGGAAGAACTGTGGACATCCGCCTCAGTGAACACAAAAAATATATCTGACACTTTCGCTATGGCAAGACCATGCTTTAGATACCCCTGCACACGGGATCAATTGGAAAGAAACAAAAGTAATGCACAGAAGCTTCTACAAGTCAGAGAGGTTGTTCCTGTAATCAACAGAAGCCTTAAAACATACTCCAAACCTTAACAAGTATGGCTGTATAAATCTACCAAAGATTTGGGAGACAGTCATCCTAAGATCAAATTAATATTTATTACTTTTCTTTTATTCTATTTTATTTTTTCAAACTTTCTAAGACTATTATTTGGACTACTATTTCAAAACTTAGAACTTTTTTCTTTTTTTTTTACCTAAATGCACCATATTAGAACTTTAGTCTTGTGATGCACGGTGCAATTACTTATACTAGCCCCACTGTTACACCAGATTGTGGTTGTCTTGCATTTGTAACAAACTTTGTGTTGTGTGCTCTGAAGATGCTGGATATAATACCAGCGAAATATTAGCTTTTAAGTTAATAAATAGTTATTTTCTTATCCGTCTGTGTTGATATCAATACCGTTAAAGCTATTACAACATGTCTGACGAACACATAAGCCTATCCACGCGTATAGTAGAATAATATGCATATATTGGATTATAGAGCATAAACTCAAAAGTTGAATATTTGCTACCAGAATATAATGATTACATATGGAATCAGTCTGTTCAGAATTCCTATCCTGAAATGTATTTTTCATCAAAATACTTCATACTCTTGCTTTTTTAGACCTAAAGACAAAATAAATAGAAAGAAAAATTTTTTTCACTTGGGAAAAAAAAAATTCAGGTCAGAAAGGGTTAAAACCAGTTAACCACAACCCCCCCCTCTCCTGACCACCTGTTACAAACCACATAAGAAATTGGCATCCCTTATCTGCTCCACCAAAGACCAGCCACTTCCTCTAGACCTACCAGGAGTATACCAGGTCCCTTTCAGCTGTAAACTGTCCTACTATAGCCAAACAGGCAAGACAGCTAACATCAGGATTTCCAAACACAAAGACTACATCCAGTTTCACCAATACTGCCACTCAGGACTTGCAGACCATGCACTAGTCACCACAGAATATGCTGGAAGAAAGCCAAATACAAATATGAAAGATTGTCCTTGGAATCTGACTCAGCTCTAAAAAACTTCTCAAATCTCAACAAATTTGGGTGCATGAGACTGCCCCAAATTTGGGAAGCTTGCATCCTTAGAACATCAGCCCAACAGCAAGACAATCCAATTTAGCCTGCTAGAGGGCACCTTTAGGACTCTAGAACCAATGGCAGTTGCCTTCTTCAATCTCATTTGCTTGTTGTTATTGCCTGTGTGCACATATCATAATTTTATGTTCCCAGAAGATGGCAATGTAACATTGCAAATATAGGAAGGTATTGATTAAAGTTTTTTAATTAATATTTTAGTATATGTTGTCATTTCCTGAAAAATTTAAAGTCATGTGTAACCAACGTATGTTTATCTAGCAAGAGTTTCAATACCTTGGTTCCTACACTGATACTCTAACTGACATTGTGTAAAGAAAAGAGAAACAACTCCAAACTCATCACTACAAGTACCCAGTTCATCTTTATATATCCATATCCACCCATCAAGCTATTATTTACATTTGTTTCTTGGAAGTTTTTCCACTTGGTTATACTATAAATTAAAGATACCAAGAAATTATATATTTGGAAGTGACCCTTCCCATAATGCATAGCATTATACATGTCTGCAAGGATATGTGCTTTGCATTATGAGATACTAAGCAAGTGATGTGAAGTCATTAGCTTCTATATACAAGTTGCTCCAGTCCTGAAAATACTTCAAGCACAAACTTTGTTTGCTTACACTTAGATAAAGGATTAAACCAAGTATATAATTTCTTGGCATCTTTAATACACACATGTTTCAATGTTATCAAACTTCACATGAGTTTGTCTTCAATATTAGGATGTATGCAAAAAGATCATTTTTTGTAAGAGACCTTTTGTTGGTCTCACACCAGCAAAAGGTCTTTTACAAAAACAATTTAGAAAACTTAAATTCTGGCTGGTGCAACAGACCATAGTGTCCTAATTGTCACATCTCAAGTAAGGGTATGCCTACACTTTCCTGACTGCAATATCTTCATTCCTAATCATCTAAGTAATAAACTCAAAATAAAATTCCTATAACTGGTAAAACTGAAACTGCTCAAACATTACAGCAACATTGCTCAAATCAAAAAAGCAATTCTCTTAGATCTTTTAGATAATGAAATAAAAGCATGTATCTCAGAAATAATAGCTATAAGGCCCAAAAAGCAATAAATATCCATCAACCCTTACGTGCTCTCAGAAAATTGGCAACTTCACAATATGAAAATTATGCCCAAGTTCCAACCAACAATTAAGTGACTTGCAATTTGATGTAGCCTACTTAGTGTACTCCACCACCTATCTTTCACTTCCCTGGGAGAATATGCTTGACGTATATTCTGAAGAAGACACCATGTTTGAAATGGCTAACACTGTAATATTACTGTATCAGCTATTTTATCCATTTGTTTCTTTTTATGTTTTAAATTTCATATTTTATTCCACAGTGACATTTCCTGTCATGTAATCTTTCATGCTTTTAGTCATTCATAGTTTTATCATCTTGGGTTTTGATTCATTCTTATTCCTTTACATTAGTAGTTCTTTTCTTTGAATTTTAAAGTATGCTTATTCTTTTATTTGTCTACTGTTTCAATATGATTCCATTCTCTATCTATACTATAAATTGTCTGTGGAAAACAGTAGCAGAATGAAAAATGAATTACATCCTGCCTTTGGTATAATTCCCAAGGTATGTTTTTACCAAAAAATATAGTATGGCCATTTCTATATTAATTTCTGGAATTATCTTTAACACACACACAATAATTTACTTTTATATTTTAATCATTAAACTAGAAGGTTCAACTATTGAGTTTGTCAAAACAGGGTAAATTTGCCATTATATTAACTGCTAAAAAATGAGGAGCTTCACAAATAAAAATTTCAGAAATAGTGATACAATTTATTTTTGTGACTCCTACCCACAAAAGGCTGTGAACCTGTAGTACATTAGTACCATAATTTTTTTATTTGTTTTTTATATCATCCAGAAACCTTACTAGATCTAAAGACCAAATATGGAATTTTTCAAACCACATCAGGTCTCTGATAAATCTCACACCAGGGGGTCTCTCATACCAGGCAATGAAATTCATCTCTTATCTAAAGACATTCACAAACATCTATGCCCATAGTAGGATATGAACCCATGACTAATTAGTTGGAGAGTGATGACACTATCCACTTGGCCAACCAGGCTAGCATCATCAGCAAAGTTCTTTTTTGAGACAAGACAAGCATTAACAGACATTTACCAGTTGGCACACAATATAGCAGTTTGGCTTGCTTTCATTAAATAAGAGACTATCTCCAAACAGCTGTGATATCCATATTTCTGTATATTGTTCCTTATTCATATTTAACTTCTGAATACACTGTGTGATCATGATTATACATATAAATTTAGAGAACATTACATCTCTAGATAAATTTCAATCAGTACTGGTGCAAACTGAAGTTTTATTTTCAAAAAAGATACTTTGGTTAAGAATAAAGCCACTAAATTAACTCAAGATTAACAGGCAATTTCTTACAGAGAGAATTACAATGAAAAGGGCTGCATTTTTGAATGAGTAAATGTCACTGTGCCTATTGTGATAATTGCTTATTCTGTGATAAACAATTATTGCAAAACAAATAACAAAGCTTACCTATGCTTGGATTTTTCCAAGCATATGCAGTAAGAACGCGACGCAAAGCATCAATACCAAGTGAAGACTGGAAAGCAGGATGTTCAGGAAGTGATCGATGGAGATCTCGCTCGATTTCATCTGCTGCCATGCTTGGTTTCCCAAGACTTTGATCAACCAGCCATCGATAGAGACCTGGATTGTTTTCTAACTAAATCAGAATAATAACAAATGAAGTGTAAAATATCTTAATACATTTTAAAATTTGTTTTAATCTTTGAAATTCTCATAGCACCTATTTTTCCCATTTCATATCCAAAATATTAAAAAAAAACATAACAAATATAATCCATTTTGTCTTGCAAAGAAAATGCACAAAATACTGACAAGTTCTTGAATGTAGTATATTTCAACTCTCTACTTTGTTGGTAACCAATGAACTGCATTATGTGACTTACAATTTTGTGTGTGTGTGTGAGAGAGAGATACAGCATGTATATATACAAGATAAAACAGTATATTTAACCATAACAATAAATAGGAAAAATGTTATTACTCAATATAATTACAGTAAGATTGCATCTCAAAGCATAAGTGGTGAATAATACAAAATTAAAATTTATGTGAAATATCACATGGCACAGGATACACTTCAGGTACTGTAGTGTGTTACTTTGAAACACATGTAAAAGATCCAAATTAGCCTACCAGGTATTATTCAGTATGAAACAGCAGTTTTTATTAGTAATCACCATGAAACAACTGATAGTGACATAATGAAACCTCCAAAAATGAATTAGGTCACTACATCATTTATTCATTTCTGGTTTTAAAATTTGCCATGTATTTTTAATCTTAACTTTTAATTTTTATTTTACAGTTCGGTTTTAATCCCCTTGTAATTTATTCTTTTATGGTTGTTCGGTTTTAATCCCCTTGTAATTTATTCTTTTATGGTTGTTCAGTTTTATGACTATATCAACGATGTATTATCTCAGTTATATCTCAAGTAAACTTTCAAGTTGACAAAACAAGAATGTTTATTCTAGGTATGTCTCAGAATATGTATTATGTAGCGATATTTTATTCATTAAAAATCACAGGAAAAAGTTAGTTCATTCAAAACACAGGGATGCTCCTTAAAAAATAAGCATTGTTATTATATTGATTTGTATTTTACAGGAGCCACATGAAAAAAATTTCAGAAATATAGCATCTAACATCTTGCATGTTTAAATACCCCCCCCCCCCAACTTTGAACTCATATCATTTTTTTATCATTGTCAAATTGCTGATATCCCCCAGGGGATGGAAATTATTATTATTATTATTATTTCGGGCTACTCCAGGGAGTCCTTAGACTCATCGAGGGAGGCCCTAAACATCATGTCCACACAACTATTCGACATTCTCACAGTATCTATCATACCTTGCCTTGAACTCGCTCACTGTCATAGCACCCACAACAGACTTTGGCAGCTTATTCCACTCATTTACCACTCTAAAAGTAAAGAACCCAGCTCTAACACCCCTGCTAACCACACTCTTGCCCAGCTTCCATAGGTGTCCCCTAGTTCTCCCACCACCAGTCCTGATCTCAAAAATATCCTCTGAATTGATCCTATAGAATCCTTTTAGCAATTTGAATGTCTCAATCATATCTCCCCTTCCTATTATAATACACTGTACTATTATGATACAGGATATTATAATAGTATTACATAGAAAGTTTACATCATTATCAATTCCTATTGAGTTTTCCTCCTACTTAATGTAGTATCAGTCAGGATCTTATCTCTCAGTCATCTAGGGCACTTCTTACTATCTTAATCCACCTAGATCTTGTTATTTCTCCAGGTCTTATTCCTGCTATCTTGACAACAGAAGCCGGTTTTGCTACCCATTCCTCTTCCATTCTATTTATGTGACCATATTGCCTGAGGTTAGCTCTGTTCATACATTCCATAATGATCGCAGTGTCAAGTTCCTTCCCAATATCCTATTTTTTTTTTAATATGGTTCTGTCATTGATACAATCTGTTAACTTTCAAAATTTATCTCAGAACCTTCATATTTGTAGTCTCTCTCCAGTCTTTGTTCAAATGTTTTTATTTCTAACCCAGCTATCAAATCCACAAGTTAAAACTGATTTGAACTGTCTTGTATGCAGCTAATTTAGTGTTTTGGATTTCTCTTCTATTCCATAGAAATTAATTTAGTTGACTCCCTGTCATACTGGCTTTGCTGATTATGTTGTCTATTTCTACATTTAATTTTCCATCTTTCTTCCCTAAAAATTATGCCTAAATAGCTGAATTGTTTCACTTGTTCTATAGTTTCTCCATTGAAGATGCAGTTCATGTTTTCAGTTTCTGCTATTTTCATAGTTTGTCTTTTTTCATACTTTTTTCATTTATTACAGCTGTTATTCATTTTAGTTAGGGAATCCTACAGCTTTCTACTGAATTTGTTGACCTGCAAACCTGAGTGTCACCAGTACAGAACACGTAAAATTGCTGGAGCAAAGATAAATGCTGTTATTATTTTTTTTTTTTTTTGAAAAATTGTATGCATTTTGACAAAAATTTATTTATTAGCAATATTGAATGCTTAGTAATTATTGAGGTCATTTGTAAATTTTATAGAGAAATTTATGTAATACAGTGTTACAGTTAACAAAGACAAAATGGTAGTTAGAATTAGAGCAACCAGATGTCGGATGTAGAAATCAAGTGTAGTGGTGTAGTGAATGGCATGGATTTTTCTAAGATGGTTCACTACTGGGAGTGTGGCATGTATGCATGGATGAATGCTGCAGATGGGTTTATTGAAAGATTGAACAAGGGAATGAAAGAGTGAGGGTATGCAGAATGTGTAATATCATAATGGACTGCAGTGATTTAAATGAAAGTCAAGAATAAATTTTGGAGAATAATAGACAAAAGGCAGTGAAGGGCAGAAGAGTGAGAATTGTAATGTCAGTGCAGAGAATGTGATTGCAAATATGGAAATGACTGAAAAAAGCAAAAGTGAGCATAATTGTAGAAACAGAAGAAAGCCTAATCAATAGAGCACAAGCAGAAACAATTGATATGAAAAAAGAGCATGATTGCTGGAATGCACGGATTGAAGAATGAAATGATTAAGTGAGAAGTGAGATAGGGAATGAACCTTCATCTTACTTTCTCACATTCATTCAGACAGTGATTCATTCCTAATACTACCATCACTAACTCCCTTATGTGCAGAATGAGATTAGATATATGGTGAATATAAATGGAAGAGAATATGAGAAGTAAACATGTAAGGGAGTTAGTGATGGTAGTATTAGGAATGAATCACTGTGTTGGGCATATGGAAAATGTGAGGATAATTATCAGGAGAATACTGAGAAGAGGAAAGTCAACAGCATGGTAAGAAGAGTAGTTGGTATGGTGCCCAGGTATGACAATGAAGAGTTGAGATAGAGAGCAAAGATAGTGAATTGTTATTATTATTATTATTATTATTATTATTATTACGGGTATCTCCATGGAGTCAGTAGACTCATCGCGGGAGACCCAAACTAGCAAAACAATATCTGTCATATCTCTTCTTGAATTCATTTACAGACGAAGAGCTCACAACTAAGTTAGGCAATGAATTCCACTCATTCACCACCCTCCAGGCAAAAAACCTTGTTCTGACACCTTTGTTAACCACACTCTTCTTTAATTTCCAGAGATGACCTCTTGTTCTTCCATCACTATCACACAGCTGAAACATTTCCCCTGCATCAATCCTATAAAAACCTTTTAGTAATTTGAATGTTTCTATCATATCACCTCTTCTTCGCCTATCAACCAATCTCTGCAATCCACAAGCTCTCAATCTATCAATGTAGGGAGTATTTTTTATATCACTCACCAACTTGGTCACTCTTCTCTGAACCCTCTCCACAGCCTCCTGATCTCCAAGGAATCCAGGTGACCAGACCTGAGCACAGTAATCCAAATGTGGAAGTATCAATGCTTTATAAAGGGGAATAATAACCTCTTTATCTCTGGATGTCAGTGTGTTCCTCAACAACCAAGTAATCCTATGCGCAATCTTGGACACCTTAGCAATGTGTCCTCTGAACTTCATCTCCCTATCTACCAATACCCCTAAGTCCCTAGCCTCATCAATCTCTTGGAGTACCTTTCCATCGATGTAGTACACAGCTGGTAATCTTTTAATCCCAAAATGCATGACTTTACACTTTTCCACATTGAACTGACATCCATTTTCTTTTGCCCATTTTACCAGCTTATTTAAATCCTCCTGCAAACTTTCAACATCAGCTTGATTTTTTATTGCACTACACAACTTTGCATCATCAGCAAACAACTGAATATCTCCCTTTAAGCCGTTTCCTATATCATTTATATACAAATTAAACAACATTGGCCCAAGCACAGAGCCCTGAGGTACACCACTGGTCACCTGCCTCATTCTGGACTCGGCTCCTCCATACACCACCTTATGGTATCTCTCCCTGAGCCATTCTCCTATCCATATCACCAATTTAATATCCATTCCCATCTGCTCCAATTTGCGTAACAGTGTTCTATGGGGTATCCTGTCAAAAGCCTTAGCAAAATCCAGAAGTACCACTGTGTAGCCAGTTCCTTTGTCCAACTTGGATGTTATTCTATTATGAATAGTTAATAGATTGCTAAGGCAGGATCTACCTTTAACAAATTGTGTGTTAGTAGAAATGCATGAAGAGAAAGGAGTGCATGTTGTTTATTATTTTAATGGTATAATAGAACACAGAAACTAAGTAAATAATTAATTTATTAACTTGATGCTGATATTTCGCTGGTGTTATAACCAGCATCTTCAGAGCACAAAAACAATGTTTGTCACAATACGCGAGACTAAAACAACATGGTGTACTTAAACAAAATTGTAGCAACAACACAAAGACTAGAGTCCTGATTTTGGCGCCCTCTATCTGGAAAAAAAAAAAAAGCTATCATATATTACTAGAGTCCTAGAAACGTGCTAGTTTTTTCTTAATATGACTGCCTCCCAGATCTTCGGCAAGTTAATACAGCCATATTTGTTGAGATTTGGAGTGTGTTTTAGGGCTTCTGTCGCCTCTAAGAACAATCTCTCTGATTTATACGGGTTTCTGTGTAGTACTTTTATGTTTTTCCAGTTGATCCTGTGTGCAGGGGTATCCAGTGCATGGTTTGCTAGGCCCGACTTCCCATAATGATAATTCTGGACATATCTTTTATGTTCGCTGATGCGGATGTTCACAGTTCTTCCTGTTTGACCGTAGTAGGCCTGATTGCATGAGCAGGGTACTTGGTAGACTCCTGGATGTGATAAAGGAGGAATGCTATCCTTGGGTGAGCGGATGAGGGTGGCTAATTTGCTACATGGTCTGAATGTAGTGCGTAGTTTATGTTTATTGAGAATTCATGAGATCTTTTCGGAATTGCCTTTAATCTAAGGGATGGTGACTGTTTTGTTGTGGTTCTCTCTGGTGGATGGGGTTTCTTAGGAGTGTTTAGTATTTTGTTTATTTTATGTGGATTGTAGCCGTTGGCCAAGAAGGTGTGGCGTAAGTGAGTCAGTTCAGCAGTCAGAGCCTTGTCATTGGAACATATTGCTCTAGCTCTATGGGTTAGCGTTTTTAATATGCCATATTGTTGAGAAGGATGATGGTGTGATTGTTTGTGTAAGTATCTGCCTGTATGTGTGGGTTTTCTAAAAACTGAAAATGATAAGGAACCATCTGGGAGACGTGTGATGAGTGTATCCAGGAAGGGCAGACAGTTGTTGGTTTCTAGTTCCATAGTAAAGTGGATTTTTGGATGTTAGCTATTTAAATGTGCTAAGAATGTTTTCAATGTCTCAGGGCCATGTGGCCAAATAGCAAGCACATCATCAACATAGCATAGCCAAAGTGTTGGTTTGAGAGTGGCTGTATTGATTGCTTGTTTTTCCAGGTGTTCTATGTAAAAGTTGGCTTGGGGGGGGGGGGAGCCCATGGCTGTCCCATCAATTTGTTTGTATATTTTCTCTTTCCATGTGAAATATCCTGCATGTATTGTGAATTTGAATAGTTCAAATATATCAGGGGGGAAGTGTGACTTCAGTAGATTGAGGGTTTCTATTAGTGGTACATTTGTGAATAGTGAAGTGATGTCAAAGCTTACTATTAAGTCTGAGCTTTTTAGGGTAAGGTGTCGTAAGATGCTTTTTAGGTGTGCTGAATTTTTGACAAAGGAGGGAGAATTGTTTGTGAGAGTGGCTAGTAGCTTAGCTAAATGTCTAGCCAGTTTGTATGTGGGACTATTTATACTGTCCACAATTGGGCGTAGGGGTGTGCCTTGTTTGTGAATTTTTGGTGCTCCATAGATCCTCGGTGTTTTAACATGGAAGGGTTTGAGTTTGTTAACTGTGTCTTTGTGCCAGGAAGTGACTTTTTTCAATAATTTTCGTGCCTGATTCTTTTGTGTGTTGGTGGGATTGCGATCTATAATTTTGTATGTTGACTGATCTTGTAATAGTGTGTGCATTTTGTTTTCATATTCAATTGTGTCCATCACCACGGTTGCATTTCCTTTGTCTGCTTTTGTTATGGTAATCTGGCTGTTGTTGTGTAGCTCTTTTATAGCAATGAATTCCTTATGTGGGATATTATTTTTGGGAGGCTTGGATTTGATTAGGATGTTGGCCACATCTAAACGTATGTTGTTAGCTATTGCTGGAGGCAGGTCGTATATGCCTCGTTCGATGGACGCCATTATTTCGGCTTTTGGAACTTGCTTAGGGGTTATGGCAAAGTTGTGCCCTCGACTTAAAGCACTCGTGGCTTCTTTGCTTAAGGTGAGTGACGATAGATTCACGACGACGAGGTCTTGTTGTAATTGCGGTCGTTGCATGGTGTTCCGTTGTTGGAGGTTTTCGAACTTATTTTGGTGCCGATTTTTCACTCTGTCGAATTCTTTTTTTGCCGTTGCGTCGGTGATATTCTTACAATGATATTCTTACGGTGATATTCAAAGCATCTTACAACACCTTACCCTAAAAAGCTCAGACTTAATAGTAAGCTTTGACATCACTTCACTATTTACAAATGTACCACTAATAGAAACCCTCAATCTACTGAAGTCACACTTCCCCCCTGATATATTTGAACTATTCAAATTCACAATACATGCAGGATATTTCACATGGAAAGGGAAAATATACAAACAAATTGATGGGACAGCCATGGGCTCCCCCCTTCCCCGCCCCCTGGCTAACTTTTACATAGAACACCTGGAAAAACAAGCAATCAATACAACCACTCTCAAACCAACACTTTGGCTACGCTATGTTGATGATGTGCTTGCTATTTGGTCACATGGCCCTGAGACATTGAAAACATTCTTAGCACGTTTAAATAGCCAACATCCAAAAATCCACTTTACTATGGAACTAGAAGCCAACAACTGTCTGCCCTTCCTGGATACACTCATCACACGTCTCCCAGATGGTTCCTTATCATTTTCAGTTTTTAGAAAACCCACACATACAGGCAGATACTTACACAAACAATCACACCATCATCCTTCTCAACAATATGGCATATTAAAAACGCTAACCCATAGAGCTAGAGCAATATGTTCCAATGACAAGGCTCTGACTGCTGAACTGACTCACTTACGCCACACCTTCTTGGCCAACGGCTACAATCCACATAAAATAAACAAAATACTAAACACTCCTAAGAAACCCCATCCACCACAGAGAACCACAACAAAACAGTCACCATCCCTTACATTAAAGGCAATTCCGAAAAGATCTCATGAATTCTCAATAAACATAAACTACGCACTACATTCAGACTATGTAGCAAATTAGCCACCCTCATCCGCTCACCCAAGGATAGCATTCCTCCTTTATCACATCCAGGAGTCTACCAAGTACCCTGCTCATGCAATCAGGCCTACTACGGTCAAACAGGAAGAACTGTGAACATCCGCATCAGCGAACATAAAAGATACGTCCGGAATTATCGTTATGGGAAGTCGGGCCTAGCAGACCATGCACTGGATACCCCTGCACACAGGATCAACTGGAAAAACACAAAAGTACTACACAGAAACCCGTATAAATCAGAGAGATTGTTCTTAGAGGCGAAAGAAGCCCTAAAACACACTCCAAATCTCAACAAATATGGCTATATTAACTTGCCGAAGATCTGGGAGACAGTCATATTAAGAAAAAACTAGCACGTTTCTAGGACTCTAGTAATATATGATAGCTTTTTTTTTTTTTTTTTTCAGATAGAGGGCGCCAAAATCAGGACTCTAGTCTTTGTGTTGTTGCTACAATTTTGTTTAAGTACACCATGTTGTTTTAGTCTCGCATATTGTGACAAACAGTGTTTTTGTGCTCTGAAGATGCTGGTTATAACACCAGCGAAATATCAGCATCAAGTTAATAAATTAATTATTTACTTAGTTTCTGTGTTCTATTATACCATTAAAATAATAAACAACATGTTCGACAAACACATAAGTCTGTCCACACATAGAAAGGAGTGTTTGTAAATGTGTGGGATGAATATGAGGGAGACAAATGGAACTGTAAGAGTGATGGACTGCATTTGATTGGTTTGGTACAAGTCATCTGGCAAGGTTGTTGCTGAAAGGAAGTGAAATGGGTGATGCAAACACTGTATCAGCAAAAGTTAGAGGAAATATAAATGATCGGGAGAGTGAACCAGGTGAAATCAAAGTGATTGTGAATGGAGATAAAAATAGTGTGAGAGATGAGAATGCAAGAACAGGAATGTGTGTTGACAGAGAAGGGGGGGGGAGGATCAGGAAGATTGAGTGTAAGGAGAGTGGATTCTGAAAGCAGTAATGAATGCATGCATGCATATGGATTGTCAGCATAGGAATGGCTTGGCCTACAATGCCCATGTGGTGGTTGAGACTGGGAGATATAAGGGGGAAGTGAAGGCGACTAGACAGAAACAGATGAGGAGAAGTCACAAATGAGGGATGGCATGGGTAGAACTAGTTATAGACCAAGAAATAAATTGCTTGTTTATAAAAACAAGGAGCAGCAGAAATAAGGGAGATGAAATTATTTTATTGATTAAGTCCAACTGTCTACAAATAGTTGTAATAAGTGAAATACAGTTGGATGAGAATGATATCCTGATAGGAATGGAAGTATAATGTTTTTTTGTGAGGAGAGAAAGGCAAACAGGATTAGAAAGTGCTGCTGATGATAGCAGAGGAATTATGCTTCACAATATTGAGATAGAAGGAGAAAATAATGGTAATGGTTTTGAAGCAGTGTGGCATGAGGTGGAGGAAATATTATGAGAAGCTAGAATGTATTAGGATATGACAGAAGCATGACTGATGGTGAGTGAGTAGGAGGGGCATGAGGAATTAAGTAAACTTGATATTAATAAGCAGTAGAAATTGATATCACTACATGTTTCAAAGGACTGCTCTAAGGAATTAATGACCCCTTCTTTAACACGTTCGCTGCCAACTGCGAGTATACTCGTAGTTGGTAAACCAGCTACACAAGAGGGCTACGAGTATACTCGTATCATGCTTACCGCCGGCAACGAGATTACCGTACTGACCTTGAAGAAGTGAAATTGCTCGGCGTACGGGAACAGACTATGCCGAAGTAGCGTGGCAGTGAACGTGTTAACATAAGTCTTGCAACAGGGCAAGTCTCAAAGCAGTGGAAAGTGGAAAAAATTCTTCCACTTCACAAAAAAGGGGGAGAGAGAGAGAGAGAGGAGAGGAAAGAGAGAGAGATAAAATGAGGCTACAAAATAACAGGCCCTATCTCTGTGTCTGGAGTTGTTAAGATGTCAGCGAGATTGGTAAGGATTAAGATTCAGAACTGGGTGGAAAATAGTAGTATTCTCTATGGTGATGAGTATGGGTTTGCTAGGGGAGGAGTAATATTTTTGTAATCTGCTTATGTACTACAACAAAGTGAAAAATTCATTGGATAAGGAAGATGCATATTCAGGAGTATATACTTGGATAGGCTGCCACACAACAAGCTGGTAACTAAACTGAAATGGAAGGAAATGGTTAAGGACTAGTGAGTTTGACAGGTAATTAGTTGTTAAGGTTATGTATAGAGGAGTAGTATCCTAAAAGAAGAAGGTCACTAATGGAGTGCCACAGGGAGTTTTTTTGGGGGGTGGGGGGAGCAACATTATTGTTTATTTTGTATGTTAATGATATTCAGATCAGCATAACTGAAGATATGCAGCCATTTGCTGATGATGCAAAGTTGGGAAGAACTATGAGAAGTAGAGCAAATGTTGTGGCTTTGGAAGAGGATCTCAACAAACTATGTGAGAGACAAGTGAGCGGAGGTATCAGTTTAATACTGCAAGGTACAAGGACTTGAAATTTGGTAGGCAAGTTTGGGATGCAGAGTATACAATTAACAGAGAGAAATTTTTAAGGAAGTGGAAGAGATGAGAGATCTGATCATGATGGTGAATAGAGACTAGTTAGAGGATCACACTGCTAAAATATTAAGAACATTTATACCATATAATTGCAGAATTTTGGACAGCTTTGCTCATGGTACCCCATCATATGCCTTTTTCAGATCTAAAAAACTTAAATACAGATCACTGTTATTTTCCTATGATTTCTCAACTATTTGTCTTAAAGTGAAAACTGATCCTCAAGTATGCTTGCATAAATCCTATCTGGAATAATCAGTAAGAAAATTCCTCTAATTCTCATACCAGTTTTACTTTCCTTTTTTCTTCATCCAATTTACTGAAACTGTTTCTTCGTGATATCAAAATATCTGTTGAAACATTTACCTAAAATCTTAGTTTCTTCCTTTCTAAATCTTCCTGATCTTCAGGCCAGCTAAATGTATTAAATACCGAGACAGCTGTAACAATTTCTGGTTTATTTTCTTTTTTTTATCAAATACAGTATTCCTTCTTTTTTTTCTTTTTTTTTCATTCATCATTTGAATGTCATTGGATATACCAAAACTATCTGTTAGTTTAAAAATTCCTTTCAAACTGTTGTGGATTACTTTCAGGACATTCAAGGAGGTACTCTATGTGGTATTTTGTATGAGTAAGTAGCATTTTCATTTTGAAAAATCAGTGACATTTGCTTGAATAAAGTTAAAAAATCTAAGGAAAAAAGGACATAAGGAAAAAAAGACATACTCTATTCCTTTGCATATCGCAAAGGAATAGAGTATGTCTTCATTTTCTTTAATAAGCCTTTTGATGGTGCATCTTAGCCTAGATGGTGCATCTAAGCCTTTTGATGGTGCATCATTTTGGAGAAATTAGGGGTGCCTAATTTCTCCAAAATGCATTACCAGTAGAATTGATACTTACATTCTATTAGACACCTACATTACTGATAGCACTTACTTGAACTTGAGAATTTTTGTTTGTAACATGGCTGCTACTTTTCTCAATTCAGTCTTTTTAGTGAATTCTGGTAAAAAGGCATATATACTTGATGAATGTTTTTTTTTCGACCACTATATATTATAAGATAATATAAACTGGGTTTAACAGGTTGGAGATTTTGGATACAGAATGTTAGCCTACTAGTTTCGCCACCTGACTGGTGGCTTTGTCTGGGAAAAATAACTCTATACAAAACAGCTTAAAGAACAAAAACAAGCTTAAATTACAACTAATACATAACTGAAGGATGAAAAATATCAAATTCACGTGAACCGTTACATGAACGTGTGGATAAGTTCCTACTCATTTGAAATATCTGTGAGGTATCTAGAAAAGATTCATTCCACAGGAATCTTTGATTTCATTAATTAATTCTTGATTAATGACATCAGCAATAAATGACAAAATTTTTTACACACTTTGTGCATTTGGGAGTTCAATTACTGGGCTTGGACCTGTATCTAAATCATGCTTATTTAGCAAGGATATCAAGTTTTTGATAGCAAGATGTTTTGCTGCATTTAGTTATATAATAGGTTGTATTAAAAAAGGCACTTAAGGTGTTCAAACAATTTAGAATTCATTTTTCTTGTCTAGCCTAGAAATCCAGGCAGCCAGAAGTATGTTTTCTGACCAAACTCAAGAGACAGCATTTTTTCTATAAGAACTGGCTGCTGCCTTGTGAACCTAAATGTCTCCACTTTGAGAGATCATCCTCAAAAACTCTGTAGTAATAGTGATTTTCAGTAGCCCCAGAATATTTTTACATACCTCAAAAAATGCAATTTCATCATTGTAGAACAACCACTTCAATTCTTTGAGCCACTTGACTTGGAAAGCATGTCTTATTTGATTGTTTTTGGTTGTTGAAACAATAGAACTCTTTTCTCCAGTGTTTTTAACACTTGCTTGTTCTTAGTGCTTTGAGTTCTGCAGAATTTCACATTCATATTTGTGAAATTCTTCATTATATTTGTAATGAAACTGGAATTTATATAAATTATCCATAAACAATAATTCTATACGAGAGACAAATAATAAAATTTATGAAGATAAGAAAGTAGCTAACATGCTAGACTAGGGAGTTGGACTCGCAACGTAATGTTGGTCACATGTTCCAGTATGTGACTCACTTTACACAATAATTATATTTTTAATAGTATTAAAAAAGCTTTTCATTATGTAAGATACTGAAGTGAATAATTACACTAAGCTAATTCATTTTATAAATTGTGAAAATAAGCTTATGCTAATACTATATTACAATTCCTGCAAGTTGCCTCATCATGATAGAGGGCCAACACTGGATGGAACAAGTGAAGCACAGCAGGAGTACAGGGTGTTCAGGATAAATTTGACAGTTTCGTAAGGAAAAAGAAAATCTTCTTTGTATCTATTAAATTTAATGAATTGACAAAAAAACATTACAGGCAGAGTTAATTACAATACTATCAACAAGATTTACTCAAAATAACCACCATTAGCATCGATCACAGCTTCAATTCTGCTTCGGAACCTCGAACAAGCTGATGCTACAGTCTCCCTGGGTAGGGCCGCAAAAACTGTTTTAATTTTATCCATTAACTGGGCTTTTGTATTACTGGAAGTGCGATTGGTGTCTTTTTCAACTGCGCCCCATACAAAATAATCCATGGGGTTAAGGTCTGGGGAGTTTGGAGGTCAAACATTTAGACTGGTGAAGTCGTAGAAATTTTCAGACAACCATTTTTGACTTTTCCCAGAGGTGTGGCAAGGGGCCGAATCCTGCTGCCATACATACGGCCTACCATTGGCTACCCTTGTTATCCAGGGCTTGACTACAGTTAGAAACTCCACGAACAAAGCCCGAATTCCAATGCCAGGGTTCTTCAACACCTGTTCCTGCAGATTTGCGAGGAATTCTGCTGTACGAACGCAATCAGATCGTCTGCTAGGGATCTTTCTTCTTGCTACATCCTCGTAGTCACCATTGCAAGTCTCTAGTTCATGCCTGATTGTTTTTACTGTATTCAGGGAGCATTGGGCAGCAGTCGTAATATCCTTATTTTGATGGCGGGCACGAATCATCATGATACAAGTTATTCTCTTCCATGATTCAGGTGGATTCCAGCTATCCATCCTTTCTGACATCTTGTATATGAATGAAGAAGGGTCCAAACTTTTAAATGAAGAGAAGTGTGTGTTAATACATGTAACTTACGGAAAAATATAATTAATTATAAATATGTCAAATTTATCCCGAACACCCTGCATATGCATATATACTCCTAGTAGGGTCACCCTAGGCATGAAGGTTTTCTTTATTTGGATACTCCAAAAGGAGGGCAAAGAAGGGGTTGTTTCTTTATCCAAAATATCAAGTATTGTGACATGGACATTTAACCTGTGACAGTAATTTGCAGTTGTAAGATTACAGGATATATTCCTAAATAAAACTATTATGCAAGTACATGCACTGACAACATACAATGATCAGGAAGTGTATCTTTTTTATGGCCAAATCAATAACCTGATCTGTGAAACATCCAAGAAAGACTTTCTAGTAGTACAAGGGAACTGGAATACAAAAATTCTAGTAGATACAGGAAAGAATTTTCTCTCCTTTGTTGATCCTTTTGGACTAGAAGAAACAAATGACAGTAGTATGAAATTTGTTTCACAGAATGATCTTATCATAACCAACACACTTTGGTCATGAAAATGGACCTGGATCTCCCTAGAGGGAACAACTCTGAACTTAATTTCTTATATACATATAAAAACTAAATATAAAATCTGTATTAGCATGCCAGGCACTTGGCAAGAATTAGATTATGCCCAAGTGCTGACATTGGAAGTGACTATAATGTAGTAATAGCAATATTTATGTTGAAATTTAGAATTAGAACCATGAGTAAAATAAAAAGTTTAATCTTATACAACTCAAATCAAATACAGATAACCCTCGTATAATGTGGTCTACAAATTGTAGTAACCTTGTTCGATGCAGTACTTATAAATGCGGTTTCGATAAAAACACGGTCTACAAATTGTAGTAACCCTTTATCTTTTCATATATTTTTCACCCCGTGAATTAAAAATCAAATTTTATCTTCATTAAATTTGCGTCTGCCCGTATCATGCATGTAGTTATAAGTAGCGAATTTATATTAGGAGAAATACCCTTTAGCATGCATGTACGTGAATTATTTAATGTATAAAGTATTTATTGTTGAAAATTGTCTTCGTTTTCTGCCAGGAAAGCACATTAAAAATCATAAGTGTGTTAATCTCAAGCTGAGCACTTTATTTTCTGGTGAGTTACATACAATATGTAACGCTTTTTTATGTAAAAGTTTTATTTTTATAGTAATGGCCACTTAGAGGGCTTTTGTGATAATTGAAAACAAAATTAGTGAATTAATTGATGGAAAAATAGATTTAAATTAGGAGGAACTGGTACAATTAATAGATGATGTCGAACCAAATGGCGGGGAAAGTTCTGCTGAAGATTCTGATGAATCCATTAAAGAATTCAGTTTAAAGAAATTAGCAGGATTGGACTTGGAAAGAAAGTTATTTTATGGATAATGATCCCTCAATGGAGCGCCTCGAAAAATTCCCGAGACAACTGGATATTTGTTTAGCTCCATATTTTATGAACTTAAAAAATTGCAGCATAGTGGTAAGCAAAGGTCTTATTACAGACTTCTTGATAATAAACCAGCCGAAGTATGCAATGAGAATTATACAAATGATGTGCAAGAGATTTCAAGTGATGACGATTAAAATTATAAATACCATAATAGATTACCCCAAATTTTACATAAACTTCATTAATGCATAATGTGCGATGAAGTTAACGTACCATTTGTATTTTTATAAGTTTATATTATGTATTTGTTTCATAGTTTATATGTTTTCTTAACTTAGATGAATTACCTGAAGTAAATAAAAATGTATTTTGCTAGTATGTCATTACTGTTTATATAATTTTTTAAAAAAATACGATTTCGGAACATAACCCTACTTTTTCTATGTGATCCAAGTCTCGCATAACGTGATTTATATAATGTGGCATTTCTATGGAACCTAACATCCGCATCATATGAGGGTCACCTGTACTAATAAAGAAAACTGTCTAAAACAAATATTGCTTCCGCTCTTTCTGAAATCATTGCTGACTTTCTTAATTCTGATACCTCTTACCAATGGTTTTCAAGGACAATCATTGAAGCAACTGAAAACATTCTAGAAAGGAATGCAGTAATTAGGGCTTAGTGATCAGTGGAGAAGATTACAACCAATTCAGAACATTAAAAACAACAATGAAGAGTATAATTATTAGAAAAAACAGATTAAAAGGGAGATAAAGCTTGCCAAAACTAAGTTGTTATTCAAAGAAATTGGGGATATCTTGAGAAGAACCACACAACATCATACAAAATAATAAGAGCTGTATAACTGAGGATGAGGATGGAAAAATATTACTGATTCTCTTTCCTTTCTCATCTGTCCCTTAGAATGGATTGAGTCCCCTCCTAATGAGGGGTTTAAGACGAATTAATGCACTTGGCTGATCACTCCTGTGCTGCATTCCCTAAGGGCAGTATTTATGAGGGGCAAAAAACCCAAGTTTCCAAGTGAAAAAACCCTCTAACTCCATATGAGACTGGCTAACTCACCTTTAGTTGAAAAAGACCAGATAAAGTTTCTTCACATCATGGACAGGAATTAAATCCAGGTTTTTCCAACCAAAGGTTGGAAAGACCTGGATTACAAGTTGCCCAACAGGAGTTGGGCAACTTGTAAAGTTTATAGCCCCTCAGACCACACACACACACACACACACACACACACACAGAAATATGAGAGTTCTGAGAAATTAGGAAAGCAAGCAGGAAACATTACAATAGTAGAACCAGTGATGAGCTATAAGGGGCTCGCTCGAGCCCTTTGTTAAATTTTTCTCAAATTTGCAAGCCCCTTGTTCTTCTTGTTTACTTTTTTAAAAAAAAAAAAAAAAAATTACTTGAAATATTAAGAAACAAGCTCACATGGTTACTTAACAAAAATCAGTCTATTCAGCAGTGTATAAATTATTTGGAATTATCGTTTCAACTCCTCTATAATGAATACGCACAAGTTTGAAAATAAAATAAGCACATGCATTATCTTTACCCTTCTCCCTTCTGGTAGCCAATCGTAAGGTAAAACTAGTAGTCAATCAAATGTTTTATAAAAAGATCAGAAAAGATTTCATTCTTATTATATTTTGATAGTTAAAAATGTTTTTCTTATTTAAGATAAATTGACACAGTTGAATGTGTGCAAATATTTCATGTTTAGATCATAAATATTTGTTTAAAAATTATAGCATTTAGATGTTGATTGTCCTCTCATACTTTTTGATTGGAATTTGTTCACAAGCTGTATTAATAAAAGTTTTTGTGTGAAATAGGTTTTTTTTTTTTTATAAACCATATAAAAAATGAAGAAATTATGAAGGAACATGACACTGTTAACAACGAAAATTGCATAAATGAACACAGCTAATCTAAAGTGATATTCTTCTCTCAGACTGATTAGAAATGAAGAACACTTAGCATGTTTGATGCTGTGATGGCAGGAAAAAGACCTAGGTAGATTGACATGTTGTATAAGACTGAAATACACAATCTGACAATACTGAAATCCTGGCAAATAAGACAGATTTGGAGGAAATTGTTGATATGGAAGTTAGTAATAATCAAATAGATAGTACTATCACAGTATCTTATTCATTCCTTGAGAATACAAATCAAAATTAGATTTAATTAGTATTTTGTTCATTTTGTACTGGACAGTATAAGGAAAAATTCTATTCTCTAGCAAAACAGTAAATATCTGGTTATGCTACCAGTACCAGAACACTGCTTTTTTCTGATCTTGTAATATCAACATTACTGTTTTGACAGAGGACAGTGGTAGCAATTCTGAGAGTTATATTCAGTGGCAATGGTTTCAATTTATACAAAGCTTCAGCCACTTCAAATATTAATTTATTGGCTTCAGCTGTGCATAATTCCCTTTTCAAAAATTAAAGAAATTTCAGGTATAATATTCATTAGAGCCAAACAGATATTTCACAAAAATCAATTCAAATCTGACCACCATTTCATGGAAACTTGTAAAACATGACACCACCATCCAAATCTGAATTTTTCAGACTATACCAATATTAAAGTATTGGACCGAGTAATTATTATTATCATTATGGCATTATACACCCTCTGTCCAAAAAGAAACCAAACTTTTCGAAAATAGAAGAAACTAGTGGTGTCATCTGTTGTATCTTTTTGTTGTTGAAAGCGGCAACCTTCATTAGCGTTGTGTAAACTGTTTATGACATTTGTTTCATTAGAAGATGTTATAGTGCCAAGAGTGACAGTGTGTTTTGATGAACGGTCAGAAATGAGTTTCAAACAGAGAGCTGCAATTGACCTTTGTGTTAAATTTGGTAAACGTTTTACCGAAATGTGTCAAATGCTTCAAAAAGCATGTGGTGATGAATGCTTATCCAGTACTCAAGTTTTAAGCGATTTCAAAGTGGTCGTGAGATGCTTCAGGACGACGAAAAGCCGGGCCGTCCAAAAACTCGAGAGAGTGAAGTTAACATCCAAAAAGTGTGTGATTCTATCAAAGAAAACCAGAAATCATCCGTGAGATTGATTGAAGATGAATCGGGGATTCCAAAATCAACTGTGCACAACATTTTGACCGAGAGTTTGGGTCTTCATAAATTAAATTCGCGATTTGTTCCCCATAAGTTGACCGACGACCAAAAAATGTATCAAATTGAACACTGCAAGGACCTCATTAAAACCGCTCATAAGGACTCAAACTTCCATGAAATGATCGTTACTGGTAATTTTGGTGTTTTGAGTATGAGCCCAAAATAAAGCACCAGAGTGCCAAGTGGAGACCACCAGAAGAGGGGGCATCCGAAAAAAAGTCACTTGGAGAAGTCAAAAGTAAAGACAATGCTGATTTGTTTCTATGATTCCGAGAGCATTATCCACAAAGAATTCATTCTGTCTGGCCAGACAGTCAATGGTGAGTTTTATCTCAAAGTTTTAAAGCAATCGATAGCGA
The DNA here is from genome assembly GCF_054136105.1 of Typopeltis vanoorti. NCBI lineage: Eukaryota > Metazoa > Arthropoda > Arachnida > Uropygi > Thelyphonidae > Typopeltis > Typopeltis vanoorti. The sequence goes on from NC_143551.1 coordinate 18,071,680, forward strand.
GAATTCATCGTGTACAGCATGAATATTGTGATGCAGGCAGCTGGTCACTTTTGCACGATAATGCACTATCTCATCATTTGAACATTGTGAGACAGTTTTTGAGCAAAAACTAAGTTTGTGTGTTGGATCACTCATCGTATTCACCTGATTTAGCACCCTGTGACTTCTTTCTCTTCCTCCGACTTCATTTGCCGATGAAAGGAAAGTGATACGACACCATTGAAAACGTCCAAGTGGCAGTAACCACGAACCTCAACAGTATCCCAAAAACCGATATAAAAAACTCATTTAACGAATTAATTGACCATGCCAAATGCTGCACTGAAGCTGACGGAGAGTATATTGATTGAAATAAATGATTTGAATAATTATAATTGGCCTGTGTTTTATTTTCTATCAAAAGTTCAGTTTCTTTTTGGAGAGAGGGTGTAATATATATTATCCTCTTATATTAGATGTTTCTTCTTTGGTGCATCAATCTGAAGATTGGTAAATATAGCAGCACATCACAACATCCTGTCTTGTGGCTTCCTTTTTATCTCCTCATAACTCTTAGCACCAATTAGCATCATTATGTTATTTATATATGAAATTCTTGGTCTGCCTCGTGGCCTCTTTCCTTCTACAGTCCCCTCCATTATTTCTGTAATCAGTCCCCCATGCCTCAAATGGTGTCCAATTAGGCTTTTTGTTCTCTTATTGATGTGTTTCATTAATGACCACTCTTCAGATGTTTACCACTGTTTATTAGTTTTCTTTTGAACTCTAATAGTATGTTCTCTTGCACATACATATCTGTGATTGAATCTTTGAGTTATAAACAAGTGGTTCCTGAAACTTCACAGTTTACATGTCATTTTATTATTACACATTACATTCTTTCTGAAGATGCTCTTGTAATAAGCTGTAAAATATATGAGTTAATAACTTTTGTTTTATATATGTGCAAAATCGTTACTCAGTTTTTACTGCCATCAAAAAATAGCACATACTTGCTATGTGCCATCCAGTCATTTCTGACTTTTGGTGATCTTGTGAACAAAGCATCTCCATCTTACTTGATCTCTTATATTTACTTCCAGCAGTTGTAAGCTCAATCTGCTAACTGCCTTTATGTTGTCCATCCAACTCTTGCAGTCTTCCTCTCCTTCTCAAGCCCTTTTCCAATTATTCATTTGCTCATATTAACCCAAACATCTGCCCAAAATATATTAATGTCAGTTTAGTGATCATAGCGTCTATGAAAAACTCTGTCTTATTCTCCAAAACCTTCTCATGAGTCATTCTTGCTGTCTATGAGATTCTTAATAGTCTCCTCCACATCCGTAATTCAAATGTATCAATTTGCTTTCTGTTTCTTCTTACTCATTCAGCTTTCACATCCATGCATCACTATTGGAAATGCCATCATTTTAACACATATTAGCCGACACTAAATTTTTCTACACATACAACAATTAAAATAGATGAACACAATGATCATAATCACCATGCCAAAGGATATTTAAAAGATAGTCTAGTTCTCAGCAGACCATCTAAACTAATTTGTGAAAGCAGTATACTGTATTAATATACCTAAGAAATATGTGAAGTAGCCTTTGAAAAATTAACACACTAACTGCCAAAAATACATTTGCTAAATAAACCATTTGAAAACATGTTTATACTGGAATACAATCATATTACTTCACATTTTAAAATTTATTACACAGTAAGTTATAGGTTATTCTTAATCAACTATATGGCATGTACTCCAATCACTAGGAGTGCACATGTTAATGTAAAAAACTTCTTGATAATATGAGAAATATAAATTTCATGTAAGAAAGAAAACAAAGGACATTAATGATATCTGATTTTACTATGCGGATTAACATAACATAATATTAGTAGTGATTAATGAGATATCATAATAGATCATTTTAAGTTGTAATTCAGCCAGGAATTTAATAAAATTTGAGAACAGAAACCCAACCTTGGAGATTCAGTGGCAAGCCCTGAAGAAAACATTGAGACTCAGCCAGAGAGGCATGTGGTGAGGGTGTCTGCAAGGATAGAAAAACCAGAACTTCATGATGGACACAGGAAGTTAAAGAGGCACTGAAGGAAAAGAAAAAAGCAAATCAAAAGTTCCTGGCAAATAAGTCAGCTTGTGCTCTTAGAGAATACAGAGACAAATGTAAGAAAGCTAAACATTGTGTAAAACTAAGCTAAACAGAAGTCATGGGAAGACTTTGGTAAGAACATAGAAGATAAATATCAAGACAGTGGCAAAATATATTCTAGAGGTTGCTTAAAAGCTCAGAAATGGAGGAAAGAGTGCTGTAAAATACTCAACAGGTATGCAGTTAGGAATACATATCCATACTTGAAGTAGAAAAGCCATCAAAAGTCTGAAATATGGAAAGGCAGCAGGAGTAGATGATATACGACTGGAGAGGGACAAATTCCAGATGATTGGAATAGAGCTCTCATAGTACCCATATATAAAAAGGGAAATAAAGCAATCGCAGATCATCACTGATAATGTGATTGTCTGTGAAAATATTGGTGGTAGTTGTGTAGGGGGGGTGGCAGTAGGCAGCGTTGGTGTAGATGATGATGGTAGTTGTGGTTAGTTGGATAGTTGGTGGATTGAGTGGTATAGACTCAATAGTATAGTTGTAGAGTACGTGCACTCCCTCGATAAGTCTTTGGACTCTCTAGAGGTGTGACATAATAATGTGAGAATTACAGAGTTAATTTCAATACTGAGTGTTCCTGGTAAGATTTATGCAAGTATACTTGAGAAACAGTTGAGAATGATTGTGGAAGGGAAGAACAAGCTGGATTCAGGCCAAATAGAGGCTGTCAGGATCAGATTTTCCCTTTACGACAAATAGTTGAGAAATGAAATATAACAAAGTTCTGTATTTAAGTTTTGGAGATCTGGAAAAGGCATATTTCATGTTCCAAGAGAGAAGCTATTCAAAACACTACAGTTGTATGATGTCAATGGGGCAATATATCAAGCAATACTTGGCCTTTATTTGAGTTGCAAGTCAGCAGTTAGAATTGAAGGAAATACAGGAAGATCATCATCATCATCATGCATATCAAGGATTTAGGCCTAGCATGGCCTGTTCTGGCCTTAGAAGTCACCGTTGAATCGTTTAAGAGGACGTCCTAGTTTTCTTTTTCCTAATGGCGTGTACTTTAAGGCTTGTTTTCGTAATCTTTGTGTTTTCATTCTCTGAACGTGTTCCATCCATTTATGTTTTATATTTTTTAATTTTTTCTATTACTGGTTCTTGGTTTAATCATCATCATCATCATCAAATTCCTGCCATGTACCCTCAAGGGGTGTACAGGATATGACAGTACTACATGAAAAAATTACATCATTACTAACTTCCTATCTACAATTTTCCTCCAAATCAGTCTGTTACTTGTCAAGACTCCAACATTATCAGATCTTATATTTCTATCGTCTAAGGCACTTTGTACCGTATCAATCCACCTATATCTTGGTCTTCCTCTGGGTCGTTTTCCTGCCAACCTGGCAGAGAACACTTGTTTTGCTAATCTTTAATCTCCCATTCTATTTAAGTGACCATACCATCTGAGATTAGCTCTGCTAACGCATTCCTGGATGCTGACAATGTCAAGTTCTTTCCTAATATCCTCGTTTTTAATATGATATTGCCATTGATGCCATCTGTTCACGCCTCTAATCTTTCTCAGGACTCTCATATCTGCGGTCTCTAGTCTTTGGTCAAGTGTTTTACTTCTGACCCAGCTCTCAGATCCATAAGTTAAAATTGGTTTGAACACTGTCTTGTATACAGCTAATTTAGTGTTCCGACTAATTTCTTTCTTATTCCATATGAATTTATTCAATTGACTTCCCACCATACCAGCTTTGCTGATTCTGTTGTCTATTTCTATATTTAGTTTACCATCTTCAGTAAAAATTGTGCCTAAGTAGCTGAAATGTTTTACTTGTTCCACAGGTTCTCCATTCACAACACAGTTGACATTTTCAATGATTCTGCCTATTTTCATTGTCTTTGTCTTTTTATTCCTGACCTTCATACCATATCTATTACAACAGCTATTCAATTTAGTCAGAGAATCTTGCAGACTTGTAGCGGATTTATTTAGAAGTATAACATCATCCGCATAAAGCAAAGAGCTGACATTAACATCTCCAATTTTGATATCAGGTTTAATACCACATTCCTTCATAATGTGATCCATATAGATAATGAATAACAGAGGGGATAATGTACATCCTTGTCTCACACCAGATTTAACATTAAACCATCTTCCTCTACTTCCTTCAATTCTAACTGCTGACTCACAACTCAAATAAAGACTAAGTATCGCTTGATATAATGCCCCATTGACACCATATAACTGCAGCGTATTGAATAGCTTCTCTCTTGGCACCTTGTCATATGCCTTTTCCAAATCGACAAAAACTTAAATACAGATCTGTGTTATATTCCCATGCTTTCTCGACTATTTGTCGTAAAGTGAAGATCTGATCCGGACAGCCTCTATTTGGCCTGAATCCAGCTTGTTCTTCACCAAGCTTTTCTTCCACAATTCTTCTCAACCGTTTCTCAAGTATACTTGCATAGATCTTGCCAGGAACACTCAGTAGGGAAATACCTCTGTAATTCTCACATTCAGTTTTATTTCCCTTTTTATATATGGGTACTATGAGAGCTCTACTCCAATCATCGGGAATTCGTCCCTCTGTCCAGGCTTTCTGAACTATGCAGTGCAGCCACTGTAAGACTCTTATACCACCATACTTCAGCATTTCTGGTCGAATATCATCTACTCCTGCTGCCTTTCCACATTTCAAGCCTTTGATGGCTTTTTCTACTTCAAGTATGGATATGTATAGCTGACTGCATGCCTGGTCAGTGTTTTTTATCACTGTGCTGTCATCACTGCTTGTTTCATTTAGCAGTTTTTCAAAGTAATTACTCCATACTTCAAGGATATCTTTTTCTCCTGTTTTCATTTCACCTTTATCATCTGTAATTCCTTTTACAGCACTCTTTCCTCCATTTCTTAGCTTCTTCAACAACCTCCAGAATATTTTGCCACCTTCTTGATATTTATTTTCTATATTCTTGAAAAAGTCCTCCCATGACTTTTGTTTAGCAAGTTTTACACACTGTTTAGCTTTCTTACATTTGTCTCTGTATTCTGTAAGAGTAAAAGCTGACTTATTTGCCAGGAACTTTTGATATGCTTTCTTCTTTTCCTTCACTGCCTCTTTAACTTCCTGTGTCCACCAGGGAGTTCTGATTTTTTTATCCTTGCACACAACCTCACCACATGCCTCTCTGGCAGAATCAATCAATGTTTCCTTCAGAGTTTGCCACTGAATCTCCAAGGTTTGATTCCTGTTCTCAAACTCTTTCATTTTCTTTTCAATAATATTTCTGTATTTTAGTCTACAGTTCACATCTGAGAGCTGCTCAACTTTTATTCGCTTTAAAACTTTCTTACATGTTATTCTTTTCAATATGAAATTCAATTTTATCCTGCTCAAGACTAAATAGTGATCACTTCCAATTTCAAATCCTCTGTACACTCTGGTGTCCTGCACCAGGGAGAAAACATCACTATCAACAATAACATAGTCAATGAGACTTTTCTTATTCCTAGCCTCTTCTCTCCATGTGAATTTGTGCACATTTTTATGTTGGAACATGGTGTTAGTAATAACCAGTCCATGTCCTGAGCAGAAATCCAACAGATATTTGCCATTATTATTAGCTTTGCTCTTTTCTCCAAATTTTCCCAAAATATTTTTGTATGTCTCACAATCATTTCCTACTCTGCTATTTAGATCCCCAACAAGGACCAACTTTTCCTTTTTCATTGTGTCAGTTGCTTTATTCCTAAAGCCTCAAAAAATTCTCTCCATGTGACTTCTACATTTTTATGTAGAACATGGTGTTAGTAATAACCAGTCCAGGCACAAATCCAACAGATATTTGCCATTATTATTAGCTTTGCTCTTTTCTCCAAATTTTCCCAAAATATTTTTGTATGTCTCACAATCATTTCCTACTCTGCTATTTAGATCCCCAACAAGGACCAACTTTTCCTTTTTCATTGTGTCAGTTGCTTTTTCTAAAGCCTCAAAAAAATTCCTCTACTTCTACCTTAGTAGAACTTTCTGTGGGACCATAGGCACAAATAAGTCTCATTGTCCAGTTCCCCATTCTCATATTTGCCCATATTACTCTACTTGAGACTGACTGCCATTCAAGAAGATTAGCCTCGTATTTTGTGTTGAATACTATGGCTACTCCTCGTTTTCCTTGATTGTCATTGCCTGAATATAACATTTTGTATTTATTGCTCAGAAAGATCTCACCAGTTTTGGTCTTTTTTGTTTCAGTCACCCCTATTATGTCGATCTGGTACTTATCTAATTCCTCAGCTAGCTCCATTTCTTTGCCATTCAGGCTTCTTACGTTCATAGTACCGATCTTTAACTCTGGTGATGTTGAGTTGGGGTTTGTTTTCAGATTTGTTCCAGTAGCTGACTTTTCGCTGTTCGCCCTGGTTCCCTGGCGAAAACAACGGGGGCCTTGTTTAACCGGGCGACGCCCCAGCCGGCATGAAATTTTGTCATGTTGTACCATCATTTTTTATTTTGGTTTAACCAATAAGAATACAATTTGGTCGGCTAAATCCCAAATTGCCAGCCCATCCTCGTTCGTTCAGTATCAAAGTAGATACCCAACAGGGTGCACCACGAGAAGGTGAGGATTGGACATTAGGTCAGAAGCCCTGGTCGGTTCTCCGCATTCCTTTAAAAGGCTATGTGGAGGTCTCCTCTCAGTTATACAGCTTTGACCCTTAAGCACCCCGTTCTTGGTTTAATTCTTTCATAATTTCTTCATTTCTTTTGTGATCAAATAGGGTATACTTTGCAGTTTTTCTCATAAACTTCATTTCTGCTGTTGTTAATCTTTGTTTGTGTTTTTGTTTTATCATCATCATCATCATCAAATTCCTGCCATGTACCCTCAAGGGGTGTACAGGATATGACAGTACTACATGAAAAAATTACATCATTACTAACTTCCTATCTACAATTTTCCTCCAAATCAGTCTGTTACTTGTCAAGACTCCAACATTATCAGATCTTATATTTCTATCGTCTAAGGCACTTTGTACCGTATCAATCCACCTATATCTTGGTCTTCCTCTGGGTCGTTTTCCTGCCAACCTGGCAGAGAACACTTGTTTTGCTAATCTTTCCTCTCCCATTCTATTTAAGTGACCATACCATCTGAGATTAGCTCTGCTAACGCATTCCTGGATGCTGACAATGTCAAGTTCTTTCCTAATATCCTCATTTTTTATATGATATTGCCATTGATGCCATCTGTTCACGCCTCTAATCTTTCTCAGGACTCTCATATCTGCGGTCTCTAGTCTTTGGTCAAGTGTTTTACTTCTGACCCAGCTCTCAGATCCATAAGTTAAAATTGGTTTGATCACAGTCTTGTATACAGCTAATTTAGTGTTCCGACTAATTTCTTTCTTATTCCATATGAATTTATTCAATTGACTTCCCACGATACCAGCTTTGCTGATTCTGTTGTCTATTTCTATATTTAGTTTACCATCTTCAGTAAAAATTGTGCCTAAGTAGCTGAAATGTTTTACTTGTTCCACAGGTTCTCCATTCACAACACAGTTGACATTTTCAATGATTCTGCCTATTTTCATTGTCTTTGTCTTTTTATTGCTGACCTTCATACCATATCTATTACAACAGCTATTCAATTTAGTCAGAGAATCTTGCAGACTTGTAGCAGATTTATTTAGAAGTATAACATCATCCGCATAAAGCAAAGAGCTGACGTTAACATCTCCAATTTTGATATCAGGTTTACTACCACATTCCTTCATAATGTGATCCATATAGATAATGAATAACAGAGGGGATAATGTACATCCTTGTCTCACACCAGATTTAACATTAAACCATCTTCCTGTACTTCCTTCAATTCTAACTGCTGACTCACAACTCAAATAAAGACTAAGTATTGCTTGATATAATGCCCCATTGACACCATATAACTGCAGCGTATTGAATAGCTTCTCTCTTGGCACCTTGTCATATGCCTTTTCCAAATCGACAAAACTTAAATACAGATCTTTGTTATATTCCCATGCTTTCTCGACTATTTGTCGTAAAGTGAAGATCTGATCCTGACAGCCTCTATTTGGCCTGAATCCAGCTTGTTCTTCACCAAGCTTTTCTTCCACAATTCTTCTCAGCCGTTTCTCAAGTATACTTGCATAGATCTTGCCAGGAACACTCAGTAGGGAAATACCTCTGTAATTCTCACATTCAGTTTTATTTCCCTTTTTATATATGGGTACTATGAGAGCTCTACTCCAATCATCGGGAATTCTTCCCTCTGTCCAGGCTTTCTGAACTATGCAGTGCAGCCACTGCAAGACTCTTATACCACCATACTTCAGCATTTCAGGTCGAATATCATCTACTCCTGCTGCCTTTCCACATTTCAAGCCTTTGATGGCTTTTTCTACTTCAAGTATGGATATGTATTCCTGACTGCATGCCTGGTCAGTGTTTTTTATCACTGTGCTGTCATCACTGCTTGTTTCATTTAGCAGTTTTTCAAAGTAATTACTCCATACTTAAGGATATCTTTTTCTCCTGTTTTTATTTCACCTTTATCATCTCTAATTCCTTTTACAGCACTCTTTCCTCCATTCCTAAGCTTCTTCAACAACCTCCAGAATATTTTGCCACCTTCTTGATATTTATTTTCTATATTCTTGCCAAAGTCCTCCCATGACTTTTGTTTAGCTAGTTTTACACACTGTTTAGCTTTCTTACATTTGTCTCTGTATTCTGTAAGAGTAAAAGCTGACTTATTTGCAAGGAACTTTTGATATGCTTTCTTCTTTTCCTTCACTGCCTCTTTAACTTCCTGTGTCCACCAGGGAGTTCTGATTTTTTTATCCTTGCACACAACCTCACCACATGCCTCTCTGGCAGAATCAATCAATGTTTCCTTCAGAGTTTGCCACTGAATCTTCAAGGTTTGATTCCTGTTCTCAAACTCTTTCATTTTCTTTTCAATAATATTTCTGTATTTTAGTCTACAGTTCACATCTGAGAGCTGCTCAACTTTTATTCGCTTTAAAACTTTCTTACATATTATTCTTTTCAATATGAAATTTAATTTTATCCTGCTCAAGACTAAATAGTGATCACTTCCAATTTCAAATCCTCTGTACACTCTGGTGTCCTGCACCAGGGAGAAAACATCACTATCAACAATAACATAGTCAATGAGACTTTTCTTATTCCTTGCCTCTTCTCTCCATGTGAATTTGTGCACATTTTTATGTTGGAACATGGTGTTAGTAATAACCAGTCCATGTCCTGAGCAGAAATCCAACAGATATTTGCCATTATTATTAGCTTTGCTCTTTTCTCCAAATTTTCCCAAAATATTTTTGTATGTCTCACAATCATTTCCTACTCTGCTATTTAGATCCCCGACAATGATCAACTTTTCATTTTTCATTGTGTCAGTTGCTTTTTCTAAAGCATCAAAAAATTCCTCCACTTCTACCTTAGTAGAACCTTCTGTGGGACCATAGGCACAAATAAGTCTCATTGTCCAGTTCCCCATTCTCATATTTGCCCACATTACTCTACTTGAGACTGCCTGCCATTCAAGAAGATTAGCCTCGTATTTTGTGTTGAATACTATGGCTACTCCTTCTTTTCCTTGATTGTCATTGCCTGAATATAACATTTTGTATTTATTGCTCAGAAAGATCTCACCAGTTTTGGTCTTTTTTGTTTCAGTCACCCCTATTATGTCGATCTGGTACTTATCTAATTCCTCAGCTAGCTCCATTTCTTTGCCATTCAGGCTTCTTACGTTGATAGTACCGATCTTTAACTCTGGTGATGTTGAGTTGGGGTTTGATTTCAGATTTGTTCCAGTAGCTGACTTTTCGCTGTTCGCCCTGGTTCCCTGGCGAAAACAACGGGAGCCTTGTTTAACCGGGCGACGCCCCAGCCGGCATGAAATTTTGTCATGTTGTACCATCATTTTTTATTTTGGTTTAACCAATAAGAATACAATTTGGTCGGCTAAGTCCCAAATTGCCAGCCCATCCTCGTTCGTTCAGTATCAAAGTAGATACCCAACAGGGTGCACCACGAGAAGGTGAGGATTGGACATTAGGTCAGAAGCCCTGGTCGGTTCTCCGCATTCCTTTTCCATTCTTTCTCCGCATTCCTTTTCCAATCGCTTCCATTCATTAAGACTGGTAGGGCTAATGTATTGTATACTTTTAGTCTGGTTTGTTTTTGAACTAGGTTTGGTTTAAATATAGAGTTAATTACACCTGTTATTTTAAATATTTTGCAATTTTTACGTTTATATCTTTTTCGTTTTCATATGTGATCGTACATCCTAGGTAGTTAAATGAATTCAACTGTTCTAAGATCTTGTTATCTATTACTATTTTAGTTCTTGCTGGATCTTTTCCTTTATAGGCCATAGTTTTTGATTTTTCTGTTGATATTATCATACCATAATCTTTGGATATCTCATTTAGATCTAAAATAGCTTTCTGTAGTTTATCTTCAAAATTTGTAATTATTATTTGGTCACCGCAAAGAGGAATGTGTTTAAGTTTACTGTAGGAGAAAGTTTAATTCCTTGATGTAAATTTTTATTCCATTTTATTATTATTATTTCATTTAAGTAGATATTAAAAAGAGTTGCTGAGAGGGGACATCCCTGTCAGACCCCTTGGTTTATCTCTCTCATATACGACAGCTCGTGATTTAATCTTATTTGTATTTGATTATTTTCATATATACTTGTGATAGCTTTTAGGATATTATTTGGTATTCGTCTTTCTTTTAATATGTTAAATAATATGTTTCTTTTAACTTTGTCAAATGCTTTTTCAAAGTCAATAAATGCAATATGTGTTTCTAAATTGTATTCTCTTCTTTTCTCTATTATTAATTTCAGGCAAAAGGCTGGGTCTATACATGATCGTCCTTTTCTAAATCCATTCTGTACTTCTAAAATAAAGTTTTCTGAATGTTTCATTAGTTTGCTATTTAAGATTCTGCTATATATTTTGTAACAGGAATTTAGTATACTGATACCTCTATAGTTTTTAGGGTCATCTCTATTACCTTTTTTAAAGATAGGAATCACAATTGCTTTTTTCCATTCTATTGGGGGGATACCAGTTGAATAAATTTTATTTAAAAATAATAAGCGTCTTTTTCTTTGAGTCTAGTTCCTGCATATTTATATAGTTCTGAACCTAGTTTATCTTCTCCAGGTGATTTTCCATTTCTTGTTTCTTTCAGGCTGATTTCTTATTCTTTTTTAGTTATTTCCTATCATTTTCATTAATTGTTTGCCAGTTGTCTTTTTTACAATATTTGCCTGTCCACAATTCTGTGTAGTAATTTAGAAATTCTTCTAATTTCAATTCAGTGTTTAATTTTATGTTTTCTTTGGTATCTGCATTTAAGGGTTTCAAAATTTTATATACATTGGGTCTTATTTTATATAAATCATGTTCTAAATTAGAAACAAATTTGTTCCATGATTCTCTATGTCTTTTTCTGACTTCTCTTTTAGCTATGGCTCTTATTCTTTTATATTCTATTTCACCTTCTAATCTTTTACTGCTTAACCATTTGTGATAGGCTTCTTTTTTCTTTTTGATTATTTCTTTGATTGTAGCATCCCAGATCTTCAGTTTTTTCCTTGTATTGAATTTTTTGGTCTTTCCTAAGCTTTCATTTGCTGCTGCATTTAGTATCATTTTTATATTAAGCCATTCTATTTCTATTTCTTCATTTTGTTTTATTTTATCTAGATATTGGTTAATTCTTTGTTCATATAGCCATTGTACATTTGTGTCATTCAATAGTCTAGTTTTATAAACAAATGTTTCAATTTTTCTTTCTGTTCTTGTTACTTGTAGCCATTTAGGTGGTAATCTTAATTTTATAATAGATTTAGTTTAATCCTTTATCCCAGTGAGAGCAAACAAAGTTTGCGCCTGAAAATATCTTCAGGACTAAATATAGTGTTGTACTATCTTATCCAGTAAGTAGTGCAACACCAAGGCAACTCGTGGCAAAGGTGGAGCAAGCTACCAGGCACTTCTAACCCAGTATCTCCCATAATGCAAAACACATTTCCTATGTGGATATGTATACTGTTATGCATTAAAGGGATTGGCCATCTACCCAGACTAGTTTCGACCTTTATTGAGGTCTCTTCAGTGGGAGCCAGGCCCAGAGCTGGAGATACCAGGCAGAAGCAGTAGCAAGTCATCTGTGCCTATGGGAGTTGCCAAAAGGTTTATCACCTTTTTTAGCTTTTTTCCAGCTCTGGGCCTGGCTCCCACTGAAGAGACCCCAATAAAGGTCGAAACTAGTCTGGGTAGATGGCCAATCCCTTTAATGCATAACAGTATACATATCCACATAGGAAATGTGTTTTGCATTATGGGAGATACTGGGTTAGAAGTGCCTGGTAGCTTGCTCCACCTTTGCCACGAGTTGTACTACTTACTGGATAAGATAGTACAACACTATATTTAGTCCTGAAGATATTTTCAGGTGCAAACTTTGTTTGCTCTCACTGGGATAAAGGATTAAACTAAATCTATTATAGTCTAACCTAGTGATAAATAAATTTTCAACATCTTTCTCTAAATCCAGAGTAATTTTTAAAAAAGGTGATAAACCTTTTGGCAACTCCCATAGGCACAGATGACTTGCTACTGCTTCTGCCTGGTATCTCCAGCTCTGGGCCTGGCTCCCACTGAAGAGACCTCAATAAAGGTCGAAACTAGTCTGGGTAGATGGCCAATCCCTTTAATGCGTAACAGTATACATATCCACATAGGAAATGTGTTTTGCATTATGGGAGATACTGGGTTAGAAGTGCCTGGTAGCTTGCTCCACCTTTGCCACGAGTTGCCTTGGTGTTGCACTACTTACTGGATAAGATAGTACAACACTATATTTAGTCCTGAAGATATTTTCAGGCGCAAACTTTGTTTGCTCTCACTGGGATAAAGGATTAAACTAAATCTATTATAGTCTAACCTAGTGATAAATAAATTTTCAAAATCTTAATTTTATTTTAACAAGGAAGTGTTCACTGCTTATTTCATATCCTCTGTGAACTCTATCATCTAGTGAAAATTTTGATGTCTTTTCATTTAGTATAAAGTAATCTAATATTGATTTCCATCTTCTTGCTGCCCAAGTATATTTATGTATGTCTTTATGTTTATAGAAGGAATTCATTATTTTTAAGTTATTATAAACTACAAAGTCAATCAATTTTTTACCATTCCTGTTTAGAGCATGTTCTTCATGTATTCCTATATTATTATTAATTTTCGTGTTTCCAATTCTTGCATTTAAGTCTCCTGCTAAAATTACGTAATCATTTTTATTTATTTTATTATATATGTTTTGTAGCTGATTATAAAAATCAATATTATCTTGTTCTCTTCCCTCTTCTGGGGCATATAAGCCAATTATTGTTAAATAGCCTCTATCTATTTTTATTCTAGCTTCTATTATTCTTTCATTCCATAATTTATAATGTTTTAACTGTTTTGAAAGGAAGTTATGAATCCAAAATCATGACTCCTGCTTGTGCTCTTTGGTCTCTGTCGACTCCACTGTATATCACATTAAAATTTTCGGTTCTCATAGTTCCTTTTAATTTCTTTTTTGTTTCAGTTTGTTACTGCTATTTTAAAATTTCTTTCATTTAATAATTGGTCTAATTCTATTTCTTTATATGCTATTCCTCTTACATTCCAGTTTGCTATGTGTATTATATTTTGTCGTTTCCATTTTTGTTTTACCTTTTCCATTCCAGGATCATTTCCTATAGATTCAATCCAATTATCTTTTTCTGTCAGCTTACTAGTAAAATTATGTTCTCCATGTCAGGGGACTAGCCTGACGATGGAATAGTTCAGTGGTAGGGCTGCTACCTTAAGGCTTCTGAAATAGCCTTCTTCTTCCGAATTTAAACCCATAGGAGGAATAGGGTATATTGAAAGGGAAGAGAGTAGATTATAGAACTACAGTAAGGTTTATAGAGAGGGCATAGTTGTAAGGCCAGAAATGAAAAGACCCATGGCCTTCGAGTACTCTAATAGCATAGGGGTCATAAAATAAGAAGAGTTGGCTAATAAGGCCTTATAGAAAAGATTAAAGTAAGTGGATCTTCCTCAAAGTAGTAGAAGGAGAGGAGATAGATCCAGCTAGGGGTCCATGGGAGTGCCGCTTCCCTTACAATCAAGATGATTGCCCCTTATGGCCCTGTTGGTCCACGAGTCCTTATGTTTGGACCATCCCACCATATACACATGCGTGGGCGCACACACACACACACACATGGTGGGCTCCCCTATCTGCCACCCAGGGGATGCGCTCTCTAGGGGTTACAGGGTCCCCCGAGAGTCCCCCATACAGGAAGATGGTTTGGATAAATCTGGTGTCAGACAAGTATGTACATTATCCGCTGTGGTACTCATTATTTATGTGGATCACATTATGAAAGAAAGTGGTATTAAACCTGATATCAAAATTGTAGATGTTAATCTCAGCTCTTTACTTCATGCAGATGATGTTATACTTTTAAATAAATCAGTACAAGTATATGCGTGATTCCCTGATTAAACCGAATAACTGTTGTAATAGATTTGAAAACAAGACAAAGAAAATAGAGAGGAATACTGAAAATATCAACTGCATTGTGAATGGATAACCTATAGAACAAGTTACATATTTCAGCTCATTAGGCACAATTTTTAGTGAAGATGGTAAATTAAATATGGAAATAGACAACAGAATCAACAAAGCTGGTAAGGTAGGCAGCCAAATGAATAAATTTATATGGAATAAGTGAGAAATTAGTCAAAACCCTAAATTAGCTGTATACAAGACAGTGTTCAAACCAATTTTGACTTATCGATATGAGAGCTGAGTTATAAATAAAACATTTGACCAAAGACTAGAGACTGCAGATATGAGAGTCCTGAGAAAAATTAAGGGCACGAACAGATGGCATCAATGGCAATATCATATTAAAAACGGGGGTATTATGAATGAACTTGACATTGTTAGCAGCGTTAATCTCAAAACAAGTGTTCTCTGTCAGGTTGGCAGGAAAAAGACCCAGAGAAGATCAAGATATAGGTGGATTGATACAGCTTAAAAAGTGCAATGGAAGACATCCAGTTCCTGTTCGCAAGTTTCACATGAAATGATACTTCATGAATCATTACAGAGCTTGTGCATTTAATGCAAAGTGAATGAGCAATAAAACCAGCAAAATGTGATGTAACAAACCATGCAATTCGATCTTACAGACAGAAGAAAAAAAATTTATTTATATTTTAAAATATAAACATTGGAGCATAGAAAGCATTAAAATCAAAATGTTTCAATTATGTTTTACAAATATTAATTTTTATATAAATCTTTTAAAACAATCATCCCATTCTTCTCTTTTATACATATTATTATTATTATCACTGAGGACCTTTAGGGAGTCGAGAACAAATTAAGCGAGGATGTAGATTATCCATCAGATGTCATACCATCTCTTAAAATTATTCGCACTAGATGCATTTACTACTTCAAGAAACAAATTGTTTCACTCACTCTCATCCCTTTCTCAACTTTACATAAATTTAACTTTTGTGGATGCCCTGTTGTCCTCTCCACATCTTTCATATAATGAAGAATTTTATCAACCAATATTATATAACACCTTCTCAAAAGTTTATAGACCTCTATCATATCATTTTCTTTCTCCTATCTACCATAGTAGAAAGAAAGTGATATGATAGTGTCTGCAGCCCACATACTCTCAAATCTCTCCTTGTAAGCCACATTCCATAATCCGAGTATCATCTTTATTATTAATATTTAAGGAATTGACAGTGTATACTAGAAATATAAATTAAAACAACTTTAATATATACTTTCCAATATTTCGGCGACGTCACTTTGCCATCTTCATGGGAACTTACGATAAAGACACATGTACCCCCCCCCCCCCTTCACAAAAAAGATTACTCTAAATCCATGACCATTCCCTACATCCGAGGCATCTCGGAAAAAATCAACAAAATCCTAAAAAAACATGACTTGACCTCTTGTTACAGACCATATAGAAAATTGGCATCCCTTATCTGCTCCACTAAAGACCAGCCACTTCCCCTAATCCTACCTGGTGTATACTAGGTCCCTTCCAGCTGTAAATTGTCCTACTTTGGCCAAACAGGCAGGACAGCAAATATCAGAATCTCAGAACACAAGGACTACATCCGATTTCACTAGTACAGCCACTCTGGGCTTGCAGACCATGCTCTGGATACTCACGACAGAATAAGGTGGAAGAAAGCCACAGTAATACACTGTAGCAAGTTCAAATATGAAAGACTATTCATGGAATCAGCCTCAGCCCTTAGGAACATGCCAAACCTCAACAAATTTGGATGCATGAGACTGCCCGAAATTTGGGAAACATATCAGGAGAACTTCAGCCCAAAAACAACTAATATAGCCCACCGGGAGGGGGGGGGGGAACATCAGGACTTTAGGAAAACAGTAGCTTCCTAGCTTCATTTCTCATTTGAAGTTGTGTAGTACTTGCATGCACGTCTTTATCGTAAGTTCCCATGAAGGTGGCAACGTGACGTTGCCGAAATATTGGAAAGTATATATTAAAGTTTGTTTTAATTTATATTTCTAGTATACACTGTCAATTCCTTAAATATTAATAATCATGTTCAAAGCATATAAGCCTTTCTACAAGAATTAGTATCATCTTTATAACTCTTCTTTGCACCTTTTCCACAGCTTCTTTATCCCTCCAAACCCAGGAAACAAATCTGCACCCAGTAGTTCAGGCATGGTTGTATTCAAGCCTTGAAAGGGAAAAATGTCTTCCCTAACCTCACATGTCAATGCTTGTTTCAACATTATAATGTCATCTGCTTTTTATTTGCAAGTTTTGTAGTATGACCTTTAAACTTCAGTTTAAAGGTCATACTACAAATCCTCAGCCTCATGAATTTCTTGTATCTCATCATGCCAAAGTGAAAACTTACTCACATTGAACTGATAGTCATTATCGTTTGCTCACATTTCCAGCCTACTGAAGTCCTTCTGTAAGCAGTGTATATCGTTAGCATCTGATTACCCTGTCTAACAGTATTATGTGCATATATTTCTTTTATCCAAACTCAGCAGTAACATTATAAAACGTGAATGAACTGCTAAAACACTTCCCTTTAGTAAACTCATACTATTCTTTGCAAAGTACAGATTGTCTATAAACCTATTTCTGTATGTGAGTTCTTACCAACTTCTCTAAAATCTCCACATTAGAGATACTGATAGGTCAGTAGCTAGACATATCAGGTTTTGAACTACTCTCATGCATCATAACTACCATACATTCTTTCCACCCCTGTGGGATCTTTCCTGAGCTGAGACTCAAGTTCTACAAACATGTCAAGGGTCAAGCCATTTCAGCTGAACATTCCTTTGGCCCTACTGTTGAACTGATATCCAGGTTATGCAATAGTTCTTGAACCTCATTCTTATGAACTTCTATCTCTTCATTCGGTGTGGTGGTGGTAACAATGAGCACCAAGCTACATACACCTGGTTGATAAATCTCAGCAAAGTGAGCACTCATTATTTGAACAATCTCATCCACTTGTTAATCGTTGATTTTTCTTATAAACTATACTTCTATCATTCTCTTTTATGCCAACTAAGACTAAGATCTCTAATCTATCTCTCTGGGATCATTTCCTTTTTGAACTCTGACAAATTTGTTCGTTTAAGCTGTGCCAGTCAGAGTTCTAGGACAGAAGAATTCTTCCTCAGAGAAACCTCCCGGAGTTCTAGCGCTACCTAATCTTGTTAAAAGTTTAACGCATCTGTAGAAATCTTAGCATGAGTCATGGCCTTATTACTCTAAAATTCCCTTATCTTCCCCTCATGCATAGGTTCAAACTTTTATGAGTAGTAAAATTAGTCTCATGCTCAGGTTTACATTGCAAAACATGTTTATTAAGAATCTAATGAACTTACAAATAGGTTTAAACATATCAAAGGCATATCACATTATCATTATTAAATCAACTGACAAACAATGAAAGAACATGCTAATTAATAAACACACAACTCATATCCTTAGGTTAAATAAATAAATACACACTTAGCATAAAATGCATGTTCATAATTCCTAACTTCAATTGCCAACATAGGCCCCTCCACATTAATTAGGTCTCACACAAATCTTAAATCTTCAGACTACTAGTCCAATGGAACTAACAAAACACTAAGCACATTAATCACTCAAAAGTTCTCCAAATAATTGTCCATCTTCCTTTCTAACTAAATTCTCGTTCACTCTTTTCCTCTAAAGCTAATTGTTCATTGAATAAGAAATTTCTGTACGTTACCACCGCCATTTGAGGTTACCGTGTTCCTTTCATCCGTCCTTTGTCCTTAGATACCTTTCTGCTTCAGCGGGTCACGTTGTTCGTCACGTATAGCCATTTTCTGCATTCTGCTGGGCAGACGCTCATCTCGCTGGTCACTGTCGTTAGTCTGACCACTTTCCAAAGGGATCCTTCTGCTGTCTCATCCGGGTAAAAACCTTTACTGATGGCCCGAATTGGTGGAGTCGTCATCTCGCGTACAGCTCAACCGATACTAGTCAGTCAGCAACAGGGAAAGGCCTGCTGTTGGTCATCGTTGAGCTTCCTTCCACTGGTCAGCATCGTCACATATAGCCATTTTCTGCATTCTGCTGGGCAGACGCTCATCTCGCTGGTCACTGTCGTTAGCCTGACCACTTTCCAAAGGGATCCTTCTGCTGTCTCATCTGGGTAAAAACCTTTACCGATGGCCCGAATTGGTGGACGTTGTCATCTCGCGTACAGCTCGTCCGATACTAGTCAGTCAGCAACAGGGAAAGGACTGCCGTTGGTCATCATAGAGCTTCCTTCCACTGTTCAGCATCGTAGCTCTGAACAAGAACAGAAAAAAAATGGGGACTGAAACCCGCACGAACCTGCATTTATTCTCTTTCGGCGTGCCCTCTTTTGGTTACAGAAATTTCTGATGGTGCCTTCCTATTTGCCCTCACGTTATCACATCACAATTCTTCTCCTTGAAGAGCGCTCTTTTTGTAGAATGCGAGTTCGATTCGCTTTCCATGAATGTTTTTGCCTCGGCCGTTACGCTATTGTAGGTAACTCGCACGTAACCTTTGGACCTTTGTTAGCATTTTGACATATATTTTGCATAGAGCATATTTTAATCACTAATGCTTTTAAACAACAAAATTTCTATTTACACAGACAAAATTCCTCCACTTTTGTACTTCATTTTAAGGTAATTCAATTGTGTTCTCTTTTTACAATTTGCTTTCTTCACTAATAGTACAAGTATTTCTTGGTCAGTATTGTATTCCTGTTAAATCTTGAATGAATGATCCTTTTGATAAAAAGGTCCTCATTCAAGATCTAACATACTTCTTACACAAAAGGTACCATCTCATTCGCTAAAGTTATTCTTCCACATTCATTTTTAATTTTACTTGCAGCATAGTGATAAAATTCATTCAGGTTGTCTTTTGTCTGCACAGTCACTTTTTTTCTGCACAGTCACCAATTTAGCTTTTTGCACAATACTCATAACTTTTGTAGCATGCACTTTATATATTTCATAAGCTCTATCACTCTTATTCTCCCAATATTCTTTCCATATCATCATCTTATGGATCTCTTGCTTAATAAGATTGCACATCCATTTCACTCTCATCCTATTTGTTAATAAATTTAGTTTAATCCTTTATCCAAGTGTGTGCAAACAAAGTTTGCGCCTGAAAGTATCTTCAGGACTAGGGTAAAGTGGTACAACACCGGCGACTCCTTGCAAAGGTGGAGTAAGCTACCAACACTCCTATCTCAGTATCTCCCATAATGCAAAACACATCTCCTTGCAGATATGTACAATGTTATGCATTAAGGGAAGGGCCACTACCCAGACTAGTTTCGACCTTTAGTGAGGTCTCTTCAGTGGGAGCCAGGCCCAAGTGGAGATACCAAGGCCATCTCTTCCTATAGGAGCTGCCAAACGGAGTGCCACCTTTTTATTAAATTACTCTGGATTTGGAGAAAGATGTTGAAAGTTTATTTTTCACTTGGTCAGACTATAATAAATTTAGTTTAATCCTTTATCCAAGTGTGTGCAAACAAAGTTTGCACCTGAAAGTATCTTCAGGACTGGGGTAAAGTGGTACAACACCGGAGACTCCTTGCAAAGGTGGAGTAAGCTACCAACACTCCTATCTCAGTATCTCTCATAATGCAAAACGCATCTCCTTGTGGATATGTATAATGTTATGCATTAAGGGAAGGGCCACTACCTAGACTAGTTTCGACCTTTATTGAGGTCTCTTCAGTGGGAGCCAGGCCTAAGTGGAGATACCAAGGCAGAAGCATTAGCAAGGTCATCTCCTCCTATAGGAGCTGCCAAACGGTGTGCCACCTATAGGAGTAGATGACCCTGCTAATGCTTCTGCCTTGGTATTGTTGGTAGCTTACTCCACCTTTGCAAGGAGTCGCCGGTGTTGTACCACTTTACCCCAGTCCTGAAGATACTTTCAGGCGCAAACTTTGTTTGCACACACTTGGATAAAGGATTAAACTAAATTTATTACAGTCTGACCAAGTGAAAAATAAACTTTCAACACCCTATTTGTTCTTTAAACTCTAGAGACACATTTAGATAAATGCTTCATTTAAGAATCTTTTCAAAGTTTCCCAAACATTGCTAATATTATTCTCATTAAGTACCACTGGACTAAAGATAGTATTCTCCTGAGTCTGCTTTAATTTCCAGCGTTGTAGTTCAGAATGTAATCTGTCCTGCTTAGAATATCCACATAATTAGCTACTTTCCAGGACAGTATAGCATGATCACTGAGACAAACTGGTGGGGGAAAAATCTTAATTGAGACCCCATTTTGATGCTATGATCAAATCTATCACTCTTTGACCTCAAGTTCCTTCTTTCACATGCTGCTTGAGAAAATTGTTTCACAACAGTTCAATAAATTGTCCATCATTCTTATGAGATTTTTCTTCTATCCAGCCAATGTTTAGATAATTTAAGTCATCCATAATGATTAACTGCTTAACATCCATCAGTGTAATTTGGCAATGCATTTCCTCATCCCCAGAAGGATGAACCACCAGGTCTATAGCAACATCCCATCATATATTTTATCCTGTTAGCCTCAATTTCACATCAGACAGCCTCAAACTCAATGTATAGACACTATTATATTATTAGAGAAAATTCATCAAAACAGTTCATCCTATCAGAAATGATAGGATGAACAAAAACTCATCAAAGCATTGTTATAATGAAATTAAAGAATAAATTTCAGTCATTGTAAATACCTCATTTACTGCTCCAGAATATAGCATCCACAATTCTCCACGCAATTCATCTGGAATACCCCTCAAAACAAGTTCTTGTGCTTTGGATGTTCTATATGTACATATACCCCTTGAAAGAATAATTAAAATGAATGGAAGAGGTGCTTGAAAGTCACATTAACGCGCGCGCACACACACACACATATATATATAAAGAAAAAAGTATATTAATAAAATATTATTTCACTATGTAGATTAAGAGTTTAAGAGTAATAATTGAAAAGGCATGAAAGACTTGTAATTTTTCAAGATGGGTTTGTGAATTATTTTATGCCAGCAGCAATACAACAGCTTCAGGCCAAGAAGGCTCTCCTATTTGTCAGTGACATATCAGTTCATAAATTAGACCTTCGGTATTTCCCAGGATTCATAAAATTAAAATTTTCTGCTGAATAACCATCTCACTGATTCAACAAATGGATCATCATGCCATTACATACATTAAGATGATGCAGAATAAACTCATATTCAAACAATGTTTTATGGCAAACCAATGAAGTAGGCAAGCTGACATTAAAATAATTCTAGAGTTATAACACCAAAAATGCTATAGATATTACAATGTCTCCGGTGTTATGCCGATAAAGCAGCAGACAATGAGAGCTAAATATTATCAACAGCATGGAAAAAGTGGGCCCAAACTGTGTCCGGTTTTAAAGGGATTCAAATCCACTGAATAACAAACAAAAAGAAGCTGAGAAAATGGCACAGCTTGAAGCAAATCTTGGAACAGAGGTGCCCTCAGAGATGTGGAGTAGAAATCCTCAACATCAACAAAAAAGTTATATTAGAATTTGTATATATAAAGTCTACATGAGGCAAACATACTGAAGACACTATCTTCATACAATGACAAGGTATTTCAGGCTTCTTTGGGAAATGATTCTCATATTGAGCCACATGATTTATTATTATTAGTAGTAGTACATGACACCTCCAAGGAGTCCAAAGACTCATCAAGGGAGGGCACCCACTCCACAACTCTCCATCACTCAATATACCAACTACAGCAAACCTGTGGAAGTGATAGGTGGCATCAGTGAATAAATAATGTTAAATTTGTGCTCCCGCATTTTATCATAACTGCAAGTGTTTATTGTACAAAATAAGCAGCGAATGGAAAAGTAGCAGAAGGTACTAAGAAGCCGATTACTACAGCATGTGAACAATTTGTGTAAGGTCGTTAGTGATGGAAAATGTTTCAGCATCTCTGCCTGCAAGATCCATACAACTGGAGGAGGAAAGCCAGTTGGTGTTATGAACATTAAAATCTCCTTGGAGGACGATTCTGCTGTTAGGAGAGTGGGACAGGAGAAAATCAATTTTTAAGGAGAGGAAATTAAAGAGGAGTGGTTGATGGCATTAGGAGAGTGATAGAAACAGCAGATGAATTTGACTGAGTGGGGAAGGGATATTTTCAACCAAAAATTGTCAAAGTTGGGTGATTCTAGGTTAGGTGCTCTCTAGCAGGGTATGTCAGAGTGGATATATGCACAGATGGCCCTTGGGTCGAAAGGAGTTAAACCATGTGTAGTTTGGAAAATTGAAATGGATAGTGCTGGGGGGGGGTTGAGTTTCTGCTAAAAAGATAAAGTGGGGTTTGGTGGATTGCAGATGGTAGTGGACACTATTAATGTTGGAGTTGAGGCCACGGATGTTGGTGAAGTGGATATGCAAGGTTCTGTGAGGCATGTATTTGACCGCAAGGGTCTTGCACGTTTCCTACACACTGTCTACATACTGGTCTTCTTGGTGGCTACCAGTGGCATCACTTCATTTTTGCACTAGTTTGGCTTGTTTGCAGTCTATGATCCAACTGTTGTTCCCATTTTGACATTTTTCTTCAAGTTGTCATCTTTGTTTGCAAATGTTAAGTGAGGTTGAACATGTATGCGTGATTGAGGGCAAGTTTCCTTTAACGCCATTTTTAATTTGGATGCATTTATCGGTGTGTCACAGGTCCCTTTCAGGAGATGTGGAAAGTTCATTCCATCCTTTCTTTTGTTTATGGGTCTGAAATGATGGCATTTGACGATGTTTCTTGGATTGAAGTTGCATCTCCTGCTAATTTGCTGACGTCTTCTTTTAATGATTTACTGTTTTCCGTCGGAAAGTTCAGAATAACAGAATTGAGTCTCTTGTTTTCGGTCTCAATTGACTCATGTATCGTTGATGTCACAGAGTTTGTTAGTGGGCAAGGGTGCACAACATGACATAGTCTCCACTTTTCCCATGAGCTCCAAAGATGACACA
Source organism: Typopeltis vanoorti (assembly GCF_054136105.1). Lineage (NCBI taxonomy): Eukaryota > Metazoa > Arthropoda > Arachnida > Uropygi > Thelyphonidae > Typopeltis > Typopeltis vanoorti. The sequence continues at coordinate 18,095,572 of NC_143551.1, forward strand.
CTGTCAAAATGGCTCACACCCCGTTACTCCCACCCCAAATCTTGTTCCATCGCATTTTATCCTTCTCCTTACACAAAAAATTTCTATTTTTCACCTTCCCTCCCAAAGAATTCTCAGCCCACCCTTAAAACTCAGGTTCTAAAATTCACATACTCCTCACCTCACACGCAATTTTCCCACATCTTTCTATGTGTACATTTCCCAACCCCTTCCTTTCAGTCATATTTCAGCAGTAATACAAATGTATGTCCATATGCCAGATACCACTGAATAAGAAGACAACCAGGAACATCCTAGAAAGGTATGGCCACGAAGAATGATATATTCCCATATATTCTTCATGTATCTGTCTTTAAAACATCAATAATGCCCTAAAAATTGAGTAAAAAGCCAATGACATTATTAAAATATTAAAATATCTGTCATTCCTTTTTTTGTCTCATAATGTGTATTTTGCAGTTCTCATGAATCTCATTTCACTTGTTTTTATTCTTTATTGTTTATAAATTATCATCTAGCCAAGAAACTAGCATCAACACTCAAGGATTTGGTAATTATTCCCCTTTATATATATTAAAAACACACAACACTTCCTAAACAAAATTAAGGACATCATACTTGAAAAAAAAGCAATTTATTAGTCAATTTTTATGTCTCTGCCCTTTTCAGAAATGTCCTAATCAACACAATTCTTATTTTACATGACAAATTCTCACCCAATATCACAGTGCTCTTTGCCCATGTACTACAATCAGACTATTTTGTGTGGCAAAATACTTTTTACTTGCAAAATGAAGGCACAGCCATGGGTTTACCCCCCCCCCCAATTCTAACTTTTACATGGAAGCTTCTGAGCAACGTATGACCAGATAATGAAAACATCATCAACATATCTTTGGGTTTTAAAGTAAAGAAATTAAGACCCATGGCTGCTAGACATTACACACCTTCCTCTCCTATCTAAACAAACAACACAAATGCATACAATTCACAAGTGAAATTGAAAGCCAGAACACACTTCCTTTTCTTGATACACTTATCACGTCTTCCTTCCGGCAGTCTTTCCTTCACTGTATACCAGTCTACACACACACACAGGCTAATAGATAGAAGGGGCTACCCAAAAATAACTGGAATCTGAACTTGGTGCACACGCATTTTCTAGTTATGGATAATGCCTAGGCATGATGAGTGTGCAGTTTTCCATGCCAGTCTGGCATGTGGTGCATCCTGTGTGAAATGGTTTGTTGTTCTGGCTGCTTTTTTGTTAGTGCTTACAAGCAAGTTTGGCAGCTTTGTGACAGATGACCACAAGGAAAAGAGACAGAGTGCATGAAATTTTGTTTTCTTTTGGGTAAAACTGCACTTGAAACTGTAAGTGACAATCATCATTATCAAATTCCTGACATGCACCCTGAAGGGATGTATACAGGATATGATAGTACTACATGAAAAATTTACATAATTACTAACTTCCTATCTATGATTTTATTCCAAATCAATTTGTTACCTGCAAGACTCCAACATTATCAGATCTTCGTTTTTCTGTCTTCCATTGCACTTTTTTAAGCAGTATCAATCCACCTATATCTTGGTCTTCTCTGGGTCTTTTTCCTGCCAACCTGGCAGAAAACACTTGTTTTGAGATTACCACTGCTAACACATTCCTGGATGCTAACAATGTCAAGTTCTTTATTAATATCCTTGTTTTTAATATGATACCGTCATTGATGCCATCTGTTCATGCCCCTAATTTTTCTCAGGACTCTCATATCTGTAGTCTCTAGTCTTTGGTAACGAGTTTTATTTCTAACTCAGCTCTCAGATCCATAAGTTAAAAACTTCTCTCTTATTCCATATAAATTTATTCAATTGACTTCCTACCATACCAGCTTTGCTGATTCTGTTGTCTACTTCCATATTTAATTTACCATCTTCACTAAAAAATTGTGCCTAAGGCGCTGAACTATTTAACTTGTTTTATAGGTTCTCCATTCACAATGCAATTGATATTTTCAGTATTCTTGTCTATTTTCATTATCTTTTCTTGTTTCCAAATCTATTACAACAGTTATTCAGTTTAGTCAGGAAATCATGCAGACTTGTACTGGATTTATTTAAAAGTATAACATCATCTGCATAAAATAAAGAGCTGAGATTAACATCAAAATTTTGATATCATGTTTAATACCACTTTCCTTCATAATGTGATCCACATAGATAATGTACATACTTGTCTGACACCAGATTTATCCAAACCATCTTCCTGTATTTCCTTCAATTCTAACTGCTGACTTACAACTCAAATAAAGGCAAAGTATTGCTTGATATATTGCCCCATCGACATCATACAACTGTAGTGTTTTGAATAGCTTCTCTCTTGGCAACATGAAATATGCCTTTTCCAGATCTACAAAACTTAAATACAGAGCTTTGTTATATTTCATTTCTTAACTATTTGTTGTAAAGTGAAAATCTGATCCTGATAGCCTCTATTTGGCCTGAATCCAGCTTGTTCTTCATCAAACTTCCCTTCCACAATCATTCTCAACTGTTTCTCCTCACTCAAGTATACTTGAATAAATCTTACCAGGACCACTCAGTAGAGAATTATCTCTGTAATTCTCACATCCAGTTTTTTTTATTATTATTATTATTACGTCACACCTCCAGAGAGTCCAAATACTCATCGAGGGAGGGCACATACTCTACAACTCTGTCTCTATCCACTCAATCCACCAACTACAACTAACCACAACTACCATCATCATCTACACCAACGCCACCTACCGCCACCCCCCTACACAACCACCACCAATATTTTCACAGACAATCACATTATCAGTGATGATCTGCAATTATTTTATTTCCCTTTTTAAATAATGGTACTATGAGAGCTCTATTCCAATCATCGGGAATTCGTCCCTCTGTTCAGGACTACTGAACTATGCAGTCCAGCCATTTGAACACTTGTTCATACTTGAACATTTCTGGTTGAATATCATCTATTCCTGCTGCCTTTCCATATTTCAGACTTTTGATGGCTTTTTCTACTTCAAGTATGGGTATGAATTCCTGACTGCATACCTGTTGAGTATTTTTTACCACTGTGCTATGACTGCTTGTTTCATTTAACAATTTTTGAAGTAATTACTCCATACTTCAAGGATATCTGTTTATCCAGTTTTCATTTCACCTTTATCATCTCTAATTCTTTTTACAGCACTCTTTCTTCCAATTCTGAGCTTTTAAGCAACTTCTAGAATATATTTTGTCACCGCCTTGATATTCATCTTCTATGTTCTTACCAAAGTCTTCCCATGACTTCTGTTTAGCTTAGTTTTACACAATATTTAGCTTTCTTACATTTGTCCCTGCATTCTCTAAGAGCACAAGCTGACTTATTTGCCAGGAACTTTTGATATGCATTTTTCTTTTCCTACAGTGCCTCCTTAACTTCCTGTGTCCATCATGAAGTTCTGATTTTTCTATCCTTGCAGACAACCTCACCACATGCCTCTCTGGCTGAACCAATCAATGTTTTCTTCAGGGCTTGCCAGTGAATCTCCAAGGTTGGGTTGCTGTTCTCAAATTTTATTAAATTCATGGCTGAATTGCAACTTAAAATGATCTATTATGATATCTCATTCTTCACTACTAGTATTATGTTCTGTTAATCTGCATAGTAAAATCAGATATCATTAAAGTCCTCTGTTTTCTTTCTTACAAGAAATTTATATTTTTCATATTATCAAAAATTCTCAAAAAATCATATTATCTCTAAAGTCTCAAAAAATTCCTCCACTTCTACCTTTGTAGAACATTCTGTGGGACCATAGGCACAAATAAGCCTCACTGTCCAGTTACCCCCTTTCTGATTCTTGTCCATGTCACTCTAATTGATATTGCTTGCCACTCTAGAAGATTAGCCTCATATTTAGTGTTGAATACTATAGCTACTACTTCTTTTCCCCTGATTGTCATTGCCTGAATATAACATTTTGTATTTATTGCTCAGAAAGATCTCACCAGTTTTTGTCTTTTTTGTTTCAGTTGCCCTTATTATGTCAATCTGGTACGTATCCACTTCCTCAGCTAGCTCCATTTCTTTGCCATTTAGACTTCTTATGTTGATAGTACTGATCTTGAACTCTGGTGATGTTGAGTTGTGGTAAGTTTTAGGATTTGTCTCAGTAGCTGACATTTCGCTGTTTGCCCTGGTTACCTGGCGAAAGCAACGGGGGGGCCTTGTTTAACCGGGCGATACCCCAGCCAGCATGGATTTCTGTCATGTTGCACCATCATTTGAAATTTTGGTTTAAGCAAAGCTAAATCCCAAATTGCCAGTCCATTCTCATTCGTTCACTATCCAGGTATATAGCTAACAGGGTGCATCATGAGAAGGTGATGATTGGACATTAGGTCAAAAGCCCTGATCGGTTCTTCTCATTCCTTTAAAGGCAATGTGGAGGTCTCCTCTCAGTTATACAGTTTTGACCCTTGAGCATTGTAGGTGACAATGAGTAGGTGAAATAATTTAAACTGTAATAGACAAATGATCTGAAGTCCTATTTGGCACCCTCTGATGTTGAAAAAAAAGTATTACAGTTGAGTAGGTCTTGATGTCAAAATGAGTCTCTCTCGAAGTTTTGGAAGATTAATGTAACCACACTTAAGGTTAGGAGATTGCTTCTTAGCCATTGCTGACTCTAAAAATAGTCTTTCTGACCTGTATCAACTTCTATATAGCATAATGGTTTACTTCCAACTAATCCTGTATGACGGGATGCCCACAGCATTATCTGTCAGTCCTGACTATAATAATGGTAGTGAATGTATTTATGTTCTCCAAGGCAGATGTTAACAGATCATCCTGTTTGTCCATAGTAAGCTAAGTCACATGGAACCTCATACACTCCAGGTTATGCTAGAGGATGGAGTTTGTCCTTAGGAGAGTGGATCGAAGTTGCTAATTTGACATATAATTTGAATGTGATGTCAAGGTTATATTTTAGTAGTATTTTGAATATCTTCTCAGGGGTACCTCACATATATGAAAAGGAATAGCAGTGTTTTGTTCTTGTATGTTTTGGGAGGAAGTTGAGGGGGGGGGGTGTAGTATTTTATCAATTTTGTGGGAGCTGTAGCCACTGGCCAAGAAAGTATGGTAAAGATAGTTGAGTTCTGTGAAAACAGCTGCATCATTAAAATAAATAGCCCTAGCTTTTTGTGAGTAAGTAAGTATTTTAGAATTCCATACTGTTGGGCTGGATGATGATATGAATGTTTATAGAAATATCTTCCTGTTTGTGCCAGATTTATACAAACGAAAAAAATAGTGAACTATCTGTAATGCAAGTGACTAATGTGTTAAGAAAAGATAAACAGTTATTTGATTCTTTTTCTGTTGTGAAGTGAATTTTGAGGTCTTGGCTGTTAAGGTAAGTTACAAAAGAATTCAAAGCATCTTACTCCTGGGGCCAAATGGCAAACACATCATCAACGAAGCGTAACCACACTAAGGAATTGAAAGTAAAGTATTCCATGTAAAAATTAGCTTGGGGGGCATTGTAGTATCATTAAGCTATTTGTAGATTTCTTTTTTTTTTCTTGCTAAGTAAAGTAACTTGAATACATAGTAAATTTGAATAAGTCAAAGATATTAAGAGGGAAGGTAGACTATTAAATCAAGAGTGTCTGTTAGTGGTACATAAGTAAATAAGGAAGGGAAGTGAGGAATCTTTAAGGATGTGATTTGAAATGGACAGAATTTTTTATAACATTAGAGGATTACTAGTGGTGGCGGGAGGGGGGCAATTCTCATAGCCTGATGTATATGAAGGAGGAAATCGAGTTTGATTCAAATATGAATTCCAAGAACTATGCTTCTGCAATTAATGTTTTTCCTAGTCTGAGTTCTGGGTCAGGATGAAGACCACATCTGCAGCAAAAATGCACACCAACTGTCTTCTGTTGTGAAAAATCTGAACCAATTTGCAGTGCCCATTTGAAAGATCATCAAAGGCTTACTGCAGCCATCTTTCTAAACCCTCATTGCATGAAAGAGTGAAAGAGGGATGGTAAAATCAACCTTCTCGGGCATTACTTATAGTTGGAGGAAGTTATATGGTTATCAAGGTTAACTTCATTGCAAAAAACATGATACTTAAAACTGAACCTTGTGGGAATTCCTCCCTTTGCATATACAGTTCTGGAGCATTTCCCACTTGGAGTTGGCAGATTCAGTTAGATAAAAAGTTTGTAATAAAAAGAGAGAGATTTCCTTTCACGACCAAAATTGTGTGGGTCTTTCAGTATTCCAAATCTCCAAGCAGTGTTGTATGCTTTTTTGATATCAAAGAAAACTGATACTACTAAGGATTTGCATTTCAAGAAGACATCTCTAATGAGCACTTTCAGAAGAAACAGATGATTGGCTCAAAAGATATATTTCGCTGATTACACCACTTTTTTATTATTATTATTATTATTCAGTTATATAAAACACTGAAATAATAGTTCCCGACAAGTTTCGTAAATCGTAGGATTTACATCTTCAGGGGGTAAATAGTATATCTTAAAAGTTTAAACAAGAGAATTAATAAATACAAATCATAACCGTCTGGCTATTCATAAAATTCAAATAACAGTTGATGGAGAATTAAACCTTGATTTTTATTGCATTGGGTTGGGTTTTTTAGCATATTAGCAGCTTCTTTAAATTTTCTTATATAACTGTTGTTTTCTATGTATGACATCGTCGTTTTTTGCCAGAGTACATCGTGTCCAGTGGAAGTGGTATGGAAAGCAAGACCTGTTTTTTGTTCTCTTTTGTATTGTACGTCTTTTTGGTGTTCAGCCACGCGTATTTCTCCAGATCTTTCTGTCTGTCCTACATAGCAAATCCCGCAAGAGCAATGGATTTTGTAGACTCCTGGTTTTTTTGAGGATGGTGAGGTGGTTTTGGCGGATGTAGGAATCTTGAGATTTTTTCCATAGGAAAAGATGATTGGCTGTTGAATGATATTTATGGAAGCAAAACTGTGTTCTAGAGGGGGGGAAAAAGAAAAAGGCTGTTTCTCTTCAAAAACCATAAAAGATGAGAATTAATTAGTTTTTTCAGAATCCCACAAGCCATTGATTGGAGCAACTGGTCAATAGTTTATAAGTGATTTTGGATCTTCCCTGGCTTAGGAAAGGCAATAATAATAGCCTTTTGCCAGGTATCCAGAAATATGCTCTCACAGAAAATTCTGTTGTAAAGGTACAACAAGTGATCCATAGATGATGGCAACACATATTCAACCATTTCATAGTAGATGTATATTCCAACAGCAGTTGTGCAACATGTAAGCAAAGAAGCATTTAATTTCTTCTTTTGTGAACAGCCTATTGCATTCTTAAGTACTATATGAAGAAAATAGAATTTATTGTTTTTCTGCTTTGCATTTTTCGACAAGGAACTCGGAGAGGAACATAAGAAGATGTTGATGATATTTTAACAAAAATCTTTCAGAGTTTTGGTGTTGTAAGTGTTGCTGATGCAATAATTATGTAACCATTATGTACTAGGATAGAGAACTGGCGTATCTGTCTTTCATTTTCCAGAGTCTGTTCCAGATTTCTTTAATGTTGGCTGTTCTTGTTATGGAAGATGTGTATTGGATCCAGAATTCTTATTGGCTCTGATGACAGATCTGTCTAGATCAGGCTCAAACACATTTGAAGCAATCAGGATTGTATTCTTCTGGGATTATTTGGCTGCTGGGCAATTGTCATTACACCATGGCTTAGAAAAACATGGCAACCGACTATATGTTTTAGGAATTGCAATTGTGGCAGCTTGTATAGTACAGTGTTACATGATTCACTGCATTGTTGACAGGAGAGGAATTGACCATCCATCATATTATCGAATTTTGGTAATAAGGAAAAGGTGGAACAGTCAGTTTGTTCAATTTTCCACTGTGATATCCATGATGTAGTACATGGTTGCCCATACAGAAAAGTGGATATTGCAGGAAAATGATCACTCCCAAACAGGATGGTAGTGAATGTTTGAGTAAGGATATAGAAGGTGTTACTTTACATGTTTAAGAGGGGAAAGATTATTGCTGTTCAGCATACACTCAAGAACTCTCTTCTTCTAGTGTTTGTGTTGACACTATATCATAGTGTGTTCTGTCTGTTTAAATCTCACATTAAAAGTAAGGGAAATGGTTACTGCAATATGGCATCCTCAAAGTCATCTTGATAAATATCTGTGGCAAGAGGAAGGTAAATGCATCATATTATTAGAGTTCCAAATAAGAGTCGGATGGTGACTGCTTCTATACTGACATTAAATGGAACTTGCTGGAAGAGTATGATTGCTCACAAGGATGATGACTTCTTTGTGGGTAGGTCAAGCCCTTGTCCTGTCTTTACAAATGATGGTAACATTTTGTAGTGTCAGATCATCACTCAACTTCGTGTATGTTTCCTGCAGGCAGAAGTATATTCATTTATACTTTTGAGAGAGAGCCTTGCTGTTCTTCTGGGGAAGCAGAGGTATCCATGCCATCTGATGATAGGAATCTATTAAAGGGTCTGGAGGCATGTATTTGACCCTCTGGGGGAGCATGTTCTATTATTATTTTTGATTAGTGGATTCCCATGAAGTGGAACCATTTTTGGCTTATCCTCTGGAGTAAGACTATATCAGTTTTTTTTTTATTATTTTATGCACTCTAGCAATAGCAAAGCAAACTATACCATTCAGGGATGCTGTAGTTTTGAGAAGGCAGGATTGACATGTGTGTAAAAGTCCCACTGACACTTTCTTGAGGGTTGCCTTCTCAGAGTAGGAATTGCCACTAGAAGTTGCTATATTTGTAGCATACTGCTTCTTTGCCTCATGTCAGTTTTTATTTTCTGGATCTTCCTTTCATCCTACCATCTTTGGCATGAAAACAGAGTTAGGTCAGGATCAGATTTTCACTTTAAAACAAACAGCTGAGAATTCATAGAAATCAAAGGTCTGTATGCAAGTTTTGTAGATCTAGAAAAGACACATGACACTGTACTAGGAGAAAAGTTGTTCAAAATACTATAATTATATGGCATAAATGGGACATTATACTGAACAATAAATAGTCTATATTTGAGTTATAAGTCAGCAGTTAGAATTAAAAAGGTACACAGAAGAATGGTGAATGTTAATTCAGGTGTGAGATGAGGGTGCACATTATAGAATGTTTTTTTCACTTGGTTAGAAAAAAATTATACTTGCAAAACAAAATATATTTTTGTTTACTCCTTCATCTAAGGAAGCAAACAAATTTGTGCATGAAATATCTTCACAACTAGGCAACTGGTATATAAAGGCTGATGACCTCACAAAAAATTGCCTTAGTATATCATAATGCATAATACCATGCATTAAGGTCCCTACTCAGACCTGTTTCTTCTTTTATTGAGTTTTTAATGACACTTATGACATTTTTTTTTCTGTATAATTATTATTTTTTTATACAAAACTTTCTAAAAAATAAATTTATTACAATATTTTTCATTTATCTTCTTCTTTTTGGCATTTTAGCCCAGACAGTAGTCCTGGGGTCTGCCACTCTTCATTCTTCTTCACTTATATCACTTATTTCTATCTTGGGCATCCCTCCTTTCCACTCCAACTTCTTCCACATCAATTTTAATGTTTTCCCACCATCTTTTCCATGGTCTTCATTTTTTTCTCTTATCCTTCACTTTCATTGTTGTGACTCTCTGAATTGGGTGGTCTACCGGTCTTCTCCATGCATGGCCAACCCACCTCAATCTACTTTTTCTCCCTTTGTTGCTAATTTTTCTAACCCCCATCTCCTTCCTTATATCTCTGTTCTTCCCATGCTCTTTCCTTGAAGATATTTTTCATTTTATACCTTTTTAAATTTTGTTAATACTATACATAACATTTTCCAACTGTTATACAAGCAAAATAGTTACCACTCTAAAAACTGGAATGTTCACAAAAGAAAAGCTAATTTTCCGGCATGTAATAATAAGCAAAATAATCCAATGAGATGGATTGATTACCCTATTATTGGAATGAATTCGCCTCCTTCTTCTGTCATGCACAGAAGTGTCGAGGGTTCTCTCATCTGTGATTGAACAGTATAAAGGTGCACATCATCTCCACTGTTAATCATTTATATGGATCACATTATGAAAGAAAGTAGTATTACACATGATATCAAAATTGACAATGTTAATATCAACTCTACTTTATGTAGATGTTATATTTCTGAATAAATCTAGTACAAGTCTTCAAGATTCCCTGACTAAATTGAATAACTGTTGTAATAAATTTGAAAATCAGCAATTAAAAGACAAAAAAAAAAACAATGAAAATAGGTAGAAATACTAAAAACATCAACTGTATCCTGAATATGAATCTTAGAATAAGAGAGAAATTAGTCAAAATACTAAACTAGCTATATACAAAACCATGTTCAAACCAATTTTAATTTATGAATATGAGATCTGGGTTAGAAATAAAACACTTAATTAAAGACTTGAGACAACAGTTACGAGATTCTGAGAAAGATTAGGAGAATGAACTGATGGCATCAATCACACAATCATAATAAAAATGAAGATGTTAACACTGTTAGCATTCAGGAGCGTGTGAACAGGGATAACCTGAGATGGTCACTTAAAAAAGAATGGGAGAATAAAGGTTAGCAAATCAAGTGTTTCTACCAGGACGGCAGGAAAATGACCAAGATTTAGGTGGACTGAGTAAAAAGTGCCTTTAAAAGAAGGCTAAAATATAAGATCTGAACATCCTGAGAGATAAGAGATTAATTTGGAAAAAATCTGTTGATAGGAAGTTAATAATGATGTAAACTTTTCATTTAGTACTATTATAATATCATGTACCCCCACACTGAGAGTGCCTATCAGGAATTTCATTATCATGTATTTGAAACAAGAATTACAGGATAAGAGCAAGTGTGGGTAATATAATAGATCCACTGATGAAGTTAGTATTACCACAAAGCAGAAGAATATGAACTGAGCGAATCAGTCATCTAACAAATGATCAAAGAATCTGGAAAGTAACTGCTCACAGAAAATAAATATTTCTTTAATGTGTTGGGCTGCCACTGTGTGCTGTACACCTATTCAGTGTACCATAGCAAAAAACAGCATGTGAAAAAAAATTACAAAAAAGTTTGCATAATAATAATATTTAAATAAAAAATTTACAGTTGTCTTACTAAGATATTTTTTAATATAAAATATGACCACTCATTTAAAAAAAAGAAATTACAAAAAAAAAAAAAGAAAAAGAAGAAAAATAGAAAGAAAGGAAGGAAACATAAGCTCTAAGACTCATTATCCAACTGATATACTACAGAATTCTTACTGTCCATATTCAGCAAAATGTATAGACCACAAAGCCAATTTCTCACTCTCTTGGACTGATGTTTCCATTCCTGTTTCTCTGCGGAAAAGATCAAGAAGTCTTGGTTGGATTTCCCAAGATTTTGTTGATGCTTCTGGAAAGAGAAAGATTTTTTTGAAGATGAATTGCAACAACTTATTCTCACACACATGGATTAATTAACCCATTAAATAAGGTTACAAAAAATAAATTCGATAAACATAAATAATATTAGAAGTAGGCATCAATATTTAAAAAAACATTAACTTTTTACCTTTCTGGCTTCAGAATTCAGACTTCAGATTCTGGCCTCAGAAACTATTAATATTTTCTGGATAGCATATAATTGCAATACTTGTTTAGGCAATCTTTCTATTGGTATTATTTCAACATGCTTCATCCAACTGTGTTTATATGAAAAAGTTCAGTAGAATATATTCTGTTTTTCTCATAAATTTCATTTCAGCTGCTATTTATCTTGATTATGTGGTGTAAACATACAATTAACACTAATTAGGTTAATTAATAATTAATTTTATGATAAAAACAGAAACAGGTTAAGATATTTAAATATCTTAAAATGATTTTGTTTTGGCAGGTATTGTTAGTTTAGGTAACTGAAAATGAAATGAAAGATGTATAAAAAATCATTATGTTGATAAAATATTTGTTTAAACAATATTTTAATGTAAGAAGAATATAGCACTACTGCTTATAGTTTTGCTATTAGTATTGACTAGTGAGGTTGTAAAGAATAACTGTGTTGCATGAATATATCATCAGTGGAAACAGTTTATCAACTTACAATGTTGTTGGAATTAAAATATCTGTAAACAATGAAATAATCATCAAGAGGAAAAGAAACTTCTTAGCACAGCAAACAAATATTATCAATTCCACCATTACTGAAAACTGCTTTGCTGTTTGTGACACCTGGATGTCATGACGTCATTCAGGCAGGTGCAAATGATAGAATAACTGCTCTTCTGTGATGTGGAAAGGAACAGCTGATGGATTTGGGAGAGAGAGAGAGAGAGAGAGAGAGAGAGAGAGAATACTAATAAAGAAAATAATAACATATTTTAGTCAGAGACTAAAACTTCCACCTTTGCAGATATTTTGTATTTAATACCAAAGACTCAATATTTTAAGGTTATAAATGTGTGTGTGTGTGTGTGTGTGTGTGTGTGTGTGTGTGTGTGTGTGTGTGTGTGTGTGTGTGTGTGTGTGTGTGTGTGTGAGTGAGTGAGTGAGTGAGTGAGTGAGTTAATAAAAGGTATTGTTTTAATACAAATTTATTTTATATGTTGTGTTTATACACACACACACACACACACACACACACACACACACATGGGTTGTTAATAAAATATACAAAAAGAAAACTCAGTTTTCGCATAAGTAACATAGTGAAATAACAAATACATAGGCTAGGTAAAGAACCTGTAAAACTTAGAGAGAAATATTAGATGGCTTAATCAATAACAGAACAAATGTTACATGATCAGATTTCTCTATTCAAACTGACTTGCCCTTTGATCTTTCCTGGGAAAACTACATTTCAACTATAGCTTCTGCAGCCAAAAAAACTCTGCGTACTTTCATAAGACATTACTTTACACCTTCACAGCTGATAACTCTATACAAAGCCCAAATCCACCCAGCTATGGAATGCTGCTCCATTATTTGGGATGGTGCAGCAAAACCCTCTCTAAGATTACTCAATTCTATCCAGAAGAGGGCAATCTGGCTAATTAATGACCCTTCTCTCAACAATGTTCAGTTTCTGCCTTGTGCCTCATCTACAAATACTTTTATGGACAGTGCTCTGCTGACTTGGCCACTATTATTTCTCCACTCTCCTCCAAAATTATTAAAACAAAAGCTACTGCTAATGAACACGCTTTTACAGTCCATCTGGAAACTCACCGAACCAACTTCACTGTCTCCTCCATCTCATCTACTGCTGTCCTTTGGAACAGTCTTCCCCACTCTGCCTTACTCAAAGATTACAACCTTCAGCTTTTCAAGCAAAATATTAACAGATTCCTCCTTTCTTCTATTCCTCTTGCCCACACATAGCACTGTGCCATAGGTTTTGTGTTCCTTTCATGTGTAAGAAAAAAAAAAAAAAAAGAATCAAAGATTATGAATATAGTCACAGATACTTTAAAAAATTAACAACAGCATTGCTTGATATCAAAACTGCAGATATACATATTGGCTCTTTACTTTATGCACATGATTTTCTACTCTTAAATAAATCAAGAATGTAGAATGGGATTCCTTAAATAAACTGAACAACTGCTGTGATAGGAAACTGAATAATAAATGTGGTATTAAAATCAGTAATAAAAACACAAAACCTAAGGAAATAGGCAGGGATATTGAAAACACCAGCTGCATTGAATGTAAAATCTAATGAACTAGTAAAACATTTCAGTGAAGGTACAATTTTCAGTGCAGATAGCAAATTAAATATGGAAATAGAGAACAGAATTGGCAAAGCTGCTATTGTAGGAAATTAACTGAATCCACTTATATGGAATAAGAGTGCAATTAGTCAATACACTAAACTAACTGTATACAAGGATGTTCAAACCAATTTTAACTTATGAATCTGAGAGCTAAAATTCTCAAGAAATTTAAAATCTACACTTCGTTTACTTCTCTATCCAAACTCCATTCCTTATTTGGTACACCTAAACCAACACATGACAGCCTAAAATATCCAGAAATTTATCGTCTTTTGTGTAACTACAATGTGTCCTATTTTGGTTAGATGGAAAAATCCACTGAGTTGCATATGGAAGAACATTGCCAGAGTACTATCTAATAATGTTCTTAATTCTGCTCACCCTAATGATGAAGATTCTGTCATTCACCTAGTGATCTGGAACAAATCAGAAAACATTTTTAGATGCTATAATGAGCTGGAGAGAAGAATTGTGAAATCAACAGAAATTATCCTCATTCAGGTATATCTTAATACTAACCTTAGCTATAAACTGAATGTCACTCTTCAGCTATCCAACTATGAAGTACACAAGATCATGCCCATGTGAACATACTCAACAATACTATGGCATTCAGAATGCCTTCAGAATGTCAGCAAATTAATTTATAGCTGTTCTTTTCTTGTAATGTGTATTTTTGTATTTCTTTTTTCATGTTATGCATCTGATGAAGTCTTCTAACAAGACAAAATTAGTTGTGCATTCAAATAAATCTTCTTTTTCTATTTTGGTATATCTCAGCTTTTAGTCATATATATAAAATGAAAGAAATTTAATAATTGAAGAAAAATAATGAGAGATTTTAATAAGTTGTCCAAATCTCTTGCTGTAATAACTGCGTCAATGAATTGTTGATTTAATGCACTAAAATCTAACTGCCACACAACTGAAGTTACTGAAACAAGATTTCAATAATTTAATGAATAGTCACCATTGTCTGATAGAAAGTTGATGGCACTGCATGTTCCACATGTTTGCATTCGCTGGTTAGCAGATATGATCAAAAGATTAGGTAACTAGCTATCTCTAATAGCATCATCTACTGTCAGTCAATATTGTAAACATATCTGATTGACCTTCCATTCCTCAGCTTGATGACAGCTATGGACTTCAAAATCACATTTTGAAGTCCACATAGTAGCATATACAAGAATGTACCCAAATAAATTTTTTACATTCCAAAATGCTGTTAATATTTTCCACAATAATATATCACCATGTATTCTGAAGGAATGTGGCAGGGAGTTGACATCTGCCTTGGCAAATATTTTTAATATGAGTCTTGCATTGGGTCAAGTTCCTAAAGAGTGGAAGGAGGGCAAGATTGTGCCGCTTCATAAGGGAGGTGATAGAACTCAAGCATCAAATTATAGGCCTATCTGTGTGTCAGATGTTGTGGTTAAGTTGTTGAAAAAGCTTGTGAGAACCATGATCCTGAATTGGGTTGACAACAATGGTATTATCTTTGATGGACAGCATGGATTTGCTAAAGGGAGGTCATGTTTTAGTAATCTACTTACTTATTACAATAAGGTGACAGCTTCCTTGGACAGAGGAGAGGGATACACAGTATTATACTTAGATTTCACAAAGGCTTTTGACAGATTACCGCATGATAAATTGATAGTCAAACTAGAGCAGATGGGGTTGGATATTAGATCAGTGCACTGAATCAGAGACTAGCTATCTGATAGGTATCAGCAAGTTGTGTATGGGGGAGCAATATCCTGGGAAAAGGAAAGTCAATAGTTGTGTACCTCAGGGGTTTGTTTTAGGGCCATTACTGTTTAACTTGTATGTTAATGATATTGGCAAAGATCTGGATGGAGATATTCAGTTCTTTGCAGATGATGCAAAGTTGGGAAGAACTATGAAGAGTAGAGAAGATGTTGTGGCGTTACAAGAAGACTTGAATATATTGAGTGATTGGGCATGGGAATGGGGATGCGAGTTCAATGTTGCAAAATATAAGGTTTTAAACTTTGGGAAACAAAGATGGGATGTAGAATTTATGTTTGGTGGAGATATATTGTAAGAGGTGGAGGAAATAAGAGATATAGGGGTGATAGCACATAAGGATCTGAAATTTAGGGGACACATGGCCAAAATTGTGAAGCCAACACAAGGACTTCTGGGAATGATGCAGACACAACTTGTAGAAGTAGGGAGATTCTTGTTCCATTGTATAAGGCTATGATTAGGCCACACACGGACTGCTATGCCCAGATTTGGTCACCTGGTTTTCAAAAGGACGAAGAGATGTTGAAAAGGGGTCCACAGGTGACTGACTAAGATAGTTTCTGACATCTGGAATGTCAAATATGAGAAAAGATTGAGAAGATGCAATTTACAGAGTTTAGTGGATAGGAGGAAGAGTGGAGATATGATGGAGACCAACAAGTTAGTAAGGGGTTGTTATAGGATCAATGTTGGAGAGGTTCTACAGAAAACAGTGGGAGATCAGGGGCGAACCAGAGCTCATCCCTGGAAACTGTATAAAGAGGGGTGTGAGCAGGGGAGTGAGAAGCAGGTTTTTTGCATGCAGAGTTGTGAATGATTGGAATGCTTTGCCTGAGAGTGTGGTGTCTGCAGAGAATTTGAGTGTGTTTAAGGCGCAGTATGATGAGTTGTGTGTGTGTATGATAATAGGACCTCCTAGATGTGTCTTTGACTCCATGGGATCTTGGGTAATAATAATAATATTTTCCATTTAGCAAATGAGTTCATAATTACTACTAAGCAAACTGCTAAAACCCTTTATTATTATTATTACTATTATTATTATTATGGGTATCTCCATGGAGTCAGTAGACTCATCGCGGGAGACCCAAACTAGCAAAACAATATCTGTCATATCTCTTCTTAAATTCATTTACAGACGAAGTGCTCACAACTAAGTCATGCAATGAATTCCACTCATTCACTACCCTCCAGGCAAAAAACCTTGTTCTCACACCCTTGTTAACCACACTCTTCTTTAATTTCCAGGGATGACCTCTTGTTCTTCCATCACTATCACACAGCTGAAACATTTCCCCTGCATCAATCCTATAAAAACCTTTCAGTAATTTAAATGTTTCTATCATATGCCCTCTTCTCCACCTATCAACCAAGATCTGCAATCCACAAGCTCTCAATCTATCAATGTAGGGAGCATTTTTTACATCACTCACTAACTTAGTCACTCTTCTCTGAACCCTCTCCACAGCCTCCTCATCTCCAAGGAATCCAGGTGACTAGACCTGAGCACAGTAATCCAAATGTGGAAGTATCAATGCTTTATAAAGGGGATTAATAACCTCTTTATCTCTGGATGTCAGTGTGTTCCTCAACAACCAAGTAATCCTATGTGCAATCTTGGACACCTTAGCAATGTGTCCCCTGAACTTCATCTCCCTATCTACCAACACCCCTAAGTCCCTAGCCTCATCAATCTCTTGGCGTACTGTTCCATCAATGTAGTACACAGCTGGTAATCTTTTAATCCCAAAATGCATGATTTTCCACTTTTCCACATTGAACTGACATCCATTACCTTTTGCCCATTCTACCAGCTTATTTAAATCATCCTGCAAACTTTCAACATCAGCTTGATTTTTTATCGCGTTACCCAACTTTGCATCATCAGCAAACAACTGAATATCTCCCTTTAAGCCATTTCCTATATCATTTATATATAAATTAAACAACAATGGCCCAAGCACAGAGCCCTGAGGCACACCATTGGTCACCTGCCTCATCCTGGACTTGGCTCCTCCATACACCACCTTCTGGTATCTCTCCCTGAGCCATTCTCCTATCCATATCACCAATTTAGTATCCATTCCCATCTGCTCCAATTTGCATAACAGTGTTCCATGAGGTATCCTGTCAAAAGCCTTAGCAAAATCCAGAAGTACTACTGTATAGCCAGTTCCTTTGTCCAACTCAGATGTCATTCTATTATGAAAAGTTAATAGATTGCTAAGGCAGGATCTACCTTTAACAAAACCATGTTGGCCTCTATAGAGTATCATATCCTGATCCACCCATTCTTGAATTTTGTCTTTAACCAACTTTTCCAATACTTTTACCACTACTCCTGAGATGGTGATTGGTCTGTAATTAACTACCGCAGTTTTAGAGCCACCCTTATGCAAAGGAACCACTTTGCCTAACTTCCACTCCCTAGGGATCATACCAGAGTTCAAACTTAAGTTAAATATCCAAGTAAGAGGGGGTTGACAATTCCTTTGCACATTCACGCAACACCCGAGCTGATATTCCATCTAAACCTACAGCAGTGTTTGCATTTAAATTTTGCAATATATTAAATACCTCTGATTTCTTAGCGTCAATTCTCACATTAGTTATTGCTACAGGTACAGAGATATCCTCACTTGGGTGATAGACTTTTGAAAAGTGATCACTCAGTAACTCGACTATTACATCTGATTTTGTCACCTCAATACCATCAGCACCCACTAAAGTTATCCTTCCGAAGTCATTCTTCCTTTTACTTGCCACATAGTGAAAGAACTCTTTGGGATTACCCTTGATCTCATTGTCTAAAGTCTTCTCATAATCTGATTTAGCTTTTCTTACTATGCTGGTAACCTTCCTAGCTTGAGCCTTGTACTGCTCATGGGTGTACTGATCGCATTCCTCCTTGTACATTCTCCATAACATTTTCTTTTTTTGCAGATCAAGCTTGATACTACTGTTCATCTATCTAACGCCTGCCTTGTTTGTCTTCCTGACCATGGGGACACAATCTGATATTGCTTTCCTCAGATACCCACTGATTTTATCCCTGCAATGCTAACATCTTTCCCCTGCAATATGTTCTGCCATGGGATGGCTGCAAGCTCACTCCGAAGCTTGTTATAATTGCCTAACCTGTAGTTCCGTATATACCCCTTCTTAACAGAAAAATCCACAGATTTTGCAACCTCCCAAGTCAATACCACATGATCGCTTTCACCAATTGGAGGTAACAAGGACACCTTACTTTTGCATATATCTTCTGAACCCATAACAAGGTCCAACACTCTCACACCACGTGTCCCTTCAGTTATGTGCTGTTTCAAGTAATTATCTCGTAGAAGATGTATGAACTCCATTTCCTTTTTGCTATGTGATATTTCCTCCTTCCAATTGATATCACCATAATTAAAATCCCCCATAATAATCACTAATGCACTCATTGCACTAATTTGCTGATGCATGAATTCAATATCTCCACGTGTACTCCCTGGCCTATAGCAGCATCCAACTGTATATTTGGTTGCATTGGTCACTATTTCACACCAGACCACCTCAAATGAACTCTCATTCACATGTCTATCATCTTGATATACTACTTTCTTTGGCTGCAACACATCAGCTATCAACAACAGTATTCCTTCCCCTGTTCTATCTTCTCTATCCTCCCTGAAAATACTGTACCCATCACATTCAATTCCAGTGACCACATCTTCTGCTGACAGCCAAGTTTCACTAATGCCTACAACTTTTGGTGAGATTGCACTGACTAATGCCAAAAATTCTTCTCTCTTATTTCGAATGCTTCTTGCATTGGTATACAAAAATTGCAGATTCCCTCTAGTTCTTGTACCGGCTTTAGAACTGATATACAAGTCACTAATTTCAGTAATCCCATGCCGATTTTTATCCCCTCTCTTCTGCAATTCATTCTGCGAATAAGGATCAATAAATATACAATCACTGCTAAAGTTTCCTCTCTCTTACACGCAACCTTTTCAATATTAGTTTCCCTGCCCAATTACTTCAACTTGTTCAGAAAACAGTAACTTCTTCAATCGCTTATGTCCTTCCATGTTCAGATGCAGCCCATCTCTAGCATACAACTGTCTTTTTCCTTCAAACACACTCCAGACATCAACAAATTCCAGACCTCTTTTTTTGCACATTCTTGCAATCATATCATTCATTATCATCGCTTGTCTACTTAACTCGTAATTGTCAAAACAAGGCAGCATGCACACTATCCTTCCATTGACACTTTTCCTCTTCACAATATCTAACAATGTTCTTAAATCTTTTGCTACCCGATTTATACCACCACTCAGGTCATTTGTACCCACCATAACTATCATCTTGTCTGCATCATGCCCTCTCTTTATTGCTAAAGCCACTCTTTCTATTGTCCTGCCAGCCAAGTACTCCTCAGGCATACCACTCTCCATACCCTTAATCATAGAATCACCATATATCTTACCACTCTTAACTTCACTCAAGTCCACACAAGCATCACTCATGGACTCATTTTCTACACTATTCAGCATGACTCTCCCAGTTTCCCTACTCAACGCTCTTTTACTTACCCCCCTCCCCAACTCTCACGACATCTTGTTTCTTCTAGACCTCTTGTGGTTTTATTTTGTTGACTCCCAATCACTCCCATACTATTTATTATTGCATCATTCACCAAAGACTCACCCATACATAATCCTGTTCTAGTTACTTCTGCTAAAGTAATCTCTATAGTCCTAATTTCTCTGTTTAACACATTAAACTCACTATTAAACTAACACATTGGCTCCCACTGAAGAGACCTCAATAAAGGTCGAAATGATGAAGAACCAGAATGGGTCTTCATCATTTCGAAAAGGCCCAGAATGCATAACATTATACATATCCGCAAGGAGATGTGTTTTGCATTATGGGAGATACTGAGATAGGAGTGATGTTAGCTTGGTCCACCTTTGCAACGAGTTTCCCAGTGTTGTACTACCTTACCCCAGTCCTGAAGATACTTTCAGGCACAAACTTTGTTTGCTTACACTTGGATAAAGGATTAAACTAAATTTATTATATTAAACTCAGTTTTAACTTCCAGTATCTCCTTACTGAGCACTTCCAATTCCTCATGAATAAGATGAAGGTCATTTTTCATTTTCATGAACTCCCGCCGAAGTTCTTCCGCTAGGTTCCGATGTCAGCTTCCATTCCTAAATGCTCCAGCCTATCCCGACACTTCTCACATACGTCGACATTTTCGTTCTTCTCATTTAGCCAGACCGACCACAGATCCTTCACATTCTTCGGCGCATACATGTAGCAGTTTCTGCAACGCATCCATTGCGAAAAATCTATGGCTGAGCTGGCCTTTTGCGTAGAAGTCCTGCGCGCTGCTGACGTACGTTTCTTGTTGGACGTCATCTTTACATGTTGAAGTAGTGAAACAAACAGCAGCAAAAACACAATATATACAACATAGTTCCAAACAATAACACCACTGAAGGACACTTGTATCTAACAGATGCACAACTGCAGCACAATTTGAGACAAAAAGCCACACTATATTTAAATTTAAAGACACGTTTTCTAGCTTAACTAAACATGACCGTCATATTCACCAAGGACACTAGTGCCGCCCCCTTAATTATTATTAAGAAAGACCTACAGGGAGTCGAGGACTCATCAATGGAGGCCA
Organism: Typopeltis vanoorti; assembly: GCF_054136105.1. Classification (NCBI taxonomy): domain Eukaryota; kingdom Metazoa; phylum Arthropoda; class Arachnida; order Uropygi; family Thelyphonidae; genus Typopeltis; species Typopeltis vanoorti. The sequence continues at coordinate 18,116,951 of NC_143551.1, forward strand.
CATATCACCTGTGCCAGCTCCTATACCTTTTCTTGGATTCATTCACATTACCTGCATTTGTCACCTACAAAAAGCAATCCATTGCAATCACATACTACTCTGTGAAAGAAAAATCTAGTTCTCATTCTCACCTCCTTCCTTCCTGATTGCATTCATTCCCAACTAACATGGATGCACTATCATCCTCCATGAAATGAAAACATTCATGACCGTTTCAGAAGTTTATAAGTCTTCACCATCTTCATCCTCTTTCTCCTGTTTGCAGTCCACAAATGCTTAATCTGTTTTCATAATTTGTATTCCATAATCCTGACATTCATCTTTAACACTCTCTCTCCTCTGTATCTGCATCACTTTGGAAACCTAATCAGCAAATACAGTCTAGATATATCTTGATATCACCTCATATGAACAAAATGACTTTCTTATTCGTATGCGTTAATGTTCGTTTCCACTAACTGGAGAGGTATCGTTTCTATAATAAAGAGTCAACTTTATGACAGATAGAATTTTTAAAACATTCAAAAGATTCTTAAGTAAAACTGGATCAAGTAACAAACTTAACTGAGTAAAGAAACCAAGTAATATTAATCAAGTGAAATAAGTGAAACATTTCAGCTATTTAGGCACAATTTTTAGTGAAGACTGCAAGTTAAATATGAAAATGGACACAAGAATAAAGAAAACTACTAAGATACAGAGTCAAGTGAATATATTTATATGAAATCAGAAAAATAATCAGTAAAAATACTAAAGTAGCTATATACAAGATAATGTTCAAATCGATGATGATGGATCTGAGGATTAGAGAAAGAAAATAGCTCATCAAAGACTGGAGACCACAGATATGAAAGTTCTGAGAAAAATGAGGAAGCGAGCAAACTGATGTCATTAATGGTAGAATCATATTCGAAATGAGGATATTAAGGAGCCTAACAATATTAGCTTCAGCAGAACTAATATCAGGACATTAGGTGCCAGGAAAAAAATCCAGAGATTATCAATTGTTGCACTTAGAAGGCTGTAGAAAAAAACTGAAATATAAGATTTGACAATACAAGAATCCTGAAGAGATAAATCTAATTTGGAGGAAAATTGTTGATAGAAAGTTATTAATACATAAACTTTTTGGACCATCTAACATCACTGTTAAGAATTCGATGATGTTTGATAAAAATAACTTATGAAATAAAGCTTGATTACAATAATTTTTAAAATGAAGTTTCGTTAAAATAATTTTTACTTTTTTTTACAAATTATAAAAAAAATGCCTTATTGGTAACCACTTTAATCTCTAGACCATAAAAATTTTTCAAAAAAATATTGGATAACAGAAGTGTCTTAACACACAGAAGCTGAAATGCAAGCTATATGCTAGCAATTGACTTTCATTTAGATATTAATTAGTTCTAATGCAGTAACATATACATAGATACACAAAATTTTTCAGACTTACCACTAGATGTATCAGAATTTTGGCTTCTTGATAATATATCTTCAAGATGATCAAATGGCCTAATAAAAGAAAATTTAAAGAGTTACTTGCTAGGAATATAAAATTATTATTATATTAAATAGAAAATTTCGTTTGCATATAAAACCCCTTTAATGTCTTATAAATTTCTATCATATCCCTTATTTTCCACCTATCAGCTAAAGCTAAATTTTGTAACCCACAAACCTTCAACCTATCCTCACTGTCCATATAGGCAACATGCAGTTGAATCATAGGCTTATAAAGGATAATAGCTTCCATATATTTACTTGTTAACATGTTTTTCAACATCCAAGTAATCCTTTGAGTGATTTTACCAATATGCCCTCTGAACTTCAACTCTCTGTCCACCATTATCCCCAAGTCCCTAGCTTCATCAATTTCCTTCATCAATACAGTAGCATCAACATGATAAACCATGTAACTTTTTCAATCGGAGGTGAATTACCTTATATTTTGCAACGCTAAATTGATAATCATTATCCTTTGCCATTTTATTTAAATCATCTTCCAGGATATCTACATCACTTTTATCAACTATTGCTTTCTCCAGTTTTGCATCAGCAGCAAACAACTGAATATCCTCCTTTAAATCTTTCCAATATCATTGATATACAAATTAAAGAGTAATGGCCTTAGTACACAACCCTGAAGTACTCAACTAGTCACCCCCATTCCCTTAGATTCCACTGCACCATATACCACTTGCTGGTGTCTGTCTTCAGCCACTCCCTATCCATGTTTCTTGGTTCATATCCATGTGGTGTTCTGTCAAATACCTTTGCAAAAGTCCATCAGTATCATAGTGCAGCAGCCATAAATCTGTGCACAGTAGTTAAGATGTGGCAAATCATAGCCTTAAAAAGATTATTATTATTATTACGTGACACTTCCAAGGAGTCCGAAGACTCGTCGAGGTGAGGGCACCTACCCTACAACTCTCCTTCACTATTTTTATTTGTTAGCATGTTTTTTAACATCCAACTATTCCTTTCAGCTATTTTACCATTTAGTATGTCCTCTGAACTTCAACTCTCTATCTACCATTATCTCCATCCCTAGTCTCATCAATTTCCTGCATTCCAGCACCATCAATATGATAAATCATATATAACTTTTTCAATCTAAAGCGAATAACCTTACATTTTGCAACATTAAATTGATAATCATTATCCTTTGCCATTTTATTTACATAATCTTCCAGGATATCTACATCACTTTTATCAACTATTGCTGTCTCCTGTTTTGCATCATCAGCAACCAACTGAATATCCTACTTTAAACCTTTATCCAATATCATTGATATACAAATTAAAGAGTAGTCACTCTAGTACAGAACTCTGAGGTACTCCACTAGTCACCCACATTCTCCAAGATTCCACTCCACCATATACTACTTCTGGTGTCTGTCTGTCAGCCATATGCTATTCATGCTACCAGCTTCATATCCATTCTCATTTGCTCCAACTTTTGCAATAGTTTTCCATGTGGTATTCTGTCAAATCAAATGCCTTTGCAAAGTCCAGCAGTATCATGGAGTAGCCATTTTCTTTATCCAATTCCACCATCACTTTATTATAAAATGTGAATAAATTACTAAGACACCATTTACAAAGTTGTGCTGCCCACTATAAAGTATTGTATCCCTATCCACCTGTTGCTGGATTTTACCTTTAACCAACTTTTCCAATACTTTAACAACCACTCCTGATATATTAATTGGTATGTAGTTTGCCACATCTGTTTGTAGCCACTTTTATGCAATGGAAGTATCTTATCCTCTTTCTATTCCCTTGGATCCCTGCCAGAGCTGACACTTAGATTGAACTCTCATGCACATTCACATAGCACACAGGATGACATGACACCCAGTCTCACTGCTGTATTCATATTGACATTTTTCAATATGCTGAACACCTTATTTTCATCTACCTCAATTTTGGTATGCATCTCTTCACATCAGCAACTGTAAAATCTCCGACTGGATGATACACCTTTGCACAATGATTACTCAGCAATTTAACTATTTCTTTTGCCTCTGTCACCTTCCTACCATCAGCATTGTTTAAAGTCATCCTACCATAGTTATTTTTCCTCTTACTTACTATAACAAAAAACTCTTTTGGACTTACTTTGATCTGCATAGCTAATTTTCACTCAATCTCATTTGGCCTTTCTTACTTATACTAGTTACCCTTCTTGTTTGCACTTTGAACTGCTCGTGAGTATGCTGATCACCTTTATCTTTATATTCCCTCCAGTGTTTTCTTTTTATGCAGCTCATGCTTCATATCTCTACTCATCCAATTCCCACTTGGTTTCTCCTCCTTACCTTGGGTACTCAGTCCAATACTGCTTCTCTCAAAGAATCTCTGACCACTTCCCATGCACTACTCATTCCTTCCTTGTAGATTCTCAAGCCATGGTACTGCTCCAAGATGCCTTCAAATCTGTCATAATTGCCAACTTTACAGTTCAACATAAACATTTCCTGACAGAGAATTCCATGTTTAGCAACTTTTCAGAACAAGAATGCATGGTCACTCTCCATTATGTGCCATTTTTGTGAAAAATAAATAAAATAAAATGTCATTAACCATTTATTTGAAAATTGTTTGCAAGTAATAAAGAAAAATATAAATAAATGATATCCCTCTTTGAAGTCGCTTATTAAAAAAAAACCTCTTCGATCAGTTATTATTACCCAGATGAAAAATGTACTATTTATTATACTTTGCATTATTAAATGAGGGAAAAGTTATATTCAAGTTAAAAGTGAATGCTTTTATGACCTGTTGCACCAACAGATAGATTTTAGATATACAGGTCCAACTTCTGTTTCTTCTTTTGTATGAATGAATCATTTTTATAGAGATAATGCTGATTTAATACATTAGTATTAATGTAATACTGTATAACACTAAGCCAACATAACGAAATCATAAAAAAGAAAAGCATCGTTTTTTTGATCTGCTTAAACATCCAATGTTAAGCAAAGAAGAAGAATTTCTAGATTCTTCTTGATATCTGAATGAAAATGGTTACTGTTGTTAGTTAGCAGCATTATCCATTTACATCTTCATAATTCATTAAGATAATCATCACCATGAAAGTGAATACTAAATCCTCTGCCATTAAGTTTTGTTTGCAATTAGTTTTTATATTATATCTTATTTATCCTCCTAAAGTGTAACTATTAGGGAATTAAGGAAAGGAAGGTATTCAGTCCTAATGGCTATTTTCTGTTGTAACATCCTGTATTTAGAGGAATCCACCTGTTTTACTCTTCTTCTCACTAACACAAGTTATGTCCAAGTGGTACTTGCATAGCCCATCTGCTATCTTGACTTCTTTTCCATTAGTACTTTTTATTTTGATGGCATCAATATTCAGTTCTGATGATGTAGAGTTTGTTCCACTAGCTGAATTTTCACTCTGGTTCCCAGCTGAAAACAAGTCTTGTTTAACTGGGTTTTGTTCCAGCCAGAATGACATTTCATTGTGTTTAATAACATGATATTAGATAGTGTGAATGGAGATATGATGGACAGCATTGAATGTTTCAATGAATCTCAAGTGAGGGTAGAATACTTGGAGAGAGATAGGAAGGGAGGAATTGGAAGGTATGCAAAAAGGAGTCAACTCTTATGAAAGGAGAGATCAGAAGACTTCAAAGGCTGATTGTTGTAAGATTATTATTATTAATATTGTGCAGGCAACTCCATGGGGTCTGAAGATTTATCGTGGGAGACCCAAACTATCCACACAATCTATCATACCTCTCCTTGACCCCGTTAACAGAGCAAACACTCACAACTGACTCTGGCAGCCCATCCCTCTCATTCACAACTCCCTGAGCAAAAAATCTAGTCCTCACCCCCCCCCTACTAATCACACCTTTACGCAACTTCTGGGGGTGACGCTTGTTCTGGCCCCTCCAGCCAAGTGCTGAAACATCAATCAATCCTACATTCAATCCTATAAAACCCTTTAAGCAACTTAAATGTTTCTATCATATCCTCTCATTTTCTCCTATCAACCAACTTCTGCAATCCACACATCCTCTATCTATCCTCATAAGGAACATTCCACAAACCACTCACCTCTGAATCTTCTCCAGCACTTCCTCATCCCCAAGAAACACAGGGGACCAAACTTCAGAACCGTAATCCAGAATGTGGACATATCAAGGCCTTATAAAGAAGAATAACAACTTTCTTATCTGTACTTGTTAATGAGTTCATCAATAGCAGTAATCTTATGGGCTACTACCATAACAACCTTAGCAATATGTCCTCTAAATTTTAAGTTTCTGTTGATCATCAACCCTAAATCTGCAGCTTCATCTATTTCTGGAATACACCGCCATCAATGCGATACATAGCTTGTAATATATTTATCCTAAAATGCAAAAATTTACATTTCTCTATATTAAACTAACACCTGTTATCTTTTGCCCATACTGATAGTCTATTCAAATTGTCCTACAAGCAGCCCACATCACCTTCATTAACTATTACTCTATAATTTTGCATCATCATTAAACAAGTGAATATTTTGTTTCATGTTATTTCCAATATCATTATGTACAAATTAAACAAAATGGTCCCAGAAAGGTCGAACCTTGTGGCACACCACTAGTCACCTGCTTTTGCCTGGATTCTGCCCCTCCATATATATATATATATATATATATATATATATATATATATATATACACACACACACACCACTTTTTGATATCTGTCCAGCACCCAACCTCTATCCATTTAGAAAGTGTCATCTCCATCCACATTACTTTGAATTTGCATAAGAGTTCCATGTGGTACTCTGTCAAATGCATTTTCAAAATCCAGCAGAATCATCATGTGGCCATTCCTCTTATCCAACTCTGCTGTCACTTCTTCTTCTTCTGCAGCTTTTCTCACTTAAGTAGGGTTGCTGTTTGTGGTGAGTCTCCTCCACAATTTCCTGTCTTGGGCTGTAGCCACATCCAAGTTCTTCATCCTCAAGTCCTCCTCCACCATCTCCCTCCATCTCTTCTTTGGCCGTCTGCACTACCTCTTCCCCTGCACATCCATCTGCATGACCTTTCTTCCCACATACTCTTCCTCCCTCCTCATCACATGACCAAACCATCTCAACCTTGCCTCCTGTATCTTTACTCCTAAGTTTGTAACTTTCACCGTTCCCCTTACATAGTCATTTCTCAGATGATCCTTTCTGGTCATACCGCACATCCACCTAAACATTCTCATCTCTGCTACCTCCATCCTGATGTTATTTTTCCTCAGTTTCCAAAGCATACGTCATAGTTGGTCTCACTACTGTCCTGTAAATTTTGCATTTTAGATTGATCGGCACCCTCTTATCACATAGCACTCCAGCCATCTCTCTCCAGTTCCTCCATTTTGCTTGTATCCTGCATCTCACATCCTTCTCAGCCTCACCATCCTCTTTCATTGTTGAACCTAAGTATCTAAAGTCACTGATCTTCCTGATGACATTTCCTTCCAGCTCCGTCTCCAGGCTACCATCCGCTTTGCAACACATATACTTGGTCTTACTTCTGCTCAGTCTCATACCTCTCTCTTCCAGTACTTTTTTCCAACTTTCCAGTTTGGCTGCCACTTCTTCTCTTGATTCTGCACACAGGACAATGCCATCTGCATACAACATAGTCCAAGGCACGTCTTCTCTCACTTCCTCCGTCACCACCTCCATCACAATATTAAACAGGAACGGACTTAATGCAGACCCTTGATGCAAGCCAACTGTCACTGGAAAACTTTCTGTCCCAGGCAGGTTCGAACACTTGTCTTCACATTTCTGTACATCTCCTGCACCAACCTGACATATTTCTCCGGTACATTCTTCTCCCTCAGACTTCTTGCCTTGGCACTCTATCATACGCTTTCTCCAAATCAATAAATACCAGATGTAGCTACTGTTGCTTCTCTCTCTCGAAACTTTTCCATCATCTGTCGTACCCCAAAGATAGCATCTGTGGCCAATCGACCAGGCATGAAGCCAAATTGCTCCTTTGCAATCTCCACCTCCTTCCTTGGTCTTCCATCAAGAACTCTTTCTAGGATTTTCATTGTGTGGGACATCAACTTTATTCCTCTGTAATTCTTACAGTCTTGTGCATCCCCTTTACCCTTGTAGATGGGAAAGAGTACTTTTCCTCCATTCCTCGAGTATATTTTCCAGTTGGCAAACTCATGAACAGGTCCCACAGCAGGTCAATTCCCTCTTCCCCAGAGCCTTCCATGCCTCCACTGGAATCCTGTCTAGGTCCACCGATTTTCCATTCTTCGTCCTCTTCATAGCCTCCTTCACTTCCGCTCTACTGATATTCTGCACCATCCCCTCAGAAGGCTGCCCATTTTCTCTGTGAGTTCTCGCATTTTCCTCATTCAAAAGTCCCTCAAAGCCTAACTCTTTTGCACAGTCTTTAAAAATACATGGCGATATGTCATCCAATCCCACAGTTTTATTATAATCTAACCTAGGCAACACTTGATACACCTCTCAATTCTTTCACCTTTGATTCTCCTAATTCTTGCCTCCATGTTTAACAGCATCATTCGCACCACTGTGATATACACTGAGCATTTGTTAAACAATTCCACTATATCATTTGCTATGATTACTCTGCTGTTATAACTATCCACTAGCATTAATTTGCCATAATTATTTTTCCTCTTGCTTGCCACATAACAGAAAAATTCCCTTGGATTAGCTTTTATCTGACTGGCCAATGTTACATCGTTGCTTTCTCTATATTTTACTGATTTATATCTTCCTATTCTATCTTTCAATCATTAATCTACTTCTTCACATATTGGGCCTAATATGCTTACATCTAGGATTGTTTCCTCTTCGGATACTGGCAAATTTATATTATGCTGCGACAGCCAGTATCCTATAGCCGAAAAGATCCTTGCTCAGGGAGACAATACTAGATTCTGAGGCGTTCTTACACAATGATTTATTTTTACATGGTTGTATAGATTCAGACTGCAGTCATGACCTAAATCTATAATTATACTCTTTCTAATTCCTTCCCGCCAAAATAGGTTCTATTTTTATAAGTGGTAAATCGGAATCGTAGTCAGGCATGACTCAGGTTTAGGTAAATAAAACATGTTTATTGGAATATCAAAGCAAAATATACTAAAGAAATTCATACATCGATTTTTGTTTCAATGCTAAATAAAGAAGCTCGAGTTAAGAGATTAACATACTTTAAATTAAATCAAAGGTTATAAAGCATGTAATACACAGTAACTGGAAAATGGGATAGATTGCAAATGGTACGTTAAGCTAAAATTTCCTTCTGCAAGCTATTCAATAAGATGACATGACAAACATTCTAATGTTATTCAGTTGCTATAAATCTACAATCCTAATCTCATTATGCTAATTCAATCACATACAACGTAAAAGACATCTTCCAAACAATCTTTCTTATTCCAAAAGGGGTTTTAACTATCTAATTAGAGTCTGTCCACAAAGTTCTTTAGAATAATGTTCATAATTCACATTCACAAATAATTTTCTCTCTTCTAAGGAATTCTAAACACATAATAGAGTAATTCTACTTTACCAAACTTTTTCCCGATGTCTTTCAGCACCACGTTTACGTCTGGTTACCTCTTGTTTATTGACTGTCCTTAAGCCAGCATGGGGGCTACGCTATCTTCATAATTACTGCTGATCAGGACTCGATTTTTGTGAATCGGGAAACATCTCTATTCCTTTCAATGGGACTTCTCTGTGAGGGCTCGATTCTGCTAGGGCTGGAAATTTCACCTTCAGCTCTGCGTGAAATCCTACAGCATTCTCAGGAAAACTCGCCGTCCGACATCATAGCACTGACGCTTCATCCCCCTCACTCGAACCACCGACTAACTTCCAAACCAGGAAAACAAATAGACAAGAGAGGGCCAATACGGTGCTCATTCCCTTATATTCTTCGTTCGAGTTCCCCCTTTTTTTCGGAGTCCCCTTTGCACACGACCTATATCTTTTCTCCCCTTGGGTTCATCCCTTGCTCTCCCCTTTGCTGTTATGCTCTTGTATTCATGGAATTCGCATCGACGTACCTTCCGCATAAGCTACTGCCGCCACCGTTGCGCTGGACATGTGTAGTTGTATACCTTCTAAGAATTGTTACTTTAATATCTATCTGGTGACTCACAATCATTCTATACAGCTAAAGTGAGGCTTAAATAATATTAACAATTTCCTCTTTTAAGACCTTCTCTAACTCGATCTTAGTATGATCACAATAGATTAAAATACTTGGTACATAAAATTAATGCAATTTTATACATATGTGAAGACGTTTCACTTTAATTTCAGCTGATGTGCAGGTATTTCTCTTTTTCTGTGTAGTTTACTATGTTAGATTATGAATGAATGATTTCTTTGCAAGATTCCTTCATTCAGGATCTAATACCAACCTCCTCTCATATTCTACTTTTTCTTTTTTAACCATGCTTGTCACTTTTCTGGCCTGCACTTTATATTCTTCATGTACCTGTTCACTGAAAACTGTCTTGTACTTCCTCCATAACAACTTCTTTTGTAACACTGCTTGCTTGATTTCACTGGTCATCCATCTCACTCATATTCTATTTATTTGCTTAACTCCTGGTATGTAGTTATGCATTGATTGTGTTAGATACTGCCTTATCATTTCCCATGCACTGTCAACATCTTTTCTATGCAATTCAGCAACCTTATCTACCGATGCTAGTTGACTACAGAGCTTCTGATAATCATCCACCTTATAGTTCCACATCTAGACCCTCTCGATAGCAACTTTTTCCTGTTTGACTACTTTCCAAACCAATACCTCATGATCACTTTCACCAAGAGGTGGCAGTGTTGATACCTAATTCACAACCACATCTTGTGAGGATATCACGAAATCTAGCATCAATAAACTTCGTGTTGCTTCTGTCACATGCTGCTTTAGATACTTATCCCACAGAAACTCAACAAATTTTCTCTCCTTGTACTATATACACTATCTCTTCTTTCCAATCCACATTCCTATAATTAAAATCTCCCATTAGAACCATCTTCCTTTTACTTGCCACTAATTGTCTAAACATTTCACAATCAATACTCTCCACATTCACTGGCCTATAACAGTCTATAATTTATATGGAATAAAAGAGAAATTTAGAAAGAAAGCACTTGAACAAAGGTTGCTGGCCATAAATATGAGAGTTCTGAGAAAAAAAAAAACAGGTGGCATCAATAGCAGAATCATATATTAGGAACTTGACATTGTCAGCATTCCAGAATGTGTGAGCAAAGCTAATCTAAGGTGGTATGGTCACTTAAACAGAATGCTAGAGGAAAGGAAAGCAAAACAAGTATGATGCAAAGTGGACTGTTTAAGTAAGGAGTGCCTCAGAAGACTGAAATGTTAATATACAACAGTACTGGACTATTGACAAGTAACAGAGTAATTTGGAGGAAAATTGACAAGGGATTTGTAATAATGTAAATTTAATTATGTACTCATAATAGTCTATACACTTATTGATAGTACATATCATACATACTTATTCCAAAAACATTATCACACTATGATGTAACAATATCAGTAAATAATTTTTTTAACTTTCTTACCATAGCTTTTAAATTTTCAATTTTTTTCTGCTAACAAAGAATGAGTACCAGTAACTATTTTTTTACCAAAAAAATGCACTGTTAATTATTAAACGAATCTAATTTCTTTACAAAAATATGGGTTACGATATAATGAAAAACTACTATGATAATGGAATGTAATTAAAGAACCATAATTTTGCACATAAATGAATGGTGAATCTTGTTCTTCCAAAAATATTCATCAGAATTATAATAAATTAATCACAATATCAGTTATTATACTGTAAGATAATTCCAATTTGCAAATATTCCTTAGTTAACGATCACTTCTAATGATTAGAATATATATATATATATATATATATATATATATATATAATCCAAAATTTAAATGAATAACAACAATTATATACTCACTTAGGTACTGGCATTCTAGCTAATAGGACAGATATTTTTTCTACAAGAAATTCAATGTCATCGAGCTGAGAAAATAGGAAGTTTATCTGAAAATAAAATAAGTAATAAATCATCTTTTCCTTAATCCAGAGGAACTCTTTTAATTTATAAATGTGGATATCAGTTATTTAATTTATATCAAAAGTCGTTCATTTAAGCCTCTATGCATACACACATATCAAAATGTTATGTTGGAGGTTTAATGGATTTTTTACAACACTCAAAAAGAATTAAAATAGAATTTAATACTTCCTATATTTCATCCTAGTCACTAGGACATCTACGGGGATTACAAAGACAATTAATGTAACATGCACACAAAAACTTACAATACTAAGCCCAACCACGTGGGTGACAATAAAGTCCTATCTAGGTGGAGCGCCCTCTAAGGGCAGTTGTAGGTGGCCTGGAATGTAAGGTGGGACCTCTGGTGATGACTGTTTCCCAAATCTTCGGAAGCTTAATGCAACCGTATTTGTTAAGATTTGGTTGGTTTTTGAGAGCTGCTGCTGCTTCTAAGAAAAGTCTCTCTTTCTTGAATTTGCTGTGGTGGAGCATGGTGGTTTTCTTCCATGATAATCTGTGGGTGGTGTCCAAAATATGGTCAGACAAAATATTGGCTGACCATATTTTGTCCTCACAGCACTTAAGCCTCTACACAAGAATACATATCAAAATGCTTTAATGATATTGTATGAGTGGAACGTTACATATAGCAGTATACAGTATATACCTGCAAAACCGAATGATCTAGATGACAGGATTTTTAAGATAGTGGTGCAAACTATTTCCAGTATTATTTGTGATCTGTATGGATCCCATTAGAAGAAAAGTGAAATTAGAGCTATTACCAGCATTGGATGTATTAAACTCAGCACTGTTCTTTATCACAGATAATATTATACTCTTAAATAAACCTACAAACCCACAGTAGTACTCTATAACTAAATCAAATAACTAATAAATTTGGTATACAAATATTAATAAAAACAAGTTATAAAAACAGAAAATATGGAAAACATTGACTACATTCTCAGTGGAAAACCAAGGAAAACTATTCAGCTATTAGCAAAAATTTTTAGTAAAGATGACAAATTAAATATGGAAATAAAAGAATAAGCTCATCTGGTATGGTTGGAAACCAAATAAATAAAATTTATATGGAATTATACATTTATCATGGAGGCTTGTCATTCTGGCAGTCTTCTTCTTCCTCAAGAGATGTATTCAAGAATCTATTGATGTATCCTGTCCATTCTGTGTATATGATGCATCTATTGTGTCTATTGCTGGAAAAAGAGATATAATGAATAAATCATCTAGTTTATTCACTGTTTTTTTAGGGTTATAATTAATTTGTTGATTGGTGGAGATATCCTGTAAAAAGCAGTAGTCTATTTTGCTCTCACAGTCAGCCATGTCCATTACCACCACAGTTTTTTCTTTATCTCCCCTTTCAAAATAAACACATGTTCTTTTGTCTTAATGAAAGCAGCACACTATGTAAGGCCAACAAGTCAATCACATTGATGCCACTTCAATTTTAGCTATTGCTTTCTTTCTGCTATATTCAATCTTGTCTTCAATTGATCTGGTTGATAAATTTGATAAATGCTTCTTGAAAGCATTTTTTTATCTTTTATAATCTTATAAATATCCTCATACCACTGTCTATGACCTATTTTAAGATAACACCTCTTCTTTTTGTCTAAGCTTTCAAATGCTGCCTGCTTTAATATATGACAAACGTTAAATTTTTTTTTTTTTTTTATCAATTCACAAATTTTTATATTTTTTGCTAATTTTTTTAAAATACTGTTGAAATTCACGGAATATAAGACAACATTAATCAACTTTAACTCAGATCAGAGCTGTATTAGAAATAAAACAATTGATCAAAGACTAGAGACCACAAACATGTGAGAGCTAAGAAAAATCAGATGGAGAATCATATTAAAAATGATTATACCAAAAGAAAAAAAAATGTTGCTAGCATTTAAAGGGTATGGTCTCTTAAATTCTACTTATTTTCCACAATTTGTGGGGGGGGGGGGGAGTGAGAATGAATTTGTCAGAAATGTGTGTTGACTAGGTATATAGAGGAATATTGGTTTTAACATGAGCAATATTTCTAATGAAGGATCAAATGAGCTAACAGTAGGAAATGATGCATGCAAGAAAATATGTGAGTAGAAAGAAAGTGGTAGAGTACATGAGTGACAGCAATCTTAAAGAGGTAAGACAGCATGACAGAGGTATTATGGTTGGTTATAGAGGAAAAAAAAAAGTGTGTGACAAAATTAGAGAAATACATGGAATTGATGAGTTTTGCAATACCAAATGGGAGTTGAAGAGAAGGACAAAGTGCTTAGTAAGTAAAAGAAAGAAGAATGAGAAAGAGAGAGAATATAGGGAGGGGGAGAACAGAAAGAGTGTCGAGGATATGACATTTCCATGGTTAGAGATATGCTAGTTGAATGAACAATGAAAGCATGTTTTCTGTAAACTGGAGATTTGTGACTTAACAGAGCCTATATTTGTTGGTTGAAACAAATGATTTGTTGATTTGTGAGGGGAGGGGACAAAACAGTCAAGACTGGAAGCCTGCTGCCAAGGTGTGAGTAGCTAGACAAGAAGTTTGGATTGCAAATGATTCAATGCATGCATTCAATCAGTGCAAGAAAAACTGCAAATGGTATGTTTATGTATGGAGATAATTATGGTAGAAAGGAACTTACATCATGGATAATACTTAAATGAATGATTTGGTTCATGTGAAATTCTTGCTCAGAGAAAAAAGTGAATATAAGTAATTGAGGAAACAGAGTAGCATCTCAAAAGAGCTTGGACATGTTCACTAAAGTGAGAGATTGAGAATGTTACAACAAAGTATGACTTGAAAGTTTATTTTTCACTTCGTTAGACTATAATAAATTTAGTTTAATCCTTTATCCAAGTGTGAGCAAACAAACTTTGCACCTGAAAATATCTTCAGGACTGGGGTAAGGTAGTACAACATCAGGCAACTCGTAGCAAAGGTGGACCAAGCTAACATCACTCCTATCTCAGTTCCCATAATGCAAAACACATATCCTTGCAGATATGTATAATGTTATGCATTAAGGGAAGGGCCACTACCCAGACTAGTTTCGACCTTTATTGAGGTTCTCTTCAGTGGGAACCAGGCCCAGAAGTGGAGATACCAGGCAGAAGCAATGGTGAGGTCATCTTTACCTATGGGAGTTGCCAAACGGTGTGCCACCTTTTTATTAAATTACTCTGGATTTAGAAAAAGATGAAGGTCAAAACTAGTCTGGGAAGTGACCCTTCCCTTAATGCATAACATTATACATATCCACAAGGAGATGTGTTTTGCATTATGGGAGATACTGAGATAGGAGTGATGTTAGCTTGGTCCACCTTTGCTATGAGTTGCCTGGTACCTTACCCCAGTCCTGAAGATATTTTCAGGCGCAAACTTTGTTTGCTCATACTTGGATAAAGGATTAAACTAAATTTATTAAAGTATGACTTGAGAACAATGAGAATAGTTTTCTCAAACAAGAAAAAGACTGAAGAAATGTTATATAGAAATCAATTGAGGCTGCCTATATGAACCAGTAAAGTTTTAAGTTCCCTGAATATGGACTGGCTTTATGGTCAATATTGCATATGGCATAATTTGAGAAGCATCAGCAATAAGGCCCAGTTGGCCGAGTGGTTACCGTATCCATTCTCCAGCTAAAAAACTGTGGGTTTTCAAATCCCATTATGGGCATGGATGTTTGTGATTGTCTGTGAAAATACTATTGGTGATGGTCGGCAGTAGATGGCCTTGGTGTAGATGAGGAAGGTAGTTGTGGTGGATGGATTGGTCGAGATGGAGAGCTGTAGAGTAGGGGCCCTCCCTCGATGAGTCTTTGGACTCCTTGGAGGTGTTAAGTAATAATAATAATAAAAATAATAAGGTAATGATTTTTTAACATTAGTAAATGAAAACAGATCAAAATTCATGAAATTTAGCATGACCTGACTCAATATGATGGGTACAGTGTATTCAGCAAGGGCAGACAAGATAGAAGGGAGGAAAGTATTGGTAGTGAGTGCAGAAGAATTAAAGCCAACCAGAGTAGAGAAGGAATAACAACACACAGGCAGAGGGTGAGAGACTGTTTGCTGTGTGGTAGATTAACAGGATAAAATACACAGATGAATACATAGATTGGGAGGAGGAACAAGAAAGCAAAATGGGGAAGGGAAAATTTATAAAGTTAAGGGATAACTGTATTCAGCAACACCTGATGGAAGGGATCTAGAAATAGCACATGGAATTAGTACAAATTGGAAGCATAACAGCAGAGAGAGAGAGAGAGAGAGAGAGTGTGTGAGTGGGTGGGTGAATGAGGAAGGAAGGAGTTTTAAGGAGGTGGTATATCGTGTGAAATTTCTGAATTTAAAAAAGATAACTATAAAACTCAAGGGATCAATCTGGTGAGCATGGGACTGGCAACTCCAAGGTACCCAAGCTGGATTTGATCATACTTCATGCTTATCTCGGTCAGATTCCTTTTCTGTCTCTTTAATTTCATCTTGTTACTTTCTAATCTCTGATTCTTCTGACTCTATGCTATTAGAGTGACTTCAGGGCTAAGGGGTCTCTATTTTATCTCTCCTCCATTCCATTTCAGAAAGCTATAAATTCATCTCCCGATCTATCTGGTCAATGTGGAAATTAGACCAAAAACCTCTATGAATATGAAGAGAAGAAAGAAAGGCTATAATGGACCAAGTAATATAATCACGAATAAGACTGTTTCTGGCAAGCAATATGAAAAAAACAGTTCCAATCCTACTAAGGAGTGCTATCTTAGATGGAAATAAACCTGACCAAATTTTAAAAATGGATAAGTCATTAAACAAGAAGAAACAACAGCAAGAATTTTATACATGCTCCTTATAATGTGGAAACTCTTATCAGTGATGATAGGTTAATAAACCTAGATAAATAGTCGGAAATTATTAAATGGGATATAATTGGAATAAGTGAACATAGACATAAAGGAAATACAATCCAAAATCTAAACAATAGGTATTTAATAATAACAAGTAGAAAACAAGAGAGAAGCAAACATGGAGTTGGTTTTTCGATTAACAATGAAATACAAAATAACTTAGATGTAAAATTTATATCAGAAAGAATCTGCCAAATCATAATAACACTAAATAGAAGATATATCCTATGAATAGTGCAAGTTTATCTACTTACATGTAGCTACACAGGTGAAGAGGTAAAACTTGTTTATGACCAAATACATCAACTTCTATAAAATGGTAAACATATTAATATTTTGATGGGAGATTTCAATGCAAAGGATAAGAAAAATGACAAATCCAAATGAAGCATCTGTGGGAATTAATAGTATTGGAACCAGAAATGAAAGAAGAGGCAAGTGCAGAAGAAAGAAATCTAAAAATAATGAATACTTTTTTCCAAAAGCCAGCCTGGTTGGCTGAGTGGTTAGTGTATCCACTCTCCAGCCAAAAGGCTGCAGGTTCAAATCCAAGCATGGACATGGATGATTGTGATTGTCTGTGAAAATATTAGTGGTGGAGAGTACTAGATGCGTTGGTGTAGATGATGCGGTACAATGTAGTTGGTGGATTGAGTGGTGGAGACGGAGAGTTGTAGAGTAAGTGCCCTCCCTCGATGAGTCTTTAGAATCCTTGAAAGTGTCACGTAATAATAATAATAATAAATTTAAAACAAATGGACCTGGAGATATCCAAATGGAACTAACAAGAATGAAACCGATTATATATTAACAGATAAACCATATACGGTACAAGATAAATATTATAAACAAAGTAAGTTAAGCAAAGATCATAAATTAGTCAGAAGTAACTGGAAAGAATAAAGAATAAAGAGATAACAGTAGAGATTTTACAGCTCTTTCCTCTTCTCTCACACCCTTGCTATGAGATTTTACAGCTCATGAGATAGGAGAGAATTATCTGAGGATTCAAAAAGAGCAAAAATAGACAAATTAAAAAAAAGGAAACTAAATACCTCATAGACTACTGTGCTCAGATATCATCATATGGGGAAGATGAGGAAACACTCTGAAAAGATCCAGTGATAGATAATTATGATGATATTTGGCTTATGGAATTATGCATATGAAATAGACCAAGGGAATGCAGTCTTCATTCCCTTAGTATAAGATGATAGAGTAAAAGATCGAGAGATAACAGCAGAGATTTTACAGCTCATGAGATAGGACAGAATTTGAGAATTGCACATAACCACATCCAATAAAGATGTAGTTATGTGCAATCTGGGTTATGATGGGTATCTAAAATATTTAAGCTAAGAAAAGAAATAAGATTTAGGCAATGTATGACTAGAAAAGCTCTTCTCTTCTCATTCAATAATAATAACAAATATAATGTAAAAGAAAAACTAATTTCAACTACTTTGTTCTCTACAACATTCCAAAGAGAAAAATATCATTCCATGCATCCAACTAATGGATTTAGGGTACACACAATATATCTTTGCATCATAATGCCTGGTGTGAGACCACTATCCTGCTTATTAAATGCCTGAAGTGGCTTGAAAAAAAAGTTCCATGTTTGGTCTCTAGAGCAAGATTTCCAGACAATATAAAAATAAAAAATAAAAAATTACCAAAAAAATATATAAAATCGATAAAAATGGGGAAAAAACATCCTTAGTCCATCCATAGTACAAATGCACCTAACCTAACTTTTTTGTGGGTGAGAACCACATGTAAAAAAAATAAAAAATCATAATTCTATTTCTATAAAAAATTTTATGATGCAATGTAATCTTCCCAGAAACATTCTCTAAGCATCATGCACCCTAACACTGAAATCACATGTGTTAAATGAGAGACACTGGTTGTCATTGATGGAGGTCTGTCTTCCTCCACTCTAACTTTTCTAATGGTTAACATCCAGTGTCCCAACTATCCTGCAATATGGCATCCTACTATACAAACACATGAATCTATCCATGTAGGAAGTTTCCAGTGATGTAACCATGATCTTTTAACCCCCCCCCCCACCACAAAAAAAAAACCTATAAAACACACTTTCAGTGGACTTCTTAAGCTTTAGATGGGCTCTTATTGTAGTTATTGTAAGGACCTGTACGGGCCTTAGCTGAGCATGTCAAGCTCCTACCTCCCACTCTAATGGATGACAAGGTTTCACACGTTAGATAGAAATATCCACTTCCACAAGTTGTCCAGAACTGTGAAGTAAGGCACTCATATATTCTTTGATTCTTGTGGCACCACACTACTATGTGATCACCAAATTTGCCTCCTTTGCTCAACAGTGAACATGCACTGGTACATGAGGGAGGGCAGAATCCCCATAATTGTATGTCATATGAAATAAATTTCATTTAGATATATCATATAAACAAGGAAGTGACATTATTATAATAATTTATTGAGAATTTTCATTGATATATTTATTTTAAAAGAGCAATCTATCAATTCAATGTTTACAAATCAAGTGAAAAAAAATTACTTTTCCTTTTGTTGTCAACATCAGAGAATCATGTTTTATGCTTGCAGATGAACTGTTTGTCATCTTCTCCACAACAGATAATTCCCTCAAAGGTATAACAACAGCTACCAAATTTTTCACCTATGAGATATATAAAAGCATTAAAAATAATACCATAATTACCAACTTTCTATCCATCTATATGTGTGTGCGCGTGTGTGCATGTACAATTATTAATTTTTCCAAACATGGGCTAGGCTGCTAAGTAGATAGTGTTTCTGCATTCTGAACAACAGGGCTATGTGTTTGAATCCCATAGATATTAAATGTACTGTAGATTATAAATCTTTCATGGCTGGTATGGAATGGGGAAAAATACTACACACGAACATGCAGTTTTCCCAGTTAGCTTGGTAGAAAAAGTTCTCTCTCCAACTGATATAATAATTTTCAAGGTAATCCTTGAAACTAGGCCATGAGTTGTGGGAAAAGAAAAAAAAACCCATAATGCCAAACTCATAATTATGAACAACACACACAATGAAAATAGTAACAAGAAATTTTATATAAGAGGATGAAATTAGAATAGTTAAAGATCTGTAAGGTCCTTAACTATTTCTGAAGCATCAAGGTTCATGTAGCTCTTTTCATTATTGACTGGTTAGCAAGAACTCAAGTAGATAGAGCTATCCCAATGTAACCAATTCAAAATGCTAATAAATCTACTAAATGTTAAAAATTGAACTTGCCACTGAAAAGACGATAATCTATCCTTTCCCCAATCTCCCAACATGTAGTGTGAGTAATACCCTTCTTCAGACATCTTCCCTTGAAGATACTTTATTACTAATAATTCTGGTGAACTACCTCCCTGCATCTACTACAAACTTACCTTCACCAGTCTATATACAGTTGCAATCTACACACCATCTATTTCAAAGAATCGGAATTATAAAAAAAAAAACCTTTACTGTAATGGGCCCAATGTGGGTTAGCATATGTTCTAACCCACAGGATCTCAAGCCAGAACTTTTTAACATCCAAAATTATGCAACTGAAAGGCTTCTCTCAACAGACAATACAGCATCTTTGACTTCTACTGCTTCCAGCAATCCAGAACCAGTATGGAGAATTCCAATTCCATACATTTCAGGTATCTATCTCTGAATCTATTTCAAATACAACATAATGTCTACATTTTATCCTATCAACAAATTCTCTTCATGATTAATTTCTCCTAAAGATAAACAATCTCCTCTTTTTCTCCCTGGCATTTACCAAGTTTCCTGTGATTGCCACCTTTCCTATTTCAGTCAAACCAGACATTCTGTAGAGAAAAAATTACAAGAACATCAGTCAAACAATATTAATAATAGATTTGAGAAATCTGTTCTAGAACAGCAAGGGACTGACAATAACCACAGAATCTAGTCTAGAACATGTCTATTCCACAAATGATGCTTAAAATTTGATGCTTCATTTGCTTAAAGAGAGTACTGAAGCTCTACTGCATCATCATAATTTGAATAACTCAGAATATTTGAATAATTGACTCTCCTTACCAAAAATCTGCAAATTGCTTTTTTATCCACCAGTTTTTGTGTGTGTGTGTGTGTGTGTGTGTGTGTGTGTGTGTGTGTGTGTGTGTGTGTGTGTGTGTGTGTGTGTGTGTGTGTGTGTGTGTGTGTGTGTGTGTGTGTGTGTGTGTGCGCGCGTGTGCGTGTGTTTCATCTGTATATTACTACATATCACCCACATTACATTGCTCTTTATGCCATCATGCAACTCGTATTTTTTTTTTTTTTTAAATAATCCACAACTCCATTTGAACACAAATCTGTTGAAATATTTGGCAAGTTTTATACTTTCTTTTATTTTGTTTCAATTATAATTCCTTGCATCATCGGATGAAGTTTACTATGGAATTAGAAGAAAACAACCAGTTATCTTTTTTAGACGTTCTCCTCATCCAATCACCTTCAAATATTCTTACAACTACAGTATACAGGAAACCAACATTCACAGGTCGTTATATTCTTAAAGAATCAGCCCATCATCCATGTCAAAAAACAGAATTATAAAATGCCTCATCAGAAGAGCCAAAACTAATTGTTCTACTTTTGATTATCTACAGAAAGAACTTTCTACTATCCAACAACACATGAAACTCAATGGCTTTTCTGAAAAAAGTACTCAACGTCTTCTCAATTCTTATAATCCTCCACAAAACAACAAAGTTTCAATACGTCGAGTGCCTATTCCTTATATCTCCAGTATTGCAGAACCTATCGCAAGAATTTTAAAGAAATATGATTTAACAACTACGTATTCACCTATTAACAAATTGTCTTCTCATTTTCCTTCTCCTAAAGACAAACGCTCAACTTTATCGCTTCCTGAAGTTTATCTAATTCGGTGCAACTGTGATCTCTCTTATTTTGGACAAACTGGACGTTCTCTTGAAAAAAGAATCCAAGAACATCAATCATCCATTCTTCACAACAAACCTGAAAAGTCTAGATTGGCTCAACACAGGATTGAAACTGACCACAGCATCCTTTGGTCCAGGACTCGCCTCTTACATAGATCCCATTATAGGTTCGAACGTTTGTTCAAGGAAAGCGTGGAGGCCTTGCTCCATCGCCCGAACCTGAATCATAATGACTGTATAACTATATCAAAAATCTGGGAAAGTCTAATCAAGATTACTCATTAATTAATTTTTTTATTTTTTTTTAATAGCAAATTCAATCATGTTTCTACTTCAAAATATTTCGTTTCATACTTAGTGATATAACATCATGCAGCGTGTTCTAATTTTAACAATCTATTGTTAGTATTCTAGCTTGTATTTTTTAAACTGTTCTTGTAATACCACTGACGATGGTCTGCTATTTCCAGACCGAAATATTTGGTTAAATAAATATCTTTCTTGTGATTATATCATTCATTATAAATACTTTGTCTATGTGAACACAGCTCTCATCTATGCTAACAAGTTGTGCTTGGAAGAAGGCCACATAACAGAATGAGGGATACTGTCAAGTCTACTTAGAGCACGGATTAAAGATGCCAAGAAATTATATTCTTGGTTTAATCCTTTATCCAAGTATAAACAAACAAAGTTTACATGTGAAGTAACTTCACGACTGGGAAACTCATATATAGATGCTAATCACTTCACATCACTTGTCTTAGTATCCCATAATGCCAAGCCCATATCCTTACAGACATTTTTAATGCTATGCATTATGGGAAGGGTTGAAAAGGGTTGCCTCAGTAAAGGTTGAAACCTAGACTGGTTTCAACCTTTACTGAGGCATGTTTAAGTGCAGGAATACCTTGTACAATCCCTCATACCCAATGAGTGATCCAAAGGTTCATTTAACTCAGTGACAGGCCCACCCCACCACCAAGAAGAACCCTTAGTGATGGCTCTGTCAAATGGTAGGCCCACCCCACCACTGCGCAGAGTGCTCATATCTCAGAGTAGCAACTACTTCAGCACAAAAGCACATCAGTGGGAGCCAGACCCAGAAGTGATACCAAGGTTGAAGTAATGCAGAAGTCATATTTCTATATACAAGTAGCCAAAAGGTGTCACACCATATTACTAAAATACTCTGGATTAGAGATAGATGTTGAAAGTTTTCCCACTTGTTAAGTTACTATAAATTAAAGATGCCAAGAAATTATTCAATTATTCAAGAAATTAATCATTAACCTCATTATATGAGTTGCCCATTGTGAAGTTACTTCACACACAAACTTGGTTTGCTTATATCTGGATAAAGGATTAAACCAAGAATATAATTTCTTGGCATCTTTAATTCATGCTATAAGTAGTCTTGACAGTGACCCTCATTCTGTTACGTGGCCTTCCTCCAAGCACAAACTGTTAGCATAGATGAGAGCAGTGTTCACACAGACAAAGGCTCTCACCGATGAGACTTCAATAAAGGTCAAAACCAGTCTGGATAGTGATCCTTCCCATAATGCATGTCTGTAAGGATACATGCTTTGCATTATGTAATACTACAGCAAGCGATGTGAAGTACACTTGGATAAAGGATTGAACAAAGCATATAATTTCTTAGCATCTTTAATTTATAGTATAACCAAATGGAAAAACTTTCAATGTACTAATAGCATGAAGAGTAGTGGATATACTCTGTATGGACAACATGCCTAAGAGTATCTCTTCCCACATGCATTCCAATGCTCTTTTTGCCTTCACCTTTGAAATACTAACATGATAGTAAACCTAAATAAATACAATGAAAGTGCATTTAAAATAAAAAAAAACAAACCTTCTTCGGAAACTTCTTCCCAAAAATTTAAAAAACTCAATAATCTCACAAAGATATTTCTTCAACATTCGCTTCATGAACAATAATGGTATAAACACCAATAAATGATGTGCAATATTCGAACCTGATCTACTGAATGAATTTCAAATCTCAGCTGCAACTACAGCCCTTAACTACCCAAACTACACACTGTATAACTCTTTCTGACACAAGGAGTACTTGTGTCAGAAAGAGTTATTGTGTCAAAAAGAGAGTGAGTCAAGATTAGATATCCTCTAGCATGGAATATCAGATCTTGAATCACTCCCTTTTTGACCTTTTTTTTTTGTGGCTTAAATTTCCTTGCTTTATTACAAATCAGTTCTCTGCTGTCCATATTGTACTCTCAATTCTGAAATTCATTTTAGAAATTATGGACTTTACAACCGTGTTAAACAGGACTGTAGATAATCCAGAATCTTAAATCTAACAATTGTCATGTTAAATTAGGACATCATTGTTACTGTAAGAAAACTATCTATATGAAAGAATGTTTCTCTGATGTTATCTTAAATAGAACATAGCTTTGATGTTCATAGCTAATTAATTAATTTTTATTTATTTATTTTTTTATATATTATATATTCACTAGAGGTCATGCCAGTAGAATAGCCATTGATCAAATCATTGCCTCTTTCGCATATAGTATGAAATGTAACTCAACTTGTCTTTGTATATTTGTGCACACTCCAAGATGATGACCATAATATGAAGGTCGAAACATCAGGAAATTAATACAGGTATCCCTTGATTAATGCAATTAATTAATCCCTCGATGTCAGCGTGTATATCAAAATCGTGTTAATCAAATATAATAATCAATGGTAAAAATTACAATTTGTCCATGATCGATTACTGTATTAATAATTCATTTCATATGGTACTCTTTCAGGAAAGATAAAAAATGAATGAAAAGTATATGTTCAATAAATGCCTTATCTCTTGCTTCTTAAGCGATTCTAAAATGTGAAATATTCCATCCAGTTCTTTGATTGTTATCTCCTTTGGAACAACCTCATTTTCGCATTCTATTTGTTCGTTGTCTTCATATGCGCGTTGTTGTTCAATTTCAAGAAGATTGCTGTCACTGAATTCTTTTGAATTTGAATCCAACTGAGAGGAGACCTCCACATAGCCTTTAAAGGAATGCGGAGAACCGACCAGGGCTTCTGACCTAATTTCAAATCCTCACCTTCTCGTGGTGCACCCTGTTGGGTATCTACTTGGATGTGAACGGACGAGGATGGGCTGACAATTTGGGATTTAGCCGACCAAATTGTATTCTTATTGATTAAACCAAAATATAGAATGATGGTACAACATGACAAAATTTCATGCCGGCTGGGGAGTCGCCCGGTTAAACAAGGCCCCCGTTGTTTTCGCCAAGAAACCAGGGCGAACAGCGAAAAGTCAGCTACTGGAACAAATCTGAAAATAAACCCCAACTCAACATCACCAGAGTTAAAGATCGGTACTATCAACGTAAGAAGCCTGAATGGCAAAGAAATGGAGCTAGCTGAGGAATTAGATAAGTACCAGATCGACATAATAGGGGTGACTGAAACAAAAAAGACCAAAACTGGTGAGATCTTTCTGAGCAATAAATATAAAATGTTATATTCAGGCAATGACAATCAAGGAAAACGAGGAGTAGCCATAGTATTCAACACAAAATACGAGGCTAATCTTCTTGAATGGCAGTCAGTCTCAAGTAGAGTAATGTGGGCAAATATGAGAATGGGGAACTGGACAATGAGACTTATTTGTGCCTATGGTCCCACAGAAGGTTCTACTAAGGTAGAAGTGGAGGAATTTTTTGAGGCTTTAGAAAAAGCAACTGACACAATAAAAAATGAAAAGTTGGTCCTTGTTGGGGATCTAAATAGCAGAGTAGGAAATGATTGTGAGACATACAAAAATATTTTGGGAAAATTTGGAGAAAAGAGCAAAATATCTGTTGGATTTCTGCTCAGGACATGGACTGGTTATTACTAACACCATGTTCCAACATAAAAATGTGCACAAATTCACATGGAAAGAAGAGGCTAGGAATAAGAAAAGTCTCATTGATTATATTATTGTTGATAGTGATGTTTTCTCCCTGGTGCAGGACACCAGAGTGTACGGAGGATTTGAAATTGGAAGTGATCACTATTTAGTCTTGAGCAGGATAAAATTGAATTTCATATTGAAAAGAATAACATGTAAGAAAGTTTTAAAGCGAATAAAAGTTGAACAGCTCTCAGATGTGAACTGTAGGCTAAAATACACAAAGATTATTGAAGAAAAAATGAAAGAGTTTGAGAACAGGAATCAAACCTTGGAGATTCAGTGGCAAACTCTGAAGAAAACATTGATTGATTCTGCCAGAGAGGCATGTGGTGAGGTTATCTGTAAGGATAAAAAAATCAGAACTCCCTGGTGGACACAGGAAGTTAAAGAGGCAGTGAAGAAAAGAAGAAAGAATACCAAAAGTTCCTGTCAAATAAGTCAGCTTGTGCTCTTAGAGAATATAGAGACAAATGCAAGAATTTTTTTTTTTTTTTTTTTTTTTTAAAATAACGAAACCTGTGGTGCGTTCATAATTAGAAGAAACACACACGTATAAACCACAGTGAAAATTATTTAATTGTAAATATTTCATCCTAAGTATCTTAGGACATCATCAGTACAGTATTTAAACAAAAATTAGGAATAACATACAGTTAGGGTGCATGATTACAATAGAATCTCATGAAAACATGCATAACGTGCTAAAGTAGTACAAAAAAAAAAAAAAAAAAAAAAAAAAAACGTTAATTATTTAACAGAGTTTTGTATGATAATTTACCATACTTTAGGAATAGTAAGAACGTCGTTGTGGTTTAGGTTTGGTCTGTGTAGTAGGGCTTCAGAACTTTCTTTGTATAAACGTTCATGTTTAAATAAAGATCTATGTAAAAGTTTAGCCTTTTCCCAATGGATCCTATGGTTTGGATTTTCAATTCCGTGTTGAGAGAGGCCAGATTTCTGCGGTTTAAGAAGACGAATGTGGTCTTGATGTTCCGGGATGCGTTTCTGAACAGACCTACCTGTCTGTCCAAAGTAAGATAATTTGCATGAGTATGGAATCTCATAAACACCAGGTAACATCAAGGGTGAGAATTTGTCCTTAGGAGAAGGTAATAAGTTGTGAATTTGGTCGATAGGTTTGTAAGTAGTGGCAAAATTGTATTTCTTCATAATTTTAGAAAGACGTTCTGAGATGCCTTTAACATAAGGTATGGGAATCCTATGCACTTCTTCCTGTCTGGTTTGATGTATGCAGAAGTGACTGATGATTTTTTGAGTTGTTTTGGGATTATATCCATTTAGGATGGCTGTATTTTTGATAACTTCTAATTCATGGTTTAAAGATTCTTCAGAGGAGCACAATTTGTGTGCTCTGGAAACTAGTGATTTAATAATGCCAGATTTCTGAGATGGATGATGAGCTGAAGAATTGTGAATGTAGCGACCTGAGAATGTAGGCTTGTGCAAGACAGACATGGCGATGGAACCGTCTTCTTTTCTTTGAATATGTAAATCCAAAAGGGAGATACCCTGTGGAGATTCGTTTTTTAACGTAAAGTTGATGCAATGATGAAGAAGGTTAATTTTATCTAGAAACAGTTGTAATTCAGGTTCGGGATGATTCCATACTGCAAATACGTCATCGACATATCTTAGCCAAATTTTTGGTTTGGGTTCAAAAGTGAATATTTTTTCCTCAAGGTGTTCTAGAAACAAATTTGCTAGGTTTGGTGATAAAGGAGATCCCATTGCTGTTCCTTCCTCTTGCTTGTAAATTTGACCTTTCCAGGTGAAGTAACCTGATGCAATAACAAACTTGAACAATTCAACTATATCAGACGGAAATTTTTGAGTTAGTAATTCTATTGTTTCTTTATGGGGAATGTTAGTGAAGAGGGAGACAATGTCGAAGCTGATTAACAAGTCAGTTTTTGATAGTTGAATGTCTTTAATTTTTGTGTGAAACTCAGTAGAATTTTTGATTGAAGAGACTGAGTGGCCTATGTGAGGGCGGAGAAGGTTAGATAAGAATCTTGATAACTTGTACGTTGGACAGCCGATACAGTCTACGACAGGTCTAAGTGGAACATTAGTTTTGTGTAGCTTAGGTAAGCCATAAATTCTAGGAGGTCTTGCATGGTATGTCTTAAGTTTTTTGATTGTTTCTTCATCTAAGGAGGAAATTTCATTAAGTAGCTTATTTAATTTCCTGAGTTGACGATTCGTAGGATCAAAATCCAATTTGGAGTAAGTATTACGATCTCGAAGAAGTAAATTAATTTTTCGGTCATATGAATTGGTATCAAGAACCACAGTGGTATTTCCTTTATCAGCTCTAGTAATGATTAAATTTTTGTTACGTTTTAAGGAAATAATAGCTTTCAATTCCGACGGTGGGATATTTAATTTAATTCACGATTTTTACTGAAGATGGTAAATTAAATATAGAAATAGACAACAGAATCAGCAAAGCTGGCATGGTGGAAGTCAATTGAATAAATTCATATGGAATAAGAGAAAAATTAGTCCGAACACTAAATTAGCTGTGTACAAGACAGTGTTCAAACTAGTTTTAACTTATGGATCTGAGAGCTGGGTCAGAAGTAAAACACTTGACCAAAGACTAGAGACCACAGATATGAGAGTCCTGAGAAAGATTATAGGCGTGAACAGATGGCATCAATGGCAATATCATATTAAAAACGAGGATATTAGGAAAGAACTTGACATTGTCAGCATCCAGGAATGCGTTAGTAGAGCTAATCTCAGGTGGTATGGTCACTTAAACAGAATGGGCGAGAAAAGATTAGCAAAACAAGTGTTCTCTGCCAGGTTGGCAGCAAAACGACCCAGAGGAAGAACAAGATATAGGTGGATTGATATGGTACAAAGTGCTGTAGACGATAGAAATATAAGATCTGATAATGTTGGAGTCTTGACAAGTAACAGACTGATTTGGTGGAAAATTGTAGATAGGAAATTAATAATGATGTAATTTTTTTTCATGTAGTACTATCATATCCTGTACACACCTTGAGGGTACATGGCAGGAATTTGATGATGATGATGATAATTCTTTAATATCTTCTGCATCAACACCATCAAAATCAAGGTCTTCACCAACTGCAACAATTTCTTCAAATATGTTGTTCACATGATTTTGAAAACCACATAAGTCATCAGTGCATTCTGGCAAAAGATCTTTACAAACAGCTTTCATGCAGCTAGAAGACACTTGTCTTCTAGGTCCCACGAGTCATGAATGTTTTTAATTGCATGTTTAATGTTAAAATTTTTCCAAAATTCTTGAAGTGTAATCATATTTTCTCCCATTGTTGTTTCTACTGACTTTAAGAATGCCTTTTTTAAGAAAATAGACTTTGAAAGTTGCAATACACCCATGTCCATGGGTTGTAGCAATGATGTCATATTTGGTGGAAAAAAATAAAACTTTCACATTCTCACACAGTTCATTAAGAGAATTTGGATGACCAGGTGCGTTAGCTAAAAGCAAAAGCGCTTTGAAAGGTAACTGGCTGGATCTGAGGCTCTGGGAGCCCAGCTGTGTGGGAGGAATGATGTCATCATGGCTCACGACTTTCTTTCTCTCAGCCAGGAAACACTCCTCGAGGCTTGTATGTATTTGCATGGTAAATTTTAAAGGCGCGTTAATTAAAACTCTTGCTATGTATATAAAGGGATTGTCACAAATTGATTAACTGTGTTAATCAAATCCCGCATTAGGCAAGGGATACATATATACTTATTTATAACACGGTTGTAAAGTCCATAATTTCTAAAATGAATGCTGATCACTGTGTAACACTAAAAAGAAAGGACTCAATTCTGAAAATTATTCCGACCTCTTTCACTTCTTATTCTAGAACTTCATACAACAAATATTCCCTTGTAGAGAACTCGCCTTCTGTGTTAACTTTAAGGTGCACATCAAACTGGCATCCTTCTTTTCCAATTCCAAGGACCAAGCTAGAAGAGAAGCAAATATATTTGCTGTAAACAATAACTTAAAACAAACTGTTCATCACCAAAGCAGAATTCCTGACTATCCTCTCTTTCTTTAACCAGCTCTCCTTCCAGGAGAACTGGTTAAGGAAACTATACTGCTGAGACCACCCCTCTTAGTAACTCTGATCACATCTCATCTATAGTGGAACATCCTTCCTCAGCCATTCACGATCTCATGTACTTTGGCACTACAACAATGCTGAGTAGGATGATCTCCACTTTTACTCCTGCTTTTCATGGTAAGGCTATTGTGTTCATTCTCATCCTCTATCCAAGTCACAGTTTTCTAAAAAAAAAAAAGTGTGCAAGGGTAATGCAAAAAAAAAAAAAAGAAGCTTATTGTAAGATCTCCAGCTTCATTCGCTCTCCTGACTGTAACCCAATTGAACATGCACAGGATATGCTGGAATGGAGTGTGAGAACTATTGATATGCCTCCATGGAATGTGAACTGATGGAGTTGCTGCAGTGGACATAGGTCGAGTTATGCATGGAGGATGTTCGACACCTTGTGAAATCTGTTCCTAGGCATCTCAAGCTGCGACTGCACAGAGTGGTGAAGCAATGTGTTATTAGGTATCATGTTGGAGGCTTAATGGATTTTTTACAACACTCAAAAAGAATTAAAATAGAATTTAATACTTCCTATATTTCGTCCTAGTCACTAGGACATCTACGGGGATTACAAAAACAATTAATGTAACATGCACACACAAATCTTACAATACTAAGCCCAACCACATGAGTGACACTAAAGTCCTATCTAGGTGGAGCGTCCTCTAAGGGCGGTAATAGGTGGCCTGGAATGTAAGGTGGGACCTCTGGGGATGAATGTTTCCCAAATCTTCGGAAGCTTAATGCAACCATATTTATTAAGATTTGGTTGGTTTCTGAGAGCTGCTGCTGCTGCTTCTAAGAAAAGTCACTCTTTCTTGAATTTGCTGTGGTGGAGCATGGTGGTTTTCTTCCATGATACTCTGTGGGTGTCACCCATTGATGGAATTTTTGTAATCCCCGTAGATGCCCTAGTGACTAGGACGAAATATAGGAAGTATTAAATTCCATT
Source organism: Typopeltis vanoorti (assembly GCF_054136105.1). Taxonomy (NCBI): domain Eukaryota; kingdom Metazoa; phylum Arthropoda; class Arachnida; order Uropygi; family Thelyphonidae; genus Typopeltis; species Typopeltis vanoorti. Next base: position 18,147,569 of record NC_143551.1, read on the forward strand.
AAGCCTCCAACATGATGTCCTCACAGCACTTAAGCCTCTACACACAGAGTGTTATTAGGTAGGTGTTCCTAATGCAAAACTAACTCAATATAAATGAACCTCTAATTAATTACATGATGAACATCAAGGTTTTAGATCTGTAAGCAAGGTCCTACATACATGCAATATTTGCAATGAAACAACAAACAGAAAAATCAATAGAATATATCACTCCAGCTTTTATGTGTTTTATAGATCTACATAAAGCATTTGATAGTATAAAATTATAAGATTTTTAAATATAATAGTAAAAATAAACATGGATAGTAAAGCTTATCAAAGATATTTACATAGATAAATAAATGTGTAATAAGGTACTAAAATAATGAAAGAAAAGAAATGAAATGAAGAAAGGAATTAGACAGGTTGATTCATTAAGTCCTCCACTATTCAATATTAAAATATAATTTTAATGGATGAAATAATAGCAGAACTAAGAGATAAGAAGTTAAATATAATAAAAATTGACAATATATAGTAAATCTGATCTGCTATGCAGGTGATGTAGTAAGGGTAGCAGACACAGAAAATAATTGACAAAGAGAGGTAGGATTAGTATACAACCAATCAGGTGTAAGCTAGCAATAAACAGAAAAATAATAAAAAAAAGTGATGAATATATAGATCTAACCTAACCTAACCTAACCTAACCCAACCCAACCCAACCCAACCCAGAAATGCCTATCTTATGTGCTTGCTCTTTAACTTCATTGTGTGTTTTTCCTTCTGGGTTAATATGAATTTTAAATACTTAGGAATTCATATTAACCCAGACGGAAAAACACACAATGAAGTTAAAGAGCAAGGATATTTAAACAGAACAATATGGAAAAATAAAAACCTAAATGTTGCAACTAAGTATAATAACACCAGTTTTAACTATGGATCTGAAACAAGTTTCAGATCTTACAGATCAAATAAAATTACAGATCAAATAGTTAAACACTACTACCAAAATGGGAACTCTTAGGAAAATTGCATGAAAAACAAAATTTGATAAAATCAGAAATTAAGAAAAGTGTTTTACAACCAGTAATGGATAGATAGCAATCAGTAAAAAAAGAGATATGGCAAAAGTACATCAATAGAATGCAAAAAGAAAGAGTAATCACACAAATAGAAACATTTTAACTGGATACTAGAAGATTTGATAGAAAACCACGAAAACGATGGAAAGATAATTGTAATAAATATTATTGCAGCATGCTAAGACCTAAGGCAAAAGATAGAGAAGAAGAAGCATTTGATATGTTTCAAAGAATTTTAGAAGAACAGAAGAAAATGGAGAGAAGATATTAGGCAGAGGAGAACACAATATGATGGTTAATTACTACTGGATGTTTAAAAATAAAATAGAGATAGTTAGAAAAGGACAATAAAAAACAAAATCTTAAGAACTATATTAATTAATTAAATTAATATAATTAATGCAGAAAACTCATTTCCTGTTCAAACAGAGATTGAGCCTTATGGTCTGCTGTCAAGCTGCTGAGTACAAATTTTGCTCGTCTATATTTCCACTTTTCTCATAATACAGATGGTATTATTGAACTAGACAAGGGACATGGATACACCATGATACTTTTGGATTTTGCCAAGCTTTTGATGGAATACAGCATGGTAGACTGCTGCATAAATTGGAGAATATGGGTTTGGTTTATAGAATATTAGTGTGGATAAGAGGATGGCTAACTGACAGATATCAAAAACTAGTCTATGGGGGATGTGAGTCAGCAAGATTTAAGGTAACCAGTGGTATACCACAAGGATTAGTGCTTGGTCCACTGTTATTCAATATGTATATTAGTGATATTGGGAAGGACTTGACAAGTGACATACAGCTATTTGCTAATGATGCAAAGATAGGTAGGGTAATCAGGAATGCTTCTGATACGCAGTACTTGCAGAATGATTTGAATAGGCTGGAATTATGGGCATGGGAAAATGGATGTCAGTTCAATGTCAGGTAAATGTAAAGACATTCACTTTGGCATGATTAGATATCCAATGTTGTATTATATTGGTGGGATTATGCTAGGAGAAACTGATGAGGCTAGGGATCTTGGAATATTAGTAGATAGGAAGTTTAAGTTCAGGGACCATGCAGCAAAGATTGAAAATACAACTCAAAAGATAATTGCAATGCTGAAACAAACGTTCACATGTAAAGATATGAATGTCATTTTGCCTCTTTACAAGGCCTTGATAAGACCATCTGGGCTATTGCGCACGTAGGTCTGGTCTCCTGGTTTCCGTTGTGATTCTGATATATTTGAGAGACTGCAAAAGAGAATGTTAAAAATGATATCAGGATTGTGGAATACTGATTATGAAGACAGACTGAGAATTTCTAGACTGCAGACACTAGCAAACAAGAGAAAAGAGAGATGATATGATTGAGACTTATAAACTTCTGAAAGGGTAATACAGGATTTCAATTGATGGAATTTTTCAATTTATGGAGGATGGGGAAAGGACAAGAGGGCATCCTTGGAAGCTGAGAATGAATGCCGCTAAGAAGGGAGTGGGGGCTAGATTTTTCTCTCATAGGGTGGTGCGTGATTGGAATGGATTGCTAATGGATGTTGTGAGTGCAAGTAGTGTGAATGAATTCAAGAATAAGTATGATAGCTGGTGCATGTAGTATGTGGCCTCCCTTGATGAGTCCCTGACTCCCTGGAGATCTCTCTTAATAATAATATTGTCTTTTTTTTCTTCCCATCATGGATTTTGATCAAGTGGCCCATTCTGGTCTCATGCCAGTGCATTCTTGGTCTTCTAATTCTTCGTTTTCCATTTATTTCATATATGTAAAGTATTTTTGGCATCTGGTATTGTCCATTTGATTTAGATGTTCTAACTATTTTTGTTTCTATTTCTTTATATAATAGTTAATGGATTTTATATTCATAAAACTTCCAAAAAATTTGTTTTATGGTCTCCACTTGATATATACAGCTGTTTTTCTGAGAAATTTCATTCCTGGTGTTTGAATCCATTTCTCATTCTTTTTTATGATCCATATTTCACTTCCATATAATAAAGTTTATTTAGACATAACGTTTGATAGTCTGATTCTTGTGTGTTGTTGTACCAAGGATGGCTTAAATATATTCTTTATTGTGCACTAATTTTAATAAAATTTGATATTTTAATGCTATTTTGATGATATTTTCATCTTCATAAGATAAGGTGCATCCTAGGTATTTGAAAATACAGGGTGGTCCAAAAGTCACAAAGGAGTTTAAATATTTAATAACTTTTTATTAATTAATTATTTTTATTCTTTTTCTTTTTTGTTATAATGAAATACAGAACTTAGAAATTTTTTATTAGTTATGAAAAACCACATCACGTAATGCCTTCAATGGCATGTTTCATGATAACTGTTAATATTTCTGGCTGCAGCACCCTAATTTCTTCATGAATTTTCTCCTATGGGGGGTTACCTGAAGGAAAAGGTGTATGCAAACAAGTCCCAGACAATCCAACAACTGAAGCAGAAAATTCATATCAAGAGCTGCTGGTCAACGTAACTTGCAGTCCAGCTGCAAACTCGCCAAACAACCAACTTCTCAGCCTCCTCTTTCATCTCATCTACCTCTGTTCTTCAGAACATCCTCTCTCACACTGTCATCTTCACAGACTATAACTTTAAGCTGTTCAAAAAAAGTCAGCCGATGCCTCCTTTCTTCTTACCCTCTTGCTCATATACTGTACTGATATACAATAGCTCTTGCATGAGATTTCATATGTGGGGGTCAAATATGTGAAAATCATCAACTGGAAGCCCACCAGCTAATCAGTGACCGGTAATACACTCTATCACTCTCAATTCACAAGCAATCTCCTAACCATCACTACCAACCTTTGGACAAAATATGGAAAGATGTGGAGAAACTCACTTGATCACTCTTGACATTCTTAGGGCATTTGACTGAATCTGGCACAGTGATCCACTAAATAACCTACTCTTATGGTCTTACCTTCTATCTTTTGCAAATGAGTTGTCAGCTTTCTCTCTGGTGATTTACTACATGTTATGGTTAATCTCCCCCTCCCCCACCTAAAAAAAACTCTCTCAGAATTCCATGGAAGAGTTTGGAGATCAGTAAATGCTGTGAAATGAAATAAATATTCTAACCAACTTGTTCACTAGTGTAATGCTATGCTTGTAAAATAAGAAAAAGGAGTGCCATAGCTTGTCATCAGCTAAGCGAGCCATGGAATTTGTAATAATTTAGAGTTGCAGTTATACAAAAAAAAAAAAAAGAATGGAGATCATGAAAGAACCATGTGCCATCTAGTACTAGTTGCAAAGTATGAAGATAAAAATTGATCCATTATAAGCAGCAATTTGCTACCACTGTCATTCCACAGGGATCTTTCTGCTTATGCACTCACTTTTGGAAAAGTATACAACAAGAGAGGGAGATTGTGATCCATTGCAAAAGATAGACCTTAAGATGGGAGCATACTTAACAGGCCTTTGTGCTAAGCCTGATCAAATGCCTTACAAATATCCATATCATTTGACACAGTTATACAAAAAAAGAATGGAGTATGTGAAAAAACGGGGCCTTGTGGTACTATACCATAATCTGTTGCAAAGTTTTAGGACAAATATTCATCCACCATTATTATTATACACAATATTCAGCAAGAGGAAAAGCTGGCAATCCAGTTACAAAAGACAAAAAAGTGATCATAAGAGGATCTTATTTAACAGGCCTTCGTACAAAACCTGATCAAATATCTTACGGATGTCTAGATTAGCAGGTCTAGCACAAAGGCCTGCTAATGAAAAGGATAAGTAGCATGAAAAACTTCTCCGAACTTTTTCATGCTACTTGTCCAAAAGTGGTTGACTTAATCAAGAAACTCCTTATGGATTGACAAAAGCATAATTGATAAGTGTGGTTATTTAAGTAGTTGGGAGGTTTCCCATTAGGGAAACATTTTCCATGTTGCTTGTCCAAAAGTGAATGATATATCCTATAGAATGTTAGATTGATACATGTGATCATTTAGCAATTAGGATGTTTCTGAGTACTGAAAGTTAACCATTAACGGACTGAGGTTAAAATAATGACAGAAATATGATAGTAAAAAGAGATCATACTTCTTAGAAATGTGATGGATACAGACTTATCTACAAGCTGCAGGATAAATATATGTGAAATAGGATAGTGTGAATATACAAAACAGGATCAATTCCAGAACATAAATAAACAGAATAAGAAAAATTGCACCAAGACCAAAGTTTATTTTAAAACTACTGGGGGAAAAAAAATGATATTCACACTATATATATTCTAAATATATTATAATATGCATGTTGCAAAGTTCCTCATTCCTAGAATTTATACATGTTTAATATGTGCACACAGAGTATGTTGAGAAAGTTGACAAATATATAAAAAACATATATAATTCTTACCCTGCTTTCAAAACAAATGTAATTAGTAGAAAGATACAACTTTCCCCACACTAACTGTTTATTATAAGGGGTCCACAGTGTGCAGTCTGTACTCCCATCCAACTTTTCATCTGTTGGTAGCCTAAAAGTCATCCTAGGAGGTAAATACAAGGAGCTTTATTTACTAAGTAAACATATAGTTAACACATATAGTAACTGTGATATGAAATAAATTCACTTCATTATAGCTAAAAAAAAAAACCATAGCTAACTTTCACAGATAAAGTGACTGTATCTAACATAAACAGAAATTGATGTTCTTTGTTGGTTTGTTTGTTTGTTTTGGATTTAATGCTGCCTGGTTGGCTGAGTGGTTAGCATATCTGCTCTCCAGCCAAAAGGCTGCAGGTTCGAATCCTGCCATGGGCATGGATGTTTGTAATGGTCTGGGAAAATACTAGTGGTGGTGGTGGTGGGCAGTAGATGGCATTTGTGTAGATGATGATGGTAGTTGCAATTCGTTGTAGTTGGTGGATTGAGTGGTGGAGACAGAGAGTTGTAGAGTAGGTGCCCTCTCTCATCTTTGGACTTCCTGGAGGTGTCATGTAATAAATAATGGTGTAAGGACAGTAAGCACAGTCATACTGTGCCAGTTCAAGGTTATAAAGAAGGGGGCATAAATTGGCATAAAAACCTTTATATAAAAACAAATTTAAAAGGTGTATAGGAGCAAAAGTAAAAAGGAGTATAAAAATAAGTGTAGGAAAATTCATAACATTCATAAAAAAAAGTGTTAAATGCTTATATACACTAAATTAAACTAATAACACTTGCATGTATATAATTCATATAAGATGCTATTCATTGATACTCTATAAAAATTTAAAAATGGAGATGATGTTTGATGAATTTGATAAAATCTGCCTGTGTAGGAGTCAGATTATGAATGTGACTAAAATAGTGATTGTGTTTATTGATACAATTCACACACAGGCATGTGCAAGAAAACTATGATCTATGCAGAGCCAAACAAGAACAATTTACTCTTTACAGTTCCTGTGCAGTCTACCACAATTTTGATTTCAGGTTGATTTGATAAAGCTTATTTATTGGTCTCTCTATTCCATGATGATGACTACCGGGATAAACGTTTGTCTGTGATCCTCCAGTAATTGGTGTACAATATAGGCAAAAAGTGAAAGCTGGAGAAACAAGCTGACCTAGCTACAGTAACTGCAACATCATTTCCCTTAATCCCAATGTGGCTTGGACTCCAACAGAAGCATACATCCAAGTATAACTTATGGAGGGAGAATGTGCTGGAGAGCATTTTGGATATTTTTGCAGCTCTAGACATCTTATTACCAATAGAGAATTTTCTGAATCTGTGTACATATAATGCACCTTTATTAGCATTGCAGCCTTATGTAGTTTAAGGCAAGATCTATCACATACAACTCAGCAATACAGCTGTCATTCCAGTATGGCTTAGGAAAATATGGCAAGCGATTAGATATTTTAGGAATTGGAGTCGTGGCAGCTTGTATAATATGTTCTGCTACATAATTCACTGCATCACTGATAGGAGAGGAATTGACCATCACAGTATCAAATTTTGCTAATATGGAAAAGATGGAACAGTCAGCATGCTCAATTTTCCAGCATGATATTCGTAATATAGTACATAGTTGCCCCTGCAGAAAAGTGGAAATTACAGGAAAATGATCACTCCCAACCAGGTTGTCATCAATTTCCCACTTAAACAATGGGAAAAAGGAGAAAGAACAGACAATTAAGTCTGTTCACTACCACAGAGTGTTCTGCCTATTTAAATTTCCCATTAAAAGGTAGGGGGGAGGATGGTAACTGCAATATGACTTAATCAGCAATGCCATCATGAGATATATCTGCAGCAGGAGGAATGTAGTACAGCATACTGTTGTTACAGTTCTAGGTGAAAGTCAAATAGTAGCAACTACTTCTACATTCACATTGAGTGGGACTTGCTGGAAGGGGGTATGGTTGCCCATATTGATGGCAATGCCTCCATGAGAAGGTACATTTCCTGTCCTGTCCTTACGCATCCTTATGCATGATGGCAGTACTTTGTAATGACAGATGGTCTCTCAACTTTATGCAGGTAGAAATATATCAGTTTATGCTTCTGCAAGAGAGCCTTGATGACATTAATGTTTTAATAGAATCCACAACTGCATTGTAGGAATGTTTTCAGTGTATCTTTTTGTTGATATCATCTGGCTTCCTGTGTAGAGTAGTTTTTGTTTTCATTAGCCTTAGATTTTTTTTTTTTTTTTTTTTTAGAGAATTGAGAATGGCGAGTATCCCTCATTTCTTCTTTATCAGAAAAAAAATCCAAGATGGTGTTAAATTGTACTTCTCTAGGCCACTAGGTACATGAATCATGTTATCCTCTTCAAGAGGAAAGGAGGTATCCATGCCATCTGTTAACGGTCCATCTATTAAATGGTCTCGAGGCATGCATTTGACCCTCTGTAGTGCACACTGCATTATTTTTTTTATTGGTGGATTTTTCTGTAGTGGGACCATCTTTGGCATGTCTCAGGAGTGAGTCCATATAGATTTTTCTCCTTGATTTACACTAAGAAGATGGCGAGCAAATCATATTGTTCAGGGATGTAACTGTGAGAATTCAGGATCAAACATACAGGTTTGGATCCCTGTTGACACTTTCTTTATATTTGCCTTTTCAGAATAAGACAGTTTACCAGATATTACTGATAATTTTGTAGTATATTGCTTCTTCACCTCCTGATAAGTGATGCATTGTTCTGTTTTTATCTTTTGAATATTCTCATCCTTTCACCATACTGAAGGCAAACACAGCAGTAAGGTGTTGGATCCAAGTGAGCAGTAAGCTGAATGGTCTCCCTCACAATTAGAACATTTTGGTGTTTTGCTCTTGCAATCTTTGTATTCACAGTCTTTACTGCAGCATCGAGAACAGATGGCAGACCCTCAACAGGCAGTCTGAGAATGGCCATACTTCTGAACATTTAAATCAGTGCAAAGGGTTCAGGATGTAGAGTCTTATTGGGCAATTGAGATAGCTTGCTTTGACAGATGTTGGTGGTTTTGGTGTGTTGAATGTAACGATGATCAATGTTCCCAGTGGGAACCAGATGACCAGAAGAATACTTCTCACACACAGAGATAACCATCTCTATGTATAAGTATTCTTCTCATGGCTTTCACTCTGATCTTTCATTTCAGGGCTGATCTCATCTGGTATGTCAAGGAGATCCCACTCCAATATTACATTACATACGGAAAATTTTAAAGTTTTGTGGGAGATAATTGTAATTGTTATTCTCCCTGACAGACACTGCATGAAGTAGCTTTTCTGACTTTGTCTTAGTCGATGCCTGAATAAGTATATCGATACATTAATAAGTATATGAAGCTTCTTTATGGACTTAAGATATTCTGCTAGCCTTTCAAACGCTTCAAGATGGGTGATATTTTTCCTGAGGATGTTCCACTGTTGAATGTATTATCAAGAAAAGTGGGATAATGATTGCAGCTTCTTATTATGATTTCATGACATGGCTGGGACTTGTTTAGAACCTCTGATAAAGAAGAACATGAAGTGTTCATTCTCAGGAGGAGTTTGGCTTGCTGCCAGAGCTCCCCACCCACCTACCACAGGGCCAGAGATGGATGTCCACTATCCAGCAAGTAGAGACTGCACTTGGGAGTGGAATGCCATGACCACACTGGATGCCATATGGGCATCACAGCAAGCCTTGGGTCCTGTCCCCCATGAAGGAGACTTTCTACAACATCCCTAATGTTTGCAACTGATCCTGGCCAGATCATCTAGAACTGCCCATCCTGCCAAAGCAGAGGCCAAAGTAGTGAGAAACTACCAATATCCCCTTTTTCAGATATCCATGGGTTGCATTGCATGGCAAACACGGCAGCAAGACATTGGATCCCACTAATGGTGGTCTGAACACAAAATTGTAAAAAAGACTCAGGAGAAGTACAGCATAGAATATGGGAAAAAAAGCAAGAAAAAGAGGAAGAATGAAAAGGGACAGCACCATCACTAGGTCCCATTCACCAGGAACAGGTATCCAATGGAAAGGGCTGGTCAGAGCAACTGGTCAATGGCTATTTGGGATTCTGGATCCTTCTCTAACTTAGGAAAGGCAATAATAATCATTTCTTTTAGGCTTACACGGTGATCAGAATACATTTTGGAAAATTATCGAGACAACTATCATGTTTGAGTAAAACTTTAGTTTAATATAAACCAAAATCAACACTTGATGTTTCGATCTTTGAGATAATCATAACAAAATCGGATAAAGGTAATGACACTGTCATCCTTGACGGGTCAACATCCATCCATCAGATGAATCAACTAGTTGCCGATAACAGCACCGTCACTTCATGGCCATCAGACACAGTTAAAAAAACTTATACCCCATTATGCCTGTTCTCCCAGAATATATGATGTTCCTAAAGTACACAAACAAAACATGCTACTTCGATCGATAGTTGAAGGAATAGATAACCCTAATTATCACCTAGCCAAGAAATTAGTGTCACCACTCAAGGAGTTGGTAGGTCATTCCCCCTCCTATATAAAGAACACACAACACTTTATAAACAAAATTAAAAACATAACACTCGGAAAAGATGATCTATTAGTCAGTTTCAATGTTTTTGCAATTTGCACAAATGTCCCAATCAATGATTGGGACATTTGTGAAAATTCTTCTCCTACAGAACAAATTTCTGCCCGACATTATGGCCCTCTGTTGGATTCTGAATGAGGAGAATTGGAAATTATTAATACTTCATTCAGAGTCCAACATAATCTGCCATTCCCTAAGCCAAATTTGCTCATCAGACTAATAATCTCTTATTAATAGTACTATTTATATGATTTCATTCAAGTTACGTTTATTAATATTTATTTGTTCATTTATTTAGTTTTATATGCAGTACAGTTGTAAAAACTATGTATTAAATATCGCTTATTATTATGAAATTAATATCACTAAAACAGAGATAAAAACTGTAAATATGCAATCTTATTATGCTATTAGTAAAATGTAATGTAACCAAGTAATTCTTCAAAATAAGACATGATTGGTTGTTGTGAGAAATTATGTTATTTTTAGTCAGTGCATGCCTTAACATGAGTTACTGTACAGTATGAAAGAAGCCAGTTCGGTATCAACAAAATCAGTTAGAACCAGATTTTGGCAGGAAAGGAGAGTAGGATGGGCAGCACACGGAAAAGAAGAACACAGTGGAAAGAGGGGGAGAGAAATAACCTGAGGTTGAACGGAGTAGGAAGGACTGGGAACTGCTCTGTATTTTGACTTATCTTTTTTCAAGCTCTTATTCTTTTATGAATTCCTATCGCCTCGTAGAAGGATAGCATTGGACGAAAGGATAATAAGAATGAGTAAGAAATATTGAAAGTTAGGCAATTACGAGCAAGAAGATAAATTCTCCTGAGTTAACTAATCAGTTACTGAAACCCAAGATTCTATATTTATGTCCTCTGAAAGTGAAAGTATTCAAGAGCCAAGGAGTGTTTCTAGGATTCTCGATAATGAGGAAGCTATACTGTTTATAACGGTAAGGATATCCTTTCTATGCCTCGTGTGAAGTAGTGAAGCTTGTTTCTGTGATATAGTTCATATTGCTGAAATTAACAGTCAAGATTGAATGTGTGATATAGTGAAGTATTTCCTCATAAACGTAATATATGAAGTATCTCTGGATTAATAGTTCATATTTGAATGTGTGATACAGTGAAGCCTGTTACGTGAGAATGCAATGTAAAATTGAGACTGAACTTTCTGAGAACTATTGTGTTCGATTGATAAACTTTAAAGTTGCTGAAAGAATGTCTGATGACTTGTGCTTTATGATTGTTCCGAATAGTTAAACTGAGTCAATATTTAAGTACATTGAATGATAACTTTGCTCAGAGTGAAATTGTGTTTGGAATCTTGATAATAAGAAGAGTGGAATTTGTATGCATAAATCCTAATCGTAAATGATATAGTCAGCTGGGTAAATTACTAATGTCTTAATGAGAACTTATTCATTCTTAATTGTATTATCCTTACTAGAAATCGTTGTTTTAATGTAAATTTATGTGTTAAAGCATTAAATATTTTTATTTGAGTTGAATCTTGTGTTTGCCTGATTTCTTTCATTGCACTGCTCATTAAAATAGTTTGAATCTTAGCAGGAATCCTATATATAATAAAGAGAATTTCGGCCTGAATTAAGTTGATAACTATATGGTGTTAACTGATGGTTGATTTCACAACGTTGCTTATGCAAATTAGAACATAGAGTTGCGCAGTTAAAAATAAATTTTCTATGTGTTTGAATGTGAAGTCAGTCAACAGCTAGAATACACAACGGAGTAGGAAGTAGGATCCAACACCTCTTTGTCCACGTACTTATGCTCCGGTTACTTCGTGTGGCAAAATAAATTTTACCTACAAAAAGAAAGTACAGCCATGGGCTCACCACTATCCCTCCACCCCCCAATTGCTCACTTTTATATGGAAGCCTTTGAGCAAAGTTCTCTTGATTCCTTCACTCTAAAACCTACAGTGTGGCTTAGATACGCTGACAATGTTTTCATTATCTGGCCACATGGATGACAAACATTAGACACATTCCTTAGCCACCTGAACATGAATGCATACAATTTACTATTGAAATTGAAAATCAGAACACATCCCGTTCCTGGATACACTGGTCACACGTCTTCCTTCAGGCAATCTATCCTTCACGGTCTACCACAAACTAACATATACTGGCCAATGCATACATGCTAAATCATACCACCACCCATCACAAAAATATGGAGCCATTAACACTCTTAAAAACAGAGCTACAACAATGTACTCTAATCAGCAAGTTCTTAAATAAGAATTAAAAATTATTAGCAACACATTTATAAATAATGGCTACAACAAAAATACTATAAATAAAGTCCTTTGTTAAAAATGTGTTTATTTTAAATATGTTATAAAATCTTCACAATTATATTGTCTTCTGTGCCTTTGTAAAAAAACTATAGTTATCTCGTTTAAACCTTTCTTCTTAACCTTTACTATACTTCTGACTTATGGCCACAAATAATATAAGGCTCACATATGCAAAACTTATAGAACAAAGAAATCGCCTCAGGCCAGAGCCAATCTCTTTGTCTGACCCACTGGTGTTTATTCTCAACTGAATTTGGAAAATTTATTTAGTTTCTAGCTGCGCCACCAAATTCGTGGGTGGGAGTTGAATCTCCCTCCAAAAAATAACACACAGTAAACCACATGGAACTTTTCTCTCTTAATTCTAAGTAAATCTAGCACTTAAATTTTCTGCTATGCAGTCGTGACAATATCTACCTTTAAGGCTCACACAGATTAGAGTTTAATGAGTAGTGTATTGGATTAGAAATCAGGCAAGTTATTTAAACAAGAAAAAAATTTATTTAACATCAATAAAATGTACAATGTGTCAATTTTAAGTACTAAGTAAATTAGCTTCTATGCTTCAAATCACAACTAATGACTATGTTTACAATTTAGTTCTTTATCATAATCAATTCTAATAAGACCACGTGTATATAATTTTCTCTCGTTACACTTGGTAATACTCAGATCAATTTTTACATAACATTCTGCAGCTTTAGGCGGCAGCTATAACATTAAATGCACGATGTTTCACCTTAAATTTTAGCCAGACCTTCTCTCACATATAACAAAATATTTTATGTATCAGCATAAGGCCTAAAGTCCTCAAGTATGACTATAAAACAAGTCCCTTAAATAAATCACCGTCACAAACTTCTTATTTCTAGCTAAACAAAGGAAAAATCTTACTTCGAATAGATATCTGGTCTTTTCTGAATGATCCCTGAAATCGCTTCTTTCTATTACTGTCCGACTTTAGTACTGCACTTGGATATCATCTCCGAGATTTCATGAGATCTCCTCTTAATATCGCCGAACATTTGGATCTTTGCGGCATGAAAATTCGACATCTAATTCGTCTAAAACATTTTATCTTAGTCACATCGCTTTCTCAGCATTTTCTATCTGGAATGCAGGTCTGATGGCGATTAGAAATCATTTCCCAAGATGTTATCAAAACTCTGCTGCCGTAGCATACATCGTAACTTCCGGTCGGAACCCCACGTGACCTCAAAACTTCTCGCTAAACCCAGGAACGGGATTAGCGAGAAGCGCACTGAATCGACTTGAACTCCAAGAAAAAGGCAAGCCAAGACCTCCTTTTCGACATAGCGAACTGCTATTTATATGGTCCCGATGACCTTCGTTTTTGCTTACATCATCGTCCCCCAGTACTTTGCACCCGTCACCCTCATCGATCGGTGCAATTAGTCGGGAGAATCCCGTGTACTATTGGACTCTCGAGGTCGAGTTGCCCCAGGTTATTTGTTAATACCTTAATCCGTCTGGAATTACTGGTGACTAAGAGGTTTCTTTAGACACTTAATCTTACACTTATTTTTCTGATCTTTTACAAAACCCTTTGAGGTGACAATATTCAGTAATATACAAATTTTATTATTTTCAAATTAAAAAATATGAAAATTTCTCTATTAACCCACAAGTATTTTTAGTTAATTTTGTTTACCAGTAAAATCGGTATATAAGGTATTTTTGTATAAAAATCCTTCTATACACGATTTTACATAGGTTTTCTCTCACTGCAAAAAATTTTTTTAAGAAAATTTTTTTAACTTCCTCCCTGCAATTTTTCTGGTGAGAATGACTACAATCTTGTTTATTTCTTTTGTTTGTATCTCGTTTGGACCTAATTTGCACTTCATTTCTTTATGTGTTCTATTCTCAAAATTACACCTATTTTCCCTGCTATCTTTTAATGTTTTGGACCTAATTAATTCTCCACTATATATTTATTCATAGAGCTTGTACAATCTGTTAGTAAGTGTGCAGCTTTTGTAGCAAGTGCTAAGTTCCAACATAACAAACCACTTATAGCATTTCTAAGCATGAAAAGAAAACAGAGGAAGTTTGCATAAATAAATTGCTGCTGAGGTTGTATATTAATTTCATGTTTTCTGTGCCTGTTCCACCTCGGTCTGTTATAGGAACTTCTAGATCTATTAATTTTTTAAATGTAGTTTATTCAGATCGTTCTCGGACTATCCTCCCCTAATTTTTTTTCTGTTTCGCCTTGGTCATTTGCTAATTTAACGCTTGATATTTGGTAAGTCTCAGATTGACTGTTACCCTCGGATGTTGAAGCTACTGAGGAATTAGTCTGGTTATTTTGAAACACTTCATTAATTCTGTCAGTCGGCGCGACATTACTTTTACTCTGCATTCTTTCTTCATGAGATGTCTCATTTCTATTTCTGCCTTTAAATTTATCATTCCCTCTGCTAAACCATTCATTTCCCATAAGGAATATCTCATTTCTAGAGAAATCACATAAGAACTTGTACTTCTCTAGAAAGTTGGTTCCTAAAATTATCTGCACGTGTGGGAGAGATATCCTAGGGAAGACCAACAACTTCTGCCAAACACACATATTAAACTCAGGTAAGTATATTTTTACTCTAACTTTATTGTTCACATAAACATTCAATGTTGATAACCCTGACAGTCTGATTGGTTTCCTTAGATTAGAAATGCCTCGCCATACACGAAATTTTATTCCTTGAAAATAATCTCCTGTTATGACAGAGGCCTGGGAACCAGTATCCAACAATATGTCACAATGTGATCCTTGTACCTTACCCTTAATTGTCATTTTCAACCTTTTTTGTTGTTCATGATTCAATTGTCCTCTCCTCCATGGTTTACCTTCATACTTATGAGGAGTGTGCCCAAACCTCGACTCATATCTATTTTTTCTATTGGAGGATCTCCTGTTACTAACACAGCTGCGAACTAAGTGCCCAATCTTATTGCAACTGAAACATCTAGGAATTCCCTTCTGTCTCCTTGTTCATTAATTTTCTCTGCTTGGGGTTGTTAAATTGTGATTGATAAAATTCCTAAGAGAACTTATTCTTTCTTAATTTAACAAGTAAAGAACATATAATAGAAAATTTGCTTGCATCTAAGAGTGTGAACTACTTATATGTGAACAAAATTATATATATTAAACAAAAGGAAAATAATTGTGAAAATGCATAAGAAAGAAGTGTTATTCCATTATGTAGAAAGATTACTTAAGATAGTTAAATATTGACGGTAAAATTCTAGAGAAAAAGAATGTTATAGTATGATTAAAGCAGTATACCATTTTTAGGAATTAGATAGACAAAGCTTAGATGAACGACTCACAATTTTTAACAATAATTATAGCATAATCCAAGGCCAAGAGCACAGGATTAAAAAGGAAGTTGCCGCAAGTGTATTGTGTGCACACGCACATGATAAGTAGGCAGAAAAGTAGAAATCCTCTAGCAAGAGATATCGATGAGTTGGGTGGGGGGGGGGAGAAAATTTCGGAAGGTGCCGATAGGGTGCGGAGATATAAAAGAGTTAGGAACCCTCCCCCACGAGGCTTTTTTTCCTGGTGGTTTTGGTGTGTGGGCTTCGTGAGTGGAGGGATGGTTTGAGAGCGTGAGGGGAAATCTCTGCCCTGATGCCCAGCAGATGGAAATGGTTGATGCCACGTATCCACGGGAAAGATTATGCGTCGCAAGGTCCAAGGTGAATCACATTACTCGAAGGAAAGGGTAGTCTGCTTAGAGGCCTCAGAATCTAGGTAAAAGGGCAACACGTGCGAAAGAGTGACTTTGCCCCAAGAATCCTATTGAAAGGAAGGCATAACCGACTGAAACGAATGGGCCAGCACATAATCGAAGAATTCCAGGTACCAATCCCAGCACAAAGAAATCAATTTGAAGGTTAAAGGACGAGTAACGAGAGGAACAAGCACAGGAGATAACTATAATACAGTATCGTGAAATTTTATTGTTAAATAGTGTAAATTAATGATATGTGAATCAAGATCCAAGGACTTAACAAAGACAAAACTTAGGACTGTAGCAAATTATAAGTTGCGAACGTAGACACGTGTAACTTAAAAAGTGATAACCTTAAGATGTGTGAATACAAGGTGATAATGTATGTTTACTAGGTTTTAATTAAGAGAGTTATGAGGATCTTATGTGTAAAGTGATATAGAACAGCTCTATTGTTAATCCTATGTGAGTTATGAGAATTTACTGTTTGTATTTGATAACTATGATAGCACATAAATTTGTAGTTTAGAAATGATCTTTCCCAGATTTCCATGAACTGTATATATGTTAGAATGTTAAATAAATCTTTTGCATACTTTGATTCAGTTGTTTGTTAGTATTATCCAATGCACCACTTGCTAAATATGCGAACCTACGGGAAATTTGAGTAGCATGTCTACAGTCACGATTGCTAGTCACTGAGGTATAGCTGGGTGTTCACTTCTTGTTTAAGATTTTTTCCTTTAAATTAACTGTCCTAAGTGGTGCAGCGAAAACAAATAAATGTCTTAGGATTTTATGAGAAGAAGAACCTCAGAAGCTTTGTTACATTTGGATTTTGACTCTACCCCAGGGCAATTCCCTTTGTACTTAGATAGTACCACGTAACACCAAGGGGCAAATAAACGTAAAGAGCATAGATATCAAAGTTATTAAGAAAAGGTGACACAACAAGGTATAGTTGATTCCGAGGACTTCACAGTAACTGTCGCCAACTGCTGCATAATAGTATCAAGACGGTCCATCATGGGCTGTTGTTGCCATTTAACTTCTTGTCTTATCATCACATTAGTTTTCTCTGCTTGAGTTATAGTTGATTCCAAGGTCTTCACAGTTACTGCCGCCAGCTGTTTCAGTACAGCATCAAGACGGTCCACTAAGGACCGTTGTAACCGTTCAACTTCTTGTTTTATTATAGAATGTACTTTTATGTTTGTTAGCCCTGCTTGTTTTTGGATGTTCAATTCATTTTCAGTCACTGGATTAATGTTGACTAATATTAATCCAGTGACTTTCTTTCTCCCTCACTATCCTTTTGATCTTTGGTAGTCTTGCCCTTACATGTGCTTGATTCCCTTTCATTCTTACCTTCGCAAGCGGAATTATTTGCTTCTATAATCACGTTAATAACAGCTTTCGTGAGATCTCTTAATATCGGCGAACATTTGGATCTTGGTGGCATGAAAACTCGACATCTAATTCTTCTAAAACCTTTTATCTTAGTCACGTTGCTTTCTCGGCATTTTCTATCTGGAACGCAGATCTCTGATGGTGATTAGAAATCATTTCCCAAGATGTTATTAAAACTCTGCTGCCGTAGCGTACATTGTAACTTCAGGTCAGAACCCCACGTGACCTCAAAACTTCTCGCTAAACCCGGGAACGGGAACGCACACCGGATTGACTCGTACTCCAAGAAAAAGGCAAGCCAAGACCTCCTTTTCGACGTAGCGAACTGCTATTTATACGGTCCCAATGACCTTCGTTTTTGCTTACATTATCGTCCTCCAGTACTTTGGTGGTTTGCACCCGTCACCCTCATCGATCAGTGCAATTAGTCGGGAGAATCCCATGTACTGTTGACCCTCGAGGTTGCAGTTGCCCCAGGTTATTTGTTAATACCTTAATCCGTCTGGAATTACTAGTGACTAAGAGGTTTCTTTAGACACTATTAATCTTGCACTTATTTTTCTGATCTTTTACAAAACCCTTTGAGGTTACAATATTCAGTAATATACAAATTTTATTATTTCCAAATTAAAAAATATGAAAATTTCTCTATTAACCCACAAGTATTTTTAGTGACTTTTGTTTACCAGTAAAATCGGTATATAAGGTATTTTTGTATAAAAATCCTTCTATACACGATTTTACACCTTCATAAAACTTCATCAAAAAAGAATTTAGATTACAGTAAAACCATAGCCATCCCATACATTAAAGGATTATCAGAAAAAATCAACAGAATCCTACACCATTATAATCTCAAAGCCACCTTTAAACCACCTACAAAATTAAAGAACATATTCAACTCCTCTAAGGATCCTCTCCTCCCATTGGCCCATCCTGGAGTTTACTGCATCTACTGCACCTGTAACTTACCTTATATTGGTGAAACTGGACGTACAATCCCTATACGGAAAAAAGAACACAAAAGACACATTAAATATAACAATTTTGGTGAAGCAGGCCTCTCAGACCATGCTCTCAACACCTTATACCAAATTGATTAGAAAAGTACCCGCTCTCTACACTGTACAAAAACCTGGTATGAAAGAAAATTTAAAGAAGCCTGCGAAATTCTGATTAACCACCCTAATATCAACAATAATGGTGGCATGAAAATTCCAAGAATCTGGATGGCACATATTCAGCCTACTTAATACTTAGTACCCAACATAGTTTAGGACCTTAAGCAACCTTAACCTAGTGCTGGAAACCATTCCATATCAACTGGTTGAAATTTATATGTATAATTATGTTTTTAATATATATCGATAAACATGTTGCTCTCCAGTCCAATGTAATTTTGTAACCAATAGATAATAATAATAATAGGACTCTAGTGTTGATGTAGTCAAGGTTTTTTTTTTTCCACCAGAGGTCAGGCCAACAATTGTTGTAACGATTGGTCAGTAACTTTAGCAAACCAGGTAGATTGTAGTGCAGCTTGTTTCTCTGTATATAGTGTATATGCTCCAGAAGATGATCTTGATATAAAGATCGAAACATCAAGTGTTGATTTTGGTTTATATTAAACTAACGTTTTACTCAAACATGGTAGTTGTCTCCATAATTTTTCAAAATGCAATAATAATCAATTTTGCCAGGTATCCAGAAACACAGAAAATTCTGTCGAAAAGGTAAGCAACTAATCCATGGTAGATGACAACGGATGTTTGATCATCTCATAATGGATATCATTCTGGTAAAAAAAGCATTTGAGCGATATTTAAAAGTTGTTTATTTTTCTTCCTGCTTTTTTTTCCCCATAAAATGGCCTGGAGCTTCCTATTGTAGTCTTCCTGAAAAGAGAATTTGTTGTAATTTTGTTTATATTTTTGGGCAAGAAACTCCAAGGGATAAGAAGCTATTGCTGATGTTTGGCATAGATCTCCCCAACAGTATCAGTGATTGCTCATGGCTTGGCAACTGTACATCCATTATGTTCAAGAAGTGAAAGGGGTTAGATGGTATATTCACCCTTCATGCACTGGATTTTATCACAGACTTCTTAGCTGTTGGTTGCTCTTGTTGCATAAGACATGTATTGGATAAAGGATTCCTTTTAGCTCTGACCATGGATGTGTGGAGCTCAAGCATGTTTTGAAAGTAATGCCTGTTAATTGTGCAGTATCTGCAGAATATACTCCAAGCTTTCTTCAGAGCCTCCTTAGCTAACATGCAATCAATGCTCCACCCTGTTAATGGAA
The DNA here is from genome assembly GCF_054136105.1 of Typopeltis vanoorti. Taxonomy (NCBI): domain Eukaryota; kingdom Metazoa; phylum Arthropoda; class Arachnida; order Uropygi; family Thelyphonidae; genus Typopeltis; species Typopeltis vanoorti. The sequence continues at coordinate 18,167,517 of NC_143551.1, forward strand.
AAGTAGAAACTGACTAGGAATCTCAATTATGACAGCTTGTGTAATATGCTGTCTCATGATTCACTGCATCACTGATAGAAGATAAGTTTTTTTTTTGTTGTTGTTGTTGTTGTTGTTCCAATGGTTTCTGCACTTAGAAAGGGCTTCTGATAAACAAGAGGATGAAAAATTATTCATTTTCAGCAAGAAGATGGGTTCAGCACCAGAGATCAATTTTGCCAGGCACCCACCACAGAGGCACAAATGGATGCCCATTCATTGGCAAGCAGTGACTACATTTGGAAGTGGAATGCCAGGTCTACTCTAGATGACATTTGGCACCATAACAAACCTTGAGGAAAAGAATACCTACTGCAATGCCAATGATCTTTGTAAGCAAGCCCACTAATTGTTTGATTCTGGTCAGGCCATCGAGGAGTACCAGCTTGCCTAGAAAAAGAATAAGAATGAAAAGGGTTGCATCATCATTTGTAGATCCCCTCTACCATGAACAAGTGCCTCACATGGAGGAGAGAAACTGATGTATGACATAATCTACAAAATGTGAACACTGGAATTTTAAATCATGGTTATTCTTCCCCATCATTATTATTATTATTTGTGACACCTCCAAGGAGTCCAAAAACTCATCGTGGGAGGACATCTATTGTACAACTCTCCGTCTCCATCACTACACCGAACCTCTACTACCAATCATCGACACCAGCGCCATCTACTGGCCACCACCACAGCTAATTTTTTTTTGTCTGTAAATTGCGTATGTTCTGAAGGGCTGATTTGTCTGTATGCGGGATGAAAAACCCGAGTTTCGGGAGAAAAAAACCCTGCTACCTCCGTATGAGATCGGCTAACTCCCCTTCGATTGAAAACGTCCATATAAAGATTCCTCCCGTCATGACGAGAATCGAACTCAGGCCTTTTCCAATCGAAGGGCGCAATGTACTGTCGTTCTTCCAATTGTGCTACAGAGGCACTTAAAAGACATGCATCGGCCAGGAACCGAACCCGGATCGCACGTGTGGCAGGTGAGCATTCTACCATTGAACCACCGATGCTACTGCAATACCAATGATCCTTGCAAGCAAGTCACATTTTATGAAAACAAGTCATAACTTGTTTTCATAAAAGTGTTGGCATTACACGAGATTCAATCCCTAGATATGAAATGCATCATTAACCAATTTTACACACATTTGTTAAACATAAATATGAAAAAAAAAAAAAGCAACATAAAAGTAAAAGCTAAAAACCTGGTTGACTTTTGATCAATTATAATGAGTGAAGAGAATCAACTAGTTTCTGAACCAAAGTCCAATCATGAACTTCTATAATCAGTCTAAAAACTGAAAAAGGGAGGGTGAACAGGTAAATTTGAAATTTAGTGTTCCACTATATGGTTGAAACCAAAATCTGTACATATATGATCAAAAATCATTTTGGGTGAATCTAAAAAAACTTCCATCGAAGAAAAAAGATGAGAGCAAAAAGTTGGCTAATGGAATATAAGTAACACCATAAACCATATAAAAAGCATATCGAAGAGAGGAACTAGAAAAGTATCATATTATATCGCAGAGTTATTATTTTATATAGCACTCTATGCAACTTTATTCCAAAAGTATCGCATCTTCCTCTCAGAATTAAATTCAGATAAAAGTTAATTTTATATGTATTTTATTTTATTAAACATATAAATGAAAGAAAAACAATTAGTCTGTTTTATCCTCTTAAATAATAATTGTAATTAATGATTTACTCAGGTAATAAAATGGAACACCAAGAAATTCATATAGTAACCTCCTATATTTACCTAGGATAAATGATCATAGTAGGTGCAGGCTGTAAAGAAGAAATTATACATGGAATTCAACTTAGTTGGATAGCATTTGAATACACCATGAAGCACTCAAAGGAAACATTCAGAATCTGACTAAAAGAAAAATATTTGACAGTTGCACACTTCCAATTATGACATTTGGAAGTGAAATGTGGACTTTGACTAAAAAATTGACCAACAAGTTGACTGTCTAGAGGAAAATGGAAAGATCATATAGAAAATGCAATACTTGGATCAGAGCTCAGACTAGCGTGAGGGACATGTAAAATCTTGTATAGAAAGAATTTTGTATAAAATTCTTATATACCAATTTTACTTGAGAAAGAAAGTCAATGCAAAATACTTGTAGTTAAATTAACAATTTTTCATAAGTGTTTTATGTAATCTGGTAAAATATTAGAGTGAATTGCTAAATTGTTTAGCCACCAATATGTAATCTATAAATATATTAGAATGAATTGCTGAGTTACTTGACCGCCAAAATTGTACAAACAAAGAGATAACCAAGACAGAATTAGAATATAGACCTGGAACTATCACTAGGCGTGAAGGTCAGCGAGTTATGGGGTTTTCCCGCCATGATTCAGCAATTTCATAGGTAGGAAGGTAACCCTGGTATAACATCCGGGGAACTTGATCTAAAGAAGTTCCAAGGCCGTCAAGGGAGAATAAAAAGGAGACAGGCGCTCTGCTTTTGGGCTCTGAAATTTTTTCTCTTGCTCTGGCTGTCTCTGTTCCTGACTTGTTTCAGTGTCGCTTCAAAGAAGGTTCCTAGGTCCAGCCATTCCAAGGATGGGGAAGGATATCCCACTAGCAGTATTGCGACGATGATAGGAGATTTTTAAAAGCAGTGTCGGCCTGTTCTAGAAAGTCCGGTCACGATGTTCCTTAAGCGATCTCCAAGAATAACGTATCATTGTTGGTGGAATAATGTCTGTTTGCAGTTCTAACGGGAAAGAAGGAGGTTACATTCATGATCTCTAGGATCATGAATGCTGAACTGGCTGGGAAATGTATCAAGTAAGATTAATGTAGAACTGTTATGGATTGTGAACCTTAAGAGCAGGGATTGTTGATTATATAGTTACTAGCATATTGTAAGGTTATGAAGTCGGAAAACCACACTTCCATATTGTTGTGAAATAGTTATCTAAGGAGTTCTAAGCATTTGTTAATGTTAAGTGTTGAAGGGAGATTAAATGTGAAGTTTAGTTAAGCATAATTCTGATATTGATCTAAGTTAAATTGTTTTAAAGTGTGCATGAAATTAATCACATGTCTGATGTATATGTGAACATAAATATTTGTCTTTGCCTCTACGCTAAAGGCTAGAAGTACTGATTTAAGCAATTTGAGAATCAGACACATGCATTGCATTGTTACTTGGCAGAATTGATAAGAGCCTGAAAAATTTGACAGGTACGAAATCCTTTTTCCTTTAAATTGTAATTACCACGTCTTAGTATGAATAAATTGTTTTGTTTGTTATAAAACTTGCCTGATTTCGACTTACCAATGCACTTCTCATAAAAAGATAGAACCTGTGTGTCCTTAAAGTTAAAAGTAGCCACGACTGACCATTAGTAAGTTCTCAAATATTGCTTGATTTAGTGCTGAATTTTAAAGAAATATTTCCATGTTCTGCTGAGCATTTCACTTACATGTTTAGGAAAGACAAACAATTCCTTTGTGCGATCTTTAATGGCACAGTCGTTACACAAATAAATTTTTAAAGATCAGTGTTAGAGAAAGCCAGCTAGTTAGACAAAGGAATTGGCTCCAGCCAGAGGTAATTCCTAAATCTATACTGCACCCACGTGAAAGTAGCATAGTTACGATCTGGGGAGAGGGAATGAAACTGTACACTAAAGGATTAAAGATGATAAGACTAGACCAAGCAACGATATTACAACTCAGAGTTACGACTGACAAGAAGTTAAGATAAGATAAGAAATAATATTGAATACATCTCGAATAAAGTATAGATAAAAAACTTAAAGAATATAAAAGTCTTTATTTTTACAGACACTATAACTGCTATTAAAAAATCCAATGAGCAATGGGGAGGTCATATTGCAAGAAGTAACACTCAAAAATGGTATCCCAGACATGGAAACAGAGCTACAGGAAGATCAAAGTAACCAGACTTTTACTGAAAAGCCAACTCAACAAAGCTGTCAGTTCTTTAGCACATTTTCTCAAACCCCGTGGTGAAATACCATCCAGTCCCACAGCTTTGCTGACATCCAGAGTACTCAGTATTTGGAACACACTCTCCTCTTGCACCTCTAAACCTAAAACCTGCCCTATTCCTCTAGTATTAAAACTTACTTCTCCAGGATGAAATACTCCCATAAAGTGTTCATTGAACAACTCCACTATGTCCTCTGCATCAGTCACTCTATTCCCATTTTTATTCCACAATGTCATTCTTCCACAATCATTTCTCCTCCTACTGACCACCACATAGCTAAAAAATTCCCTAGGATTTTCTTTGGATCTTAGGGCCAATCTCTTCTCATATTCCAGTTTAGCCTTCCTTACCATAAAAATAAAATAAATAAATAAATGAAATAAAATAAAATAACTGCATCAAAGCTATATTCTGTTTATGACAACATCAGAGAATTTTTTCCCCCATAATATAACAATTCTCATGTTAAATTAGGACATCACTTTTGCTTAATTATAAAACTATCTATGAAAAAAAAAAATTCTCTGATGTCATAAACAGAATATAGCATTTATGTAGTTATTTCATTTATTTATTTTATTTTTATTTTATTTTTTTCACTAGAGGTCAGGCCAGTAGAATAACTGTTGATGAAATCATTGTCTCTTTAGCATACTATGTGAAATGTAATATAGCTTGTCTCTGTATATATATATATACAATATATGTCTATACTCCAGATGATGACCTCGATATGAAGATCAAAACGTCGGGAAATTAAAATAATTATTTTTAACACAGTTGTAGTCTCCATAATTTGTCTAAAATGAGTGGGAAGATGAGATTAAAGAGATGGCTTGAACTCACCAGCACAGAAAAGCTCAAGATAGGATTGAATGGAGGACTTTGGGGAAAGCCCTCATCCAGCAGTGGACAGAAAATGGATAACTATCATAATTTAATATTCATTTTGAGGAGAATAATGTCAGAAAATTTGTGGCTGTGAACACAATGAACACTAAATATGAAGAAGCAAAAGAATTTTCTTCTCTTGAAAATGATAAACTATTTCCTGTCCAAAACTAAATAGGAATTTTTATGAAAACATTTGGAGAAAAGGGCATATCTAATAACACTGCTAAATACCTGTAGATTTCTGTGTGAAGAGAGAGAGAGAAATCATATGAAAAGCAAGAAAAGCTCTACTGATTACTCTACAGATAATGATGTTTTCAGATTAGTCAAGAGTGCAAGAGGATTTGAAACAGAAACTGATCAACTTCATTTATAAGCAGTATAAAAATTATCATCATCATGCAAGCAAAAAATGTTAACTTCAAACTCACATACATTATTAGAGAAATTGAAAGAGTGTTTTTAACAACAAAAAATCATACGAAGTGAATAGTAAAAGCTATATGTTGAATAGAAAAGAATGAATAAATAATCATTGATTTTTTTTTTTTTTTTGATTAATAGAAATCTTTGGGAAAGCCTTTTGTAAGAGGGAAAAAAACATGTAACCAGTAAATTTATTTCATAAAACAGTTAACATAAGAATATTTTGATTTGTATATCACAAACCACCATCATTGTCAAGAAGTACAATAGAAAATTAAAATAAAAACAAACTGAAAGTGTCATAACAATATATGCAGTCATGCTTGTTGGGTTATACACCAAAACACTATAGGATCTTTAAAAAGAAAAGAAAAAATAATAACAATGCACTTACTGATAATAATTTCACAGATATTTTGAGTAGAGACAGTCCACTGCTGTGGTTAAAGTTAGAATGATGTAGAACTTCATTACTTTCTTTGATAAGGCATTCAAATTTGAAGATGCTCCCATGCATTCTATGTGGACATTATCAGTAACTTTGTATCATTTGGAAGAATTCTGACTTGTCAATACCATGCTGTGCAATACCAGACTTTAATATAATCAACTAAATATAAGACTGGTGCTCTGAGATATATTTTGCAACTAACTAGCCCATTTGTAGAAAATAGAATAAGCTGTGGCACATGAAGTTTGATGAACACCAACAGCATTAAGAGAAAGTTAATTTTTAGGTGATGGTAACAGTAGACAGATGTAATTGAAAGGCACTTCTACATGTCTTATGTAATCAAAAAATTTCGACTTATATTCAACTGATTAAACAGAGCTGCACAGAGAATGACACTAGTCACAATAATAACATACCATAAGTTGGCATACTGAAAAGAATTATAAAACCAGAGGAAAACTCACATAAAAAGCTTTATTAATATTTTTGCCTAAGTATCATCGGTACAAGATTACAGAATGGCAATTAAAAATTAACGGACAAGTCTAAAAAGCATCACCTAAGTAGCTAAGATAACTATTTTAAGATAACTAAAAAAGGTCAATAATTTCCTAATTTATTTTTAAAAAACTATATATATATATATATATATATATATATATATATATATATATATATATATACCATATATATATATATATATATATATATATATATATATATATATGGTATCACTGAATAAAAGCAATTAAGCAGGAGTTGAACACAAAGAAAAGGTTATTATTCTTATTATTATTTGGCCTCCATGGAGTCAGAGACTCATCTTGGGTGGTACACACTATTGCATACGATGCTCATCCAACTGTGCTTTAAATGGATTCAATGTGTCTACACCCACAACACACTCAAGCAATGCATTCCACTCACCAACCACCCTCTATGCAAAGAACCTGTTTCTCACCCCTTTGCTCACACCCTCCTTATACAGTTTCCAGCAATGGTCTCTTGTTCTACTCCCCTCTCCCATTATATGAAAAATCTCTTCCACGTCTACTTGATAACAACCAATGACCAGCTTATATGTCTCAATCATATTTCCCCCTCTTCCTCCTATTCACAAGGCTCTGCAACTTACATTCTCTCAATTTGTCCTCATACTCCACATTCCAAAGACCACTGACTACCTTTGTGAATCTTCTCTGTACCCTTTCCAACATATCCTCGTCACCATGAATACCCGACGACCAAATCTGTGCACAATAATCCATATGAGGCCTGATCAAGGCCTTATACAATGGAATCATAACCTCTCTATTTCTGCATGGCGGGGGTTCTCTGCATCATTGCCATTATTCGATGTGATGTCTTCACAACTTGTGCAATGTGGCCCCTGAATTTCAGGTCATTGTCCACCATCACTCCTGGATCTCTCATCTCCTCTACTTTTGTTAAAGTTTCCCCATCAAGTGTATACTTTGTATTCCATCGTTGCTTACCAAATCTCAAAACCTTATACTTGGCAACAATGAACTGTCAGTTTCACTTACCTGCCCATTCATGCAATCTATTCAAGTCCTCTTGTAAGGCAATAACAACCGCTTGACTCTGCATTGCTCTCCCTAGTTTGCATCATCTGCAAACAGCTGGCTATCACTAGTTAAACCAACCAAATATCGTTAACATACAAACTGAACAACAATAGCTCCAAAATTGACCTCTGCTAGTGACCTTTCTCTTTCGCGATACTGCACCCCCATATACAACTTTCTGATACCTATCCGACAGGCAATCACTGATCCAACTCAGAAGTCTGTTATCCAATTCCATCTGTTTCAACATATTTAAGAGCTTGTTGTGTAGCAGTCTATCAAAAGCCTTTGCAAAATCTAAGTACACCACTGTATATGCATCTCCTTTGTCCAAGGTACTTGTCACCTTGTTATAAGTAAGTTAGTGAAATATGATCTCCTCTTAACAAACCCATGCTGATAGCCACAGAGAATACTGCTGTTATCAACCCATTTCTGTATCCTACTTCTCACCAATCTCTCCAGGAGCTTCACCACAACTCTAGATATACACAGACAAGGCCTATAATTTGAAGCTGCAGCCTTATCACACCTTTAAGAAGTGGAACAAGTTTACACACCTTCCACTCGCCTGAAACCTGTGTTGTTGTAAGACTCTTATTAAACAGGCATGCAAATGCTACTGCCAATTCCCTTAAGATGCATGGTGATATGTCATAAAATCCTATTGCCTTATTGACATCAAGGTTATTTATTTCCTCAAATACCTCCTGCTCCCTCACAATTAAGCCATCCCCCCCCCATGTCCTCTACACTTAATTTCCTCATGATTCCACCATGATCAGGATGAAATACCCTTATAAATTGATCACTTAATATCTCAGCAATGTCTTCTACAGAAGTTACCATTTTACCACTTTCATCCCTTAACTTCATCTTACAATGATCACTCTTCCTTCTACTTGCCACACATCTAAAAACTCTCTAGGGTGTTTTTCACCTGATTTGCCAATTTCTGCCCATATTCTACTTTTGTTTTCCTTACTAACTGAGTCACTCTCTTGGTTTGTTCTTTATACTCTTCATGTGACTGATTATTACCATTATTCATCTTGATTGCACCAGTACTTTGGAGGAAGTAATTTGTACTTCCTCCAAAGTACTTTCTTCTTCCAGACTTCATGTTTAAGCTCCTCATTCATTGAACTCATACCTACCTTATTCAGCCTTTTGGCCTTCAGAATACATTTGTACATTGATGCTGTTATATATTTCTTTGTCAGTTCCCATGCAGCATTTATTTCCTTACCACTCAACACCTCGTTTCATGTTATAGCTACAAGCTGTCTCCTAAGCTTGTCATAATCACCAGCCTTATAATTCCACATATATCTTTTCCTCACAAAAGTCTGCATATGACTAGCCACAACACAGGTGATTACTTCATGATCACTTTCACAACTGGACGAAAGTGTGAAACCCTCTAACAATTACATCCTCTGATAAAATGCTGAGATCTAGAATTCTTGATCCTCACATGCCCTTCTTTATGTGTTGCCTGATATGGTTATCTCTCAAGAACTCGAGAATTTCATTTCCTTATTCTCAAATGCTATCTCTTCATTCCAATCTATACTACATAATTAAAATCTCCAATTAAAGATACCAAGAAATTATATACTTGGTTTGAACCTTTAATCCAAGTGTAAGCAAACAAAGATTGTGCCTGAAATATAATCAGGACAGGGCAACTCCTATATAGAATTTAATGACTTCACATCACTTGCCTTAGTATCGCATAATGCAAAGCACATATCCTTATGGGTATGTATAATGCTATGCATTATGGGAAGGGTAACTACCCAGAGTGGTTTCCACCTTTACTGAGATCTCATCAGTGGGAGCCAGACCCAGAGGTGATACTAAGGTTGAAGTAATGCAGAATCATATACGAGTTGCATTACTTCAACCTTAGTATCACCTCTGGATCGCTCCCACTGACGAGACCTCAATACAGGTCGAAACCCGGTCTGGGTAGTGACCCGTCCCATAATGCATAGCATTATACATACCCATAAGGATATGTGCTTTGCATTATGGGACACTAAGGCAAGTGATGTGAGGTCATTAGATTCTATATACGAGTTGCCCTGTCTTGATTATATTACAGGCGCATACTTTGTTTGCTTACACTTGGATAAAGGTTTAAACCAAGTATATAATTTCTTGGTATCTTTAATTTATCTCTAATCCAGAGTACTTTAATAATAAGAGGTGATAACTTTTGGCAACTCATATATGAAAATACGACTTCTGCATTACTTCAACCTTAGTATCACCTCTGGGTAAGTATATAATTATATAAAAAAGTGTATAATTTCCTGGTATCTTTAATTTATAATATAACCAAGTGGAAAAACTTCCAACAACCATAATTAAAATCACCCATAATAATTACCTTTCCTTTGTTCGCTAATCCAAGTTGATTTATCCATTTCTTCATCACCACCTTCCACGTTCGCAGGCTTATAGCAACATCCAACTAAATGTCTCCCTGTCAACCTCCACATTACACCATGCTGCCTCATAACCATTGCCACTATTTTCCCTCCCCCTTTCATGTCTCCCTTATGTGGACTTAATTCCCCTGCTATCATCAGCAGCACTCCCCCTCCCTTGTTACCCATTCTATCCTCACAAAAAATACTGTACAATTCCATTTCTATTCCGATTATGATATCATCTTCATTCAACCATATTTCACTTATTCCAAATTTTAGGGCGAATAAACTCGATCACTGAAACCATTTCATTCCATTTATTTCTGATACTTCTGGCATTTGTAAACAAACACAGCAGTTCAATTTTAGGTCTGTAGCCAGTCATATCCAAGCCATGTGTTGGTTGTGATTTCCCCACTACACCTGCCCAATCGCCTTTATTACTGCTTACCACATACATCTGCTCAGTCTCAACTTCTCCACCCACATTGTAATATACTCCATTTTCATACACACATTCACTGCCACTTTCAACATCCACTCTCCCTATCCCATGTCTCCCTGTCCACCTGAGCTTCCCCCGTTTCCCTGTTTCTCTTGTATTCCCATTCTCTCTTCTTCCTCTCTTACACTACTACTGTTTCACTGCCAAGCATCTGTCTCTTCAGTACCACTCTTCTGATTTTTCTCTTCATCTCTTTCTTCTGATCTGGCACACATCACACACACTGTACATCCACACACTATACTTTCATCAAGCAACACTTTCCCCAGTACACTCACTCCAAAGCCATTTAAATGTAGCCCATCACGCCTGTATAATTTCATTCTTCCCTCAAACACATGCCATACATCCACAAATTCCACTCCCTTCTCCTCACACAGCTCCGCTAAAATACCATTCATGATTTTGGCTCTCCACAACTCATCATACCTGGGCAACACACTGACAACCTTTCCTATTACACTGTTATCTTTCACTCTTCTCATCTCCTGATATTTGTTCCTCACATCCTTCTTATGTCCACTTAGATCATTCATCCTTACAATTACAACTAATTCTCTTGCTCGTTTCTTCCTCATGTCCCATGCCTTATCGTCCTCATTCTCCCACCTGGATAGCAGACCTTATGGACTCTGTCAGCAATTGGCCCTCTAATTATGGAATCTCTATACTGCTAGGTTATAGAGGGATTATAAAAAAAAATGTCTTCAGCATGCCCATGAGCAGTATAAGGCAGGCAAGAAGGGAGACGTATAGAAAGGAAGACCAAAATGAATTATGAGAGAAAACCAGCTGATGAAACCAAAAGAAATCCTTAAGCAGTCTTTAACGATGTGACAAGTAAAAGGAAGAATGATTATGAAAGGATGATTTTAAAAACTGTTGATGGAGGGGAAGTGACAGAGCTAAATCAAATGGTTGAATTACTGAGTGAGAATTTTGTAGGATGTACCAAATAGATGGTGACACTGCAATGCCAGATGTGATATTGACTAATAATAGAATAGAGGTTGAAGAAATAGAGGTGCTTAAAATATTGCAGAACCTAAATATGAACATAGCCACATGATTAGATGGCATACCGGCTTGTATTGCGAGAATGTGCAAGGGATTTATCTGTTCCTCTAATCAACCAGTTTAATTTAAGCCTCAGTACTGGGAAGGTGTCAATGGAGTGAAAAGAATGTAAAATAGTCTCATTGCATAAAGGAATCCCCAATATAGAAGTAAAAAAAATTTGGGCCAATCAGAATCTACGGAGTGGAAGGGAATTGGTGATTAAGGTATTGGAGAAATTGGCAAAAGAGATATTCAAGGCTGAGTGGATAGGAATATGGTACTCTATAAGGGACAAATGGTTTTGTGAAGGGTAGGTCTTGCCTTAGTAATCTGCTCACTTTTTATAATCAAATGACAGTGGAATTGGATAAGGAAATTGGCAACACAGTGACACTGCTCAACTTTTGAAAAGCATTTAACAAGATTCCACATAGTACATAAATTGGAGCAAATGATAATGGATATGAATCTGGTGATTTTGATTAGAGGGTGCTGATGGACAGATATTGAAGAGTAGTTTATAGAGCAGTTGAGTCAAGGAGTGGGCAAGTGATCAGTGATGTACCCCAGGGCTCAGTACTTGGTCCTTTATTGTTTAATTTGTACATTAATAATATTGAAAATGATATAACGGGATGATGGATAGAGTTCAACAACTGGAGTGTGCTTTCCCTAGCAGAACACTAAACTTGAGTTCCATAATCAAACTTTGAACATACTAGTATGTGATAAATATGGAGCAAGGAACATTGATCAGCATTCCACTCTATAGAGGTTAGTATGTGTGGAAGAAATTCGATGTTTTTTTGCACTTATCCCGAAGACAATGAACGAATGTTAACTTTCTGTCAAAGATGAGTTCCAAGAACTTGGACTCAGGTGCTACTGAGATAGCCAGAAGTTTGTCCCATTCTTAAATTAGGATCAGGGTGAAGAGTGCATTTCTGGCAGAAGTGTACACCTTGAAGAACTGTCTCTTTTTGATATGGCCAAGATAATGTGCTTCCCACTCAGCTGGATAGAAAGCTTTTAATAAAAACAGGAAAGTATCCTCTCAGACAGAGATTAAACAGGTATTTCAATATGCCATATCTCCAGGCTGTGTCATAAGCACTTTTGTCATGTTGAAGAACTCTGAAATGACAAGTTCTTTTTTCAGAAAATATCTCTTATACATGTTTCTGAATGTACCAAATGGTCCAAGGTTGATCGGTGTCTACAAAACCACATTATGTGTTAGAAGGAGGTCTGTTGCTTTCTAAGTACCAGAAAAGCCTTGTGTTTACCATTTTTTCCAAGACCTTACAAAGACAGCTGGTTAGAGCAATTGGAAGATAGTTGTTGGCTTGGCAACACCAAAACTAAGCAAGCATCCAGCTGGATGCTTGTCTAGTTTTGGGATAAAAATGACAATTGACTTATGCCAAGAGAACAGAAATTCTTCCTCTGTAAATATTTTGTTGTATAGTAAGAGAAAGAGATCTACAGAAAATAATCAGAGGTGTTTTATCATCTCATAAAGAATCATTAAGGTGTGCAGAGCTATGGTGAAACAGAAGAGCCTCCTTTGAGTTCCTCCTTAACAAATGGCTGATTGTACGGCTCTATCCCCTTGGTACAAAAGCTTAGCTGCTGTTTTTCTTATTGCTCTATCAATATTAAAAAATCAGGAGGATATGAAACAGCTGCTGAGATTCTGACAAGTTTTCTCCCAAAGTGTCTGTGATAGCTTTTAGATCAACAACAACACATCTATTGTGTTCCCAAGTAGTAGACAAACAGTGTGTTCTGTATCTACCTTTCAACCTCCAAATTTTATCCTATACAATTTTTGCAACAGTTGGTTTTGATTAATCGATGATGTAAATTGGATCCAGGATTGTTTATGACCCTGACAGCTCACATAACAAGCTTTGACCCAAGCACATTTAAATGCTATTAAGTTTGTTGTGGTAGGGTGTCTATGGAATATACCTCATGCTCTATCTTGATCTTTTTTGGCTGCTTGGCACTCTGGGTTCTGCCAAGGCTTTGGATAGAGTGGAAATTGGGATGATGTTTTTGGAATTGCTGCATGGACAATACAATCTATTACATACTTCACTGCTTCAGTGACAGGTGTTTAATTGACTGCTTCAGTATTAAATTTTGCAAGATTGGAAAATGCATTCCAGTCAGCCTGCTTCATTTTCCACATGGACATTGATGTAGGAGAACATGGTTCTTGTGAAGGATCACTTCTATATATGTTTCCTTGACATCCCATGTGAGCAGTGAAAAATGCCAAGGGAGCAGACTGTAAGATCAATTGCAGAATAAGAGCAAGTAGGCATATGGAAGGAGGTATTTACTCTGTACTTAATAAGGGAGAGTACATGGTTATCAAGCATTAGCCCAATGATGTGACCTCATTTATTCATGTTGGCACAATCCTATAGAGTGTTATGTTCATTAAAGTCACCCATTAGGAGTATAGGCAGAGGCAGTTGCAATATAAGATTATCAAGTTCCATTTCCTTTAATTCAGAACCAGGTGGTAAATATAGTGAGAATACTATGATAAGAAACTCCACAGATAGTTGAATCACTACTGCTTCCAGAGCAGTATTAAGCTGGACATAATGGAAAGGAATATGATTGCCATGAGAACAGCTACTCCACAATGAGCAGAACCATCTCAAGTTCTGTCCTTGCATACAAGAGTGATATTTCTGAAGGTAGGATATTAGTTTTGAATATGTTTCCTGCAGATAGAAACAAAAAGGTTTGCATTTCTGCAGCAGGTGCTTGATATCATCGATATTCTGCCAAAACCTATGACAATTCCATTGTAAAAATTTTCCTATAGTTTCGGCTTCATAGATTTGTCTGATTTCTGGGAGGTTCTGAACCTGTGAACTTTTTCAAGTTCACAGGTTCTCATTGAATGGAACCATTTTTGGAGTTGTCTCTTGATGTTTTTTCCATACATTGTGCAATTGATGCACTCAACAGAGAAGCAGTCACAATCATAAAGTTCAGATATGGTGAAATTATCAGATTGCAAGCTGCTGTTGACATTTTCACAAATGCTACCATCTCAGCATAAGAGGATCTCAGAACAGGTGTTTGGTAGCTAAGTTTCTTTTTTCATCCTGCTGTATTTCTTTTTCATCTTTCCACTTCTGATAGGCACAGGAGTATGCTTCTATGCATATCAGAAGCTTACACATTTAGCTTTCTTTACACAGCAAGATTTTGTTTTCATGCTCTTTGCTACCACATCAAGTACAAGTGGCAGAGCCACAATGCATGTCCATATTTCTGGCATTTGAAGAATCTTAGAGGATTAGGGATGTACAGTCTAACAGGACAATTGAGAAACTCTATTTTTACAAATGTTGGAGGCCTAGGCGTATCAAAAGTAAGGATAATGTTTCTGGTTGGAACCAAGTAACATCCTTACAGATCAGGATGCGTCTCATACCTGTCACCCCCTGATCTTTCAGCTCTGAACATATCTCCTCATCAGGAACATCAAGGAGATCCCATTCTGAGATCACTCCTCTACTGGAATTGAGTGATTTATGAGGTATAACTGTTATGGTGATGTTGCTATGAGTAGTTTTTCAGAATGTTTCTAAAAGGACATAACCTTTTAAAGTTGCAAAGATAATTTAGAAAAAAAAAAAGGAATGAATTTTACACCTACCTGTAAGCTTCACTATGTGCTCGAGCATCTAAATCTCTTTTCAAGTAAGAAGGCTTTTTAGGGACATTTTTGCTCAGCTTACAAGCCAAGCCTTTATCAGCTTCAAAAGTTTCTTCGCATATTAATCTACATTAAAAAAAAAAAAAAAACTAAAGTCACTAAAATTTACTAAATTTCACTAAATTTACTAAAGTAGATATTAGCATCAGAATTTTAGGTCAGCTATTATTATTTGTAAAATTTATGTGACAGATGGATACATACAGAGAGTTTTTCAGAAATATAAAACATACATAAGATTAACTGCCAAATGACAGTTATTTCCTGTATTACTAAAATAACTATATAATATTGAAGCTTTTTAATTTTACAGAAACAAATCTAGCCTAAATGAAAGCGTACCCCAGAGGTGGCCAACTTTTTAAGTTCCATGTGCCAATTTTTTCAGGTATGAGTTCAGATGCACCATACAATTCTTGTACCCTTAAAAACTCCTTGTAAAAATAAGACTATTACACTTTTTTATATAATGTTCGTCAAGTAGCTTTAATATATTTAATAAATATATGAATGGGCAAAAAGAAAAATGCATAACAGGTTAAAACAGAATCACAATGAAATACATAATAATTTCTAAGCTTAATAGAAATGGAACCCCTGTATTACTAAAATAACTATATAATATTGAAGCTTTTTAATTTTACAGAAACAAATCTAGCCTAAATGAAAGTGTACCCCAGAGGTGGCCAACTTTTTAAGTTCCATGTGCCAATTTTTTCAGGTATGAGTTCAGATGCACCATACAATTCTTGTACCCTTAAAAACTCCTTGTAAAAATAAGACTATTACACTTTTTTATATAATGTTCGTCAAGTAGCTTTAATATATTTAATAAATATATGAATGGGCAAAAAGAAAAATGCATAACAGGTTAAAACAGAATCACAATGAAATACATAATTTCTAAGCTTAATAGAAATGGAACCCCCCCCACCTCCCACAGGAGGTGGGGGGGGGGTTCCATTGGATCTGTTCATTGAATGGATCATTGGATCCATTCAATAGATCTGTTCCAACATGTATTAGTGGGTTGTAACCAACCCACTAATACACATTGGAACAGATCCATTTCCACTAAACATTAGGGTTACATGAATTATGAAAAATGATATATGTCTCAGACATAAACTACAGCCTCGAATAAAACAATTATCTTGAAAAAGGAAAAAGTGTGTAAGTTTAATAAAGGAACTAACTTCTTTGATGATTAAAAAAAAAAAAAAGTTATGTTCATTAATTATTTCAGTAAACCAGTACTTGTTCATTAAGTTGTATATACTAAATAATTGTCTTACAGAAAACTAATAATGAAATTTATTAAATTAATGTGCTAAAAGGCTTCAATTCAGCAATGCAAAATTAAATAAATCAAGTGAATATTAAATCAGCTTTATTTCAAAGCCGAATATAGAAACTATGAAAGTTTCGTAAAAAAGTTGACCAGACAGCTTACAGGAATACACTCGCTGGCATTTATGAGTTACCCTAGCACGGACCATATAGAAGACATGATTGCATTGCCCAAGCGTCCATGTATTCAACCCATTTTGATACGGTATCACTGGCCTGACAGCTATTTTGAACTGGTTGGTTCTCCTCAGATACCAGTCAGAAACCCTAAAGAGAGCAAAAACTCTAGTTCAGTACTAAGGAGTCCTAAAGTCCTAAAAAGGACTGGAAGATGGACTGAGTCCTTGATTCTTTATCCCTTCATCTAAATGAAGAAAATCTGTGTGGATGGGGTGTTACTGAGCTAAGCTCTAGTCATGGCTGAGTAACGGTATTAGCCGAGCCTCAGTTAAAACTTCATAATCATCATCAAATTCCTGACATGCATCCTCCAGGGATGTACAGTATACGATAGTACTACATGTAAAATTTACATAATTACTAACTTCCTATCTACAATTTTCCTCCAAATCAGTCTATTACTTGTCAAGGCTCCAATATTATCATTATCAGATCTTATATTTCTATCGTCTAAGGCACGTGGTACCGTATCAATCCACCTATATCTTGGTCTTCCTCTGGGTCGTTTTCCTGCCAATCTGGCAGAGAACACTTGTTTTGCTAATCTTTCCTCGCCCATTCTGTTTAAGTGACCACCACCTGAGATTAGTGAAATACCTCTGTAATTCTCACATTCAGTTTCATTTCCCTTTTTATATATGGGTACTATTAGAACTCTACTCCAGCCATCGCGAATTCGTCCCTCTGTCCAGGCTTTCTGAACTATGCAGTGCAGCCACTATAAGACTTTTATACCACCATACTTCAGCATTTCTGGTCGAATATCATCTACTATTGCTGCCTTTCCACATTTCAAGCCTTTGATGACTTTTTCTACTTCAAGTATGAATATGTATTCCTGCCTGCATGCCTGGTCGGTGTTTTTTACCACTGTGCTGTCATCACTGCTTGTTTCATTTAGCAGTTTTTCAAAGTAATTACTCCATACTTCAAGGATATCTTTTTCTCCTGTTTTCATGTCACCTTTATCATCTCTAACTCCTTTCACTGGACTCTTTCCTCCATTTCTAAGCTTCTTCAACAACCTCCAGAATATCTTAACACCTTCTTGATATTTATTTTCTATGTTCTTGCCAAAGTCCTCCCATGACTTTTGTTTAGCTAGTTTTGCTTTCTTACATTTGTCTCTGTATTCTCTAAGAGAACAAGCTGACTTATTTGACAGGAACTTTTGATATGCTTTCTTCTTTTCTTTCACTGCCTCTTTAACTTCCTGTGTCTGCCATGGAGTCCTGATTTTTCTATCCTTGCAGACAACCTCACCACATGCCTCTCTGGATGAATCAATTGGGTTTTCTTCAAGGCTTGTCACTGAATCTCCAAGATTTGGTTCCTGTTCTCAAACGCTTTCATTCTTTCTTCAATAATCTTTGTATATGTTGGTCTACAGTTCACATCTGAGAGCTGTTCAACTTTTATTCGTTTTAAAACTTTCTTACATGTTATTCTTTCCAATATGAAATTCAATTTTATCCTGCTCAAGACTAAATAGTGATCGCTTCCAATCTCAAATCCTCTGTACACTCTGGTGTCCTGCACCAGGGAGAAAACATCACTATCAACAATAACATAATCAATAAGACTTTTCTTATTCCTTGCCTCTTCTCTCCATATGAATTTGTGCACATTTTTATGTTGGAACATGGTGTTAGTAATAACCAGTCCATGTCCGGAGCAGAAATCCAACAGGTATTTGCCATTATTATTAGATTTGCTCTTTTCTCCAAATTTTCCCAAAATATTTTTTATGTCTGACAATCATTTCCTACTCTGCTATTCAGATCCCCAACAAGGCCCAACTTTTCCTTTTTCATTGGGTCAGTTGCTTTTTCTAAAGCATCAAAACATTCCTCCACTTCTACCTTAATAGAATCTTCTGTGGGACCATAGGCACAAATAAGTCTCATTGTCCAGTTTCTCATTCTCATATTTGCCCACACCACTCTACTTGACACTGCTTGCCATTCAAGAAGATGAGCCTCGTATTTTGTGTTGAATACTATGGCTATCCCTTCTTTTCCTTGATTGTCATTGCCTGAATATAACATTTTGTATTTATTGCTCAGAAAGATATCACCAGTTTTTGTCTTTTTTTGTTTCAGTCACCTCTATTATGTCTTATTAGGCTTCTTATGTTGATAGTACCGATCTTCAACTCTGGTGATGTTGAGTTGCGGTGTGTTTTCATATTTGTTCCAGCTGACTTTTCGCTGTTCGCCGTGCTTCCCTGGCAAAAACAACGTGGGGCTTGTTTAACCGGCAACGTCCCAGCCGGCATGAAATTTTGTCATGTTGTACCATCATTTTTTATTTTGGTTCAACCAATAAGAATACAATTTGGTTGGCTAAATCCCAAATTGCCAGCCCATCCTCGTTCATTCAGTATCCAGGTAGATACTCAACAGGGTGCACCACGAGAAGGTGAGGATTGGACAATAAGTCAGAAGCCCTGGTCGGTTCTCCGCATTCCTTTAAAGGCTATGTGGAGGTCTCCTCCCAGTTATACAGCTTTGACCCTTAAGCACTCCATGTAACACCCAATGAAGTTAAAACTTCATTGCCATCCGTTACCCTGGAAGTCCTAAAGAAGGACTTTGAAAACCCCAGTACTAAGGAGCTCGAAGTGTCAGAAAAGTGTATTTTTCATAAGTGAACTCTCATCGGTGTGTAAAGTATTTACTAAATTAAAGAGCCACAAGGCTTCAATTCAACAATGCAAAATTATATAAATCCAGTATTATTTCAAAGCCAAATGTAGAGACTATGAAAATTTTGTAAAAAAAAAAGTTGTTTTTAGCAACATTTTCACGAATCTTTCATAGTTTCTATATTTGGCTTTGAAATAATGCTGGATTTAATATCCACTTGATTGCAGTGTAGACAGAGTGTGCAGCTGGAGTTTGTCTTGAGCCATTCATGGTAAGCAGAGATTTCTTCTTTTACAGCATCGACACACTTATTTTGAGAACCAAGGTTTGGATGGTGGCTGAGAATTTGGAGTGGAATAAGGGATGAAAGCTTTCATTCCTGAGAGGATGATTTCTGTTATTCAGTCTGAGCAGGCATTTGGGTCAGAAGAAACGAAGCAGCAGTTGGAGCATAGGAAGAAGGAATAGAAGTCATGGAGGTGCTCTGAGTTGGCATCCTTGTTGTGACAAAGGACATGAGACTGTTAACTAGCAGGTGAAAGTTATTCTGTGGCAAAAGAGACTTGTATGAGGTTGTTCGAGTTACCAAGAGGAGAACTGACAACCACAGTATAACTGGAAGGGGAGCTTGTTAGGAAGAGGTCAAGTGTGTTGACAAATTGGATGGGATTGTCAGGTTTTCTGGTAGGAAGACTGATGGTCTGAGATAGGTCACTGCTGATGGCAGACACCCAAGCATCCATGCTTGCTTGGTTAGTGAAACTGGAGAAGGGGAGCCAATGCAAGTTGTGGACATTGAAGTACCCAAAAAGGATAACCTCACTATTAAGGTATTTCGACAGCAGAAAGTAAAGCTTTAGAGAGATAGTTGAAGAGGTTTTACAAGTTTTTTTTAAATTATGTTTTGTAGGAGAGAGCAATAGAGAGAGCATATGAAAATGGCAGGTTGGTTTGGTGCAGAAATTCTGAGCTAAAGCAGATCAAACAGTGCAGGATTCAAGGATGTGCAGTCTCTGGCATGGTATGTTGGTTCTGATGAATGCACAAGTGCCACCCTTGTGACAGAAAGAGTGTACAGCTGGAGTGTGTAATGTGCAGTTTGGGCAGTTGAGGTGGACAGTGGCTGTTGAGGTTACCAGTTGGGGTTCTGATAAGAATAGTACTTCTGGTTTAGTCACTGTAGGTGGTTGTCACATCATTTATATTGCTATTTGGACTATGGATGTTGGTGAAGTGGATGCGGAAAATTTTTTTTTTGGAAAAAATTAGTGTTGGTTTGTTGTTGGGTTGAATTTTTGATGTTTTTTTTTGCTTTTTATAAGTTTTTTTAATTATGTTTTGTGGGAGAATTTTTGAGATTTGCAATAAAATTGCACTTTGATTGTAGTGCATCAAATTTTGTGAGGAAGAGATAAAGAGGAAGTGAGGCATGAAGTGAAATGTGGAAGACTTGTTAACATACTGCCCATACAGAGAGAACTCTATTTCCTGTCTACAGTATTTGGTCTCCCTCCAGTCACAAATTGGCAAAATACGTGACTGCAGGATTTGACAATGGCTGATTGCAAAACCTCCAGATTTGTGACTAATTGGTTCAGTCCCATGTACTATCCAATGGATAGTACATGGAGAGGATCTTGGCTCCTTACAGTGAGATTGTTAGGTCAGTGAGGGTGTTACACTCACATGTGGGAAGAGTGGAGGAGACAGAAACTAGAGCCCTTGCTCTAGCGACCAAACATGACCGCAGCCACTTCAAGTCTCTAATAAGCAAGGCAGTGGTGGTATTTCACCAGGTGATGAAAGACATCTACCAATTAGAGAAGATATACTTTTTCGGCAGCAAGCTTGCTAGAGTCCTGCTTGTGGAAACAGGCTATAGAGGTGGGGATGACTTGACTGCGAGAGGATATATATATACTGCACATCAACAGCCCTTTAGTAGATGGAGAGGTTCCAGAGGTCATGAGTAGCTAAGATGATGGAAAGTCTATGAAATGCACCTTATGAGAATAGTTTGAAGATTTAAATCTTCAGCCAATCCTCAATATAATAATAATTATTATTATATTGAGGAAATCTAATCTAAGAGTTTCATGCCAAATATAGAAAACTATATAAAGATCAGCGAGTCCAAGCGTAAGCCAACACTTGGTAGTGCAATGCTAGGGCGATTCATAGTAAAGGTGAAGTAAGCTTTGATCACTGTTCTTAGTATTTTCCCATAAGTCCAAACGTAAGCCAACACCTGGTAGTGCAATGCTAGGGCGACTCGTAGTAAAGGTGGAGTAAGCTTTGATCACTGTTCTTAGTATTTTCCCATAATGTAAAACACAGCTACTAGGAGATGTATTACTGTTCTACATTATGAGAGAAGGTCACTACCCAGACAGGTTTCGACCTTTTTTTAGGTCATCAGTGAGTAGGTAGACCTATATATGTAATACCAAGGTTTCAATGGTCAGAACTTATATCTTTACTGTACGAGTTGCCAAAAAAGGTGCAAAAATATAATTACTGAACTAAGAGCCAACAGGCTTCACTTTGGCAAAGTTAAATTATTCAAAATTAAGTGGATATTGAATAACACATTATTAATACCACATTAGATTAGATTTCCTATCTTTGAGTTTGTTATTCAGCTAAGAAATAACGTGGTATTCAATATCCACTTAATTTTGAATAATTTAACTTTGCCGAAGTAAAGTCTGTTGGCTCTTAGTTCAGTAAACGTATTTGTGCACCTTTTTTGGCAACTCATACAGTAAAGATATAAGTTCTGACCATTGAAACCTTAATATTACATCTAGGTCTACCTACTCACTGATGAGACCTTAAATAAAAAGGTCGAAACCAGTCTAGGTAGTGACCTTCTCTCATAATGCAGAACAGTAATACATCTCCTAGGAGCCGTGTTTTACATTATGGGAAAATACTAAGAACAGTGATCAAAGCTTACTCCACCTTTACTACGAGTCACCCTAGCATTGCACTACCAGGTGTTGGCTTATGCTTGGACTTGCCAATCTTTATATAGTTTTCTATATTCAGCATTAGATTAGATTTCCTATCTTTGAGTTTCTTATTCGGCTAAGAAATAATGTGGTATTCAATATCCACTTAATTTTGAATAATTTAACTTCGCCGAAGTGAAGCCTGTTGGCTCTTAGTTCATTAATTATCATTATTAATTATTAATGCCAGACCTCCATAGAATCAAAAGACTCATCACAGGAGGCAAACACTGTTACACACAAAGCCCATCAAATTGTGCTTTAAACTCATTCAATGTATCTGCATTCATTACAATGTCAAGCAATGCATTCCACTTGCCAACCACTCCCCATGTAAAGAAACAGCTCCTTATGCCCCTGCTCCCATCCTCCTTATATACAGCATCCAGGTGTGTCCCCTTGTTTTACCCCCCTTCCCCCATTCTATGAAAAATTTTTTCCACATTCACCTGGTAACAACAATTTACCAACTCATCCTATTCACAAGGCTTTGAAAACTGCATCCCCTCAATGTCTTCACATCCCACATCCCTAAGACCAGTTATGATCTTGGTCAGTCTTCTCTGGACCCTTTCAATATATCATCAGAACCAGGAAAGCCATGGAATTAAATCTCTTCACAATAAACCATATGAGGCCAAATCATGGCTTTACACAATGGAAACAGAACCTCTATTTCTACATGTCAAGGTCCTCAACATCATTGCCATAATCTCGTGTGATTTCTTCACAACTTGTGCAATATGAGAATTGAACTTCAGATCCTTGTCCACCACTTTGGTAAGAGCAACAGAGCAGTACAAGCAGAAATTAGCAAATCAGACTAAGAAAAACTCTCGTGATTTTTTTTACATATGTGGCAAGCAGAAAGAAGAATGATTATAGTAAGATGATGTTAATGGATGAAAGTGGAACACTAGTATTCAACAATGTCTCTGCAGAAGACATAGTTGAGTGTTCAGTAAATAGTTCATCAGGGTGTTTCATTTTAAGTGTGATATCAGAAGCTAAAGTGCAGAAAATGAAATGAGAGAAGAATTAATGGTGAGCAAACAAGACGTATATGAGGAGTTAAGTAAAACAGGTGTCAACAGGGCAATAGGACTTGATGATGATGATGATGATGTGTCTTAAGGGAATGTTCCAAGGAGTTAGCATCAACTTTGGCCTATCTGTTTAACAAGTCTTGAAACAGCACAAATCCCAAAGGAGTGGAAGGAGGACAAAATTGTTCCATTTCACAAAAGGCAGTGATTAGTTTAAGGCAACAAATTATAGAGTGATCCATATATTTGGAATTTTAATTAAGGTATTGGAGGGGGGGAGAGAGAGAGAGAGAGAGAGAGATACAAAAGTGGGATAATAACAGTGGTATTTGTGCTCATCAGCAACGTTTATGTATTGAAAATGTATTGAACAATGGCACAGTTATAAAATGGGATTGGATAACAGACTAGTGAGTTGGATATCAGATAGGTATCAGCAAGTTGTATGTGTGTGGAGGTGGGGGGCACTATCTCAAAAGATAAAAGTCACTAGTGGTGTACACATTGGTCTGTTTTGGGACCATTGTTATTTAATTTGTATATTAATGATATTGGGATAATTAACTGGTGATATATACAACTGTTTGCAGATAATGCAAAACTATGGAGAGTGATGAGGAATCAAGCAGATGTTGTACCCTTACAGGAGGACATGAATGGATTGTGTGAGTAGGCAACAATATGGAACTGTCAGTTCAATGTTGCAAAGTGCAAGGTTCTGAAATTTTGTAGGCAACAATGGGATGCAAAGTATACATCTGATGGGGAAGTTTTGGAGGAAGTTGAGGAGATAAGATACCTTGGAGTGTTGATAGATGAGGATCTGAAGTTCAGAGGTCACACTGCACAAGTTGTGAAGACATCACATCAGATTATGGCAATGATGCAGAGTTTTGGTCCTCTGGTTTTCCTTGTGATGAAGATATATTGGAAAGTGTCCAGAGAAGACTGACTAAGGTCGTTACTGGTCTTTGGGGTATGAAGCCAGATTGAGGGAGAATGAAGTTTGCAAAACCTTATGAATAGAAGGAAAAGAGCAGATATGATTGAAACATTTAAGTTGGTAAAGGGTTGTTACCAAGTTAATTTGGAAGAAATTTTTCATAGAATGGGAAAAGGGGAGTTCAGAACAAGGAGACATCCCTTGAGGTTACATAAGGAGGGTGCAAGCAGGTTCTTTGCATGGAGAGTGGTTGGTGAGTGGAATGGGTTGCCTGACATTGTGTTGAATGCAGATATACATTGCATGAGTTTAAGGCATAGTTTTGATGGGCTTTGTGTGTAACAGTGGTTGCCTCCTGCAATGAGTATTTTGACTCCTTGGAAGTATGGTGTTAATAAGAATGATAATAATAATCAAAATAAAAATTACTGTAATAATTAATGAAAAGAAGAGAGTGGAATCCTCTGCCTAAACTGGTAGAATTTACAAGTAAATATTAAGGAAAGGTAAGTAACATAAGAAAACACAATAGCACTGCACAATTAGCTCAGCTTGCATGTTAATTGCATTCATCCAATATTTAAAATAAAAGCAAATGACAAAGAACTTTCAAATTAAAAACTAGCACAAATGTACTAATTAAAGGCAAAAAAGGTGATAAAATAACTTACTGCTTCATAGCTAAATTGACCAACTGTTCCATTAAACTAAATGTCTCATCTGTCTTCAGAAACATTGAAAAATAATGCTAAAACAAATAAAAAACATATAATTGCTAAAATTACACTGGAGTATCATAAACATTACAAATGCTACTTACACAAAATACTGCTAGTATCTCATGTAAGTAGCAGTCAAATTAAAGGAATCACATTAAAATAACATTTCTTTATTGGTAATTGGTAAGGAGCTATGGTAATAAGTGTACAGTCAATGATATTATCGCTACACAGACTTCTGTGGAGTGAGGACATAATACAATTGTGTTGCTGGTATTCTTATTGCATAAAACAGCTGGAATTTGAAACAGTTGATTAATTACTCAACTAGTTTTGTGAAATTCATGTGTTTCATATCATCAAAGAGAAATAAGTGAATAAACTAAAACTAAAAAAATAAAAATCCAATTATGAAGGGATAACATTTTCTATGAAATACTGGAAAACAATGGAAAGCATGCATTTGCTATAAAGTATTTGCTGGTTTGTGGTCTTCTGCAAACTACTAGCAAATGCATGGATATCGTGTTTAATGAGAGAAAACAAGACATGAAGTAAAATATATATATATATTAATATGAGATGTAAGAGGAACAATTCATCATAAAATATTATTACTAGAATCACTTACGTTTAATTTAAATGTCTTTACTTGTAAAATTCTTAGAGAATTTAAAGATTTAAATAAAATGGTGCTTGAAATCTATTTTACTTGCTAAATTATTTTATTTCAATCAATATCTCCTGAATGTAATATATCTAAAAAAAGAATTTCAGGCCTTATCTTCTCTAAAATGTAATAAAAACATAATTATTACTAAGGCCAACAAAGATCGAGCAGTTGTAGTTCATCATAAGAACAATTATTTTAGAAAACTTAATCTTCTTAAACTTAATCAAGATCATTCTAGGTACAGAAGCACTGATGGAGACCCAACTCAATCAAAAATCAATAAACTTAACAGCCTCTTGGACAAAGTTCATCCTTGGGATGAAGAAACAGTAAAAAGGCTGAAAGTTCATCATGTTTTTTCTCCAAGACTGTATTGCATTAAAAAAAATGCACTTAAGACCTATTGTGAACTGTATAGGATGTCCAATATATAAAGTCTCAAAATACCTATCTAATCTTCTTTCTGCATTTACTAGAAATGCTGCTTCTTTCATAAAAAATTCAATAGATTTTAAGAATAAAATTTCAGGATTATCCTTACAACCCACAGATCTTTTAGTAAGTTTTGATACATCTCACTCTTTACAAATATCCCTCTGGCAGATGTGATTGATAATGACTTTCCCCGATATTTTAAAATTATCTGACTTTGTAATTAATTCAGGATACCTTAGCTGCCAGAACAAACCGTACAAACAGATAGAGGGAGCAGCTACGAGGCCTCTACTTTCCAAAACTCTAGCTAATTACTTTATGGAACATTTTGAACCGATGGTTTAGATGAAAAAATGTTCAACATTTTTTCATCTAAACCATCGATTTGGTACAGATATGTTGATGATGTGTTTGTTGTATGGAACTCCTCCTTGTCCAATCTCCATGAATTTGTTGAAAAAAATTCAATAAACCCAAGAATCAAATTTACCCTACAATATTCAACAATGGGCAGTATGGCTTTATAAAGGATAGGTCCTGTCTTAGTAACTTATTCACATTTTATAATAAAGTGAGAGCAGAACTGGATAAAGGTAATGGCTACACAATGATACTGCTGAATTTTGCCAAGGCATATGACAGAATATCACATGGATGGGGGGAGGGGGAGACACACCAGAGAGTAGTATATGGCAGAGTGGAATCTATGAGAATGATGGTGACTAGTGGAGCATCTCAAGGTTTATTACTAGGGCCACTACTCTTTACTTTGTATATCAATGACATAGGGAAAGATTTAAGAGGAGGATATTCAGTTATTTGCTGATGATACAAAACTGGAGAGAGCAATAGTTGATAAAGGTGATGTAGATATCGATGCATATGCTATGAAGATATTTGCTGTTTTGTGGTTTTCTGTGAATTACTGGCAATTGCATGCATATTGTGTTTAATGAGAGAAGACCAGACTTGATGGAGGCATCCCTTGTTTCTTGTTGCACTGTTGAGGGTGTTTTATCATTTCAGCTGACTCCTTGAATACTACTGAGAAGAATCTGTAATCTATGTGCAGCATTTCAGTTTGCTGCCATTTGTTTGTATGTGTGAGTATTTAGGGTTAGGTGCTAGTTTACATTCGTGCTGCACTTTAATGGAATAAATTATAGCACAAATAGAAATAATTAAACAATATTTCAATAATTAAACATAATTTCGATATTTCATCTCAGTCAGACAACAGGAATACAATGTTAAAATTGTAATAATTTTAACATAGCCACACAAAAACACACAAGAAACAATAAGTGGAAGAAATTAGACAGAATAAATAAAGACTAAAGTCCTACTATGGGTGCTGTTGGCTAGCCTTAAAATTAAAATTTCTCAAATTTTGGAAAATTTACAGTGGATACATGGATAATGTACTGCACATAGGTAATGTCAATGCAATACTACAGTTAGTTCATTCGTTCAACAACTTTAGCCACATATTAAAATTCTCAGTTGAATACGAAGAAAATAAAACCATAAACTTCTTGAATCTGACCCTCATTTGATTCAATCATCATATAAGTACCAAAGTATACCACAAACTTACAAACATTGGAAATTATTTGCATTTCACCTCTTTTTACCCTTGCTGTGTCAAAAAAATCTGTCATATTAACAGAATTCATTAACACCTATATTGCTTTAAACTAAGAAATTACTCATTTGAAAAATAACCTCAGCTTTCGTTTGTATCCAAGTAACTCAGACTACACTATTCACTCATTATAAAATCATGTCTTCTTCTCAAAGTTGCATATCAACATTACATATAGCTTTAAAATTCCAATAGATATCCAAAACATCTACAAAGCCATAAAATGAATATTAAACTTACAGATTTTTCTTTACTACTAACAAAAAACTACAAAATTTACTAAAACATAGAACCACAATAACTCAGGCCAACATGTTACTATGCCATGATGTAATTTATAAATTCAACTGCCAGTTAGGATGTGACACTTGTTATACTGGTTCCACCAATCGTTCTATTAAGTCTCACTCAATTGAACACTGTTGAGATTGTAATATCCTCCACACCTATCTACTTTTCACCACAAAATTAAAAACACAAACAAAACATACCAGAAACAACAAAAATCTCACTACTGAAATATCCTTGCATGTAATCCAATCTAAGCATACCTCTGAAATCAAAATGGTTATTATTATCGATTTCCAGGTAAACGAATACAAACTACGTCGTTCTGAATCGCTAGTAATAATAACTACTCAATGTGGCATAAACCCTATTTACTATACCCCCCCCTTCATGGCAACAAAACAAAATAAATTACTCCCCTATACTCTCAAACCAGCCCAATTCTCGAATACTCTTGAACCAACCAAACTCCTCCTAACACTTTCTTATATAGTGAAACCTGTGGGGTATTCACCACAGTAAATAACTTTTTATTATGCAAATATTTTTTATGTCTTACGTATCATAAAATATCATCAGCACATTTTCGAGCAACAACAGGAATTGAATTAAAAAACAGTAGTGCACATGCCTAGATAGGAATCTCTCTACACATACAGGGTGTTTCAAAAGGATATATACAACTTTGAATTAAAATAGTGATAGATGAACAATTTTTATTACTGTATAAATGTAGTGTAATACTTGAAGTTTCAACACAGCAGTTAAAATTCGATATGACTGCCTCCAGTAATTCTGCGGAGGTCCCATCTGTAAACAATTTCCTGCTACACATGGCAGAGATTATTTGGCAATGGCAGAAGTAATTCTGGAATACAGCTCATCCAAATTGGCTGCTGGTGGTGGTGGTGGTGGTAAAAACACTCGATCTTTCGAAAGCATCACAAGAAAAAAATCTAACAGTGTAAGGTCGGGGAACACAGTGCCATGCTACAGGCGCTCCTCTATCAATCCAACTGCCTGAAAAATGGGTGTCAAGGCATGACTTTACATCTCAGTAATGAGGAGGTGCTCCATCTTGCTGGAAATGTAAGCGTCCATTGTGGTCATCGTCGTCTAATTGTGGTGTTAAGTACCTTTGCAGTATGTCCAATACACACCACCAGTAACGGTAGACTCCATAAAAACGAAGGATGCATACACTTTCTTCTTGCTTAGCACAAAAAACGTTAGTTTTTGGGGTGCTACGAACATGTTCTACGATGCCACATGGATTTTTGCTTCCACAAATTCTGCGGTTGTATTTACTTGTCTACTTACATGAAAAGTGCATTAGTCACTGAAAATTATTGTGTCCAAAAAGTCCTCAATTTGTTCTATACTACAGAAATCCTGACATATCTGTCACTTTCCCACACATCAAATCAGAGAAGTCCATAAGATTCCCATATCTTACGTCAAAGGCATCTCCGAACGTCTTTCTAAAATTATGAAGAAATACAATTTTCCCACTACTTACAAACCTATCAACGAAATTTACAACTTGTTACCTTCTCCTGAGGACAAACTCTCACCTTTGATGTTGCCTGGTGTTTATGAGATTCCATGCTCATGCAAATCGTCTTACTTTGGACAGACAGGTAGGTCTATTCAGAAAAGCATCTAGGAACATCAAGACTACATTTGTCTTTTTAAACCGCAGAAATCTCTCCTCTCTCAACACGGAATTGAAAATCCAAGCCATAGGATCCATTGGGAAAAGTCAAAACTTTTACATAGATCTCTATATAAACATGAACGTTTATATAAAGAAAGTTCTTAAGCCCTACTACACAGACCAAATTTAAACCGCAACAACGTTCTTACTATTCCTAAAAATTTTGTCATGCAAAATTGTGTAAAATAATAATAATTATTTTTTTTTTTTAACTTCTGTAACACGTTGCGCATGTTTAATGAGATTCTATTGTAATCATGCACCCTAACCGTATTTTATTCTTTATTTGTTTAAACTACTGTACTGATGATGTTCTAAGATATTCAGGATAAAATATTTACAATTAAATAATTTTCACTGTGGATAATACGTGTGTTTCTTTTAATTATGATCTCATCACAGGTTTCGATATTTAAAAATAAAATAAAATAAATAAACCAAATATGTAATTAGGATAAATTTGCAGGGCCTTAAATGTAGATACTGTCATAAAATACATCATAGTCATATGTGGAATTCCAATTTGATTCCCATAAGATGCCCATCTGATTGACTTTCCAGGGCTTCTCTGGAAATTTTCCTGAACTTCTTCCACAACAGCATCGGCAGTGCATGGCCTTGACATTGACCTTGGATGATGCACAGAACAGCCCGTTTCCACAAAATTCTTGTGCCTACTAGGAGGGTTCTTTTTCATATTGTAGAAATTCCTCTGAACTTGTATTACAGACCTCCTTTTCTCAAACCAAAACACACAATGTGCTAGCTCAGCACCATCGAAAGTTGCAATTTTCAAATGGGGTGATGTATCATGCCATCTGGTGTGACCAAAAATTGATGCATTTCAATATATTATGACTTCACTCAGCTTTTGTACATCTTCTGACGTACAAAAGTACATCTTTTATAGAATGCACATAAGAACGTTTTGTACGTTCATGGCTTAAAACTAATGGGCTGAAATCAAAATAATCATCATCATCATCAAATTCCTGCCATGTACCCTCAAGGGGTGTAAAGGATATGATAGTACCACATGAAAAAATTACATTACTAACTTCCTATCTACAATTTTCCTCCAAATCGGTCTGTTACTTGTCAAGACTCCAACATTATCAGAACTTATATTTCTATCGTCTAAGGCACTTTGTACCGTATCAATTCACCTATATCTTGGTCTTCCTCTGGGTCATTTTCCTGCCAACTTGGCAGAGTACACTTGTTTTGCTAATCTTTCCTCTCCCATTCTATTTAAGTGACCATACCACCTGAGATTAGCTCTGCTAACGCATTCCTGGATGCTGACAATGTCAAGTTCTTTCCTAATATCCTCGTTTTTAATATGATATTGCCATTGATGCCATCTGTTCACGCCTATAATCTTTCTCAGGACTCTCATATCTGCGGTCTCTAGTCTTTGGTGAAGTGTTTTACTTCTGACCCAGCTCTCAGATCCATAAGTTAAAACTGGTTTGAACACTGTCTTGTATACAGCTAATTTAGTGTTCTGACTAATTTTATCTCTTATTCGATATGAATTTATTCAATTGACTTCCCACCATAACAGCTTTGCTGATTCTGTTGTCTCTTTCTATATTTAATTTACCATCTTCACTAAAAATCGTGCCTAAGTAGTTGAAATGTTTTACTTGTTCTACAGGTACTCCATTCACAACACAGTTGACATTTTCAATGATTCTGCCTATTTTCATTGTCTTTGTCTTTTTATTGCTGACCTTCATACCATATCTATTACAACAGTTATTCAATTTAGTCAGAGAATCTTGCAGACTTGTAGCGGATTTATTCAGAAGTATAACATCATCCGCATAAAGCAAAGAGCTGACATTAACATCTCCAATTTTGATATCATGTTTAATACCACTTTCCTTCATAATGTGATCCATATAGATAATGAATAACAGAGGGGAATAATGTACATCCTTGTCTCACACCAGATTTAACATTAAACCATCTTCCTGTACTTCCTTCAATTCTAACTGCTGACTTACAACTCAAATAAAGACTAAGTATTGCTTGATATAATGCCCCACTGACACCATATAACTGTAGTGTATTGATTAGCTTCTCTCTTGGCACCTTGTCATATGCCTTTTCCAAATCGACAAAACTCAAATAGAGATCTTTGTTATATTCCCATGATTTCTCCGCTATTTGTCGTAAAGTGAAGATCGTTCCTGACAGCCTCTATTTGGCCGGAATCCAGCTTGTTCTTCACCCAGCTCTTCTTCTACAATTCTTCTCAATTGTTTCTCAAGTATACTTGCATAGATCTTGCCAGGAACACTTAGTTGAGAAATACCTCTGTAATTCTCACATTCAGTTTTATTTCCCGTTTTATATATGGGTACTATGAGAGCTCTACTCCAATCATTTCCCTCTGTTGGGAAATGTTCCCTCTGTCCAGGCTTTCTGAACTATGCAGTGCAGCCACTGTAAGACTTTTATACCACCATACTTTAGCATTTCTGGTTGAATATCATCTACTCCTACTGCCTTTCCACATTTCAAGCGTTTGATGGCTTTTTCTACTTTAAGTATGGATAAGTATTCCTGACTGCATGCCTGGTCAGTGTTTTTTACCACTGTGCTGTCATCACTGCTTGTTTCACTTAGCAGTTTTTCAAAGTAATTACTCCATACTTCAAGGATATCTTTTTCTTCCATTTTCATGTCACCTTTATCATCTCTAACTTCTTTTACAGCACTCTTTCCTCCATTCCTAAGCATCTTCAACAACCTCCAGAATAATTTGCCACCTTCTTGATATTTATTTTCTATATTCTTGTCAAAGTCCTCCCATGACTTTTGTTTAGCTAGTTTTACATAGTGTTTAGCATTCTTGCATTCGTCTCTGTATTCTCTAAGAGCACAAGCTGACTTATTTGACAGGAACTTTTGATATGCTTTCTTTTTTTCCTTCACTGCCTGTTTAACTTCCTGTGTCAACCATGGAGTTCTAATTTTTCTATCCTTGCAGACAACTTCACCACATGCCTCTCTAGCTGAATCAATCAGAGCTTTCTTCAAGGCTTGCCACTGAATCTCCAAGGTTTGATTCCTGTTCTCAAACTGTTTAATTTTTTCTTCAATAATCTGTGTATTTTAGTCTACAGTTCACATCTGGGAGCTGCTCAACTTTTATTCGCTTTAAAACTTTCTTACACGTTATTCTTTTCAATATGAAATTCAATTTTATCCTGCTCAAGACTAAATAGTGATCGCTTCCAATTTCAAATCCTCTGTACGCTCTGGTGTCCTGCACCAGGGAGAAAACATCACTATCAATAATAACACAGTCAATGAGACTTTTCTTTTTCCTTGCGTCTTCTCTCCAGGTGAATTTGTGCACATTTTTATGTTGGAACATGGTGTTAGTAATAACCAGTCCATGTCCTGAGCAGAAATCCAACAGATATTTGCCATTATTATTAGCTTTGCTCTTTTCTCCAAATTTTCCCAAAATATTTTTGTATGTCTCACAATCATTTCCTACTCTGCTATTTAGATCCCCAACAAGGACCAACTTTTCCTTTTTCATTGTGTCAGTTGTTTTCTCTAGAGCCTCAAAAAATTCCTCCACTTCTACCTTAGTAGAACCTTCTTTGGGACCATAGGCAGAAATAAGTCTCATTGTCCAGTTACCCATTTTCATATTTGCCCACATTACTCTAATTGAGACTGCCTGCCATTCAAGAAGATTAGCTTCGTATTTTGTGTTGAATACTATTGCTACTCCTTCTTTTCCTTGAATGTCATTGCCTGAATAAAACATTTTGTATTTATTGCTCAGAAAGATCTCACCAGTTTTGGTCTTTTTTTGTTTCAGACACCCCTATTATGTCGATCTGGTACTTATATAATTCCTCAGCTAGCTCCATTTCTTTGCCATTCAGGCTTCTTATGCTGACACTACCGATCTTTAACTCTGATGATGTTGAGTTGGGGTGTGTTTTCAGATTTGTTTCAGTAGCTGACTTTTTGCTGTTCGCCCTGGTTCCCTGGCAAAAACAACGGGGGCCTTGTTTAACTGGGCGACGCCCCATCTAGCATGAAATTTTGTTATGTTGTACCATCATTTTTTATTTTGGTTTAACCAATAAGAATACAATTTGGTCGGCTAAGTCCCAAATTGCCAGCCCATCCTGGTTCGTTCAGTATCCAAGTAGATACCCAACAGGGTGCACCACGAGAAGGTGAGGATTGGACATTAGGTCAGAAGCCCTGGTTGGTTCTCTGCATACCTTTAAAGGTTATGTGGAGGTCTCCTCTCAGTTATACAGATTTGACCCTTAAGCACCCCCAAACAAAAAAAAAAAAAAAAAAAAAAAAACATATATATATATATATATATATTTATATATACTTATACTTATTTTATATTATATTATATTTTATTTTATATTATATTTATACTTATATTATATTTATACTTTATATATATTTATATATATACAGGGTGTTCGGGATAAATTTGACATATTTATAATTAATTATATTTTTCCGTAAGTTACATGTATTAACACACACTTCTCTTCATTTAAAAGTTTGGACCCTTCTTCATTCATATACAAGATGTCAGAAAGGATGGATAGCTGGAACCCACCTGAATCATGGAAGAGAATAACTTGTATCATGATGATTCGTGCCCGCCATCAAAATAAGGATATTACGACTGCTGCCCAATGTTCCCTGAATACAGTAAAAACAATCAGGCATGAACTAGAGACTTGCAATGGTGACTACGAGGATGTAGCAAGAAGAAAGATCCCTAGCAGACGATCTGATTGCGTTCGTACAGCAGAATTCCTCGCAAATCTGCAGGAACAGGTGTTGAAGAACCCTGGCATTGGAATTCGGGCTTTGTTCGTGGAGTTGCTAACTGTAGTCAAGCCCTGGATAACAAGGGTAGCCAATGGTAGGCCGTATGTATGGCAGCAGGATTCGGCCCCTTGCCACACCTCTGGGAAAAGTCAAAAATGGTTGTCTGAAAATTTCTACGACTTCACCAGTCCAAATGTTTGGCCTCCAAACTCCCCAGACCTTAACCCCATGGATTATTTTGTATGGGGCGCAGTTGAAAAAGACACCAATCGCACTTCCAGTAATACAAAAGCCCAGTTAATGGATAAAATTAAAACAGTTTTTGCGGCCCTTCCCAGGGAGACTGTAGCATCAGCTTGTTCGAGGTTCCGAAGCAGAATTGAAGCTGTGATCGATGCTAATGGTGGTTATTTTGAGTAAATCTTGTTGATAGTATTGTAATTAACTCTGCCTGTAATGTTTTTTTGTCAATTCATTAAATTTAATAGATACAAAGAAGATTTTCTTTTTCCTTACGAAACTGTCAAATTTATCCCGAACACCCTGTATAAAGTCTGTGTGGTTAGCCTAGTGGCTGTGCACTTCACAACCATATGCCTGTGTCCTAGGTTCGATTCCCGTCAGTGACGTGAGGAGCTCAAGGATCTTCCTCAGCCATAGCCAAGTTAGCCAGTCTTGGGCGTGGACAGCAGGGTTTTTTCTCCAGTTTATTCTGGGGTTTTTCATCCCGCAAAGCAGGCAAACTGGCCTTGAGAACTCAACACTACAGGCCATAGGATACAATGGGGCATAAGGCTGACCACCTTATCCTGTAAACGGAGTGAGGTCCGATGATCAATGGACCCTCGACACCGCAAGGTAAAAGAGGGTATAAGGAAGATAAAAATAATATATATTTATATTTATATTTATATATATATATATATATATAACAGTCAAAGTATATTCCATACAACTGAGGATGACAATCTCCCAAACTCCTGGAACAGTCATTTAAATTAAGATTAGGTCTATGAAGTAAGGCTTCAGCACTTTCTCTATATAAACATTCATGTTTATATATGGATCTATGTAGCATTATTCCACTGAATCCGGTGGTTAGCATTTTCAATTCTATGTTGTGCAAGGTCAGATTTATCAGGTTTGATACCATATTTTACAAAAAACAATGCAGCTAGCTCACAGTTAGTTTTCAGCTTTTCTCACCTGATGACATTTAATGAAACGGCTACCATCCATCATGTTTGTTGTTGGCTTACTATGTATACAACAGGATTTTATTCTCAGTTCTTTCAAAATCTAAAATTTACATAATACATAACTTCAGTGTTAAATTTTTTCTTCACTGTTTTTCCCGCTTGTTTATTTTAATATATTTTCTAGCACTCAGTTGTCCCTATCTTGTGCTCACCACTTTTATTGCATACTACACTGGCTCTAATGAATTCAAGTTTTCACCATCTTTACCTTCAAAACGTTTACACAGTTATGTTAATTAATATCCTTCAATTAAAATCCTACTAAATTTATCTTTTAAGCCTAGCTGTTATAAAGGATCAGCTCCATCACCATAAATAGCTTTTTTTTTTCCCTACATTAAATATTTCAAACTTTGGGTAATAAAAAATAGAATCTGGGGCATTAAATTTGAGACCTAGCCAATACAGTGTAAAGTTATACACTGTATTGGCTTCTACTACAACAAAAATGCTATATAAATAGACTAGTGAAGTGCAAATACAGCCACTTCTGGTCAGCTCAATACCACCTTCTTGAGGTGTTCTGATCAATGGACTCTGGCATTCTCAGAGGAATTCGGATGTCAAAGAACATCTTCACAGATAGCTGTAGAAAGTTTTTTTGCTTAGTTATCGGGTATACAGGGTGGGGTGGGGCTGAAAACTGTTGAACACCTAGAACAAAAATGATATTAAAGCAACTGATATAGCCACAAGAAATAACATATCTTAAACCCTTTAACTCCCATGTTTCACCAAATTGTAATAATTTGTTCTTTTTCTTTTAGAATATATATATAAGAAGATGTCTGAAAAGTTCAAATTTTGAAGAAATTTGAACTTTTCAGCCCACCCTCATAAATTATAATAACCAAGAAATTACATTCTTGTTTTAATCTTATACCCAAACATAAGAAAATAAAGTTTTCACTTAAAGCATCTTTATGACTAGCCTACTTGTACACACATATATAAATGAGAAAAACCAGTTAACTAGAAAAATTATGTATGGAGACTCAATGATGAGGGGAGTACAAAATCATGTTCCCCTGACATAAAAATTAATGATATTAATCACACCATCTAGATGCAAAAAGGTAAGGTGAAAGAATTAATTCTCTTGGTTGGAACTAATGATCTGAGAGGTGAGAAGTATTCTATGAGGGAGGATGTAAAGGAGTTGTTAGACAAAGCAAAAATGAAGAGCGAGAAGGTGAGGACTGTAAATCTCTGACCACAATATGATATAGGCAAAATGAGGAGGAGGGCAGTGATAGCCAATAAATCAATATGTAAGCTATGCAGAAAGAATGATGTAGGATTTGTGGATCTGTGGTCTATATTTGACGGAAAGAAGGATTTGTATAATACTGACAGAATGCATCTAAATGGTTTTGGTGTCAGGCTAGAGAGAGAGAGAGAGCTTCGTTCCCCAAGCAAGTTGAAGCACAAAATCAGGAAGACTGTGTGTGTGTGTGAAGGCATCCATGACGCAAGTGAGTGTGAGAATGACCAAGTACAGAATGTAGTCTCTCAAGCAAAAATACTGAATAGGGTGGTCAATTCAGGAAGTAAGGGTGATTGGGGTCCTAAAGGGATGCTGCAGTTTCTATAAACTAATGCCAGAAGTATCAGGAACAAGAGAGAGGAGTTTTGGGCATTGGTTAGTGAGACTTGGCTAACAGCAAATGACATAATTACAGGGACAGAATGTGAAGGATTTAGTATTTTCAGCAAAGATAAAGAAGATAGAAGAAGGAGAGGTACTGCTGGTGATAGCAAATGAATTGCAGCCAAAAAATAGAACAGGAGGTAGATTGGAAGATGGCTGTTCATTTGATGCAGTCTGGTGTGAGAGCAAGGCCAGTAAGCCAAAATATACAGTTGGTTGCTGCTACAGGCCTGGGGATTCCATGAATGATCTCAAAGATGTGCATCGGCAATTAGTACAAGTGCAGGTCAGGTGATTGTTATGGAGGACATCAACTATGGAGTTACAGACTAGAAAGATCACATGGCAGGAAGGAAAAATAATTTATACACTTACTGGAGGCAGCATGTGGTGGAGAGAACTAGGTGTGTGATGGTATTGAAACCGGTCATAGAATTAGAACAGAGCAGCTATCCATAACTAAGGTGGCCACATTGTCTACAATTGGAGAAAGTGACCATGTGAGGAATATTCTTTCAAGAATAGGCATGTGAGGAACTATAAGATAGATGATTATGACAAGCTTAGGAGGAAGCTTGAATCTGTGTCACGGCATAAAACCCTGCAATACAGGATGTTAGTAGTATATGGGAAATAGTCAAGGGATATCTAGAGGAAGCAATATTAAATTGTATACCTAAGGTAAGGAGGATTAATCAGATAGGAGTTAGATGGATGAGTGATATCATTAAGCATGAGCTGCAGAAGAAGAAAATGCTGTGGAGGTATATAAGGAGAAAGGTGACCAGCATGGTAAGGAAGGCAAAATCAGATTATGAGGAGAATCTAGCCAAACAGGCTAAAGGAAATCCCAAAGAGTTCTTTCATTATATGGCAAGCAAGAGGAAGAATGACTATGGAAGATGAACCTTAAAGAGTGCTGATGGTGATGAGGTGACAGAAGCAGATAAAAGACTGGAGTTATTGAATGACACCATTTTGCAAGGGTATATCATACAAGTAAGGTTAATGCTTTGACATATGTGACAGACTTACGTAAGAACCAATTCTCATTCAAGTGCCATATCCTATCCAGGAGGTTGACTACCATGATGTAACTCACAGCCAACTACAGGTGTAACAACATATGGTGAGGATCCTATCTCTTCCACATACTGTTGTAAGTATTCATGACTGTAATCCATGTGTGTTCACAGGGCCGGTTTGCCTGTTCTGAGGGACGAAAAACACGAGTTTCCTGGTGAGAAAAACCTCTACTTCTGTATGAGACCAGCTAACTCAACTTTAGTCAAAAGAGACCAAATAAAAGTTCCTCACGTCATGGATGGGAATCGAACCCAGGTATTTCTGACCAAAGGGCTTCGTCTATACCAACTGAGGTACAGAGATAAATAAATTGGAGGTTCTTGGGATATTACAGAATCTCAATGTGACTACAGCTATTGGATTTGATGGGATATTAGCTAGTGTTGTGAGGGGATGTGCAATGACTCTGACTAGGCTCTTTAATTTAAGTCTCAGCTTTGGAAGAGTTCCAAGGGAGTGGAAAAAGGACAAAATAATTCCCTTGCATAAGGGATATTCAAAGACTACAGTAGCAAATTATAGACCAATTAGTATCTCAGGAGTGGTAGTGGTAAAAGTACTGGAAAAATTGGTCACAAAGAGAATTTAGAAATATGTGGATAAGAATATGATCCTCTATGAGGGACAATGCGACTTTGTTAAGGATCGGTTGTGGCTTAGTAATTCACTAACTTTTTATAATAGAGTGCTAGCCGAGTTGGATAAAGAAAATGGCTAATGATGATTCAGCTGGATTTTGTAAAGGCAGTTAATAGAATACCACATGGAACACTGTTATGCAAATTAGAATAAATGGAGATGGATATGACACTGGTTAGCTGGATAAGAGGATGGCTGCTGGACAAATATCAAAAAGTAGCATATGGAGGGGCAGAATCCAGGTAACTAGTGGTGTACTGCAAGGTTCAGTGCTAGGACTACTACTGTTTAATTTGTACATAAATGATATAAGAAATATTCAGTTTAATACAAAAGTGCCTTGTGCTTGCTAAAGACCTTTAAGGATGCACAATTATTTCCACTCTTATTTATCATTTATATAGATCACATTATGAAAGAAAGTGGCATCAAGCCTGATGTTAAAATTGGAGATGTCAAACTTAGCTCTTTGCTTTATGCAGATGATGTTGTACTCCTAAACACATCTAGTGCAAATCTCCAGGATTCACTAACTAAATTGAATAACAGCTGTAACAAATTATAACAATCATATATAAAGTTGACATAGAAACTTCAGCTGCATTCTGAATGGAAATCCTATAGAACAAGTAAAATATTTCAGCTATTTAGATACAGTTTTTTTTAATGAAGATGGCAGGTTAATTCTGGAAATAGACAACAGAATATGCAAAGCCTGTATGGTGAGGAGCCAGCTGAATAAATTAATATGAAATAAGAAATTAGCCAAAACACCAGACTAGCAGTATACAAGACGGTGTTCAAACCAGTTTTAAGCTATGGATCTAAAAGTTGATTTAGAGATAAAGCACTTGATCAAAGACTAGAGATCACAGATATGAGTGTTGTGAGAAAAATTAGGAGAGTGAATCAATAGCAGAATACTATTAAAAATGAAGATATTAGAAAGGAATTTGACATTATTAGCATTCAAGAATGTGTCAACAGAGTAATCTAAGGTAGTATGGCCACGTAAATAGAATAGGTGAAGAAAGGTTAGCAAAACAGGTGTTTGATTGTCAAGATAGCAGAAAAGAGACCCCAATTTAGTGCTTGTAAGACTATATTCTAGTCTTACAAGCATTAAATGTTAGATATGACAATATTGGAGTGCACACAATTAATAGATTGGTTTGGAGGAAAATTGCTGATAAGAGATTAATAATGTAAACACTCTTAGTGGTGTCATAGTAACCTAAACACTCCTTGAGGTACATATCAGGAAATTGATGATGATATATAAACATTTTTTTAAAAAGTGTGTGTTGTCCTGTTTGTCTGAGTGGATCTCTTCTAATCTTCAATTAACAGGATGTGGGTTAAAATTCCAATGAAGGCACAGATGTTTGTAAATAGCTTTAGGTGATGGAATTTCGTCAGTTGATATGAGACCACCACCTTGATTATTTGAGATCTGAAGAGGCTTGAAAATTTCTATGTTTTACCTCATAGTGTTCCTGGATTATCCAACTTTCAGCCCATTTATGACACTAATACCATGTAAGATATGTTTACAATCTTTAATGGTATGATCCATAAACCACCATAAGAACGAAGGATTGAGAGCTTGTGTAAATAGATTTGCAGAGCAACCCTTTTGCCTTATATAAGTCACAGAGTATTTATATTAATTTGCAATTTAATTACAAGATTATTACATAGTTAATCAACTTACATTCTTTTCTCTTGTAGAAACACATATACTCTCAGGAAAAAGAACAGAATTACTTCTTTCTATTTGCTAGAAGAAAAGATAAATCACTTCATAAAGTCCCTCCTGCATAACTATAAAGTTTATTTTTATTTATTTATTTTTATTATCATCAGTTTTGGAGGGTTTAAGGAAAATCAAATAAAGTCTTATACTGAATATACAAATAAAAATTTTACTGAAAAGATACATGTTAAAAAAAAGTATCCTGCTGAGGAAATCTTAAGATTATTAATACTAATATTACCTTACCAATGATTCTCGTTATAACTAAATCCTTGTATGGTTTGGTTATGAGTTTAATGTGAAAGAACATCTAATGTCCTACTATGCCAATACAAATCATAACAGCATGTTAGATAATAATTACTTGATAAATAAATAAATCAACAGCATAAACATGCATAGAAATAAGTGTATATAAAAACATGTGGCATGAAAGCAGGTGTAAAGAAATTCAGAAAAAACATATATAAAACCAACCAGGTATTAAAAGCCTATACAATAATAACATTCTAAATATACCATATTCTAGTCTTATGTAGTTTAAAGCAAGTTCTATTGCATACAGCTCAGTAGTGAAGTTGTTACATTCCATTACCATCTGAGCAGATATTAAACTATCTCAGAAGACAACAGATATCCCACTGAATCTTTTGAATTTGAACCATTTGCGTAAATAAACAGGTGCAAAATCAGAGCATTCCATTTCAAGGACTTCAAAGGGCATCACCAGTAAAGGTACAAGGCTAATTAAACAATAACTGAATTATATTCACAAAGCGCCACCTCAGTAGCTAAGGTTAAATTTCCTAAATTTATTTAAATTATTATTATTTATTTATTTTATTTTATTTTTATTATAATTATTTAAATTTAATTATTTAGTTACTTAATTATTAAATAATAATTATTTAATTATTCAATTATTATAATTAATTTTTTTTTTTTTAATATACAGGAATACCTTGTATAGCGCGGTTTTGAACAACTCGGGTTTTGGTCTAACACGGTTTTTATTATTACACTTATCATTATTACACTGACATTGTCAACACTGACCAACGACTCCCGGGCACCGCAAGTGACAGTCGAGAGCCAGTAATTATTTGATTTGCTCTCATATAGGCATGTTCTTTCCCCGCGGCATTTTATTATTTACGTTAATATTAGTATTTAAAATTTTTTTATTATTTAAGTATGAGTGAAAAGAAACAAAACAAAGAGGACACTGTTGCAGTAACAAAAAAAAACGCAAGTGGTTGACATTAGAGAAGAAACTTGAAATTATAAAATGTCACGAGAATGGCACTTCGTTTGCTAAAATAGCACGTGAGAATTCAATGAACGAGTCATCCGTACGAACAATGATTCAGAGCAAAGAAAAGATTAAACAACATGGAATGAGCACCGCGTCTTATATGTCAAAAGTGATCACGAGAACTCGATCTTCTACAATGGAAAATATGGAACGCCTGCTAATGATCTGGATCGAAGATTGTAATCAGAAAAAGATTCCTTTGAGTCAAATGATAATCCAGGCAAAAGCAACAAGTCTATATGACAAAATAAAAGCGAAAGTGAAGGAGG
This sequence comes from Typopeltis vanoorti, assembly GCF_054136105.1. Classification (NCBI taxonomy): domain Eukaryota; kingdom Metazoa; phylum Arthropoda; class Arachnida; order Uropygi; family Thelyphonidae; genus Typopeltis; species Typopeltis vanoorti. The sequence continues at coordinate 18,210,145 of NC_143551.1, forward strand.
TACAGCAAGTGAAACTTTTATAGCAAGTCGCGGGTGGTTCTACAATTTCAAAAAACGTATGGGACTCCATAACCAAGGTGAAAGCGCAAGTGCTGACACTAAAACTGCAGAATTATTTCCCAATGAATTGAAGGAGCTTATTGAGAAGGAAGGCTACACAGATGATCAAATTTTTAACACTGACGAGACTGGCTTGTTCTGGAAAAGAATGCCATCGCGCACATTTCTAGCAGAGAAAGAAAAAACACAAGCTGGGTATAAAGTGTCAAAAGACCGATTGACACTTTTACTAGGAGGTAATGCAACAGGTGATTTAAACTTGAAACCACTGTTAGTGTACAGAGCGGAAAACCCAAGAACTCTTAAGGGCTTTACAAAGAACAATTTACCTGTTCATTGGCGTTCGAATAAAAAAGCGTGGGTGACTCATTCAATTTTCGGAGACTGGTTTGAAACTTGTTTTTGCCCTGAAGTTAAAAGCTATTGTAAAAAGAATGATTTTCCTTTCAAAATTTTGCTTTTATTAGACAATGTTCCAGGCCATCCAACTCTATTGACTGACTTAGATGAAAATGTCAAGATTCATTTTTTTCCTCCAAACACAACATCGATTCTGCAGCCGATTGATCAAGACGTTATCTCCACTTTCAAGGCTTACTATTTAAGACGAATGTTTGCTCAAGCTATTAAAGCTGCAGCAGAAGAAGATTCTTGGACTTGGAGGGAATTTTGGAAGAAATTTAACATAAAAGATGCCATTCAAAATATTTATGAATCTTGGCAAGCGGTGACTCAAAGCAACATGAGAGCCGTATAACATAATATCTTGCCGCATTGTTCAAAGGACTTTGTTGCCTTTACAACACAGAAAGAGGAAATCTCAACAGAAATTGTGCAGATGGACAAAGATCTTGGTTTTACAAGTTTAGAGTGTAACAATGTGAACGAACGTATTGATTCTCATTCAAATGATCTGGATGATGAAACCCTTTTGGAGTTGGAACAACAAAGAGCCTATGAAGCAAGAAGAAGACGAAAATGACCCCACTGATGTCATGGTTGAAGAATTTTCCTTTGCTGACCTTTCAACTTTTGTGAGAAAAATCGATGAAGCTTCCGACTTTCTCATAAATGCCAACCCGAATTTGAAAAGAAACATGAAAGTGAGACAAAGTCTCAATAATGCCATCAAATGCTACAGAGATCCAGTACTTGAAGAGATAAAGAAGACAAGGATGGTTCAACGAACACTAAAAGACTACTTTGGTAAAAAGTAAATTACTGTATGCTAAAATTGAAGCAATATGTGTTTTGTTTTCTACAACTTTTATATCAGTTCAAAAGGAATTTATTTGCTATTTAGTTAATAAAAATAACAATTTTTTTCATTTTTAAACATTTTTATTATCCTAAATTTTTGTAATAAACAAACTAAATTGAAAACCTTTATAAATAGACCTCAAACAATGTGATTTTGCATAGTGCGGATGCTTCTTGGAACCAATTAACCGTGCTATACAAGGTATTCCTGTATATATATATATGTGTGTGTGTGTGTGTGTGTGTGTGTGTATACAATTATATGTTAGGAAAGATTTGCTGCTTTATAAAGTACTATCTCCCACAGAGGGGGGGGGGATGTAAACCATCGGATCTGTTTAATGATGATGATGATAATTGAATAATTAAATAATTATTATTTAATAATTAAGTAAATAATTAAATTTAAATAATTAAAATTAAAATTAAAATAAATAAATAATAATAATTATTAAAATAAATTTAGGAAATTTAACCTTAGCTACTGCGGTGGTGCTTTGTGAATATAATTCAGTTATTGTTTAATTAGCCTTGTACCTTTACTGGTGATGCCTGTGATACCCAGGTGAAAATTCTACGAATAAAGAATAATTGACGTGAGTTAATTCCGTTATTATAATAGTTAGTAATATGTCTACTCACGGTATTTCCTTACTGAAACTTATAGTCAGGAATACATATCCATACTTGAAGTAGAAAAAGCCATCAAAAGCCTGAAATATGGGAAAGCAGGAGGAGTAGATGATATTCGATCAGTAGATGATATTCGAAAAAAAAAGTCTTACAGTGGAATTACAGAGGTATTTTTCTACTGAGTGTTCCAGGTAAGATTTATACAAGTGTACTTGAGAAACAGTTGAGAAGGATTGTGGAAGGGAAACTTGGTGAAGAACAAGCTGGATTCAGGGAAAAAGAGGCTGTCAGGATCAAATTTTCACTTTAAGAAGAATAGTTGAGAAATCATGGGAATATAAAGATCTGTATTTTAGTTTTGTAGATCTGGAAAAGGCATATGACAAGGTGCCAAGAGAAAAGCTATTCTAAACACTACAGTTGTATGGTGCCAATGGGGCATTACATCAAGGAATAGTTAATCTTTATTTGAGTTGTAAGTCAGCAGTTAGAACTGAAAGAAGTACAGGAAGATGTTTTAATGTTAAATCTGGTGTCAGACAAGTATGTACATTATCCTGTCTGTTATTCCTTAACTATATGGATTACATTATGAAGGAAAGTGGTATTAAACCTGATATTAAAAGTGGAGATATTAATCTTAGCTCTTTACTTTATGTTGGTGATGTTATACTTCTAAATAAATCCAGTACAAATCTGCAAGATTTCTTGACTAAATTGAGTAACTGTTGTAATAAATATGGTATGAAGGTCAGCAATAACAAGACAAAGACAATGAAAATATGCATCATTGAAAATATCAACTGCATTGTGAATCTACAAACAAGTAAAACATTTCAGCTACTTAGGCACAATTTTTAGTGAAGGTGGCAAATTAAATATGGAAATAGACAACAGAATCAACAAAGCTGGTATGTTAGGAAGTCAAATAAATTTATATGGAATAAGAGAGAAATTAGTCAAAAGGCTAAATTAGCTGTATATAAGACATTGTGCAAACCAATTTAACTTATGGATCTGAGAGCCGGGTCAGAAGTAAAACACTTGACCAAAGACTAGAGACCGCAGATATAAGTCCTGAGAAAAATTAGGAGCATGAACAGATGCCATCAATGGCAATATCATATTAAAAATGAGGATATCAGGAAAGAACTTGAATATTTTGTTGGTTTGCATTGTTTGCATCCAGGAATGTGTTAGGAAAGCTAATCTAAGGTGGTATGGTCACCTAAACAAAATGGGAGAGGAAAGGTTAGCAAAACTATTTGTGGGTTGCAGAAATTGGTTGATAGGCGGAAAAGGGGTGATATGATTGAGACATTCAAATTACTGAAGGGTTTCTATAAGATTAATTCAGAGGATATTTTTCAGAACAGGACTGACGGTGGGAGGACTAGGGGCCATCCATGGAAACTGGGCAAGAGTGTGGTTAGCAAGGTTGTTAGAGCTAAGTTTTTTATTTGGAGAGTGGTGAATGAGTGGAATAAGTTGCCAGAGTCTGTTGTGGGTGCCATGACTGTGAATGAGTTCAAGGCAAAGTATGATAGATACCGTGTGGATGTTGAATAGTTGTTCTTGATATGATATTTAGGGCCTCCCTCGATGAGTCTAAGGACTCCTTGGAGTTGCCCGTAATAATAATAATAATAAAAAATAAGTGTTCTCTGCCAGGTTGGCAGAAAAAGACCCAGAGGAGGACCAAGATATATAGGTGGATTGATATAGTAAAAAGTGTGTTAGAAGACAGAAATATAAGATTTGATAATGTTGTCGTCTTGACATGTAACAGATTGATTTGGAGGAAAATTGTAGATAGGAAGTTAGTGGTCATATGAGCTTTTTATGTAGTACTATATATCCTGCACACCCCTTGACATGTCAGGAATTTGATGATGATTTGCAAGTGCCCATTTTGAAGATCCTCATATTACATGAATGGCAGAAGATGGCAAAGTCATCAACATAAAGGACATTACTTAGAGTTGTTTGGTTACTGAGTTAGCCTTGATTGCAAAAAAAAAAAAAGCATGATGATTAAAACTGAACCTTGCAGGACATTCTCCTCTTAGGTTATACAATAGGGAGAGAGAAAGAGTGGTTCCCAATTGGACTTGGAAAACTTGGTCTTTCAATATTCCAAATCTCCAAACAGTATCATACAATTTTTTCATATAAAAGAAAACTGAATAATAAGTGCTCACATTTTAGGAAAGAAACTTTAATGGATGCTTCAGTCAGACTAGATGACCAGTTGAATAATGTTTTTGTCTTTTGAGTAATGTTTGTGGAAGCTAGATTGTATCCTGGTAAGCAAAGTTGTTTCTCAAGAATATGTTCAAAATCTCTTACTACGATGTTGGTGTGGGTACTATCCAACAGGGTATTGTGTCCATTTAAATCCCTTATTAAAAGAGAAATGGTAACTGTAATATGATGTCATTAAGGTTATCTTGAGAAATATGTTTGGCATACAATTTTTTCATATAAAAGAAAACTGAGGAGGAAGGTAAATGCAGCATGCTTTATTAGAGTTCCAACTAAGATCGGATGACTGCTTCTGCATTAGTATTAAATGGCCATTGCTTGAAGGAAGTATAGTCGCCAGCAAGGATGGCAGAAGACTTGAAATGGGATTGGCAGGTCCATCCCATTTCCTATCCTTGTGAAGAGGGTTACATTTTGTAATGCTGGATCCTCACTGGGATTAAAGTATGTTTACTGCAGGCAAAAGCACATTGGTACTTCTACACAAGATTCTTGATGTGATAAATATTTTGATGAAATCCATGAAAATTCCATTGTAGAAATTTTTCATTATTTATTTATGGCCATGTCAAACTGGCTTCTGATGTTATGAGGTCTTATTTTCCCTGGCCTTGGATTTTTCTTTTTGGAGAATTGGGAACCACCAGTATCCATCATTTCTTTCTTTCCTCGAGAAAAATATTCAAGATGAGACGTCAAATTGAACTCCCTCTATGTCATTAGGTATATTAATTGTTTTCATGCAAGAGAATGGAGATATTCACCATATCTATTAATGGATCTGGAGATAAGTTCTTGATTCTCTGCAGCACATTTTCCATTATTTTTTTTACTAGTGGATTCTTTTTTAGTTGAACCATTTTTGGTATATCAAGGGGAGTGAACCCACATCACTTTTTCTCTTTGATATGCATGCTCTAAAGGGAGCAAGCATATATCATAGTGTTCGTGGATGTTGTAGCTGTGAGGTGAGACCAACATACACATTAAGATAACAACTGACATTTCATTTACAGGTGCCTTCTAAGCATAAGAGGATTTACCACTAGATGCTGCTACTTTTTGTGGTACACTGCATCTTCACCTCCTGATATGGGATACTCTGCTTGGTTTTTATTTCTTGGATCTCCTTTTCATCCTTCCACCTCTGGCAAGCTTGGGAGTACACTGAGTGATCTCCCTCAGAACTAGGGCATGTCAGTGTTTTGTTCTTACAGTCTTTGTTTTCATGATCTTTACTAGGCAGAGATGGGAGAGCCAAGCCATTCGGTCTAAAAATGACCATACTTCTAACATTTAATCATAATATAGTCCAGAGATGATAAAGCACAGGTGGTAGTTTAGGAGCACATCTCTTGAATGCAATTAGTGGGATGCTATTAAGCCTTTTTATATTGTTTCAAGTTTCCTTTAATGTCTTTCTGGCAGAAGATCATAGGAAGCATGCAATGCTCTAGAAAAAAAAAAAAGCAATTTGCTTTAGTTATCAATGCAGGAGTTGGATGAGAAGAATGATGTCATGATGATGTTGCAGTACTACTATCTAAATGAGAGATAGAGAGATGGGAGCACAGTTGGACAGAAGTTGTGCCCAGCAGCTTTTGGTGAGGAATCAAAAAGTACAACCACTGCTGCTGACCTCAGGTGGTGAATTTTCTATATTTTAATACTTTTGTAGTCAAATTTAGTTCCATTAATGATGGTTTTGCAAGTGTGGCTTCAGTATAGACTGTGACTGTAACTAAAGATTTTGTCTTATGCCACTTATGATAAGCTTTTTTTCTTGGACCTCCATGGCACACTTTTTGGAAAACTAAGGCCGCCTAGAACTAAGAAAGAGGAAATGAAGGTTTTCATTCCAAAGGATAATTTCTCTAACAAGATCACAATAACGATCTGCAGAATGGAAACAGGGGTCTGATCATGTAAAGGAGGAGTAAGTCTCAGAGATCTTTCCTCTTGATATTGTTATAGTGCTAGAGACATTTGTGATGGTTTAGCAGATGGCATTTCATTGGAATGAAACTTGGATGAGGTTGTGATCTGATTACCAAGAGGAGTGATCACTTTATCAGTGTACCTGGAACTGGTTAAGAAAAGTTCCAAAATGTTGGGTCAGTGGAGAGGATTGCCAGGAATTCTATCTGGTAGATGAACAATTTGCTTGAGGTATTGCTACAGATTCAGCTGGCTTAAGAAACTTTCTTGAATTTTCTGACAAAGTAGTTAATCGTCTATGAATGGCATATTTCTGTTCTTTTGAATAGTATGGGATAAGGTATTCCAGATTTGTGTTTTCCACATCTTTAACATATTCTGACATATAGATCTATGCTGCATGAATAGAAGAGTTTATAAATTCCTAGTGTTTTTTTTTACAGGAGTGAATGAGATAATAAAGGAGGCTGTCAAAATCATGATATATTCATGAGAGGCGAAAGCAATTTTTATATATTATGCTGTATTTTATATTATGCTCCAAGTGTTTTAGAAATTTTGTCTCTTACATGGTGAATATAAGGAGGATTACTGTACTTTTGTATTCATGGTTATTTGCTGTTACCTGGGGGGGGGGGGAGATACTGTTGATCATCTTGTACTAATATCCATTTTCAGATAGAGTAAAGTTGATTTTTTAAGTTCTCAATTCTCTACATTACAAGAGATGTTCTATGCTCTGTTTCATCTTTCATACAGGATGAGATGTGTAATGGAGGTATCTTCTGGTGTGGGTAGGCTTTCTATACAACAAATAAGTGAGTCTGTTCTCTTCAGCGATCCCTAGAAGTACATCAAGAAATGGTAGAGTGTTGTTTTCAAGTTCAAGAGTGAAACATATGTATGTATGGATGTAGGTTGTTCAGATAGTCTATGAATTCTACTTGTTTCATTGAACCTGGCCAGACGATGATGAATATATTATCTACATAATGCAGCCATATTTTGAGTTTTTGATGGTAGTTTACCAGGGCTCTGTTTTCAAATGACTCCATAAATAAATTGGCTAGAAGCATAGTGATGAGCATACAAGACACTCTTTTCTATAAATAATATTTTTCTTGAAACAGGAAGAAAGTTTTTGCTATCACCATGGGAAAAGATTTAATGACAGTTCTGTTTCTTCTACAGAGAAATTTGTAGACAGATTTGTAACATCTAGACTTGCAAAAGCTGACTCATTCTATTAGTAATTCCTTAGTTTTTTTTCAATGATATGAACTGTAATATATATATAGAGAGAGAGGAGGGGAGGGGGCTATTATTTTTTCCTACATGTGGCATGTTGCAAATTGACAGATGTTTGTAGAGATTGGAGGTTAATTCCCTGAAGATACATAGAACAAAACCCTGTAAATTCTGGGAACTAACAAGTGTTTGGAAGAGTTGTGTTTTTATCATAGTTGGTGAGATCATAAAACTTTTATCATAAAGAAAAAAATGGAGTCCTTAAAAAAATAAATAAGGAATATAATCTGATGGTGATAGAACCATTGGACTTTCTAACAAGTCTAGATGTTACAAACATTTGAAACAATAACAACTATGTTACCTCATCAAAATTACAAAAGCAAGTTGTAGAACTTTCAAATGCTTAAAGAAATAGATGGACTTCACAGAGCCATGAAGTGCAGACAGTATAATAGTTTAACCGTGTGGAAAAGTTTATGTATTCGTCACACATGTTGAATTGAATTTTAACGATATTGATGCAAACACAGATTGATAAGAAAATAACTATTTATTAACTTAAAAGCTAATATTTCGCTGGTATTATATCCAGCATCTTCAAAGCACACAAACAAAGTTTGTTACAACAGTGAGACAACCACAATCCAGTGTAACAGTGGGACTAGTATAAGTAATTACAGAGTGCAACACAAGACTAAAGTCCTAATTAGGCACCATCTAAGTTAAAAAAAAAAAAAAAAAAAAAAAAAAAAAAAAAAAAAAAAAAACAGTAGTCCGAAGTTTTGAAAAATACTAGTCCAATTAGTAATCTTTGAAAGTTTTGAAAAATAGTAGTCCAAAGATTTGAAAAAAAAAATTAATTTGGTCTTAGGATGACTGTCTCCCAAATCTTTGTTAGATTTATACAGCCATACTTGTTGAGGTTGGGAGTATGTTTTAAAGCTTCTGTTGATTCCAGGAACAACCTCTCTGACTTGTAGAAACTTCTGTGCAGTACTTTTTTTTTTCCCAATTGACCCTGTGTGCAGGGGTATACAAAAAATGGTCTGCTAGACCCGACTTGCCATAGCGAAAGTGCCGGATATTTTTTTTGTGTTCAGTGAGGCAGATGTCCACAGTTCTTCCTGTCTGTCCTTAGTAGGATGGATGACATGAACAGGGCACTTCAGAGACTCCTGGATGCAATAAAAGGAGAGAATCTGTCCTCAGGTGAATGGATGAGAGTTGCCAATTTCACATAAGGTTTAAATACAGTGTGTAGTTGGTGTTTGTTAAGCACCCTAGATATCTTTTCAGATGTGCCTTTAATGTATGGGATGGTGACAGTGGGAGGATTTTTAAGGAGCATTTAGTATTTTATCTATCTTATGGGGATTATAGCCATTGGTCAGGAAGGTGTGATGCAGGTGAGAAAGTTCAGCAGTGAGAGCAATGTCATTGGAACAAATTGCTCTAGCTCTATGGGTTAGTGTTTTTAAGATACCATATTGTTGAGAAGGGTGATGGTGTGATTGTTTGTGTAAATATCTTCCTGTATGTGTGGATTTTCTATAAACTGAGAATGATAAGGAATCTTCTGGAAGACGTGTGATCAGCATGTCCAGGAAGGGCAAGCAGTAATTGGCTTCTAGTTCCATTGTAAAGTGGATTTTAGGGTGCTGGCTATTTAGATGCACTAAAAAGGTATACAATGTGTCTGGGCCATGTGGCCAAATAGTAAACACATCATCAACATAGCATAGCCGGAGACTGGATTTGAGAGAGGCAGTGTTGATAGCTAACTTTTCCAGATGTTCTATGTAGAAGTTGGCTGGGGGGGGGGGGGTCCCATAGCTGTCCCATCTAATTGATTGTATATTTTCCCTTTCTATGTAAAATAACCTGCCTGTACTGTGAATTTAAATAGCTGAAAAATATCAGGGGGAAATTGTGAATTTAGTAAGTTAAGTGTTTCAGTTAATGGTACATTCGTGAATAATATCAAAACTCACCATTAAGTCTGAACTATTTAAGATGTGGTTTTCTAAAATACTTTTTAGGTGGGTAAAATTTTTAAAAAAAGAGGGAGAATTGTTTGTGCAAGTGGCTAATAGTTTGGCTAAATGTTTAACTAGTTTATATGTAGGCCTGTTTATACTATCTACAATATGGAGTAAAGGTGTACCTTATTTGTGAATTTTTGGATTTGTGAATTCCATATATCCTGGGTGTTTTAACATGAAAGGGTTTGAGTTTGTTGACTGTTTCTTTTGGCCAGGAAGTGACTTTGTTTAATAACTTGCACACCTTATTCTTTTGTGAGTTGGTGGGATCTCGATCCATGATTTGATATGTTGACTGGTCTTGGAGAAGTGCATGCATTTTGCTTTCATATTCTGTTGTATTCATCACTACAGTTGTGTTTCCTTTGTCTGATTTGGTTATGGTAATGTGGTTATTATTGCATAGCTCTTTAAGGGCCATTATTTCTTTATGTGGGATACTATTTTTGGGAGGCTTAGAATGGATTAGGATATTGGCCATGTCTAACTGAGGTCGTATATCCCACGTTCAACGGAAGCCATTATTTCGGTTTTTGGAACTTCTTTAGGAGTAACAGCAAAATTGTGTCCCCGACTTAATGCACTTGTGGCTTCTTTGGTTAAGGTTACTGATGATAAATTCACCACAACGCCATCTTGATGTAATTGCGGCCACTGCATAGCATTGCGTTGCTGGAGGATTTCAAATTTCTTTTGGTGCTGGTTTTTAACTTTGGCGAATTCTTTGTTGGTGGTAGAGTCAGAGATGCTATCCAGCAATGCCGTACCCAGGGAGGGGAATGCAGGGCCCTGCCCCCCCCCCCCCAAAAAGAAAAAGGAAATAAACACTAGAAAATTTTCCAAAATTCTTCTAATTAAAATTCATTTTTTTTATTTATGTTGTGTCTTCTATTTCTATACTACTTATCATGTATTGGCGATCGCTGCAGATGCTCAGTCATAGGTCGTATGCAATGCGTAGTGTGTATTCGTAAATCGTCTACGCAACTCCCCCCCCCCCTGCAAGATTAAATCTTGAGTGCACCACTGTTATCCAGGATATCCCATAGCTCTGGGTTCAAAATGTTAGATAGTATATCATGTAGAGCACTGATGGAAGAATTTATTTTTGAAAAAATTTATTTTTTTAACTTAGATGGCGCCTAATTAGGACTTTAGTCTTGTGTTGCATGCTGCAATTACTTATACTAGTCCCATTGCTACACCAGATTGTGGCTGTCTCGCTGTTTATAACAAACTTTGTTTGTGTGCTCTGAAGATGCTGGATATAATACCAGTGAAATATTAGCTTTTAAGTTAATAAATAGTTATTTTCTTATCAATCTGTGTTTGCATCAATACCATTAAAATCCATTTCAACAAGTATAATAGTTTACTCCTTTATTCAAGTACAAGTAACCAAAGTTTTCATGTGAAATAATGAATACTTCACACACAACTGGGCTACCTGCATATAGAGGCTAATGGCTTTTCACATCGACCACCTTAATTGCCTCATAATGCAAGGTACATCCCCTTTCAGACATGTATAATACTATGTATTATGGGAAGGGCCACTATCCAGATCAGTTTCAAACTCTACTGGGTCTGATCATGGGAGTCAGACCCAGAAAGATACTAGGTTGAAGTAATTTAGAAGTCATATATTTCCCATATACAAGTAGTGAAAAGGTGTGTCACCTTATTTTTAAAATACTCTGTCTGTAAAACTTCACTTGGTTAGGTTCTGTCTAAACCTAACCAAGTGAAAGTTATCACTTAGTTAGACTATAAATTAAAGATGCCAAGAAATTATATTCTTGGTTTAATCCATTATCCAATGATAATTTGTACTATTAACTTTTAGGAGTGTTACTACAACATGAAACCTCCTGAAATACTAATGCCAAAAGCTCAGAAAAACCATGCTTGTGCACTGCCATTATAAGAAGCTATGTTATAACCAAATTTTATGATTCTAGCTATTACTATATATGAGATGGATTTTGTTCAGACAGACAGTTAAACTCTATATAAAAACATTACATTACAATTAAACTCTATAGAAATATAGTTCTTTTTGTTAACTGAATAACTGCAATAATAATTTCAGAAAAATTGATACCTACTATAACATCAACCCAGCGAATAATTAATTTTGTTTCCTTCCCAAAAAGATAGGAGTAAAAACACAAATGATTCACACTAAGATAAAGCCAACCTTGTCGAGGAACTCGTCCTTTCCAGTAACTGCAGGAATAATCTGAAAGATATATTAGAGAACTATAAGACTATAAAGAATACGACTTTGTTTTCATTCAGTTTCTTATAGTATATAAAATCAGCATTTCTTTAGAAAGACAGTTGTAATAGTTGTCTTTTATTATTATGGAAGGTTTTATTAATTATTCAAATTTACACTGTTTCATCTATTACATACACTGAGCAGCCATTTTATTAGGTATATTCTACCCACATCACCCACGTGGGTAGAGTGTAGAATTTTGATAAAGCAGTTCACTGCTTTATCAAAAGATGTTTCAAGAAAGTTCCAGGTTGGACTTTATATAATTACCCAAATCATAAATCTAAATAATGAAATCATCTTCCTGGGTGACCTTAATGTGCACAACTCCAACTGGCTCTGCCCTTTTCTAATATTACCAATCAAGCTGGATGTGATGCAAAGTTTTTGCTATATGCAATGACCTAACACAAAATTTTACACCTGGCCTCAATTCCTAATAATCCTCTCCACTCTCCCAATATCCTTGATCCTTTTTTTTTTTAACCAGTTCTACTCTTCCAGATATATCATAGAAGTCACCACTCCTCTCAGAAACTCTGATAACAATCTGAATTGCTGAGAGGAGAGTTTGCACAAGTTTCCAGTCACTCAAGTTTGCCCTCCCTCCAACCACTGCCAACCTTGTACCCAAGTGAGATGACCTCCAGAACTACTACTTTTCACTTCTAGGGTCTGAATGTTTCTTCTGTGACTATGATCCAGACATTTGTAATTGTCCTTTCCAGTAAGCAAGTCACAGATTTTATCCTTGCTGGTGTGAGGGATTTCATCCCTCATTCCACCCAAAATGTTCACCCACTAAATAGCAATATGAAAAAGGTAGAGGTAAATACTGTGAGAATTTTTTGGATGGTAGGTGAGTGTGCATGTATGCACACATTTCAACTTTTTACATATATATCCCTACATGCAAGAAGTCACTAGACTTATGACATGGCTGTGCCATGTGTAGGCACATACACATAGTTAGAAAGAAGAAAGGAATTCATTGATATATTTCCTAAATGTTGTATTCACATCCATTAAGCAAACTGCTTGTTTCTGAATGCAATCAAATGTGAGGGAGATCTCAGGAACACCAGCCTAAATGTGGGAACAGTTAATATTGGGCAGATTTGAACTTTATGAAGTGTCAGGAGTTGAGCAGGAGGGATGGACTGATATGCTTATGACAGGATAGGTTAGATGTGAATTTAACCCAAGACGAGAAAAACTGATACTGTTAGCAAGCAGAATATCATCAAAAGTGAGGGAGAGGGAGGCATAGTTCTTCTTTCTGGAGATGAGACAGGGATGTGTTTTGGTAGCATTGAAATTTGGAATGTTATTCTTCCCCTATTTGAGAATGGTGAGGAAATCAGTGTTAATGTCAATGGTTAAAGAATATCTTGAAGTGTTACTTACCTGAGCACTATAAGGTTTTGAAGATGAGGAGAGGATAGTACTATCATCAGCAAAGCTATGAATAGGATTGCATATCAGAGAGAGAGAGAGATCAGATCATTGATGTATAGGGGAAAAAGTGTAGGTGAAAACACAGAGCCCTGGGGTACACAAGCATGGATTGGAAAAATCTGATGAAATAAAACCATCCACCATGACCTGCAATGAACAACCAGAGAAGAAGATGGCAAATCCATTCTCAAAGGGAAGGAGGAATACCATAAGATGGCAGCTTGATAAGAAGACCATGATGCCAGATTTGATCAAATGCCTTGGAAATATCAAGAGTGACCACTTGAGTTTCCCTAAACTCTTCCATGGCCTGAATCCAGAGGTAGGTGAGATTGGCTAAGAGATCGGCTGTGGAATGAGAATGGAGGAATCAATACTAGTGATAGCTAAGTAATTTGCAAGTCTCCAAGTAGTGAAGCAGTTGGCTGTTGATGAACTTTTCAATTATTTTTTTGAGAGGATTGAGGTCAGAGCAATAGGGCAATAGTTTCATGGTTGACTGCAGTAATGAGCCAAGAAGAAATGACTGAGTGTGCGGCATGATACTGCAAACCATATCAGGACAAGTGTTACAGAAATTCTTGTCCTGCTGAGGTTATGTGTGTGAGGTAATCACACACAACTCCTGGAGTGTAGATGGTTAAAGCACTAGAAAACATCCAGGCAGTGACAATTCTGTTATTATATCATATCAGGGCAAGTGTTACAGAAATTCTTGTCCTGCTGAGGTTATGTGTGGTAGGTTTAAAATGAAGTGGTTCTAAAAGGGTTCTAGAGGATTAACACAAAAAAATGTTTCAATACATGACAAATGGGGGGGGGGGGGGAGAATTAGCGATTGCCTGCAGAAGATGTGTGTAAAAGTGGTTAATAAGGATGCACAGATTCTTTGGAGAATGGCAAATTAGTGGAATGGACTGCAAGAATATATGAATGCTCTGACAGTGAATGAGTTCAAGGAGAGATATAATAGGTATTATGTATATGAAGTTAGTGTGGGTCTCCTACAATGAGTTTCTGCCACCATGGAGATACTTGTATAATGTTTTCTATATCTTCTGTTTAGTTACTTTTACACACAGCTTTCTTACATTTTTCTCTGCATTTTCTGAGGGCATCTGCTGACTTAATTTCTAGAAAGTTTTGATATGCTTTCTTCTTTTCTAGAATGCCCTCTAACTTCTTTAGTGCAATGAAGTTTAGATTTTTCTATCTCTATAAACAACTTCCACATGCACTTCTGACTGAAGCAATTAATGTTTTCTTCAGAGTCTGCCACTGAGTCTCCAAAGTTTAACTACTGTTTTCAAACTCTTTCATGTTTTCGCCAAGAATCACCTTTGATTCTTTTTTTTAAAACTCACGTTTATCTTTTCAATGTGATATTCTTTTTTCTTTTATCATACTCAAAACTAAATGGTGACCTTCATTCTTAGTATATTCTTGTATCCTGAACCAGTATGAAGATATTACTAAAATAATAGCAAAAATAACATAATCGATAACACTTTTTTTTCTTTTGTCTTCTCTATGTGTGAATTTATGCATATTTTTTATGCTGGAATGTGGCATTATGCCCTGAACAGAAATGCAGCAAGTGCTTACCATTATTATCGCTTTGCCCTTTTCTTTAAATTTTCCCAAAACATTTCTATATGTGTGGAATTTCTTTCCTACTCTGCTGTTTAAATCTCAAAGAATAATCAATTTTTGCTTTTTCTTTATGTCAACTGACCTTCTTTAATAACTTGAAAAATTCCTTAATTTCTTTCTTAGTAAAACCTTCTGCACAAAACACCATCCAATTCTCCATTTTGAAATGTTCTGGTATCAATCTATTTTAAAGCATCTGCCATTCAAGTTCATCTTTGTTTAGCATTGAATGCTATGCCTACTACTTCCTTTCCCTGATCAGCACCACCTGAATAGAACATATTATGTTTATTATTTAGCAGAATCTCACCTTGGTCTTCATTGTCTCAGCAACACCAATTATGTCAATGTGGTACTTCTCTAGTTCTTCTGCCAGTTTGACTTCTTTTCCATTGATATTTCTTTCAGTGATGGTCTTGAGTTATTCTACATATATCACAACATATCAAAACATACAATATGTTGGGCCCTGTCACAGATCTAGGGTATACAGCTGTAGATGATGTCATGAATCTGTACCTAACCTCATAAAATTTCCCTTCTAGCAGTTAAAATCACACATGCAGCTACAATGTCACCCAATAGTGTGGGAAGAATTTTCTTGGCATACACGGAATCCTCTAATAACAGGAATGTTTGGGTGCCAGAGTCTATCTGAACACACTTACCAACCAGGTGCATCTTTTCAATACATGTTCATAGTATATTTACCTGGTAATAGAATTCCAACATTTTTTTTTCTCTTTTTTTGGTATAAGGACAGCGCAATTCTTATGTCTGTTAACTGCATGCATGTGTTCATTTGTCGCTGGCTAGTTTGCAGGACATTACTTTATATTATATAATTACATGTACGAGGTGGTATGAAAAAGTTTCGAGACTAGTTTTGTAACAGGCCAACAGATGGCATGCACAGTCACAGAGAGCACCGACTTCATAAGTCAGTGTGACAAAAGACATCATCCTGTGTACATCGGGAGCTGTGCAACTGGTGCTATTCTGACCATGTGTGTTACCACCTCTGCAATTTCATCATGGACAGCAAGTTAGTAGAACAAAGAACGAACGTGAAATTCTGCATGAAATTGGGCAGATCTGCCACAGAGACATTTGACATGATTTGGCAAGTTTCTTCTCCACGACCCATCATCTCCACAACTGAAAAAGGCGAGGCAAGTCCGCAGCTCGACCAAGTGCATGCTCATTGTCTTTTTCGACATTCGCAGCATTGTGCATCGAGAATTTGTCCCCAGGGGCCTGACCGTATGGCGAGTTCTACTGCCAAATTTTAAGGAATCTGAGAGAGGACATTCAGCAAAAGCAACCGGATCTGTGGTGCACGAAAAATTGGATGTTCCACGACGACAATGCACCGTGTCACTCTCCTCACATGAGTTTCTCACCGGAAACAACATGATCTCATTTATGCACCCACCCTACTCACCAGATTTGGTGCCCTCTTCCAGAAGATGAAGATCCAACTCAAAAGTCACTGTTTTGACACCAATGCAGTGATCCAGCACGTAGAAGGTGCTTGACACACACTTCAAAAAGAAGACTTCCAGAACACATTCCAGAAGTGGCAGGAACGCTGAGAGCACTGTATTGCCATGCAAGGGGACTATTTTGAAGGTGATAGTGTGTAAACGTAGATAAATAAAGTAATTTCTCGTAAACAGAGCTAGTCTCGAAACTTTTTGATACCACCTCATAATGTATAGTGAGAACTAAAGAATGTATTACTTTGTTTTGTCAACATAACATTTAGATATTTTGGTTAACATCACCTATAACAATATCTATATAAAGTAGATCAATACCATGGGTGGGTAAACTTTTTTCTGGCGAATAGATTTAAGTTGTATTTCTGGAATCCTGTTACAAAGATTCCTCACAAGTGAAACAGGAAACAAGCCCTGGTATTTCCAACTGAAGGATATAGTGTGATGCCAACTTTCACAAACACATTTGTGAAAGTTGACATGATAGATCATTCAAGAATGGCTTTAGGAGCACTGAAGTGATTTTACATATTTCACCTGCCTTCTCAAATCAATGGATCTTAATACAACAACAGGGATTTTGTAGGATAAGATGAATTAAAGCCAACTGTAACTTTAACTGCAACCTCCAAGATTGCAATCCAATCCCAGGAGAAGAAATTGTATGGTTAATTTAGTTTGTTGCATTTATCTACCGTGAAGTGCATTTAGTTTACAGGCATCTACAAGCATTCTTATAGATCCATGTGGCAAACATGGCTTTTGAGCACTTTTACAAAGATGTCAAAATTGAGAATCTTCTGACCTAATAGCAAGTAACTGTCACCTAGGAAACCGTATAAATACAGTATTCCTTCCTTACTTTTTTTATACTCAGGCATAGTCCATGCAGGCTTTTAAAACCAGATCCGATGGAATAGGGTAGTTAATCCTTATTACAGTAATATCTCTGTAAACTGCATGTGTTCTTCTGGTCCATTTGCCTGTTTTGTAAAAACCCTCATTTCCAGGAGAAAAAATCTTGCCACCTTTGTTTCGAATGGCTAACTCACCTCCAGTTGTATAAAGGCTCATCAGATCCTAGAAGAGATTCAAACCCAGGTATTTCCAAACAAAGGGCATCATCAAAATCAACTGAGATGGGGAGGATGCACTTTAAATACATTACTAATTAATAAAATAAGCAAACATAACAGGATATAATATTTAAATATTAGGCATCTTTTGTATGCCCAACTCATCTTTCATATATAGGATATCTGCGATTTAGCAATATCAGATTATCTTACTTTTTTTTTTTTTTTTTTAAATTTTTAGCAACAGTCGATGTTGAATAAATAAATAAATAAAAAGGCATGGATACCTTTTAGCATTATTACATATGAAAACATTTCCTGAGTGTTATTTCTGGTAATCAAAAATTTCTTTACTAATATTACATATAAAATAAATCTTTGTATAGTTACAGCCTATTGCAAACTGTTTAATTGCAATATTTATTTGTATGTTTGTAATAAGGACTCACCTCTAATTTAGTTCATTTAAAAAACCCTGAGAGAATAAAATATTGAACTTTCCGATGATGTTTTCATGCCATTAAACAACTGTAGTTCTTGTTTACATAACAAGTGATGATTTCACTTTCATTTCGCCACCATGTTATTTTCCAAACTAGGCAGCAGTGCACTTGTGCAAGGTTTATATTTCTAAAGAGGAAATTGATATACTAAGAGAGAGAGAGAAATAGAACAGCTGTTGGTGTTGATAAGAACAGATGTTCTGAAAAGTTGGAAACTTTAGGGGAAAAATATACTTTAAAGGAATTCTTAACCCAAAAAGGCAGAAAAGAGTGTTATGAGGGAAACAAACAGTTATCCCAAAATTAATTGTTGAATTTCTTTAAAAGTCATCAATTAATTTTGGGATAACTCTTGGAGTGTAAATAAAAGTGACAAGAAGAATTATATAGTTTCACCTGAAATAACGGACAGTTCTTCTTGATACATTAAACAGCAAACATTCTAGTTAGATGCTGTAAACATGAAAGTGATGAACTTTTTTATGTTCAAGGATAAAAGAAGAAGTTTATCCCACACGAAAAAGGGAACTGCAATATTATCTTTGTATTTCAAGGAAATAGAAAAGGAACTGATCTGTTAAAAAAAGAAGAAATACATTCTTTATTAAGGAAGGTTATGCATAAATTATTTTCTTGTTTTAAAAGAAAAAAACAGATATGAGTTAAATAGTTATATTTTTATGGGCATTGATGAAGAAGGAAGAAATTGTACTTAATAAGTTTAAAGTCAACTGTTTTTGTTTATATGTTCTCATCAAATCCTGTGATCTTGAAAAGAAGAAACCTTGTGTAATGTTTATTTTCTTTATGTATGATGTTAAGTTTGTGGTCCATTTTCTCTTTAGGAGAAAAGTTTTATTTCTAATACAAATTTGTATTAGAAATAAATGTGTTAATAGTGTGTATAACATTTTACACACGCTATTACTTCCATGCAATACCTAAATTTAAACTGATATTATTTGTTTGTAAATAAAGAATTAAAAATTTTCTTTGTCTCTCACTCAATTTCTTAAGTTAACTTATAAGTATTTTTACAGTAAAATCCCAAATTCAAATCTGTGATATTAACTGAAAAGTTAATAAACCACTTAGGTATATATGCCACAGACAAACAAAAGCAAATAATGGAACCGGCAGGATTGATTATAATTTAATTTTACATAAAAAATTGAGAGGAAATTGAAGAAACTTATTTTTTTTTGTGGTTTTATTTTTTCAGGTATTACTCAGTTCTGAAGCCTGATCAGGAACACAGTACGCATGTATGTTTAATTTAGCACATGCTCTACAGAGCTTCCGTGGAGAATACAATGAGAGTACTGAATATTTTTTTAAGACTGCAGAAAAAATAAGAGACTGGAAAATGGTCACATGATCAGATGAGTCGTCATAAAAGCTAAGTTTCATGCAAAAGTAGACTTTCTTCATACTTCTGGAAGGCTCAGATAACTCAGACATATGTACAATTCAAGAAAATTTTAGTTGTAAAATATTCTAAAAGGCTTGAAACTGGACTAAATCTCTCAAAAGTGCATTCTTATGTGCAAAATCAGAATAAAAGAATATCAGAATTTTACAATCAGCTGATTAATTTAGTGCACTTTTAGAATTGAAAAAAGCGATGCTGACTTTATTAAAAAAAAAATTGTATTTTGTGCACAAGACAGGGATTGTGAATGTTACAGAAGCTTTGAAATCTTCCTTAAAAGAGGAAAGTTTAAGGGAGGGTTCAAATGCACCTCAGCCAAAGTATATGCAATATAGTAGAGCAGCCAAGCTCTAAATTTCCTGTTAATCCCTCTAAACCAAAGAAGACTTCTGCATCTTGTGGTATATATTCAGTCGATTTAGACTCTGCTAAAAAGGAAGTACATAGCCTGAGAACTGAATTAATCAAAAAGATGGATTTAAAGTTAAAATCTTTTGCCATATTAGAAAAAGATTTTGAAGTTAGTTACTGAATTAAAAGCTGATCTCCCACAGGATTCAAATAATTCTGTGAAGTCAGGAATATCACAGGCTAAAGGAAATAAAAGATTTTCTCAAAAACAACAAATCAGATGTTATAGAAGCAATGGCATGGAACAGTCAAGAATTTGACCTGCAGATCTATCTACGGTGTCGAAACAACATCAAAAATCAATTTCTCATATCTCCAGTATTTTTCGGCATTGAAACTCTATGGATGTCGATGGATTTCGACCCTGGCAATAAAATAAAACGGGATTTAACGTCTCCCTCTTAATTAACAAATTCGCCGGTAAAATAGCCTTTCGGTTTTAATCTTTGTAGAGAACAGCTTAAATTTGGTAGGTGAATTACACAGGGACTAATAAGTAAAATATGAAGAAAAAAGAAACTATACAAGTTATATAAAATAAATATGGTCAGATTTTCCTCCAGTATCTTGAGCAATCAACTGCTCTTTCTGTGCAGAATATAAGGTCTTCTTTTGTGCAAGGTGATTGAAGAAGGTGTTTTATGAGTTGTCCCACCCTCACAATTATTTGGTCCAGCGAGGTAGCCCCCATTTGATGAAGTTTTGTTTCCTGTTGAACAGACTTCAAACAGCATCCTGTTGTTTGAAGTCTGTTGAGGCTTTTCCAAGTATTCCAAGTAGAACCACGAGAAAGTTGTTCAGCTGTTGGAATACCAGTATTATTCTCTGGATATAGTGAAAGCTATTGTTGAAGTCTTGTCTCTGGAAAGTTTTTAGGTAGTTCAACAGTTGCTAGGAAACTATGTCACGATCTTAGTCTTTGGGGCACTGTGGTCTGGCCGAATAGTGGGTGGTATTGCACCCTCTTCAAACTGAAGGGGGTGCAATACCAGCCAAAGTATACAAATCTCTTAGTGGTGTTGGTTTCAGGCATCCTGTAATTAAACGGCAGCTTTCATTCAATGCTGGGTCAAGTTTTTCAGCATTGCAGGATCTGGATCATACCGGACAGGCATATTCAGCAGAAGAATAGAAAGGGCCAATGCAGATCTCAGTATGCTAGGGTCTGCACCCCCATTTGGAGGAAGTAAGCTTTCTTAGTATATAGTTTCTCATTCACTTTTGTCTTTGTTTTTTCTATGTGTGTTTCATATAAAAGAGTGCGATCGACAGTCACACCAAGGTAGATTGGGTTCAGGAATGTTCTATATTAGAGTCTTCCTAAGAAATCTGTAGCTTCCTGTTGGCTTCCTTATTGTTAAGGTGGAAAAGGCCAGTCTGAGTTTTCAAGGGGTTTGGTTTTAATTGATTATTGCTATAAAATGTGGTTAGACTATTTAAGGCACGTGACAAAGTAGTTTCAAAGGGCTTGAAATTTTTTGATTGGGTAGCTATGGCAAGGTCATCAAGCATAGATAAAATTTCTAGTTTCTGGAAAGATGAGGAGATCATTGACATAGATGTTGAAAAGTAATGGTGATAACACACTTCCCTGGGGGAGGCCATTTTTTGGGAGAAAGCCAGTGGCTCTTCCTACCCCAGGTCCACAAAAAAGCTACTGTTTTCCAAGAGTGATTGGATCAGGAGGAAAAGGCGATAGTCTCTAGTTATTCTGTATATTTTATTTCTGTGTGAGATTGTTTATGGTATCAGTTAGGTGGTCTGCAAAGACTGCTTCTGTGGCTAGTTTTTGCTTATAACCATTTTCTATATATTGAGTGAGGTTAAGAATTTGTGATGCATAGGATTTGCCTGGTCTAAAACCAGCCTGCTCAGCAATAAGATGGGGGTTTGATTAGGGGTTGTAGCCTATTCAAAATGAATCGTTCATAGAGTTTAAAGAGGTTGCTGATTAGTGATAGAGGTCTGTAATTTTTTGCTTCAGTTGGAGTTTTCCCTGGTTTCAGAAAGACCACCACTTTAGCATGCCTCCAGATAGTTGGTATTCTTAGGGTTCTGAGGCAAGTGTTGTATAGGTTTAATAACCACTCTTTAGTCCTGGATCCAAAATGCTTAATTTGTTCATTACAGATAGAATCAAGGCCTGCATATTTTCTAGGCTTTAATAGGTTTACGACAGCATTGAGTTCAGTGATGGTGAAATCTGAGTTAATCATATTTTGTTTCTCACCTGGTATTCTACTTATCTTATTTTTTGGGTGCATTTTAGGGAATTTTCCATTCAGCAGCAATTTGATTAGCTGTTACCTGTGGATGCTCATATAGCTTAGTGAAATCCTTCCTAATTCTGTTGATAAAGTTCCGTGCCTTTCTGCTACTATGGGTGATATCAAGGGCATCTATTTCTTTTTTCCATAAGGAGTGCCTTTCCTCTCTTTTTGGAAAATTATGCTCTTGTTGGAGCATAATTTTTTTCCTGCAAGGATAGTCTCCTCTGAGAAAGGGGTTGGTGTCATAAAGTTGTAAGTAATTAGCATACTGGGCTTTTTTTTTTTTATGTTGGGCCCATACACAGGAGGTTGATTGGTCAACCTATAGTACATTAGTACTGTGTATGGGTGATGGGTTGGGAAAGGAGGAATTTGTTTACATTTGATTTGAATGACTTTAAATTGTATTCGTTGGGAAACACAGCAGGTGGGAGATTGTTCCACAGTGCAGCAGTTGCAGGGATCTAATTTGTGCGGAATGTAGTTTGTGCGGCATCCTCGGGGGATGTGTTTGGTGGAGATTTTCCTCAATATTTTTATGAATTGAGAATACTTTCAAAGTTTGGAAGGACTGGTTCTATGAAGCAGTCAAGATCTTCCATGAAACCCTTCCAAGCTTTTTGGAAATTAAATCTTCGTCTGTAAGTGACTGTACAAACAAAGCAATAATATGTATATGCAGGCACTAACACTGGGTAAATGAGGCTGACGAAAGGCTTCCAAAGTCAGGCCTAGAGTCCCAAAGAGTCCTCCCCTAGTGGGCTAAATTGATTGGTCTTGGCCACTGGGTTGAAGATCTGAGGATAGGCGCTTCCCAAATTTGAGGCAGTTTCATACACCAAATCTGTTGAGATTTGGAAAGTTTCTCAGGGCTGAGTTAAATTCCAGGAATAGCCTCTCATATTTGTATTTGCTGTGAAAAGAGTGGTCTTCTATCCTGTGGTGAGTGTCCAAAGCATGATCAGCAAGTCCAGAGCAGCTGTAATGGTGGAAATGGATTTAGTCCATGTGTTCAGAAATTCTGATATTGGGTGTCCTGATTGTTTGGCCATAGTAGGACAGTTTGAAACTTCAAGGGACCTGGTAGACACCTGTCAGGTCTAGGGAATGTGGCTGGTCTTTGGTGGAATGGATAAGAAATGCTACTTTTTTATCTGGTCTGTAAGTGGTTGTAAGGTTATAATTCTTTAGGAATTCTGTTAATTTTTCAGATGTGCCCTGGATATATGGAATGGTGATAGATTTTGTGTAATCTCTGCTCTGAAGAAGGGGGGGGGAGTTACAGGGCTTTAATATTTCGTGAATTTTGTGGGGATTGCAGCCATTGGCTAAGAAAATGTTGAGAATGCGGTCAAGTTCAGTAGTTAGGACACCACTATCAGAACTAATTAATTTTGCCCTGTTATATAGGGTTTTTATAATCCCACATTATTGGGAGGAAATGACTGCTGGTGGATGTATCAGTGGCGGAGAAAGTGAAGAACTCGTGGATGTCCCATCTATCTGTTGAATTTGTTTGCTATATGAAATAGTCTGAGTTCATGGTGAACTGAAACAGAGCTGAGATATCAGGAGGAAATATGACTTGAATAAGGTCTAGAGTATCTTCGAACGGGACATTCATGAATAGAAAGAAGACATTAAAACCAACCATTCTATCAGTGTGTTGGAGGACGAGGTTTTCTATAGCAGCTTTAAAGTGGGCTGAGTTTTTTGTTGCCAGTATATTGTGCGAGCACTTTGGTTAATGTTGTATGTGGGAGAATCTGCCATCCACAATGGGATGTAATTTTTCAGTTCACAATGAACTCAGGCTATTTCGTTTAGCAAAGGAAAATTCTAGAGGGGACAGACAGATTCTCTGCTTTCTACACCTCTGGCCAACTTATTCATGGAGACTTTTGAAGAAAAGTCTTAAACTCTGCCACACATAAATCCACTGTCTGGCTATGCTACACAGATGATGTGTTCTCCATTTGGCCACATGGCCTGGATGCTCTCAACATTTTCTTAACACATCTAAACAATCAACATCTCAGGATTCAGTTTACCTTAGAAAAGGAAAACAACAACAGTTTCCCCTTCCTAGACATGCTGATTACACAGACATTTACTTATTTGAATATTCAGTTTCATATCAGTGATAAAGTGAATTCACACAACATGAATATTTTTTATTATTATTAACATGTTAATCTGCTCATCATGGGAGGTACACACTATCATACACAAAACTCATCAAACTGTGCTTTAAACTGATTCAATGTGTTTACATTCACAACACACTCAAGCAATGCATTCCACTCACCAACCACTCTCTATGCAAAGAATCTGCTTCTCACCCCACTGCTCACACTCTCCTTATACAGTTTTCAGGGATGGCCTTCTTCTACCCGCCCTTCTCCCATTCTATGAAAAATATCCATGTCAACCTAATAACAATCCCTGACTAACTTATATGTCTCAATCATATCCTTCCTCCTCCTCCTCCTATTCACAAGGCTTGTAATTTACATTCTTCCAATCTGCCTTCATACTCCACATTCCAAAGAATTTCTTTTATCACGCATTGTTAAGATAATGAAATTTTCAGCAGTCTATTATAGTGAGCAAGTTCATTATAATGGAGATTGCTTTATTAAGTCTACTAGAGTACATGTTTTGTCATGGTTAATATAATAAAAGTGATTCAAACTATATATAACTAAAAAATTTATACGTACTGTTAACAAGCTTCTCTTCTTCTGGCATATTGAACAATTTGGCAAATTTGGCAACTGTTCCTTTAATGTGCAAGTTATCACCATTAATAAAGAGTGTTGTGTCAATATTAGATTGAGCAAGTAGGCTTTCAATTTTACATTTCACAAAATCAGTTGTTTCATCTTCTGTGTCAAAAGAACCTATAAATATAGGGGCACAAAAAATCCTATTCAGCGAAAACAGATTTAAACATTTTCTTAATAATATATTACTATTATCTAATTTATTGGTATATTCAAATCTGTGTAACTGAAATAAACTATACTTAATAATTATGTTATTTAACATTCAAGAACAAATATTAAACAAGAACAAATAATAAAGAAGCAAAGCAACATGTAAAAATAGCTAAAAAAATAGCTAGAAAGACTGGTAACAATATAGAAGATAAATATCAGAAAGGTGGAAAAATGTTCTGGAAACTATTGAAAAAGCTTAGAAAAAGAAAAAAAAAAAAGTGCTATAAAAGGAACCAGAGATAATGGTCGTGGCTCCAGAAATCCACTCACCACTGGCAAGTTAATAGAGACACGTGGTGAGCGAAGTTTCAAAGGCATCTAAATTTATTCAAAATATACTACCTTATTTTCTTTGCATAATTTATGCATTTTTTTCATTTCAAAAAACTTATTCACTGTCAAGTTATTTTATTATAGGCAGCTGGCATAAATTTATCAAAAACGTTTTACTCCTCAGTTGCCCTCCCCCCCCCTCACCTTGAAAAGTTAGCATGCATAAAAATAGTATAATCTGCTGTTTTTGAAAGTGAAGCAATTTGAATCTATGACAGCAGGCAGACCATTTATCTCTCATCATCTGTTCTGAACTACTTAAACCTGCTGAGCATTTGCTGGTTAATTTTGAAATAAATAATCAAAAATTTTCAAACAACATTTCATTCTGCTTGACTAGCAAACTATCACTATTCTTCTAAAATAATCATCAGAGATACTATTAAAAAAAATTAAAAAAAAATATATATATATATTCATTTAACAAGATCAATTTTCATCCATTTTAATATAAAATGAATTTATATTCTTATCTTTAGAGGTACTTATGGTATAATTAAAATTAATAACTTAACACATAAAACTAACAGTAATAACTTTAACGAATTAAAGGTACAAATATTTCGTACTGAAAGTAACAGTACATCATTAGTGTAGAACAACAGTTAAAGGAATGGAACACAAAGTACAGAACAGTTGGTGGATTACCAATGAAAATTGTTTCCACATGTAGGAAAATTAATATTAATAATTTATTAAATAATTCTTAAAAACTATTTCATTAATGGTTGCATAAGATAAGAATCTTATGCAACCATCAATGAAACCGTCTCTCTCTCCCAAACTTTTGGGAGAGAGAGAGAGAGAGAGAGAGAGTCATTTCGATTCAAATTTGGACAATGTAAAAGGACTTCACAACTTTCTTTGAAAAGGCATTCATATTTAAACTTGCATCTGTAGAGAGGACAATCTTTATCCCACCGAACATTCTAGATCATTCATCAAAAATTCTACACATTTTCTTGAACAAATCAAAGATGTTCAAATCAAAGAGTCTGACTTGTTAGTCAGGTTTGATATTGTTTCCCTTTTTACCAATATTCCATTAGCTGACACTATCAACTTACTATATGATGATTACCCTCCGGATATTGCAAAGATTTTTGAATTTGTTATACATTCAGGATATTTCAGCTGGAAAAATAAGATCTACAAACAAGTTGAAGGTACTGTCATGGGCAGCCCTCTGTCTCCACCTTTGGCAAACTATTTTTTGAAACATATGAAAGACACCTTGTTCTCATCCATTCATCCCCAACCCTCTCTTTGGTTTCGTTATGTCGATGATGTCTTTGCTACTTGGCCACATGCTGAAGAGGAACTTACCACATTCCTACAACAGATAAATAGCCTTCACCCACACATTCAGTTCACCATGGAAAAAGAAAAGGCTGGTAGTCTACCATTCTTGGACATCCTCCTTACATGCACATCCTCTGGTACTTTGTCGAAAACCTACCTTTGCTGGCAGATACATTCATCAAAAAATCTGTGTTATCACGTTATCAAATCTTTAATTAATAGAGCACATAAAGTGTGCTCCTCCCCCTTAAGCTTACAACAAAAACTTTTCACTATAAAAAAGCTAACAGAATCTAATGGTTACAACCCTAATCGAATGCAACAGATAATTGACTCCTATGTTCCAACACCTCAGGATTCCTCAACAGACCGCAGTTTCAATCCCTTATATTTCAGGCATCTCAGAACCTATTAGCAGAATTTTGAAGAAGTATCATCTTATTCCCACATACTTTCCTATCAACAAAATTTCTCACTCGTTGCCATCTACAAAAGACAAATTGGCACCACTTTCATTAGCTGGTGTTTACCAGATACCACGTGAATGCAATTTATCATACTTTGAACAAACAGGCCGTTCTGTGGAAAAAATAATGAAGGAACATCAATATTATATCGACTACATGAAACCTCATAAGTCTAGTCTAGCACAATATAGCATTTACACTAAACATAATATTCAATGGGATAAAGCTTGTCTTCTCCACAGATGCAAGTTTAAATATGAACGCCTTTTCATATTTAAGTTGTGAAGTCCTTTTACATCAGCCGAATTTGAATCAAAATGACAGTCTCTCCCTCTCCCAAAAGTTTGGGAGATTCTTATCTTATGCAATCATCAATGAAATAGTTTTTAAGAATTATTTAATAATAATTTATTAATATTAATTTTCTGGCATGCGGCAACAATTTTCATTGGTAATCCACCGACTGTTCTGTACTTTGTATTCCATTCCTTTAACTGTTGTTCTACACTGATGATGTACTGTTACTTTCAGTAAGAAATATTTATACCTTTAATTCATTCAAGTTATTACTGTTGGTTTTGGTTTTATATGTGTTAAGTTATCAATTTATATTCTTATTCTTCCTACATCCTCTTTAACCCTCAAAAGGTGTGCTATTGTAATATAACATTGACATATGCTTATTTTAATAATTCAACATGAATTTCTTTAGTGTAATTATATACTTGATAATGTTAATACTGCCTTTTATTGTTATTATTATTAACATTTGACCTCCATGGAGTCAGAGACCCATCGTGGGAGGTACTCACTATTGCATACAACTCATCCAACCACATCTTAAACTGATTCAGGCAATGCATTCCACTCACCAACCACCCTCTATGCAAAGAACCCACTTCTCACTCCTTTGCTCACACCCTCCTTATACAGTTTCCAGCAATGGCCTCTTGTTCTACTCCTCTCTCCAATTATATGAAAATTCTCTTCCATGTCCACCTGATAACAACCCCTGACCAGCTTATATGTCTCAATCATACCCCCCCCCTCTTCCTCCTATTTACAAGGCTCTGCAACTTACATTCTCTCAATCTGTCCTCATACTCCACATTCCAAAGACCACTGACTACCTTTGTGAACCTTCTTTGTATCCTTTCCAACATATCCTTGTCACCTTGAAAACCCAGCAACAAAATCTGTGCACAATAATCCATGAGGCCTGATCAAGGCTTTATAACATGGAATCATGCTTTTTTATTGTAATGAATGGATTTTTGCATTTCCTGTTTACTGAATAAAAAGTTTAAGCCTACACCCCCTCCCACTTTCGATTCTCTTCAGCCATTAATAACAATGCACTGCACAGCTGAGCTTACTACTCATTCTGAATCATTGCTATAGTTGCTAGATCAGATGATCTGAGTATGAAATACACAGCAGCGAAGCTAGACCGTTACCACCCCTGACAAATGCTAAAGTGTTCCTACCCTGCTAGGAATACAGTTTAACAAAGCTTAAAAATTTGTGTCACAAATGACACAGACCAAGATTTAAACATATCTTACTGCATTTTTTCCCCTTTATAATTCAATGCAGTGGGACAAAATATCATTATTGATGCTTTGTGTTAAACAACAAAGAAATTCTCAGAAATAATTTTTCGTTCTAAACTAATTTGACTTAAAAACAACCTAATCAGGAAAATAAAAGAATTATTTTCAAGAAAGCAAAAGCTGCAATACAGTTAAATGATTTGAATATGTACATTTAGTTTGGGTAGCTGGAGTATTTAATCATCATCATCCAATTCTTCATATGTACCCTCGAGGGGTATACAGGATATGATAGTACTACATTTAAAACTTACACCATTACTAACTTCCTATCTACAATTTTCCTCCAAATCAATCTGTTACCTGTCAAGACTCCAACATTATCAGACCTTATATTTCTGTCTTCTAAGGCACTTTTTACTGTATCAATCCACCTATAGTTCTTCCTCTGGATCTTTTTCCTGCCAACTTGGCAGAGAACACTTGTTTTGATAATCTTTCCTCTACCATTCTGTTTAAGTGACCATACCACCTGAGATTATCTCTGTTAACACATTACTGGATGCTAACAATGTTAAGTTGTTCTTTCCTAATATCCTCATTTTTAATATGATATTACCACTGATGCCATCTGTTCACACCTCTAATCTTTCTCAGGAATCTCATGTCTGTGGTCTCCAGTCTTTGGTTAAGTGCTTTATTTTCAACCCAACTCTCAGATCCATAAGTTAAAATTGGTTTTGAATACTGTCTTGTATACAGCTAATTTAGTGTTTTGACTAATTTCTCTCTTATTTCATATAAATTTATTCAGTTGACTTATTTAATTAACAGTATTTAATTAAATAACTTTAATTTTTGGCATTTCATGTACTGCTATGACCTCACAAGTAAATCTCAATATTCAAATTAAGTGGATATTGAATCCAACATTATTTCAAAGCCAAATAGAGAAACTACAAGAGTTTCAGAGAAACTGCAAGAGTTTCATGCCTAACCTAGATAGAAACTATAAAAGTTTCGGTGGATCCAAGTGTAAGCAAACCTTTCATGACAGGGACAACTCATAGTAAAGGTGGGGTAAGCTCTGATCACTACGAGTCATGAAAGGTTTGCTTACGCTTGGATCCACTGAAACTTTTATAGTTTCTATCTATATTCAGCATGAAACTCTTGCAGTTTCTCTGAAACTTTTTTCATTGCCCTTTTCTTGGCTGTCTATAAAAGCAAAGTGCAGTACACATTGTTTATTCCTTCACCTTTGTTCTGTATTGCAGTCATTTCAAAATTTTATTGTATAAAATTAGTGTTTATTTTAATATAAATGCTTAGAATATTCTACATTAGTGGTAAATGATTAAATGAAGGTATGTGTCATGGTACTACAAAGAATATCATTTAGCAGGTGCCTTTAACTTATTTTACATGTGTATAATTTGTATTGAAACTACCATCAACTAATGTTTATTGTTGTTTTTCAGAGAGAGGCAGTGTGTGTTTGTGTGTAGGGGGATGGGGGGTAAATAAGTATAAACAGAATTAGAGGAGTTCATTCTTTATGTTTAAAGTTATTAGCAATGAACATGTCACTTTCCCTCGTGTATATATTGTACTTAAACATCATTTATTATGTGAAATCTGTGAATATCAACCCAGATGTTACTGCTGACAAAGTACTAGAACTCTGTCATGAGTTAAATTAGTTGTGATGGAAATTTTCCGATTCTGTTAGCAAACCTAAACATCACATTAATGCATCTTGAATGGTTTAAATAGCAGTTTTATTTCTCTAAAAATAAATAGTACTAATTTCTGATTGTTAAAGATGTATAAGCATACACTAAATTATACTTATATTAAAGGTATACACTAAAAATCTGGGCAGTGTGTATTTCTTGAATATTTATACAAGTAAAATACACAATGCCTTGATTTTTCATAAAACCTAATTCGCATTATTCAGCTTTTAAGTAAAATTACATAATTCTGCTAAACGATTATCCACACTAGAATTATTAATAATAAACCGATTCTTAAATGAAATAATTTTAACGTACAAATGTTTCTGACATATTTTATTATAAGAGTGCACAGTATATTATTAAATGTCTGATAACATAAAAGTGGTAAGGAAATTACTTAGAGCAATGTTTGACTGATTAACATCAGGTACTTAGTGTTGTTCTAGCAAACTGATTTTGAAACCAAAAGTTAATTGCTCTCCATGTGAACATTTACTTGTGGCACCAAATGAGTGAATCATTCCTAGAAAAAATGTTTGGTTTCCAAGTATTTTAAAAAATATATAGCTTATGGATTTACAAAGTAATTGTAAATACAAGTTTTCCATAGACAGTTAACAAGAAATGAAACTATGCTAAGAAACTGAATGCTTTAGTTTTTAGTTCTGTATGAGAAATGACAAATCAGTAGCATGTATTGATACCTCAATTTTGCATTACTGAAATTAAGGAACTCAATTTAGAAAGGAATAACAGCCAGGTTTTTAACATGCAGCAATGAAGGTATGCACACTATGAAATTTGTTCAAGTACAAAAGCGCATGAACTGCAAAAACTAACCATACATATAAATGTTTGTAATACTTTGTTTTTTGCAGAATTTAGAAAGTCAAAATAAACATCGATATTTCTTAGCCAACTAAAAACAAATGTGAGAGTGTGCATTAAAGTAGTAAATTGACGAAAAGAACCTTCATCAGGGCTTTTCAAATGGGGGTGAGTTAGCTGGTCTCATGTGGAGGTGGAAGGTTTTTTCTCAGAAACTAGGGTTTTTCATCCCTAAGAAAGGGTATACCTTATCCTCGAATTATGGTTACAAGATCCAAGGATACTTGGGAGGTTGTGGGCACTTAAATGCCTGTTAGAACCACTGATGATGATACCTAGTGTTAAAGGAAAAACAAAAACTTGTGTGTGAGTATATAATATGTATATATATATATATATAACAACAGATTTACTTGGCCATATAACATAGCTGAAGAAATTTAATGACCAGAAGCCGAAGGATAACTAAATAGAAAAAAAAAATTTATTTAGAAATTATTATTAAGACTTAGAAGACTTCATTGGTTGCATATAACGTGAATAGAGAAATACAAAAAAAAATATACATTATAAGAATACAGCTATAAATTAAATCAAATGGATTGCTTACATTTGAAGACATTCTGAATGTCATAGCATTGTTGAGTACGTTCATGCGGGCATGACACTTAGGCCAAAGTTGGATAGCTAAGGAGTGATAATCAGGTTGTAGCTGATGTTAGTATGTTAGTATTAAGGTACCAGATAGAGGAAAATTTCTGTTGATTCAATAATTCTTCTCTCATGCCCATCATAGCATCTAAAAAATTTTTCTGATTCATTCCAGATCACTGGATGAGTGATAGAATCTTCATCGTTAGCAGAATTAAGAATGTGATTAGATAAAGCACTGGCTCTAGTCTGCCATATGTCTCTCTCACATGCTCTTCCTTAACTCAATGAATTTCTGTCTGATCAAAATAGGGCACACTGCATCACTGTCTGATCAAAATAGAACACACTGCAGTAAACTCTGGGATACATGAGGCTATAATGTTTCAGTTCAGGTGTACTGAGTAAGAACAGAGTTTGGTTAGAATAGTAAAAGATTGCTGATTTTAAATTTCTTAAGATTTTAGCTAACTTTGATGAAACAGAACTGATATATGTAAGAGAAGCTTATTAACAGTCTGTTTATGATGAACGTTCTTCTGAAAAGTTGAGAAGGAGAAAAAAAAAAAACATGGGAAGAATTTGGTAAAAATATAGAAAACAAATATCAGGAAAGTGCCAAAATGTTCGGGAAGTCATTATATATAAAAAAAAAAAAAAAAGCTCAGAAATGAAAAAAAGACTACTGTAAAAGGAATCAAAGATAATGGCGACACGAAAACTTAAGTATTTTCTGAATGTCTGGAATAATTACTTTAAAAGACTATTAAATGAAACAAGCAGAACAATAGCTGAAAATATTTAAGAATAATGCAAACAAGTATACATGTATTTGATGTAGTAAAAGCTATCAAAAACCTAATCAGCAAAATAAGGCTGAAGTAGATGATATTCAAATAGATATGCACAAATATGAAGGTATAAAGTTGTGTGGTGGATACAATGCATAATTCAGAATGCCTGGTCAGCAGGTCAAATTCCAGATGATTGCAGTCGAGCACTTATAGTTCCCATTTATAAAAAAGGGAATACATCTGAATTTAGAATTACAAAAGAATTTCTCTATTAAGTGTTTCAGGTAAGATTTATGGAAGTATACTTGAGAAGCTAAGAAAAATTCTGAAAGAAAAACTGAAAGAAGAAGAACAAACTGTGCTTATGCAAAATAGAAGTTGTCATGATCAGATTTTCATTTTACAACAAAAAGTTGAAAAATGATGGGAATAATTTCATGGGAGGATATGAAAAAGGTAAACAACAAGGTGCCCAGATAAAAGCTTTTCAAAATACTATAATCATAGAGATAAATGGAACATTATACAGAGAAATATGTAGTCTATATTTAATTTGTAAGTCAGCAATTAGAATTGAAGAAAATACAGGAAGACGGTTTGTTGTGACCAGAGCTGGCTCTACTGACGGTGCAAGATGTGCATTTGCACGGGACGGCAAGTTTTTTGGGGGCGGCAAAGTTGGCATAAACTATACGAAAAATAACGGAGAAGGGGCGGCAAAATATGCTACTGCACGGGGCAGCAAAATTCCTAGGGGCGGACCTGGTTGTGACATTAGGTATAAGAGAAAGATGAATTCTTATTAATCATCATCATGGATTGCATTAAGAAAGAAAGTTTACCCAACACAGGGTACCAATTAGAACTTTCGTTCTTTGTTGTCCGTTAGAATTTTAAACTGTTACCACTAGTAACTAATTGTTACCATTCACATACAGTGATAAACTGTTTTGTGCACTGCAGATGCTGATATTTCGCTAATGTGAAATATCAGCATTAAGTAAATAAATATTATTTTCTTATTATTCTTGTTTTGAATTAAACTTCAGACATTTACTGTCCAATCTCATCCTCCCACCTTCTCTTTGGTCTTCCTGTAGCTCTTTTTTCATGTCTGGGATACCATTCTGATATCAACTTTGTCCATTTTTTAAAGTTATTTCTTGCAATACACCCTGCTCATTGATATTTGGATCTTTTAGTGGTTGTTAAAATGTCTCTCATTCTAGTCTCACCTAAGAATTGTGCTTTCTATCTAGAATGGTAATAATGAGTAAAGATCGTCATACTGGCATTCTGATGATGTACATTGGTGTCCAAAACCAAAGGATGAATTACATTTTTACCTATATATGAAACATTTTCATGACTATAGCCAAATGCATACAAAAGTTTATTGCCAGCATACTAATAAATTATAATCACAAACAATGTGTTATAAATTTCCTAAGGACATATTTAAGAATTAATGTAGAGTGCTTACAGAAAACTATGCTGATATATTTCAGTATGGAATATTTCCTGTCCACCCTGAACTGTGATGCAGCTCTCACATCATACCATGCTTAGCACCAAGTGATTCAGGAGTTCCTGGGACAAACTAGCCCACACCTCCTTCAGAGAAAGAATAAGGCCTTGTTTTCTGGAAAGGAATTTCAAGCATCAGTGCATCTCCCTATTGTGTCTCAACCTGTTCTTGGGGTTGAGATCTGGGGGGCATGCTGGCCACTCAATTCGATTAATATACTTGGGTCTCCAGAAGTATCTGCACTGCTCATGTACAATGTGGTGTGGTGGTGGCACACCACATTGTACATTGCTCATGTACAATGTGGTGTGCCATTGTAGTCCATAAAAATTAATTCTTCACCCACAGCACCATGGAACAATTGAACATGCTGCTGAAGAACTTCATTGCAATTGTTCACCAGTCATAGTTCCCTTTTCCAGCACTTGTAGTTCAGTGCATCCATTACGCATAATCTATCCCTTTCAAGAAGAACATTCTCACGAAGGTAAGCAGTACCACTTTCACACTAGACCAAGTGTTGTCTAGAATCAGAGAAAAGACTAAAATGACACACCTGTAAAAAATACATCAGCCCATTGGTGTCTTGTCCAATTTTTATGGATACAACACCACTGAAAACATGCTATATGATGAGTTGTAGATAAAGGACACAACAGATTACAGGCCTTCAGGTATATATGCCTACTTGTTGCAGATACCTTGCCACAGTTTACTGATATGGCCACGTACCTGTGCTTGAATGGAGCTGACCTGCCATGGTGTGTTGATTACACTTTGCTGTTATAACCAAAAATCTGACTTCATGATTTGTGGTAGAGCAAGAACTTTGCAAATGTCAGAAACCCATTCCACTGGTTAGAAATGCTACCCAGAGCTGGATACAAAGCTTTGTGTGATTCCCAAATCACTGGCAATATCAGTAATTCTACAGCTTTCTAATAATTCTTCCCTGCATGAAATCATTTAGATGATGATTTCATGCAATGTCTTGTAATG
Organism: Typopeltis vanoorti; assembly: GCF_054136105.1. NCBI lineage: Eukaryota > Metazoa > Arthropoda > Arachnida > Uropygi > Thelyphonidae > Typopeltis > Typopeltis vanoorti. The sequence goes on from NC_143551.1 coordinate 18,245,382, forward strand.
TCTCAAAGACATTACAAGACATACATGTTTGCTATTTTATTTCACAAAAAGAGCTTCCTTCAAACACAATTCGCTTGGTGCAGCCTTTTGCCTTTTATCCTGTTGAGTGCTACCACATGACCCCTTTGTGTGAGAATCGAAAATTTGAATGTTTACGCACTTTTTATTGGAAATCATCATCATCATACAAATTGACACAAGCTGATTCGTCTGAATTTTCAGTTTTAATCTTCAGAAATAGGGTTTGTCTTTAGGTTTTGGAATTCAATTCACTGAATTCTACATTCAGTGAATTGAATGTAGAATTGATCATTTGTTAAAGTTCTTCTGCATTGTTTCCTAAAAGAACAATCTCGTCAGTAAATCAGTTCTTTACTTCTTTCCTATACTTCCTCTCTTGTGCATAAAACACCACTTCCTATGGACAACTCTCTTCTTATTCCTTTCATATGCATATTGTTTTCTATTTTAATTCTGATTTTTCTTGTTCTGAGGTTTCTAATTTCTTGTGTCATCCCTTTCCTTCATGTTTTACATAGCTTCAAGATTCTTAAAATTTTCTTCTAGGGCTGCCGTAAATAATTTAGATGAGATGGCATCTCCCTGCCTAACTCCCTTTATTTTATAGGATATTTCATATTTGTTCCTGAGTTCATAAACGAAGTTGTATTTTTATATATATTAACTAAGTTATAAGATTTTGCAATTCATTGATTTTTAAGGCTTCTCAAATAACTTATGTTAAAAATGAATCAAATGCCTTTTCAAAATCAATAAATGCAAGATCTAAGGAATTCTAGTATTTGTTATTTCAATGATTTTTCATCGTCATCATCAAATTCCTGTCATGTACCCTCAAGGGGTGTACAGGATATGATAGTATTACATGAAAAATTTACATAATTACTAACTTCCTATCTACAATTTTCCTCCAAATCAGTCTGTTACTTGTCAAGATTAACATTATCAGATCTTATATTTCTATCGTCTAAGGCACTTTGTACTGTATCCATCCACCTATATCTTGGTCTTCCTCTGGGTCGTTTTCTTGCCAACCTGGCAGAGAACACTTGTTTTGCTAATCTTTCCTCGCCCATTCTGATTAAGTGACCATACCACCTGAGATTAGATCTGCTAACACATTCCTGGATGCTGACAATGTCAAGTTCTTTCCTAATATCCCTGTTTTTAATATGATTTGCCATTGATGGCATCTGTTCATGCCTCTAATCTTTCTCAGGACTCTCATATCTGCGGTCTCTAGTCTTTGGTCAAGTGTTTTACTTCTGACCCAGCTCTCAGATCCATGTTAAAACTGGTTTGAACACTGTCTTGCATACAGCTAATTTAGCATTCCAACTAATTTCTATCTAATTCCATATGAATTTTTTCAATTGACTTCCCACCTACCAGCTTTGTTGATTCTGTTGTCTATTTCCATATTTAATTTACCATCATCAGTAAAAATCATGCCTAAGTAGCTGAAATGTTTTACTTGTTCAACAGGTTCCCCGTCACAACACAGTTGACATTTTCAATGATTCTACCTATTTTCATTGTCTTTGTCTTTTTAATGCTGACCTTCATACCATATCTATTACAACAGTTATTCAATTTAGTCAGGGAATCTTGCAAACTTGCAGCGGATTTATTTAGAAGTATAACATCGTCCACATAAAGCAAAGCGCTGACATTAACATCTCCAATTCTGATATCATGTTTAAAACTACTTTCATTCATGATGTGATCCATAGAGATAATGAATAACAGAGGGGATAATATACATCCTTGTCTCACACCAGATTTAACATTAAACTATCTTCCTGTACTTCCTTCAATTCTAACTGACTTACAACTCAAATAAAGACTAAGTATCGCTTGATATAATTCCCCATTGACACCATATACCATATAACTGTAGTGTATTGAATAGCTTCTCTCTTGGCCCTTGGTCATATACCTTTTCCAGATCGACAAAACTTAAATACAGATCTTTGTTATATTCCCATGCTTTCTCAACTATTTGTCGTAAAGTGAAGATCTGATCCTGACAGCCTCTATTTGGCCTGAATCCAGCTTGTTCTTCAACAAGCTTTTCTTCCACAATTCTTCTCAACCGTTTCTCAAGTATACTTGCATAATCTTGCCAGGAACACTAAGTAGGGAAATATCGCTGTAATTCTCACATTCGGTTTTATTTCCCTTTACATCATTATTTTCAAGACTCCAACATTATCAGATTCCAATCATCGGGAATTCGTCGCTCCCAGGCTTTCTGAACTATGCAGTGCAGCCACTGTAAAACTTTTATACCACCATACTTCAGCATTTCTGGTCAAATATCATCTACACCTGCTGAATTTCCACATTTCAAGCATTTGATGGCTTTTTCTATTTCAAGTATGGATATATATTCCTGACTGCATGCCTGGTCAGTGTTTTTGGCCACTGCGCTGTCATTGCTGCTTGTTTCATTTAGCAATTTTTCGAAGTAATTACGCCATACTTCAAGGATATCTTTTTCTCCCATTTTCATGTCACCCTTATTCATCTCTAATTCCTTTTACAGCACTCATTCCTCCATTTCTAAACTTCTTCAACAACCTCCAGAATATGTTACCACCTTCTTGATATTCATTTTCTATGTTCTTGCCAAAGTCCTCCCTGACTTTTGTTTAGCTAGTTTTACACAATGTTTCGCTTTCTTCCATTTGCCTCTGTGTTCTCTACGAGTAAAAACTGACTTATTTGCCAGGAACTTTTGATATGCTTTCTTTTTTTCCTTCACTGCCTCTTTAACTTCCTGTGTCCACCATGGAGTTCTGATTTTTCTATCCTTGCAGACAACCTCACCACATGCCTCTCTGGCTGAATCAATCAGGGTTTTCTTCAAATCTTGCCACTGAATCTCCAAGGTTTGTTCCTGTTCTCAAACTCTTTCATTTTTTCTTCAATAATCTTTGTGTATTTTAGTCTACAGTTCACATCTGAGAGCTGCTCAATTTTTATTCGCTTTAAACCTTTCTTACATGTTATTCTTTTCAACAGGAAATTCAATTTTATTCTACTCAATACTAAATAGTGATCACTTCCAATTTCAACTCCTCTGTACACTCTGGTTTCCTGCACCAGGGAGAAAACATCACTATCAACAATAACATAGTCAATTTATCAATCTTATTGCTTGATCAATCTGATATCGATCAATCTTATTCCTTGCCACTTCTCCCAATGTGAATTTGTGCACATTTTTATGTTGGAACATGGCGTTAGTAATAACCAGTCCATGTCCTGAGCAGAAATCCAACAGGTATTTGCCATTATTATTAGCTTTGCTCTTTTTGATCTGGAGAAAGCATACGATAGAGTGCCAAGGCAAGAAGTCTGGAGGTGTCTGAGGGAGAAGAAGGTGCCAGAAAAATATGTCAGGTTGTTGCAGGAAATGTACAGAAATGTGAAGACAAGTGTTCGGACCTGTCTGGGACAGTCAGAAAGTTTTCAAGTAACAGTTGGCTTGCATCAAGGGTCAGCATTAAGTCCATTTCTGTTTAATATTGTGATGGAGGTGGTAACAGAGGAGGTGAGAGAAGATGTGCCTTGGACAATGTTGTATGCAGATGACATCTTGCTGTGTGCAGGTTCAAGAGAAGAAGCAGAAACTAAACTGGAAAGATGGAGAAAAGTACTGGAAGAGAGGTATGAGACCAAGCAGAAGTAAGACAGAGTATATGTGTTGCACAGTGGGCGGAGTACAGGAGACAGATCTGGAGCTGGAAGGAAATGTCATCAGGAAGGTGAGAGACTTTAGATACTTAGGTTCAACAGTGGAAGAAGATGGAGGAGCTGAGAAGGAAGTGGGATGCAGGATACAAGCGGGTTGGAGGAACTGGAGGGAGATGGCTGGAGTGTTATGTGATAAGAGGGTGCCGATCGATCTGAAAGGCAAAATCTATAGGACAGTGGTGAGGCCAGCTATGACATATGCTATAGAAACTGTGGCCCTGAGGAAAAATAACATCAGCAGGATGGAAGTAGCAGAGATGAGAATGCTTAGGTGGATGTGTGGTGTGACCAGTGAAAGTTACGAACTTAGGAGCGAAAATACAGGAGGCAAGGTTGAGATGGTTTGGTCACGTGATGAGGAGGGAGGATGAATATGTGGGAAGAAGGGTCATGCAGATGGATGTGCAAGGAAGGCGGAAGCGTGGGCGGCCAAAGAAGAGATGGAGGGAGCTGGTAGAAGAAGATTTGAGAATGAAGAACTTGGATGTGGTGACAGCTCAAGACAGGAAGGTGTGGAAGAGACTCATTATAAACAGTGATCCCACTTAAGTGGGAGAAGCTGCAGAAGAAGAAGAATTAGCTTTGCCCTTTTCCTCCAAATTTTCCCAAAATATTTTTGTATGTCTGACAATCATTTCCTACTCTGCTATTTAGATCCCCAACAAGGACCAACTTTTTCTTTTTTCGTGTCAGTTGCTTTTTCTAAAGCATCAAAAAATTCCTCCACTTCTACCTTAGTAGAACCTTCTGTGGGACCATAGGCACAAATAAGTTTCATTGTCCAATTCCCCATTCTGATAATTTGCCCACATCACTCTACTTGAGACTGCCTGCCATTCAAGAAGATTAGCCTCGTATTTTGTGTTGAATACTATGGCTACTCCTTTTCCTTGATTTTCATTTCCTGAATATAACATTTTGTATTTATTGCTCAGAAAGATCTCACCAATTTTTCAGCTAGCTTTTCTTTGCCATTCAGGCTTCTTATGTTGATAGTACCAATCTTTAACTCTGGGGATGTTGAGTTGGGGTGTGTTTTAGGATTTGTTCCAGAGAACCAGGGCGAACAGCTGACTTTTCGCTGTTCGCCCTGGTTCTCTGGCAAAAACAACGGGGGCCTTGTTTAACCGGGCGACGCTCCAGTCGGCATGAAATTTTGTCATGTTGTACCATCATTTTCTATATTGGTTTAAGCCAATAAGAATACAATTTGTTCGGCTAAATCCCAAATTGGCAGCCCATCCTCATTCGTTCAGTATCCAGGTAGATACCCAACAGGGTGCACCACGAGAAGGTGAGAATTGGACATTACGTCAGAAGCACTGGTCGGTTCTCCGCATTCCTTTATAGGCTATGTGGAGGTCTCCTATCAGTTATACAGCTTTGACCCTTTCTTATTACATATATATGATCTTGTACTGTAGTTTTTTCTGAATCCTGCTTGTCCTGGAAGATGGAAAAAATCTAGTTTGTTTTGTATTCTGTTCCGAATGATTTTTGTAAAAACTTTGTATATTGTTAAAAGAAAACTGATAGTGTGATGGTGTTTGATATATTATTATCCCAAGACCCCATGGAGTCGAGATTCATCTAGGAAGTCCTTCTGTCATACACACAGCTCATTATACCATGCCTTAAACACGCTCAAATTCTCTGCAGACACTACACTCTCAGGCAAGACATTCCAATCATTCACAACTCTACATGCAAAAAACCTGCTTCTTATACCCTCCTTATACAGTTTCCAGGGATGACCCCTGATATCTCACCATTTATCATGGTGGGTTATCAGGTTTATCATGTAAAACCCCTTACTAACTTGTAGGTCTCTATCATATTACCTCTCTTCCTTCTATTCACCAGACTCTGTAATATCTTCTCTGTCTCCCTTTTAAAAAACTATAAAGGATAGCATTATCCAACTCTTTGGTATTCTCAAGCAGGATATATAAATTTTACTTAACATAGTCATGATTGGTTCACCACCTGCTTTCAGAACTTCTATTAACTTATCTTCAAATGGTATCTTTTCACTAGTCATGCTACCCATTGCACAAACTTCTTTCAAAACATTAAGGCATATTTCTCCCTTTTCCATTTGGGGTATTACATTTTTGTTTCCATATTGGTTTAAGTCTTGGGAATCATCATACAACTTGGCATAAAAGTTTATTCATGAATTTATTTTTAACGGCATTAACAACACCAAACAATTTTATCAAAAGATGTTTTATTAACTGCTTATATTTTGCTGAAATTCAAATCAGCATCACCAGAGCACAACACACTTTTACACGACAGTGAGTAAGTGAAACAATATAATTGAAATGGACAAAAGATTTAGTCCTATTTTGGAGTCCTGTAATGTTGTTAAAAAAAAAAAAAAAGCTTATCTGTTAGACTGGCATAAAAGGATTCTATTTTCTTATGATCTGTTCTTTGTCTTTAATTAGTACTCCATTTTCATCTTTAAGGACTATTAATTTATTTTGTTCTATGGATAACGCTCTTCTCACTCCTCTCAGGCTCATTGTTTTTATTGTAATTCTGATTCTCCTTGTTCTAAAGTTTCTGATTTCTTGTGTCATCCCTTTCCTTCACATTTTACATAGTTCCAAGAATTCTATTCTTTTCTCTCTGAGAAAGTTTAGTGTTACTTCAGACAATTTTAGCGCCTCGGTAGCAAAACTGGAAGAACGATGGTACATTGCGCCCTTTGATTGGAATAGGCCTAAATTTGATTCTCGTCGCAACAGGAGGAATCTTTATTTGGACGATTTCAATCAAAGGTGAGTTAGCCGATCTCATACGGAGATAGAAGGGTTTTTTCACCCAGAAACTTGGGTTTTTCATCCCACATACAGACAAAATGGCCCTTCAGAACACACGCAATTTACAGACAAAAAATACTAGTTGCAGTGGGTGGTAGATGGCGTTGATGGAGATGATTCGTAGTAGAGGTTCGTTGTAGTGGTTGAGACAGTTGTAGGTGTCCTCCCGCGATGAGTCTTCGGACTCCTTGGAGGTATTAGGAATAATAATAATCATTCTTTTGGTTAATTCCACCAATCTCTGTCATTTTTTTGTAGGGTCTAAATTATTATTTGGTACTTTTTATCCAAGTCTTCATTCATATCAATATATATATATATATATATATATATATATATATATATAGAACTCTGTTTTTATTAGATTTAGTAAATAGATAGTCTTTTAATTGGTTTCTATCTTTCTAATCTTTTGTTAATAACAATTTTTGATCTTAATCTGTGATCACTACCTGTATTGAAGCTATTACATCTGTGTCTTGGACAATATATTTTCTATTGGTTAAAATATAATATATTTCATTAAACACTTCTCCATTTAGACTTTACCATGTTCATTTCCAATTCTTCCTTTTTTTTGAAGAAGGTATTCGTTATGAAGAGACCTGTGTGATTTTTACTCCCTGGTTGTCATTATATACCAGAGCTGGCCCTACCTGAGTGGCTAATAATAATATCTGGTATATTACTATTATTTTAATAAAATAACTTAAGATTTCCTGACTAAATTGCAAGGCAATAATGAGACAAAGACAATGAAAATAAACAGAAGCAATGAAAATATCAACTGAATTGAAAGACTAGAGACTGCAGATATCAGAGTCCTGAGAAAGATTAGGGGCATAAACAGATGGCATTAATGGCAATATCATATTAAAAATGAGGATATTGAAAGAACTTGAGATTGTTAGCATCCAGGAATGTGTTAGCAGTGTGTCCGGACAGTTCATCAGCGACAATTCATCGCGGAGGAAATTTAAATTGTGGAGAAAATTAATCACACAAAAATTCATCAGATATATGTAAAAAAAAAAATTTTTTTTAATTTACATATAAAGTTATTCATATTCTTTCTTACTACAGGCTCTGTAGATGGAATATTAATTGTTACAGAACTGGGATAGGATGGTGAGAGAGAAAGAGCACCATATTTAAGAATATTTAGGGAGAATAGTTATATCCAACTAAAATCATGGCAATCTTAAGATGAAGCTTTTAGCCTAGTAATTACCGTCTAGTAACCAGAAAGGATTATTAAAGATCTCAGATTTCTGACAACAATCAGCAGTTGTAATAATCGAGACTTATTTTTAGGGGGTAAAAGAACACCCTAAAAATGATATTATACATGAAAAGATAATATGAAATCTATTAGTGAAAATTAAAATTATTTCAACTGTTTGTTATCTGCTAAAACATGTTAAAACAAGTGTTGTGCACCTAGGAGGCATGATTGTCGTGATGGTTCTCTCAGTTTTTGTTTTATTCCTTCAAAATTGATATTGCTTTTGTATGATGACACTTTTTTTTTAAACATTAATTTCCCATAATATCACACAATTTAATGATTATCAGGAAATAATATAAATGATAAAATATACAAAATTTGCTGACTTGTAATAATCACAATTTAATTTCAGTATCGGAATATTAAAAGTTATCTGGTACAATGACTTTGGAAACATAACGAATTCAAATAAAAAGAAGGTGCACACGTTACCTAGCAGTATTTGTGTGTGCGATAGTTTGAAAAAAAGGGGGGGGGCCTCATCAAAGAAGGAATGCAATTTTAATTCTATTATGAAAATTTTGGAAATAAAATTTCATTTTGATGTATGCACCTATACATGTTTTGAATGATAAACTGTACGGAAAGTATCACTACTTCAAAATTGCTGCATAATATCAAAATTAGGAGAAAATATTTACATAACAGTTTACTTCATTTCAATATGTAATGAGCGATTCCAGGAAACCAAGGAAGTTGAAGTGCAAAGAAATGTAGATTATGTTATAAATATTACATTATGTGATATGATTCAAGATTTATGTATGATTATCTATAAGGTAATATCATAAAAGAGCGAACCTTCAAGCAATCTGTGAACTAATTTTCTAACTAAGACAATGAATAAAAAATAAAGAAAATAATTTGTAACAGATAGAGGCTGTATTTATTTTAAGATTTGGATTTTATGAATTTATAAAATAATTGTTTGACAAAAATAATCTTGAATCAAGTTCTGGGAAAATAAAATATATTGGCAAAAATATATACAAATTAAAAATAATTAGCAAAAAGAAAAAAAAAAAAAGAAAACGATAGTGACATTGTTATTATTATTATTCCGGGCAACTCCAAGGAGTCGACAGACTCATCGAGGGAGGCCCTAACATCATGTCAAGAACAACTATTCGACATTCACACAGTATCTATCACACCTTGCCTTGAACTCATTCAGTCGTAGCACCCACAACAGACTCTGGCAGCTTATTCCACTCATTCACCACTCTCCAAGTAAAAAACCTAGCTTCAACACCCCTGCCTAACCACATTCTTGCCCAGCTTCCATTTTTGGCCCCTAGTCCTCCCACCATTTTTGCAACCCATAAATTTTCAACCTGTTCTCATAAGGTTCATTTCACAGACCTGCTATCATCTTGGTCACTCGTCTTGGGATCCTCTCCACCTCTTTCCCATCAAGAAGAAACCCTGGCACCTGTATCTGGGCACAGTAGTCTAGATGTGGTCTTATCAAGGCTCGATACAGAGGAACAATAACTTGTTTGTCTCTGCTTGTTAAAGTATTTTTCTAAACTTCAATTCCCTATCCACCAACACTCCCAAATGCCTGGCCTCATCAATCTCCTGGATTACGGTTCCACCAATGTGATATACTGCTGCTATTCTTTTCACCCCAAAATGCATAACCTTACACTTTGCCACATTAAACTGACATCCATTCTCCCTAGCCCAGCCCTCCAAATTACCCAAATCATTCTGTAAAATGTTGACATCCTGTGCACCCACAATTGCTCTACCCACCTTTGCATCATCAGATCCTTTCCTATATCATTGATGAACAAATTGAAAAGTAGTAGTCCAAGAACAGAGCCCTGCAGCACACCACTAGTCACAAGCCATCTTATGGACTCAACTCCTGAATAAACCACTCTCTCGTATCTCTCCATCAACAACGCTCCTATCCATTTCACCAACCCTATACTATCCCCATCTGCTCCAGTTTACTGATTAGAGTTCCATGTGGTATCCTGTCAAAGGCCTTTGCAAGGTCCAGTAGAATCAGTGTAAACCCATTACCTTTATCCAGTTCAGCCGTCACTGTGTTATAGAATGGTGAGCAAGTTACTGAGGCATGATCTACCCTTCACAAAACCATGTTGTCCCCCATACAATATCCCATTTTCATCTATCCAATCCCGTATTCTTTTCTTGACTAATTTCTCCAAGACCTTGACAACGATTCCTGATATATTATACTAATCAGTCGGTAATTTACAACAGCAGTCTTGGAACCTCCTTTATGCAGTGGAACTATTTTCCCCTCTTTCTACCCCCTTGGGACTAACCCAGACCTGAGACTCAAATTAAACAAAATAGTCAAGGGTACTGACAATTCTTTAGCAACTTGATGTATGACACGATCTGGTATACCATCCAATCCCACAGATGTATTGACATTGAGGTTATGCAATAGACTACTCACCTCCACTTCATTCACCACAATTCCCTTATAATCTATTGGTTCATTCATTTCTACAATGTCACCCACCTGGATCATATATATATTCTTGCAAAGTGCTCACTCAGTAACTCAACTATATCAACTGATTCAGTTACCTCCCTACCATCGGTATTCTTTAAAATCATTCTGCCATATACATTTTTTCTTTTACTTGCAACATATCGAAAAAACTGTTTAGGATTCCCTTTAGTCTGCATGGCCAATGTTCTCTTTCATAATCCTTTTTTACTTTTCTAACCACAAATATTTCTAACCACTCGTTACCCTTCTGGCCTGCGCTTTATACCGTTCATGTGCCTGCCGGTCACCTTTCTCCTTAAATTCCCTCCATAGTTGTTTCTTTTTTTGCAGCTCAAGCTTAATGGTGTTATTCATCCATTTAACCCCTACTTCATTTATTATTCGGACTCTAGGTATACAGCCATTGCTTCATGCAAACACTTCTTAACTGCCTCCCATGAACTATCAACTTCTAGCCCTTGCAGTTGTACATGCCATGGCACTGAACCAATCAAACTCCTAAGCTTATCATACTTACCAGCCCAATAATTCCACATGTACCCTGTCTTAATTGTAAATTCCACACCTTTAGCCACCTCCCAAGTCAAGACCTATGATCACTCTCACCAATTGGTGGCAATGTGGTCATATTTGTTACAGCCAAATCCTCAGATGCAATTACTAGGTCAAGCACTCTCTGACCCCTAGTATTTTCCATTACATGCTGTCGCAGATAGTTATCACTTAATAACCGCATAAAATCAAATTCCTTCCTCCCGTGTGTCCTCTCCTCTCTCCAATCAATGCGACGATAGTTGAAATCTCCCATAATAATTACCCTCCTTCCACTCATTTCTTCTATTTGCTTGTGCATACTATCTTCACCATCTTTTCCTTCACCTGGTCTATAACAGCACCCAATTGTATATTTTGTTCTGCTAGCCACAATCTCACACCAAATGTCCTCAAATGCGCTCTTTTCTCTATCCTGCAATTCAACTTCTATTCTCCTTGGCTGCAGCTCATCAACTATCATCAACAATACTCCTCCCCCCCATTTTATTCTCCCTGTCATTCCTGAACACACTATATCCATCACATTCAATCCCACTAGCTATATCATCTACAGTCAGCCATGTTTCACTGATACCAATAACCTGTGGTCTGGAAGTGCCAATCATGGCCAAAAATTCTTCTTCTTGTTCCTAATACTCCTAGCATTAGTGTACATGAATTTCAGACCCCATTAGCCCCATCCCTACCTTGATGCCTTATACTAACTATTCCATTCTGATTTGTTGTCCTTATTCGCTCGGGCATATTATACTCATTCATACACTCAACTGCCTCCCTAAGGTCTGCATATCTACTCCCCCCCCCCCCTTAATAAATCGCTTCCCTGATTCTGCACATCCATTTCATTCAACTACACTTTTTCAAGTCTCCTTACATTGAATCCATTCAAATGCAAGCCATCCATCTTATATAGATCCTTTCACCCATCGAACTCACTCCACACGTCCACAAATTCCACACCACTTGTCATACATAACCCACGCATAAAGTCATTTGCAATTATGGCCCTCCTTTTAAACACTTCACTGTCACACCGCGGCAAAAGACTAATCATCCTAACTCTCTGACTCCTTTCTTTTGCTACCTCAAACAATTCATTCAGCTCCTCTATCATTTCCATTTTATCTCCTTTCAAATCATTCATACCTGCCACAACAATCATTTCTTTCACCCTTTCCTTTTGCTCTCTAATAGACTCAGTTACATCCTTGATGGTCGTATCAGGTTGGTACGATTTTGTCAAATCCTCTACTAACAAATCTAGTACTAACGAATCTCCATACAGCACTCTCTCCTTCATTTTATTTACGTTCACATTCATACTCTTATTTTTCCTATCATACATTTTATTATTGGCTGGTACACTCAGTAGACTTTTGTTCATATATTCTAGCTACCACTTTGCTCATTGTATCGCTCCGCTCAACAACGCGATCTCACTCATTGCATCTATCTCATCCTTTTTATTTTCTGTTAAACCATTAATTTGCTCTGTATTAATACCATCATTCACGCCCTCACAGTTCTCTGGTACAACCTCGCCATTTCTTGTCATATCACTATTTTCTTCATTCTGAATTTGACAAAAATATCACACTCACGACCTGAAATACACTTTAATTCCTCATTTTCCTTACATTTTCTACACATTCACTCCTTTATTATCATCTAATCATACTCCAACAGCACTCCACAAAGCATACATTTCGCAGATAATACACTGAATAATCTCCTTTATATTACAGTTATTGAATAAAGATGGTGAACCATTATTACTAGCCACCATTTTCCTTCTTACGGAAGACATACTCCCTTCTATTGTGTTTTATCAAATTAATAATTGAAACACCAAAAACACACAAACAGACACACTAAGATACACAAAGCAAACAAAACTACGTAATATTCAAGCAAATTTGTCAATGATAACTTAAAATAACACTTATCTTATCAGGAGCTCTCAACAAACACTACAGACTACGAATCCCTCTAGCGGCCGAATAATAATCTTATTATTATTAGGGGCAACTCCAAGGTGTCCTTAGACTCATCGAGTTAGGCCGACATCATGTCAAGAACAACTATTCAACATTCACACAGTATCTATCATACTTCACCTTGAACTCATTTACAGTCATGGCACCCACAACAGACTCTGGCAGCTTATTCCACTCATTCACCACTCTCCAAGTAAAAAACCTAGCTCTAACACCCTTGCTAACCCCCACTCTTACCAAGCTAGCATGCATTGTCCCTAGTCCTCCCACTACCAGTCTTATTCTCAAAAATTTCTTCTGAATTAATCATATAGAAACCCTTCAGTAATTTGAATGTCTCAATCATATCACTCCTTTTCTGCCTGTCAACCAATTTCTGCAGCCCACAAATCTTCAACCTGTTCTCATAAGGTGCGATCATCTTGGTCACTCGTCTCTGGATCCTCTCCACCTTCTCCCCATCAAGAAGAAACCCTGGCACCCATATCTGGGCACAGTAGTCTAGATGGGGTCTTATCAAGGCTCAATAGAGAGGAACAATAACCTGTTTGTCTCTGCTCGTTAAAGTGTTTCTCAGCAACCAACTGATTAGATGCGCTGATTAGATTTGATTTTGACACTTTTGCGATGTGTCCCCTAAACTTCAACTCCCTATCCACCAACACTCCCAAATCCCTGGCCTCGTCAATCTCCTGGAGTACAGTTCCAATGTGATATACAGCTGCTAATCTTTTCACCCCAAAATGCAAAACATTACATTTTTCCACATTAAATTGACATTCATTCTCTTTAGCCCAGTCCTCCAAACTATCCAAATCATCCTGCAAAATTTTGACATCCTGAGCATTCACAATTGCTCTACCCAACTTTGCATCATCAGCAAACAAATGCACAGTTCCTCTCAGATCCTTCCCTATATCGTTAATGACAAATTAAACAGTGGTGGTCCAAGAACAGAACCCTGCAGCACACCACTAGTCACAGGCCATCTTTTGGACTCTACTCCTGAATAAACCACTCTCTGATATCTCTCCAACAACCACCCTCCTATCCATCTCACCAACCCTATATCCATTCTCATATGCTGCAGTTTACTGATTAGAATTCCATCTGGTATCATCCTATCAAAGGCTTTAGCAAGGTCCAGTAGAATCACTGTAAACCCGTTATTACCCTTATCCAGTTCGGCCATCATCGTGTTATAGAACGGTGAGCAAGTTACTGAGGCATGATCTACCCTTCACAAAACCATGCTGTCCCCCATACAGTATCCCATTTTCATCTATCCAATCCTGTATTTTTCTCTTGACTATTTTCTCCAAGACCTTGACAACGATTCCTGATATGCTGATCGGTCAGTAATTTTCAAGAGCAGTCTTGGAACCTCCTTTATGCAGTGGAACTATTTTCCCCCTCTTTCCACCCCCTTGGGACTAACCCAGACCTGAGACTCAAATTAAACAAAATGGTCAAGGGCACAGACAATTCTTTAGCCGCTTCTCGTACGACACGAGCTGGTACACCATCCAATCCCACAGATGAATTGACATTGAAGTTTTGTAATAGATTATTTACCTCCCCTTCATTCACCACAATTGCCGTATAAGCTGTTGGTTCTTTCATTTCTGCAATGTCCCCACCTGGATGATATACTCTTGCAAAGTGCTCGCTCTTAAGTGAAGAAATATGAAAGGATCTCTTATTTGCACTGGCATTAAAAACTAATTATACGATAAAGCAAGTAGCAAAAATAAACAGCAAGCAACTGAGTTTCTGGCAATAGGTAAATCAACGTAGCTACGTACGCGAGGTAATCTGGTTAAGTGTTCTCATCAGCGTGAAGGATTATCACACCTTCTAATGGATATGACAGTCAAATACACTTGATATCCATGCTTTTTCAACAGGTGGTCTCTGACTCGAATCCAGGATTTGCTGGACATATATGTCCTGGTCAGTTGGGAGGTTAACCCTGAGGAGGTCGCGTCGAAATAATTGCAGGCTTAGGTCATGTGTATCCAAGAGATACATTCATTACTAGTATGTGCTGAAATGCGATAAAACTTAAAAAAAAAACACTACAAATATAATACATGATGGTTTATTTGTTTTCAGTTACAATCTAAAGACTGTTGAAAAAAATAAACAAATTAAAAAAAAAAAACTAAACAACTATACTGATATCGGAGTTTGCAGTATCTCTCAGATACAATTTACTATCAAATATCACTTTCACTTCCGTATTTGACTATCGTTCTCATCACTGGACTCAAGTACCAGTCACTGAATTTCTTCAACATCTGATGGGTTATCCTGTCAATATATTTTTCCAGCCATATTCAATGGTGAATAAAATAAATAAAAAAACTAAACCAATACTATATTGACATCGAAGTTTGCAGCATCTCTAAGATACAATTTTCTATCAAATATCACATACCTCTACAAAACATGTGTTAAACCCACTGACTTCAATTTTCTAGTGAATAATGCTTTCAGCAAATTTTTTCTGTGATGATTTTTCCTGCAATGAATTTTCCCTCACAATGATTTTTCCTCTCTATGAGTTTCCCTGCGATGAATTTTCCTCTTGATGAATTTTTCCCACAATGAATTGTTCGTGCCACGATGAATTGTCCACGCTGCAATGAATTGTCCGCGAACCTGTTAGCAGAGCTAATCTCAGGTGGGATTATCACTTAAACAGAATAGAAGAAAGGTTAGCAAAACAAGTGTTCTCTGCCAGGTTGGTAGGGAAAAGACCAGAGGAAGACCAAGATATAGGTCGATCGATACAGTAAAAAGTGCCTTAGAATATAGACATATAAGATCTGATAATGTTGGAGTCTTGATAGGTAATAGATTGATTTGGAGGAAAATTGTAGATAGGAAGTTAGTAATGATGTAAGTTTTTCATGTAGTGCTATCATATCCTGTACATATCGAAGATAAGAACCCTTGAAAGTGGGATGAAGAAAATTAAGTGGTTTCGCTTAAAAGAAAGTGTACAAGATTGGTGGAGACATAATTCAAAAGCAAAATTCTGAGCTGTGCGATCGAGGAGCTGGGTGAAACATCTGGAAAGATTAGAGAGCAGAAGGAGGGTTGGTGGTGGAATAATAACGTACAAGAATCAGTGACGGCTAAAAGGAAGGCAAAGCAAAAGTGGGACAAGTCAAGAGTCGAAGAGGACAGAGAGGAGTACAGAGAGAGAGAGAGAGAGAGAGAAAGCAAGAAGCCAAGAGAGTTGTTGTGCAGGCGAAGGCGATGGTATCAATATCTTTATGATCAATTAGAAACAAAGGAAGGACAGAGAAAAATTTATCAATTAGCAAAATGTAGAAATAAGGCATCAAAGGACATCTTACATGTGAGGCAGATCAAAGACTCTGGAGGAAGAGTAATAAGAAACAGATGGAGAATGTACTTTGAAGGACTTTTGAATTAAGTAAATGTGAGAACTCACAGAGAAGATGGGCAGCCTTATGAGGGGATGGTGCAGAACATCAGTAGAGTGGAAGTGAAGGAGGCCATGAAGTGAAAGATGGAAAATCGGCGGGCCCTGACAAGATCCCAGTGGAGGCATCGAAGGCAATGGGGAAGAGGAAATTGACCTGCTGTGGGACCTGTTCATAAAATTATGCCAACAGGAAAATATACCCGAGGAATGGAGGGAGAGTACTCTTGTCCCCATCTACAAAGGTAAAGGGGATGCACAAGACTGTAAGAATTACAGATGAATAAAGTTCGTGTCCCACACAATGAAAATCCTAGAAAGGGTTCTTGATGGAAGATTGAGGAAGGAGGTGGATATTGCAAAGGAGCAATTTGGCTTCATGCCTGGTCGATCTTTGAGTTATGGCAGATGATGGGAAGAAACAACAGGAGCTACATCTGGTGTTTATTGATCTGGAGAAAACATGCAATAGAGTGCTAAGGCAAAAAGTCTTGAGGTGTCTGAGATAGAAGGAGAGGAGAAACATGTCAGGTTGGTGTAGATGTACAGAAATGTGAAGACAAGAGTTGGGACAGACAGAAAGTTTTCAAGTGACAGTTGGCTTGCATCAAGGGTCAGCATTAAGTCCGTTCCTGTTTAATATTATGATGGAAGGGTGGTGACAGAGGAGATGAGAGAAAATGTGCCTTGGACAATGTTGTATGTGGATGACATCTTGCCATGTGCAGAATCAGAAGAGAAAAAGTGGTAGCTAAACTGGAAAGATGGAGGAAAGTACTGGAAGAGAGAGAGGCTGAGCAGAAGTAAGACAATGTATACATGTTGCAAAATGGATGACAGCCAGGAGACAGATCTGAAGCTAGAAGGAATTGTCATCAGGAAGGTTAGGACTTTAGATACTTAGGTTCAACAGTGGAAGACAATGGAGAGGCTGAGAAGGAAGTGGGATGCAGGATACAAGCAGGATGGAGGAACTGGAAAGAGATGGTAGGAGTGCTATGCAATAAGAGGGTGCCAATCAATCTAAAAGGCAAAATCTATAGGACAGTAGTGAGACCAGCTATGACGTATACTATGGAAACTGTGACCCTGAGGAAAAATAACATCAGCAGGATGGAGGTAGCAGAGACGAGAATGCTTAGGTGGATGTGTGGTGTGACCAGAAAAGATCGTTTGAGAAATGGCTATGTGAGGGGAACAGTGAAAGTTACAAACTTAGGAGCAAGATGGTTTTTGGTCGTGTGATGAGGAGGGAGGACGAATATGTGGGAAGAAAGGTCATGCAGATGGATGTGCAGGGGTGGAGGAAGCGCAGGCAGCCAAAGAAGAGATGGAGGGAGCTGGTGGAGGAGGAGGACTTGAGGATGAAGAACTTGAATGTAGTTACAGCCCAAGACAGGAGGATGTGGAGGAGACTCAACAAAAACAGCAACCCTACTTAAGTGGGACAAGCTGCAGAAGAAGAAGACTATCATATCCTGTACATCCCTTGAAGGTACATGTCCAGAATTTGATGATGATGATTAACTTAAGAGATTCAGTGAGAGACAAAAAAAATTATAAAAATATCTTTTATTTGCAAACAATTAATATGAGTGTAAATTTATGGTATTGTCTTAACAGCGTGTGTAAAATGTTTGTTTCACAAGCACTACATACAAATTTTCATTATAAATAATAATATCTCTTAAAGAGAAAAGGGACCACAAACTTAACAGTTAAAGAACATAAACATCAAGCAAAATTTCTTGTTTCTTCTCTTCAAGATCACAGAATTTGATGAGAATACACAAACTTTGAACTTTAAAGACACAAACTTTAAGTAAATAATGGCCATTAAAATATAATTACTTAGCTCATACCTGTTTCCCTTCTAAAATAAAAAGATAAATTGTGCACACAACATTTCTTGAGAAAGAACGCGTTTCTTCTTTCATATCTTCTCTGCAATATCAGTTCTATTTCCGCTTCCTTGAAATATAAAGATAATTTTAAAGTTACCTTTTTCCTTGTGGAAACTTCATTCTTATCCTTGAACAAAAAGAATTCATCTCTTTCAGGTTTACAGCACTTAACTAGAATATGTTTTCTGCATAATGTATCAAAAGGAACTGTCTGTTGCTTCAGGAGAAACTATATATACTTTTATGTAACTATAACAGCTTTCTTTGAAAGAAATTCAACAGTTAATTTTGGAATGACTGTTTGTTTCTCTTTTCCACTTTTTTGGTTAAAGAATTCCTTTAAACTATTTCTCCCCCTAAACTTCTAACTTTTCAGAACGTCATCTCCATTCTAATCAAAACAACAGCTGTTCTATTATTCTCTCATATTAATTCAACTTCCTCTTCAGAAGTACCAACTTTGTGCAAGCAAATTACTGCCTAATACAGTAAGTAACATAGCGGTAAGATGACAGTTGCTTGTTATAAACAAGGCTACAATTCTCTAATGTGAAAACACTGTCAGAGTTCAATATTTTCTTCTCTCAAGTTTACATTACAGAAATAAAAGACTAAATTAAAGGTGAGTCCTTTTTACAAATAAACATCGCAATCAAACAGTCCGCGACAAGTCGTAAATATACAAATATTTTTTATATAAACACTTCTTATTAAAAGAAATGCATTTTTGCTATACTTGATACAATTAAAAGTTATCCTTTGCTTTTTATTTATTTATTTATTTATTTATTCAAAATTGGCCCTTGCTAAAAAAAAAATAATATAAAATAATCTGATATCATTAAATAGCAGATAACCTACAGATCCTTGCTTTCAGCAAATTCTATCAATATTCTTCCAGTTTCATTTCTGTGGCCCAGTCCACATTTTCCAATGCTACTAGATAGTCATCGCTTACATCCAGTTACTACTGAAGTCCCCTATCAAGATCATAAAGAACATGTCATCTATTTACAAGTTAGTTAGTGTTTCACAAAATGCATCTATTTCTTTCTCCATGAAGTCTGAGGTTGGTGAATAAATTTGTATAATCCTTAATTTATAAGATCTATTTATTTTAAGGTAGAATTCTGCAATCCTGTTTGTGACATATGTTATTTCTTGTATTTTCTTTTATGGAGTGGTTAATTGGGAAGCCAATTATTCCCCAAGATCTTGCATTGTCACCATAACTAGAGAGTAATGTCCATTCTTTAAATCAATACAATTTTCACTCAGCCCAATGATGCCCCACTTTTCTGCTTCCAATAGTAAGTCTTCTTTTCTAGAACTAATAATAGAAAATTATATGTGTGTGTACCTACAGCTGTAGGTATAATTTTCTGTTATTAGTTCCATTAGTTGAGAGAGAGAGAGAGTCACACTTGGGCATTTTACGTACTCATTGTGGCCTTGTGTCTTACAGCCTCCTTCATACTTGTTATCCATCATTTGAAGGAGGGGAAGGATTGGTCTAATCCTTCCTTGCTAACTAGGCTTCACAGATAGAATTAGGAGAAAAGGCGAGAGAAAGAATATGAGGGACAAGTATACAGATATAACATAACAGATGTATTTTGAAAGTTTATTTTTCACTTGGTTAGAATATAATAAATTTAGTTTAATCCTTTATCCAAGTGTGAGCAAACAAAGTTTGCGCCTGAAAATATCTTCAGGACTGGGGTAAGGTAGTACAACACCGGGCAACTTGTAGCAAAGGTGGACCAAGCTACCAACTCTCCTATCTCAGTATCTCCCATAATGCAAAACACATCTCCTTCAGGATATGTATAATGTTATGCATTAAGGGAAGGGCCACTACCTAGACTAGTTTCGACCTTTATTGAGGTCTCTTCAGTGGGAGCCAGGCCCAGAGGTGGAGATACCAGGCAGAAGCAATGGCAGGTCATCTTTACCTATAGGAGTTGCCAAACGGTGTGCCACCTTTTTTTTTTTTTTTAAAAATTACTCTGAATTTAGAGAAAGATGTTGAAAGTTTATTTTTCACTTGGTTAGACTATAATAAATTTAGTTTAATCCTTTATCCAAGTGTGAGTTTGCTCACTGGTATCTCCACCTCTGGGCCTGGCTCCTACTGAAGAGACCTCAAATAAAGGTCGAAACTAGTCTGGGTAATGGCCCTTCCCTTAATGCATAACATTATACATATCTGCAAGGAGATGTGTTTTGCATTATGGGAGATACTGAGATAGTAGTGATGTTAGCTTGGTCCACCTTTGCTACGAGTTGCCCGGTGTTGTACTACCTAACCCCAGTCCTGAAGACATTTTCAGGTGCAAACTTTGTTTGCTCACACTTGGATAAAGGATTAAACTAAATTTATTATAGTCTAACCAAGTGAAAAATAAACTTTCAACATCTTTCTCTAAATCAAGAGTAATTTAATAAAAAAGGTGGCACACCGTTTGGCAACTCCTATAGGTAAAGATGACCTGCCATTGCTTCTGCCTGGTATCTCCACCTCTGGGCCTGGCTCCCACTGAAAAGACCTCAATAGAGGTCGAAACTAGTCTGGGTAGTGGCCCTTCCCTTAATGCATAACATTATACATATCCGCAAGGAGATGTGTTTTGCATTATGGGAGATACTGAGATAGGAGTGATGTTAGCTTGGTCCACCTTTGCTACGAGTTGCCTGGTGTTGTACTACCTACGTCCTGAAGATATTTTCAGGTGCAAACTTTGTTTACTCACACTTGGATAAAGGATTAAACTAAATTTATTATAACAGATGTATATTATGTGAAGTAAGGCTTGGTCCAGCATCGGATATCTTGGGTTTGCAACTCCCATGATCACTAGCTATGAGTCCCTGAAGTCTTGAACAAATACCACTATTAAAAAAAAAAAAAAAAAAAAAAAATTAAACCAATCCGTTTCTTCACTTTCTGTTTTGGTAAAAATCTTTCACATTATTTTCCTGATAGCTCAAAATCCACCTCATTGCACTGATTTGCTGATTAGAGTGGCATAATTTGGAAAGTGAGGATCCACTTTCAAAATTCCCCAAGCACAGTATCATTGTGTTGGGGGAGGGGGAGTACTGACATTGTTTGTTTATTAGGTTTAGTTACAGACTTTGGAGGGGGTGAGTCCTGTCTTAATGGAACAATTGGTCTAAAAGCTTAGCAGCAGCAATTTTTTTTTTATCAGTCAACCAGGAATGACATGACAATTTTATTTCAGAAATGCCACTTATTGAACATCATATGTATACCCACAGACCTGCTTAATGTTTGTGTATGTTTCCAAGAGATTGATTCCCAGTGATTTTCATTTATAATTTTGCTCTCATTCTTGAAAAGTCTATATTAATGATGTGTAATTATTTTCTTCAGTTTCATAGGAATTAAGGATTGCAAGTATCAAAAAAAAAGGAATAAATAAATTTTTAATGGAAAGCAGAAGGAGAGGCAAAACATATAGTTTAAAAAAGGGATGCCCATGAGAATCTTGGAAAGATTCTCACATGGTCCTAGTGACCAATCTCACCTGGGTGGAAGGGGTGGGGGATTAAATTGAGGGTTCTCGTGTTTTAATCACAATTTAATTTGATAATAATGTTTATCAATTTAAATTCAGATTTGAGTGTTTTTTTTTCAATTATAGTCTAAATTTAGGTATTTTAAAAAATATCAGTTCAAGTTATTTACTAAAATAAAGAGTCAAAAGGCTTTAGTTCGGCAATGCAAAATTATACGAGTAAAGTGTCAAAGATAAGCTTATACGTTGGTTATGCATTACTAAATCACTTAAGGAATTGAAAACGTAGATAAGAATATAAATTAAATTACACTTTAATAAATATTTCCGATATTTCGGCAACATCATGTTGCCATCTTCAAAAGGAACTTACAAAAAAGGTATGTGCACGTAGGCACCACAACACAGTAACTGAGAATGAAGTGATGAAGCTATTGTTCTCCTAAAAGTCCTGATGGTGCCCCCTAGTGGGCTATGTAGGTGTTCGTGGCCGTTGGGCTGAAGGTCTGCTGATGTAAGCCTCCCAAATTTCAGGCAGTCTCATACAAATTTGTTGAGGTTGGAGAGTTTCTTAGGGCTGAGGCTAATTCCGTGAATAGTATTTTGAATTTGTATTTGCTACGGTGTATTACTGTAGCTTTCTTCTACCGTATTCTGTGGCATGTATCCAGAGCATGGTCTGCAAGACCAGAGTGGCTGTACTTGTGAAACTGGATGTAGTCATTGTGTTCTGAAATTTTGATATTCGCTGTCCTGCTTGTTTGGCCAAAGTAAGACAGTTTACAGCTGCAAGGGACCTGGTATACACCAGATAGGTGTAGGGGAAGTGGTTGGTCTTTAGTGGAGTGGATAAGGGATGCCAATTTTCTGTATGGTCTGTAACAGAAGGTCAAGTCATGTTTTTTTTAAGATATTGGTAATTTTTTCAGAGGTACTCAGATGTAGGGAATGATAATGGATTTAGAGTAATCCTTGTTTTGAAGGGGGGGGGCGGTTGTGGTTTGTTGGTTTCAATATTTTTTGGATTTGGGGGGGGGGGGGGGGGCATTGATTGAGAAAGTGTCGAGAATGTGATTTAGTTCAGTGTTTAGGGCCTTGTCATTAGAACAAATTAGTTTAGCCCTGTTGTATAGTGTTTTCACCACTCCATATTGTTGTGAGGTGGGGGGGCGGGAGGATTGTTGGTGAATGTACCTGTCTGTATGGGTGGGTTTTCTATAAATTGAGAAAATCAAGGTTCCATCAGGCTGGCGGGTGGAGAGAGTGGTGAACCCATGGCTGTTCCCTCTATTTGTTTATAGAATTTTCCCTGCCAAACGAAATAGCCTGAGTTCATTGTGAACTGAAATAGGTCTGAGATATCAGGAGAAAATTTAGCTTGCATTAGCTCTAAAGTTTCCTTGAGTAAGACATTTGTGAATAAGGAGGAGATGTCAAAGCTGACCATTATGTCAGTATGTTGGAGTGTAAGGTTTTCTATGCTGGCTTTGAAGCGGGCTAAATTTTTTTATGTGTGATGGTGTGTTGCCAGTATAGTGTGTGAGCACTTTGGCCAAATGTTTAGCTAATTTGTATGTGGGGGAATCAATGCTATCCACTATGGGATGTAATGGCACATTTTCTTTATGTATTTTTGGGAGTCCATAAATACGGGGGTCCATTAAACGGTTTTAATCTGTTAGTAACTTCTACAGGCCAAGAAGTGACTTTCTTAAGGAGCCTGTGAAGTTTTCTGATTTGTGAGTTGGTGGGATTGTATTTGATAGGGAGGTTAGTAGCCCGATCTAATAGAAGAGCATTAAGCTTACCTGTGTAGTCCTTTTGGTTAAGTACTACAGTTGCATTTCCCTTATCCGCTTTGGCGATAACTATTTCTTTATGATTCCTCATTTCCTAAAGAGCATTATATTCCTTGTTAGATATGTTGGTTTTTTTGTAGTCTTGCTTTGGAGAGGACACAAGCTACATCCAATCTTACACTGTTGGCGATTTGATTCAGAAGGTGGCGGATTCCATGTTCGATCTGGATCATAATATCCTCACTGGGTATTTTTCTGGGAGCAATGGCGAAGTTGTGGCCACGTGAAAGCACGTTAAGTGCTATAGGATGATTGAAGAAAGGTTGATTACGGTGTTGGTAGGAAGTTTTGGATTGACAGTAGAGTACTTTTTTTAATTTTTCGAATTTTTTGATCTGTCGACCTCGTATTTTTTCAAATTCTTTGTCTGCTGCGGTACACTTTGATCAATTTTAGATGACGTCTCGTGTATCACAGCAGACAAAGAATTTGTAAAAATATGAGGTTGTCGAAAAATTAAAAAAGAACTCCACCGATAGGTAGCGAATATTTTGCCATGACTGAAAAAAAAACCTTGGCGAGGATAAGATATAGATAATTCTTGATCTACTAGGGTATGAAAGCTTTCTTTTGCCTATAGGGGAACTTTGGGGGTGC
This sequence comes from Typopeltis vanoorti, assembly GCF_054136105.1. Lineage (NCBI taxonomy): Eukaryota > Metazoa > Arthropoda > Arachnida > Uropygi > Thelyphonidae > Typopeltis > Typopeltis vanoorti. The sequence goes on from NC_143551.1 coordinate 18,269,695, forward strand.
AGTCATCAAACAAATATCTGGAGATTCTAGGCATGAAAAGGAATACTTAAGGTAGATCAAAAAAGATAAACAATAAAGAGATATTAACAGTATATATACAAATTAGAAGTAGCAAATAACCAACTATATATATACACACATTACAATGGCGCAGCCTACATTATACTGGCAACACACCATACATAAAAAAACTCAGCCCACTTCAAAGCCAGCATAGAAAACCTTACACTACAACATACTGATATACTGGTCAGCTTTGACATCTCCTCCTTATTAACAAATGTCCCACTCAAGGAAACTTTAGAGCTAATCCAAGCTAAATTTTCTCCCAATATCTCGGCCCGATTTCAGTTCATAATGAACTCAGGCTATTTCGCTTGGCAGGGAAAATTCTACAAAGAAATAGAGGGGACAGCCATGGGTTCACCACTCTCTCCACCATTGGCAAATTTCTTTATGGAGACCTTTAAAGAAAAAGCCTTATCCTCTGCCCCACAAAAACCAACCATATGGCTTCACTACGTTGATGATGTGTTCGCTATTTGGCCACATGGCTCTGATACACTCCACTCCTTCTTAACACACTTAAACAACCAACACCCCAGAATCAAGTTAACTCTGGAAAAAGAGGAAAACAACAGCCTCCATTTCCTAGACACACTAATCACCGACCAGCCTGATTTAACTTTGGTTTTCTCAGTTTAGAGAAAACCCATCTATGCAGGCAGGTACATTCACCAACAATCCCCCCCCCTCACAACAATATGGAATGGTAAAAACACTATACAACAGGGCTAAACTAATCTGTTCTAACGACAAGGCCCTAAACACTGAACTAAATGACATCCTCAATACTTTCTCAGCCAATAGCTACCCCCCCCCCAAAAAAAATATTGAAACCAACAAACCACAACCCCCCCCCCCCCCCTTCAAAACAAGGATTACTCTAAACCCATCACCATTCCCTACATCCGAGGTACCTCGGAAAAAATTACCAAAATCTTCAAAAAAACATGACTTGACCTCCTGTTACAAACCACACAGAAAATTGGCATTCCTTATCTGCTCCACTAAAGACCAACCACTTCCCCTACACCTATCTGGTGTATACCAGGTCGCTTGCAGCTGTAAACCGTCTTACTTTGGCCAAACAGGCAGGACAGTGAATATCAAAATTTTGGAACACAAGGACTACATCCGGTTTCACAATTACAGCCACTCTGGTCTTGCAGACCATGCTCTGGATACATGCCACATAATACGGTGGAAGAAAGCTACAGTAACACACCGTAGCAAATACAAATTCGAAATACTATTCATGGAATTAGCCTCAGCCCCAAGAAACTCTCCAAATCTCAACAAATTTGGTTGTATGCGAATGACCGAAATTTGGGAGGCTTACATCAGCAGACCTTCAGCCCAACAGCCAAGAACACCTACATAGCCCGCTAGGGGGCACCATCAGGACTTTTAGGAGAACAATAGCTTCATCACTTCATTGTCAGTTACTGTGTTGTAGTGCCTACGTGCACGTGCCTTTTTTGTAAGTTCCTTTTGAAGATGGTAACGTGACGTTGCCGAAATATCGGAAATATTTATTAAAGTGTAATTTAATTTATATTCTTATCTACTTTGTCAATTCCTTAAATGATTTAGTTATACAAGTAAAGTGGATATTAGATCCAGCATTATTCAAAGACGAATGTAGACACTATGAAATGATGCTGGATCTAATATCCACTTTACTTGTATAACTAAATCATTTAAGGAATTGACATCACTGAACTGAAGCCTTTTGGCTCTTTATTTTAGTAAATACTTTTATTCACTGACCGAGAGTTCACTTACGAAAAATACATCTCTCTGACATTTCAAGTTCCTTAGTCCTGAAAAACTCCTGAGAGTTTTTGCTCTCTCTTAAGATTTCTGCCTAGTCTCTGCAGAGAACCATCCAGCTCAAAACTGCTGTCAGGCCAGCAAAATCTTATCAAAATGGACTAATAGAAGACAAATATATAAATGCTTGGGAGGTGCCTATGTCTTCTAAGTAGTCTGCACTAAAGCAACTCGCAAATGCCGGTGAGTGTATTCCCGTAAATTCTCTGGTCATTTCAAGTTCCTTAGTCCTGAAAAACTTCTGAGTTTTTGCTCTCTCGTAAGATTTCTGCCTGGTTTCTGCTGAGAACCAATCGGTTCGAAACTGCTGCCAGGCTAGTGAAATCTTATCAAAATGGACCAATAGAAGACAAATATATAGATGCTTGGGCAACGCCTATGTCTTCCAAGCAGTCTGCGCTAAGGCCACTCGCGAATGTCGGTGAGTGTATTCCCATAAGCTCTCTGGTAAACTTATTTTAAGAAACTTCCATAGTCTACATTTGGCTTTGAAATAATGCTGGATCTAATATCCACTTTACTTGTATAATTAGTTCAAGTTACTTTTATCTTTTAAAGTCCAAGAAAAATATCAATTTTATTGGTTTATCGATTCAAACTGGATTTCTCATCCTTGCATATATCTTTTGTCAGCATTCTATATTTTTCATGTAAATATAAAAATATAAATGTTCAGTGCATAATGCCTATAATCGTTATGACCAGTTGTAATAATTAACAACTATTTTTCTATCGCACTTGACTTTTAGCGGTAGAACCATTTCCATTCATAAACCTGGCAAGGTGGATAAATGAAATTATCCACCTTGCCAACATTTCAAAGTATGGAGACTGTGTTTTAGATCTAAAAAATTCTGTATAATAAAAAAATCCCCTCCCATTCAAAAAATTTTATCCACGTAATATTTTGGACAAGTGAGAGGGTGTTAGAGAGGATTCCGGATGGACTGGAAAGTGTACAAGATTGGTGGAAACATAATTCAAAAGCAATCCTGAGCTGTGCAATCGAGATGCTTGGTGAGACAACTGGAAAAATTAGAGAGCAGGAAGAGGGTTGGTGGTGGGATAATAATGTACAAGTGGCAGTGACAGCTAAGAGGAAGGCAAAGCAGAAATGGGATGAGTCAAGAATAGAAGAGGACAGAGAGGTGTACAGAGAGAGAGAGAGAAAGCAAGAAGCCAAGAGAGTTGTGGCACAGGCGAAGGCCATGGCATATCAAGATCTGTATAATCAATTAGAAACAAAGGAAGGACAGAGAAAAATTTACTGACTAGTGAAATGTAGAAATAAAGCAGCAAAGGACATCTTACATGTGAGGCAGATCAAAGATGCTGAAGGAAGAGTTTTATGGAGGGATGTGGACATAAGAAACAGATGGAAAATATACTTTGAGGGACTTTTGAATGAGGAAAATGCAAGGACTCAACAGAGAAGATGGGGCAGCCTTCTGAGGGGATGGTGCAGAATATCAGTAGAATGGAAGTGACGGAGGCCATGAAGAGGATGAGGAATGGAAAATCGGTGGGCCCCGACAGAATTCCAGTGGAGGCATGGAAGGCACTAGGGGAAGAGGGAATTGACCTACTGTGGGAACTGTTCATTGAAAATCCTAGAAAGGGTTCTTGATGGTAGATTGAGGAAGGAGGTGGAGATTGCAAAGGAACAATTTGGCTTCATGTCTGGTAGATCAACAACAGATGCTATCTTTGGGTTGTGGCAGATGATGGAAAAGTATCGAGAGAAACAAAGGGAGCTACATCTGGCATTTATTGATCTGGAGAAAGCATACGATAGAGTGCCAAGGCAAGAAGTCTGGAGGTGTCTGAGGGAGAAGAAGGTTCTGGAGAAATATCTCAGGTTGGTGCAGGAAATGTACAGAAATGTAAAGACAAGTGTTCGGACCTGTCTGGGATAGACAGAAAGTTTTCAAGTAACAGTTGGCTTGCATCAAGGGTCAGCATTAAGTCAGTTTCTGTTTAATATTGTGAGGTGAGAGAAGATGTGCCTTGGACAATGTTGTATGCAGATGACATCTTGCTGTGTGCAGATTCAAGAGAAGAAGCAGAAACTAAACTGGAAAGATGGAAAAAAGTACTGGAAGAGAGAGGTATGAGACTGAGCAGAAGTAAGACAGAGTATATGTGTTGCACAGTGGGCGGCGGACAGGTGACAGATCTGGAGCTGGAAGGAAATGTCATCAGGAAGGTGAGAGACTTTAGATACTTAGGTTCAACAGTGGAAGAAGATGGAGGAGCTGAGAAGGAAGTGGGATGTAGGATACAAACGGGTTGGAGGAACTGGAGGGAGATGGCTGGAATATTATGTCATAAGAGGGTGCCGATCAATCTGAAAGGCAAAATCTATAGGACAGTATATATTTTGCTATAGATTTTTCTATAGCATATGTCATAGAAAATACTTCTATGACATATGCTATAGAAACTGTGGCCCTGAGGAAAAATAACATCAGCAGGATGAAGTAGCAGAGATGAGAATGCTTAGGTGGATGTGCGGTATGACCAGAAAGGATCGTCTGAGAAATGATTATGTCAGGGGAAGAGTGAAAGTTACGAACTTAGGAGTGAAAATACAGGAGGCAAGGTTGAGATGTTTTGGTCATATGATGAGGAGGGAGGATGAATATGTGGGAAGAAGGGTCATGCAAATAGATGTGCAAGGAAGGCAGAAGCGTGGGTGGCCAAAGAAGAGATGGAGGGAGTTGGTAGAAGAGGACTTGGGGATAAAGAACTTGGATGTGGTGACAGCCCAAGACAGGAAGGTGTGGAGGAGACTCATTACCAACAGTGACCCCACTTAAGTGGGAGAAGCTGCAGAAGAAGAAAAAGAAGAATATTTTGGACAAGTACATTTACTAAAATTTTGATATAGGTAACATACCCGAATTTCAACAGATTTCAACATCATTAAGCTGCATAATAACTGTCTCTCTCATAACAAAATTTAAACCAGTTTGAAAATAACAAATGTGACACTGAAAGAGGAACTGAAAATACTTCTTACCTAAAGATTGCAATAAATTTTTTTCTAGCCATTCCCAGTTCTTAATTATCTCACTCCTCGTAAGAGCACATGCTACAACTATTAAAAGAGTAAGAAAATAATTATACATTATAAAATACTTCTTATTTATATAGACAAAAAAAAACAAAAATGTACTATTAGATATATATCCAAAAATAGGAAAGTTTTTTTTTTTGTAATATATTTCCCAACTGTTTATCTATCAGTAGATATCGGTGCTGCATGAGCAGCATGTGCTCATGCAGCACCGATTCAGCATTTTGCACATGCATCTCTGCAGGATCAAAAAGACGCATCAGAAGAGACCTATAATAAAGTATTTCTAAAATGCCTCTCCTAAAACTCATTCAATGACAAAGAAGCCATGACTGTCTCTGGCAATTCATTCATTCACCTCTCAGAGCAAAAAACTAGTTCTCACACCCTTATTAACAACATCCTTTACACAATTTCAACAGTGAAATTTAGAATTGTTGTTGACCTCTTGTTCTTTCCTGTCCCCTCGTATATTAAAAATTTTGTTCAGTGTCTACTCGATAAAACTTCAGTAACTTATACGATACTATCATATCCCCATTTTTCTATAACCCAAATGGTATATTTTTCAAAATTAATTTAAAAAAAAATATACACACACACACACACCTGGAGTCAGAATACTCTGCCTTCCTAGAGGAAGGGGATGCTGCTTTTGACAAGGTGGCAGACATGGAATTAGTCCTGCTAATGGGTGACTTCAATGCACATGTTGGAACAGATGACCAGACATGGAGGGGTGTGGCTGGGAGGAACGGCATCCCTGACCTTAATGTGAATGGGTTGAAATTATTGGACTTCTGCTGTACTAACAGCTTGTCCATAATGAATACCTTCTTCCAGTACCGAGAAGTCCGTAAGTATACCTGGTACAAGGATACACTAGAACAAAGGTCTCTGATTGACTTCTTTATAGTCTCAGCAGACCTATTTTCCTCAGTGTTGGACGTTTGTGTGAGAAGAGGGACAGAACTGTCAACTGACCACCACCTTGTTGTGTGCACTCTATGGCTTCAGAAACTAGATGCAACCATCAATGCTGGTAGGCCTAAGCAGCTATACTGCGTGAAATGAAAGGCATTGGATAATGAGGCTGTGAGGAAGAATTTTGCAGATGACATTTCCTCCAGGTTCAAAGAGATTCCCAAGCATACTGCAGATGTTGAGGAGGAGTGGAAGCTGTTCAAAACAGCTGTCACTGCCTCTGCACTCTCATGCTGTGGCAGAAAGCAGCTCAGCGTGGCAATGGGCAGTGAGAAAAGGACACCTTGGCGGAACCAAGAAGTCAAAAAACTGTCCGGGCAAAAAAGGAATCCTACCTAACATGGCTTAGGGTCAGGTCACCTGAGATGCGGTATGCAGTATATTGAGAACGAAAAGCTGCTGCTGAGGCATTGAAGACAGCAAAGCAGAAGGCTTGGGAATCCTTTGGAGAAAGATTAGACTCATCCTATGCAAATGCAAACAAAGTATTCTGGCAGACCATCCGTCGCCTTCAAGGGAGGAAATCGAGCACAGCAAGGGCAATTAAGGCCTCTGATGGTGCACTTTTAACAACCAAGAAGGATATCCTCCACAAATGGAGGGAATACTTTGAGAGCCTTCTTAACCCGGGTGGCCCAGCAGTTGTGGACATCCAAGAGGTGCAGATCGGGGCAATGACTAGTCTCACAGCAGAAGAGGTCCATTTAGCAATAAAATCGCTAAAATCAGGCAAGGCTGCTGGCGATGATGAAATTCGGCCTGAAATGCTAAAAGCCTTAAATTGAGACGGTATTCTCTGACTGACTCGAGTGTGTCAGACTGCTTGGATATCTAGGCAAGAAAAAAAATGGCAGACAGGCATAATAATATCAGTCTTCAAGAAGGGAGACCAGAAGGATTGCAGTAACTATCGTGGTATCTCTCTCTGCTCAGCCTGCCTGGGAAAGTGTATGCTAGGTGCTTGGAAAGACGGTGCAGGAGCATAGTTGAGTCAAAGTTCCAGGAAGAACAATGTGGCTTTCGTTCTGATAGAAGCACAACTGACCAAATCTTCACTTTAAAGCACGTCTTTGAGAAATCTTGGGAATATGCCAAGAATGTCTACACATGTTTTGTGGACTTGGAGAAGGCATATGACCGAGTTCCTCGGGATAAGCTCTGGCAAGTAGTACAGGAGTATGGAGTGGATGGCCAACTATTAGCTGCTATCAAGTCCCTGTATAAATGCCCAGAGTTTTGTGTCAGGGTAAACAAGCACAAAGTCTGAACCTTTCACAGTCTCCGCTGGCCTCTGTCAAGGGTGTGTTCTGTCACCCCTCCTTTTCATAATATTTATGGACTGGATTGATAGGCACAGCCGAGGCAGTGAGTGTGTCAGAATTGGAAGATGTAGCATTGGACATTTGCTTTTTGCAGATGACCTAGTTCTGCTTAGCTCTTCCACAGATGACCTCCAGCCGACCCTGGATATGTTTGTAGCTGTTTGTGCAGAAGCCGGAATGAAGATCAGTGTGGCCAAAACTGAAACATTTGTAGCCTCAAGACAACCATCCCAGTGCACTCTACATGTAAGTGGAGTCCCAATGAGGCAGGTGGAGAAGTTTAAATACCTTGGGTCTATATTCACTAATGATGGAAAATGGGATGTAGAACTAGATACTCGAATTGGTTTAGCAAGCTCAATATTGCGTGAGCTTGGCCATTCGGTAGTATTGAAGCTGGCTGTCTTCAATACAGTCCATGTCCCCATCCTCACCTATGGTCATGAAAGATGGGTAATGACCGAAAGAATGTGGACACAAATCCAAGCAGCTGAAATGAGGTTCCTTCGAGGGGTTGCGGGGCTGACAAGACTTGACAGAGTCAGAAGCTCTGCAATTCGGGAAACCCTCAATACTCAACCGCTGCTTCTCCGTGTTGAGAGATCACAGTTATATTGGTACGGGCACCTGGTCAGAATGCCACAAGAGAGGCTCCCTAAAGCAAGCCCTCTTTGTCAAGCCAGAGGGTGGGAGGCCACTTGGAAGGCCAAGGACTCGCTGGATAGATTATATCCAAAACCTTGGGTGGACACGTTTGGGAATCCCACCAGAACACCTGAGCTTGGTGGCAGAGGATCGTGACCATTGGAAGTTCCTCTTGCAGCTGTTGCCCCCACAACCCAATTAGGAAAGGTGGGCTTTGAAGATGTATGTATGTATGCATGTATATATATTTATATAAATATATAAAATTATTTTTTATATTTTTTTCTCTATCTACACACACACACACACACACACACACACACACACACACACACACACACACACACACATGCAGTAAAACCCCATTTTTACGTTCCCGCAATTTACGTCATTTTCCGTTAGTCCTGTCTTAAGTGTGATTTTTCAATCACAGTATGAATTGATATTGCAGAATTTCTACTATGTAATTTAGCGTGTGAAAGTTGCTTTCAAGTTGCGGTGGTAGATTATCCATGTTAGTAACATGGAGCAAAAAGACAGAAAATGTTTTTCGGTAGAAGAAAAGATGGCAATTCTGCAATGTGTAGATTGGCATGCCACAAACACGTGTGCATTTAGCAAAAGATCTTGGACTTTCCGTATCCACTTTGAACACGATAGTAAAAAACAGGTCAAGCATTGAACTCAATGCAAAGCAATCTGGAGCTATGTCAACAAAAAAAAACAAAAAAAAAAAAAAAAAGCAAAAACAATCAACAATTAAAAAATTTTTTAAATGGATAAATGAAAGTAATTGGAAATTCATTTATTTTCAGTTATTAAATTTTGTAGTCTAGTATGTAGACTCACATACTAGTAGTAAGTCATCTTTATAGCCTTTTTTTTGTAATGTTTTTTTACATTTCCTGCTATTTACACTTTTTTCCATCAGTCCCCTGAAAAGTGTAAAAAAGGGGTTTTATATATATATATATTGAGAGAGGATATGAAAAGGTTGTTGGAAGAGGTGAGAGTGCAGAGTCAGAAAGCAAAAACAGTTGGTATATTACTTTGATAAGATAAAAATGAATTATGAAGAAGGACTATAATGACAAATGATTCAATGCATAGCCTGTGTAGAAGGAATGAATGTGAGTTTAGGAAAGATTGGATTTATATAAGAGAGACAGCCTACACTTCAACGCGTTTAGTATCAGGAGTCTTGAAAAACTAATAACTGGTATGAGACCTAACACTGGGAGTCTGGAAAATTAAATTATACAGGGAGACATGGTGAGAATATGGGTGTAAGAGTGCCAATATTACATAACTGTGTTAATGAAGGGAATGGCATTATCATGAAAATGAGTATGAGGAAAGAATAATTTCGACTTTGTGTTCATCTGAATCAGACCCATCAAATGTGTGAAAAGATATCTACATGTGTAAGGCACTAGAGAAGAATAGAGATCTGCAAGTTGTCAAACTGTGTCATGCAGACAGACAAGAGTATACAAAAGAACATGCAGATAAATTATCTTGTCTGTACATGAATGCTAAGAGTATCAGAAACAAAGGGGTAGATTTTGTAGCCCTCACCAATATGCTGGGACCTCAGACTGTAGACATTAGTCAGACCTGGCAATCAGAATCAGACATACTAGCTGGTATTGAGCATAAAGGGTACAATATTTTTTTAGGAGGGATAAACAGGATAGGAGAGGAGGGGCATGCTAATCATATCAGATGATTTGAATCCAGTTAGAGTTGAGACCTATGATTGTAGTACTAGTAACAGTATTTCATGTGCCAGTGAGTTTAAAGCCATCTCGTGTGAGGTGGAATCTTACAAGATCAAATACATAGTGGGGTGTTGTTAAAGACCTCATGGATCGGTTGCTAGTGATGAAGAAATGCATCACCAAATAGAAACAATGGGCACGAAAAGAGTAATCATAATGGGAGACTTTAATTATCCAAACATTGATTGGGTAATAGTAAAATCTCATGAGAAGAATGAAATCGAATTTATTGAACTGTTGAGAGACAACTTCCTCAAGCAGCATGTGACAGAAGTAACTCGAGGTCAAAGCGTGCTACTTTTGATTATAGCATCAGAAGGTGTCTCAGTTATAGATGTAACTATTCTGCCTCCAGTTGGTGACAGTGATCATGCGGTGCTCACTTGGGAAGCGGCTAAGTTTATGAATGCTCCATTCAGAAAACGTTATATGCTGAACTACAAAGCAGGAAATTATGACCAACTGAAGAGTATACTGAGTTCAGTGCAATGGTATCGATTGCTGGATGGGAAGAATATCAACAGTGCATGGGAAGAATTTAAAAAATACATGATACAATATCAGAATGTATTCCAAGAGTTTGAAGAATAAATAGGGTAGGAGTCAAATGGATTTATAATGTTATTAATCAAGAGATTCGTAAGAAAAAGATAATGCAGAAGGAATACCGTATGCATAATTATGATGTCCGTTATGAAAATTATAGCCCCAACAGAAAGCTAAGTCTGAGTATGAAAAGAAACTGGCTCTGCAAGCTAAAGACAACCCACAAGAATTCTATTGATATACTGCAAGTAAAAGAAAAAAAAATGAATATGAAAGAATAACTCTACTGAAAGCAGATGATGTGAGGGTGACAGATGCAAAAGAGGCAGTTTAACTAATGAGTGCCAAATTTGCTAAAGGCTGTCAACCTGGTGTATGCATGGAGATCACTGCTACCTCTTCCCTGTATGAAGATGAGGTATTAGAGCTGTTGCATAAACTGAATAAGAATTCAGCAATAGGGGCTGATAGGATATCAGCATATGTGTTCAGCTGAACTGGCTACTCCTTTGACCAGGCTATATAATTTGAGTCTCAGAACAGGGAAGATTCTGAAGGAGTGGAAAGAATGTATGGTAATCCCACTGCACAAGGGTGGTGCAAAGACTGATGTATCCAACTATCAACCAATCAGCATCTCAGGAGTAGTTGTGAACATTTTGGAAATAATGGTTAGGGCTTGCATTCAGAAATGGTTTGACAGTGAATCTCTGCTTTGCAATGAACAACATGGGTTTACTAAGGGAATGTCATGTTTTGCAACTTGCTCACAATAATGTTACCAGTGAACTACTCAAGGGTAATGGATACACCATGATACTTTCAGATTTTGCTAGAACTTTTGACAGAATACAGCATGGAAGACTGTTGCATAAATTGGAGAATATGGGTTTGGATTATAAATATTAGCATCAATAAGAGGATGGCTCAGTGATAGATATGAAAAAGTGGTATACATGGGATGTGAGTCTGAAAGATTTAAGATAACTAGTGTTGTACCACAAGGTTCAGCCCTTGGTCCTCTATTATTCAATCTGTACATTAATGATATTGGGAAGGATTTGACAGGTGACATACAGCTATTTGCTGATGATACACAGAGAGGTAGTGTAATCAGGAATTCTGCTGATATGCAATACTTGCAGAATGATTTGAATAGGCTGCAATTTGGATTAAAATGGATGTCAGTAAATGCATTCATGCACTTTGGCATGATTAGATATCCAATGTTGTATTATATTGGTGGGATTATGGACTAGAAGAAACTAATCTGGATAGGAATCTTGGAGTGTCAGTAGATAGCAAGCTGAAGTTCGGGGGACCATGTAGCAAAGATTGCAAATATAACTCAAAAGATAATTGCAACGCTGAAATGAACTTTCACATGTAAAGATAAGGATGTCAGTTTACATGGCCTTGATAAGACCTCACTTGGACTATTGTGTGCAGGTCTGGTCTCCTGGTTTCCACTGTGATTCTGGTACAGTGGTGAGAGTGCAAAGGAGACTGTCAAAAATGAAAAAATGCAAACACCAGACTTACAAACTTCTGAAAAGATCATACAGGATTTCAGTTGATGGAATTTTTCATTTTATGGAGGATGGGGGAAACGACAAAAGGGCATCCTTGGAAGCTGAGAATGAATGTCGCAAAGAAGGGGTGAGGGGGTGAGATCTAGATTTTTCTCTCATAGAAGTTGTGTGATTGTAATGGATTGTAATGGATATTGTGTGTGCAAGCATGTGAATGAATTCAAGAACAAATATGATAGCTGGTTTAAGTTAAGGGATATTACATCCCTTAACTTAACATCCCTTATGCACTACCTTAAGGGTCAGTTGCTGCAGTATCCAGGTATTTGTTTACGCTTGGAATCGCCGAACTTTATATAGTTTCTACTATATTCAGCATGAAACTCGTCGAGTTTCTTATTCGGCTAAGAAACGATATGGGATGTAATATCCCTTAACTTAAACGAGTCATATGTCGCCGAATTAAAGCCTTTGGCTCTTCATATATCTAATAATTTATTAGGACACCTCTCGGCAATACTCATAGAAGGGTTGTAAGTTCTGTTCGTTACAAACTTGATATTAACTAGGTCTACCTACTCACTGATGAGTCTTCAATAAAAGTTGAAACCGGTCTGGGTAGTGACCTTCTCTCATAATGTAGAACAGTAATACAGCTCCTAGGAGCTAAGATCACATTATGGGTAAATATCAAGAATAGTGGTCGGATCTTGCTCCACCTTTGACATGAGTTGCTTCAGCTTGCACTACCTTAAGGGTCAGTTGCTGCAGTATCCAGGTATTTGCTTACGCTTGGAATCACCGAACTCTATATAGTTTCTACTATATTCGGCATGAAACTCTTTGAGTTTCTTAATCGGCTAAGAAACGATATGGGATGTAATATCCCTTAACTTAAACAAGTCATATGTTGCTGAATTGAAGCCTTTGGCTCTTCATATATCTAATGATAGCTGGTGTGTGTGGTCTCCCTCCATGAGTCCCTGAAGGTCTCTCTTAATAATAATAATAAATAAATAAATATATTATTAGGTAAAGGATCGCCTTGAAATCCTGACAAACTGCAGAAAGCCACACTAACTGTAAACTCTCTCGATATGTTACTATGTAATTTATCATGCTCAATTTTACATGTTATTGTAGGGAGAATGCACTTAAAGAAATATCAATTTTTCTCTGTAATAATCTTGTCTTTGTAATAATTTAACCATGAGCCTTTATTAAAATAATATGGTGTATGATGTCATTATGTAACACTGTTAACTCATGTCCATATATGGCAATTTCAAAAGATGTCATATATGGACATGAGAGATGTGTGAATGCATACAACAGAAGTCCTGGCCTTTGTAAGGTGAAACGTCGAGAAAGACTTGGTCTTAGGTTTCTCAGTCTTCTCTTACCTGGGTCCTCTGCCACATGAGGTCCGTTGTCTGTAATCAAAAGAGGAGGTCTCAAGCCTTAGGATTCTCAATCTCCACTTACCAAGGTCCAAGGCCATGGGAAATATAGTGCCGATCATCGGGATTCGCTAGGAAAGAGTCAGACATTGCTGCCATGTTAAGGGTCCTAAAGGGCATAGACTTGTACAAAGAAGAAATTTGGTGGGATATCAAGAACGAGCCAGCAGAAGGAAAGAAAGACAAAAAGGAGCACTTTTGTGAAAAAAAGATTCATTTAAAAGACAGTGCTGAACAAGAATTGCAAGTACTTATATATGTGATATTTCTGAACAAGAATGTACATCAAATGTGTCTGCTTATGGGTACAAAAAGATTGTGTAAGTTAACAAGTGAAATAAGTTCAGTCAAGGTGTGTCTTAATCTCAACTGTGTATAATTAATTACTGTAAGAGTAAGTAGAGTACTGTACTAGATAATGTAAATTAATATTGATTTAAGCTCACTCAAGGTATGCTTTATTTTCAGCTTGTGTATGTATGACTAGCAGGATATTCTAGATTGTGGTTTAACTTTAAGGGAAGAAACATAGAACTAAGTCTGAATCAGAAAGAATTGATCAGACTATGCAAGTATTCCTTTTGATTTAGGTATTATTTCTGGGAAAATTCCCATGTTACTCCTCTAAAAAAAACTATTATTTTAATGGATAATATAGCCTACTTTTGTTTAGGAGAGTGCCCCTTCTTTTACAATGTCATTGGCTCTTTACTCGAATCTTAGGGCATTACTGAAGTGTTATAAAACTAATATATGAAGAATAACATAGGAGGAAAATTCAGACATATCTTTTTTGGACATTGTTTTCTGTCTCCTTATCCTAGCAATAAGCATTCATCTGCTGTTAAGCTGTTAAAGGAAGAAGGGGGTTTTGGGAAAGTGGAGGAAAGTAATGTGGGATGGGGAGGATTATTTGAAAAAAACTGAGTTTTTTATATGTATAATAATATTATTATTATTATTAAGGGTGGATAGAGAGAAGGATCTGAAGATAGAAATTATTTTTTGGGGAAGAGGAGGGATTCATGGGAAGAAGTGAGGGGCGAGAGTTACGGGGTGTGAGCTGTTTCGACAGTGTGTCATCTTCGGAACTCGTGGGGGAAGGGGGAGGTATGTCATGTCAGCTAGGTGTCTTTGGTGTGCTTGTGTTGTCTCCTATTGGTCGGAGTCATGACCTAATTTTTATGTTATGGAGCTTCCAACTCTCGATGATTATGTAAGGTCGGTGGACATTTATTGAGTGTTCGTCACATTTTATGGCTATCGTTTCTCATATTCTAAGCATTGTTTCATTGTCTTGTATATCTAATATTATGGCCTTGTCGATTTGATTTAATTAAGTAATTTGTGAACAACACACTGGACTGATTCTGTCAATGCACTATCCTGAAAATTCTGAACCTGCATAAGATAAAGTTTAAATGATCAATAGTCAAAGCCACAACTAATTATAGGTAAAGATTAACATAAGTGAGGAATGCTAACAATATCTGCTTTGTCTTTAGTTTAAAATCTTATAATCTCACACTCGATGCATAGTCTAACTCAATACATAGTAAAACAAATTTGTTAGACTATAGAGCGTGAGAACATAAGATCTAGTAGAAATAAATAAATGGGTAGCAATCAATAGTTAAGGCAGATGACCATTCACGACAATTCACAAAGTTAAGTATAAAACAAAAAAGACAAAGACAAAAGCAGGGTTGAGAAATATGTAACAAAAAAAAATATATAACAATAACATAACCATTGTTAACTGATTCACTGGCAAAGTACTCGGAACTGCCTCTGGCAAACATTTTTACTCATTCATTACTCTTCAAAACACTACTGATACTAATAGCTTTACCACACTCTTACAACTTCTAGGGATGGTCTCTTGTCAAGTATTATAAATTTCTTCATCATCATCTACTCTATAAAATCCCTTTTAGTAACTTATATGTTGCTATCATATTCTCTCTCTCTCTTTTTTTGTGCCTATGAACTAACCTCTATAACTCGCAAAACATCAATCTATCCTCAGAGACCAGTCACTCATTTGGTTACTTGCCTATGATTGGTCTTAATCCAGAATGCCATATCTAATTCCATTTTAGAGGAATAACTTTTATTGCTGCATGTTACTGTGTTGTTCAATATTCAAGTGATCTTTTGAGCTATTTTGCCTATTTTTGAATATGTCCTTAGAATTTAAATCCCCAGTCCACCATTATTTCCCAGAATTCCTAACCTCATCAATTTCCTGCAGTCCATCAATGCAACTTGTAATCTTTTTATTCCAAAACTTACACTTTGCCAAATTGAGCTAGCAATTCATTATCAATCGGCTAATGGATACTGAATTGGATAATAAATCATCATGCAGGATCTTTGCATCTTTGTTAGCTACTACTTCTCTCCTCCAGTTTAGTATCATCATCAAATTCCTGACATGTACCCTCAAGGGGTGTACAGAATATGACACTACTACATGAAAAATTTACATAATTACTAACTTCCTATCTACAATTTTCCTCCAAATCAGTCTATTACTTATCAAGACTCAAATATTATCATTATCAGATCTTATATTTCTAGTGTCTAAGGCACATTGTACCGTATCAATCCACCTATATCTTGGTCTTCCTCTGGGTCGTTTTCCTGCCAACCTGGCAGAGAACACTTGTTTTGCTAATCTTTCCTTGCCCATTCTGTTTAAGTGACCATACCAACTGAGATTGGCTCTGCTAACACATTCCTGGATGCTGACAATGCCAAGTTCTTATCTAATATCCTCGTTTTTAATATGATATTGCCATTGATGCCATCTGTTCACACCTCTAATCTTTCTCAGGACTCTCATATCTGCAGTCTCTAGTCTTGGTCAAGTGTTTTACTTCTGACCCAGCTCTCAGATCCATAAGTTAAAACTGGTTTGAACACTGTCTTGTATACAGCTAGTTTAGTGTTCTGACTAATTTCTCTCTTATTCCATATGAATTTATTCAATTGACTTCCTACTATACCAGCTTTGTTGATTGTCTATTTCCATATTTAATTTACCATCTTCAGTAAAAATCGTGCCTAAGTAGCTGAAATGTTTTACTTGTTCCACAGGTTCCCCGTTCACAACACAGTCAACATTTTCAACAATTCTACCTATTTTCATTGTCTTTGTCTTCTTAATGCTGCCCTTCATACCATATCTATTACAACATTTATTCAATTTAGTCAGGGAATCTTGTAAACTTATAGCGGATTTATTCAGAAGTATAATATCATCCGCATAAAGCAAAGAGCTGACATTAACATCTCCAATTCTGATATCATGTTTAATACCACTTTCCTTCATAATGTGATCAATATAGATATTAAATAACAGAGGGGATAATGTACATCCTTGTCTCACACCAGATTCAACATTAAACCATCTTCGTGTACATCCTTCAAATCTAACTGCTGACTTACAACTCAAATACAGACTAAGTATTGCTTGATATAATGCCCCATTGACACCATATAACTGTCACGTATTGAATAGCTTCTCTATCTTGGCACCTTGTCATATGCCTTTTCCAGTTCGACAAAACTTAAATACAGATCTCTGTTATATTCCCATGCTTTCTCAACTATTTGTTGTAAAGTGAAGATCTGATCCTGACAGCCTCTATTTGGCCTGAATCCAGCTTGTTCTTCACCAAGCTTTTCTTCCACAATTCTTCTTAACCGTTTCTCAAGTATACTTGCATAGATCTTGCCAGGAACGCTCAGTACGGAAATACCTATGTAATTCTCACATTCAGTTTTATTTCCCTTTTAAATATGGGCACTATTAGAGCTCTACTCCAATCATCGGGAATTCGTCCCTCTGTCCAGGCTTTCTGACTATGCAGTGCAGCCACCGTAAGACTTTTATACCACCATACTTCAGCATTTCTGGTCGAAAATCATATACTCCTGCTGCCTTTCCACATTTCAAGCCTTTGATGGCTTTTTCTACTTCAAATATGGATATGTATTCCTGACTGAATGCCTGTTGAGTATTTTTTACCACTGTGCTATCACTGCTTGTTTCATTTAGTAATTTTTCGAAGTAATTACTCCATACTTCAAGGATATCTTTTTCTTCTGTTTTCATGTCACCTTTATCATCTCTAACTCCTTTTACAGCAGTCTTTCCTCCATTCCTAAGCTTCAACAACCTCCAGAATATCTTACCACTTCTTGATATTTATTTTCTATGTACTTGCCAAAGTCCTCCCATGACTTTTGTTTAGCAAGTTTTACAGTGTTTTGCTTTCTTACATTTGTCTCTGTATTCTCTAAGAGCACAACATGACTTATTTGCCAGGAACTTTTGATATGATTTCTTCTTTTCCTTCGCTGCCTCTTTAACTTCCTGTGTCCACCAGACATACCTCTCTGGCTGAATCAATCAGGGTTTTCTTCAAGGATCTCCAAGGTTTGGTTCCTGTTCTCAAACTCTTTCATTTTTTCTTCAATAATCTTTGTGTATTTTAGTCTACAGATCACATCTGAGAGCTGCGCAACTTTTATTCACTTTAAAACTTTCTTACATGTTATTCTTTTCAATATGAAATTCAATTTTATCCTGCTCAAGACTAAATAGTGATCACTTCCAATTTCAAATCCTCTGTACACTCTGGTGTCCTGCACCAGGGAAAAAACATCACTATCAACAATACATAGTCAATGAGACTTTTCTTATTCCTTGCCTCTTCTCTCCATGTGAATTTGCGCACATTTTTATGTTGGAACATAGTGTTAGTAATAGCTAGTCCATGTCCTGAGCAGAAATCCAACAGGTATTTGCCATTATTATTAGTTTGCTCTTTTCTCCAAATTTTCCCAAAATATTTTTGTATGTCTGACAATCATTTCCTACAAGGACCTATTATATCCCAACAAGGACCAACTTTTCCTTTTTCATTGTTTCAGTTGCTTTTTCTAAAGCATCAAAAAATTCCTCCACTTCTACCTTAGTAGAACCTTCTGTGGGACCATAGGCACAAATAATTCTCATTGTCCAGTTCCCCATTCTCATATTTACCCACATCACTCTACTTGAGACTGACTGCCATTCGAGAAGATTAGCCTCGTATTTTGTGTTGAATACTGTGGCTACTCCTTCTTTTCCTTGATTGTCATTGCCTGAATATAACATTTTGTATTTATTGCTCAGAAAGATCTCACCAGTTTTTGTCTTTTTTGTTTCAGTCACCCCTATTATGTCGATCTGGTACTTATCTAATTCCTCAGCTAGCTCCATTTCTTTGTCATTCAGGCTTCTTATGTTGATACTACCAATCTTTAACTCTGGTGATGTTGAATTGGGGTGTGTTTTCAGATTTGTTCCAGTAGCTGACTTTTCACTATTCGCCTTGGTTCCCTGGCGAAAACAAAGGGAGCCTTGTTTAACCGGGCAACGCTCCAGCTGGCATGAAATTGCCAGCACATCCTCGTTCGTTCAGTATCCAGGTAGATACCCAACAGTGTGCACCATGAGAAGGTGAGGATTGGACATTAGGTCAGAAGCCCTGGTCGGTTCTCCGCATTCGTTTAAAGGCTATGTGGAGGTCTCCTCTTAGTTATACAGCTTTGACCCTTAAGCACCCCAGTTCCTTCAAATAAATTTCTATATGAAAAAAGTCCATGTATGCAGACTGTGGCATAACCACTAGTCATCCCACTGCTCCTTGATTCTATTCCACCATATCCTAACTTTTGTTGTCTTTCAATCCTCAGCCACTCCATCAGCTTCAGAGTCATCACTATTTCCCCCAATTTATCAAACAGGGTTTCATTCCAGTATCCTATCAAATGTCTTTGCAAAGTCTAGCAATATCATGATGTAGTAGTTTTCTTTATCCAACTCACCTGTTGCTTTATTATAGAAAATGAATAAATCAGTACAATCGACCTCTCCATCATATAGCTATCCTGTCCCCACTGAAGTGTAACATTCCTATTTACTGATGCCTGAATTGTACTCTCCAATTCCTTAAACAATACTGCAGAAATAATGATCAGAATACAGTTTGTCTCTTGGAACCTACTTTATATAGAAGAACTATTTGTCCCTAAGAACAATGCCAGTGCTAAGACAAACTTTCTCATGAGGGGGAATTGTTGAATCTCTTGCATATAACTAAAATAAAAAGCCAAAAGGCTTCAGTTCGACAATGCAAAATTTATAAAAATCAAGTCTAGTTTTTTTATAATAAAAATAAAATACTTGACTTTTATAAATTTTGCATCACCGAACTAAAACCCCTTTTGGCTCTTTATTTTAGTAAATACTTTTAGGCACTGACTGAGAGTTCGCTTACAAAAAAATACACCTCTCCGATGTTACAGGTTCCTTAGTATTAAAAGAGAGTTTTTTGTTCTCTTAAGATTTCTGCCTGGTCTCTGAAGAGAACCAACCAGTTCAAAACAGCTGTCTAGCCAGTGAAACCTTATCAAAAATGGACCAAATTAGAAAAGAATATATAGACGACTTGGTGTCCATGTTTTTTAAGGTGGTCCAAGCTGCGGCGACTCGTAAATGCTGGCAGCCATATTCCCATAAGCTCTCTGGTCAACTTATTTTTGACGAAACTTTCATAGTTTCTCCATTCGGCTTTGAAATAATGCTGGATCTAATATTCACTTGATTTTTATAAATCTTGCATATAATATACTGAACCGAGAGGGTGTGTCACATGAAGTTGTAATCAAAAATGCTATGGGTACAGATAAATTTTTTGGTTAATTAACTGTGAATTTTATATGCGTTTATATGTAAAAATTGCTTCCAATTTTTACATATAAACTTTTCATTTTTATTTCAAACTAGGAGAACAATGTACACTAACTGTTATCGAAAACAAAATGCCAGCTGCTTCTATTCTTCTTCTATTGCATCAGTCTTATGACTGGTAGCTCAGCAGCATTAGTGAATTTTGTGAAAATGTGAGATACACTACATGTATTCATTGAAACTTGAATGCAGAATTGATGGATGTAATGTATCAGCAACTGAGAGCAAAGAATGTAACAAGAAGAATGAATGCTCATCTGAAAGAAGGATAATGAAAAGCCAGAGAGTGAACAGCAAGAAACTTATGAAAAAGTGGACAAGTGATCTGGTGAAAGGAGCCATCAATGGCACTGTAAATGGTGTAAATCAGTATGGGTGTAGTGAAAGTCAGGAAGAGCGAACATAATATAATGGCAGTGAATTATATAGTAGAGAATAGTAAGATAAAGGAAGAAACAAACGACAATGGAAATGTACGGGAATGAAGACAGAATGGTAAAGAAGTTAGTATGAAAGATATGAACACAAGTGAGCATATGCAAAGAATGGGGTGAGGTTGAGAAACAAACTGAGGTGTGTGCAGAGTGAGAGAAGCCATTTACGAGAAGAAATTGGTGACTGGAAGTGAAGAAAGGTGCTTGTAGTAGAGGAGTCAAAGATGAATGAATGACTGAAGTGGAATGGTGAAAAATAGTGTTGGCGGATTCATCTTATTTCACCAGCAGTGGTAAAAGATGTAAAAATGGAGCAAGTGTCAAAAGTATGTTTGAGGAACAACAACAGGAAGGATAACTAAGGCTGTGAAGAGAAGAAACTGTGCTGGCAGAACCAAATTATTTGCGAGGGAGTGTAAATGAGGCAGTACAGGATTTGAGAAAAGACACTGGAGAGAGAGAGAGCGGAAAAATTGTGACAACAAGTGGGCAAATGCAAAGCATAGGGTGAGATAGATCTTAGGATGAGGGCAATAATTATGAATGGCACAATAGCCAGAATGTGCAGGAACAGAAAACTAGAGTATGGGGGGGGGGAGTTCTGATAAACAACTAGAATAAAATGGTTTGTGCAACAAGAGAAATACTTTTTCTCAGAGGATTGCAAATGATGCAAATAAGTCAAGTTTGTGCCTGAATATAGTTCAAGGCAACTCGTGGTAAAGGTGGAGTGAGCTCCAATCACTTTCCTTAGTATTTCCCCCTAATGCAAAGCACATCCCCTTGCGGAGATGTATGATACTATGCATTAAAGGCAAGGGCCATTACCCAGACTAGTTTCGACCTTTATTGAGGTCTCGTCAGTGGGAAGCAGACCTAAAAATGCCAAGGTTGAAGTGATGCAGAGCTTATAGATTTTACCTAAACAAGTTGCCACAAGGTGCTTTGACCTTATTAAATCTCTGCAAGGGGATGTGCTTTGCATTAGGGGGAAATACTAAGGAAAGTGACCAGAACTTACTCCACCTTTACCACGAGTTGCCTCAGACTTGAACTACATTCAGGTGCAAACTTGACTTATTTGTCTGTTTGCTTCACTTGGGAAAAAGGATTAAAACCTAGCTTATAAAATTGGTATCTTTAACACAGTTTCAAACAATAACGCCACTGAAGGACACTTGTATCCAACCGAAGCACAACTGCAGTACAATTTGAGACAACAAGCCACACTATAATTTAAAAACACGTTTTCTAGCATAACTCAACATGGCCACCACGAGGATAAATAAAGAAGGGTGCAAAATTGATGAATCATGGAATTATGCAAGAGCTTCTGGAAAGAGGATGTTAAGGAGGAGATATAAAGACCAGGGCCTGCCTCAGCAGAATGAGGAGTATAAGACAAAGCCTAGGATGATGAGTATAGTGAAGAAGGAGAAATTGGAATATGAAATTTGGCAGAAGCAGAAATGCAAAACCTAGAGAATTCTATAGTTATATTGTTAGTATAAGAAAAGATGAATATGGATTGATTTTAGCTGTTGGATATGGAAGAATATGGGTAAAATCTGCAGTGAGTAGTGGAAATGTGCACAGCTAGAATGACCTTGGTATAGCAAATATACAATAATTGAAATAAAGGAGGATCCTTAATTAATTGGACATGCAATGGCAACAGATAATGTATTGTTAAATTGTGAATGAAATTATTTTGTATGTTTTAATTCTTCATTCACATTTAACATAATCCATCATGTTATAAGCAAGACTTGTAAATATTTTTTTTATTGTTTGTCTCTTGCTTATAGTGTGTTATTCATATAATTGCCTTGAATTTTGTTTTTTATTATTTAATAATATAATCTTAAGTAATGTAACAGTTTTAAAAAGGACTCTGTATAAAAATGTCATTTCATTTTATTCCTAATTTATTCCTATAATAATATTGTAAGAAATTATATATATGTAAATTTTTTATTTAACATTACTGAAAGAGAAAGTAATTTTATGTAATTCTTCTGATTGAATTTGATTGGCTGTTGTCATGGAAACGGAGTTAATTTTAGATAGTGCATGCATGGAGCGTGAGCTATGGTATTCGACAAGGAGTTGATATGAGCTGAATTGGCTAGAACCGGATTTCGGTGGGAAGAATGAAGGTATTTTATTGGAAAACAAAAGTAAACAAGAGAGAAGCATTCAGGACAGCAAGGAGTAAAGTAAGGTTAATTGATGATTGATGATAGCAAATGGATTTGGATATGCTATAAATAGATTAGGAAGGAACCGGGAAATTAATAGGCAATTAGGAATATTTATATGGAATTCTAAAATTACGACGAATTCCAATTGTTTTGAGGAAGAATAGTGCAAGGCTGAATTTAATGCATAGAAGAAAACAAGAAATAAGTAGATTACCTAAAACGAGTGCATCAAGACTTGTGAAGCTCTATGTTTAATATTTCAGTTATATAGTGAAGATTCCCTTTGAATAGTGTTACTTCAAAGTGATAATTAACTTCAGTTTTAAGTGTGCCTATAGTGAATCCGATGTGCAAAGGATGTAACCCGGTAAGAGCAGTCCATTTTTTTTATATTTCAGCATGAAGAAATAAGAGTTAGCTCCACCTGATATATCTTAACATTAACTGTGGCATTCTATTAAAATTAGCTGAAGTATGGAGCTTTAAAGTGTTTCCCCCCTTGAAGTGATAACTGCCTCATAATTGAATTAAGTGTTTGTTGACTAAGAGAGAATTAGAGAGTTCTATTATAAGAGTATTTACTGTAAGATTCTGTAACATTGAACTGTGTGAATCATTTTAATTATTCGGAAGAATGTAGAATTGACAGCTGGATGTCTGATGCCTAATGTTTTATGTTTGTTATGAATACCTGAACTAAGTTGATTTGCATTATCTTGTTTTCAAAGTTATACTTAATGTACATGTTATATAACCTTGCATTAAATGTTTTGTTTTATTGATTCTAATTTGTTTGCCTGATTCTCCTTCATTGCACTGCTCATAAAAAAATATCGGACCTTGCGGTAGCCTTAAATGATAATATTAACCTCGGCCTGTATAAAGTGAGATTGAAAAAGTTAATTGATGACTGATTCCTCTATATTATATAGACTAGTCTGAATATAGGGGGGCACAGGATAATATATTCAGATCAGTATCATTCAGCATCTAACAAATAAAAACGGATAATTTAAATAAGAATAACGTTCCAACAAGATGGCGGATTCAAAGCCAGGATGTACGATCCAACAGTATCCATATCACCTGATAGTCTGCACTAATGTCCTATGTTAATTTCAGTTATAGATAAGCTGTCCATTCTTAATACTGTCGTAGTATTATACTCAACCTCGTTTCATGGAATCAAGAGCATGTGGAGACAGTCAAATATTACTTCCTAGTTCTCCTCACCTGAGTTATTCACCAACAAAATACTTGAAGTACTAGATTCAAATGCTTGTGAAGAAAAAGAAGAACCTTAAACACTCAATAGCCCACTAGTTCTAGTCTCTGTTCCACTGACTAGACTGATGCAGTGTTGCACCATTTATCCATTCATCCAATACCAATAGTGCCAATTACGTTCTCTTGAACTTCTGAGAGTGCATAAAGTTCCTTGTTCCTGAAGTTAGTCTACTTTGGACGGACTGGAAGATCAGTTAGCATATGTCTTGAAGAACATAAAATTACATTCCAAATCATCTGTATTGGCAAGTCGGGATTGGCAGACCATTCTCTGGATACTCCTTCAAATAGGATCAGATGGAAAAAAACATCTTTATTCCATAGAACCATTAGAAGTCTGGGAGGCTATTCTTAGAATCAGCATCAGCTGTGAAGCACTCTCCCAACCTCAACAAGTATGGTTGCATTAATTTACCAAAGATCTAGGAGACTATCATTTTAAGACCTAATAGCCAGACTTCTCTGAATTACATTTTTATAGATATCTGACCATTAGAGGCTGCCACATAAGAACATTACTTGTAAGTTACAATTTAAATTGTTTCTTCAATTCTTGGTTTAGTGCTATGTGCCTGTCACAGTTATCATTGTTCTCTGATGATACTGAGTAGAAAACCAGCAAAATTATCAGTGAGTTGAATAAATGTATTTTTTTCTTCTTGGTGTTAGTTATACTGTTAAGCTTTATCATGAATAATGCATAATATCTAAGCCTTTCTTTATGTATTATTAAGTCATTGTTCTCCTCTTGTATAGTTGTATAGTGGTTTTAAAATGTATGGCTTTTTATGTAAGACAATGTCTTGCCGATTTGTTTGTTGAGTTTGGATGCCAAGTGTTTTGCTAATTTACAAGTGAGACAATTTATGTCATCGATGATGGGGTGCAGCAGGGCTCGTGGAATAGCCAACTATTTAAACAAATTAAAGGTGTAGCAATGGACTCTTCACTTTCATCCCCAATGCAAATTTATACATAGTATCATTTGAATTTTTGGCACTTAATTCAGTCGCTCTCATGCCCAAAGCATAGTTGAGGTGTACAGACAATGTTTTGTGATTTGGCCACATGGCCCACAACCTCTGTTTAACTTCTTACATTTTCTCAATAATATCCATCCCCATATTACTTTCATTGTGGAACTAGAAAAAGAAGGAGCTAATGCATTCTTGGATACTTTAGTTACAAAGCAAGCAGATGGATCTCTCATATGTTCAGTTTACCATAAGCCCATGTCACTGATACCTACATGCCACTTCACACCACCATGCCACTTCACACTGCCATGCCCAGAAACTTGGTTCAAAACTTTAGCCTCAAGTGAAGAGCAAATTTCATCCTCAGGACCAGCACTGCATCAGGCTCTGCTCATGCCATTCCAACAAAATGGATACAACAAAAAACCTTTGCTAAACTCCCTAAAATGAACAAAAAATCTTCTCCTCCCCCCACAAAACCAGACTACAATAACCACACAGTTACAGCAGCAGCCATGTGACATTTCTAGTGCATTTCTTGCTGAAAGAGATAATGGTCAGTATCACAGAAACTTCAAAAAGTAGGAAGCATTGCATTGTTCCTGAATGTTCAGATACCTCTTGAAATTCAATGTTCATGGCACACAAAGAGAAGTCTGAGGTCAAACCAGGAGAAACAGGCCAATACCATCACACTGCCATGCCATCTCCAAATTTCATAGTTGGGGTTATTACACAATCTGGTAAGAGATGTTCACTGGACATCTACGACACCCACACTTGTCCATCTGCTCAGTAGAGGATATAGAGGGATTTGTTCACTACATAACACAGCTTTCCAAGCTTCCATGTATCGCTGTATACATTCTTTGCATCACTAAAGATGACACTGCATGTTGGTTCGATAATGTGGGGCTTGCATATTACGGTCATACCATGGAAACCCATGTTGTGAAGCTTGGTTCCGAATATTGTTGTGCAGATTCATGTTTCAGTCAATGCCAAGAACTCCACATTCAACATGCCAACCAACGAATGGCAGTTTTTACATATTATCCTTCATAGCACCCTACAGTCTTGTTAGTCGAGTGTGGTAGGTCATCCACTACAGATATCAATGATTGTTGACCTTGGATGGCCCAATTTGCTGAACAGATAACCTGCAACATGGCATTTATCACAATGCCTCTTTCAAACTCTGTCAGTTCCCCTTTTTGCAGCTATTTCACTTAGACATAGTCACATCATATTTCGGCACGATGCACCTTTCCCATTGGAGGGGGAAGGTGTCTTTTGACTTCTTTCCAAGTATAGATCAGAAGATTATCAAGAATAACATCCTTCTGAGAAATAAGGACAGGGCTATGTTTTGGCAGCAGTGAAATCCTCTTGATTATCCTCATCCACTGGAGAACGGTGAGGAGATGAATTTTTAAGACAATGGTTATAGATCTTGAAGCCTGAATTATTTGAGAAGGACTGTAGGGTCTGCCACATGATAAAGAAGAAGAATGGAGTATATCATCAGCAGAACTGTGGATATTTGAGTTAGTGAGAGATGTTCATTAGCATATTGAAGGAAGAGTGTTGGTGAAAAAACAGAGTTTTGCAGTACCCAATACTGATAGAGAAATATGATGGGAGGAAACCATCCAACATAGCATGTAATGAATGATTGAATCAGGAGACTCAATTGCAAAGAATATGGGAGAAACCATAAGATGGTAGCTTGGTAAGGTCTCTATGCCAGACCCAATCGAATGCCTTGGAAATGTGAAGAGCAACCATATAAGCTTCTCCACACTTTTCCTTGTGTAGGAAGTAGATAAAGTTGGCCATGAGATCTGCTTTGGAATGGGAGCATTTCAATGGAGTGGAATAATTGGATGTTGACTGGCGAAAAATCATTTACAAACTGTGCATCTATGCATGCTGCATCACTTGATATGTCGTGCAATTTTGTGATCAAAGCATGGAATAAAGTAAAAGTAGAGACTGTAATAAAATCATTTAAAAAGTGTGATATCTCTAATCTTATGGATGGTATGGAAGATGATCTGTAGTGTTACACTGATGACGATGAAAATGAAATCAATTCTCTGGATTTCAAACTGGGATCCATATGACAATCATTTAAACAATGAATCTGAAGAACTATTTTCAACAGATGATGAAGAAAATTAACTAATGAAAATTGAGGTTAATAATTATTATTTGTTTTTTTTTAAGACTTACATCTATTGTAATATTTTAAATAAATTATATATCAAAAAATTAATCTGATTTGTTTATAAATACTACCTATTTTCTTATATAGGCAGTGTATTGTAACTACCTAAATGTTCATCCAAGAAATTAAGCATCCCTTCTTTTTATACTTGCCGTATAAGACATGATTTCGAGGAATTTTCTGTAGTATTTGAGAGTCGTCTTATACGCCAACATATACGGTAATTTAAAAAAATAAAATAAAAAAAAACGAAACCTTGCACATTTCTCTTGAGTGTGTGTGGGGGGGGGGCAGTCCTTAAGAATATCAGCACCATGGACATAAGGAAATCTGACATATGTCACTAATAAAAATTTATTTGAAAAATATATATGTGTAAATTCAATAAATATATAACATATGTGCTAAGTATATATGCAGGAATGCATAAAGTGGCCATGTAGACTTGATACTTACTATAACTGACTTCTGACATAGGTGTTTGATGGAGAATTCTGTATGGTGGTGGCTAAGGAATAGAAAGATTCACTAAACAATTCAATGTAGTTGATATATATAAGTTAAAAAGCTTTAAAATGAAAATATCTGTAAAGGATAAGAAATAGAATCTTATCATTCTCTTTATTGACAGCTACCACTATACACTAGAAAATAAGAGTTATTTTCTTTCTTCAAAATAATATAACATCATATAGCAACTCTTCCCTTTATTCAAAACACTTTTCTATACTTCCATGACTGCTGATTTCCTCTCAACTTCCACCTATGAGGTGGAAGTTGAGAGGAAAACATCTCCTGTCAAACAGATTAAATTCAATTTGTTTACATTTTTTATTTATAATTTAAAAGAATGATAATTTTTCACCATGTAATAAAATATTTTTTCAGACTTTGAAATGTCTGATTTACAAAAGGTTTTGCATGTTACAATGAAAGAGCATGTTAGAACAACATATTGCATCATGTAAATCATTCAATATAAATTTAAAATGACTACTTTGTGCTTTAAAAGAAAAAAAAAAAGGTTAAAGCACTAAAAGTGTCTGCTTATCTTCACTACAGTATAAGTCAGTACCAATGACCAACCTTGGAATCAACAAAATTACTTCTGTTTGTAGGTTTCCTGGCCAGAAGGATTATAGTACAAGAAAGGTTTTAGGCTGAAAATAGTTGGGGAAAAAGGGTGTTAATAATCTCCTAATATCGTAAATCACTTATAATAATGATAGCAACAAGAAACCAGTCACACTACTACCAAATGTGTGCAAGGTTAGTTTTATGAATACATAATCTATAAATTAATACATTAAATACAGTTTTAAATCCTAGTTAATTTATGTAATAAGCATCTTCGACAATAATTCATTATGATAAAATTATGGAGACAACTACCATATTAACTTTAATATGGTAGTGGCCTCCATATAACTTTATATATAACTTTAATTTCCTAACAGGCATTTTTACCTTCGTATTAAGGTCATCTGGAGTGTGTGTGACTGTGCATGCAAGTGTGTGTGTGTGTGTGTGCGTGCGCGCGTGTACACATAGAAAAACAAGTTATGTTAATAATAATAATAATAAATAATAATAATAATTTAAACTGTATGCCTAAGTATCACAAATTTGGTCAATCATTATACTACCTGACTTCTGATGAAAAATATAAAATAATACATAAAACTCCCATAACGAATGCTGATCACTATGTAACTTTAAAAGCAGGACCTTCAACAATAAGACCAAATTAGACTGATTAAGCCAATACTAGCATGAAAGGAAGAAATGAATATGCACAATCATCTCATCTGATACATAAACCTGAAATAATTTGTATATCACCCTTAGGCAGCACTCACATCCTTTTGCTCTTCAGGAATGCTTTTTATTGCAAGACTCTCACATAACAAGTCAAGGGAGTGATAATTCTAACCAAACTTTCCAACATTCATGAAGTGATGGAGAGGTTAGAATTAGTGCTTCATAGCACTTGAAACATAAATTGGCCTTTCTTTGCCATTGACAATTTGGATTCTCTACTCAATTATGCAGGAAAACTATTGTCCTCATTTCCATTCTTCAGGAAATTTCCTATTGCTAGACTAACAGGTCACTTGAGATATCCCACTTTTACATATGATGAAGATTTAGGTGTGTAAAGTAAGGATGCTATTCCTTACTTTTGAAGAGAACAACACTATCTCTACATATCGGAATACGCAGCATGCTTGTTACTATCTGATCTTTAACTCATATTACAGGCTCAATGGAGCAAAAGTAGCACAGAGACAAAATTAAACCAATGTTTGATTCTTCCAGAATTTCACCTCAGTCACAGAGACATCAAGGAGCATGATATAAAGGACAACTGTTGATTGTAAAAGTCTTTCACTTCTGAACTTGATGCAATGAAGCAGAGTGATTTTTTATTTTTATTTTTCCATTTGATTCTGTTTGTAATGTCCAAGGCAAGGTCTGCTAGGCTTGACTGACCATAGTCATAATTACACTGACCCAAGTAGATAGTGACTGATTTTCCAGTCTTTTGGAAGCAAGCCAACTTGAAGGAACAAGGAACTCTATTGACTTGTTTCCAAGCCAGTGGAAACAAGTCAATAGACTTCAATTTTTCCCCACTAGAGGTCAGGCCAGTAGAATAACTGTTGATCAAATCATTGTCTCTTTGGCATACTGTTTAAAATGTAATATAGCTTGCTTCTATATATATATATATATGCATGTGTGTGTATGTGTACTCCAGATGATGAACCTTAATATGAGGGTTGAAA
Source organism: Typopeltis vanoorti (assembly GCF_054136105.1). Classification (NCBI taxonomy): domain Eukaryota; kingdom Metazoa; phylum Arthropoda; class Arachnida; order Uropygi; family Thelyphonidae; genus Typopeltis; species Typopeltis vanoorti. Next base: position 18,299,669 of record NC_143551.1, read on the forward strand.
CATCGGGAAATTAAAGTAATTATTTCTAACATGGTTGTAGTCTTCATAATTTGTCTAAAATGAATACTGATCACCGTGTAACACTAAAGGAAAGGATTCATCAGTAGATGGTTATTCAGTCCATACATTAATGACAATGGGATGGATTTGACATGCGACATACACATATTTGTTGATAATCCAAAGATAGGTAAGGTAATCAGGAGTGCTGCTAATATGCAGTACTTGCAGAATGATTTGAACAGGCAGGCATTGTGGGCATGTGTAAATGGCTGTCAATTTCAATATTAGTAAACATAAAGTCATGCAGTTTGGTATGATTAGATATCCACTATAGTATTATATTGATGGGATTATGCTAGAAGAAACTGATCAGGCTAGAGATCTTGGAGTTTTAGCAGATAGGAAGTTAAAATTCAAGGGCCATACAGCAAAAATCACAAATACAACTCAGTGAATAATTACAATGCTGAAACAAACCTGGACATGTAAAGATAAAGAAATCATTTTGCTTCTTTATAAGCCCTGATTTGGACTATTGCATGCAGGTCTAGTCTCCTAGTTTCTGTGGAGATTCTAATACAGTTGAGAGAGTGCAAAAGAGAGTGTTAAGAATGATTCTCGTAGAAAGGCTTATACGTTGGTTATACGTGATTAATAAATAACTTAAAGAATCCACAATGTACACTAGAATATAAATTAAATTAAACTTTAATATATATTTCCAATATTTCGGCAAAGTCACATTGCCATCTTCAAATGAACTTAAGATAAAGACACATGCACGCAGGCACTAAACACAGTAAATGAGGACAAAGTGAGGAAGCTATTGTTTCTCCTAAAAGTCCTGATGGTGCCCCTAGTGGACTATGTAGTTATTCCTGGCCGTTGGGCTGAAGGTCTCCTGATGTACATCTCCCAAATTTGGGGCAGTCTCATGCAACAAATTTGTTGAGGTTTGGCATGTTTCTTAGGGCTGAGGCTGATTCCATGAATAGTCTTAAGTTTTAAAAGAGGTAAACCGTGAGTAGACATATCGATACAAAATAAATAACGGAAAAAAACTCACGTAGAAAGATTATTTAATAGTATAATTTTCGCCTGTGTGTCACAGGCATCTTCAGTACATTAAGCTCAAAATTAAACACTAACTGACAATTCCAAAAAGCGCCACCTAAGTAGCTGGTGTAAGATAACTAAAAAGGTCAATAACTTTCCTAAAAAAAAAAAAAAGTTAGGAAAGATTAGCTGATTTGTAAAGTACTATCTCCCATAAAGGGGATAGACGTAAGCCGTCGAATCTGTTTAAGTTAGGAGAATGAAGTAGAGTTTCACATGTTTCTTTATAAAGGCGTTCGATGAGAAACTGACTTTTGTGAAGAACTCTTGTCTTTCTCCAATGAACTCTGTGTCTAGTGAAGATGGCATGTTCAGAAAGTCCAGACTTTTCAGGTTTAAAGTATTCAATATAAGATTGGTGTTCTTCTAGCCGAATAGAGGCAGATCTTCCCGTTTGTCCGAAATAAGATAATCCACAAGAGCACGGAATCTGGTAGACACCTGGATGATTAAGATGTGGAAGCTTGTCCTTAGGAGAAGTGAGAAAGGTGGAGATTTTTCTAAACGGTCGAAAAGCAACAAAAATATTCAGTGGTTTTAAAACTTTTGCTATACGGTCACTGATGCCTTATACATAAGGAATGGTAATGTGCGTTATTTCCTGTGTTTGAAGAGGAAGACATATTAAAACTACTCAAAGTTCTTTTAATGAAGCAATTCTTATAACCATTAGATAGAAAGGAAGAAGTGATATATTGTAGTTCTTTCTGTAAAAGATCGTCTGTAGAACAAAAGGAGTGGGCCCGTTATAAATTTTATATTATTATGCACATTATTTAAGTAATCTTTGAAAGCAATGAGTTCAACTGTTGTTCTTGGCCATATGATGAATATATCATCGACACAGCGTAGCCATATTTTTGGTTTTTGATGATAATTGTTTAAAGCATTATTTTCAAAGTTTTCTATAAATAGGTTAGCTAAAGTCGGAGAGAGGGAAGAGTCCATAGCCAGTCCTTCATTTTGTTCCCAAAATTTGTCTTGAAGCATGAAAAAAGTATTATTTATAGAATGTTTATAAAGATCTATGATGTCTGAAGGAAAAAGGTCTTCTAGGAGATTCACAGTTTCGTTTCTTGGAACATATGTAAATAGGCTGATAACATCCAAACTTGCTAATATGTCTGAAGGTTCAATATAAATATCTTTTACTTTTTCAATAAAATGTGTACTGACGCTGCCGATTTGCCAATTCAGGACGTTTTGTGCTAAATGCACAGGCCAGTCGCATTAGCTGTGAGCAATAGACAGTTGAATCAATCGTTCTGCCTGACTGTAACATCTCGTAGTGGACAACACCTTTATAATCCCACAGAGAACATGATCTTCTTTGGGTGCAATCCCACTTTCGAGGTTGTTTGTGGCGGTTCGCTCTTGTGCCCCCATGATCTTTTAAGTACCACGTTATCGTACATGATCCATTTTTCATCTCCTGTAATCATCCGCTTCAAAAATGGGTCGTTTCGCAGCGAATAATAGATAGATATGCGAGCAGTCATATTGGCCTCAGTCAATTCATGCGGCACCCAAACATTGAGTTTTGAAACATATCCCAGCTTGTGCAAATGGTTTTCAATGCTTGTGTGGGATATGTTCAGTACTGCAGCAATCTCCCGCACCGTTTGTGATGGATTTTTGTCGACGATATCCTTCACAACACTCAAATCAACCTCGGTTGGGCGATCAGCGTCAGGCGCATCACTGATATCAAAATCTCCTGAACAGAATTTGGCCGTTGCAGAGGCCCATATTTTTTTTATGGGAATCTGCAGCTTGTTTGCCTTTTTTTGAAAGAAAAAAAGCAAAATATGCCAGCAATGTACATTATTTCCTTCCATTTCTAAAAATATGTTACACACACACAACTGAAGTAGGCCGAACGAAAATTCACTAAAAGGTTATGTGAAATGTCACCTTTCAACTGTTGCTCAATAGTGTTGCAAGGTAGCACAACAATAGCGACAGGTGAAGCGGCATAAACTTTTACTAACACATAAACCGAATGAACTTATTTGCCAACCCAATAATTAGTTGATTTTTAATAAAATATGCCAATCAAATTGTGCTAAAAACTATTAATTTTGAATACTTTTTCTTTCCAAGAATTAAAGATCATTAAAATCAATGCAAAATGAAAATAATGTATTTACAGTTTACATCGACAAATAATTACATCAAATTAAAAAAAGCTAAAAGACGTTTATTGATGTAATTATTTAATTAAATCAATAATTATAAAAATTTATTGATGTATTTGTCTCCAAGCTTTGTCCCCCTCCCCCTGGAAAATTTTCTGCGGACGCACACCCATGCATACAGTCAAATTGATGTGAAATTTGTAGCGCAGGTTGCATAACCCTCACGACAGCACAACCAATCGAAATATGCATGCGACGCACTTTTTATATATATATATATAAAATTGCTTCTTCCAAGATAAGTAAATGGACAAAAAAAGAAAAGAGATCTATGATATCAGGAGAAAAAGCATTTTTCTCCCAATATATCACAATTGTAACATGTAACTGCAATTGGCAGTTGTAATATATGATTATTAAGGTCAATCTGATTTAACTTCATCCTATGATAAATAAATGGAACATATTTTAATAAGAAATTCCAATGACAAGCAAATGTCTACCACTTCAAGAGTAGTGTAAAGCAAGACAAGCTGAAATGGAGTATAGTTACCCAATAAGTTAGTGAATCTTCCATGAATAGGTCCATCTCCAGTTCTTTCCTTATGAATAATAGTGAAATGCCTTAAGGTGGTGTCCTCGGTGGATTTTAAACATGTCTTCTGTAGACAGAAACAGATAAGCTTGTTTCTGCAGAAGAGCCCTGATATCCTTAATAATATTTTGGCAAAATCCATGATAGCTCCAACGTAAGATTTACTTATTTCAGCTTTATGCACTTATCAGATTTCTGAAAGGTTGAGAGCTTACCTTTGTGAATTGATTTTGGAAAGCAAAGATGGCCAGTGTCCATTTCTTTATTTGAAAAAACATTTAATACATTACCGCATATGTCAGGGTCAGTTTTGTGTTTAATTTACATTCAGTGGTTACAGAAGTATTCATTTTCTGTGAAGGTGTCTGGTGAGTTTCCTTTCAGTGATTAATGACTGTTTTGCAATTATTACATGTTTTCCATGTAAGCTGGGAACAAAGTTGAAGTTTTTGTCTCAAGCCACTTGTGATGTGCTTGTGGGACGGTAGGAGACCACCAGCCACTTCTTCGAAAACTATAGCCTAATGGGTATTGGGAAGGGGAAATTAAATGAAATTAAAAATTAGAAATAATAATTCCCACATATAAAAACAGGAATATGCAAACTATAGATCAGTAATCTTACTGAGCCACAGGTATACAATTATTTATAAGAATTATACAAAACAGAATAAAAGCATCTCATGAACCATATAAAAAAGAACAAATGAGACCTAGGATAGCACCCACAATAGATGAAATCTACACTCTATTACAATCATCACAAGAATTTGGTTTTTTGAGAAAAAAAAAATCTTTATTGCTGTCTTTTAAACTTTAAACAAATATTTGACTCAATAAACAGAAATAAATTATTTGAAACTGTTAAAAAGAGTTAAAAATCATCAATATTACTCTCCAGTACTATTAAAAAAAAATCTGGAGCAGCTAAAACCTTTTTTTTACGTTCGTATTTGTACAACCTATGCCTGGAATAAATGGACAAAACATCTTCTTTTCAGCCATTTTCTGTCCACTGCTGGAAGAAGGCCTCCACCAGTTCTTTCCACCTTTCTCTGTTCTTGGCAATGGTTGACCAATTTTTCCCAACAAATTTTGACAGTTCATCACTCCACCTTCTTTTAGAACGTCCTTGGCCTCGTTTCCCTTCTTCCGGAATCCACTTCGTTGGTATAGTGGTCCATCGCTCATCTTCTCTCCTGGATAGATGTCTGGCCCATTTCCACTTTAGTCGCTTATGGTGAAGAATGATGTCAGTGATGTGAGCCGGGCTTCTTATCCAGGTGTTTCGCTTCTTCTCATTATTATTACAGGCGATGCCAAGGAGTCCTTAGACTAATCGCGGGAGGCCCTAAACATCATGTCAAGAACAACTATTCAACATCCACACAGTATCTATCATACTTTGCCTTGAACTCATTCACAGTCATGGACTGTGAATGAGTTCAAGGCAAAGACCCACAACAGACTCTGGCAGCTTATTCCACTCATTCACCACTCTCCAAGTAAAAAACCTAGCACACTTTTGCCCAGTTTCCATGGATGGCACCTAGTCCTCCCACCACCAGTCCTGTTCTGAAAAAGTCTCTTCATATACATACTTAGGTCATCTCATTGATCTAAACTGTGGACTCCAAAAGGAAATAAATAGGAGAGTTCAACTTGCCTGAGGTCCATTCAGAAAATTGAAAAGCATTTTTCTTTTAATGTGATGCCTAGTATCAATCTCTCCATTTTTCTTTGAGTTGTTGTTAGTTTATTTGCCAGTGCTTTTGTTAGCGACCAAGTTCACAACCATATGTGATGACTGAAGTATACACTGGTTAAATGTCTTCCTTTTTTAAACAGAGTGGGACATCATTGTTTTGAAAAATGCTTTTCAATTTTCTGAATGCACCCCCAGGCAAGTTGAACTCTCCTATTTATTTCCTTTTGGAGTTCACAGTTTAGATCAATGAGATGACCTAAGTATGATTCTAGTAGCAAGGCTTATACGTTGGTTAGACATAACTGGTAATTAGTTTACGGAATTAACAACGCATATAAAGTACATTAATTAAAGGTAACTTTAATGAATAACTTCTATATTTCGGCAAAGTCACATTGCCATCTTCAGGAACATAAAGATATGGTATGTGCACGCAGGCACTAACACAAAGCAAATGAGGAAGAAAGCAAGAAACTAATATTGTTCCTAAAGTCCTAATGGTGCCCTCTTGCAGGCTAATTTGGTAGTCTTGGCAGTTGAGCTGAAGTTCTCATAATGTAAGTCTCCCAAATTTGGGGTAGTTTCATGCACCCAAATTTGTTGAGGTTAGGAACGTTTTTTAGAGCTGCTGAAGATTCTTTGAATAATCTTTCGTATTTAAACTTGCTGCGATCAATTATTTTTGTTTTCTTCCAACAAATTTTATGGTGGGTATCTAAGGCATGGTCTGCCAGCCCAGAGCGGCAGTACTGGTGAAACCGGATGTAGTCTTTGTGTTCTGAAATCCTGATATTTGTTGTTCTGCCTGTTTGGCCAAAGTAGGACAATTTGCAGCTGCAAGGGACCTGGTATACACCAGGTAGGTCTAGGGGAAGTGGTTGGTCTTTGGTAGAGCGGATAAGGGATGCCAACTTTTTATATGGTTTGTAACAGGAAGTAAGGTCATATTTTTTGAGGATATTGGTTATTTTCTCAGAGGTGCCCTGGATGTAGGGGATGGTGATAGACTTGGTGTAATCTTTATTGTGAAGGGGGGAGGGGGTTGTGGCTTACTGGTTTTAGTATTTTTTGGAGGTTATAGCCATTGGCTAAGAAAGTGTTGAGGATGTGGTTTAGTTCAGTAGTCAGGGCCTTGTCATCTGAGCAGATATGAGCAGACATAAGAGCAGATTAATCTGAGAAAATAACCACTATCCTCAAAAAATTTTATGTTCCTGAAGATGGCAATGTGACTTTGCCGAAATATAGAAGTTATTCATTAAAGTTACCTTTAATTAATATACTTTATATGCGTTGTTAATTCCGTAAACTAATTACCAGTTAGACCTAAGTATGTATATGAAGAGACTCTTTTCAAGAAATTGTTTTCTATTATTATGTTTATTGGTTTTTTAAATAACAGTATCAGAGTAGCATTTTTCCAGTTTTCTGGTATCTTCCTCTCTTCTAGGCATAGATTTAGTAAATTTGACATGGTGAATGATATTATTTCCTCCCCATTTAATTAATAGTGTGGACCAGCACATTTTCCATTTTTCATTTGTTTTAATGCTTGTTTTATTTCCTCTGAAGTGAATGGGAGGATGAATTCTATATGCAATGGAGAAGAGTTATTTATATTTGATTTATCTATTGAAGGTTCACCATAGAGTTCTTTATAAAATTCTTCTAGCCTGTTTAGGATTTGTTCTTGGTTCCTTATTATAGTTCCATTCTTGTCTTTTATTGCAGATATTTGACTTTTGCCAACTGATAAATGTTTTTTTATTATTTTCATATTTTTATTGTTTTCAATTGTTTCTTTTATTTTTTTTTTAGTGTTATAAGATCTCATTTCATTTCTTATCTTTTTCCTTATTGTTTTGCATGTTCTGCATATTCTATTTTAGAAATTAAGTTTTTGTCTTGTTTCATATTTCGTCTCTTTTTTTAGTAGTTGTAAGGTTTTCCTCTGAAAATTTATGGTCTTTTTGTTGTTTGTTGCTTTTGAATTCGTTGGCTGCTGAGATTATTACTTCCATTAGGTTTCTGCTTATTTTATTTATGTCTTCTTCTTCAAATATATTTATTAAGTCTAGTTTTTGATTGAGTTTTTCTTCGTAATCCTTCTTGTTTTCAATAGGTTTTAAGTCAAACTTCTTGATTTTTTGTTGTTTAGATATTTTATTCTTTCCAATTTGAGGTTTATTTTAATTTTGGCTCTCACCAGTCGGTGGCCACTTCCTGTTTTTGCTCGATTTAGTACTGACACATATTTTGAACTATTTCTTTATTGTTACACAGTATATAATTGATTTCAATTTTTATTTCTCCATGTCAATTTTCTTTTCAGGGCTTTCTTAAAAAATGTATTCATAATGTAAAACTTGTTACTGAGAGAGAATTCTGTAAGTGCCATCCCTGAGTTGCTGCTTGTACCATATACGTATGGTCCTATGGTGTCTATTTGGTGAATGGGATGACCTACTTTTTCATTAAAATTTCCCATTACTATAGTAAAGTTTTGATTGCTATTTCTTTTTTCTGTCTAGAGTGTGCTGCAGTGAATCATAAAATGCTTCTATCTCTTCATTAGTGTGGGATGAGGTGGGAGCATATATTTGGATGATCCTGATTTTAAGTTTGGAGTTTATTTTAAGTGTGATTTCTATTATTCTTTCATCTGTATAATTAAATTCTTCTATAAGGTGTGCAATTGTTTTCTTAATTATTAGAAATCCAACTCTGTATTGTCCTTTAGTTTTCCCATAATAGTATAAGTAGTCTCCATTTTTTAGTTTTATTAAATGTTCATCTTGCCTGCAAACTTCACTTAAACCTATGATGTCTCATTTAATGTTTTAGTTCTTGACATAAGATGGTAAGTTCTTCCTCTTCTTTAAGTGTTCGACAATTAAATGTTCCTATATAGAGGAAAAGAGGATTATATTGATCACTGTTGTTTATGAATTCTTTGGGCTATTCCAGTATTGCTTATTATTTGGGAAAGCTTCCCCACTGTAAATGGACAAAACATACATCCTACAAAACATGCAGATGATATAGTATTATGAAACCTAGAAGGGCTATTGCAATACATATAAAACCAAAACAATGAGAATAGGTAGACAAAGAAAAGCCCTACTTGGTTAACCCTTAATAACAAATATTAAGAAATAGTGTGGTGTGGTGTAGCCTATGATCAAGCTTACAAATCTAACCTCAGCCTACTGATATACTACACATTTACAGCTATCTGTAAGTGAGAATCACATAAATATTGAAAAACTTAAATCATATAGATCAATGGCATTCCCACATTAATATTTATTGTGTAGAGACCTGGGTTATTAAACAAGTGAAAAGAAGAAAGATTAATTGGCTATACACTAGTGCTTGAGAAAAATTAATAGACCAGTATGGACTGAAATTAAAAATCGGAAAACAGAAGATGAGAAAAGGAACCATCACCATCCAATATTGTAATTGCAAAAATTAAATAAAAACCAGTTACAATGGCATAGCATATGGACATGTGTACAGAATATAGATTCTATGTAAAGAATAATGAAAGACAACTATTTTCAAAAATAGATATAAATTAGTGCTTGTGCCCATTGTAACACTTGTTAAATATTTCTAATTTATTTATTTTCTGGAATAAAAGTACAGTTAATGCCACATACAGCATTCACTGATTTTCTGTGCAATTTAGACCTAAATATATGAGTGAACTGTGGAAAAAAAAAGTAATAATAATAATAATAAACTGGAGCTTTACTGATTCTTTTAACTTGTAGAATCCATCCCTAAGTAAGTTTTTTAACTAATAAATCAAATGGAACACACTAACATATTAAGAAAGATCTCTCACAATGCATGCATGCATGCACACACATACACTGTAATCAATACATAATCTGTAATCATATACTGTAATCAATATGAGATGTAATATTGATTACATCTCATATATTATGAGATGTAATCAATTATGAGATGATATACTGTAATCAATATGAGGTGTAAGCATGGATCTTATTACATCTGCTGGCACAAGTCTAGACAAGGCAGATGTCTGACCCATTTGTCTGCTAGAAAACATTTGGCTCTGCTATTTTTTTTTTATAACTGTATTAATTAGAGCAGCTAGCATTCAACTGAATTGTTTCTTAAAGACTGTTTTTAAAGGGCCTATATATCTCATGCAAACTTTCAACATTATAAATTTTTAAACTGAAAGACAGCAATTCAAAAACATCTGTCTTTCATTAAAAGATCAGAATAAATGTATATATGCATTTATATATGTAAATATATGCAAATAAAAATAAAAAACAAATAAAAATTATATTTGCATATATAAGGGGGAAAATACAAACAGAGTGAGATCAAAATTCTGAATCAGGACTGACAAAGTTAAACTTAAGGACCATTTTTATGTACAGTAGCAGTCTATCTCAATACAGTATTGCAAGTGGAGTAGGTCAAAGAAAGTGTTTAAGATTTCCTGGATAGAAGAGTATGAGAATGAAGGTCATCTCTAGACTTGATACCTATATGTTTGGGAGTACTGCAAATTTTCTAAAAAATAAAAAAACACCCAAATAACTAGTATAAAACTGGTATTAGACATATTATTATTATTGTTGTTGTATGGGCACTTCCATGAAGCCAACTCATCTTGCAAAACCCAAACTAATCACACAATGTATGTTCCCTCTCCTTGAACAATTAACAGACAAAGCACTCACAACTGACTCTAGCAACCCATTCCATTCATTTACAACTCTCTAAGCAAAAAATCTAGTCCTCACACCCTTTATTCAACTTCCAGGGATGACTCTTGCCAAGTGCTGAAACATTTCTCCTACACCAATCCTATAAAACCTTTAAAGTAACTTACATGTTTCTATCATATCCCCTCTTTTTCTCCTATCAACCAACTTCTTCAATCCACACAACCTCAGTCTATTCTCATAGAGAACATTCCACAGACCACTGACCATCTTGGTCACTCACGTCTGAATCTTCTCCACCATTTCCTCATTCCTAAGAAACCCAGGAGACTAGACCTGAGCACAGTAATTCAGATGTGAACATATCAAGGCCTTATAAAGTGGAATAACAACTCTGTCATCTCTACTTGTTAATGTGTCCTTCAATAGCCAAGTAATCTTATGGGTTATCATAACAACCTTAGCAGTATGTCCTCTAAACTTTAACTCTCTGTCTACCAACATCAAACCATCCATCAGTGGCTTTAACAGGCACTTTAACTCCAATAGCCTTCCAAATATCCTTGGATTTCCTAACCACAATATGAGGATAAGCCTCGTATGCTTCCAAACATTCTTGTCTGTAAATTGCACATGTTCCACTGGCCGGTTTGTCTGTTCTGACGGACGAAAAACCTAAGTTTCCAAGAGAAAAAACCCTCTACCTCCATATGAGACTGGCTAACATACCTTTAGTTGAAAGAGACCAGATAAAGGTTCCTCACATCGGTCATTCTGACCAAAGGGCTTTGTCTACACCGACTGAGTTACTAACTCCCTGTTTACTACCACCCCAAAATATCTAGCTTCATCTATTTCCTGGAGTACAGTGCAATCAATATGATACACAGCATTATTATTATCAGGCAACTCTAAGGAGTCCTTAGACTCATCGAGGGAGACCCTAAAATCAAGTTAAGAACAAATATTCGACATTCGCGAAGTATCTATCATACCTCGCCTTGACCTCATTCACAGTCATAGCACCCACAACAGACTCGGGCAGCTTATTCAACTCATTCACCACTCTCCAAGTAAAATACCTAGTTCTAACACCCTTGCTAACCACATTCTTGCTCAGCTTCCATGTATGGCCCCCTAGTCTTCCCACCAACAGTCCTATTCTCAAACATACCTTCTGAATTAATCTTATAGAAATCCTTCAGTAATTTCAATGTCTCAATCATATCACTCCTTTCTTGCCTATCAACCAATTTCTGCAACCCACAAATCTTCAACTTGTTCTCATAAGGTTCATTCCATAGACCTGCTATCATCTTGGTCACTCGTCTCTGGATCCCCTCCACCTCCTCCCCATCAAGAAGAAACCCCGGCGCCCACATCTGGGCACAGTAGTCAAGATGGGATCTTATCGAGGCTCGATACAAAATAACAATAACCTGTTTGTCTCTGCTTGTTAAAATATTTTTCAGCAACCAAGTGATTTGATGAACTGATTTCGCCACTTTTGCGATGTGCCCCCTGAACTTCATCTCCCTATCCGCCAACACTCCCAATCCCTGGCCTTGTCAATCTCCTGGAGTACGGTTCTACCAATGTGATATACTGCTGCTAATCTTTTCACCCCTAAATGCATAACCTTACATTTTGCCACATTAAACTGACATCCATTGTCCTTACCCCAGTCCTCCAAACTATCGAAATCATCCTGCAAAAATTTGACATCCTGTGCATTCATATTGCTCTATCTAACTTTGCATCATCAGCAAACAAATGAATACTTCCTCTCAGATCGTTTCCTATACCGTTAATGAACAAATTGAACAGTGGTGGTCTAAGAACAGAACCCTGCGGCACACCACTAGTCACAGGCCGTCTTTTGGACTCTACTCTTGAATAAACCACTCCATAATATCTCTCCATCAACCACCCGCCTATCCATCTCACCAACCCTATATCCATCCCCATATGCTGCAGTTTACTGATTAGAATTCCATGTGTTATCCTGTCAAAGGGCTTAGCAAAGTCCAGTAGAATCACTGTAAACCCATTACCCTTATCCAGTTCAGCCATCACTGTGTTATAAAACGTGACCAAGTTACTGAGGAATGATCTACCCTTCACAAAACCATGCTGTCCCCCATACAGTATCCCATTTTCATCTATCCAATCCTGTATTTTTCTCGACTATTTTCTCCAAGTCATTGACAACTATTCCTGATATGCTGATCGGTCGGTAATTTACAACAGAAGTCTTGGAACTTCATTTATGCAGTGGAACTATTTTCCCCCTCTTTCCACCCCCTCAGGACTAACCCAGACCCAAGACTCAAATTAAACAAAATGGTCAAGGGCACTGACAATTCTTTAGCCGCTTCACGTACGACACGAGCTGGTATACCATCCAATCCCACAGATGTATTGACATTGAGGTTTTGTAATAGACTATTCACCTCCACTTCATTCACCACAATTCCTGTATAAGCTTTTGGTTCATTCATTCCTGCAATGTATGAACATTGCAGGAATGAATGTTCATACATCAAGAGTATATCACCACCTAGATGATATACTCTTGCAAACTGCTCGCTCAGTAATTCAACTATATCAACTGATTCGGTTACCTCCCTACCATCGGCATTCTTTAAAATCATTCTGCTATATACATTTTTTCTTTTACTTGCAACTTAACGAAAAAACTTTGGGATTCTCTTTAGCCTGCATGGCTAATGTTCTTTCATAAACCGCTTTTGCTTTTCTTACCACACTCGTTACCCTTCTGGCCTGCACTTTATACTGTTCATGTGCCTGCCGGTCACCTTTCTCCTTAAATTCCCTCCACAGTTGTTTCTTTTTTTGCAGCTGAAGCTTAATGGTGCTATTCATCCATGTAACCCCTACTTTATTTATTATTCAGACTCTAGGTATACAGTCAGCCATTGCCTCATGCAAACACTTCTTAACTGCCTCCCATGCACTATCAACATCCAGTCCTTGCAGTTTTACATGCCGTGGCACTGAACCAATCAAATTCCTAAGCTTGTCATACTTACCAGCCCAATAATTCCACATGTACCCTGTCTTAATTGTAAATTCCACACCTTTAACCACAGCCCAAGTCAAGACCCTATGATCACTCTCACCAATTGGTGACAACTTGGTCATATTCGTTACAGCCAAATTCTCAGATAAAATTACTTGGTCAAGCACTCTCTGAAGCTAGTATTTTCCCTTAATAACCGCATAAAATCCAATTCCTTCCTCCCATGTGTCCTCTCCTCCTTCCAATCAATGTTACCATAGTTGAAATATCCCATAATAATTACCCTCCTTCCACTCATTTCTTCAATTTGCTTATGCATACTATCTCCACCATCTATTCCATCACCTGGTCTATAGCAGCACCCAACTGTATATTTTGTTCTGCTAGCCTCAATCTCACACCAAATAGCTTCAAATGTGCTCTTTTCTTTATTCTGCAGTTCCACTTCTATTCTCCTTGGTTGCAGCTCATCAGCTATCATCAATAACACTCTCCCCCCATTTTATTCGCCCTGTCACTCCTGAACACACCATACCCTTCACATTCAATCCCACTAGCTATATCATCTTCTGTCAGCCATGTTTCACTAATGCCAATAACCTGTGGCCTGGAAGTGACAACCAAGGGCAAAAATGTATAACTTCACATTTCTCCACATTAAACTGACACCCATTACCTTTTGCCCATTCTGACAGTCTATTTAAATCATCCTGCAAGCTCTCCACATCACCTTATTTGCCAGCAAAGGTTGGTCGACTGGTAGAGCCTCTATTACTAATGGCTCAAGCAAAAAGTTAAGCAAGTTTAAGCGCAGTTAGTAGTTGGAAGGGATTTAATCGTTCGATACTGTTGGCACACTCTCTCGATGAGTCTTTGGACTCCCTGGAGGTGTCAAATAATAATAATAATAATAATTAACTATTACTCTACCTAATTTTGCATCATCAGCAAACAACTGAATTTTTCCTTTTAGGTTATTTCCTATATCATTTATGCACAAATGAAATAGTAGTTGTACTAGCATTGAACCTTACAGAACACCACTAGTCACCTGCTTCACCTGGATTTTGCTACTCCATATATCACTTTTTGATATCTGTTCTGCAGCCACCCTCTTATCCACCTAACCAGTCATCCATCCCCCATTTGCATTTCAAAAAAAAAAAAAAATGGTGGAAATTGACTTATTTCTCAATGCACAATTATGGAATGTTACTTAACATTTCTGAAACAACAACAAAAAAAAAAAAAAAAGTATTATCATCACACCCCCATGGAGTCAGCAAACTCATTGTGTGAGGTTTTTCATTCAACTGGCAATATATTTATGATACTGAATCTTAAAATTCCTAAGATTCTGGTAATGTGTTCCATGCACTCACAATTCTCCATTTGTGAATTACAAAAACATCCAAAAATAAAACTGCTGTTTGAAATGTCTACTACAACTTAACATGAACTACCCTTTACCCATTACCAAGGATGGAAAGGCACAAAGTTCAATATTTTCAGTATTTCTTGGAATGCTAACAATTAGATAGGGGGATACTACAGTAAAGTATGCTGAAGGTCACTATAAGATAATATTGAAAACAGTTACAGAGTTTGTTCCATTCAGTATAATTCCCAATTGCTCAAGAAACGATGCTGCAAAAAGTGCAACATGCATTTAGGATTAAAAATGCAGTTCTCAGTTCCTCAAAAAAAACATGCAATATTCACCTTCTGGCATTATTTAAAGTATCTATAACACAAGAACTGCAACAAATTTTTCTAGATGACTTTAATCTAAAGCATAACCTAAAGTTTCATGTTATATGAACTGGACAAAATCTGAAATTTTGTCCAGTTCATATAATTGTTAATATATGCATTTTGTCTATATTAACAGAAATGTCTTTAAAATTAGCTACTGATATGCATTCATATAATTAATATTGTAATAATGTCACTGTTGTCACAATAATACCTTATTTATACTATGTGAAAGATACTCTGATACTGTAGCACTGCATAAGAATCCAGGGTCCTAGAGAACATTTACTATCTTACTAAGTGTTCTCTAGGCAGGTGGTAATATCAGCCTAGTCTATGCGCTTCTTATCATAATAAAGATAGGCATTCAAAAATCCAGCCATCGATAATCCGGTTCCTTCAGATCTCTGGCATGGATTTCGGAGCATGCATTTTCAAATTTACCACATTGCCGCGCCACTGTTTTCTGTTTATGTTTTGATGGCGCTGTAGTCATTAAGCATTGCGATAACCTGCTTATTCCTTCTCATTTTATCATTTATTTGCTGCTGTATAGCCCCATTATGGATTCAGCAAAGGAAAGAGGTGGCGTAAAACGTAAACATCGTGCATTTCTATTGCAGAGAGAGTGGAAGTGCTAAAAAAATTTTATAGCGGCGTGTCTGTGCCAACCATTTTTGAAACATAAGACATTAGCTCTTCAACAGTGTATGATATTAAAAAACAGGAAAAAAAAACTGTTAAAGTTCTTTTCTGACAGTGTATCAAAAATGTTTGTAAGGAAGTCAATGAAGGAGGGAATAAGTTCGGAACTGGACCAAGTTATCATAACCTGTTTTAATTTTCGTGTAAGTGAAGGTGTGGAAATTTCTGGTGATTTATTAAAGAAACAAGCCAAAATGTTTCATGAAGTGCTGGGATTGCAACACAAGTGTGAATGTTCAGAAGGTTGGCTGCATCGCTTCAAGTCGTGACATAGCTTACAGTTTCGTGCAGTGTGTGGGGAAAAGCATTCAGCAGACAAAGATGCGGTTAGTGCATATGTGTGGATGAATTTGCAAAGTTAGTTAGTGATGAACATTTAAGTCCTGAACAAGTGTATAATGCTGACAAGACTGCCTTGTGTTTTGGAGATGTACGGCAAAAACAACTCTAACAACTGCGGATGCAGAATTGCCATCGGGGTTTAAAGCTTCAAAGGATCGCATCATGGTAATGTGCTGCTCTAATTCTGCGGGTACCCATAGATGCTAGTTGCTCGTTATCGGAAAAAGTTTACATCCGAGGGCCTTCAAGAGTATGACACAGTTTCCTGTCCATTACCGTGCCAACAAGAAGAGGTGGGTTACCACTGATATTACATTGGATTGGCTTCAAAACTGTTTTGTTCCTGAGGCTAGGGCTCACTGTAACTCGGTTGGATTAGACCCTAATTGCAAGATACTTCTTATTTTAGACAATTGTTTGGCACATCCAAAAGCCAATCTTCTAGTGAAAGATAATGTTTTTGTTGTCTACCTCCCACCCAACTGCACATCACTAATTCAACCACAGAACAATGGTATTATACGTTCTATGAGGTGTAAGTATCGATCCCTGTTAATGAGGCGCCTAGTGAGTTCAGTTAATTCAGGCACCTCAGTACAGAAGTCCATAAAAGAATTCAACATTAAGGATGCAGTGTACTGTGTTGCCAATGAGTGGAAGTCTGTGAAAACATCAACACTGAAAAATGGATAGCATAAATTGTGGCCAAGTTTAATGTTTACTTCTCATTCTAATGAAGACATTGAAAATAATATTGCAGGGTTTAGGGTTCCCAAAGAAAAGCAGCTTATACAGGAACTTCTTGCTTAAGTTAAAGATGTAACTAATCCTGATGCCAAGGAGCTTTCATCAAGGATAAATGAAGATGTTTTAACAGAATGGATGAATGTCGATGATAATATGCCAACAGTTCATCATTACACTGATTCTGAAATTGTAGATATGGTTAAAAGTCTGAAGAGAAATGCCTCTACAGGTAGTGATGAAGATGAAAGCAGTGATGAAATGAGGAAGATGTGAGAGAAAGAATCTCTATTGATAGGTTAATTACATTGACAACTGAACTGCTGGCTGGACTAGAGCAACAAAGTTTTGTAAGTGAACAAGAAATCATGAATGTTTACTTGCTCCAAGATAAACTTATTAGAGAAAGACCCAAATATATGAAGCAGCAGACACTGCACGATATATTCAAGAAAATAGCTAGGAAGCAGGAAGAAGCAGCAGTGGTGTCCACACTTGATAATCCACTGCCATTAACTTCAAGTTAACCAGATGTGCTGTCACCACCATCAACATTTTATTAATTAAAATTCTGAGGAATTATTTTATTCAGTTGAACTAAAATTCTGTAGAACTGTTATATTTAGTTGGTAAACATTAAAATTTCATAAGCTTTTCATTTAGTGTTTAATTTTCTTTCTTTAAAGGAACTGTACAGTAGTCATTTTCTGTTAAAAATATACAGCATATATAACCATCCGAAATCCGGAACCCTTCAGGTCTGGAGGAGGTTGCCGGATTTTAGAATACCTACCTGTACAATAAAAGGTATCCAAAATTATACATAATGCTTTATGTGTTTGTTTTTTTACAATATACATTTTATCATAACAAACCTCTACAGAGTCAGACTTATTATCACTCAGCAAGCAACATATCGTATTGATCCCAAACTCATAATACATTCCAGTAATGCATTCCACTCATCTACCACTATCCATGTCAAAAATTTACTTTAAGCATATAGAGAGAGTGTCTCTTTCTACTATTCTCAATGTCCTTTCTGTATTGATCTTGTAAAATCACCTCATCAACTTACATCCCTGTATTATCAATCTCCTTTCTCAAAAATCCAGTAAACTCTGTAGTTTACAGTTTCTCAACATAACCAAATTCCAGAGTCCTGATATTCTTAGACGCTCATTTCTGGACTTTCTAGGTTTACCAATCACAACTGACATTAGATAACCAAATCTGAGAACAAAAGTATGTGTGGTTTGAATAATGGCTTATACAGTGGCACAGACATTCTTATCTCTAATTATCAGTGTGCTCCTTATCACAGTAGCAATGCACCATGCAGTTTCTGCAGCATGTCCTCTAAACTTCAAGCCACTGTTTGCCTTCATCCCCAAATCTCATCCACCTCCTGAAGCACAGTTCAACCACCATCTATTACACTTCAAATTGCAACCTTGCAATTATTAAGTACAATCCCCATTCATGCATTCAAGATAAAAGTATACTGAAATATTCCTGAAGGGAGCAAACATCAGTATCATTCCTAATAACTCTCCCAAGATTTGCATCATCAGCAAACAACTGAATATCCTCTGTCAATTCATAAGAAATATTAACAAAAAAAAAAAGTAAACAGTAGAGCTTAAGAACAGAATCTTGAAGCACAGAACTGGTTACCATTCCAAATGTGTGTGCTGGTTGAAGGAATAATACCAGTGGACACTGCTTCTCTCTCTCCATACATAACTTGCTAGCATCATTGAGAAAGTCAATCTCTGACTAATCTACTATTGTTCACCATCTTTCCCACCTGTACACTAGCTTGACATGTGACTATCTAATGGTTTGCAACTTCCAGAAATATCAACATATTTGTGACTACCATAAAATGGGAAGAGATTGCTAAAGCAAAATCTATCCTTCACCAGGCAAAACCCAGGCTGATCATTACAGAGAATCAACCTAATCTTGAATGTTATTCCTAAACAATTTCTGAAATACCTTAATTACAGTTGGTATATAATTAGAATCTTCTACCATAGAACCCTGCTTGTGCAGTGGAATTCTTTTTGACTTTTTTCCACTTCTTAAGGAACTATTTCAACCGTAAAACTTAAATTAAATAACCAGGTCAAGGGTATAGCTTAAGTCTTTAACACATTCCCTAAAATGTGCTGAACCATTCCCACAATCCTATTAAAATCTAGACAAAGTATTTTGGTTACCGAGAAGACGGGGTGGAATCGAATGCATAACAACGGAAGACAAGATGAAGGATAAGTTTTCATTATTTAGTTATTTCATTTTATTTATTTATATCTAGTGTACTTAAATGTTCTGTTTGAAATTGTTTGTACGTTTTCTTATAGTTATACTCCATGATACTTATTTAGCGTTTCTTTTTTGACACTAATTAGTGATATTATTTTAAATAATGGCGGCAGCGTCAGTTAAAATTACAAATGGCATATCGCCAAGTCTCCCCTCCCCCCATTTAAGGACTCCATTTTGGCCAATATCATACAGGATTTTGTAGCATGCGGAATGTATGCATCCCGGCAATTGTATATATGTGGCAGGAGAAAGAAGGGGGAAAATGTATATGTGCAAAATGCAGGCAATGGGAGGAACTTGGTGATTTAGAACTGACGATAACTGACCTCGTTGAGTCAGAGATGGGAGATTCTCCACGTAGAGAGAGAGATGATGGGTATGATAGAGGGTGAGAGAAGTATGAATAAAATAATAAGAGTGGGGAGTATGGAAAGGTTGAATGATTCTGAAGTTTTAGGAGATAGTCTCAATTGGGAGGATGAATGGCAAACAAGAGTGGCTGACTTACAGAGAGAGACAGATGAGCTGAAAGAGCAGGTGGAATGTCTGGAGAATGAGATGAGAAGTGTGAAACATGAAATTAAGCGAATGGAAGAAACAAATGCAAAGAGAATCAGAGTGAGAGGGAGAGTGTTATGGAAATGAGAAAAGAGGAGAGAATAGGAACAATAGTAGAGGAGAGGGATTGAGAGAGAGTTATGGGAATGGTAGAAGAAGAGAGAATAGGAACAGTATACGAGAGGGAGTTATGGGAGTGATGGAAGAGGAGAGAATGGGAACAGTAGAAGAGAGGGAATGAGAGAGTGTTATATGAATGATAGAAAAGATAGAATAGGATAAGTGGAAGAGAGGGAATGAGTGTCAGATATAGGAATGATAGAAGGGGAAAGAATTGAAACAGGAGGAGAGAGGGAATGCAAGGGAGCACAGAGACTAGAGAGGGAATGCAAGGGAGCACAGAGACTAGAGATAGAGTGATGTCAGGAAGGCAGATAAGTAGGGGAGCACAGAGAGAAACTGTTACAAGAGAGAGAGAGAGATGCATGTGAGCAATAGAGGAATACGGTGGTAAGAGGTGTAATGTATAGGGACTCAATGATCCGTGGTGTTCAAGATAGGATGCGTGAGGAGTGTTTTCCAGGAGGAACGATAGAAAGTATGGCTATGGCAATTAAGAGAGGTAAAAGGGTGGATGAGATGATTATGATGGTGGGAACAAATGACTTGAGTGGTGGTGTAAATAGGGCAGCGAGAGATATAAGATTCTTGCTTGAGGCTGTATGAAAGAAGACACAGAGAGGAAAGATAGTGTGTGTGTTGCCTAGGTATGATAATGTCGAGCTGAGCAGAAGAGCAGTGATATTGAATAGCATAATAGCAAGAATTTGTTAGAAGAGAGGTTCGAATATGTGGATGCTTGGAATGTGTTTGAGAGCAGAGAGGAACTGTATGCAAGAGAATGTTTGCATTTGAATGAGGAAGGACGTAGGCATCTGGAGAGATTGCTGTTCTGAACTAGTCAGTGTGTCCCAGTGTGGATGGTAGCAGGGATGGCCTCTTGTGGGAATGGGTACTTGGGAGAAGGGAGACGACATCAGGTAACGCTGAGCCCAGTAGAGTCTAGAGGGGATAATGCTGGGTATAGAAACAATGGCATTTTTATGCTTTATACCAATGCCAGGAGTATTCGGAATAAGGGAGAGGAATTTGTAGCACTGATAGCATCAGCCTGGCCAAAAATTACTGGGATCACAGAGACGTGGTTGACAGAAGAGGATATAAAAACAGAAATAGAAGTTCCTGGGTATAGCATTTTTCAGCAGGATAGGAAGGGAAAGCATGGTGGTGGAGTACTGCTTATGATAAGTGACGACCTATTTCCTCTAAGAGTGGAGGCTTTGGAAGGCTGTGACACTAATGATTTTGAGAGCATATGGTGTGAGGTGGAGGTGGGCAAGACAGGATATTTAGTGGGGTGTTGCTACAGACCAAAGAGCACAGAGGGTGGGGACCAGGAGATGTTGAGCGTGGCAAGTGCAAGAAGAACGATTGTTATGGGAGATTTTAACTACAGCAGTATAGATTGGGGAAAGGAAGATGCATGTAGCAATAAGGGAATGGAATATCTAGAATTCTTGAGGGACAAATGTCTTAGGCAACATGTAACAGAGGGAACAAGAAGTTCAAGAGTTTTGGATTTGGTTATAGCATCCGAAGAGCTGATAATAACTGAGATGACATCTCTCCCACCAGTTGGAGAGAGTGACCATATGGTTTTGACTTGGAAAATAAATAGACATGCAGGAGTATCAAAGACACGGAAACGTATGTGGAATTATAAAGCAGGTAATTATGATAGTCTTAGACGTCAACTTGGGGAAGTTTTGTGGAGGGAGGAATTGGAAGGCAGGAATATCATTAGTGCTTGGGAAATTGTGAAGGAATATTTGTTAGCAGCAATGGTAAGCTGTATTCCACGAGTGAAGAAGAGGACACAATTTGGAGTAAAGTGGATGACAAACAATATTAAACAGGAGCTACATGCGAAAAAGAGGCTATGGAAGAGATATAAGGAGATAGGTGAAGAGAAGATACGTGAAGAATATAAGACACATGCCAGAAAAGTGACTAGTGAAGAAACTGGAATATGAGAAAAGATTGGCCCTTAGATCCAAGGAAAATTCTAGGGAATTTTTTAGCTATGTAGCCAGTAGGAGAAATGTCTGTTGAAGAATGACATTGTGGGATAAGAATGGGAATAGAGTGACTGATGCAGAGGACATAGTGGAATTGTTCAATGAACACTTTATCAGAGTATTTCATCCTGGAGGAGTCAATTTGAATACTAGAGGGATAGGGCAGGTTTGAGGTTTAGAGGAGAGTGTGTTCCACATATTGAGTACTCTCTATGTTAGTAAAGCGGTGGGACTGGATGGTATTTCATCACGTGTTTTGAGAGAATGTGCTAAGGAACTGACAGTGCCCTTGACCTTGCTTTTCAATGAAAGTCTGGCTGTGGGAAAGGTGCCCATGGAATGGAAGGAAGGTAAGATAGTGCCATTTCATAAGGGCAGTAGCAGACTGGAAGTGTCTAATTATAGGCCAGTTTGTGTGTCATCAGTAGTTAGTAAGATCTTGGAGAAAGTAGTGAGGGACCGTATAGAGCATTGGGAAGATGAGGATAATGTTATCAGTGAGAGTCAACATGGATTCGTGAAGGGGCGCTCTTGTTTTAGCAATATGTTAGCCTTTTATGATAAAGTTAGAAGAGCATCAGATGAGGGGAAAAGACATATACTGCCATTTTCCTAGAATTATCAAAGGCATTTGATAATTCTAGGAAATTGATTTGACAGGGTGCCACATGATAAGCTGATATTCAAGTTGCAGCACATGGTTCTGGATGTCAGATTGGTCAACTGGATTCAGGATTGGCTGTCCGATAGGTATCAGAGAGTTGTGTATGGTGGAGCAATATCAGAGGCAGAAGGTTACAAGTGGGGTTCCACAGGGCTCAGTACTGGGACCTATATTGTTTAACCTTTATATCAATGACACTGTCCATGGATTGCAAGGGGATATTCGATTGTTTGCAGGTGATGCGAAGCTGGGAAGGGTTATTGGTAATAGTGCAGATGTGGTAGTCCTGCAAGAGGATTTGAATAAGCTAGATAGATGGGCAAATGAATGGGTGTGTCGGTTTAATGCAGCAAAATGTAAGGTCTTGAGGTTTGGGACACATCGATGGAATGCTGCATACTCTATGGGAGGAGTTAAACTGGAGGAAGTAGAGGAGGCAAGAGATCTGGGGTTGATGATTGATAGAGAACTGAAATTTAGGGGACATATTGCAAAGGTAGTGAAGGCAACACAGAGGATTGCTGCAATAATGAGAAGGACACTGACCTGCAGAGATAAAATGGTTATGATTCTGTTGTATAAGACTCTGATCAGACCACACTTAGACTATTGTTCTCAGATCTGGTCCCCAGGATTTGAAGGAGATAAATTAACTGTGGAAAGGGTACAAAGGCGGATAACAAAGATGGTGTCGGGACTGTACAATGTTAGTTATGAAGATAGGCTGAAAGAGTGTGGACTGCGAGTTTGGTGGATAGAAGAAGGAGGAGGGGTGATATGATCGAGACTTTTAAACTGTTGAGAGGTGGTTACAGGGTTGTCAGTGGGGAGTTCTTTCGCTTGGTTGAACAGCAGGAAGGAGTCATGACAAGGGGGGGGGGGGCATCCCTGGAAGTTACGAAAGGAAACTGTGAGAAAGAGGGTGAGGAATGGCTTGTTTGCATGGAGGGTGGTTGAACCATGGAATGCAATGCCTGATGGAGTGGTGAGAGCGAGAATGGTCAATGCATTTAAAGAGTGGTATGATAGACTTTGTGTTTCCTAGGAGGGACCTCCCTCGATGAGTCTTGATAGACTTGTGTTTCTTAGAAAGGACCTCCCATGATGAGTCTTTTGACTCCATGGAGGCCTGAATAATAATAACAAATTAACACAGAGATTTCTACTTCTTTCACCTCTAATCCTTCTATCATTTATCTCCCTTCTTGATATTGCACAGCTCATTTATATCAGCATAATTCTACTATATCCATTGCCATGATTATCATACTATCATAAGCATCCACAGTATCACCCTTCTGCAATGAGGCTTCCACTTGTTTGCCACCTGGGTTTTTTTGGGTACTTGGAATCAGCAAACTTTAATTTTTATTTCGACTCAATACTCAGTCATAAACTTGACAAGTTCAAATCCAAATTCTGCATATATTAATGATCCCAGCAAAATAAAAATTACTTTCACTGATTTTTACTACTTGTACTTCTTGTTTACTAATAATGCTCTATTTATCATCATATCTACAATTCTAACACTACACATAATATTGAATTTTGACTGAGAAAATATCTAACTTTGACCTTAAGCTTCTGTGGTTTGAAATGTCTGTGATATCACATCCAATATGAACTACAAAGGGGGTAAAAAAACACTTTTTCTCTAAGACAAAAATTATTTTCCTAGTGTTGTTTCTATGTAGTTCATACCAGAAATAATATCCAGCCTTATTTCATTTTTCATATGTTCAACATTGACAATTTAAATAAAATATTTTAAGAAAATTAATAATTTTTATTAACTTAACATTTAAAATCAAAGTTAACAAAATAAAGTTATATTAATGGTTAGTGTATCTGCTCTTCAATCAACAGATGTGGATTCAATTCCTACCACAGACGTGGATGTTTGTGGTTATCTTTAAGTGGGAAGAGATGTATTTCTTTGCAATAAGAGACCACTATTCTGTTTACTGGAAGCATGAAGTAGCTTTTGAAAAAGTTCCATATTTGGTCTATAGAGTATATCCAAACTACATAAAAAATATTATTATTATTAAATGGGCAACTCCATGGCATCCTAAGACTCATCATGCAAGATCCAAACTATCAACACAATAACTATTCACTATCACACTTCTCCTTGATTTCATTAATAGACAAAGAACTCACAACTGACTCAGGTAACTTTTTCCATTCATTCACCACTCTCCAAGCGAAAAATCTAGTCCTCACTTCCTTGTTAACAATCCCTTGCAAAAAAGAGAGAACTGACCCAACCAGGGGTCAGTTCTCTACACCACTGTGTTTTAACCAGTGCTGTTTAATTACTCTTACCCAACCAGGAACCAAACACAGAACCCTGGGCACCCCTCTAACCAAGTGCTGTAACATTTCCCATGCATCACTATACAAGCCTTTAAGTAACTTAAATGATTCTATCATATCACCCCTTTTTCACCTATAAACTTTTGCAATCCATAAACCCTCACTCTACTCATAGGGAGCATTCAACAAAGACACCCACACACACACAGCCCACCATCTTGGTCGCTCACCTCTGAATCTTCACTGCTTCATCACCAAGAAATCAAAGAGACTAGACCTGAGCACAGTAATCCAGATGTGGTAGTATTAAGGCCTTATAAAGAGGAATGATAACTTCCTTAGAACTGCTTGTTAGTGTGTTCTTCAATAACCAAGTAATCCTGTGAACTATCCCAGCTACTTTAGCAATATGCCCTCTAAACATCAAGCTCTCTATCTATTAGCCACAAATCCCTAGCTTCAACAATTTCCTGGAGTACAACTCCCTCAATGTGGAACACAGCTTGTAATCTTTGTATTTCAAAATACATGCCTTTATACTTTTCCACATTAAATTGACATCCATTAATACTTCAGATTACTGAAAATTGCTTAGCATTTTATTTTATATTGTGACGTCAATTATGTTTTGTCCATACTGTCAGACTATTTAAATCATCCAGTAAGTTCTCTACACCACCTTGATTAAGATTACCCAACTTTGTATCATCAGCAAACAACTTAATATCTCCCTTCAAATTATTTCATATATCATTTATGTACAAATTAAACAGCAGTGGTTCAAACACAGAGCCCTGTGGCTCTGTGTTTGAACCATTAATATAATGGAGGAACAGAATCCAGGGAAATCTGCTCCTCCATATACTACTTTTTGGTGCCTATCCATCATCCACCCTTTTATCCATATCGCCAGTTTCATATCATCTGCATCAGTTTGCATAACAGAGTGCTAGGTGGTATCCTGTTAAACGCCTTTGCAAAATCTAGCATTATCATTGTGTAGCCATTTCCTTTATCAAATTCAGCTGTCACTCTATTATAAAAAGTTAGTAGATTATTAAGGCATGACTGATCCTTCAGGAAGCAATGCTGTCCCCCTCATACAGTATCATGTTCTTATCCACCCATTCCTGAATTCTCTTTATGACCTTTCCATACTTTTACCACCACTGCTGATATACTAATCAGTATATAATTTGCTATCACAGACTTAGATCCTCCTTTATGCAAAGGAATTATTTTGCCCTCCTTCCACTCTCTTGGGACTTTGCCAGACTGAGACTTAAACAGCCTAGTCAAAGGCATTCTCATAAAACACAAGCCGATATCATGTCCAATCACACAGCCATATTAGCATTCAGATTCTGCAATATACTAAGTACCTCCAATTCTTCAACCTCTGTTCTCACATCAGTCCTTATCACCTCTGTCATAATAATATGTTCACTTGGATGATATACCCTTGCAAAATTACTTACTCAGTACCTCAACAATTTCATTCGCCTCTGTTACTTCTCTAATCTGCACTCATCAAAGTTATCCTTCCATAGTCATTCTTATATCCTACTTGTCATATAACAAAAAAACTGTTTTTGGATTTCCTTTTGCCTATTTGGATAATTTCTTCTCATAACCTAATTTTGCTTTTCTTACCATGTCGGTCACCTTTATTGCCTGATCCTTCTACTGTTCATGTGATATCCCTTGACTATCCTCTATGTGAATATACTTCCCTTGCAGATCTTATGCCATGGTACTGCTGCTTCAAGCTGCCTCCTAAGTGTATCATAATTATCTGCCTTGTAATTTCACAGATACCGCCAACTGGAATTTTCACATGTTTTGCTACCTCCCAAGTCAAGACTACATGATCACTTTTCCCAATCAGAGGCACCACTACCATAGTTATGGACAGGGCTTCTGATTCTATAACAAGATTTAACACTCTTGTATTCCAAATTTCTTCCATCACATTCTACTTCAAGTATCTCTTAGTAAATGTCTTTATGTCCATCAAACTCAGAACATAGGTCCATAAACAAACTGTAAAAACTACATACTGATTCATTACTTATCGTTGCCCTCCTTCTCAGTTCACTTCTATCTTAGCATGGTAGTAGACTTACAAACTTCACCTTCTGATTCTTTTTTGCTGCTTTCAATAACTTTTTCACATCCTCCCTCATACAATATTTCTCACCTCTCAGGTCAATGGTTCCTGCCAAAACAATCAGTTCTATCAATTTCCTTTTCTGTCAGGAAAACAAGATCTTGTAGAATTTTCATGAAGTTCTCCCTTATCATAGAATTGCTGTAAAAAAATTATCTGCTTACACTCTTTCTTTTGTTCATTCTTATAATTTTCAAAATTTTTTGGGGTTGGCCCTCTTACTTTTTTTTAAAAAGTGAGAGGGCCAACTGAGAACAGTTCAACCAATCTCTTGCTGTTTCTGCAGCTTTTCAATCTCACACTTTGTCCTATGAAGAATTTCATGCAATTGAGCTATTTCTTTATTCAGGTTTTCTATGTTGTCCTGAACGTCTGCCACTGCAATTTTTGCACTACCTTACCCCTTGTTGCGTCGTATATCTCTGATATTGATATATCGAGGCAATATATTTAGCTTTATCCTTTCCTACTTCAGCCGCTATATCAAATTCTATCACATGTACCTCTTTGTTAAGTCGGTTGCGCCATTGTTATGTGATCTTCATTAATATTAATCTTACCGTTAAGTCTCGCTTCTCTTATACCTTTTCTTACGTAATTTAACCTAATTTAAGGGCCACCAGAAATTACCTGTTCTCTGAATTCCATGAGTTATCCTGGTCACTCAGACAAAATTTATTTTTTTATCTGCGCCAGCCTGGGCCTTAAGGTTAGAGATAAACTCAACCTTTAGGGTAATCATAGAATATCAGGTGCCACTAATAATGTTAATTGAATTCTTAGAAACCTTGGGTTCTCTGGCTTATTTTATTTGCAGTCGTGCCCTACTATTTTCAATTGGGGTATCCCCGCGCACGCACACACGATCACAGGTTCGATGTTTTATGAAGGGTCAGTCATCATGATCAGAAACACATGTAAGTAAGGAATCAAAATATTTATTAAACTCATTATATAATGCCATACAAGTTAAAGTAGTTATCAAATCTAATTTAAGCTTCTACCATTCTTTCACTCTCTCACTCTTAAAACCATTATGCATTGACTTCAAAATGTTAGCAAATTCAATAACTCAACATATAATACATTCTTAATTACAGCTCAATTGGACATTTAGGCATTTTAGCACATAAATAATCTCGCTCGGATTAATTATGACAGAATCTCTATCTAACTGAAAGTTCTTAAAGTTCATTTCAAAAGCATAGTCATTTACATAAATCTTAGTTCTTCACTCTTTCTTCCATTACAAATTTTAAGATGCATTCTCTTAACACTGTTAGTCAATTCTCAAAAGGGGCTAGAACAAGTGAGAGTACTTATCTATTCTTTATCGGTTTTCTTCCGTCCTTCCTTCTTTGTTACGACTCTGGTTGTCTCGATCTTATCACCACGTGGGTTACACATGCTCGCCTGAGCTGGGCGCTATCTCTCTACTAAGGTTTTACGTAGATGACCTTCTCATTGACGGCCTACGGTTGATCTTGCCGAAATCTGCTGCGGTGTCATGCCGGAACTTTTCGTAAGTCAGCCCTCAAAATGAGAGCTGAACTGCGATGAACTCTTGGAGCACACGAAGAGAAATGCAGGAACAAGAAAAAACGGAGTGATTTACTTCCGTGTTGCGGGTTTTATACACTCCCCTAGAGCGCCACCTTTCCGAGTTTGAATTTCTCTTATCGTCTCACCCATTGGTCTCAGGCTGGGTGACTTCACCGATCAACATATGGGACTTCTTGTTTCCAGGAATGTATGCGTCATGATGTCTTCTCAGATGTGATGCCTGCAGGTGCTCACACTGCTCTTATAGTATTAGGGCGATCTTTGCCCTATGTTGCTGAATAATACGCATCCTTTCATTTATAATATTTCACTAATGATTTCTCTCATATCTGCTCCTTTTTGCTGACTTACATTCATGGTAGACATATAGATACATTAATTTAAATTCACATAATTCACAGTTTATCATACAAGATGTTGTTACAAAAAGAAACATAGTTACACTGCCCTAAAAGATAAGTATGCATATATATATTTTTTTTGTTGATTGTTAGATTCTGGAATGGTGACGTCATGTAAAATTGAAGTCGCCTATTTCAGATCTAACACCCTACTTTCAATCGCTTAATTTATACTCTCACATTTCTTCCACCATCCTTTAAACCCAAAACTCCATTTACTTCAATAATTTCAGTTTCGCAGCTTTCAGTACTAATTTCTACTAAAATAATCACAAAAGATATTATTATTATTATTATGTAACACCTCCAGGAGTCCAAAGACTCATCGAGGGAGGGTTTACTCTACAACTCTCTGTCTCCACCACGCAATCCACCACCAACAGCATCTACTGCCCACCACTAGTATTTTCACAGACATCCATACCCACGGCAGGATTCGAACCCGCAGCCTTTTGGCTGGAGAGTGGATACGCTAACCACTCAGCCAGCAGGCCTAGCTGGCCGAGTGGTTAGCGTATAACATATATATATATATATAATTAATATATTTAAAATATATATATAAAATTAATTTTAAAAAAAAAAGAAAGAAAGAAATAGAAAATCCATAGTCCGTCCATGGTACAAATGTACTACAGGTTTACAAAAACCTTTCATGAGTTGGAGTCTGTCAGTCAGTTTCAATTTATGATTGAAGCAACTAAGAATATGAGGCAGTGTTTTATGAGGCAATGTCCATAAATTGTGTGTTCTTATAGCCAGTTTTTGCCTGTTTTGTAGAATGATAACCCAAGTTTCAGGGAAGAAAAATGTATCACCTCCTTATGAGAATGACTAACTCACTTTCAGTTGAAAAGCCCTGATAAAGACTATCTTCACATCTTAGAGGGGGATTCAAATCCAGGTCTTTCCAATGAAAAGGCATCATCAAACCAACTGAGCTATTAAAAAAATTAAAGAAATTAATAGAATTTGACAATCTATTTGATTGAATAGTTTATGCATCAGTAATAAGTCATACTGTTGAAAGTTTTTTTTTTTTTTTTATCTTGGTTCTACTATACATTAAAGATACCAAGAAATTATATACTTGGTTTTAATTCTTTACCCAATTTTTGGCCTCGTAAAATATCTTCCATTTATCTGAAGATAAATGGAAGATGTTTTAAGCCATTGCTGTTTTGTAGATGACACAGTCATCTTTACTTCATGAATTACACTCATATTTGTGAACTCCACATTGCTAGCAAAATAACTGGTTTAAAGATAAAAATAAGATCCAAGTTATATTCAATAGCTATGTACAAGCATAAATAATAAAAATCGATGACAATGAAATTAAACAAGTGAATCGTATACTTAGGACAAATGGATATCAATGGATCACAATACAATGAAAGAAGTCAAAAGATGAACAATGCTTGGGTTGAAAGCATTGGGAAAATCTTAGTCAATATTCAAAAGTCAATTACCATTACCACTGAAAGGGAAAATTTTTAACCAGTGCATTCTCCCTATATTGTTGTGAACATATGGCTGTGAAACATGGAAATAAATGCAAAAGAAACTCAAAACTAAAAACAAAAAACATATGTGCACCATGTTGTCATTAACATATTAATTTTATTAAGAACAGATTTTCTATTTTTATTATTTAAGTTTGAAACATTTTTTCATTTAGAGAATTCAAAAAAAGAATAAGCAGATAAAAATAACATGCCAAAGAAACCAAAAGTTTAGCCATTTTTCAAGGCAATATGCCAACTCAGAAGCTCACCTGAAGAGGAGATCATCGAACCATACCCTGAACTCATTCACAGTTTCTGCACTCACCACATTTTAAGACAATGCATTCCATTAAAATTACTCTCCATGCAAAGAACCTACTTTTCACTCCCTGGCCCATATTCTCCTTATACAACTTCCAGAAATTGCCTCTACTTCTACCCTTGTCTCCCACAGCTCTATAAAAAATCTCCTCCACATTAATCTGGTAACAATCATTCACCAACTTGTATGTCTCAATCATATCCCCTCTTCTTCTATTCACAAGGCTCTCTCTAAGTTGCATTCCCCCAATCTCTTTTTGTATCTGATATTCTATAGACCTGACACTGGCTTAGTAAACCTTCTCTGGACACTCTCCAATAAATCCTCATTGCTGTGAAAACTAGACAACCAAATCTGCTCATAGTAGTAGGCCTTATGTGGCTTGATCAAAGCCTTATACAAGGGAACCATAACCTCTTTGTTTCTGCATGTCAAGGTCCGCATCAAATATACATATCAAATATACCCACAATATACTCTTTTTCTTCTTCTTCTTTTTCACATATTGGGCCTAGTGGCCTGTTACAGAGCTGTCCTTAGCCCTTCCAAACCGTACCCGTCTCGAGGATAAGGTGATTAGCCCTATGCCTCCCAGTGTGTCTGTAGATACATGTGTTTTAGTTTAATCCTTTATCCAAGTGTAAGTAAACAAAGTTTGCTCCTGAAGTATCTTCAGGACTGAGGCAACTCGTGGTAAAAGTGGACCAAGCTCTCGTCACTCCTTGACTTAGTATCTCCCATAATGCATAGCACATCTCCTTGCAGACATGAATAATGGTATGCATTAAGGGAAGGGCCACTAACTCTGGGTCTTGCTCCCACTGACGAGAGAGCAAGACCCAGAGGTGGTGATACTAAGATGGAAGCAATGGAGAGATCATATTTACCTATACGAGTTGGCAAACGGTGTCTCACCTTATTATTAAATTACTCTGGATTTAGAGAAAGATGTTGGAAGTTTTTTTCCACTTATTTGTTTACATGTGGATAAAGGATTAAACTAAATTCATTATAGTCTAACCAAGTGGAAAAAAAACTTCCAACATGCATGTGTTCAAGGGGCCAGTTTGCCTGTTCTGGGGGGGGGACGAAAAACCAAGTTTCCGGGTGAAAAAAACCCCTACCTCCGTATACGACCTGTTAACTCACCTTTCATTGAAAGAGACCAGATAAAGGTTCTTCATAGAGAAAGTGACCATGACGGGAATAATCGAATCCAGGTCTTTCTAACCAAAGGGCTTTGTCTATACCAATTGAACTACGGAGGCTCTCCACAATATACTCATTTTTGTTAACCCAATTTCTCTTTGAGTTCATTTAACTCTCTCTTTCTCTGGGACAGCCTTCTCCATGGCTATAATTTTCAATTCAAGAAACACATTAACAGATTCCTTCTTTCTCTATAACCACATGTTCATATGTACCATATATTGCAGTCTATGTGACTTCTCATGTGAAATTTTTTTTTTCTTTTAATTGTGTGCATTGAGGAATTCTCCAATAGCCTGCTGAGATGTATCCGACCAAACATGGACCAACCATAAAAAATAAATATCTCCTATACTCAAACTGGATCCTTTAGTCTACATACCTTAGTTCAGATTTAGCATATTCTTTGAACAATATGATATTTCCTATTAAAATATATACACCTCACAAATATAGGGATCTTTCAAATATGGAAATTTCAAATAATTAACTTTGTCAGTTAACCAATTCCTGAATGGATTAGCATGTTATCTGATTTCTGAAATATGCTTATGTGTTAAGACTTAAGTGCTAGGAGGAACTCATGTTGGAGACTTAATGGAATAAAACAGCACTGGGAAAGAATAAACGTTATTTAATTCTTCCAATATTTCACAAGATCTAAGATCTACAACAGGTGCTACAGATTAACCCTGCTATAAATGATCAAAGCAGCAAAATCTCTTACCCCCCCTTTACCACTCATATGATATCATACCATTATAAAATTTTAAACTTTAGCCATTTTAAAATTTCTATTGAAACTCTAATTGTAAATAATACCGACATATTGGTCAGCTTTGACATCATCTAACTGTTTACCAATATTCTCTTAAATTACAACACTTTAAAAAAAAAAAAATTTTTTTTAAGTTTTCAACTTTTGTTATTAGAGATCTCTTTAACTTTGCCATCTATTCCAGATATTTCTCTTGGAAGAACAAAATTTACAACCAGATAGAAGGCATCACTACAGGTTTCTCCGTTACCAATTTTTTATGAAAGAATTTGAAAAACAAGCTCTTAACTCAGTCCCTCTCAATCCTTCTATATAGCTAATGTAGATGATATGTTCTCTATAAGGCCTCATGGTCCAGACACATTCAACCCTTTTCTCTATCATCTTAATAGTCTATACCCCTACTAAGATCCAATATATTATTATTTATTTATCATTATTTATATGGGCACTCCGTGGAGTCAAAAGATTTATCATGGGAGACCCACTTTATCCATTAACACAATACCTTTCATAGATCTCCTTAAACCTATTAACTGTTGGGGGGCTCACAACTACCTCTTGCAATCCATTCCACTTATTCACCTCTCTAAGAAAAGAACTTAGTCTACACACCCTTATTAAACCACACTCTTAGACAGCTTCCAAGTGTGATCCCTTGTTTTTTACCATGTACTGAAAAATTTCTTCTGTGTCAATCTTATTGTATCCCTTTAGTAAGTTATAAGTTTCTATCATATCCCCTCTGTTCTTCCTGTCAGCTAAACTCTGCAACCCACACACCCTCAAAACATCTGCATAGGGAATAATTCCACAGACCTGTCACCAGCTTGGTCACTCATCTCTGAATCCTCTCCACCACCACCCAATCCCCAAGAAACGAATTACCATAAGGTAATTTATATCCTACATGCTCCATTACACACAATGCATATATTGCATGTAGCTTCCAAGTAACTAATGAACATTTATATTTACATTTTTGTAACAACATTCATATTTATATTTTTACATCTGCATGTACATATTGCTATATTTACACTATATTATTATTACCCAAGACCCCATGGAGTCAAAGACTCATCTAGGAAGTCCTTTTATCAAACACACAGCTCATCATACCGTGCTTTAAACACACTCAAATTCTCTGAGGATACCACACTCTCAGGCAAGGCATTCACAACTGTGCATGAAAAAAACCTGCATCTCACTCCCCTACTCACACCCTCCTTATACAGCTTTCAGGAATGACCTCTGGTTCTCCCCTGATCTCCCACTATTTTCTGTAAAACCTCTCCAGCATTGATCCTATAACAACCTCTTAATAACGTGTAGGTCTCTATCATATCTGCCCTGCTCCTCCTCCTGTCCACCAGCCTCTGCAAGTTGCATCTTTTCAATCTCTCCTCATACTCGACATTCCAGAGGTTAGAAACTACCTTAGTCAGTTGCCTCTGGATCCTCTCCAATATCTCTTCATCCTTCTGAAAACCAGGTGACCAAATCTGGGCACAATAGTTCATGTGTGGCCTAATCAAAGCCTTATACAATGGAACAAGAATCTCCCTACTTCTACAAGTCAGTGTCCTCTGCATACTCATACTCGACATTCCAGAGGTTAGAAACTACCTTAGTCAGTTGCCTCTGGATCCTCTCCAATATCTCTTCATCCTTCTGAAAACCAGGTGACCAAATCTGGGCACAATAGTTCATGTGTGGCCTAATCAAAGCCTTATACAATGGAACAAGAATCTCCCTACTTCTACAAGTCAGTGTCCTCTGCATCATTCCCAGAAGCCTTTGTGTTGTCTTCACAATTTTGGCCATGTGTCCCCTAAATTTCAGATCCTTATTCACTATCACCCCCAAATCTCTTATTTCCTCCACCTCCGACAATATATCCTCACCAAGCATAAATTCTGCATCCCATTTTTGTTTTCCAAATTTTAAAACCTTACATTTTGCAACATTGAACTCGCATTCCCATTCCTGTGCCCAATCACTCAATTTATTCACCTTAATAATTTCCCAATGTGTGGTCTTCTTGTAAGGCCACAACATCCTCTCTACTCTTCATGGTTCGTCCCAACTTTGCATGATCTGCAAACAACTGAATATTTCCATCCAAATCTTCACCAATATCATTAATATACAAGTTAAACAGCAATGGCCCTAAAACAGACCCCTGAGGCACACCACTAGTAACTTTCCTTTTCCTGGATATCGCTCTCCCATACACAAATTGTTGATACCTATCAGATAGCCAGTCTCCAATCCAATGCACCAATCTAATATCCAAACTCATCCACTCCAGTTTGACTAACAACTTATCATGCGGTAATCTATCAAAAGCCTTTGCAAAATCTAAGTATATAACTGTGTATCCTTCTCCTCTGTCCATGGAAGCAATCACCTTATTGTAATAAGTAAGTAGATTACTAAAACATGACCTCCCTTTAACAAATCCATGTTGTCAACCCAATTCTGGATCCTAGTTCTTACAAGCTTCTCCAACAACTTAACTACAACACTTGACACACAGATAGGCCTATAGTTTGATGATTGAGTTCTATCACCTCCTTTATGAAGTGGCACAACCTTGTCCTCCTTCCACTCCTTAGGAACTTGACCAAGTGCAAAACTCGTATTAAAAAAATATGTCAAGGCCAGCGTCAACTCCCTGGCACATTCCTTCAGAATACGTGGTGATATACTATCCATTCCCACAGCCTTATTTACATCTGGTTTGCTCAACTTCCCATCCATACACCTCTTGGTCACTTGCAGTCAGTCTCTCTTCCCCATCATCAATTGTTCTCAATCTCTCCACGAAGTCAAATTCACAAGATTGAAAGACCTTTATGAACTGCTCATTAAGTATCTCCACCACACCTTCTGCAACAGCTGTCTTTATACCATTTTCTCCAATCAATGTCATCCTTCCATAATCATTCTTTTTTTTTTTCTGGCTACATATCGAAAGAACTCCTTAGGATTCTTTTTGGCTTCATTAGCTAACTGCTGTTCATACTAGTTCACCAACCAAGTCACCCACCTTGCCTGGTCTTTGTAATCCTCGTGGAATTGGTTATTTCCACTTCTCTTATGCTGCCTCCATAATGCCCTTTTTTCCTCTGTATCGCATGCTTAATCTCTTTATTCATCTATCTCACACCTACCTTATTTAACCTTCTCACCCTTGGAATACATTTAGACACTGCATCTACTAGATAGTTTTTGAAAATCCCCCAAGCTGCATTGATCTCTTTTCCAGCTAACTCCTCATTCCATGCTACACCTGCAAACTGTCTCCTGAGCTTCTCATAATCACTCCCCCCCCCACCTTGTAGTTCCACATATACCCTTTTTTTACAGAGGTCCTCACACTGCTGGCAAACACCCAGGTAATCACCTCATGGTCACTCTCACCAACTGGTGGGTGATTTGACACTTCATTTATGATTACATCCTCTGATGAGATGACCAAATCCAAGACCCTCAATCCTCGCTGTCTGAGGTAGTTATCCCTCAAAAAACTCAAGAAATTCATTTTCTTTATTTCCAGTTGCTATCTCATCATTCCAGTCTATATTGGCTAATTTGATTATACATTTCATAGTCAACATCATCCAAATTTCCTGGTCTATAGCAACATCTGACCAAGTATTTCATTCCATTCAACTCCATCTCACACCATACTGCCTCAAAAACCACTGACACTATTTCCCCCTCTTGCATCTCTATTTTGTATGGACATAACTCTTTCTCTATCATCAATAGCACTCCCCCTCCCTTTTTACCCCTTCTATCTTCACGAAACATATCATATCCTTCCATCTCTATTCCTGTCAGGATGTCTTTCTCATCTAACCATGTCTCACTTATTCCAACAATTTTTGAGTGAACAGACTCAAATAGTGCAACCATTTCATTTGCCTTGTTTCTTACACTTCTAGCATTTATATACAAACACAACAGCTCATTTCTGGATCTACAGCTAGTTCCACTAATAACATTCATTCGATGTGATCTCTCCATGCTCGAATGGGGTCATTTCACTTTCTGCTTATTCATTTTAAAACCCTCTTCAATTCCAACTGTTTCCTCTTGATCCCAGATCATCCCATTCCTTTCCTGTCTACACATGCTCTCACATCCTCTTGGAGCATCCACCTTTCTCATGCTGTGTACCCCTGTCCATCCTGAGCCTCCCTGTTCATCTTGCACACCCATTCTCTCATTTTCCACACTCATGCCACTTACTTCCTCATTTATAACCACTTTTCAATCTCTTCTGTTGTACTCTCCTGCTCTTCCACATCAATTCCACGATCTGATTTGTTCTCTATACTCACTTCTCTATCTTCCAGCAACAGTCTCTCCAAATGACTCACACCATAACCACTCAAATGCAGTTAATCACTCCCATACAGTTTACTTCGTCCTTCAAACTCATTCCACACATTAACAAATTGTACTCCCACCCCCCTCCTTACACATTTCAGCCAACATACCATTCATAATCCTTGCTCTCTGCCTCATCTCACCACAGTCATGCCTAGAAAACATGCTTGCTACCCTTCCTGTCACACTATTCTCTTTTATCTGTCTAAGCAGCCTCCTGATATCCATTCTGATGCAAGTCATTCGTACCTATTAAAACCATCAACCCCTTTGATCGCTCCCTCCTCATATCCAATGCCTCAATCACTCTACTCATTTTACCACCTGGAAAACATACCTTGTGCATCCTCTCATCCAGTACACCTTTAATAATGGAGTCACCATACAATGCCACTCGCTTGTCTTTCGTTAACTCTTTCATACCTACTTGATTTGTTTCAATTGTTTTCACCACCCGAATTTTCTTAATTTCACTCCGCATCCATTTCATCTCTTGCCTCATCCAACCCAATTCAACTTTTGAATCTTGCATCACATTCTCTCTATCATTCAATCTTTCTAATTTTAGAACTCTCAACTCCCGCTTCACACTTTCGCTCTCAATCATCCTTTTGAGTTTCTGTACTTTTGGTCCATGCGTCCAACAAATAATTAATGCCAGCAGCACCCAGGGTTCCCATGTACACCCTCCCAAGTACTAACTGGGCTCAGGTTTGCTTAACTTCAGTGATCGGACAAGAACTAGTGCATTCAAACCGAACTGGCAGCTGACAAATATAATCCAAACATTATCAGTAATTTATGTTACATTGCAGTGATTGAAAGATCTTATTGGTTTGTTTATAGCCACTTCTTTAGCCAGCTGATCTGCCCTCTCTTTCCTGGTACCCGAGTATGAGCCCTCATCCAGCAGAACTTGGTTTCCCATCCCTCTAGAGTGAAATTCCATACCAGATTTACTATTCTCGCTGTAAGTTGTTGTTGTGGTGGTCTTTTGATGAGAGGTGGTGAGTTCTAATTCCCAGAAATATGCAAGTGAATAAACTACATCAAGCTGTTCTGCTTGGGCCAGAGAGGATGCAGTCTAGAGCAGCATTCTTTTATAATGGATTGTCTGTAATATACAATGAAAGAACAACCAACATTTTTTTTTCTGTTTTGCTCTCATCAGTATATATATATGGAATTTATCACTGTCAGAGCTTTCCTTCTCCTTAAAATGTTTTCTTTGCTGGGTAAGGCCACCTGCTGTAGTGAAGCAGAAATTCGTAACAACTGGGATCAATGTTGACATTTCCGTTATATCTTCCAGAAGTGACTTCATAAGAAGAAGTGACTTCATATATTCTTGCATTTTCAGGAAGATCAGAGTTAGACCAGCAATAGAGCAAGCTTCCTCAAAAGATATTGTCCTATATCCTATAATTATTTGTATGGTTATAAGGCAATAAACTCCGTTTTTGTCACTTTTTCTTAGATTTTAATGCATCTTTCTAAGTGGATGCAGCATAAGGTATCAAGGGTAGTTTAGCTCTGGTATATATTGCTTTCAGTGCTCAGTAGTCCAACAAAGTAGTCCAGTTTATCCTTGCCAATTTTGCTAGAAGGTTTACGATTTGTAATTTTTTTTTTTTTTCAACATATGCAATGTGCTTGTTGAAGTTAAATTTGTTGTCTATTGTTACTCCTAGGTATTTTAGCTCACTGGCTAGAACTTCCTGTTCATGAAGACCGTTACAGGTTTTTACGTGAACTGTGGAGCACTTTAGACTTGGTACTACTGAAGATAAGTTTCTTCTCACATGCCCACTTCACAACTTTAAACAGTTCTTTGTTGGCTATTACTTCTAACTGTAAGCCGTTGCGTCCCCGAATTATTTTCATTGTATCATTAGCAAATGCTATGACTTTTGTTTCAATAGTGAAAGGAAGTCTTAATAAGGAGTTGTACTGGATGTTCCAAAAACCTGGTCCTCGTATGACTTCTTCTTTCATTACTGTGGTTTTCAATATCATGGTTGCTCTTCTGTCTGTAAAATAATTTTATGGAAGGTAGAGTAGGTTTTTTGGAGATTTGAAATCCCTTAATTGAGTTTATGGCTGGCCACCACGCAGCATCAAAGACTCCTTGTACATCTAGTGAGATCAGCAGTAAGTCTTTTTTTTTTTGTGGTAGACAACTCTTTACCTTCCATAATTGCATCTTGAGTGCTTGATTGAGGTCTAAATGCATACTGATTGCAGCTTATTATGTCTCGTGAATAGACAAAATGCATTATTCAGTTTATCAGAAGTTTTTCTAGTACCTTACCAGTGACCTTTATGATTTACTAATTTCATCAGATGTTTCTTTTCCCTTGTGGGCATAATTTTAAAGCATTTCCATAATAAAGGAAATCACCCTTTCTTCAGGAATTCATTGTAAACTGTTCTTATGAATGCTGGGAATTTGACAAACACTGTTAGGAATACGTCACTGATTATTCCATCCTCTCGAGGGGTTTTTTCTTGGATCCATTGATCTTAATATTGATTCGATTTCATTAGACGTAATTTCATCATCATTAGGTGTGTCTATGTCTGTTTCCATTCTTTGTCTTTTTGTGGATTACTTCATTTGTTGATTCCTCATCAGGAACAAACTTGTTATTCATAACAGCTGCAGTTTCTGCTAAGTTTTTAGTGTAAGAGCCATTTGTTTTCTTAATAGTTGACAATACAAGTGTTGCTTTATTCATGATTGCTGCTAATTTATATATATGGTTCCAAGAATTTGATGCAGTCGAAAGAGTATAGAATTTTTTTCATTATTCTGTTGAATATTGAATTTTGGACTGATAGCAGTATTTAGCTTTATAGTAGTTCTGCCATCTGCTTCGTTTGAATCTTGATTGTTGTAGGTTCTTTGATATAGTTGTCTAACTGCATTTACAAGTTTTCTTAAAGCTGTCAGTTTGTCATTCAGCCAAGGTACTGTTTATCTGCAATCAATGTTTAGCTTCTTGGGCAGGGTTGCCGAGAGAAATTTTTGGGCCCGTGACAAGTCTGTGGTCAGGGCCCCACTTAAAAAAGTGCATCACTTTTGTTTAGTAAAAAAAGTCATATAAAACATTAAACATTTATTTAAAAAAGTGTACAATAAATTCGAAATTCAATACATTACATACCATACAAAATACAAACGGGGTGCTTAAGGGTCAAAGCTGTATAACTGAGAGGAGACCTCCACGTAGCCTTTAAAGGAATGCGGAGAACTGACCACGGCTTCTGACCTAATGTCCAATCCTCACCTTCTCGCGGTGCACCCTGTTGGGTATCTACTTTGATACTGAACGAACGAGGATGGGCTGGCAATTTGGGATTTAGCCGACCAAATTGTATTCTTATTGGTTAAACCAAAATAAAAAATGATGGTACAACATGACAAAATTTCATGCCGGCTGGGGCGTCGCCCGGTTAAACAAGGCCCCCGTTGTTTTCGCCAGGGAACCAGGGCGAACAGCGAAAAGTCAGCTACTGGAACAAATCTGAAAACAAACCCCAACTCAACATCACCAGAGTTAAAGATCGGTACTATCAACGTAAGAAGCCTGAATGGCAAAGAAATGGAGCTAGCTGAGGAATTAGATAAGTACCAGATCGACATAATAGGGGTGACTGAAACAAAAAAGACCAAAACTGGTGAGATCTTTCTGAGCAATAAATACAAAATGTTATATTCAGGCAATAACAATCAAGGAAAAGAAGGAGTAGCTATAGTATTCAACACAAAATACGAGGCTAATCTTCTTGAATGGCAGTCAGTCTCAAGTAGAGTAATGTGGGCAAATATGAGAATGGGGAACTGGACAATGAGACTTATTTGTGCCTATGGTCCCACAGAAGGTTCTACTAAGGTAGAAGTGGAGGAAT
Organism: Typopeltis vanoorti; assembly: GCF_054136105.1. NCBI lineage: Eukaryota > Metazoa > Arthropoda > Arachnida > Uropygi > Thelyphonidae > Typopeltis > Typopeltis vanoorti. The sequence continues at coordinate 18,340,819 of NC_143551.1, forward strand.
TTTTTGAGGCTTTAGAAAAAGCAACTGACACAATGAAAAAGGAAAAGTTCGTCCTTGTTGGGGATCTAAATAGTAGAGTAGGAAATGATTGTGAGACATACAAAAATATTTTGGGAAAATTTGGAGAAAAGAGCAAAGCTAATAATAATGGCAAATATCTGTTGGATTTCTGCTCAGGACATGGACTGGTTATTACTAACACCATGTTCCAACATAAAAATGTGCACAAATTCACATGGAGAGAAGAGGCTAGGAATAAGAAAAGTCTCATTGACTATGTTATTGTTGATAGTGATGTTTTCTCCCTGGTGCAGGACACCAGAGTGTACAGAGGATTTGAAATTGGAAGTGATCACTATTTAGTCTTGAGCAGGATAAAATTGAATTTCATATTGAAAAGAATAACATGTAAGAAAGTTTTAAAGCAAATAAAAGTTGAGCAGCTCTCAGATGTAAACTGTAGACTAAAATACAGAAATATTATTGAAAAGAAAATGAAAGAGTTTGAGAACAGGAATCAAACCTTGGAGATTCAGTGGCAAACTCTGAAGGAAACATTGATTGATTCTGCCAGAGAGGCATGTGGTGAGGTTGTGTGCAAAGATAAAAAAATCAGAACTCCCTGGTGGACACAGGAAGTTAAAGAGGCAGTGAAGGAAAAGAAGAAAGCATATCAAAAGTTCCTGGCAAATAAGTCAGCTTTTACTCTTACAGAATACAGAGACAAATGTAAGAAAGCTAAACAGTGTGTAAAACTAGCTAAACAAAAGTCATGGGAGGACTTTGGCAAGAATATAGAAAATAAATATCAAGAAGGTGGCAAAATATTCTGGAGGTTGTTGAAGAAGCTTAGGAATGGAGGAAAGAGTGCTGTAAAAGGAATTAGAGATGATAAAGGTGAAATGAAAACAGGAGAAAAAGATATCCTTGAAGTATGGAGTAATTACTTTGAAAAACTGCTAAATGAAACAAGCAGTGATGACAGCACAGTGATAAAAAACACTGACCAGGCATGCAGTCAGGAATACATATCCATACTTGAAGTAGAAAAAGCCATCAAAGGCTTGAAATGTGGAAAGGCAGCAGGAGTAGATGATATTCGACCAGAAATGCTGAAGTATGGTGGTATAAGAGTCTTACAGTGGCTGCACTGCATAGTTCAGAAAGCCTGGACAGAGGGACGAATTCCCGATGATTGGAGTAGAGCTCTCATAGTACCATATATAAAAAGGGAAATAAAACTGAATGTGAGAATTACAGAGGTATTTCCCTACTGAGTGTTCCTGGCAAGATCTATGCAAGTATACTTGAGAAACGGTTGAGAAGAATTGTGGAAGAAAAGCTTGGTGAAGAACAAGCTGGATTCAGGCCAAATAGAGGCTGTCAGGATCAGATCTTCACTTTACGACAAATAGTCCAGAAAGCATGGGAATATAACAAAGATCTGTATTTAAGTTTTGTCGATTTGGAAAAGGCATATGACAAGGTGCCAAGAGAGAAGCTATTCAATACGCTGCAGTTATATGGTGTCAATGGGGCATTATATCAAGCAATACTTAGTCTTTATTTGAGTTGTGAGTCAGCAGTTAGAATTGAAGGAAGTACAGGAAGATGGTTTAATGTTAAATCTGGTGTGAGACAAGGATGTACATTATCCCCTCTGTTATTCATTATCTATATGGATCACATTATGAAGGAATGTGGTATTAAACCTGATATCAAAATTGGAGATGTTAATGTCAGCTCTTTGCTTTATGCGGATGATGTTATACTTCTAAATAAATCCGCTACAAGTCTGCAAGATTCTCTGACTAAATTGAATAGCTGTTGTAATAGATATGGTATGAAGGTCAGCAATAAAAAGACAAAGACAATGAAAATAGGCAGAATCATTGAAAATGTCAACTGTGTTGTGAATGGAGAACCTGTGGAACAAGTAAAACATTTCAGCTACTTAGGCACAATTTTTACTGAAGATGGTAAACTAAATATAGAAATAGACAACAGAATCAGCAAAGCTGGTATCGTGGGAAGTCAATTGAATAAATTCATATGGAATAAGAAAGAAATTAGTCGGAACACTAAATTAGCTGTATACAAGACTGTGTTCAAACCAATTTTAACTTATGGATCTGAGAGCTGGGTCAGAAGTAAAACACTTGACCAAAGACTAGAGACCGCAGATATGAGAGTCCTGAGAAAGATTAGAGGCGTGAACAGATGGCATCAATGGCAATATCATATTAAAAATGAGGATATTACAAAAGAACTTGACATTGTCAGCATCCAGGAATGCGTTAGCAGAGCTAATCTCAGATGGTATGGTCACTTAAATAGAATGGGAGAGGAAAGATTAGCAAAACAAGTGTTCTCTGCCAGGTTGGCAGGAAAACGACCCAGAGGAAGACCAAGATACAGGTGGATTGATACGGTACAAAGTGCCTTAGACGATAGAAATATAAGATCTGATAATGTTGGAGTCTTGACAAGTAACAGACTGCTTTGGAGGAAAATTGTAGATAGGAAGTTAGTAATGATGTAATTTTTTCATGTAGTACTGTCATATCCTGTACACCCCTTGAGGGTACATGGCAGGAATTTGATGATGATGATGATGATGATGACAAAATACAAACATTAAATAAAAAGAGAATTTAACTTGTACATATTTGGTCTGATGTATTACAATAAATAACTTTTATTATTAAAAGACCAGAAGATAAATGATAAAATATATATACAAAGAGCCAACAAGTTTCACTAGCCACTGTCTAGCATTTTCAAGGCTGAACTGCTGTGAAAACAAATGCATTGAGTTACATTTCAAACAACATACACTTTAGTAACTGTTAGGCTGTTACATTTGATCATTCTGTTTGAAGGCGTGCATGTGTTCGAAAGCTTCAGTCAGATATCGGTACATGACCACGTGTTTTGTAGTTGTTTGCATATTGTAATTCTGTTGAACTGAGAGAGATGATGAGATTTTTCCATATGTCTTTAAGAACAATGCCCTGATTTCTATTTAAATTATTGCCTGTGCGTAATATCACAGCTGCTTCTTTTAAAGTTCTGTATTTGTAGTCATTCTCGATGTAAGGCATACAACTGTTTTTCCAATCTATTACGTGATTTGATGTTGAGAAATGATGTGCTAAACCAGATGTGATGATTCTATTATGATTGATATCCCCCACATGTTCCTACTGTCTTATTCCAAAACTTCTCGAAGTCTGACAACGTAAGAAAGGCCACACGTGCATGGAATTTCATATACTCCAGGACATTTGAAGAACGGTACCTCATCTTTAGGTGATCCTAAGATTTGTCTGATCATGGTAGTTGGTTTAAAAACCACTCTGATGTTATGAGCTTTTAACATTCTTGCCAATTTTGTGGAAACTGAATTAATATATGGAATGACAGCTGTGGACACATACTAGGGTACTGTAACACGTTGTTGGTGGTTGTCTTTAAATAGCCATTTCTTTAAAATGTTAGAAGGGTATCCATTAAGAGATAGAGTTTTAGATATCAGTGACAGTTCTCTCTGTACCTCTGTTTCTTTTGAAATCGACCTTAAGGCTCTATTACGGAGCATGTGAATGATGCTGTGTTTTTGTGATCTATGATGGTTGGACGAATAATGTAGATATCTACCAGTATCTGTGGGTTTCCTGTAAATGGACAGTTGGAAATTGTTATCTTCTTTCTTCACTAGGATGTCAAGAAAAGGAAGTTCTTTGTTCTTCTCTAGTTCTATAGTGAATTTGATCTTATTGTGTAGTGAGTTGATTTTGTTCAGAAATACGAGACGGTTTTCCATGGTGTCTTTCCAGATGATGAACACGTCATCGACATATCTCCACCAAATTGATGGTTTTGGTACAATGGTGGAAAGAATATCCTGTTCAAGTTTTTCCATAAAAAGGTCTGCGCATGGTGGTGACAGAGGGCTACGCATGGCTAGTCCTTCTAATTGTTTGTATACAGTGTTGTTGAATTTGAAGAAATTTGAATTCAGGCAATGATGAAACAGTTGTGTGATGTCTTGAGGGAAAAGATCTTGCAGAATGTTAACTACCTCTACGATCGGTACATTAGTGAATAAGGACACTACATCCAGACTAGCCATAATGTCCGTTTCTGATATTTTAATACTCTTGATTTTTTCTACAAATTGTTGAGACTTTTTAATGTAGGTCTCTGAGTGTGTCTAATTGTTCCTTTCATTAATTTTGCCAGATGCTTTGCTAGTAGGTATGTAGGTGATGATCTTCCATCAACTATTGGACGAAGAGGAACGTTTCTTTATGAATCTTGGGAGCTCCATAAAGGCGTGGAGTGATAGGATGCAATGATTTAAGTTGTTTTTTTAAGTTCATCCGACCAGCCGGTCATATTGCGGATAAGAGCGTTAGTTTCCAGATGATTACTCATGATGGGATTTTTATCTAAGACTTGGTAAGCGGAAATGTCTGCTAGTAACAAATTAATCTTGTCGAAGTAATCTTTCGAGTTGAGAATGACCGTTGAATTTCCTTTATCGGCTTTTGTTATTATAATGTCTTTGTTGTTACGTAAGTTGCGGAGAGCTTTTTTATCATAAGGAGTGATATTAGGTATTGGTGGTTTTGCTGAAGCAAGAATAATCATACTCTTGAACCTGATCGCATTTGCTGTAGCCTCCGGAAGAGGAAAAAGACTTTTTTCTATCCCACATATGTAATCCATTTTAGGGATAAAATTAGGGGAGATGGCAAAGTTGAAACCCTTTTTTAGGATTTCTGATTCGTGATTAGAAAGCTTGTGATCTGAAAAGTTAAAAATCACTTTGTTGTTAGGCAGACTGTGATGCGACTGGAATTTTTTCTTATATAGAAATTCGAATTTTTTAATTTGTCTAATTTTACTCGTCGTGAAAGTTTTTTCGTAGCTACGATGTAATACTTGGTCAATATCATTCCACGTCGTGTAGTCTAAACTGTTCGATATGTCATCAAATTGATCTCTACACTTCGCGTCAATAATGTTAAGCTCATACCTGGTATGTTGTATCCTTTCTCTTAATAGCGCTAATGAAGTCTTGTGATATATTCTTTTTGCTGCTGTAGATTGGATATGCCCTTTTACTACTAAGAACTTCGGGATGATAGCGAAATCTCTACATCTCTTCAGAAAAGTAAGGTGGTTTAGTAACTTAGCTTTTTTGCATTTGTTCTTCTCAAAGCACCGAACTTTATGTTTCATTTGTGAACTTAACTTGTATATATTTGGTCTGATGTATTACAATAAATAACTTCATCATCATCAAATTCCTGCCATGTACCCTCAAGGGGTGTACAGGATATGATAGTACTACATGAAAAAATTACATCATTATTAATTTCCTATCTACAATTTTCCTCCAAATCAGTCTGTTACTTGTCAACACTCCAATATTATCAGCTCTTATATTTCTATCGTCTAAAGCACTTTGTACCGTATCAATCCACCTATATCTTGGTCTACCTCTGGGTTGTTTTCCTGCCAACCTGGCAGAGAACACTTGTTTTGCTAATCTTTCCTTGCCCATTCTGTTTAAGTGACCATACCACCTGAGATTAGCTCTGCTAACACATTCCTGGATGCTGACAATGTCAAGTTCTTTCCTAATATCCTCGTTTTTAATATGATACTGCCATTGATGCCATCTGTTCACGCCTATAATCTTTCTCAGGACTCTCATATCTGAAGATTCAAGTCTTTGGTCAAGTGTTTTACTTCTGACCCAGCTCTCAGATCCATAAGTTAAAACTGGTTTGAACACTGTCTTGTATACAGCTAATTTAGTGTTGCGACTAATTTCTCTCTTATTCCATATGAATTTATTCAATTGACTTCCCACCATACCAGCTTTGCTGATTCTGTTGTCTATTTCTATATTTAATTTACCATCTTCAGTAAAAATCGTGCCTAAATAGCTGAAATGTTTTACTTGTTCCACAGGTTCTCCATTCACAACACAGTTGACATTTTCAATGATTCTGCCTATTTTCATTGTCTTTGTCTTTTTATTGCTGACTTTCATACCATATCTATTACAAGAGCTATTCAATTTAGTCAGAGAATCTTGCAGACTTGTAGCGGATTTATTTAGAAGTATAACATCATCCGCATAAAGCAAAGAGCTGATATTAATATCTCCAATTTCGATATCATGTTTAATACCACTTTCCTTCATAATGCAATCCATATATATAATGAATAACAGAGGGGATAATGTACATCCTTGTCTCACACCAGATTTAACATTAAACCAACTTCCTGTACTTCCTTCAATTCTAACCGCTGACTTACAACTCAAATAAAGACTAAGTATTGCTTGATATAATGTCCCATTAACACCATATAACTGCAGCGTATTGAATAGTTTCTCTCTTGGCACCTTGTCATATGCCTTTTCCAGATCGACAAAACTTAAATACAGATCTTTGTTATATTCCCATGCTTTCTTGACTATTTGTTGTAAAGTGAAGATCTGATCCTGACAGCCTCTATTTGGCCTGAATCCAGCTTGTTCTTCACCAAGCTTTTCTTCCACAATTCTTCTCAACCGTTTCTCAAGTATACTTGCATAAATCTTGCCAGGAAAACTCAGTAGGGAAATACCTCTGTAATTCTCACATGCAGTTTTATTTCCCTTTTTATATATGGGTACTATGAGAGCTCTACTCCAATCATCAGGAATTCGTCCCTCTGTCCAGGCTTTCTGAACTATGCAGTGCAGCCACTGTAAGACTCTTATACCACCATACTTGGCATTTCTGGTCAAATATCATCTACTCCTGCTGCCTTTCCACATTTCAAGCCTTTGATGGCTTTTTCTACTTCAAGTATGGATATGTATTCCTGACTGCATGCCTGGTCAGTGTTTTTTACCACTGTGCTGTCATCACTGCTTGTTTCATTTAGCAGTTTTTCAAAGTAATTGCTCCATACTTCAAGGATATCTTTTTCTCCTGTTTTCATGTCACCTTTATCATCTCTAATTCCTTTTATAGCACTCTTTCCTCGATTCTTAAGCTTCTTCAACAACCTCCAGAATATTTTGCCACCTTCTTGATATTTATTTTCTATATTCTTGCCAAAGTCCTCCCATGACTTTTGTTTAGCTAGTTTTACACAGTGTTTAGCATTCTTGCATTTGTCTCTATATTCTCTAAGAGCACAACCTGACTTATTTGACAGGAACTTTTGGTATGCTTTCTTCTTTTCCTTCACTGCCTCTTTAACCTCCTGTGACCACCAGGGAGTTCTGATTTTTTCATCCTTACAAACAACCTCACCACATGCCTCTCTGGCAGAATCAATCAATGTTTTCTTCAGAGTTTGCCAATGAATCTCCAAGGTTTGATTCCTGTTCTCAAACTCTTTCATTTTTCCTTCAATAATCTTTGTGTATTTTTGTCTACAGCTCACATCTGAGAGCTGCTCAACTTTTATTCACTTTAAAACTTTTTTACATGTTATTCTTTTCAATATGAAATTCAATTTTATCCTGCTCAAGACTAAACAGTGATCGCTTCCAATTTCAAATCCTCTGTACACTCTGGTGTCCTGCACCAGGGAGAAAACATCACTATCAACAATAACATAGTCAATGAGACTTTTCTTATTCCTAGCCTCTTCTCTCCATGTGAATTTGTGCACATTTTTATGTTGGAACATGGTGTTAGTAATAACCAGTCCATGTCCTGAGCAGAAATCCAACAGATATTTGCCATTAATATTAGCTTTGCTCTTTTCTCCAAATTTTCCCAAAATATTTTTGTATGACAATCATTTCCTACAAGGACCTATTATATCCCAACAAGGACCAACTTTTCATTTTTCATTGTGTCAGTTGCTTTTTCTAAAGCCTCAAAAAATTCCTCCACTTCTACCTTAGTAGAACCTTCTGTGGGACCATAGGCACAAATAAGTCTCATTGTCCAGTTCCCCATTCTCATATTTGCCCACATTACTCTACTTGAGACTGACTGCCATTCAAGAAGATTAGCCTCGTATTTTGTTTTGAATACTATGGCTACTCCTTCTTTTTCTTGATTGTCATTGCCTGAATATAACATTTTGTATTTATTGCTCAGAAAGACCTCACCAGTTTTGGTCATTTTTGTTTCAGTCACCCCTATTATGTCGATCTGGTACTTATCTAATTCATCAGCTAGCTCCATTTCTTTGCCATTCAGGCTTCTTACGTTGATAGTACCGATCTTTAACTCTGGTGATGTTGAGTTGGGGTTTATTTTCAGATTTGTTCCAGTAGCTGACTTTTCGCTGTTCGCCCTGGTTCCCTGGCGAAAACAACGGGGACCTTGTTTAACCGGGCGACGCCCCAGCCGGCATGAAATTTTGTCATGTTGTACCATCATTCTATATTTTGGTTTAACCAATAAGAATACAATTTGGTCGGCTAAATCCCAAATTGCCAGCCCATCCTCGTCTGTTCAGTATCCAAGTAGATACCCAACAGGGTGCACCACGAGAAGGTGAGGATTGGACATTAGGTCAGAAGCCCTGGTCGGTTCTCCGCATTCCTTTAAAGGCTATATGGAGGTCTCCTCTCAGTTATACAGCTTTGACCATTAAGCACCCCCAATAAATAACTTTTATTATTAAAAGACCAGAAGATAAATGATAAAATATATATACAAAGAGCCAACAAATTTCACTAGCCACTGTCTAGCATTTTCAAGGCTGAACTGGTGTGAAAACAAATGCATTCAGTTACATTTGATCATTCTGTTTGAAGGCGTGCATGTGTTCGAAAGTTTCAGTCAGATATCGGTACATGACCACATGTTTTGTAGTTGTTTGCATATTGTAATTCTGTTGAACTGAGAGAGATGATGAGATTTTTCCATATGTCTTTAAGAACAATGCCCTGATTTCTATTTAAATTATTACCTGTGCGTAATACCACAGCTGCTTCTTTTAAAGTTCTGTATTTGTAGTCATTCTCGATGTAAGGCATAGAACTGTTTTTCCAATCTATTACGTGATTTGATGTTGAGAAATGATGTGCTAAACCAGATGTGATGATTCTATTATGATTGACATCCCCCACATGTTCCTTCTGTCTTATTTCAAAACTTCTCGAAGTCTGACCAATGTAAGAAAGGCCACACGTGCATGGAATTTCATATACTCCAGGACATTTGAAGAACGGTACCTCATCTTTAGGTGATCCTAAGATTTGTCTGATCATGGTAGTTGGTTTAAAAACCACTCTGATGTTATGAGCTTTTAACATTCTTGCCAATTTTGTGGAAACTGAATTAATATATGGAATGACAGCTGTGGACACATACTGGGGTACTGTAACACGTTGTTGGTGGTTATCTTTAAATAGCCATTTGTTTAAAATGTTAGAAGGGTATCCATTAAGAGATAGAGTTTTAGATATTAGTGACAGTTCTCTCTGTACCTCTGTTTCTTTTGAAATCGACCTTAAGGCTCTATTACGGAGCATGTGAATGATGCTGTGTTTTTGTGATCTATGATGGTTGGACGAATAATGTAGATATCTACCAGTATCTGTGGGTTTCCTGTAAATGGACAGTTGGAAATTGTTAACTTCTTTCTTCACTAGGATGTCAAGAAAAGGAAGTTCTTTGTTCTTCTCTAGTTCTATAGTGAATTTGATCTTATTGTGTAGTGAGTTGATTTTGTTCAGAAATACGAGAAGGTTTTCCATGGTGTCTTTCCAGATGATGAACATGTCATCGACATATCTCCACCAAATTGATGGTTTTGGTACAATGGTGGAAAGAATATCCTTTTCAAGTTTTTCCATAAAAAGGTCTGCGCATGGTGGTGACAGAGGGCTACTCATGGCTAGTCCTTCTAATTGTTTGTATACAGTGTTGTTGAATTTAAAGAAATTTGAATTCAGGCAATGATGAAACAGTTGTGTGATGTCTTGAGAGAAAAGATCTTGCAGAATGTTAACTACCTCTACGATCGGTACATTAGTGAATAAGGACACTACATCCAGACTAGCCATAATGTCCGTTTCTGATATAGGTACAGAGAGAACTGTCACTAATATCTAAAACTCTATCTCTTAATGGATACCCTTCTAACATTTTAAACAAATGGCTATTTATAGATAACCACCAACAACGTGTTACAGTACTCGAATATGTGTCCACAGCTGTCATTCCATATATTAATTCAGTTTCCATAAAATTGGCAAGAATGTTAAAAGCTCATAACATCAGAGTGGTTTTTTAAAACCAACTACCATGATCAGACAAATCTTAGGATCACCTAAAGATGAGGTACCGTTCTTCAAATGTCCTGGAGTATATGAAATTCCATGCACGTGTGGCCTTTCTTACATTGGTCAGACTTCGAGAAGTTTTGGAATAAGACAGAAGGAACATATGGGGGATGTCAATCATAATAGAATCATCAGATCTGGTTTAGCACATAATTTCTCAACATCAAATCACGTAATAGATTGGAAAAACAGTTCTATGCCTTACAGCGAGAATGACTACAAATATAGAACTTTAAAAGAAGCAGCTGTGGTATTATGCACAGGCAATAATTTAAATAGAAATCAGGGCATTGTTCTTAAAGACATATGGAAAAATCTCATCATCTCTCTCAGTTCAACAGAATTACAATATGCAAACAACTACAAAACACATGGTCATGTACCGATATCTGACTGAAGCTTTCGAACACATGCACGCCTTCAAACAGAATGATCAATTGTAACGGCCTAACAGTTACTAAAGTGTATGTTTTTTGAAATGTAACTCAATGCATTTGTTTTCACAGCAGTTCAGCCTTGAAAATGCTAGACAGTGGCTAGTGAAACTTGTTGGCTCTTTGTATATATATTTTATCATTTATCTTCTGGTCTTTTAATAATAAAAGTTATTTATTATAAAAAGAGAATTTTTAAATTTTTATTGCCTCATCCACTTCCTCACTTTATGGTAAGTGAAATCTTTAATCACCTCGTCATAATCAATTTTCATTGCCAGGTCATGTTCTATTGATAGCAAAGCTAAGCGATTTAATCTTTCCTGGAGCATTGATCTACAGAAGCTCTTTATTGATGAAAGTTTACTAAACGCTCTTTCACCTTCGGCAACTGTTAATGGTATTGTGCAAAAAATTCTGATTGAAGTACATATTTCCGGAAAAACACTGTGAAGTCGAAATTTATAAATGGTAGTTAATAAATCTAGTCCTGGTATAACATCTTTAAACGTGGCGTTATAAATCTTTCTATGTGATAGATTACGGTCGGCATCGAAAAGGGCCCAACGGTCGGGCCCTTGACAAAAGTCTCAGATGTCACCCCCTCTTGGCGGCCCTGTTCTTGGGTATTCTGAGTGTTTGGTCACAAGATTTTTTCAGACATGATGAAAAGGATGCAGGGAAGTCTATACTGTCTTGTGCTGATGCCCAGGTGGCTAAGTTCTTGTCTAGGCTAAGCTGCTATTCACTAGTGACAGAAGTGATTATCTGAGATGTGTGCAAATTCTCTTTTCAATACTTTAGCAAATGTTTCTAGATTGGTTTTCTTAGTGAAGTACTTAAAGTTTCCACAGTGGTTTGTCTCATGTATTCTGTTTAAATTTTTGTTACTGATAATGAAATTTAATATGAAATGCTGATTAGAACAACTTTCTTCTTCCTTGCAACTCCGCTCAGAAATCCATGATAAAATAGCATCATTTGCTATTGTCAGATCAATGAAGCCGCTTCCTCTGGTATTTTCAAATGATGGGATATTACTGTCATTGTTTAGTATGTGTAGGTAATTTAATGCTAAAAACTCTTCCAGATTTATCCTTCTATTTTTTGTGCTCTCATTAAACCATAAAACAGAATGGACATTGCTATCCATTTCAAGAATTAGGGCGTGATTGATGGCAAGATCCACAGTGTCACCCAATCGGGTAGAAAAATTTTTCTAAGTTGTATTTTACATCACTGTGTGTGTGTTACAAGTTTCATATTTGTACTTCTTGGAGATGCTCTGTGACAGACAAAATACTGGAAAAATTAAATAGTATTTTAAATCTTTCCTAGTGCTATTTTACTCTATTAAGTCTCAAGCATGACTTTAGAAGACAGCACTGTCAGTGTACATTCAGTTATTCATTTACCCATCCAACAAACTGATTTCTCAACAAGATTAATAATTAAAAGATTACTGTGTTACATCTTGAATCTAAATATATATATATGTATATAAACATTATAATCTTACCTTTGTGTCGAATACAGTATCTAATGTTCCTACTAAAAGTGAAGATAAACCTTTTGTTCCATGACCTTTTCTTCTCTGAAGAGTAAAGAATGGATTAGCCTGTTCAGTAACCCTAGAATAATATATCACAAACCACATACTTTTAATAACAACACAACTCCAATAAGGTGTATTTTAATGAGAAAATTATTTGCACATAGTAACAAGGTAGTAAAATTATTTAAACCGATTGACTTGTTATGGGATCTATATACCCATATATGTATTTTTAAGCTGTGATAAGAGTTATTTGAATGACTTAAAAATCTCTATGAGAAAAGATGTTCACTATGGAAGTTATATGTGATGGCCTGGCTGGTCCAACCACCAAGTTGCAGGTTCAAGTATCCCACTATAGCATGGACACGTGAATTTCCACTGCCAATGAGAGACTGCCACCCTGCTTATTGGAGGACTGAAATAGCTTGGAAAAATTCCATGTTTCCAGAAATTCAATTCCAGGGATTCAATTCCAGGAAGTCGATTCTGCTTTTCTTTATCATAAGAATGTTGTAGCCACCTGGCACGCTGAGTTTTGCTCTCTTAGGTTTCTTCCGAAATTTTGCTCTCGGTGAGGGGGGGCTTAGATTTCGGGAGGTTTGCCGGCTTGGTTGGCTGAGTGGTTAGCGTATCCGCTCTCCAGCCAAAAGGATGCGAGTTCAAATTCCACCGTGGGCATGGATGTTTGTGACTATCTGTGAAAATAATAGTGGTGATGGCGGACAGTAGTTGGCATAGATGAGGCAGTTTGTGGATGTGGTGGAGACGGAGAGCTGTAGAGTAGGTGCCCTCCCTCGATGAGTCTTAGGACTCCCTGGAGGTGTTAAATAATAATAAAAATATGTTTGGCCTCTAGAACAGTTTACCAATTATCAAACCCAATTATCCATCCACAATACTATCATATCACTAAAAATACACGTAATAACCACAGTAATGACTATTTAATTTGTAAATATTTCATCCCAAGTATCTTGGGACATCATCAGTACAGTAGTTTAAACAATACCAGGAATAATGTGCGCCCTAACTGTATGTTATTCCTAGTATTGTTTAAACTACTGTACTGATGATGTCCCAAGATACTTGGGATGAAATATTTACGAATTAAATAGTCATTACTGTGGTTATTACATGTGTTTTTAGTGATGAATTCACCACAGGTTTTGTTATATAAAAATACTATCATATGAAAGACTTCAGATGAAAGTCTTCATATATTGGCATCAAATTTTAGTTCCAGCCTTTTATGGATGAAAATAGAATAAAATAATTCAACCCATCAGCTTCCTCCTATCAATTAAAAGCTTCTCCTACTGCACTTGAAAAAAAAAAAAAAAACTACACTATAGGATAATAAATCAGGATTTAAATTGAATTTTAATATACTTTGTTGTACACTGACTAAAAAAAATTTGGCTGAAACATCCAGGTCCTTGAAACTACTACTACTAATTATTACTGTCCTAATCAAATGCTTTAGAAATGTCAAGAGCAGCCATGTGAGTTTCTTCAAACTTTTCCTTGCTTTCATTCAGGTGGTTAACGAATGCCAGAAGAATGGCTATGGATTAAAATTGGTGAAATCCATGCTGTTGGTCACTAATTAGTTGTTGGGCTTTCATGTGGTATGGAAGTTGACTATTGATGAACTTCTTCATAGTTTTTGAGAGAACAGAAGTGAGAGAAACTGGATGAAAGTTTGCTGACTGACTTTAATCACCTCTCTTTGAAATAGGATGAATGTAGGCTTGTTTCAATGTTGAAGTTGTAGGATAGATGCCAGTAAAGCAGGAATGATAAAGAGGTGATACAGGAAAAGTGTTAATTCTGAGCACAAGTTTTTAGAACAACAGGTGGCATGCCATCAGAACCATATGCCCTGTTCATGTCCAGGTTATTTCAGGATTCTTCTGATTTCCTTCAGGTGGAAAACTAGAGGTGGCATGGGAGTAGTGTTGAGAGAGTGGGAATACTTTGCTATTGTTATCAAAGCAGGATATGGAAGACAAGAATAATTCTAGTAGATCAACTTTGTCTTTTGGACATTGCAAGATGGCCCTGGCTTGGGAGCAGAATAGGCTCAACTGTCATTAAAACAGGGCTAGATGTGGCTTTTAACTCTTTCTAATTTTTTTTTTTTTTTTTTTTTTTCTAACTGCAAGATAGGCTGTGATGCTGAAGTTTTAGTCTCAAGCCATTTGTGATATGTTAATTTTTTTCATGGATTACCTTGGCTTGGATACTAGTTAGGACCATAAATGAAAAGGAGAAGTCACAGAGTTCATTGTATTTGATGCCCTTATAATGCTAAAAGATATGAGACTGAGGATGGCTCAGTATAGGTTGTTCTTAAGTATAGGAAACATGGATCAGGTTGTGATCTGAGTTACCAAGAGAACTGTCATTGGCAGATGATATTTATTATTACTGTTCTGTCATTGCTTATCTCACCTAAGAGCTTTTCAAAAACTATTTCAGACATCCAGAATATTCTTCAATTTTTATGTTAATTTTACATGTAACTAAGCTTTCTTACATTTTTCTTTGTATTCTCTCTTAGGACACATGCTAACTTACAGCAACTTTTAATGTACCTTCCTTTCTAGCGCTACCTCTAACTTCTTGAGTACACCATAAGGTGTACTCAAGAAGTTAGAGGTAGCGCTAGAAAGGAAAATCAATTTCCTTCAGATTCTATCATTTGGAAAAGATGAACTTATCAATTTAAAAACAATAAAGGTTTATTTTTTCTTGTTTTCTTATTGTGAGCTATTTGAAAATGCTTTCATCCTGCTGAAAATTAAATGGTGATCACTTCCTATTTCAATTCCTCTGTATCCTGAACCAGTATGAAAAATATTACTAACAACACAGTCAATAAGACTCATTTCTCTGTCTGTCTGTCTGAGAGAGAGAGACTCCATACATACATCTTTACTTAGTTATCTATACTTTATGCATATCTTTATTAATGGTGTTAATCATTACTAAGAGCTTCCTTAGCTTAGCTGATATTGATGAGCTCTTTGGTTGGAAAAAACCCACATTCAAATCCAGTTCTGTAATGAAAAAACCTTCATCGGATGTTTTCAATCAAATGGAAACATTTTTTTTTTGTCCCTCAAAAAAGGTAAACCAGCCCCATGAACACACATATCTACAGACATAGGATACTACTGTGAGACAGAAGAGATTAAAGCTTCACCATTTTATCTTTCCACTGCACATTATGGATCTCAGGTAGAGATCCATAAGAGTCTACCTCCTGGACAGAGATGAGACTTGACAGGATAGGGCATTACTAATACCATGTTAAAATCATGATATTAGTAATGACTAAGTAATGAACGTTTATAAATTTTATAATAAGACTGACACCATGACTGTCTGCTATGACACATACTATCAGACCTAAGGGTTGCTGTTTAGGTTCACATGTCACATAAATTCAGATGACAGCAAGTTTGTTAATGTATTGGTGAATCTTGGTTCCCAAGTTTCTTGCCGTGTGTGTGTGTGTGTGTTAGCCAGTACCATCGACAGGGAGTAGCATAGAGGCAGCCTGCCTCACATGTGGCTTAATAAGGGCACTCGTTCAGCCATGTTGCGGTAGGCGGCGTTGCTACGCTAACAATTCCTGTTAGCATAGCAAGTGCAGAAAGGAGTTTTTCAAGCTTAAACTGATTAAAAATTATTTACGAACAGCAATGACCCAAGAAAGATTGGTTGGTCTAGCAACTATATCGATAGAGGCAGACAAGGCTTATAATTTAAACTTAGAAGAGCTTATAAACAGCTTTATTGTACCTATCCCCATAGAGCAATCCTTTAATTAATATTGGAAGTTTATTTTCCACTTGGTTAGACTATAATAAATTTAGTTTAATCCTTTATCCAAGTGTAAGCAAATAAAGTTTGCACCTGAAGCATCTTCAGGACTGAGGAAACTCATAGTAAAGGTGGACCAAGCTCTCATCACTCCTTGTCTCAGTATCTCCCATAATGCAAAGCACATCTCCTTATGGACATGTATGATTACTATTATTATTATTACTATTACTACGGGCAACACCATGGAGTCCTTAGACTCATCGAGGGAGGCCCTAAACATCATGTCCACATAACTATTTGACATTCTCACAGTATCTATCATACCTTGCCTTGAACTCACTCACTACCATAGCACCCACAACAGACTCTGGCAGCTTATTCCACTCATTTACCACTCTTAAAGTAAAGAACCCAGCTCTAACACCCTTGCCCAGCTTCCATAGATGTCCCCTAGTTCTCCCACCACCAGTCCTGATCTAAAAAATATCCTCTGAATTAATCCTATAGAAACCCTTCAGCAATTTGAATGTCTCAATCATATCTCACCTTTTCCACCTGTCAACCAATTTCTGCAACCCATAAATCCTCAACCTGTTCTCATAAGGTTCATTCCATAGACCTGCTATCATCTTGGTCACTCGCCTCTGGATCCTCTCCACCTCCTCCCCATCAAGAAGAAACCTAGGTGATCAAATCTGTAGTCGAGATGAGGTCTTATCAAGGCTCGGTACAGAGGAACAATAACTTGCTTGTCTCTGCTCATCAAAGTATTTTTCAACAACCAAGTGAGTTGATGTGCAGATTTAGCCACTTTTGCAATGTGTCCCCTAAACTTCATCTCCCTATCCACCAACACTCCCAAGTCACTGGCCTCATCAATCTCCTGGAGTACAGTTCCACCAATGTGGTATACTGCTGCTAATCTTTTCACCCCAAAATGCATAACCTTACATTTTGCCACATTAAACTGACATCCATTCTCCTTAGCCCAGTCCTCCAATCTATCCAAATCATCCTGCAAGATTTTGACATCTTCTGCATTCACTATTGCAGTACCCAACTTTGCATCATCAGCAAACAAATATGAACTGTTAGATCCTTACCCTTAGGCCACTACCCAGACTGGTTTTGACCTTTATTGAGGTCTCATCAGTGGGAGCCAGACCCATAAGTGGTGATACTAAGGCAGACACAATGGAGAGGTCATATTTACTTACACGAGTTGCCAAAAGGTGTACCACCTTATTATTAAATTACTCTGGATTTAGAGAAAGATGTTAAAAGTTTATTTTCCACTTGAGTTGCCTCAGTCCTGAAGATACTTCAGGAGCAAACTTTGTTTGCTTATACTTGGATAAAGGATGAAACTAAATTTATTATAGTCTAACAAAGTGGAAAATAAACTTCCAACATCTTTCTCTAAATCCAGAGTAATTTAATAAGAAGGTGGTACACCTTTTGGCAACTCGTATAAGTAAATATGACCTCTCCATTGCTTCTGCCTTAGTATTACTCCTTCTGGGTCTGGCTTCCACTGATGACACCTTGATAAAGGTCGAAACCGGTCTGGGTAATGGCCCTTCCCTTAATGCATAGCATCATACATGTCCACAAGGCTTTGCATTATGGGAGATACTGAGACAAGGAGTGATGAGAGCTTGGTCCACCTTTATTATGAGTTGTCTCAGTTCCTGAAGATACTTCAGGCGCAAACTTTGTTTGCTTACACTTGGATAAAGGACTGAACTAAATTTATTATTTAATTAATGTTATATAGTTTTGCATTAATGTTTGTCTTGTAATAAAAACAAAATAGCAATTTCAGATTTTCTTATATTTTGTCTTATAATCCATTAGGGGCGATATTTAATTGTTTGCCTCAGGGTGCAATCTAATCTGGCGATAGCCATGGTGTTAGCAATCAATGGCTGCAGGCTGATACTAAAAATTAGTTTTTGCCTTGACACATGCTTCTCATTACCACAACTTCACCTCTGACAAAATATTCTGGAACTTACATTTTCATGGACATATCACATTTTATAACTTACAGCAAACCACTGGTTTAAGAGTACAAGCAATTCACTTTCTCCTAAGTCATGAATGCTGCTCACATGAAGCTTGTGCAGGTGGAAATATTTTAATATTGTTAACATTTTTGGGGAATTCACAGTAGCATTTTGGCCTGTTTTTCCTTCTTCATCTAACACCTTTTAATTCCCTATAGGGAGCAGGTGAGGCCATTTTAGGTCTAACCTTTCAGAGTTTGAAGAGAAGTTCAATCTCACCAATAAGAGATAGCTGGCCCAAGACTATGACTAATTATAAACAGCATCCAGTGAACAGTCAGCTAATAAGTATCACACTCTCATTGTCCCTAATTCTAATACAATGTATTTACTGTCTAAAATTGGGCGAGTTTTATGGAAAATTTGCTTGGGTTTATGGGACAAAAAACCTGAGTTTACAGGAGAAAAAAAACCTGCTTGTCTGTGCCAAAGATCAACTAACTCAGGAATCAGTCAAAGAAAGATTTAGAAAAAGTTCCTCTAGTAGGCAACTAGAATTGAACATAAGTCTTTCTTTGGGCAGCCTAGTACTGTGGTTACAAATGTCTCTTATTTCTCACTTAGCAAAAATCAACAAAGAAATACAGATTTTAATGGTACTTTTAGTCAGTAGCCATTAAAGTATACTTAACCTTATTTCACCAATTTGTACCATCATGTGTCTGCTGCTTAAATCAATAGAGAACACATCTTGGTCAGCTAAGCCTTAAATGCCAACCTGGGAAATTATTATTATTATTTCTGATACCTCCAAGGAGTCCGAACACTCATCGTGGGAGGACATCTACAACTGTCTCTACACCTAACCTCTACTACGAATCATCTCCATCAACGCCATCTACCGCCCACCTCCAACACCACCACAACTAGTAATTTTTGTCTGTAAATTGCGTGTGTTCTGAAGGGCCGATTTGTATGTATGCGGGATGAAAAACCCAAGTTTCTGGGAGAAAAAACCCTGCTAAAAAAAATGAGCCCAGGACTGTACATTAGGTCAGAAACTAGTTGCTGAGTCACATTTCTTACAAGTTAAGTGGGGATCTCATCCCAGTATTTCCTTTATAGTATTATACTCAGTAACTTCATTCTTAAGAATGACAATACTAAGTATTGGTGTCCTTATGTTAATAAATTTAATATTCGTAAAACTGAATAATCGCGTTAATTTTCTAAATAGATTGTTTCTAAATAGCATAACACAAATAGAAGAACAATGACATTCTTCCATGATTCTTCCAATGGCTCAAGTGGATTTGATTCTATTTTCAGTTGATTTATTTCAGGTAAGTCAGCCAATTTCATATGAGATGTTTCATTCTTATATGCATTCATGTAAATTACCTCTAAAGGAAGGGTTTACTGTCTTCTGCACTTTTTCATACTTAGGTTTCATTGTTTCTATCAGATAACAATATTACTATGGACACTTCCAAGGATTCACTGTGGGAAGGCTTTCCGTTCCACATAACCTATCATCTCTGCCATTTAATCTTCTATCTACGCTCAATGGCACTAACCAGCATACTGATTGGTGCCATCTACCAGCCTTTTGTGTGAATTCTGTCTGATTTCCTTGTATGCAAGATGAAAAAGACGAATTACTCTTTCATATATATATATATATATGGCGCTGTGGTTTGTTAGTGCCATTGAGTGCAGATAGAAGTTATGTGGAGTGGAATGTCTTCCCACAGTGAATCCTTGGAAGGGTCCATAATAATATTATTAGCTGCCAGAAACAATGAAACCTAGGTATTAAAAAATGCAGAAGACAGTAAACTCTTCCTTTAAAGGTAATTTACATGAATGCACATAAGAATGAAATATCGGTAGAATTCTGGAGGGTTTAATGCGAACACCCAACAATAATAATATTCTAATTACAGGGGTATCACTGATCCACACCAGGATCGCATTTAAGACTCAAAATTTATCATATTTTTAATTAATTCTGTGCTTAGTTGATTTTATTATATCGACAACTTCATTTCAAGCATTCCATACACCATAATTGTATATACCTAAGTTTATTTCACAAGTATGATTCTAGTTTACAAGTCGTTTTGAAGCACATGAAAAAAAATATATAATCCAACGTAAGCTTAGGTATATCACCATAAGAAATAAAATGTGTTTACAGTATATTATAACATGGTCATCCTAATTATGCCAGTGTCCTTCGGTGTTTCAATGGGTCTGTAAAAATGAAATCTTACAAAGTATTTAAGAAATTTGCAATAACGATTGCATCACAGAATACTGTCAGCAATGGATAATTTGACAAACCGAGCTTACCAAAGGGCATTAGTTAAAAGCACTTCTTCAGGCTTCACCCACATTACAAACGTCGCTTTACACTTCTATATAAATATAAATATACAAAAATGATGCATAAATTTTATCACGAATCATTAATCAAACAGCGTGTGCTTTCGCTGATTCATTTTTATTCACAGCTGCAAAATACACACACCACAACCTACAGTTCGAGCACGTACCACATTAACCTGTAAACATGAAACTCTGAGACATCTAGTGAGGAGAACATAAACTAAACATTTTGTAATTCCATGAACTAACAACTATTGATATTAAGATTGAAATATGGGTAGTCCCCTATGGGTAGTCCCCTCTATGGACTACTATGGGTAGTCCCCTCTCACCTCCTTGTGCTGACTTATTCATGGAAGATCTAGAGAAAAAAATCTTAACCCAGATCTTTCCAAAACCGAAAATTTGGTACAGATATGTAGATGACATCTTTATCACTTGGGATCATACAAAAGAAGAACTAATGAATTACCTCAACCAAATCAATAGTTTCCACAATACCATCAAATTCACATTAGAAATGGAAAAAGATAAAACCATTCCTTGACATTTTAATAAAGAAACAATCCAATAATAGTATCAATCTATCTGTATACAGAAAACCTACAAATACTGGACGTTACCTCCATTTCAACTCAGCTCATCACATAGCTCAGAAACTTAGCATTATCCATAGTCTCAAGAAAAGAGCTATACTGTATACGACAGACAAGGATGACCTACTAACAGAATTAACCACAATATCCAGAGAACTTTCTTTAAATGGTTACCCTAAAAGATTCTATAACAAGATTCTATTTACCGATATACCACATCGACAACGTGATGACGTCCAATACATCAGTACAATTACAATTCCTTTTGTCAACAACCTTTCCAAAAAATTAGCTAACCTTTTAAAACCATACAAGATCAGAGTGACATTCAAACCAATCAATACTATTCGGAAATTTTTAAGATCACCGAAAGATCCTCACCCATTCTACAAATACTCTGGAGTATATAATATTCCTTGCTCATGTGGTATTAGTTACGTAGGTCAGACATCTAGAAGCTTCTAAACGAGAAAGAAAGAACACATAGGATATGTCAGAAATAACAGACAAGACATTTCAGGCCTTTCATGCCACTTTGCCTCTACTAACCATCACATTGAGTGGGATAAGAGCCTTATGCCATACATAGAAGATAACTACCATTCAAGAACCTTTAAAGAAGCAGCTACAGTCGCCCGTATAACTGAAAACCTAAACAAGAATCAAGGTCTAATTTTACCAGAAATTTGGAAAACTTTTGTCAGATCATTAAACATCAAAGAAATGAACTTTCATAACAATTACGTCATGAGTCATCACGAATAAATCACGTTAACGAGACACGCACATTGTCACGCACAATACCAATTTTTTGTATGATTTAGAACCATCGGTTATAACCTAGTCTGTAACCTTCATTTTGTGCTTACTGATTTGTATTCCCTGAGGATGCCAATAGAAACAGATTGGCGAAACATGTAGGAGGATAAAAATAAAGCTACTTGATAAAGATTTTATAAAAAAGTGTAATAGTCTTATGAATAATTGTCAAAAAAAATTCAACATACATAACTATTGATATTATTATTATTATTATTATTATGTGACACCTGTGGGCAGTCCAAAGACTCATCGAGGGAGAGTGTGCCAACAGCATCGAACGAGTGATCGCCTTCCAACTACTAACCGTACTCAAACTTACTTAACTGTTTGCATGATCCATTAGTAGCAGAGTCCAGGGTTACCACCCAGCAAAAATATTTAGCACCAACTTATGCAGGGAAAAGGTACTAAATCTGAAAAAAAAAAAAAAAAAAGTATAAAATTTTAATTTGCTTTCGTTTCATTCTATGTAGGGCATTTTACGATATTATTACCTTATTATCATAGATGAACTCAATGTAAAACCGCTAAATGAATACCTGTACGACAAATATGAAAAAGTAAAAAAATCAAAGTCACCTCACTGCAGTCATCTATGAGTCCAAGTGCTGCAGTTATCAATCATCATAACTGAACTCCCAATTGTAACTCTAGCACTTAGTATATGTATTAATTTACCATATACATAATCTTTATTCTCATTTTAGTGTTTAAAATAATGTAACATTAAATTTTCAGTTATTTAATATGCTATTTACATATTATTTTTTTATTTACATATCATTATTTTTGTATCAGATTTTGCTAAATTAATTAAAAAATTGAAACATGTTTCAATTTTTCTTTTGTCAAAAGGAATCCGTTCATCAAGGGAGTTTGTAGTTGATTTATTTTAATCTTATTTATTGTCACTGCTGTAAATATTCTTTCAGTTGCTGCTGATGAATGAGAGCGAGGCATAGTACAACTTTACCTAATGTTGTTAAATTAGGAAACATTTGTTCTCCTGGAATATTTTTCATTTCAAAAACTTTCTTCCAATAAAACATGAATTTTTGTCCTTTTTTCAATACTTCTATAGTCTTCAATAGTTGCATTTTCTATCAAGCTCTTCATAACTATTTTCTTCAATTACATTAGGAAATTTTACAGAAAGTGGCATTATACTGTAAAAACAGTCAGTTTTGTACTTTACTAACTGATGCAATGCACTTTTTTCACTGAAATTTAGGATCAAATTTAAATTTAGAAAGTTTTCTTGCCACTTGTCCATGTTTAAAACGAAAATTTAAATAATAATATTTTTCATGAAGAACTGAACAAGTTTTTGTTAATAAATTAATAAAAAAAAACACTGGACTTCAAACCCAATATACTGAACAGACACCTAATTCAATTCAAACTGCGAGCAATGAACTGAAATTCGTACAACATCGATTATATCTCATTGTTGAAGTTTGAAATGTGGAGCAAAATTTTTACATAACGGGATCGTGGATGTGGCGTTTGCACACCACGGCGCTTGACCTCACGAAGGAAGACTTGATTTCGAGTCTAGTCGGCGACTACAGGAAATTTTTCTAAGCCTTTTTTTCGACCGGTTCCCGAGTTAGTCAATCTCTGGCACGGGCAAGCAGGTTTTTTCTCCCGGAAACTCGTGTTTTTCGTCCCGTAAACTCAAGAAAATCGACCGTAGAACCCACATTATTTCAGACATTAAATTCGAGTGTTAGGGACCACGAGATCGTGGCACTTGTTGAGCCGCCACTCTTTACTGCGTGCCGCTTAATTAGTGATAGCCTTGGGCAAGCTATCTCTGATTGGGCACCAGTGGAGATTGAACTGCCCACTCAGTCTCCAAAAGTTAGATGGCTAAAAACGGCTTCGCCTACTCCCTGTATATACGGGGATAAAAAGGCGTTAGCTGATATTTTTTTTATCAATAAAAGGTGGTTACTCATATTTAAATATTTAATTTTTCCGCTTGTTTTCACTGTTGTAATCATCTTATAATGAGTGAGAAGCGTTTGAATAGCGAAGAATACATTTTCATTGGCTAATGCCAGGCTGACTGCCTGAGTATGGGATCGGGGGGGGGGGGTGAAGGTTAGCGAACAGTGACAGAGGGAGGGAAAAAAGAGAAATCATGTTTGTGTCACTGAATGTGATATATGGGGAGGTGGGAGAAGAGAAAATATTAAACTCATATGTCTAATTCTCATGTTGTTATTATTATCATTCATAAAGACGAAAGTAACGAGCCTGTGTAGCTCGAGTTCCCTGTAATGACGGAGAGCGATATTTATAATAGAATAGAAATTGTAACTCATCGATTTTGTTATTTCTTGAACTCTAAAATACAGTACAAAAAGTTGTCCCGAAGTTTTCTCTGGATAACGGGATGCATTAGCCAAAAACGGAACGATCCCTTATTTTACAGGACGTCTGGGATCCCTAGATATAAGGTATACAAAGCACATATCCCATAAGGATGTGCTTTGCATTATGGGATACTAAGGCAAGTGATCAGAACTTATACCATCTTTATAGTTCGCTCACCGTGTGTAGGTGAGTCTTGGCGTCTTGCCAAGAATAGTCGATTCATGCTGAAGGAGAGAAAGAAATGAACCTACGAATTGATCATCAACACGTGCTTTATAGGCAAAATTTTCCAACTGTTATACAAGCAGCATAGTTATCTACAATAATCTTAGAAGAGAAGTTAATTTTCTTACCTGTAATAATAAACAACTCATCCCACAAACGGACTGATTACCCTATTATCGGAATGGATTCTCCTCCTGTTGACATGCGCAGAAGTGTCGAAGGATCTCTAATCGGTAGGCGAACTATACCACAGTCCTGAAAATATTTCAGGTGCAAACTTTGTTTGCTTACACTTGGATAAAGGATTAAACCAAATATGTAATTGGTAGCATAACCAAGTGAAAAAAACTTCCATTAACTATTCCCAAGTAGCAAATCTTTACTTTACTGCCCAATTTCTCTACCTCAGTTTTCTCTAAAGTAATGAAGAGAACATTCAACTCCTACACTACCTTGAAAATCTCAATTAGTAAATGATTGCCACTACTGATCAACAGGGGAATCTACTTACCTGTGTCACTTATCTCTGGACAAACACCATCGAAAGATTTAACAAGTCTCAGGTGGCTGCCTTTGACAGACCCTTAACAACAGAAATGGTCAGACACAAGGATCTATTAAGCAAACTTCCATCATTTGGCTCATTCTCATGCCTTCTGCTAGTTAGAATTGCCAGCTTTCAACTGGACACACACTAGTGTGATGGTTCCTTATCATCTAACTATACAACTAATGGTAGGTTGCCATAGAGCTCTGTTCCCTAATCCACTTTCTAATCAGTATCTAGACGGACCTGATAATAGGTTATACCACAAGAAGATGAGGGGTGGACATTAAGTTAGCTCTGGTCGGTTTTCTGCATTCCTTAAAATACAGGTCTTATTCCAGTTATCTGATTTTGATCCTTAAGCGACCCTTGTTATATTTTTATTTAACAATAATGCCCCAGGGTTCAGTCCTTGGGCCATTATTGTTCAATCTATACATTAATGACATCAAGTAGGTTCTCTCATCAGATATGCAACTGTTTACCGATGATGCAAAGACAGGCAGGGCAATCAGGGATGTTACTGATATTCAGCAATTACAAAATGATTTGAATAGACTGGAAATCTGGCGGTCAGTTTAATGTTAGTAAGTGTAAAGTTATGTACTTTGGCATGATTAGAGTTCCAGCAGCATATTATATTATATTAGTGGGTAATGCTACAAGAAACTGAAGAGGCAAGGGATCTTGGTGTACTGGTGGATAAGAATTTGTTAAAAGGTCACATAGCAAAAGTTGCAAATACAACTCCAAGGATAATTGCTATGTTGAAGCAAACTTTGACATGTAAGGATAAGGAAATAATTTTGCCTCTTTATAAGGCTTTGATAAGACCACACCTGGATTACTGTGTGCAGATTTGGTCTCCCGGGTTCCAAAGGGATAAAGAAGCCGTGGAAAAGGTGCAAAGAAGAGTTACAAAGATTATATCTGGATTATGAGGACAGATTGCAGACTCTGGTTAAAAGGAGAAAGAGGGGGTGATATAATAGAGGTCTATAAACTTTTGAATGGGTGTTATAGCATTTCAAATGATATTTTTTGTTATATGGAATGCAGGGAGAGAACACAGGGCATCCATGGAAGTTAAGGTTGTTCTCAGTCAAGAAAGGGGGTAAGAGCAGTCAGTGAGTGGAATAATTTGCCCTTTAGGAATAGTGATCTAGTGTAAATGAATTTAAGGGAAGGTGCGATAGCTGGGTTAGGTAATTTACAGCCTCCCTCGATGAGTCCTTGACTCCCTGGAGGTCTCAGATAATATTATTTCACAAAAAAACATTTTATAGCATACACAGTCAAGGGATATACCAAATGTGACAGCAAACCTCAGCATTTCATTATCTCATTCCTATCAACTTTTTTTTTCCAAACTGGTTTCTTGTTTGTCCAGTCATCAATTGGATGAGCTGTTACATTTCAACTTTAAATCAATCCTAATACCATTAACCAACCTATATCCTGGTCTGCCAATGCCAGTTTGACTTCTTCAACTCGTTTTCTAATCACACTGTTAAGTGCATGTACTTTCTTTGATTAGTTCTACTTATGAATTCTTGATTTTAATAATGCCATTTATTAATTTTTAATATAGTTTTACCATCACCACCATCCCTTTACTAACTTTCCTCAGTGGCTAAAGTTAATGAAGGTTTCTGCTATCAGCGATCAATTACTTTATCTTCTAACCCATCTCTCAGAATCACATGTTAAAATTTGTTTCATCTCTCTCTCTATCCTATTCAGCTATCTTGATATTTTGGCTTCTTTCTCTTATTCTCTCTGAACTTATTCAAGTAAATTTTCATCACAACAGCTTTCTTCTTTTATCTAAATATTTAACTCGATTTCTTCAATAAAAATTGCTCCTAAATAGCTAAAATGTGTTCTGTTTTTTAAGCTGACTGAGAAAAGCAAGTCTCTCCACCCCTCCTGCTTATGTTCATAATCTGTTTGCATTTATTGACACTTATTACTGATCTGGTTGGCCGAGTGGTTAGTGTATCTACTCTCCAACCAAGAGGAAGCTGATACGAATCGTGTCGTGGGCATGAATGTTTGCGATTTTCTTTAGGCGGTAGATGAATGGCATCCCCCGGTATGAGACTACTCCCTGATTGGAGGCCTGAAAAAAGTTTTATGTTTGGTCTCTAGAGCAAGGATTCTGGATTATGTAAGAAAAAAATAAATGAAAAATACAAACAAAAAAAAAATTTTTTTTAATGATAAAAAAATAGTCCCTAGTCTGTCCACAGTACAAAATGTGCTATGGGTTTACAAATAGCCTTTCGTCGGTGGGAACAACATAAAAAATAAGAAAATCAAATAAAATATAAAAATTCTGAATTGAAACTAAATTATTACAGTAATTATTTTGCTAAAGGCTCTTGAACACTCAGATTTATTTATGAGACTAACATAATTTTCACAGATCATATATTCATAATTCCATTTCCCAAACCTATTGACAGATTTGGAAATATGTAACAATATACAGAACTACTCTAACTCCAAATTTTTGTTATTATTATTACATGACATCCAAGGAGTCCAAAGATACATTGAGGGAGGGCACCTACTCTATAACTCTCCATCTCCACCAACTACAACATCTACACTAACACCATCTATTGTCGACCACCTTCATTAGTATTTTCACAGACAATTACAAACATCCATGCCCGCAGCAGGATTTGAACACACAGCTTTATGGGTGGACAGTGGATACACTAACCACTTGGCCAACCAGGCCAGCAATTTTGAGTCATTAAAATAATTTATGAAAAATTGTAGAATCTTAACTGGTGTTCTTTTTTTTCTTTCAAAAATCTCATGAACATAATTATCATTTATGTACTATTTTAAAAATGTACCATTATAATCAAAAAAAAAATCTTCCCATACTCTACCAGTTTGGGTTCTGAACAATGACAGTAGAATTCATGTAGAACAGACAGACAAAAAAAAAAAAAAAAAATGCGTTCCGAAAAACATTTTTTTGCAAGTAATCATCTGAATTTAAATATCATAAATGATTTTTCATCAGTTCTATGGTAACCTGGAATTCACTATCACTCAAATTTTTTGTTTGTGTTTAGTTGGATTTATGTCATGTTGGAATAAGAATATATACCATAAATAGTAGTAAAACACTTTTGTGATGGTATTTATATGTGGTAGTTAACTCCATTAACCAACTTATATCCTTGTCTTCCAATGCCAGTTTGGCTTCAACATGTTTTGTAATCTCACCTTCTATGCAGTATAAGTGACTGTACTTTCTTAAATTAGTTCTACTTATGCATTCTTGATATTAATAATGCTACATTTAATTTTTAATATAGTTTTACCATCAAATCCATCCCTGTACTAAATTTCCTTTAGTACAGCGATGGGTTAGTGAAGCTTTCTGCTACCTATGATCAATTACTTCATCTTCTAACCCATCTCTTAGAATCACATATTAAAATTTCTTTGATCTCTCTCCCCTATTCAGTTACCATGATAGTTTCACTGCTTTCTCTTGTTCCCTATGAACTTATTCAAGTAGATTCTCATAACAGCCTTCCTCTCTCTCTCTCTATATATATAATATAATGTATAATTATTTATAATATCTTCAATATATCATCATCATCAAATTCCTGCTATGTACCCTCAAGGGGTGTACAGGATATGACAGTACTACATGAAAAAATTACATCATTACTAATTTCCTATCTACAATTTCCCTCCAAATCAGTCTGTTACTTGTCAAGACTCCAACATTATCAGATCTTATATTTCTATCATCTAAGGCACTTTGTACCGTATCAATCCACCTATATCTTGGTCTTCCTCTGGGTCGTTTTCCTGCCAACCTGGCAGAGAACACTTGTTTTGCTAATCTTTCCACTCCCATTCTATTTAAGTGACCATACCAACTGAGATTAGCTCTGCTAATCCATTCCTGGATCTTCAATATATATATATATATATATAGTATATTCGGACCACCCCACCATATACACCCACACAGACACAGATACATGGTGGGCTCC
The DNA here is from genome assembly GCF_054136105.1 of Typopeltis vanoorti. Classification (NCBI taxonomy): domain Eukaryota; kingdom Metazoa; phylum Arthropoda; class Arachnida; order Uropygi; family Thelyphonidae; genus Typopeltis; species Typopeltis vanoorti. The sequence goes on from NC_143551.1 coordinate 18,369,981, forward strand.
CCTATTCGCCACCCGGGGGACCTTGTAACCCCCTACAGAGCACGTCACATGGCTGGCAGATAGGGGACCCCACCATGTGTGTGCGTGCGTATATATATATATATATACAGGGTGTTCGGGATAAATTTGACATATTTATAATTAATTATATTTTTCCATAAGTTACATGTATTAACACACACACTTCTCTTCATTTAAAAGTTTGGACCCTTCTTCATTCATATACAAGATGTCAGAAAGGATGGATAGCTGGAACCCACCTGAATCATGGAAGAGAATAACTTGTATCATGATGATTCGTGCCCGCCATCAAAATAAGGATATTACGACTGCTGCCCAATGCTCCCTGAATACAGTAAAAACAATCAGGCATGAACTAGAGACTTGCAATGGTGACTACGAGGATGTAGCAAGAAGAAAGATCCCTAGCAGACGATCTGATTGCGTTCGTACAGCAGAATTCCTCGCAAATCTGCAGGAACAGGTGTTGAAGAACCCTGGCATTGGAATTCGGGCTTTGTTCGTGGAGTTGCTAACTGTAGTCAAGCCCTGGATAACAAGGGTAGCCAATGGTAGGCCGTATGTATGGCAGCAGGATTCGGCCCCTTGCCACACCTCTGGGAAAAGTCAAAAATGGTTGTCTGAAAATTTCTACGACTTCACCAGTCCAAATGTTTGGCCTCCAAACTCCCCAGACCTTAACCCCATGGATTATTTTGTATGGGGCGCAGTTGAAAAAGACACCAATCGCACTTCCAGTAATACAAAAGCCCAGTTAATGGATAAAATTAAAACAGTTTTTGCGGCCCTTCCCAGGGAGACTGTAGCATCAGCTTGTTCGAGTTTCCGAAGCAGAATTGAAGCTGTGATCGATGCTAATGGTGGTTATTTTGAGTAAATCTTGTTGATAGTATTGTAATTAACTCTGCCTGTAATGTTTTTTTGTCAATTCATTAAATTTAATAGATACAAAGAAGATTTTCTTTTTCCTTACGAAACTGTCAAATTTATCCCGAACACCCTGTATATATATGGTGGGGTGGTCCGAATATACTGAATAAGGACTCGTGGACCAACAGGGCCCTAAGGGGCAATCATCTTGATTGTAAGGGACGCGGCACTCCCATGGACACCCCCTAGCTGGATCTGTCCTCTCCTTCTTCTACTTTGAGGAAGATCCACTTACTTTAATCTTTCCTATAAGGTCCTATCAGCCAACTCTTCTCATTTTATGACCATTATGCTATTAGAGCACTCTATGGCCATGGGGTCTTTTCATTTCTGGCCTTACAACTATGCCCTCTCTATAATCTATAAACCTTACTATAATTCTTCTATAATCTACTCTCCCCCCTTCAATATACCCTATTCCTCCTATGGGTTTAAATTCGAAAGAAGGCTAGTTCAGAAGCCTTAAGGTAGCAGACCTACCACTGAACTATTCCATCGTCAGGCTAGTCCCCTGATATGGAGAACATAATCCTACTTGTAAGCTGACAGAAAAAGATAATCTGATTGAATCTATGAGAAACAACGCTGGAATGGGAAAGGTAAAACAAAAATGGAAACAACAAAATATAATACACATAGCAAACTGGAATGTAAGAGGAATAGCATATAAAGAAATAGAATTAGACCACTTATTAAATGAAAAAAATTTTACAATAGCAGTAATCACTGAAACAAAAAAGAAATTAAAAGGAACTATGAGAACCGAAAATTTTAATGTGATATACAGTGGAGTCGACAGAGACCACAGAGCACAAGCAGGAGTCATGATTTGGATTCATAACTCCCTTTCAAAACAGTTAAAACATTATAAATTATGGAATGAAAGAATAATAGAAGCTAGAATAAAAATAGATACAGGCTATTTAACAATAATTGGTTTATATGCCCCAGAAGAAGGAAGAGAACAGGATAATATTGATTTTTATAATCAGCTACAAAACATATATAATAAAATAAATAAAAATGATCACGTAATTTTAGCAGGAGACTTAAATGCAAGAATTGGAAACATGAAAATTAATAATATAGGAATACATGGAGAACATACTCTAAATAGGAATGGTAAAAAATTAATTGACTTTGTAGTTTATAATAACCTAAAAATAATGAATTCCTTCTATAAACATAAAGACATACATAAATATACTTCGGCAGCAAGAGGATGGAAATCAATATTAGATTACTTCATATTAAATGAAAAGACATCAAAATTTTCACTAGATATTAGAGTTCACAGAGGATATGAAATAAGCAGTGACCACTTCCTTGTTAAAATAAAATAAAGATTAACACCTAAATGGCTACAAGTAACAAGAACAGAAAGAAAAATTGAAACATTTGTTTATAAAACTAAACTATTGAATAACACAAATGTACAATGGCTATATGAACAAAGAATTAACCAATATCTAGATAAAATAAAACAAAATGAAGAAATAGAAATAGAATGGCTTAATATAAAAATGATACTATATGCAGCAGCAAATGAAAGCTTAGGAAAGACCAAAATATTCAATAAGAGGAAAAAACTGAAGATCTGGGATGATACAATCAAAGAAATAATCAGAAAGAAAAAAGAAGCCTATCACAAATGGTTAAGCAGTAAAAGATTAGAAGATGAAAAATAGAATATAAAAGAATAAGAGCTATAGCTAAAAGAGAAGTCAGCAAAACACAGAGAATCATGGAACAAATTTGTTTCTAATTTAGAACATGATTTATATAAAATAAGACCCAATGTATATAAGATTTGAAACACTTAAATGCAGATACCAAAGAAAACATAAAATTAAACACTGAATTAAAATTAGAAGAATTTCTAAATTACTACACAGAACTGTGGACAGACAAATATTTTAAAAAAAGACAACTGGCAAACAATTAATGAAAATGAAAAGGAAATAACTAAAGAAGAATTAGAAATCAGCCTGAAAGAAACAAGAAACGGAAAATCACTGTGAGAAGATAAGCTAGGTTCAGAACTATATAAATATGCAGGAACAAGATTCAAAGAAAGATTCTTATTATTTTTATATAAAATTTACTCAACTGGTATCCCCCCCCCCAATAGAATGGAAAAAAGCAATTGTGATTCCTATCTTTAAAAAAGGTAATAGAGATGACCCTAAAAACTATAGAGGTATCAGTATACTAAATTCCTGTTACAAAATATATAGCAGAATCTTAAATAGCAAACTAATGAAATATTCAGAAAACTTTATTTTAGAAGTACAGAATGGATTTAGAAAAGGATGATCATGTATAGACACAGCCTTTTGCCTAAAATTAATAATAGAGAAAAGAAGAGAATACAATTTAGAAAAACTTATTGCATTTATTGACTTTGAAAAAGCATTTGACAAAGTTAAAAGAAACATTATTTGACATATTAAAAGAAAGACAAATGCCAAATAATATCTTAAAAGCTATCAAAAGCATTTATGAAAATAATCAAATACAAATAAGATTAAATCACGAGCTATCATATACGAGAGAGATAAACCAAGGGGTCCGACAGGGGTGTCCCCTCTCAGCAACTCTTATTAATATCTACTTAAATGAAATAAAAATAAAATGGAATAAAAATATACATCAAGGAATTAAGCTCTCTCCTACAGTAAACTTAAACACTCTCCTCTTTGCCGACGACCAAATAATAATTACAAATTCTGAAGATAACTTACAGAAAGCTATTTTAGATCTAAATGAGATATCCAAAGTTTATGCTAAGATAATATCATTAGCTCTGCTAACGCATCCAGGAATGCGTTAGCAGAGCTAATCTCAGGTGGCATGGTCACTTAAATAGAATGGGAGAGGAAAGATTAGCAAAACAAGTGTTCTCTGCCAGGTTGGCAGGAAAACAACCCAGAGGAAGACCAAGATATAGGTGGATTGATACGGTACAAATTGCCTTAGATGATAGAAATATAAGATCTGATAATGTTGGAGTCTTGACAAGTAACAGACTTATTTGGAGGAAAATTGTAGATAGGAAGTTGGTAATCATGTAATTTTTTCATGTAGTACTGTCATATCCTGTACACCCCTTGAGGGTACATGGCAGGAATTTGATGATGATGATGATAATATCAACAGATAAATCAAAATCTATGGCCTTTAAAGGACAAGATCCAGCAAGAACTAAAATAGTAATGGATAACAAGATCTTAGAACAGATGAATTCATTTAACTACCTAGGATGTATGATCACATATGAAAATGAAAAAGATAAACGTAAAAATTGCAAAATATTAAAAATAACAGGTGTAATTAACTCTATATTTAAACCAAACCTAGTTCAAAAACAATTCAGGCTAAAAGTATACAATACATTAGCCCTACCAGTCTTAATGTATGGAAGCGAAATCTGGACAATAAAACAAAAAGACAAACAAAGATTAACAACAGCAGAAATGAAGTTTGAGAAAAACTGCAAAGTATATCCTATTTGTTCACAAAAGAAACAAAGAAATTATGAAAGAATTAAACCAAGAACCAGTAATAGAAAAAATTAAAAAATATAAACATAAATGGATGGAACACGTTCAATGAATGAAAACAGAAAGATTATCAAAACAAGCCTTAAAGTACACGCCATTAGGAAAAAGAAAACAGGATATCCTCTTAAACGATGACTTCTAAGGCCGGAACAGGCCAAGCTAGATATCTTCAATATATATAATATATAATTATTTAGATATCTTCAATATATATAATATATAATTATTTAGATATCTTCAATATATATAATTATTTAGATATCTTCAAAATATATATATATATTAATTATTTAGATATCTTCAAAATATATATATATATATATAATTATTTAGATATCTTCAAAATATATATATATATTTAATTATTTAGATATCTTCAAAATATATATATATATTTAATTATTTAGATATCTTCAAAATATATATATATATTTAATTATTTAGATATCTTCAAAATATATATATATATTTAATTATTTAGATATCTTCAAAATATATATATATATATTTAATTATTTAGATATCTTCAAAATATATATATATATTTAATTATTTAGATATCTTCAAAATATATATATATATATAATTATTTAGATATCTTCAAAATATATATATATATATAATTATTTAGATATCTTCAAAATATATATATATATAATTATTTAGATATCTTCAAAATATATATATATATATATATATATAATTATTTAGATATCTTCAATATATATATATATATATATATATATATATATAATTATTTAGATATCTTCAAAATATATATATATATATATATAATTATTTAGATATCTTCAAAATATATATATATATATATATAATTATTTAGATATCTTCAAAATATATATATAATTATTTAGATATCTTCAAAATATATATATATATATATATATATATATATATATATATAATTATTTAGATATCTTCAAAATATATACATATATATATATATATATATATATATATATATAATTATTTAGATATCTTCAAAATATATATATATATATATATATATATATATATATATATATAATTATTTAGATATCTTCAAAATATATATATATATATATATATATAATTATTTAGATATCTTCAAAATATATATATATATATATATATATAATTATTTAGATATCTTCAAAATATATATATATATATATATATATATATAATTATTTAGATATCTTCAAAAAAAAAAAAATATATATATATATAATTATTTAGATATCTTCAAAAAAAAAATATATATATATATATAATTATTTAGATATCTTCAAAAAAAAAAAATATATATATATATAATTATTTAGATATCTTCAAAAAAAATATATATATATATAATTATTTAGATATCTTCAAAATATATATATATATATATATAATTATTTAGATATCTTCAAAATATATATACAGGTGGCATGGCTTCAATATATATAATATATAATTATTTAGATATCTTCAAAATATATATATATATATATATATATATATATATATCATATAACATAGATGCCTTCAATAAAAATTGCTCCTAGATATCTGAAATGTGTTCTGTTTTATAAGTTCACAGGAAAACAAGTCCCATCTCCTCCTGCTTATGCTCATACTCAATATTTCTGATTTTCCAGATAAATTTGTTACAGCAATTATTTTGCTAAAGAATCAGATTTCTTTAAGAGATTAGCACAATCCCTAACATTTCTTTAAGACTTTGAATCATTAAGACAATTTTTGAAAAATTGTAGAATCTTAACTGCTGTTTTCTTTTTCTTTCAAAATGGTTATGACCATAATTATCAATTATTCATTTTTAGAAAACGTTTTCTGCATGTTATCTGACTAAATACCATAAACTACTTTTCAATAATTCTATGAAAATGCACCCTAGAAGTCACTATAAGTCAGTTTTTTTGTATGTGTTTAGTATTTCATATTTGTGTGAATGCTACCCATCAGTGGTTGCAAATACATTAGTAATGACGGATAGAGCATGCATATAAATATGAATAAACTTAATCCACTTAAATAGTTTGCCATATCATGTTCGAATGAGAATATATACCATAAATACTAGGCAAATAATTTCAGCCTTTTATCATTACGGTATTTGTATACCAATGTTAGGTTACAGAGTTACAACAACAAATATACATATGTACAATCAGCATTACAGTTCACATTAAATTAATCCGTAAACATAGTACGTATGGAATTTTCATAAAATTTATTTTGCCACTTTCTGTTTTTCTTTTTCTTGTTCCAGAGCGGACACTTCTTTTTCCAGTTCTGCACAAGCTCTTTCAATCTCATAGTTCTTACTCACAAGACTTACCCAATTTGCCTCCAAATCTCTCAATTTGTCTCCCGATGCCCTTTGAGCTGTTTTCCTTTGCCAATTAACTTCTTGAATCTCCTTCCTCAAATCTTGAAGTTGTTTCTGAGTTTGATGTAACATCTTCATCAATACTGAATTATACATTTTCCATGCCTCACAACCATAAGTTAGCATTAATTCTAAATTTGAAATACGAGTTGCTTGGTGCTCAAGCTGGGCGAGCGAATTGTCAACGCAATCTGTCCAAGCTGCAATATCAGTCATTTTCCCAGCAGAAGGCTGAGGTAATTCGTATCGCTTCATACTTAACATTTCCATCGGTTGTCTAGCCTGCAACCTTTCAAATTCAGACTTCATTATTTCTGTCTCAAAAGTATGCAGATTAAGTGCAGGCAGAAGTTCCAAATAATTCTTCGTTGGCCTGTATCTTCTAGTTTCTTCTTCGATCATAGAAAGCACTGCTTCCCGAACCCCAGGTTCATCATATCCTTGGTCAATGTACGGCAATGCATCGACCACAACTTCTCCAGCCATAACAGAACTTAAATACGACTTAAGGCTAACTTGGTAAATATCAATTGACACAGATTACGGTTAACCCTAAAAAAAACAACCATAAAGCGTAAACGTAACGTAACCCTAACAGCAATCTTGCAAAAATATATCGTATAAATCTCGCATACAGCGCCATCTCAACAATGTTAGAGAATGTGAAAATATAGAACCTGCTGTTTTAAGGATACTTGTGACATAAGACTGAATGATAAATGCACATAAACACAAGAAAGATATTTAATTAACCAGATATTTCGGTCTAGAAATAGCAGACCATCCTCAGTGGTCTTGTAATACCACTGAGGATGGTCTGCTATTTCCTGACCGAAATATCTGGTTAATTAAATATCTTTCTTGTGTTTACGTGCATTTATCATTCAGAATATAGAACGATTAGCATCATGAGCATGTGGCTAAAATATTGAGAAAATGATTTGAAATAAAAATTATCTGAAAAAACAAAAGAAAATTCAAATGGGTAATAGGTGAACATCAATTTCGATTCAAGGAAAAAATAGAACAGGAGATAGTATTCTCATTCATGTATACTATTTCATATCAGTATTTTCATTCATGTATACTAATGCCAGGAGTATTAGGAACATGAAAGAAGAATTTTTGGCCTTGGTTGGCTCTTCCTGACCACAGGTTATTGGCATTAGTGAAACATGGTTGACGGAAGAGAATAGAATGTGTATGTTATAGTGTATTTAGGAGGGACAGAGAGAATAAAATGAGGGGAGGAGTGTTATTGATGATAGCTGATGAACTGCAGCCAAGGAGAATTGAAGTTGTATTGCAGGATAGTGAAAAGAGCTCATTTGAGGCTATTTGGTGTGAGATTGTGACTAGCAGAACAAAATATACAGTTGAGTGCTGCTATAGACCAGGTGATAGAATAAATGGTAGAGACAGTATGCATAAACAAATTGATGAAATGAGTGGAAGGAGGGTAATTATTAAGGGGGATTTCAACTGTGGTAACATTGAGTGGAAGGAGGAGAGGACACATGTGAGGAAGGAAATGGATTTTATTCTATTATTAAGGGAAACTATCTGAGACAGCATGTAATAGAAAATACTAGGGGTTTGAGAGTGCTTGACCTGGTAATAGCATCTCACAATTTGACTGTAATGAATATGAATATGACCATGTTGCCACCTATTGGTGAGAGTGATCATAAGGTCTTGACCTGGGAGGTGGTTAAAAGTGTGGAATTTTCGATTAAGATAGGGTATATGTGTAATTACCGTGCTGGCAAGTATGACAAGCTTAGGAGATTGCTTGGTTCAGTGCCACGGCATATAATACTGCAAGGGCTGGATACTGATAGAGCATTAGAGGTGGTCAAGGAGCATTTACAGGAGGTTATGGCTGATTGTATACCTAGGGTCCGAAGAGTAAAGCAAGCAGGGGTTAAAAGGATGAATAACACTATTAAGCTTGAGCTGAAAAAAAAAGAAACAACTGTGGAGGGAATTTAAAGAGAAGTGTGACCTGCAGATACACGAACGGTATAAAGCGCAGGCCAGAAGGGTAACGAGTGTGGTAAGAAAAGCAAAAGCGGATTATGAAAGGAAAAAAGTTATGCAAGCTAAAGAGAATCCCAAACAGTTCTTTAAATATGCTGCAAGCAAAAAAAAATTGTACTTGGCAGAATGATTTTAAGGAATGCCAATGGTAAGGAGGTCATTGAATCAGTCGATATAGTGGAAACACTGAGTGAGCACATTGCAAGAGTATATCATCCAGGTGGTGACATTGAAAGAATGAAGCAGCCATTAGTTTATATGGGAACTGTGATGAATGAAGTGGGGATGAATAGTCTATTCGTCGTCGTCCTCCGGTAGCATCCTCTACCAAGAGGGTTGCAGCAGATGAGCAGCTCTTCTCCATTTCTCTCTGTCTGTCGCTTCCATCATTCTTAAACCAGTCCATTCCACGATGTCATTTAACCACTCTCTAGTTGGTCTTCCGCGTCTTCTCTTCCCCTCAACTTTCTCTTGTAATATAGTTCTTGTCAGGTGTCCTGAAGAACCTCTCAGAAGATGTCCTGCAAATCTAGTCTTTCTTGGCATAATATTCTTTAACAGTGTTCTTTCCATCCCAACTCGTCTTAAAACTTCTTGATTTGATGTTCTTTCTGTATAGCTAATCTTTTCCATCTTTCTATAACACCACATTTCCAATGCATTAATTCTTTCAATATCTCTCTTTCTTAGTGTCCATGACTCACTTCCATAACTTGCAATACTCCAAACTGTTGCTTTAACTATTCCAATTCTAACGCCTATTTTATTGTTCTTGTTTATTAAAATTCTCTTAATTTCCGTAAATGCCAATTTAGCTTTACCTATTCTATTTCTAATGTCCAACTCTGAGGTTCCTTTCTCTGAGATCCACCTAAATATTGAAATCTTTCCACTTCTAAAAATCTTTCCTCCACATCATATTTTTACATTATCTCCTATTTTTCTACCCGTTATCATTATCTTGGTCTTTTTTGTGTTAATTATTAGTCCATACTCTTTACAAGAGTTTTCAATTCTTTGAATAATTTGTTGTAACCCATTTTCACTTTCTGCCATCACTACTACATCATCCGCATATCTTAAGTTATTAATGATTCTTCCGTTTATTTTTATTCCTTCTTCTACATCCTCAAGTGCCTCTCTAAACATTTGTTCACTATAAAAGTTAAACAATAATGGTGATAACTTGCATCCTTGTCTGACTCCTCTCTCCACCGGGAATTCTCCTGTTTCCTCTCCATTTACACATACTGACGCTATTTGTGACCAATATAATATCTTTAAAATTTCCAAGTCATAAGAGTCAATATCAATATTTTCTAGAATGTCAAAAAGCCTTTCATTTTTCGCTGTATCAAATGCCTTTTCAAAATCTAGAAATCCCAAAAACAACTTTCCACCATGGTTTAGTGTTTTCTCCCCAATAATTCTTAGACAAGTTATAGCCTCTCTAGTTCCTCTGTTGGTTCTGAATCCAAACTGTTCCTCAGTCATTTCTTTTTCTATTTTATTCCTAATTCTCTCTAAAATTATTTGCCAGAATTTTTGCTGTGTGAGTTATAAGACTTATCGTTCTAAAATTGTTACAGTCTAAAACTCTCGTCTTTTTTGGAATGGGGATAAAAATTGATCTTCTAAACTCCTCTGGTAATTCTTGTCCTTCATGAATTCTGTTAATAATTTGCCATAACACTTCCATACCTTTTTCACCTATATTCTTTATAAGTTCTATCTGTATACCATCTATTCCAGGGGATTTTCCTGCTTTCATCTTTTGAATTGCAAGATTCAATTCCTCCCTCATGGTGCACAGTCTCTGCCCACTATGTTCTTCCCTTTGATTTTCTCCTCTTTCCCTGTCTTCGTAAAGTTTACTTACATATTCTTCCCATCTCTGTAATATCTTCCCTTTTTCTATCAAATTTCACCTCTTTCATTCTTGATTGCTCCAGTCCTTAGCATCTTTCTCCTTCTTGTCATATTCATGTTTTTATAAACACCTTTTATGTCCTTTCTTTCTGCCTTTGCTGTTGTATCTTTACTTATTTCATCTACTTTTTTACTGCTTTTTTTTCTAATCTGTTTTACTATTAACTAACGTTCTTCTTTGTGTTATTTTCCTCAAAATATTTTCCGTCATCCATGGTTTCTTTCTTTTCTCTCTTTCCTCCTCTTTTTTAGCTAAATGTAATTCTGTAGCAGTAATTATGCTTTCCTTCAGAATCTTCCATTTTTCACTTGCATCATTATTTTCTTGTACATTTCTCTCGTTCATTTCTTCCTCTACTTTCTTTGAGAATTCATTCGCCGTACTTGGTATCTTCAGCAGCTCCATGTTCCATGATTTGTTCCATTTCCCTGTAGTTACCTTTTTTAGATTAATCCTTATCTTAGTTGACAACAATATGTGATCTGTATCACAGTCTGCTCCTGGATATGTTGTCACATCTTTTATAATGTTTCTATGTCTTTTGTTTATCAAAACAGTCTATTACAGAACCTGTATTACTAAGGTTCTGTAATAGTCTATTACAGAACCTTAATGTGAATACATCTGTAGGATTGGATGGTATGCCGTCACGGGTCTTACATGAAGCGGCTAAAGAATTATCAGTGCCCTTGACCATGTTGTTTAATCTGATTCTCGGGTCTGGTTTAGTCCCGAAGGTGTGGAAAGAGGGGAAAATAGTTTCACTGCTTAAAGGAGGATCCAAGCCTACTGTTGCAAATTACCGACCGATCAGCATATGAGGAGTCGTTGTCAAGGTCTTGGAGAAAGTAGTCAAGGGAAAAATACAGGAATGGATTGATGAAAATGAGATACTGTATGGGGGACAGCATGGCTTTGTGAAGGGTAGATCATTCTTCAGTAACTTGCTCAAGTTTTATAACAAGGTGACAGCAGAACTGGATAAGGATAATGGGTTTAGAGTGGTACTGCTGGACCTGGCTAAGGCCTTTGACAGGATACCACATGGAATTCTAATCCGTAAACTGCAGTGTATGAGAATGGATATAGGGTTGGTGAGATGGATAGGAGGGTGGTTTATGGAGAGATATCAGAGTGGTTTATTCAGGAGTAGAGTCCAAAAGATGGCCTGTGACTAGTGGTGTGCTGCAGGGTTCTGTTCTTGGATCACTACTTTTCAAATTGTTCATTAACGATATTGGAAAGGATCTGAGAGGAAGTGTTCATTTGTTTGCTGATGATGCAAAGTTGGGTAAAGCAATAGTGAGTGTGCAGGATGTCAAAATTTTACAAGATGATTTGGATAGTTGGAGGACTGGGCAAAGGAGAATGGATATCAATTTAATGTGGCAAAGTGTAAGGTTATGCATTTTGGGGTGAAAAGATTAGCAGCAGTATACCGCATTGGTGGAACTGTACTCCAGGAGATTGATGAGGCCAGGGACTTTGGAGTGTTGGTGGATAAGGAGTTGAAGTTTAGGGGGCGCATAGCAATGGTGGCTAAATCAGCTCATCAGATCACATGGTTACTGAAGAATACTTTAACGAGCAGTGACAAGCAGGTTATTGTTCCTCTTTATCGAGCCTTGTTAATACCCCGTCATAACTACTGTGTCCATATCTGGCGCCAAGGTTTCTTCTTGATGGAGAGGAGGTAGAGAGGATCCAGAAGTAAGTGACCATAATGGTAGCTGGTCTATGGAATGAACCTTACAAGAACAGGCTTAAGATCTGTGGATTACAGAAATTGGTAGATAGGCGGGAAAGGGATGATATTATTGAGACATACAGTTATTAAAAGATTAATTCAAAGGAAATTTTTCAGAACAGGTCTGCTGGTGAACGAACTAGGGACCATCCATGGATAGTGAGCAGGAGTGTAATTTGCAAGGGGGTTAGATATAGATTTTTTACTTAGAGAGTGGTAAACGAGTGAAATAAGCTCCCAGTGTCTGTTATGGGTGCCATGACTGTGAATGAATTCTAGCAAAGTATGACATGTACTGTGCAAATACAGAATAATTCTTCACATGATGTTTAGGTCCTCCCTCGATGAGTCTAAGGACTTCTTGGAGTTGCCTGTAATAATAATAATAATAATAATAATAATATATTTTGTTTTTTATTATTATTACATGTTCATTGCATATTACACGATTATTACATTATTACATATTTTATTATTACATTTTATGATTACATTATTACATTAAAAACAACGAAACTCAAATGAAACGTAACCCTAGAAACAAATCATGCATAAATATCATGCATCAGCGCCATCTGCGCAGTGCTACAGAATGCCCAGTGTAGAATAATTAGAGTCATAAGTTATGTTGCTAAAATATTGATAAAAATTACTCTGCAAAGAAACAAAAGAAAATTCAACTGGGAAATAGACGAAAATCAATTTGGATTCAAAGAAAAAATTGGAACAAGGGTAGATAGTCATTTCACTCCAACAACAATAATAAAAAAAAATATCTCGAAAGAAATAGAGACATTTATATATGCTTTGCAGATAGGCTAACCATATTTCCTTGAGACAAAAACGGGACATTGAGATGGCAAAAACGGGAACGGCGTTATGTAATATTCTTCATTAATGAAAAAGTGAGACGATAAAAGAAGTTTTATTACATAAACATATTGAGCTTATCATTATTCTTCAGTGACAGAACCCATACAAAATTTAGGTAGGCGTAGAGGGGGACTGTATTTCATCACAATCTTACCATGAATATTTCTCCGATAAAGTGATCTTATGCAGCAAATTTCGGTCTTTCAACATCTTATTACAAAACTTCTCACACTCCACTATACAATTTTGTCTTACAACTAATATACTCCTTATTGTCTCAACATTTAATCTAGATTTCTGATTTGACCACATGCTGTTCATAACAGAAAATATTCTCTCAACAGCTACTGTGCTTCCTGGAAGACAAAGAATAAACTCTACAATATTACAAAAGTCTTGAAAGTCTAGGAGTTTTTTTTTCGCTCATTTAAGAAAAAATCTGCACGTTTGTTCCTTCTCTTATACACAGCTTGTCCAGTTAAATAAATTTGAATTCTTTCTGGAGATCCTCATTAAAAATGCAATTTCGCCTCTTTGATATTGCAAGGATAGACTTAAAGCTTTAAAAAATAAGGTTTAAAACTTTAACAAATATGAAATTTAAACCACTTGCATTGAAGACAAAGCCACCGGTGCGCATACAGGCAAAACAAAAACTAACGCTACAGAAGAACAGACGCCGCGTCTGAGACGCGCAAATGTTACCAACATGTTTTTTTTTGTTTGTTTTTTGTTTGTTTGTTTTTTTAAATTTCTGTGAATAAATCATTGCAAATATCGATATTTAGTATTGAAACAATGCGACACCATGGTTATACAAATTACTGGTATCCATGATACTGATATACAATTATAAGTTATGAATAATAATTTATGATTAATCAATATTAAAGTATATTTATAGTTTTTATTAAATACGGGACAAAATTGACATTTTTATTAAAATTACGGAAGAACCGGGAAATGCCAAAAAAAAAAAAAAAACGGTACCGTCCCGTTCAAAACGGTACGTATGGTCAGCCTATTTGGAGACCAGATCAAAGTTTTTATTCAATCAACAATAACAATATCAAACTGATTAGTTGCCTCAATAACATCGGAACGGATGGCACAGGTATAAGGCTGTTAACAAATCTATATTGGGAATAAACAGCAACAATAAGAGTTGACAATGAGATATCGAAAAAATTTACAATCCAAAGAGGTGTACGAGAAGGATAGATACTATCCCGATACTCTTTGATTTATATACTGATGAAATATACAAGGAAATTGAAAACATAAAAGGAGTAACAATAGGAAGAAGGAACAAAACAATTTAAGATATGCTGACGATTCAGTTCCTTTGGGAGAAAATAAAAAGAAAGATCTAGAAAATCTAATCAACATTGTAAGGATTATGAGAGACGAATATGGTTTGCTTTTTAATCGCAAGAAAACCAAGTCAGTGGCAATAACCAGGAAAAAGACATTGATATCAAACTTGACTGCATATATATTCACCAAGTAGACTAATTTACAGATCTTGGCACCTTAAGAACAGAAGATGAAATAAGCACAACAGAAATAAAAATAATTAAAATAGCTAGAGAGAAATTCAACACAATTAAATATATCCTGATATCTAGAGATCTCAGCATCAAAATGAGGATAAGGTTGACAAACTGCTGTGTATTTTCAATACTGTTGTTCATGACTGAGACATGGACAATATTAAAGGAAGCGAAAACAAAATTAAAGCTTTTGAGATGTGGATTTTAAAAATTATGAAGCCATCATGGATTCAGAAGAAAACGAATGAAGAAGCTCTACAAATGACAAGAGTAAAAAACAGAAGTCTTCTTAAAACTGTCAAAAGAAGATATGCCAAATATTTCAGATATTTGATAAGACATGACAAACTACAATAAGCGGTCCTGGAAGGAATGAAAGAGGGAAGAATGAGGGACCAAAGAATGCAAATATTAGTTGCATCAGCAATTTTAAGAACTGGACATATTTCACATATGAAGAATTGTAAGGGAGGCACAGAATTGTAAGGGAGGCACAGGAACGAAGTTGGTGCAGAGACATTCTAGTCAACTAGTCAACCTCATGGATGGAGACCACACATGATGCTGATGATGATGATCATGATTACGCCAATTGAAAATTATAATCATCTGAAATTATGGGTTCACTGTTGCCAAATTGCAAACATAGTCAAGAACTTTGATCGAGCTTTGTTGCAATCCTATCGGACCATTTGAAGACCAGCACATTTTTCATAGCTAATATATATTTTTCTCTCAGGGGACCCTGTAAACCCTAGAGAGCGCGTCCCCTGGGTGGTGGATAGGGGAGCCAACCATGTGTGTGTGTGTGTACA
Source organism: Typopeltis vanoorti (assembly GCF_054136105.1). Classification (NCBI taxonomy): domain Eukaryota; kingdom Metazoa; phylum Arthropoda; class Arachnida; order Uropygi; family Thelyphonidae; genus Typopeltis; species Typopeltis vanoorti. The sequence continues at coordinate 18,385,851 of NC_143551.1, forward strand.
TGTGCGTGCGTGTATATATATATATATATATATATATATATATATATATGGTGAGGTGGTCCGAATATACTGAATAAGGACTCGTGGACCAACAGGGCCATAAGGGGCAATCATCTTGAATGTAAGGGAAGCGGCACTCCCATGGACCCCTAGCTGGATCTATCCTCTCCTTCTTCTACTTAGAGGAAGATCCACTTACTTTAATCTTTCCTATAAGGCCTTATCAGCCAACTCTTCTTACTTTATGAACCTTAGCTATTAGAGTACTCGAGGGCCAAGAGTTCTTTTCATTTCTGGCCTTACAACTATGCCCTCTCTATAAACCTTACTATATTTCTTCTATAATCTACTCTTTCCCATTCATTATACCCTATTCCTCCTATGGGTTTAAATTCGGAAGAAGGCTAGTTCAGAAGCCTTAAGGTAGCAGCCCTACCACTGAACTATTCCATCGTCAGGCTAGTCCCCTGACATGGAGAACATAATCCTACTTGTAAGCTGACAGAAAAAGATAATCGGATTGAATCGATGGGAAACGACCCTGGAATGGAAAAGGGAAAACCAAAATGGAAACGACAAAATATAATACACATAGCAAACTGGAATGTAAGAGGAATAGCATATAAAGAAATAGAATTAGACCAATTACTAAATGAAAGAAATTTTAAAATAGCAGTAATCACTGAAACAAAAAAGAAATTAAAAGGAACTATGAGAACTGAAAATTTTAATGTGATATACAGTGGAGTCGACTGAGACCAAAGAGCACAAGCAGGAGTCATGATTTGGATATATAACTCCATTTCAAAATAGTTAAAACATTATAAATTATGGAATGAAAGAATAATAGAAGCTAGAATAAAAATAGATACAGGCTATTTAACAATAATTGGCTTATATGCCCCAGAAGAAGGAAGAGAACAGGATAATATTGATTTTTATAATCAGCTACAAAACATATATAATAAAATAAATAAAAATGACTACATAATTTTAGCAGGAGACTTAAATGCAAGAAATGGAAACACGAAAATTAATAATAATATAGGAATACATGGAGAACACACTCTAAACAGAAATGGTAAAAAATTGATTGACTTTGTAGTTTATAATAACCTAAAAATAATGAATTCCTTCTATAAACATAAAGACATACATAAATATACTTCGGCAGCAAGAGGATGGAAATCAATATTAGATTACTTCATATTAAATGAAAAGACACCAAAATTTTCACTAGATGTTAGAGTTCACAGAGGATATGAAATAAGCAGTGACCACTTCCTTGTTAAAATAAAATTAAGATTACCACCTAAATGGCTACAAGTAGCAAGAACAGAAAGAAAAATTGAAACATTTGTTTATAAAACTAGACTATTGAATGACACAAATGTACAATGGCTATATGAACAAAGAATTAACCAATATCTAGATAAAATAAAACAAAATGAAGAAATAGAAATAGAATGGCTTAATATAAAAACGATACTAAATTCAGCAGCAAATGAAAGCTTAGGAAAGACCAAAAAATTCAATAAAAGAAAAAACTGAAGATCTGGGATGATACAATCAAAGAAATAATTAAAAAGATAAAAGAAGCCTATCACAAATGGTTAAGCAGTAAAAGATTAGAAGATAAAATAGAATATAAAAGAATAAGAGCCATAGCTAAAAGAGAAGTCATAAAAAGACATAGAGAATCATGGAATAAATTTGTTTCTAATTTAGAACATGATTTATATAAAATAAGACCCAATGTATATAAGATTTTGAAACACCTAAATGCAGATACCAAAGAAAACATAAAATTAAACACTGAATTAAAATTAGAAGAATTTCTAAATTACTACACAGAACTGTGGACAGACAAATATTTTAAAAAAGACAACTGGCAAACAATTAATGAAAATGAAAAGGAAATAACTGAAGAAGAATTAGAAATTAGCCTGAAAGAAACAAGAAACAAAAAATCACCTGGAGAAGATAAGTTAGGTTCAGAACCATATAAATACGCAGGAACAAGATTCAAAAAAAGACTCTTACTATTATTAAATAAAATTTACTCAACTGGTATCGCCCAATAGAATGGAAAAAAGCAATTGTGATTCCTATCTTTAAGAAAGGTAATAGAGATGACCCTAAAAACTATAGAGGTATCAGTATACTAAATTCCTGTAACAAAATATCTTAAATAACAAACTAATGAAATATTCCGAAAACTTTATTCTAGAGGTACAGAATGGATTTAGAAAAGGACGATCATGTATAGACCCAGCCTTTTGCCTAAAATTAATAGTAGAGAAAAGAAGAGAATATAATTTGGAAACACATATTGCATTTATTGACTTTGAAAAAGCATTTGACAAAGTTAAAAGAAACATATTATTTAACATATTAAAATAAAGACAAATACCAAATAATATCCTAAAAGCTATCACAAGTATATATGAATATAATCAAATACAAATAAGATTAAATCACGAGCTATCATATACAAGAGAGATAAACCAAGGTCCGACAGGGATATCCCCTCTCAGCAACTCTTTTTAATATCTACTTACATGAAATAATAATAAAATGGAGTAAACATTTACACCAAGGAATGAAACTTTCACCTAGTTAATTAAATCCTCTCCTCTTTGCGGACGACCAAATAATAATTACAAATTCTGAAGACAACTTGCAGAATATTTTAAATCTAAATGAGATATCCAAAGATTATGGTATGGTAATATCAACAGAAAAATCAAAAACTATTGCCTTTAAAGGACAAGATCCAGCAAGAACTAAAATAGTAATAGATAACAAATCTTAGAACAGGTGAATTCATTTAACTACCTAGGATGTATGATCACATATGAAAATGAAAAAGATATAAACGTAAAAATTGCAAAATATTTAAAATTAACAGGAGTAATTAACTCTATATTTAAACCAAACCTAGTTCAAAAACAATTCAGGCTAAAAGTATACAATACATTAGCCCTACCAGTCTTAATGTATGGAAGCGAAATCTGGACAATAAAACAAAAACACAAACAAAGATTAACAACAGCAGAAATGAAGTTTATGAGAAAAACTGCAAAGTATACCCTATTTGATCACAAAAGAAACGAAGATATTATGAAAGAATTAAACCAAGAACCAGTAACAGAAAAATTAAAAATATAAACAAAAATGGATAGAACACGTTCAACGAATGAAAACAGATTACCAAAACAAGCTTTAAAGTACAAGCCATTAGAAAAAGAAAACCAGGACGTCCTCTTAAACGATTCAACGATGACTTCTAAGGCCAGAACAGGCCATGCTAGGCCTAAATCCTTGATACGTATGATGATGAATATATATTTTTTTTGTTTTTGTTTTTTTAATATCTGTTTCAATTTTATTTAAATATTGCTTGCTGTTCATCAATAAGGGGTTTGACAGAGATTGGCTGTTTGATAAGTATTAGCAAATTATGTTTGTGAAGGTATAGAAAGTTACTGGTGCTGGCTCCCACTAATCTGTTTTGGAGTCATTGCTACTTAACTTGAATGTTAATAATAATAGAAATCAAATAAATAACTTTTATTATTAAAAGACCAGAAGATAAATAATAAAATATACAAAGAGCAAACAAGTTTCACTAGCCACTGTCTAGCATTTTCAAGGCTGAACTGGTGTGAAAACAAATGCATTGAGTTACATTTCAAACATACACTTTAGTAACTGTTAGGCCGTTACATTTGATCATCCTGTTTGAAGGAGTGCATGTGTTCGAAAGCTTCAGTCAGATTCCGGTACATGACCACGTGTTTTGTAGTTTTTTGCATATTGTAATTCTGTCGAACTGAGAGAGCTGATGAGATTTTTCATATGTCTTTAAGAACAATACCCTGATTTCTATTTAAATTATTGCCTGTGCGTAATACCACAGCTGCTTCTTTTAATGTTCTGTATCTGTAGTCATTCTCGATGTAAGACATAGAACTGTTTTTCCAATCTATAACGTGATTTGATGTTGAGAAATGATGTGCTAAACCAGATGTGATGATTCTGTTATGATTGACATCCCCCACATGTTCCTTCTGTCTTATTTCAAAACTTCTGGAAGTCTGACCAATGTAAGAAAGGCCACACGTGCATGGAATTTCATATACTCCAGGACATTTGAAGAAAGGTACCTCATCTTTAGGTGATCCTACGATTTCTCTGATCGAGGTAGTTGGTTTAAAAACCACTATGATGTTATGAGCTTTTAACATTCTCGCCAATTTTGTGGAAACTGAATTAATATATGGAATGACAGCTGTGAACACATATTGGGGCACCATAACACGTTGTTGGTGGTTGTCTTTAAATAGCCATTTGTTTAAAATGTTAGAAGGGTATCCATTAAGAGATAGAGTGTTAGCTATTAGTGACAGTTCTCTCTCCACATCTGTTTCTTTTGAAATAGACCTTAAGGCTCTATTACGGAGCATGTGAATGATGCTGTGTTTTTGTGATCTATGATGGTTGGACGAATAATGTAGATATCTACCAGTATCTGTGGGTTTCCTGTAAATGGACAGTTAGAAATTGTTATCTTCTCTCCTCACTAGGATGTCAAGAAAAGAAAGTTCTTTGTTCTTCTCTAGTTCTATAGTGGATTTGATCTTATTGTGTAGCGAGTTGATTTTGTTCAGAAACACGAGAAGGTTTTCCATGGTGTCTTTCCAGATGATGAACACATCATCGACATATCTGCACCAAATTGACGGTTTTGGTATAATGGTGGAAAGAATATCCTTTTCAAGTTTTTCCATAAAAAGGTCTGCACATGGTGGTGACAGAGGACTACCCATGGCTAGACTTTCCAATTGTTTGTATACAGTGTTGATAAATTTGAAGAAATTTGATTTCAGGCAATGATGAAACAGCTGTGTGATGTCTTGAGGGAAAAGATCTTCCAGAATGTTAACCACCTCTACGATCGGTGCATTAGTGAATAAGGGCTCTACATCAAGACTAGCCATAATGTCCGTTTCGGATATTTTAATACTCTTGATTTTTTCTACAAATTGTTGAGAGTTTTCAATGTAGGTCTCTGTGTGTGTCTAATTGTTCCTTTCATTAATTTTGCCAGATGCTTTGCTAGTAGGTATGTAGGTGAGGATCTTCCATCAACTACTGGACGAAGAGGAACGTTTTCTTCATGAATCTTGGGAGCCCCATAAAGGCGTGGAGTAATAGGATGTAATGATTTAAGTTGTTTTTTAAGTTCATCCGACCAACCGGTCATATTGCGGATAAGAGCGTTAGTTTCCAGATGATTACTCATGACGGGATTTTTATCTAAGAATTGGTAAATGGAAATGCCTGCTAGTAACATGTTAATCTTATGAAAGTAATCTTTCGAGTTGAGAATGACCGTTGAATTTCCTTTATCAGCTTTTGTTATTATAATGTGTTTGTTGTTACGTAAGTTGCGAAGAGCTTTCTTATCATAAGGAGTGATATTAGGTATTGGTGGTTTTGCTGAAGCAAGAATAATCGTACTCTTGAAGCTGATAGCATTTGCTGTAGCCTAGGAAAAAGAATATATCACAACACCAAAATGAATATATCACAAGACTTCGTTAGCGCTATTAAGAGAAAGGATACAACATACCAGGTACGAGCTTAACATTATTGACGCGAAGTGTAGAGATCAATTTGATGACATATCGAACAGTTTGAACTACACAACTTGAAATGATATAGACCAAGTATTACATCATAGCTACGACAAAAATTTCACAACGAGTAAAATTAGACAAATTAAAAAATTCGAATTTCTATATAAGAAAAAATTCCAATTGCATCACAGTCTGCCTAAAAACAAAGTGATTTTTAACTTTTCAGATTACAAGCTTTCTAATCATGAATCAGAAATCCTAAGTTTCAATTTTGCCATTTCCGCTAATTTTATCCCTAAAATGGATTTCATATGTGGGATAGAAAAAAGTCTTTTTTCTCTTCCGGAGGCTACAGCATGTGCTATCAGGTTCAAGAGTACGATTATTCTTGCTTCAGCAAAACCGCCAATACCTAATATCACTCCTTATGATAAGAAAGCTCTCCGCAACTTACGTAACAACAAAGACATTATAATAACATAGAAAAAAGTATTTTTCCTCTTCCGGAGACTACAGCAAATGCTCTCAGGTTCAGGAATACGATTATTCTTGCTTCAGCAAAACCACCAATCCCTAATATCACTCCTTATGATAAGAAAGCTCTCCGTAACTTATGTAACAACAAAGACTTGGGATACGTGAAAATTTACAAAGAAAATCATCGGGAGATAATCCAGGAATGTTCACATTCGGAGATAATATTTACCTTGGAAGGAAACACTTCTTCCTGTCTACATTCGTTCTTCAGGAGTAATGATCAACTACCTTAAAGTGAGAAAACGGTGTTTAGTATATGACTCGTGTCTATATTGGCGCTTAATGCTGATATTTTGTTCCAACAGAAACCAGCCATCCTATACAACTGCAAACATCTTTGAGGAAAGTTAGCAAAAGAAATCTCAGCAACATATGTCCTCATTACGGTCAACGCTGAAGAAATGGGGGAATTGTAATAGAACCACTGATCAGCTCCCCATCCTGATATTACAATAACATAACATCTTGCAAAAGAAAGAAAAAAACTCTCAAGATCAGCCCTTCCCGATCCTCAAGTGATGGACGAAGACGAGTTAGAAATGCTCGCCGAAGCTCGAGCCCGACTCGCCAACACTCAGGGTAAAAAGGCCAAAAGGAAAGCCAGAGAGATGCAAATGGAACAAGCTAGAAGGTTAGCTAATTTGCAGAAAGTCCGTGAACTACGGGCGGCAGGAATCGAAGTGAAACCGCAGCGGAAGAAGAGAAAAGGGGTCGATTATAATGCAGAAATCCCTTTCGTAAAGAAACCTCCACGTGGTCTGCACGATACCACCGAGGATGTGTACGAACATATGGAACCAGACTTTAAAAGGTTAAAGTTGCAGCAACTCGAAGGGGAAACGAGACGTGAAAAAGAAGCAAAAGAACGCAAAAAAGACAAGCTCAAATTTCAGCAACGTAAAGAAAATTTCACAATGACCGCCATGGTTCCTGGTAATACGGAATCGACAAGAAGTAAATTAGTTCAACGTACAAATAAGTTCTGATTTTCTTCAATATTTTTAATCACAAGCGTTACTCCATTTTTATTTAAGTACCTAAAGAAGTGGGTTCATAATAATGCTTGATGAAAGTATTGGTTTTCTTAAAAAAATATTTTTGTGCGTTAGAGGTTTAAAATTGCTTAGTTGATGGGATTGCAATTTGCCTCTTAATACTTCACATGGACTGCGTTAAGAAAATCCAAATATTTTAATGCAATGTGACAACGGATGAATATTTTCCTGCTTATCTCAATACTTCTATTGTCTTTATGGTGCTCTAAGACGAGTCCTTTTCAAATGGGGACAGTAATCTCAAGCATGTTTAAATAACATATTATTTAATCGCTGACGTGGCAACATTTGTTGCTGTAACATTCACCATTCCGTAATTGTTTCCTTGTTTACTTCCATTTCGTTTTGACTGAAATAAGCGGAAAATCTTGAAAGAGTTCGCCTTGACTGCCATGTTTCCTGGTAATTTGGAATCGAAGTGCACAGAAGGAAGTTCTGATTTCCTTAATTGCCGATTTTTTATATATCTTTTAGTGATCATTGTGCTTCAAGTATTGCACATTCTGGGTAAATTAAATCAAAAGCGGATTCTCGCCATTTACCGTTGGTCCAATTCTTAGATTTAAAAAAAAATTGTTTTTGGAACAAAATTTGACGAAGTGATAGGAATCACTAAAACGCCTTTGGTAATAAATGCGTTTATGAAGAGAAACTTTTGAAAATCGAATGGTTTTATACAAAACATGAGGGCTTTCTAAATAGGGATACTGAAACACATAACTATATGGTTAATGTGTAACTCTGCGTTGTTTACTGTACGAATGTTTATAACAAACGCCTTTCAGAATGGCAAAAAAGTAATAAACAAAATGACCGTCACATATGTAGATATATGAGTATTTAACTCAGCACACAGCAACGGCTGTCATTTTTAATATTATATTATTCGGTGTCGAGTCTAGCTGGTGAACGGACGTGCTATCGGAGAGATTTGTGATTTTTGTTGATTTATTGGTGTTTTGGATTCAATTTAATGGACTTAAGTGTGTAATTTTGGTATATTATTGGAGCTTTATTAGCGTGGTTAGTGTACTAAAGTGTTTTATAACATAATCTATGTCGGGAAGTCGCCACTAGATGAATTCGTAATGTGTAGTGTTCGTGCAAGCTCCAGATAAGATAAGTATCATTTTCAGTTATCGATACAAATTACTTAATATTGTGTAGTTTTGTTTTGTTTGCCTTGCGTATTTCAGTGCGTCTATTTTTGGTGTGTTATAACGTATAATTTGACAAAACACGTTGCAAATAAGGATTGCACCTGTGCGAAGGAAAATGGCGGCCAGTAATGAAGGTTCGCCATCGTTATCAAAGAACGGTAGCAAAAAAGAAATGAGTCAGTGTACTAGCTGTGAAATGTACGCTTTGCGGAGTGTGGTTAGATGATAATAAAGGATTGAATGTGTGTAGAAAATGTAGAGAGAATGAGGAATTGAAGTGTATTTCGGATCGTGAGTGTGATATTTTTGTCAACCTTCAGAATGAAGGAAATAGGGATATGACAAGAAACGGCAAGGTTGTACATGAAAATTGTGAGAGTGTGAATGATAGTATAAATGGTTTCTCAGAGAACAAAAAAGAGGAGATAGATGCATTGAGTGAGATCGCGTTGTAGAATAGTGCGATAGAAAGAGCAAAACAGCAGCTAGAGTGCATGAACAAAAGTAGACTGAATGAACCAACCAATAATAAAAGGTATGACAGGAAAAATAGACGTATGAATGTGAACATGAACAAAATGAAGGATAGAGTACTGTATGGAGACTCGTTAGTACGAGGTGTGTTAGTAGACGATTTGACAAAATCGTACCAACCTGGGGCGACCATAAAGGAAGTAACTGCGTCTAATAGAGAGCAAAAGGAAAGGGTGAAAGAAATGATTGCTGTGGCAGGTACGAATGATTTGAAAGGAGATAAAATGGAAATGATAGAAGACCTGAATGAATTGTTTGAGGTAGCAAAAGAAAAGAGTGAGAGAGTTAGAATGATGAGTCTTTTGCAACGGTATGACAGTGAAATGTTTAAAAGGAGGGCTATAATTGCGAATGACTTTATGCGTGGGTTATGTATGACGAGTGGTGTGGAATTTATGGATGTGTGGAGTGAGTTTGATGGGCGAAAGGATCTATATACGATGGATGGCTTGCATTTGATTGGTTACGGTGTATGAAGACTTGAGAAAGTGTTGCTGAATGTAGTGGATGTGCAAATTCAGGGAAACTACATTTGTTAGGAGGGGGGAGTAGAGATACAGTCCTTATGGAGGCAGTTGAATGTAAGAATGAATATAATATGCCAGAGCAAATAAGGACAACAAAAATCTGAGTGGGATAGTTAATAAAAGGCATCACGGTAGGGTTGGAGCTAATGGGGGTCTTAAATTCATGTACACTAACACTAGGAGTATTAGGAACAAGAAGGAAGAGTTTTTGGCCATGGTTGGCACTTCCAGACCACAGTTTATAGGTATTAGTGAAACATGGCTGACTGTAGATGATATAACTAGTGGGATTGAATGTGATGGGTATAGTGTGTTCAGGAATGACAGAGAGAATAAAATGGGGGGAGGAGTATTGTTGATGATAGCTGATGAGCTACAGCCAAGGAGAATAGAAGTTGAATTGCAGGATAGAGAAAAGAGCACATTTGAGGCCATTTGGTGTGAGATTGTGGGTAGCAGAACTAAATATACAATTGGGTGCTGCTATAGACCTGGTGATGGAAAAGATGGTGGTGACAGTATGCACAAGCAAATAGAAGAAATGGGTGGAAGGAGGGTGATTATGATGAGAGATTTCAACTATGGTCGCATTGATTGGAGTGAGGAGAGGACACATGGGAGGAAGGAACTGGATTTTATGCGGTTATTAAGGGATAACTATCTGCGACAGCATGTAATGGAAAATACTAGGGGTCAGAGAGTGCTTGACCTAGTAATTACATCTGAGGTTTTGGCTGTAACAAATATGACCACATTGCCACCAATCGGTGAGAGTGATCATAGGGTCTTAACTTGGGAGGTGGCTAAAGGTGTAGAATTTTCAATTAAGACAGGGTACATGTGGAATTATCGGGCTGGAAAGTATGACATGCTTAGGAGTTTGATTGGTTCAGTGCCATGGCATGTACAACTGCAAGGACTAGAAGTTGATAGTGCATGAGAGGTAGTTAAGAAGTGCTTGCATGAAGCAATGGCTGACTGTATTCCTAGAGTCCGAATAATAAATCAAGTAGGGGTTAAATCGATGAATAACACCATTAAGCTTGAGTTGCAAAAAAAGAAACAACTATGGAGGGAATTTAAGGAGAAGGGTGACCGGCAGGCACATGAACGGTATAAAGCACAGGCCAGAAGGGTGACGAGTATGGTAAGAAAAGCAAAAAAGGACTACGAAAGAACATTGGCCATGCAGGCTAAAGAGAATCCTAAACAGTTTTTTAGATATGTAGCAAGTAAAAGGAAAAATGTACATGGAAGATTGATTTTAAAGAATGCTGATGGTAGGGAGGTAACGAATCAGTTGAGTTACTGAGTGAGCACTTTGCAAAAGTATATCATCCAGGTGGTGACATTGCAGAAACGAATAAACCAGTAGATTATACGGGAATTGTGGTTAATGAAGTGGAGGTGAGTAGTCTATTGCATAACCTCAATGTCAATACATCTGTGGGATTGGATGGTATACCAGCTCGTGTTGTACGAGAAGCAGCTAAAGAATTGTCAGTACCCTTGACCATTTTGTTTAATTTGAGTCTCGGGTCTGGGTTAGTCCCGAGCGGGTGGAAAGAGGGGAAAATAGTTCCACTGCATAAAGGTGGTTCCAAGACTGTTGTTGTAAATTACCGACCGATTAGCATATCAGGAATCATTGTCAAGGTCTTAGAGAAATTAGTCAAGAAAAGAATACAGGATTGGATAGATGAAAATGGGATATTGTATGGGGGACAACATGGTTTTGTGAAGGGTAGATCATGCCTCAGTAACTTGCTCACGTTTTATAACACAGTGACGGCTGAACTGGATAGGGGTAATGGGTTTACAGTGATACTACTGGACCTTGCCAAGGCTTTTGATAGGATACCACATGGAACCCTAATCAGTAAACTGGAGCAGATGAGTACAGATATAGGGTTGGTGAGATGGATAAGAGGGTGGTTGAAGGAGAGATATCAAAGAGTGGTTTATTCAGGAGTGGAGTCTAAAAGACGTCTTGTGACTAGTGGATTGCCACAGGGCTCTGTTCTTGGACCACTGCTTTTCAATTTGTTCATCAATGATATTCGAAAGAATCTGAGAGGAAGTGTTCACTTGTTTGCTGATGATGCAAAGTTGGGTAGAGCAATTGTGAGTGCACAAGATGTCAAAATTTTACAGGATGATTTGGATAGTTTGGAGGACTGGGCTAGGAAAAATGGATGTGAATTTAATGTGGCAAAGTGTAAGGTTATGCACTTTGGGGTGAAAAGAATAGCAGCAGTATATCGCATTGGTGGAATCATACTCCAGGAGATTGATGAGGCCAGGGATTTGGGAGTGTTGGTGGATAGGGAGTTGAAGTTTAGGGGGCACATTGCAAAAGTAACTAAAACAGCTCACCAAATCACTTGGCTTCTGAAAAATACTTTAACATGCAGAGACGAACAAGTTGTTGTTCCTCTGTATCGAGCCTTAATAAGACCCCATCTGGACTTCTGTGCCCAGCTATGAGCACCAGGGTTTCTTCGTGATGGGGAGGAAGTGGAGAGGGTCCAGGGACGAGTGACTAAGATGATAGCAGGTCTGTGGAATGAACCTTATGAGAATAGGTTGAAGATTTGTGGGTTGCAGAAATTGGACGATAGGCGAAGGAGGGGTGATATGATTGAGACATTCAAATTACTGAAGGGTTTTTATAAGATTGATCCAGAAGATATTTTTGAAAATATGACTGGTGGTGGGAGGACTAGGGGCCATGCATGGAAGCTGGGCAAGAGCGTGGTTGACAAGGGTGTTAGAGCTAGGTTCTTTACTTGGAGAGTGGTAAATGAGTGGAATAAGCTTCCAGAGTCTGTTGTGGGTGCTACGACTGTGAATGAGTTCAAGGCAAGGTATGATAGATACTGCGTGATGTTGAATAGTTGTTCTTGTCATGATGTTAGGGCCTCCCTCGATGAGTCTGTCGACTCCTTGGAGTTTCCCGGAACAATAATAATAATAATTATTGATTATATATGAACGTAGCCCATTATTTTCCGTAATTGTTTCCTAACATATATAAATACTGTATAATGCTAAGAAATGCAGAAATAATTTTAGGTTTGAAGAAGGTATTATTCGATTATGTTTTATACAGTTTTTCATAATTATTTTTAGGTGAGTATTTTATGTGTTCGTTGGAATTCGTGCGTGAAACATGTTTAGTTTTCCGTATTATTTCGAGTCAGTTACCATTAGTTAATTCACATCCGGAGATAATATTTACCTTGGAAGGAAACACTTCTTCCTGTCTACATTCGTTCTGCAGGAGTAATGATCAACTACCTTAGAGTGAGAAAACGGTGTTTAGTATATGACTCGTGTCTATATCGGCGCTTAATGCTGATATTTTGTTCCAACAGAAACCCGCCATCCTAGACAACTGCAAACATCTTTGAGGAAAGTTAGCAAAGGAAATCTCAGCAACATATGTCCTCATTACAGTCAACGCTGAAGAAATGGGGAGAATTGTAATAGAACCACTGATCAGCTCCCCATCCTGATATTACGATAACATCACATCTTGCAAAAGAAAGAAAAAAACTCTCAAGATCAGCTTCCAGCATTCTATCTTCAGAGAGAATACTTGAGGAAACTCAGATAATGGGAACATCTGCAATGCGTGCAGAATCAACACAATGCAAAGAAATGGAGGTTAACACCATAACATCCAAGAAATCGTGTTGACGAAAATATAAAATAAAATCTACTCGTGGACGATAAAGCACATAATGCTTAGAAATATTTCGAAACAATAAAAAACAACCTGATAAAGAGAACCAAAAGAAAGATAAAATGAACGGAAATAAGTGAATAACTTCAGATTATTCAACATTCCACCAATTTTGGAAGGTAGTTAATAAAACGATTAACTATAGAATCGTTTTAAATGCCAAGAAGTTAGTACAAAAAATCGATTCTCCAGCACTTTTTTCCAAGGAAAACGTAATTATCGGTTTAAAGGCGTAGGAAATATTCATTTCGCTTAACAAATAGTTTTCTTAATTGAGCTGTTTCAGGTGTATGAAATTAATTTTCTTTCAATACAAATGACGGATAATATAATAATTTATTTTCTAAAATGTCTGTACAGTGATGTATTAGATAAAACAATTTATTCCTATATAATTACATTATTTTATTTTATTTCATTCGACATTAAAGTTTTGTGTAAACGGCAATTTTAGCATTAAATAAGAGAACGCTTTTCAGGACTTTGCCATGTGGAAGAGGAAACATGAATCATTCTTGGCGATTCATTATCGCCAAAAACAGTATCATATCCCAGTCAGTCAAACCGTCCGAAGAACACACACATGGCTTGTTGCTATGGGTGTCATTTCAACCAATACCAAAGAAGTAATATCTTACATTCACATCTGATTGGCTAAAGTAGTTCCCGCGTTTTCTCCTGTTGCTCTGCTAGTTGCCACGTCAGCAGTTCATATAAAATTACAGATCACTGTAGAGAGAACAGTTCAGTTTCCACTTTGGCGATCAAGAGTGAGTGTGTGTTTTTGCGTTCTTGAGAAAAAGGAAGCTAAAACGTCGGTAATTTCAGTTGATTAATTTGTATTATTCTTGCAAAATTCTCGTGTTTATTATTATTTTCTACAATAATTGTCTTGTTTTTTTTTACTGGCAGTTTGCGGAGATGTCTCGTCCACCGACCAAAATTCGCTTATGGAAAAACACAGAGGACGAGATTCTAAAAGCGGCAATGACGAAATTCGGAAAGTTTAAATGGAGACGAATTGCTCGCTTGCTGCGGAAATCTCCAAAGGAGTGTAAAGCCAGATGGTACGAATGGCTGCATCCCTTCATCAAAAGGACGGAATGGTCTCTACAAGAAGAGGAAAAACTCATCCATTTGGTAAAGATGATGCCCGCACAGTGGCGGACAATCTCTGGAATTATTGGAAGGCCAGCAGCGCAGTGCGTAGAACGGTTCGAATTTCTACTCTCTCGGGGCCAAGTAAGAGAAAACGAAGAAGAATACATTTATGAGGAGATCATGAATAATTCCCGTCGAGAAATTTTGAATTCAGAAACGAAACCAGCCCTTCCCGATCCTCAAGTGATGGACGAAGACGAGTTAGAAATGCTCGCCGAAGCTCGAGCCCGACTCGCCAACACTCAGGGTAAAAAGGCCAAAAGGAGAGCCAGAGAGATGCAAATGGAACAAGCTAAGAGGTTAGCTAATTTGCAGAAAGTCCGTGAACTACGGGCGGCAGGAATCGAAGTGAAACCGCAGCGGAAGAAGAGAAAAGGGGTCGATTATAATGCAGAAATCCCTTTCGTAAAGAAACCTCCACGTGGTCTGCACGATACCACCGAGGATGTGTACGAACCTATGGAACCAGACTTTAAAAGGTTAAAGTTGCAGCAACTCGAAGGGGAAACGAGACGTGAAAAAGAAGCAAAAGAACGCAAAAAAGACAAGCTCAAATTTCAGCAACGTAAAGAAAATTTCACAATGACCGCCATGGTTCCTGGTAATACGGAATCGACAAGAAGTAAATTAGTTCAACGTACAAATAAGTTCTGATTTTCTTCAATATTTTTAATCACAAGCGTTACCCCATTTTTATTTAAGTACCTAAAGAAGTGGGTTCATAATAATGCTTGATGAAAGTATTGGTTTTCTTAAAAAAATATTTTCGTGCGTTAGAGGTTTAAAATTGCTTAGTTGATGGGATTGCAATTTGCCTCTTAATACTTCACATGGACTGCGTTAAGAAAATCCAAATATTTTAATGCAATGTGACAACGGATGAATATTTTCCTGCTTATCTCAATACTTCTATTGTCTTTATGGTGCTCTAAGACGAGTCCTTTTCAAATGGGGACAGTAATCTCAAGCATGTTTATTTTAGATATTATTTATTCGCTGACGTGGCAATATTTGTTGCTGTAACATTCACCATTCCGTAATTGTTTCCTTGTTTACTTCCATTTCGTTTTGACTGAAATAAGCGGAAAATCTTGAAAGAGTTCGCCTTGACTGCCATGTTTCCTGGTAATTTGGAATCGAAGTGCACAGAAGGAAGTTCTGATTTCCTTAATTGCCGATTTTTTATATATCTTTTAGTGATCATTGTGCTTCAAGTATTGCACATTCTGGGTAAATTAAATCAAAAGCGGATTCTCGCCATTTATCATTGGTCCAATTCTTAGATTTAAAAAAAAATTGTTTTTGGAACAAAACTTGACGAAGTGATAGGAATCACTAAAACGCCTTTGGTAATAAATGCGTTTATGAAGAGAAACTTTTGAAAATCGAATGGTTTTATACAAAACATGAGGGCTTTCTAAATAGGGATACTGAAACACATAACTATATGGTTAATGTGTAACTCTGCGTTGTTTACTGTACGAATGTTTATAACAAACGCCTTTAAGAATGGCAAAAAAGTAATAAACAAAATGACCGTCACATATGTAGATATATGAGTATTTAACTCAGCGCTCAGCAACGGCTGTCATTTTTAATATTATATTATTGATTATATATGAACGTAGCGCATTATTTTCCGTAATTGTTTCCTAACATATATAAATACTGTATAATGCGAAGAAATGCAGAAATAATTTTAGGTTTGAAGAAGGTATTATTCGATTATGTTTTATACAGTTTTTCATAATTATTTTTAGGTGAGTATTTTCTGTGTTCGTTGGAATTCGTGCGTCAAACATGTTTAGTTTTCCGTATTATTTCGAGTCAGTTGCAATTTCCATGAAGGGGAGTAAGCCTCTAATTTTGCACGTCGAATCAGATCATAGCAGTCGAATGATTTTCTGTTTCTCTACTATTTTTGAAAGAAAACGAAATACATAGTAAATCTTAGATTGGTTTATCGAATCTTTGAGAATTTCGTCTTATAAAAGAGACTGTACTGCAACAGACGTGCTAGATAGTGGTACCTTTCTGCTCCCCTAATGCATCTTTTCTTTAGAAGCAAGAATAACTAATTTAATATTAAATAGAGATGTTTTTATCTCCGTCATTAGTGGGCTGCAATATCTTCATTTGCTGGATTTATTTCACGGTGCAATTGACATTTCAATTGTGGCATATCACGAAAATTTACGTTGCGTTTTCATCGATTCGAGGATATACACCATTCTATTATAGGGGCCTTTGTTACTTGAGAAGGTAGAAGGCTACCTACCTTTTGTGGCTGGAGTTGACATAAAAATAAAGTAGAAAATATGAGAATTTTTAACAGATCAACGGACTTAAAAAATCGTTGTCTACTAACATGAGCTGATTAGCTCTTTTATAAACTAAAAATCAGAAGAAATAATTCGGCTCGAATAATAACTTTTGAATAAAGGTGAGGAATATTTTTAATCGAAAAAAAGATAACATGAAGTGGCATATTTCTTTAATACTCTTCATTCTCATTAAGGTTCCTGTATCAATACTATTCGCCTTTCTGCCACTAATTCTCACTTTTCAGAAACGACTGCTTTCAACTAGAGAAAACAGACGATCTTTCGCAGTAAAGTTGTATTCACTATAAACAGCAAAGTGTAAATCATGGAATGATACCAGACCAAATTACCTTCTGAAACATAAACCCTTTTCATAATTGGAACAGTGCTGAATTGGCAGCCATTTTTAGCTTTCTAGTGAATTATACACAAGATCGTCAATACTCGCAACACAAAAAGTAAATTTATGTTGTTTTTATTATTATTTCGGGCAACTACATGGTGCTCTTAGACTCATCGAGAGAGGCCCTAAACATTATGTCCACACAAATATACGACATTCTCGCAGTATCAATCATACCTTGCCTTGAACTCGCTCACCGTCATAGCACCCACAACAGACTCTGGCAGCTTATTCCACACATTTAACACTCTAAAATTAAAGAATACAGCACTAACACCCTTACTAACCACACTCTTGCCCAGCTTCCAAAGGTGTCCCTTAGTTCTCCCAACACCAGTCCTGATCTCAAAAATATCCTCTGAATTAATCCTATTGAAACCCTTTAGTAATATGAATGTCTCAATCATGTCTCCCGTTTTCCGCCTATCAACTAGTTTCTGCAACCCACAAATCTTCAACCTGTTCTCATATGATTTACTCCGAAGACCTGCTATCATCTTAGTCACTCGCATCTGGATCATCTCCCCATCAAGAAGGAACAGTGGTGACCAAATCTTGGTACAGTAGTCGAGATGAGGTCTCAACAAGGCTCGGTATAGAGGCAGAATAACGTGCTTGTCTCTGCTCGTCAAGGTATTTCTCAATAACGAAGTTAGTTGATGAGCTGATTTAGCTACCTAAATCAGCTCATCAACTTCATCTCCCTGTCCACCAACACTCAAAAGTTCCTGGCCTCACCAATCTCATGGAGTAGAGTTCCACCAATGTGGTATACTGCTGCTAATCTTTTCACTCCAAAATGCATAACCTTGCATTCTGTCACATTAAATTGACATCCATTCTCCTTAGCAAGAAATCCAATCTCACCAAGTCATCTTGCAAGATATTGACATCTTCTGCATTCACTATCGCCCTACCCAACTTTGCATCATCAGCGAACAAACGAACTGTTCCACTTAGATCCTTCCCTATATCGATAATGAACAGATTAAACAGCAGTGGTCCAAGAACAGAACCCTGCGGCACACCGCTAGTCACAGGCCGTCTTTTGGACTCTTCTCCTATCTCTCCATCAACTATCCATCTTACCAACCCTATATCCATTGCCATATGTTGTAGTTTACGGATTAGAATTCCATGTGGTATCCTGTGAAACGCCTTTGCCAGGTCCAGCAGTACCACTCTAAACCCATTATCCTTAACCAGTTCTGCTGTCACCTTGTTATAAAACTTGAACAAGTTACTGAGGCATGATCTACCCTTCACAAAGCCATGCTGTCACCTGTACAGTATCTCATTTTCATCAATCCATTCCTGTATTTTTCCCTTGTCTACTTTCTCCAAGACCTTGACAACGACTCCTCATATGCTGATCGGTCTGTAATTTGCAACCGTAGTCTTGGATTCTCCTTTATGCAGTGAAACTATTTTTCCCTCTTTCCACACCTTCGGGATTAAACCAGACCCCGAGACTCAAATTAAACAACATGGTCAAAGGCACTGATAATTCCTTAGCCGCTTCACGCAAGACCCGTGCGGGATATTCCATCCAATCCCACAGATGTACTCAGATTAAAGTTCTGTAATAGACTCTATACCTCCACTTCATTCATCACAATTACCGTATAAAGTAATGGTTCCTTCATTTTTTCAATGTGCCCACCTGGATGATATACTTCTGCAAAATTCCCGCTTAGTAACTCCACTATATCGACTGATTTAGTGACCTCCTTACTATCATCATTCCTTAAAATCATTTTGCCGTGTACAGTTTTTTTCTTGCTTGCAACATATTGAAAGAACTGTTTGTGATTCTCTTTTGCTTGATAGGTAGTTTGCTTTCATAATTCGCTTTTTTTTTTTTTTTTTGCCATACTCGTTACGCTTCTGGCCTGCACTTTATACCGTTCGTGCGCCTGCAGGTCACCCGTTTCTATAAATTCCCTCCACAGTTGTTTCCTTTTTTTTTTTTTTGCAGCTCAAGCTTAATGGTGTTATTTATCCATTTAACCCCTACTTGTTTTACTATTCGTACCTTAGGTATACTATAAACCATAACCTCCTGTAAATGCTCCTTGACCACTTCTCATGCTCTATCGACGTCCAGCCCTTGCAGTTGTACATGCCACGGCACAGATCCAAGCAATCTCCTGAGCTTGCCAGCACGGTAATTCCACACATACCCTGTATTAATCGAAAATTCCACACCTTTAGCCACCTTCCTGGTCAAAACCTTATGATCACTCTCAACAATAGGTGGCAACATGATCATATTCATTACAGTCAAATTCTCAGATGCTATTACCAGGTCAAGCACTGTCACGCCCCGTGTATTTTCAATTACATGCTGTCTCAGATAGTTATTTCTTAATAATTAATTAAAATCCATTTCCTTCCTCACATGTGTCCCCTCCTTTTTCCAATCAATGATACCATAGTAGAAATCCCCCATAATAATTACCCTCATTCCACTCATTTCATCAATTTGTTTATGCATACTATCTCCGCCATCTATTCCATCACCTGGTCTATAGCAGCACCCAACTCTATATTTTATTCTACCAGTCTCAATCTCACAACAAATAGCCTCAAATGAGCTCCTTTGACTATCCTGCGATACAACTTCAATTCTCCTTGGCTGCAGTTCATCAGCTATCATCAATAACACCCCTCCCTCCATTCCATTTTATTCTCTCTCTGTCGCTCCTAAACACACTATAACCTAAACATTCTATCACATTAACAGTATCATCTTCCGTCAGCCATGTTTCACTAATGTCAATAACCTGTGACCAGGAAGAGCCAATCAAGGCCAAAAATTCTTCCTCCTTTTCCTAATAATCCTGGCATTAGTATACATGAAATGCAGAGGTCCCTTTGTCCCACCCCTGCCTTGATGCGTTATTCTAAATGTTCCATTCCGATTTTTTTGTCGTTAGTGCTGGCTCGGGTATATTATATACATTCTTTCACTCAACTGTCTCACCGATGTCCCCATATCCACTCCCACCGCCCTCCTTGGTAGTTCTAGTTTTCCTGGTTCTACACATCCATTTTCACTTCATTCAGCAACACTTTTTTCAGTCTCGGCACACCAAGCCCATTCAAATGCAGGCCATCCATCTTGTATAAGTCCTTTCGCCCATCAAACTCATTCCACACCACACCGTCTGCATAACCTGTGCATAATGTCCTTTGGGATTATGGCTCTCCTTGTAAACTCCTCTCTGTCATACCGCGGCAACAGCCTCACCATTCTAACTCTGTCACTCTTTTCTTTCGCAACCTTTAACAATACTTTCAAGTCCTCTCTCATAAAAAATTTATCAACTTTAAATTCAATCGTACCCGCAACAACTATTAATTCTTTCAACCTCTGATTTTGCACTCTAATCCTCTCACTTACATCCATAAATTACGCACCCGGTAAGTACGATTTAGTTACACTCCGATCTATCACTCCTCTTAATAACGAGTCACCATAATATATCACAAGACTAACGAAGTCTTGTGATATATTCTTTTTGCTGTTGTGATATATTCTTTTTCCTCCGGAAGAGGAAAAAAGTCTTTTTCCTCTTCCGGAGGCTACAGCAAATGCTATCAGGTTCAAGAGTACGATTATTCTTGCTTCAGCAAAACCACCAATACCTAATATCACTCCTTATGATAAGAAAGCTCTCCGCAACTTACGTAACAACAAACACATTATAATAACAAAAGCTGATAAAGGAAATTCAACGGTCATTCTCAACTCGAAAGATTACTTTCATAAGATTAACTTGTTACTAGCAGACATTTCTATTTACCAATTCTTAGATAAAAATCCCGTCATGAGTAATCATCTGGAGACTAACGCTCTTATCCGCAATATGACCGGTTGGTCGGATGAACTTAAAAAACAACTTAAATCATTACATCCTATTACTCCACGCCTTTATGGGGCTCCCCAGATTCATGAAGAAAACGTTCCTCTTCGTCCAATAGTTGATGGAAGATCCTCACCTACATACCTACTAGCAAAGAATCTGGCAAAATTAATGAAAGGAACAATTAGACACACACAGAGACCTACATTGAAAACTCTCAACAATTTGTAGAAAAAATGAAGAGTATTAAAATATCAGAAACGGACATTATGGCTATTCTTGATGTAGTGCCCTTATTCACTAATGTACCGATCGTAGAGGTAGTTAACATTCTGCAAGATCTTTTCCCTCAAGACATCACACAACTGTTTCATCATTGCCTGAATTCAAATTTCTTCAAATTCAACAACACTGTATACAAACAATTAGAAGGACTAGCCATGGGTATCCCTCTGTCACCACCATGCGCAGACCTTTTTTATGGAAAAACTTGAAAAGGATATTCTTTCAACCATTGTACCAAAACCGTCAATTTGGTGCAGATATGTCGATGACGTGTTCATCATCTGGAAAGACACCATGGAAAACCTTCTCGTGTTTCTGAACAAAATCAACTCGCTACACAATAAGATCAAATTCACTATAGAACTAGAGAAGAACAAAGAACTTTCTTTTCTTGACATCCTAGTGAGGAGAGAAGATAACAATTTCTAACTGTCCATTTACAGGAAACCCACAGATACTGGTAGATATCTACATTATTCGTCCAACCATCATAGATCACAAAAACACAGCATCATTCACATGCTCCGTAATAGAGCCTTAAGGTCTATTTCAAAAGAAACAGATGTGGAGAGAGAACTGTCACTAATAGCTAACACTCTATCTCTTAATGGATACCCTTCTAACATTTTAAACAAATGGCTATTTAAGGACAACCACCAACAACGTGTTACGGTGCCCCAATATGTGTTCACAGCTGTCATTCCATATATTAATTCAGTTTCCACAAAATTGGCGAGAATGTTAAAAGCTCATAACATCAGAGTGGTTTTTAAACCAACTACCATGATCAGACAAATCGTAGGATCACCTAAAGATGAGGTACCTTTCTTCAAATGTCCTGGAGTATATGAAATTCCATGCTCGTGTGACCTTTCTTACATTAGTCAGACTTCCAGAAGTTTTGAAATAAGACAGAAGGAACATGTGGGGGATGTCAATCATAATAGAATCATCACATCTGGTTTAGCACATCATTTCTCAACATCAAATCACGTTATAGATTGGAAAAACAGTTCTATGTCTTACATCGAGAATGACTACAGATACAGAACATTAAAAGAAGCAGCTGTGGTATTACGCACAGGCAATAATTTAAATAGAAATCAGGGTATTGTTCTTAAAGACATATGAAAAATCTCATCAGCTCTCTCAGTTCGACAGAATTACAATATGCAAAAAACTACAAAACACGTGGTCATGTACCGGAATCTGACTGAAGCTTTCGAACACATGCACTCCTTCAAACAGGATGATCAAATGTAACAGCCTAACAGTTACTAAAGTGTATGTTTGAAATGTAACTGAATGCATTTGTTTTCACAGCAGTTCAGCCTTGAAAATGCTAGACAGTGGCTAGTGAAACTTGTTGGCTCTTTGTATATTTTATCATTTATCTTCTGGTCTTTTAATAATAAAAGTTATTTATTTTAATACATCAGACCAAATATGTACAATTTAAATAATAGAAATCATTGAAATGGTGATGTTACTTTCCACAGAATACAAAGTTGGAAAAAATATGGGAAAAGCAGATGTAGCTTTGTAATAGGATGAAAGTAGAGGGGATGATTACTCAAGTGTTTAGGGTGGACTTTAAAATTCGGCAAGCAAGGTATACAATTGATAGGAATTTCTCAACGGAGGTAGAGAAGATAAGAGATATTGCGTGGTAAGAGAAATAATGTTCCATTGTATGGTGGTGGTGGTGGTGGGCAGTGGATGGCATGATATAGATGATAATGGTAGTAGAGGTTCTGTGGAGATGGAGTTGTAGAGTGGGTGTCCTGCCTCGATGAGTCTACGGACTCCTTGGAGGTGTTGGAATAATAATAAAAAGAAGAACCTAAAATTTTGATGATATTCTAAAATTGTGAAAGCACAGCAACGTATCATGGTAGTTACAGAGGACATTGACGTCAATAAATAAATTAAGGTTCCATTGTATTAATTATTTGTAGAGCAGAATATAGATTACTGTCAGAGAATTCATCAACTAGTTTAAAAAAAGAATGAAGAAATATTGTAACGCTGCAGTGATGGTTGAATATGGTGGATTTTATATTATATATATATTTTTTGAAATAATGAGTATGAAGAAAGTCCGACGAAATGCATTTGGCATAGTCCAGTGGATAGAAAGAGCAGAGAGAGAGAGATATGATTGAGGCACCTAAGTTCTAAGGCGTTATTAAAATATTAGGACGAGGTTTTTTATGGAATGGGAAAACAGTAATGAGAACAAGAAACCATTCCTGAAAGCTAATGCAAAGTGAGTGTGCGAAGAAAGTGGTGAGGAGTAGGTTTTTTTGAATAGCCTGAGTGTCGGTTGAATGTAGAGACGGTAATTACATTTAAGGTGCAGTGTAATGAGCTGTGCGGGTGGGTGGGTGTGGAAAGGGGTGCGTGTCAGTGAGACCTTCCGTATTTAGTCTTTTAACTCCGTGGAGATCTGAGAATAATAGGAACATTTTTGACATGTGACAGAGTTTATTATCATCATCATAAATATATAGAGTAAGTTAATATTTCAAAATATTATTACATATTATTGTATTAATCGATTTCTTGAATTTACGGGACAAAACATCAACATTAATTCAAACAATAACATATTCATTTAGGGTCCACAAGTTGGCTAGACTTCTTCCTGGGCTAGCTATCAGACTGTCTTTCACCCTCCAAAATTATATAGGTCAAACACGGCCCTGTCAAATCCGTAGGAAGAGATTAAATATCGTTAATGAATAGCGGATTATTATATTTACTGTTCACTACAAAGATTCAGTACAAAATGCTATGTAAATATTTGATATAAATATTCGTTAATAATAATAATAATAATAATAATATATTTATAATATATTTAAGCCATCCCTAGTACAAAAACACACTAGAATCAGATTATATAATGTCTTGTCAAAACCAACTCTACTATACGGAAGCGAAATATGGACAATAAAAAGGAAAGATGGAAAACAAATTCAAACAGCAGAAATGAAGTTCCTCAGAAAAACAGTTTGATATACCAAGTGGGACCGTAAAACAAATGAAGAAATCTTACAATCCCTGAAAATAAAACCAATTAATTACTACATAAGCGAGTATAAACAAAAATGGCTAGAACATTTAAATCGAATGGACATAGCAGACTACAAAAATATTATACAGATACAAAAGAAGTGGAAAAAGAAGAATCGGATGACCAAGAAAGAGATTGCACGAGACCAAAACAGGCCACTTGGCCTAAAATCCATGTTAGGAAGAAGAAGAAGTTAATAATAATAATAATAATAATAATAATAATAATAATAATAATAATAATAATAATAATAATAATAATAATAATAATAATAATGTATTTTATGTGAATGTCATTATCACTAAAGAAATGGTCAAGCTAGAAAATTAAAAAACTGGAGTGCACCTGGCAAAAACGAACTACATGGATTTTGGTTAAAACATCTAACTAGTCTACATGATCGAATGCAGTACAATTTAATTATTTGTTGCAGTCAGGCTCAGTGGAAGACTAGATGATATCTGGGCGCACTTTTCTCTTCATGAAAGATAAGGATAAGGATGCAGACCCAAGTAACTATCGTCCAATAACTATGCTTAAGCTGTTCGCTGCAATCATAGCAAATTCCATATACCATTACTTATCAGATAATCAGATTTATCTGATTGAACAAAAGGCAATTTTCAAAAATCTAGAGGAACAAAAGACCAGATCTATATTAATAAAATGATTCTCAGAAACAGAAAAAGACGAAAAACTAATTTAAACATGGCATGGATAGACTACAAGAAAGCATTCGATTCCCTCCCACACTCCTGGATCTTAAAATCACTAAAAATATTTGGAATTAGCAAAAACATATGGTCCTTTCTGGCTGGTGCTATGAAATCATGGAAAACAATATTAATAGTGAATAATGAACGATTTGGAAATATCGACATTAAACGTGGAATTTTCCAAGGTGATTTCTTGTCACCATTGCTCTTCAACACTTCTTTGATACCTTTGTCTATGATTCTGAAGAAAACAAAAGTTGGATATGAAATTCCTAAATATAATATTAAAATTTTCCATTTCTTGTATATGGATGACTTAAAGTTATATGGAAAATCGGCCCAGCAAATAGTTTCTTTATTGAACACAGTTGGTATTTTCAGTCAGGACATCAAAATGGAATTTGGTTTAGATAAATGCGCAATTTTATCTATTAAACGAGGAAAAATTAATAACACTAACAATTTTAATTTTGGATCAAGAGAAATATATCAAAGCAATTTCAGCCGACGAACACTATAAATACCTAGGAATATTAGAAGCCAATGATATTCTCCACTCGAAAGTTAAACAACAGGCAGCATCAGAATACATCAAAAGAGTTAGAAATACTCTGAAAACAAAACTAAATGGATTAAACATAATTAGAGCAGTGAATTCTTGGGCTATACCAATGATCCGATACACAGCTGGCATAATAATTTGGATAAAAGAAGATCTGGACAAACTAGACCGCAAAACTAGAAAACTAATGACTATGCATCATGCATTACATCCACGAAGTGATGTTGACCGGTTGTACCTACCGAGGAGAATAGGTGGACTGGGTCTGCTGCAAGTGAGACAGACTGTGGAAGAAGAAGAAATTGGTTTAAGAAATTACATCGACAATAGCTCTCAGCCAACGCTTGAAGTAATTACACAAGAGGGCCTTCTAAAAGCAACAGGAAACAAATCCGATTACAAAAAGGAACAACAAAATATCCGATATGTGCGCTGGAAAACTAAACCCATGCATGGCCAATTTCTTCGAGATACTGAGAACAAAATTGACGTGAACAAGACATGGCAATGGCTACAACACGGATACATTAAAAAAGAAACAGAAGGATTTATTCTAGCAGCTCAAGAACAGGCATTACAAACTAATGCAATCAAAGCAAACATTTTGAACATCAATAATAACAGCAAATGCAGATTATGCGAACAGAAAGATGAGACTGTAGAACATCTAATCAGTGCCTGCAGCAAGAGAGCTGAAACTGATTATAAATACCCCCATGAAGTGGTGGCCAAAATAGTTCATTGGCATGTATGCAAAAAATATGGCTTTCCTACTTCTGATAACTGGTGGCAGCATAAAATTGAGACTATTGGAAAACGAAACAGCAAAAATTCTCTGGGACTTTCGAATACAAACTGATCGGCATTTGGAACACAATAGATCTGACATCACAATTATCAAACATCGACAGGTTTGGATTATCGATATTGCAGTACCCAGTGATAACAACATTAACAACAAAGAACTGGAAAAAATTACTAAATATCGAGATCTGGCAATCGAAGTTGGCCGACTGTGGCTTAAACACACTAAAGTCATCCCAATAGTTATCGGTGCACTTGGTGCAACTTCAAAGAAGCTATCCAACTATTTATAGCAATTAAAAATCAATGAAGTGACCCCATATGACCTACAAAAAACAGCATTACTTGGAGCAGTCCATATTTTACAACGCTACCTGACGGACTGTTCTTAGATTCTTGAGTAGAATCTGAATTGTTCTGTATCACCAGTCAAAGTTTTATTTATATGATATCTTGTTTTGACTGTGTATCAGTTATGTGAATACAATAATAATAATAATAATAATAATAATGTATTTTACATAGATAAGATACAGTATATACCATTGTATCAACATGGGAACACACACATGTATAAAATAGCTGAGAATGTGATGATGCATCACTGAATAAAGAGTAATATTCGATTCATTCTGAATCGAATATTACTCTTTATTAGGTCTGTAGACAATTCAGGGTGCTGTATGTCTCTCTCATATGCAATCTCATGGTTAGCATAGTTTGTAGTTCAAGGTTTCTATTTTCAATTGGTATTGTTTGACATATCCGAATATAAAAGTTCAGGATGGGCCTAGGAAAAAGGTAAGGCTTTATCAAACATGGGTAGTGGTATAGTTGTTTGGACCCTTAATATTTTATATACTGCGACTGCAGTACAGGTGAAGTTCGAACTATGACTGTTGTTTTACCATTGTATGGCAGTTATATTAATATATTTAGTTTACACTGCTTGAATTCAACTCAACGGACACCATAGTGTGAGAAACAAACAGCTATAGCATTCCCCTTAATAAGATGCAGGACTCGCTGCAATGACTGCTGCAATCCTAAGAGCCATACTCTTCACAAGCGTACGATAACGAGCATTAGAATTTTGAGCCATTCTTCCTTTACGCACATAATAAGGTAATGAGGTTCTGAACTGTTGTGGGGGTGTCCCTTGGCCTCACCCGACGCTCTTGCTGAGAGAGACAATGGTCATTTCCGTAGAAACGCCACAAAGTAGGAACCATTGCATTATCCAGAATATTTGGATACCTCACGGAGTTCAATGTTCGTGGTACCACAAACAGAGGTCCGAGGCCAAACAAAATCAGGACCATACCATCACTCAGCCTCCTTCAAATTTCAGAGATGAAGTTAGCTCACTCTGGTAAGAGACGTTCCCCGAGCATCTAGCATACTCGCACTTGTCCATCTGCTCGGAAGAGGGTGTTCGGCGATTCGTCGTTCCATAATACAGCTTTTCAAGCTTATACGTCTCACTGTGCATGCTCTTTGTACCACTGAAGACAATGCTGTATGTTTGTTCGGGTAATGTGGGGCTTGCAAATCTGGTCACGGTTGGTGAGTGTATTGGGTGGGCCACTGCAGAAAGCATTTAGAGTTTACTCTCAGAGCTTCCATATCAGTATGGTGGAAACCCAAGTTGTGAGACTCGTTCCTGAATATTTTTGTGCAGATTAGTATTCTAGTAGATGCCGGGGAAATTCGCAACCAACGTGTCCTCCAACGAATGGCGATATTTACATATCCTCTGTAGCACCCTCTGGTCACGGTCGGTGAGTGTATTAGGTGGGCCACTGTGAACAGCATTTAGAGTTTACTCTCTCAGCTTCTATATCAGTATGGAATACTGATATGGAAGCTCAGACCTCGGATAACCCAATTTGGCAACAATTTGCTGAAGGGACAGGCGTGCAACATGGCATCCTATCAGAACTCCTCTTTCAAACTCTGTCAGTTGCCTTCTTCCAGCCATTTCATCCTGATACAGTTGCACTGAATTCGAAGCATCACATACTTGCAATTTGCACTCTCTACAAACACGTGACTCGTCACATAGCATGAGGCACACCTTGCCTATGGAGAATGTCCGTTGACTTCTTTCCATGAAAAAAAATAATAAATCAGCTAACGCCATTTATTTCCTTATAGGGAGTAGGCAAGACCTTTAAATCCTATCTAGCTTTTGGAGACTTAGTGGGCAGTTCAATCTCAACCGGTAGCCACTCAGAAATAGCTGGCCCATATCTATCACTAATTCTAACAGTCACCGATGAAGATGCTGGCAAACAAGTGCTGCCATCTCTTGGTACCTAATCCTAACAAGGTATGGTACTTGTCTGAAATAATGTGGGTCTATTTTCTTGAGTTTATTATTATTATTATTATTATTATTATTTATGGGATGAAAAACCACTTGTCCGTGCCAGAGACCGGTTCCCGAACTCGGGAACCGATCGAAGAAAGGCTTAGAAAAAGTTCCTTCGGTAGGCGACTAGACTTGAACTTAAGTCTAACTTTGAACTACCAAGCGCAGAGGACGCAAGAGCCACTTCCACTGAGCTACACAGGACTTCTTTCCAAGCTGTGTATATTCTGCACAGAATGCACAAGTTGTTATAAGACGTTATGCGAAGATTTTCGTTATATATCATTTTTTTCAAGAATGAAACCTTTTGATATTTTGAATGATAATTGGAAGTGTAGCTATGAGTCTGTATACTTATTGAAATTATTTTCCTTTGTTTATATGTAGGTGCATTTAGCTGTTTATCACATGTTGGGGTATATATCCAAGTTCAAAAATTTTATATAGTGATTTTTATATGATTGTAACTATAGAATATGTACTGTTTAAAATAATTGGGTTCTCTGCTGTCGATTCCTGGACATTTCCTTCGATTGATCTGATTAACTACAGAGAACAGTTCTGCCTCTCTTATGGGTGTAAACCACAATGTCTGATTTGCTGGTTTAACTAGAGGATCGCGTTTTGTGAATGGTGAGATCGTTTTCTGTAAGCCTAGGATCCACTGTACAACGTATGCTGACTAAAGTAATTTGCTAGCTGTGGGATGGGTTGGATACTTTCATGAAGCTGTGCTCTACGGGTTTTGAAGACAGTAACTTTCAAAGCACACTTCAGCATAGTCTTAATGAGATCGTTTTTTGTAGAGGGCAATTTGTCCATATAGTAATTTCCTTTTGTTTTTTAACCTTGTTTTTGTTTTTTGACTTCTTTCCAAGCTGGGTCTATTCTGCACAGAACTCAAAATTGTTATAAGACGTTATGCGATGATTTTCGTTATATATCAGATTTTTTAAGAATGCGTTATAAGATTGTTTTTTATTCTTTGGTATTCAGTTTAGGAAATGAACTAAAGCGATACCGAAGTTAGTTAGTTTCATAAAGCTTCCTTTCTTCATACATCTAAAATGGTGGTGTACTGTATATGTTGTAGTTGAGTGACTGAGTAGGAGAGACTGGGGTGGATGTAGTGGAGTATTGTGTACTTCCTATGATAAGCCCACGGACTGTTTGTTTCATGTAATATTAATAAAATGTATGTCTTATGTAAAAGGTTTTCTATTTTCTGCATAACATTCTTATATATTTTCAAAAGCGCGAGTTTAATGTTTGAGTATAAAACATTTACAGAATTTCTAATATTTTCTTTTTTTGTAGTTAACTAGTTTCTCGATTATTATTTTTCGCACTGTTTTCAGATTCAGAACAGTGCAAAGACTGCGTTCAATTCAAGAGACTATAGAGTCAAAAAAATAATAAGCTGCCGGTTTGAATTTTATGATTGCTGCTGTGTAGCTATTTGTTGACTGCTATATGTTTATACAAGAGATTCCTTGGAAGAAGAAGTAGGAAAATTGGTATAAAGATTAAAAAAAAAAAAAAAAAAAAAGAATATATCAGCTAATGCCGTTTATTCTTTTATAGGTAGCAGGCGAGGCCGTTTCAGCCCTACCTAACTTTTGGAGACTGAGTCCGCCATCTAGTGGTACCTAACTCTAACACAGTATTTTTAATGTCTGAAAATAGTGTGGGTTCTACGCAGAGGCGTAGCTAGGGAGGGTAGGAGGCACTTTGAATCTTTTTGAACTTTTGCAGTTAATTTTAAAATGCAGTCTGGAGAACTTATTTCCAAATATTGTAATACTACTACGAATTTTCCTCACAATTGCTGTAAGTGTTGCTACTTGTGAGAGGTTTTTCTAAACAAAATTGATTAAGAATTACCTATATTACTATGAAATAGACTTGGTCAATGTCATCGACGATTTTGCTAACAGAAAAGCAAGAAAAATAACATTTTAAAATGTTGAAATTAAAGTTTTACTTCAAAAATAAACATAGTGTTTTAATTTACACTATGTTTATATTTGTTAATTTAATTCCCTATACGTTGCTTTGACTCTTTTTTTTTTTTTGGTGTGTATTGAAAGAGGCGCCAAACTCAGAGACCGTCCCGGGCGATAGAAGCTCTACCTACACTACTGGTTCTACGGTCTATTTTCTTTGAGTTTACGAGTCGAAAAGCACAAGTTTACTGGAGAAAAAATCCGCTTGCCCTTGGCAGAGATCAACTAAGCTGGGAGCCAGTCGATAAAAAGGCTTAGAAAAAGTTCCTCTAGTCAGCGACTAGAATCGAACTTGCAATGAACTTTTATCGGGCGGTTCAATGCTGAGTAGTGCAAACACCACTTCTACACAGACTTAGAGATTAACCTACCTAAAACCAAATTGATGAGTAATGCAGATCAAGCCAAACTAAAATTAATAGAAAATCGTATGGAAATTATGGAGGACTATATTTACCTAGCTTAATAAGTCTGTTTCAAGGAAATACAAGTTATAAAATAAGTAGAAGAATCATATTGAAGGTATGTTATAGGATATGGTCTGATGAAGTTTTCATTATATTGAAGGTGGTGTGGAGAGAACTTGGGGGAAATCCATGGAAGTTAAGTTTTGGGAGAGTATTGGACCTGATCATAAGATCAGAACTATCCATTACCAAGGTGTCAACATTGCCTCTAATTGGTGAATGTGAACATGACTCCTTGACTTGGGAGATTGTAAAACACGAGAAATATTATATCAATACGGGGTAATTGTGGAACTATAAGGCAGGTGATTATGACATGCTTAAGAAGAAGCTTAAATCTGTATCATGGTAAAAAATACTGCAGGGTAGTTAAGGATGTTAAGAGTTCATGGGATATAGTTAAGGGTTATCTAAAGGAAGCAGTACTAAATTGTATATCTAGTGCAATGGGGGTTAATCTGTAGGAGTTAGAAGTCTGAGTAATATCATTAAACACGAGCTGCAGAAGAAGAAGAAAATGCTGTTGAGGGTATATAAAGAGAAAAGTGACCAGTAAACTCATGAACAGTACAAGGCTCAGGCTAGAAAGGTAACCAGAACGGCAAGGAAGGAAAAATCAGATTATGAGAAGAATCTAGCCGAGCAGGCCAAAGGAAATCCCAAAGAGTTCTTGCTTTATGTGGCAAGTAAGAGGAAGAATGACTATGGAAGATTAACCTTAGTGAGTGATGATGATGGTGGCGAGGAGACAGATGCAGATAAAATAGTTGAGTTACTGAGTAACCACTTCCAGTGAGGTTACTGTTATAACCTATGTGACAGACACTATTGTGAGAACGGAGCTGGATGAATTGGAGGTTCATAGGATATTGCAGAATCTGAATATAAATACAGCTGTGGGATTAGATGATATATCAGCTACAGTTTTACGAAAGTATGCAAGGGAACTGGCAGTGCCTTTGACTAGGCTCTTTAATTTAAGTCTTAGGTCTTATAGAATTCCAAGGGAATGGAAAGAGGGCAAAATAATTCCTTTACATATGGCAGGTTTTAAGACTACAGTAGCAAATTATAGACCAATCTGTATCTCAGACGTGGTGGTAAAAGTACTAGAAAAGTTGGTATAAAGAGAATTCAAGAATGGCTGGATAAATTATTATACTGTGTAAGGGTCAACATGGCTTTGTGAAGGGTCGGTCACGCGTTAGTGAGTTACTGACTTTTTAAAACAGAGTAACAGCAAAGTTGGATAAAGGAAATGGCTACACGATGATTTTTCAAGATTTTGCAAAGGCATTTGACTGAATAGCACCGGAACACTGTTACTCAAATAAGAACAAATGTGGATGGATATTACGCTGTTCAAGTGAATAAGAGGATGACTGCTGGACAGATATTAGAAAGTGATATACGGAAGGGTAGAATCAATGCGAAAACAGGTGACTGGTGGCGTGATGCAAGGTTCAGTGCTGAGACTATTACTGTTTATTTTGTATATAAATGCTATAGGAAATAACCTGAAATGAAATATTCAGTTGGTTGCTGATGATGCGATATTAGTCAAAATAATAGTTAATCAAGGCGATGTGGAGAACTTGCAGGATGATATAAATAGGTGTCAGTATTGGTAAAAGTTAATGGATGTTGTCAGTTTAATATTGAGAAATGTAACGTTGTGCATTTTGGGATAAATAGATTACAAGTCGTGTATCACATTGATGCCACTATACTCCAGGAAATAGATTAAGCTAGAAATTTAGGGGTGGTGGTAGACAGAGAGTTAAAGTTTAGAGGACATATTGCTATGGTAGCCCATAAGATCACTTGGTTATTGTAGAACACATTAACAAGTAGAGATAAGGAAGTTGTGATTCCTCTTTATAAGGCCTTGATACGTCCACATATGGATTACTGTGCTCAAGTCTGGTCCCTTGAGTCTCTTGGGGATGAGGAAGCAGTGGAGAGGATTCAGAGGTGAGTGACCAAGATGGTGAGGATGTTTGTAGAATGTTCAAGGTGTATGGATTGCAGAAGTTGGTTGATAGGAGAAAAAGAGGGGATATGACACAAACATTTAAGTTGCTTAAAGAGTTTTACAGGATAGATGCATGGGAAATGTACCATTCATTATTAACAATTGAACAAGGATACATTTTATGCGCGTTTCCAAAATGATTAATATTTATTCGATTTGTTTTTAAGCCATTATATTTTATTTAATTGATTTTTAAGCCAAAGTTAAAACGATTTCACAAATTTAATACAAATTCTAAATAATAAGTTTTCTTCAGCTATTAATATTAATTCGAATAATTTTTCAGAATTTTAGCTAAAATAATCACATGAACATCATTTGTTATACACTCTAAATACTAATTTAGAATGTATTTTCCTTATTAAAAGCAAAAAAGCAAAAGCAGATTATGAAAGGAAACTAGCTTTGCAAGCAAAAGAGAATCCAAAACAGTTCTTTCAATATGCTGCAAGCAAGGAAAAAACTGTACACGGCAAAATGATTTTAAGGAATGACGATGGTAAGGAGGTCACTAAATCAGTCGATATAGTGGAGTTACTGAGCGCGCACTTTGCAAAAGCATATCATCCAGGTGGTGACATTGAAAAAGTGAAGGAACCATTAGTTTATACGGTAATTGTGATGAATGAAGTGGAGGTGACTAGTTTATTGCAGAACCTTAATGTGAACACATCTGTGGGATTGGATGGTATACCGGCACGGGTCTTGCGTGAAGCGGCTAAGGAATTATCAATGCCCTTGACCATGTTGTTTAATCTGAGTCTCAGATCTGGCTTAGTCCCGAAGGTGTGGAAAGAGGGGAAAATAGTTTCACTGCATAAAGGAGGATCCAAGACTACGGTTGCAAATTACCGACCGATCAGCATATCAGGAGTCGTTGTCAAGGTCTTAGAGAAAGTAGTCAAGGGAAAAATACAGGAATGGATTGATGAAAACGAGATACTGTACAGGGGACAGCATGGCTTTGTGAAGGGTAGATCATGCTTCAGTAACTTGCTCAAGTTTTATAACAAGGTGACGGCTGAACTGGATAAAGGAAATGGATTTACAGTGATACTGCCGGACCTGGCAAAGGCGTTTGACAGGATACGACATGGAATACTAATCCGTAAACTACAACATATGGGAATGGATATAGGGTTGGTGAGATGGAGAGGTGGTTGGTTGATGGAGAGATATCAAAGAGTAGTTTATTCAGGAGTAGAGTCCAAAAGACGGCCTGTAACTAGTGGTGTGCCACAGGGTTCTGTTCTTGGACCACTGCTGTTTAATCTGTTCATTAACGATATAGGGAAGGATCTAAGTGGAACAATTCATTTGTTCGCTGATGATGCAAAGTTGGGTAGGGCAATTGTGAATGCAGAAGATGTCAAAGTCTTGCAGGATGACTTAAATAGATTGGAGTTCTGGGCTAAGGAGAATGGATGTCAATTTAATGTGACAAAATGTAAGGTTATGCATTTTGGGGTGAAAAGATTAGCAGCAGTATACCACATTGGTGGAACTGTACTCCAAGAGATTGATGAGGCCAGGGACTTGGGAGTGTTGGTGGATAAGGAGATGAAGTTTAGGGGGCACACTGTAAAAGTAGCTAAATCAGCTCATCAACTCACTTGGTTGTTGAAAAATACCTTGACGAGCAGAGACAAGCAAGTTATTGCACCTCTGTACCGAGCCTTGATAAGACCCCATCTTGATTACTGTGCCCAGATTTGGTCACCTCGGTTCCTTCTTGATGGGGAGGAGGTGGAGAGGAACCAGAGGCGAGTGACTAAGATGATAGCAGGTCTTCGGAGTAAATCATATGAGAACAGGTTGAAGATTTGTGTGTTGCAGAAACTAGTTGATAGGCGGAGGAGCGGAGATATGATTGAGACATTCAAATTGCTAAAGGGATTCTATAGGATTAATTCAGAGGATATTTTTGAGATCAGGACTGGTGGTGGGAGAACTAGGGGACACCTATGGAAGCTGGGCAAGAGTTTGGTTAGCAGGACTGTTAGAGCTGGGTTCTTTACTTTTAGAGTGGTAAATGAGTGGAATAAGCTGCCAGAGTCTGTTGTGGGTGCTAAGACGGTGAACGAGTTCAAGACAAGGTATGATAGATACTGTGAGAATATAATCGCATAGTTGTGTGGACATGATGTTTAGGGCCTCCCTCGATGAGTCTAAGGACTCCTGGAGTCGCCCGAAATAATAATAATAATAATAATAATAATAATAATAATAATTATCCGATAATATCAGACGATATGTTGCCCTTCGATTAGAAAACACCTAGGTTCGATTCTCGTCGTGACGGGAGGAATCTTTATATGAACTTTTTCAATCGAAGGTGAGTTAGCCGATCTCATACGAAGTTAGCAGGGCTTTTTCTCCCGGAAACTCTGTTTTTTTTATCCCGCATGCAGACAAATCAGCCTTTCAGAACACATACAATTTACATACAAAAAATATTAGTTGTGGTGGTTGCGGGCAGTAGATGGCGTTTATGTAAATGATTGGTAGTAGAGGTTCGATGTAGTGATGAAGACGGAGAATTATACAGTGGGTGTCCTCCCTCAATAAGTCTATGGATCCCTTCGAGGTGTCACGAATAATAATAATAATATCCGGCCAGGCAGAATTACTGTTGTATAATATTTCGATATGTCGTTTTACTTTGTTGTTATGTCCCAAATTGGCGAATGAAATAAAAATTGGAATGGATCGTTGCTTTTTGTCCACTCAGGCTACCGGAATGACGATTATGAAAACACAACATTTATAACAAGCGTGAAACCATTTAGGTGTTATTATTGTTGCTATTTGGAATTACAGCTGAAGTAAGTAAGGCAAGGCCGGTATATTATGTGTGCTAACGGCGATTTTTTTGTGGATGAACAACTAAGAGTACAAATTATCCAGTGTGATATGTCTGTCATGTTGTTCATTGTTCTGGCCGGTTTGTATAAGGAAGAAAAACCCGAGTTTTTCTTCCTTATGCAGGCTAAAAAATTCCCAAATTCTGAAACCAGCTAACTCTTCTTCAAATGAAAAGCTTTTGTAAAGGTTTTAGTAGGCCTGTGTAGCTCAGTGGAAGTGGCACTTGTGTCCTCTGCGTTTGGTCGCTCAAAGTCAGACTTAAGTTCAAGTCTGGTCGCCGACTGGAGGAACTTTTTCTAAGCCTTTCTTCGACCGATTCACGAGTTAGTCGATCTCTGGCACGATCCAGCGGGTTTTTCCACCCGGAAAATCAGTTTTTTTTTCTTATCCCGTAAACTCAAGAAAATCGACTGTAGTACCCACATTATTTCAGACAGTAACATATTTTGTTAGGGTTAGGTACCAAGAGATATCAGCACTTGTTTGCAGCCTCTTCATCGGTGGCTGCTATAATTTGTGATAGACATGGGTAAGCTATCTCTGATTGGCTAACGGTGGAGATTGAACTGCCCATTCAGTCTCCAAAAGTTAGATAGGTTATGAAGGCCTCGCCTACTCCCTATAAGGGAATAAAAGGCATTAACTGATTTTTTAAAGGTTTTTAGCATCCTAGATGGAATTCGATATTAGATTTTTCCGACTAGATGGGTATCCTCGATACAAACTCAGTGATGAAGGATAATTTCGTTTTTAAAACATTTTACAAAATTATTTTTTAATGGAATACTACATTATTTATATACTACACTAAGTTTCAAAATTAACGCTTAATTAATGTCGTCTGCTAATTACATAGCATATTGATGATCATATCTCGTGCCTACATTGCATTTGTTTTCCTTACTTTTTTATTTTAAAGTATTTTTCCAATCTTTCATCATGAGTAAAAGAATTAGTGAGCAAAAATGTTTGGGAGCACATTCTTCCACATTGTGCAAATGATTTTAGAGGCCTTTCAAATTAATCTAAGTTAATTAAATCTCATTCTGAAAAGGTGAGTAATGCCAACCTGCTAAATTTAGATGCACAGCAGGAAGATCCCAAAGAATATGAAGAAAATTTAATCACCGACAAGCCCAAAGAGATTTCACAGAAACAAATTGAAATATTTTTCGTGCAACCGAAGTTCTTAAGCAGGAATGCTTAAAGGCTGACCTTGATAAAGAGAGAAGCAGTAAAATTTGCAGAAGAAGCAATAGGGCCATACCGTCAGTTATATGAAAAAAAAAAAAAAAAAGAAACAGAATGCCAGCCAAACTACGTTAGCTCAATTCTTTGTTAAGAAGCAGAATAATAAATTTATATTCTGAAAATGTTTTATTGTCTTTCAGCTTCATGGTTTTCCTTTAACTAGGCCCTGAGACATACCCTAATTCGTTTATAAAAAAATTAAGTGTCAAAAAGAAATTTGAGGAACGAATTGCTGTTTCCCATAGATTATTATATTCGATTAGTGCATTTTCGATTAATGCGCTTGTTTTAGAGAACGCATTAATCGAGGGATTGCTGTACTCATGAGATACAATTTTTGATGTAATTAATTATTATTATTTTCTAAAGAGTGAAATCAAATTTGAGTTTTTCCGCTGTTAAATTTATCATTCCCTTTCAGTTTCAATCAGAACATTTCCAGGGTAAAATTAGCGAAAAGAAAAACACGTTTCGGATACATCAGCAAATACTTTTTACTTTTTTGCAGGCTTTTCTATTTGTCAGCAGTTGCCCCTTTTCCGACCCTCCACTCTCACTGGTCCCTCTCCACGCAGCACTTGGTTTCCGTCTTTTTCCCTTCCATGGAGTGACCATAAGCAAACAACGGCGGGCGCAGTTGTTAGCTGGACGTATTACTTCGATTAGCTATATGCGATCACACTGTTTTGCGTAGCTTTTGGAGAGGCAACTGCAAAACCTATGCAAAACAGTGTGCTATATGTGAGTGAGTGGTTAAGAAGAAAGGTAGAAGCTGATTCTTTATGAGAGTCAATAAACTTGTAAGAAACAGGTTCTACCTTTCTTCCTAACCACTCACTCAAAAAAAAAAAAAAAGAAAAGAAAAAAAAAGAAATAGAAGATGATAGATACATTTGATGCGGTAAGTTTGTGCGTTAACGAGAAAAACAACGTATAAGGTGTTTTATGGGTTCTAATCGTTGCAGTAGTACCCGTAAAATCACTTCTTGGAAAATCCCATATTTGTAAATTTAGGGACATAAAAACACACGTGTTGAACAGATTATTTTATTAATTACTAATAAAATAAAACTTGACGTTTTGATCCCCGTATCGAGGTCATCATCAGAAGAATACAAGTGTAAAAGGAACCAAGCTACATGCTCATGCCCTGTATACTAGTAAACTAAATCTACGTATTTAATTAATCCGTATCCCTAGCCTGACCTCTAGTGATAAAAAAATAAATAAATAAAAATAAATAAATAAATAAAAATAATAATAAAATAAATAAATAAATAAATACAACTACAATAAACTGCTAAAGTCCTCATGTATTAATATTCTTCTGGATAGTTCTGATAGTTATAATATGATTTCTTTCAGCTGCTGTTGAATGTTACAAACACTTCACCAGGTTGTCTTCTTGTAGTGGGATTTTTCTATGGCTAGTTTAGGTTGTTATACAGGTTGTAGATGGGTCCTCCACATTCTTGAAATGGTTAGGCCATCATTTTTGTTGAGATTTGGGTTGTGTTTGAGCATTTCACATGACTCTTTAAATTTTCTCTCAAACCAGGTTTTGGTGCAGTGTAGGGACTTGGTACTTTTCCAATCAATTCTGTGATATGTTGGAGTGCGTGCTCAGAAAGGCCGGTTTTTCCAAAATGGAGGTATTTAATGTGTCGTTTGTGTTCATCTTTCCTAATTGGGATAGTTCGCCCTGCTTCCCCCATGTATAGTATGTTACATGTGCACTGTATTTTGTATACCCCTGGGTGGGCTAGGTGTGGAAGAGGATCTTTATAAGAACTGAGTAGGTGCCTTAACTTATTTGGGAGTTTAAAGGTGGTTTTAATGTTGTATCTGCGTAGTGTTCTGTCTATTTTTTCAGAAATGCCTCTAACATAAGGAATGGCAATAGCATTCCTGAAATCTTTTTTGTTCTTACTGGTATCTTTATGGAGGAACTTGTGAATAGTTTTTTTACTGTATCCATTTTTTATAAATGTTTGGTTGATGATCTTGTATTCCTGGTTTACGGCCTGTTCATTAGAACAAATAGTTAGAGCTCTGCATTTAAGGGCGCTTATGACACCTAGTTTTTGTGTTGGGTGGTGGTAAGAATTTTTGTGTATGTATTGGCCTGTGTGTGTGTGTGTGTGTGTGTGTGTGTGTGTGTGTGTGTGTGTGTGTGTGTGTGTGTGTGTGTGTGTGTGTGTGTGTGTGTGTGTGTGTGTGTGTGTGTGTGTGTGTGTGTGTGTGTGTGTGTGTAGGTTTGCGGTAAACTGAGAAGGAGAGACAGCCAGAGGGAAGACGTGTGACAAGTGAGTCTAGGAAAGGAAAAGAGGTTTTTTTCCCATTTCAATGGTGAATTGGATACGTTTGTGTTGTTTGTTTAGGTGGCTAAGGAATGTATTTAGAACTTCGTGGCCGTGGGCCAAATGGCGAAAATATCGTCGACGTATCTGAGCCAGATTTTGAGCTTTAGACATGCTGCCTCTAGAGCACGTTGCTCAAAGTCTTCCATATAAAAGTACCTTCTTTTTGAAGATAAAAATTGTTTTGCCACACGAAATATCCAGAGCGGAGTACGTGGGCAAAGAGGACCGTGATGTCGTGTGGAAATATGTTCTGTAGGAGCAAGATAGTGTCATTGATTGGGACATAGGTGAGAAGGGAAGTTATGTCAAAGCTGACTAATAGATCTTGGCCGTTGAGTGTAATGTTTTTAATTTTATTAATGAAATGTGTATTTTTTATGTAGGAAGGGGACTGACCTACCAATTCCTTGAGTGTGGCCGCTAATTTTTTGGTTAAGTGATAATTTGGGCTGTCAACAACGTAATACAGCAACGTAATACCCAACTGCATTAAACTAAAGAAGAAGTTTAAACTTCTTTAGCAGTTTATTGTAGTTGTATTTATTTATTTTTATTATTATTATTTTTATTTATTTATTTATTTATTTTATCACTAGAGGTCAGGCTAGGGAAAAGGATATTAATTAACTACATAGATTTAGTTTACCGGTATGCAGGGCATGAGCATGTAGCTTAGTTCCTTATACACTTGTATTCTTCCGATGATGACCTCGATACAGGGGCAAAACGTCAATTTGTTAGTAATTAATAAAATAATCTGTTCAACACGTGTGTTTTCGTGTCCCTAAATTTACAAATATGAGTGCTGATCACTGTGTAACCTTAAAAGAAAGAACCTATTGGAAAAGTATAACAGGGGAGTCTATGAGAGAGAGTGAATAGAATGAATCACCACTCTCTTATAGATGACATTAAGCATTTATAGGAAAATTTTGGTGCACTATCTTAGATGAGAAATATATTCTAAAGTTCAAGAAAGTGCCTTTCACGTTTAGTTAGGAAACACATTATAACAGGTAAGAAATTAAAGCATTTTTCAATCCTTCACCTACATGTATGCAAACAAAATTTGCGTGTTAAGTTCGCTACTACAAGAAGCTTTTGCGTTCACATCATTGTTTGCGTATTCCATAATGTATAACCTCATGACAACTGAAGTATAAGTCAATTTATTCTAAAGTTCAGTGGACTGAGGTTTCTACGAGGTAGCTACGCATATCAATAATGCAGAAAAATTGCACTAAAATTTCTGAAGATTGGAGAGACTCTGTGTGCGATGCGTTTCTTCCAAAAGAAGCATAAGGTGAAAGTCGGCTCAACAGAGAAATCTGGAGAAGTTAATCGAGAGAATCGCAAGATCCAGAGCACTCATAAAACAGGTCCTATGTTTTATGACTCATATTGGTATGACTCATAAAAAAGGCTAAAATAGCCATAAAAATAACATTAATCCTTTGTAGCTGCTAAAACAAACATTGGAATCGAATGCTGCAAAGTTTGTCAGCTATTGATGTTATTTTTATAGCTATTTTAGCCTTTTTTTATGAGTCATACCAAGAAACATACCAAAAAAACATTCTAAAATACATCGTTCAAAAAACACACATTAAATTCCATAAAAATTGTCTCGATCACAAATGTCACACCAAAATTCGCTGTAGTACGAGGCAGCAGTACATTCCCGGAAACAACAAAAAAAAATTGTCACCGGAAATCGCATCCAGAGCACTCATAAAACAGGTCCTAAACGAAAGCGTTGAAAAGAAAAGAAAAACAGACATATTTATACGTTCACCAAACAAAAAACAGACTTAAAATTTACTGACTTCAAACGAATGGACACTTTTCAGAAAGTGTCCAATCACATATCAACGATTACACACCATTAATAGACATAATAAACATAAACAGTTGATTAATACAATTTTGTGTATTATATGTATTTTATACTCTGTTCCCACAATAAAGTAAGCTAGAAAAAAGAAAATGTTTTTAATAAAATCATAAGGTAAAGAAAATAGGTTTACAGAATTGTACTATATCTATCAATACCTAGGCTGACCATATTTACTTGAGACAAAAAACGGGACGGGGGTTATGTAATATTCTGCATTCATGAAAAAGTAAGACGATAAAAAAAAAGTTTTATTACATAAACATATTGAGCTTGCCATTATTCTTCAGTGACAGAACCCATGCAAAAATTTAGGTAGGCGTAGAGGTGGGGATTGTATTTCACCACGATCGTACCATGAATATTTCTCCGATGAAGTGATCTTACGCAGAAAATTTCGGTCTTTCAACATCTTGTAAAACTTCTCACACTCCATGACACAATTTTGTCTTACAACTAACATTGTCTCAGCCCTTAATCTAGATTTCTCCTTTGACCACATACTGTTCATAACAGAAAATATTCTCTCAACAGGTGTTGTACTTCCTGGAAGACAAAGAATAAACTCTACAATATTACAAAAGTCTTGAAAGTCTAGGCGTTTTTCGCTCATTTAAGAAAAAATCTGTACTTTTTTTTCCCATCACTTGTATACAGCTTGTCCAGTTAAATAAATTTGAATTCCTTCTGAAGATCCTCATTAAAAATGCAGTTTCCTCTTTGAAATTGCAAGGATAGACTTAAAGCTTTAAAAAACAGGAAATTTAAACCACCGACATTGAATAACAAAGTCACCGGTCAGTATATTATATACAGGCAAAACAAAAACTAACGCTGTAGCAGAAGAGACGCTCCGTCTGAAACGAGCAATTGTTGCCAACGTGCATTTTTTTTTATTTTCTCTGAATAAATCACTGCAGATATCGATATTTAGTATCGAACAATGCGACCCCATGGTTATACAAATTACTGGTATCCATGATATTGGTATACAGTTATGGACTATGAATAATAATAATTTATGATTGACCAATATGAAAGTATATTTATAGTTTTTATTAAAAACGGAACAAAATTGACATTTTTATTAAAACGACGAGATGGCCGGGAAATATGAAAAAAAAACAAAAAAAAACACAGTATGTTTTCAAAACGTCAGCCTGTCAATATCGTAAGTTTACATTGTCTGTTTACAAGATGAATCGTCTGTCTGTCTGTCAGTACCTACATCAGTATTGTCTTATATGATACAAATCACTGTAGATGTCATTCATTACTAACACTAGGCTTCAAAAATGAAAAGATAATGTGAAAAAGAAATTCATATTTATTTACAGATATAACGATTCATGCGTTATACCTGTTATACGTTAAAGATGCCTAGACGTGAATATATTTCACGCGCAAAACATTATTTTGCTTCCTTGGGATAAGGATTAAAACCAAGTATAAAATTTCTTGGTATCTTTAACGTATTATAAACCCAAGGTAAAACACCTTCTACATATATATAATGATGTTCTAATTACGTAAACTAGACATGTAAAGTTCCGGAAACAGAATTTTCCTAAGGGAAAGCAATTAAAAAAATAATGGAAACGCTTAACATATTTTAATAGCAATGCTTCTCACTAGAGATACAGAACTTATAGTACAACTGTGGTGTGGATGGGACAAGGATTAGTTGTGTGCGTGTGTTGTGGGGGAGGGGAGGATCCTTTACATGTCTACTTAACCACGCTACCGGCCAGGACGTATATATATGTCCAAGTTACCATGGATGCGAAGTGCATATTAAAATTGTAATGCCATTGATATTACATTGAAATACATAATGGATATGAAGCGTATGAGGATGCGTATTTTAATCAATCATATTTTAAACCTCCTAACTAATTTATATGGTGTGATAATATTCCTTAAAAAATGCAACAGCTTTGACTCGTAACGCAACATTTTACTCCATCAGATGAATAGGTTAATGAAAATGAATGAAAAAAAACTTTTAAATAAATTGGATTTAGTTCTGCGATTAGAGTAGCAGGCAGACTTAAACTCATATATTGTCAAACTTGTTTTCTTCTGATCGATTAAAAAAACAAAACAAAATAAGACTTTGCTGCTACTGGTGGAAATCATGACTTCCTAATTCCTTTAATGGCAGAGCATGATTTATTTCTAACTGTTCCTCCACTAAATATCCTGTTCACAGTTCATTGTATTCTAACCAGCATAATCAGTATTTGAAACAGATCGGAGTACCCTTTATATTAAAGTCAACAGATAATCAAATAAACAATAAGGGTTTAAGTGTTATCTTAGCTTCCTTAGACAGTCAGTACACCGGTTAAGACCAAACTGAAACAGCACTCTAGACTCTACACCCTGAGTTCCCTTATCTCTGTTTGAGTGAGTAAATAAAACTAAACTATG
The DNA here is from genome assembly GCF_054136105.1 of Typopeltis vanoorti. Taxonomy (NCBI): domain Eukaryota; kingdom Metazoa; phylum Arthropoda; class Arachnida; order Uropygi; family Thelyphonidae; genus Typopeltis; species Typopeltis vanoorti. The sequence goes on from NC_143551.1 coordinate 18,429,948, forward strand.
GTATATCATAGTAAATGATATGTATAAACAACGAACCAGATTGATTTCAAAACAAAGTTACTTCTTCGAATATCAGATTCACCGCTATCACAAAATGCGAATGTCCCTTTTGTGATAGAGGAGAAAGATGAAAAAATGCTTAACTACAGAATTAAATCTAGTCTTCTGTAATGACCATTAAGAGATTGGCTGAAGAAAAACGCTACTTCAAGTTTTCTTATCGGGAACTTTTTGTAGTCTTTTATTTTATTTATTTATTTTTTTAATATATATTCAGTGGATTTCAGAATTAGTCGATTTTTTTAATAGAAATGTAGAATGTTTTCTTTAATAAACGCAGTCATTTAGCACAAATTGACCACAGCACGAGCGCGCGCACACGCACCCACACCCACACCCACACCCACACCCACACACACGCGCGCGCGCGCGCGCAATGAATTACATTAGTTAGAAGTTAAAACATGAGATGGCGTTATACGATTGGAAAATACGAAGTTCCATGTCGCATTCTTACTATTCATTTGGTTGTGCTGGCTATATGTGCTGAGCTAGATTGGACGAAGGGCACGAACGGAGAGAGAGACCGGATGCCAACAATTTCCGAATGTTCAGGATGAGAGGTAGAAAAATGCTTTCTAAAGACTGATCGAGTTATAAGCATGATGAGAATTGAGGTCTTTCTATTCAAAATCACTGGCGTTGATGGCTGGGCTATGGCAATTAAATAATAATAATAATAATAATAATAATAATAATAATAATAATAATAATAATAATAATAATAATAATAATATTATTATTATTATTATTATTATTATTATTATTATTATTAAGGGCGCTTTAGCAGCAAGCAGTCGCAAGCACGCTATTTCGATGCTCCCATATTTTAAGTTGCAAAGTAGATCTTTTCCAGTGAATTAAAATTTAAAGTACATCAGTGAACTCCGTTCATCAAGACGAACATATAGATGTAAAAACTGTAAGTATCTGTTAAGTAATAAGTAAAATATAAGTATTTAAAGTTCGAAGTATACGTTGGTCAACTACGCGAGAAGAGAACAAAGGAGGACGCCATATTAGAAAATACAGCAAGATCGTCAAACAAGAAGTATGAAGTGCTACAAATGCCAAGAAGACCTAACGGGCGAAGAAAACCACGTAACATGTAGGAACTGCCAAAGAAACATGCATTTTTTATGTTCAGGATTGTCCGAGACTACCTGGCAGCGAAAATCAAACAAGAATCGTGATGAGTGGAAGTGTCCCCATTGCAGAGATAACAAAGGAACGTCGCCTTCGACCGCAGGCGGAAAACAGCCAACGCAGAAAACAACCGCCGGCAGTAAACAGCTATCAACAACAGAGGGAATTAAAAACAAAGAAAACAACAACGGAAACCCAGGTGAGCCATCTTTAAATGCATTACTTGAAAATAGATTACAAAACCTAAAAGACTGTTTAATCGATTTTGTTGGAGAACCATTTAAAAAACATACCGCACATATTGTTGATATGTGCGGTATGTTTACAGCGAAAATCAAACAAGAATCGTGACGAGTGGAAGTGTCCCCATTGCAGAGATAACAAAGGAACGTCGCCTTCGACCGTAGGCGGAAAACAGCCAACGCAGAAAACAACCGCAGGCAGTAAACAGCTATCAACAACAGAAGGAATTAAAAACAAAGAAAACAACAACGGAAACCCAGGTGAGCCATCTTTAAATGCATTACTTGAAAATAGATTACAAAACCTAAAAGACTGTTTAATCGATTTTGTTGGAGAACTATTTAAAAAACATACCGCACAAATTACAGAAAAATTTAACCAATACGAGGCATTTATTAAATTTAATAATAACTCGATAGAAGATATGTTACAGACCGTTAGAGAAATTAAAAACTGCATCAAAGAGCTAACTGAAAGACAGCATAATTTAATTAAAGAGACAACGGACCTACGGCAAGAACTAAACTCTCTAAAGCAACAGTACGAGCTCTCAAACCAACAGCAGCACAAAAATGACCTCCTCATAAATGGTCTCCCAGAAATAGCTACGGAACCTCTAAGAGACACTGTAATACAACTAAGCCAAAAAATCGGCTCCCCCATTGAACCAAGAGACATCCAGTCAGTGCATCGGTTACCACAAAAACGGAAAAGAGAAAATAATACCCGTCCTTCTCCCGTCGTAGTGCGACTCACCAACAGCCTAACAAAAACTACACTTATAAAAGCTAGCAAGATTAAAAATCCAGTAGTAAAGGATCTGAAAGGAGACCACGACAACACCCCAATATACTTGTCTGAATACCTTACTCCACACTATCAGAAAATATTCTACCAAGCAAGGAAAGTAAAAACATAAAACAATTACCAGTTTATATGGATAAGAGACAGCAAAATATTCCTTAGAAAGACACAAGACTCAAAACCAATCGAAATAAAATCCGTAGATGACCTCAACAGGCTGTCACATTGAAAGGAATATCGACAACTCGTAAAGAAGGACCAGCACCCCAACCAACATAAATGCACACCATCAAGCAGACGTAATCACCCCGGAACATGATAATTGCCACATTTTGAAATCAATATCAGAATGGAAACAACTGACAATCCCCAAAAAAGGACTATCTATTCTCCACATCAACATCAGAAGCATTCAAAAATACTGGCTGACCCTGCAAGCTTATCTGAAGGAAGATATAGACGAAATAGACAATTTAATACTGACTGAAGTATCTACGACAAACGAAGAGGCATCCTCCTACCAAATGCCACACTTCCAACAACACAAACACTGCAGACAAACAAAACGAGGCCGTGGTATAATAATATTTACCAAACATAAACTAGAAGTAACAGAAATAAACTATAAATTAGAATACGCAGAAAACATATGCATCGAAATTAAAAACATCAAACAAGAAAACTCCCTGATATTAAACGCAATATACAGACCACCCAACTTAAGCACCACAAAATTCCTAGAAGAACTAAACAGATGGCTTTCAGTCACGAAAGTAGGCACCTCAAAATACTTGATAATAATAGGAGACATTAATATAAACATTAGGAACATAAATAACAACACAGAACAATACCTAGACCTATTATCGGCATATAACATAATCCCATCCATACAGTCGTATACACGAGAAGAGATATCGGAAACAAAACAACCTCAACCTGCATTGATCATATAAATATAAGGGCCCCTCCAAACAGCCACACAGCAGCCGTCATAACATGCAAACTAGCAGACCATTATTTCACAGCATTGCAGTTACACACTGAACCAGAAACCACAAAAATCACTGAGACTACAAAACAGTATCATAGCATTGTAAACGAAGCAATAGTGAACGATGAAATCAGAAAAACAGACTGGATGCAGATAGCATCTTTAGACTCTGCTGAAGCTGTATATAATAATCTTAAACTTGCATTTAACAAAATATACAACAAAGCATTAACAAAAATAAAAATACACCCCCAAACGAAATAAAATCCATGGATAACAGACAACATACTAACAGATATACAAAGAAAAGATGCCCTATGGAAACAACTTAAGAAGTCACCGAACAATATCGCTTTAAAAGCTGAATACAAAAGAAAACGGAATCTCCTAACAACCCAGATTCTAACGGCAAAAAGAAACTATTACAGCAACAAATTAACAACAGCACAGAACGACATAAAGGAAACCTGGCACCTGATTAATGAAATGCTGGACAATATACACAGAACCACTGCCACAGAAACAATAAAACACAGCTTTGCCTGCGATCCCAAATCCCTCAAACAGTTGGCAAACAACTTTAATCAGTACTTCGTGAACTCTGTCCAAAAGCTACAAGAAACAACCTTTCCTCACACATACGAACATTCTCCACTAGGTCCACGAGCAACCCAGTCGATGTGGTTCCCCACAGTAACAAAAGAAGAACTATCACTGGCAATTCAACAAATTAATCCTAACAAAGGACCGGGGATAGACGGAATCAGACCCAAAGACATCAAGAAACACTCAACCGACCTACTTCCAGTTATACAAAAACTGTTAAATAAAATCTTCGAAACGGGACACATACCTGAAACACTGAAGACTGCATTAATCACACCCATACACAAACAGGGAAAAAGAAGTATAATAAGTAATTACAGACCTATCGCCACGCTGCCTGTAATCAATCAAATCATGGAGCGCATTGTACATCAGAAACTCTCCACATACGTTGAAAAATTTCAAATCATACCCAAAACACAATATGGCTTTCAAAAAAATAAAGGAACAGCAACACTCCTGGAAGATTTCACAGATCTAATAAACGCTGCATTGGATAAAAACAGAATAACATTAGTGGTATTCATTGACCTAACAAAAGCATTTGACACACTAACACATAAAACCTTGTTAACGAAACTTACCCATATCGGAATTGGAGGTCGTCTACTCCAGTGGTTTAAAGCATACACGAAAAACAGAAAGCACATCACACGTATAGGATCAGCACACAGCAAAGAGGTACATGTAACCTGTGGAGTACCGCAAGGAGCTGTCCTATCTCCCATTCTATTTAACATATACACACACGACATAAGCCAACTCCCCCTAAAAAGTAAAATCTTCCAGTATGCAGACGACACTGCCATAGTATCCATTCACAACACAGCAAAAATCGCTTACAAAAATATGCAACACGACATCAATCAAATCACTAACTGGTTAACCGAAAACGGCATATATATAAACCCTGGAAAAACAAAGCTAATGATATTCAAAAACCCCCAAACCCTGCCCATAGAAACTAAATATCTCACTGTCAAACATTCATCCTCCAATACACAAAGTGCAGAACCTAAAATCACAACCATCACACAGGTAAAAACAACACGCTACCTTGGACTTCACTTCGATGCAGATCAAAGTTGGAATAGCCATACAAACTACCTACATACCAAGCTTAGGATAATAGCAAGCAAACTAAACAGATTAAAAGACATTGCCCCAACCCACATAAAAATACTAATCTATAAAGCATTATGTGAAAACATTTTAAGATATGCAATCACATCATACGCATTCTGCGCAGACTACAGACTTAACAGGCTACAATGGTTGCAAGATAAAATGATAAAACTGATATTCTGGGAACAACCCACTCTCATGCAGGAAGCACGGACAAAACACAAAATATTTAAGGTGAAACACTTACGCCACTACACAGTCATGTTAAAACACTACTACAGCCCAACATATAGAGTAACCAGAACAACATATCAAATAACAAGACCACAGTCAACAAACTACATAACATATAAGTACAACAACCACCACGGCAAAGCCACCCGAAACTTCTACGTACCTGACATGATAAACAAACTGCCGTTCGACAACAGAAACCTAGGAACATACAGAGAGCTGAAACAGGCATTATATAAATATTATAGCGAGAATGAAAATTAGAGCAATTCCTGTTTCTCTCTCCCCCACCACACATACACACACACACAAACCTACGACAACCCCCCCCTCTCAAAAAACTACCACTACAAGACTACCACTACATGTCTAAATCCAACCCTATTTTCACAAAAAAAAAAAAAAAAAGTTAAACTGTAATAGCAGTCGAAGTCTTTCAAGCACGTACCAACAAACAGTAAAATCAACACCTGGCTTGTGACCACTATAGGAACACAACCATGAAACCACCACCCTCTGTCATCTATTATCTTCCTCAGATAAGCTCTGCTAAGCTTCGAGGAAGAAAATTACTAACTTGCAAGTATCTGTTATACACACTTGCAATGCGTTATAAATATTATATACATATAATTACTACAGCAACTATGTATGCAATTCATCTGAGACATAAAAAAAAAAAAAAAAAAATTCTGTATAATCCTTATTGTAAATACTGTAAATATTATTATTGTATGTAACCTATACTGAGACATAATAAAAAAAAAAAAAAAAAAAATTATTTTTATTATTATTGAATTGTGTGTGTATGCTGCACTACTGCATTGTATCGTGAATTGTGTGCACATTGGTGCCAATCCATATTTAGCTAGTTTAAAAAAATGTATATTCATATTTATAAAATGTACTCTGCATTTTGTATATCGAATTTTCGTACTGTACAGAAAAGATAACATGTTTTTCATTTGTGTGTGCAGATACTCTGTGTGATAGTAAACTTTATCATTTTCATTGTGAAAACAAAAACAAATAAGTCGTTTATAAAAAAAAAAAAAAAAATTATTATTATTATTATTATTATTATTATTATATTCTAAATTCAAAAATTCTGTATAAACCTTATTGTAAATATTGTAAATATTATTATTGTATGTAATTTATACTGAGACATAATTAAAAAAAAAAAAAAATTATTATTATTATTATTATTATTATTATTATTAACAATAATAATAATAATAATAATAATAATAATAATAATAATAATAATAATAATAATAACAACAACAACTGCTAACCCCTTTAATCCTCATGGGGATAGGCGAGGCCTTTTAGACCTATCTAATTGTTGAAGACTGAGGGCCACTCAACTTTTATCCTTAGATAATAAGAAATAGATGGCCAAAGACTATCACTAAGTTTAAATTGTATCCGGTGAAGGCAAGATGCCGTTTAAAGAGTCCAGTTTACCGAACGAAAAACCCGAGTTTCCAGGAGAGAAAACCCGCTTAATCGTACCAGAGATCGACTAACTCGAGAACCGGTCGAAGAAAGGCTTAGTAAAAGTTCCTCTAGTCGGTGAAAAAATCGAATTTAATGTGATAGGTTGGTCTCTATTCTAGAGGCCTAGTGCTATCGATGCAAACACCACTTCCACAAGGCTACACAGGCTTCAATTGCAGTTGTATGCTTATTTATTTTTGAATTTATTAACTTTTAATTTTATTTCATGTCTAGTTTTTTTTTGTTTTTTTTTTCAAAATAAAGTACAGTGTATACTGAATTTAATTTCGCGAACAACCTAAAAACGAACTGTCAAAAATGCCGATGGCCTCTCTAGCTCAGGAGCGAAGACTCGTTAATCTCCTTCAGCTGGAAAATCCGATGATTGAATCTTCTCTAGAACGAGGAACCTTTATAAAGACTTTCACAGAGGACAGTAAGTTAGGAGGATTTAAAAGGAGATTCGAGGATTTAAAAGAAGATGCAAAACCGGGAACCAAACTTTGAGAGTTATTGTTTTGATTCCAAATCTGTGTGGCTCAATGAAAATGGCGTTCGAATCTATAGTGGTAAGTCTCTTGAAAAAAGATTTAAGTTCAATTTTGGTCTCGAAATTGAGGAAGTTTTTCTAAGCATTTCTTTCAGCGGTTTTCGAGTTAGTCGATCTTTGTCACAGGCTAATGGCTTTTTCTCTAGCACACTCGGGTTTTTCATCACTTACACTCAAGACATAGAACCCACTTGATTTCGGAATTTAAAGATGCCAAAAAAATTACATTTTGCACCCACCCCTTCGGGTGTGTATAATGCAATGCATTATGAGAAAGGCCACTACCCAAACCAGTTTTACTCTTATTGACGTGTAATTAGTTGGATCCAGACCCAAAAGAGATATCATGGTTGAAGTAATGCAGAAATCATATATCTCCCTTACACAAGCAGTGAAAAGGTAAATAAAGGTCTAAACCTGTCTGGGTAGAGGCCCTTCACATAATGACTAGTATTATTATTCCTTTTTATAAGGCCTTGATACACCCACATTTGGATTAATGTGCTCAAGTCTAGTCCCCTGGGTTTCTTGGGAATGAGGAAGCAGTGGAGATGATTCAGAGGCGAGCGACCGAAATGGTAAATAGCCTGTTGAATGTTCTATATGAGGATAAATTAAAGGTGTGTGGATTGCAGAAGTTGGTTAATAGAGAAAAAGAGGGGATATAAAATTTAATTCTAAGTTGTTTAGAGGATTTTATAGGATAGATGCAGGGGAAAGGTTTCAGCACTTGGTTAGAGGGACCAGAACAAGAGGTCAATAATGGAAGTTGAATAAAGGTGTGGTTATTAGGTGTGTGAGGACTAGATTTTTTGCACGGAGAGTGGTGAATGAGTGGAATGTTTGCCAGAATCAGTTGTGAGTGCTTTTTCTGTTAATGGATTCAAGGAGAGGTATGATAGATTAAATTTCCCACGATAAGTCTACAAACTCCATGGAGGTGCTCGTATAATAATAATAATAATAATAATAATAATAATAATAATAATAATAATAATAATAATAATAATAATAATAATAATAATAATAATAATACATATCTGAAAGGATGTGTGCTTTGCTTTGTCAGATAGTAAGGCAATTAATGCAAAGTCATGAGCCTCTATAAACAAGTAACCTAGTTTTTAAGATACTTCACATGCAAACTTTGTTTAGCTACACTTGGATAAAGAATTAAACAAAAATATCATTTCTTGGCATCTTTATTTCATATATAACCAAGAGGGAAAACCTTTCAACAAAGACAACAACATATTGTGTTAGAGTGGTGGCACTAGTTTTCCATCTCTTCATTGGCTGCTTAAAATTATTATCCTTCCATGACATCTCCAGGGAGTCCAAGGGACTCATTGAGGGAGGGTACCTACTCTACAACTCTGTCTCCACCACTCAATCAACCAATTACAACGAACCGCAACTACCATCATCATCATCTACACCAACGCAATCTACCGCCCACCACCACCAGTATTTCCACAGACGATCACAAACATCCATGCTCACGGACGGGATTCGAACCCGCAGCATTTATGCTGGAGAGCGGATATGCCAACTAGGCCGAAATTAGTGATAGTCTTGGGCTAATTATTTCTTATTTGCAATTGGTGGACTGTCTATTCAACTGTCAACTCAGTTTCCAAGTTACATACGGTTAAAACGGTCTCGCCTACCCCATTTAGGAGAATTAAAGGCATTATCTAATTTATTTTTCCTTTCTTTATTTTGTTTTGAATTCTGTAAAAGAACACTTCAATTTATAAATATATATATTGACTTAATGGTTTTAAAGGATTTGGTGGCAATTAAAACTAAACAAACGAAAATATCATCTTCAAATCTTTCCTTTATATCTTTCTAATTTTTTTCTTTCTAATCTTTCTATATCTTTCTAATCTTTCCTTTATATATCTTCAAATCTTTCCTTTAGTTAAAATTATACACACTATTAATTACATTGTGAGTGGCCGATTTATTTAGTGCACTTGTAAAGAGGTGATTTTTATGTTTTATTCTGTTTTTTTTTTCCTAAGAAAAGTAGTGTTTTATAGTTGATTCGTGGTGATTTACGTGTTTTTATAGTATTTGGTGTTTTCACAGCATCAGATATGCATGAAAGCTTGTTGCAAAAATCAAAACATAACCATAACAAATGCAATTGAAAATCAGAAAAGAAATGTAAAATTGATGGTAATTCTAGTAGCTAACAGGCACTTAAGCTCCTACGACCTTCCAAGTATCCTTGGATTTCGTAACCGTAAATCGAGGATGAGTTGGTTAGCCCTATGCCTATAACTATTCTAAAAAAAACAGTTAACACTTTTTATTCCCCTATAAAGAGAAGGAAATGCCATTTTTACCCCTATCTGACTGTTAGAGACCGAGAAGGTGGTTCAATCTCCATTGGTAGCTAATCAGAGATAGCTGGCACAAGACTATCACTAGTTATATACAGCAGAGGTAAAGCTACGCGGCTGACAAGTGCCGCCATCTCGTGGTTCCTAATCTTAACACTGTTTTACTGTCTGAAAACAGTGGGTTTGATGGTCAATTTTCTTGAGTTTAAGGGAGGAGAAACCCGAGTTTCCGGAAAAAAACTGCTTGCCCGTGAAGGAGATCAACTAACTCGGGAACGAGGAGAAAAAATACTTAGTAATAGTTCCTCTAGTCTAGTGCCATGACGCCAATTCTACTGAGCTCCACAGACACTCTATAAGTACTCTTTTGTCTATAAATTGCGTGATGACCGGTTTGCTTGGTTGCTGACGAAAAACTCGAGTTACCGGGAAGAAAAATCCTTCCGCCCTCCGTATTCAGAAGTTTCATAGAAGACAGAGATACAGTGCCGGATTTACGTATAAGCTAAAAAAGCTACAGCTTAGGGCCTCGCAATCTGCCGGGGCCTCAAATAAAAAAACAAAAAGACCAGCTGATGTCATTTAAAACAGTAGGGGGCCTCTGGGTTTTGTATAGCTTAGGGCCTCATCAACTCTAAATCTGGCCCTGCAGAAATATGTGATATATCTAGATAATATGTGGCCTCTGTCGATGAGTCCCTGATGATGTCTCTTAATAATAATAATAATAATAAGTGACAATATCAGAGGGCTGAAAAATGATAGACTAATTTAGTAGTAAATTCTTAATAGGACTTACTATTAATATTAATGCAAGCTTAACCCAATTGTATTTTGATAAACCGTATTTCCCACCATGTATGGCCATTCCGTATAAGTGTGATTATAAGGTACCAAAAGTGTTATTGCAAAGATAAGAATATAATGTAATGTGAGCTTTATCTATAACAGTTCACGCCTTCACCAAGAACCTGATCATTGTTCCTTCTGGTTCCCTCCATAGAGCTGTGTATAGTATTGGAAAATTATCGATCACATTGTTTGGTCAGCTGTTAGTTGCCCTATAGACAGGCATTATCATGTCATGTCATGGTTCTGTAAATAAATTGCTGTAAGTATGATGTTTGCTTAGCAAAAATCATGTCTTTCTTTTTGTTCTGTGTATAGGTATAAATAAATGTGGAGATGGTTTTGGGCTATTGTTCCATTATCTGTTTCATTATCTGCATGAGGAAATGATATATTGCACAGTAAGATTAAAAGGAATAGTTGATCATTAATGTAGTGAATATAGGTCTCTAAAAAAGAAATGGGGGGGGGAATACCTGTTTTGTGTATGTATATGTATGTATGTATGTACATTATGCAAGTAAAAAATAAATAGAATAAACTACCACCAGTTAAGCATCATTATTAAGACATGTTATTAGAATTTTTTTTGAATTTTTTAATACTCTTTAAAATAGTTTCATAATGAATTATACATGATAAAAAATATTTCAGAATTCAGACGTGTGACAGAATGTAATTATTTGTTCTCAAACAGTCTTCATTTCAAATTCCTAACACATGTAAGTAATGCATATGGTTAGCATATTCGCGTCTTATTTTTCATTTTTAAGGTGAATTTGCATGTAAATGAACTTTTAACCAACGCAGTGAGTGTGAGGGGTTTCTGGTGAAAACGAAAAATTTAGTTATGGATATTTAATTGGTTTTGTTTTGACAAATGTAAAAAAAAAGAAAAAGAAAAAAAGCAATTCAGCATTTTTTTTTTTTTTTTTTTTTGCATTTGATTAATTAAAAGAACCAAATCAATTAAAAATAAAATTCTCTTAATTGATTAGTTAGGTAATCAATTTTCTTGTCTATACTACCCTTTAGGTTCTATATCGCCAATATCGCCTACATGCATTCAGCTGCTTATAAAATTATTTAAGTTACCAATTTAGAAAAAGATATTTTTTGTGAAACCATTAAACTATATAATGTTTTCCTTGCCAATAAGCATCGAAAATAACAGCAGATAAATCCTGTTATCTGACCACATACATTAGTACATATATACCTATGTATTAATATAATATTAATACATATCTATGTATATTTTCAGTGATTTCAGTACTGAAATCACTGAAAAATAATTTAATTATTACGAAAGCTGACAAAGGAAGGCTATAGTTATTCAAGAATAGAAGAGAATATGAGAGAAAAATGTCTACTGCTCCGCGACTATTCAACTCACAGGCCCCTCACATCGAATCCTACCTAGTCAATTAAAGACTCTTATAAATAATGTATCTATATAGGATGAAGATCAAAAGAAAAAACTTAACACCTCTTTCTGTCGTCCACCTACATTATACGCTCTTCCAAAAATTCATAAATCAGGCATTCCGTTAAGACCAGTTGTAGACTGTATTGATTGTCTCACCTATAAAATTTCAAATTTTTTATCCAATTCATTCACTTCTTCAACTAGAAGAGCTGCTACTTATATGAAAATTTCTTTGGATTTCAAAAATAAAATTTCGGATCTTCATTTGGATGCTTCAGATATTATGATTAGTTTAGATGTTGTTTCATTATTTACCAATGTTCCTTATCTGACACCATTGAATTACTGCAACAAGAATTTTCTTCAGACATTGTAAAAATATTTGATTTTGTAATACATTCCAATTATTTTTCCTTTAAACACAAGTTATATCTATCAACAAATTGGAGGAACAGCAATGGGCAACCCTATTTCTCCTGCTATTGCCAACTTCTTTATGGAACACTTTTAACAACGTATTTTTGACATTTCTCCTAGACCTATTCATCGGTTCAGATATGTATATGACATTTTTGCTATCTGGAATGGCTCTTCTGATGAATTACAAGAGTTTCTCTCTAAATTAAATGCTCTTCGTCCAAGGATCCAGTTTACCCTAGAAGTTGAAGTAAATAAGTAGTTAGCCTTTTTAGATCTTTTAATTCTTTACCAACCAAATGGTAACCTACATTTCTCAGTCTATAGGAAGAAGACTCATACAGGCCATTATATCCATGCTGAATCTCATCACCAACCCAATGAAAAGGCCGGAACTATTAAAACACTGGTTCATCGGACCCGCTCCTTTTGTTCTTCAGATGAACTATTACGAGCAGAGCCGGTGCTGTGGTCTTTGACGCCCGCATGCAATTTCTATCTAAGCGCCCCTGTAACGATCCGGGAGTGTGTGATTCTTTTACGATAATAAAAATTTAAATTATTTGAAATTTCTTAAATAAATTTTGACAGAACAGCCACACGTTGGTTCGCTAAATGTAACGACCCGGGAGTGTTGACTAGGCAGGATAATCGTTAAAAACCCGTATATTCAAAAAATTCTCAAACGTTAAAGCAAATTTTGATAACGCCACATCACTTTAATCGTTGAATATAATGATACAGGGATTATAGCCTTCTCACCAACCCGAATCGCTAACAAAATTAAAATGAATTTTAATTAAAGTTAAAATTTATTTGAACTAAAGTTTAAAAAATTCTTGCATTTTACAAGTTACTAAATTCTTAGTAACTTGTAATAATTTTTATAAGTAGAACTATCTTTTAGGAAAATAAAATAAACTCGAGATAGATGAGAAAATAAGAAAAGAATTCAGAAATAATTAGAACATTTAATATAAGTATTCAAAAAATGGCATCTTTACAGAATAACAGAAAATAAATTAAATTACATAAATATACTTGAAATTTTTTTATTTAAAATTTTAAGGTTTTTGATTTCATATTCACAAAATTAGAAATAATGGTCTTAACGTCTAATTCCGCACATATATCATTTTCAATAGCTATTAACGCCAAACTAATAAGCCTTTTTTGTGACATACTTGTTCTTAAGTAGGTTTTAATCAATTTCAACTTGGAAAAGGAACGTTCACCGCTCGCTACACTAACAGTTATGGTTAATATTATTCTTAAAGCAAGTGAAAAGTTAGGGAAAGATAAATTATTGAACATAATAAAATTAAGAATATCGAAAGGGCTTTTGAATATTTAAATTAACCTTCCGAAAAATATCCCGGAAAGCACATAACTCGTTATATAGTTCTATTGCGTTTACGTTTTTATTGTCGCAGTTCTTCAAGAGAATCTCTAAATCGTCACAAATTTTTCGTAAATCTTCGTTATTAATTTGTAGTAATCTATACAAGAAATTGAAATTATCATATCTTTTAGTTGTTCAAAACGTTCTATTAACGAACACGTTGCAACGTGTTCGTTAATAGTGCATAAAAGTGCATAAAACACATTCACTCTAAATTTATCTTCTGGCAATTGTGGCGTTTCGTCCTGATGCTCGTAGTCAAATTGTCGTGTCTTCTTTCGTCGTCGAACTTCCGTACCAGTTTTAAATTCTTGTTCTCCATCCACCTCTTCACTCAGTTCTTTTGCTGTTTTTAGAACTTCTTTAAAATTTGTATCTGATCGTTACTCTTGTAAGATAATTTTTAAGTTTTCGATAGATTCTAAAGCAAGTGTCATGTTCATATTTTTTGTCTTGAAGCATTTTACTCACAGGGTTTATTCTGTTAAGTAAATCATACCAAGTTATAAGAGAGCAAATAAATTTGTAGTTCTTTATTTTAGCACATAATGTTTGTGCTTCATGCTGAGTTTCTTTATTAAAATTTTCATTATTTAAAATTTCAAAAAGTGCATCATAAATTTCTCCCAACTGATATCGTAGAGGGCGGATTGCATTAATTTTACTTTCCCATCGCGTTTCTGATGACTGCTTCAATGTTAATTTTTTTTACGAACTTTAAAAGGAATGCCCAACGTTTGTAAGAAAATGAAAAGAATTGTATATTTCTTGAATAATTGCAAAGAATCTAATTGCATCTGCATTCGCTTTGGCTGCATCGTTAATAATTAAATTTAGAGTATGAGCAGCACATGGCACGTAAAAAGCTCGAGGATTTTTGTTCAAAAGCAAATTTTGGAGCCCATATTTGCCCCATTGTCATACCCTTGACCTCGCATGTCTTCAATGGGAATGTTCCATTTTTCCAGTTGTTCCATTATTGTTGCACATAAACGACGTCCTGTGGAATCTGATATATCTGCAAAACCTAAAACGTTTTCCCTGATCTTGACAATTCCATTGTCACAGGAAACAAAGCGAATAATAATAATAATGTTCTGTTTTACTTGCATCAGTTGTGCAGTCTAAAATTATGGAATAATATTTAGATTTTCGAATTGATAATAAACTTGTATCCCTGATTGCGTTACTTAAAGTTTCCGATATTTCATTTTGACTGTCTTTACTCAAATAGTGTACTCTATTGTTTCGTTGTAGGGCCCTCTCAACATGATTTTCCTTAAGGGGATCAAACTTCCCAAACAGTTCGACTAATTTTAAAAAATTGTCATTATTCCTTTCATATTATTTATCAGATGATCCGCGAAAAGCTAAATTTCGGCTACCAAGGAATTTTATAATTTTAATCAAGCGTTCTAAAACACTCGTCCAATGTTTCTTTTCCATTTCATACATGCTTTGAGTCTGGAAATCAATAGTAGTTTTTTTTTTTTTTTTTTAATTTTTATCAAGTTCCTTCCATTTTAAGAACTTTTTCATGTGAGTTAAACTAGTCTCATGTCTATGTAAAGTTGTACTTACATTTCTCCAATAGTTATAACCTTCTACAAGACTCAGTGGGTGATTCAGTTGGTACGACAAGTTTGCAACAAAAGCAAAAAACAGAATTTAAAGGTTCGGAATAAATGAGCCATGTTCTTGACACGAGCTCCCATTGTCCATTTTTCTATTATAATACATGTCGCCAAATTTACGACCATATGTATCTCTGGGATATATTATATTTTTATTTTGAACAGGGCCCCCATTACAATTGAAACAACTCGTAATTTTTCATCAATATTTCCCCGTTCACCTGGATTTTCTAAATTCACAGAGACTAGCAATGTGTTAGTTTCGTGGTCAACTACAACTAAATCTTGTTGTAGTTGACTAAATCCTAACTATTTTTCACTTAAATCATGTTCAATTATCTTGTTCAATAGTTACAATAGTACCTTCATGCAAACTGGATGATGTGCATGAAGTACTTCATGCACATCATCCAGTGATGCACATCCAGATGATGTACTTCAACTCTGATTTCTGATGTATCGAGTTGGTTACAATCTGCATCAGAATATTTTAATATTTTAACAAATTTATTAAGAGCCCCAGTTTGTTTCTTAATATCTGCTTCTTTCGCAGCATGACGCTTATGATTTTGTGCACCGGATAACTTTTTTTTTAAATTTTTGATTCCATTTCTATTTTATACCACAAGAAATTATTACACAACACGACACAGAGACGAAATAATAGTCCGCACTGCGCTAGTGTCAGTAGCCAACTGAGATGCGTACCATATGACTGGTTAACTAGCAACAAATGTTTTGTACGAAAATTCGTTTCTGCGCATAAAAACTGTTCACCCTTTCACTTTAGATAGACCGCAGTAGATACAACATTCTGCAGGCAAGCATTTAGCCTGCTCTAGCTGCAAAATTGTAAACAGCCGGCTGATCAAAGAGGCGGCAACGTATATTTTTTTTTTCAATTTTTATTCGGCGTACGGCCTCATTTATTTTAATATTGATCATTCTAAGAATTTTTTTTGTTTTTATGATAAAAAATTTTGTTTCTTAAAAATTAACTTATAAACCGTTCCCTGGCGGCGGTGGCGCCCCCATCGTAACGGCGCTAGCATGCCCGCTTCCGCCGGCCCTGATTACAAGAAGAATTGCAATATATTATTTCCTCGTTTTTATCTAATGGATATAAGAATTCCTTCATCAAAAGAGCTTTCAGTAGTTTTGATATATATTCCTTTTCAAATACAGAAGAAATAACGCATATTCCTATCCCTTATGTGCGAGGCATTAGTGAACACATAGCAAAAGTTTTAAACCCACTAAATATTTTTGTTACCTTTCGACACCCATCAGAAAAATCGTCACCTTTCTCACTTTTCCAAAGGACAAGCTTCCACATCTAAGTCATCCAAGTGTGTACCAATTCCTTGGCTCCTGTGAGTTATCTTATTTTGGATAAACAGGAAGATCTGCTTTTATTCTGCTAGAAAAACACCAGTCATATTCAATACCTTGAACCTGAACAGTCTAGACCTGCAGAGCATGCTATCAACACTAGAGACAGAGTTCATTGGAACAAGACAAGAGTCCTTCACAAAAGTCGGTTCCTCGTGAAATGGCATTAGAAAGAAACATGTGAAACTTTACTTCACTCTCCCAACTTAAACAGATCCACTGGTCTACGTCTATCCCCTTTGTGGGTGATAGTATTTTTTAAATCAGCTAATTTATCCTAACTTTTTAATTGTATATATATATATTTATTTTTTTATTTTATTTTATTTATTATTTTATTTTTTTTAAATAAGTAAACTTAATGACCTTTTTTAGAGTTATCTTACACGAGCTACTTAGGTGGTGCCCTTTGAAATTGTCAGTTATTGTTTAATTAGCCTTTTTACATGTACTGAAGATGCCTGTGATATTGAGGCAAAAATTCTCTAATAATTCCGTTATTATAATTTTTAAGTAAAATGCTCGAAAGAACTCCCTATGGTATTTGCTACTTTTACCATTCAAGTGACAAAGAGTAAAAAAAAAAAAACTATAGGGAGTCCTTTCAGTATATAGTCAGCAGAAGAAATGATTATGGAATGATAATATTGGTCAGTGAAAATGGTAAAAGGATAATCACTACAGAAGATGTAGTGAGATATTAAATAAGTATTTCTTGAAAGTATTTCATCTTCATGAATGTGGCATTATACAGTTTGAGTGCAGCAGAAAGGGAAGAGAAGAGAGAGAGAGAAACTTTATTTTTTAGTCTCAAAAGAATAAAGTTCACAAATTATTAAAGAAGTCACTTCCTGGCTAAAAGAAATGGTTAACACACTCAAGCCTTTTCTTTCATGTCAAAACACCCAGAATATACGGAGCACCAAAAATTCACAAACAAGATACATCCCTATGTCTAATTGTGGGTATTATAAACTGTCCCACATGCAACTTACTAGACATTTAGAAATTACTCGTCCTCCTCACAAAACAATTCTTCCTCCTTTGTTAAAAATTCTGTTCATCTAAAAAGTACAGGTTGATCAAAATTAGAATATGCTGTTTAAGGTCTTGTGGAGTGCCATCCAGTGAATATATTGTGCATCATGCAGACGCAATATCTGAGAAACAAAAATAGTTCCAAATTCACCAACGGAGGCATTGTTGTAAAACACCAAATGCATGGAATTTGCATATCTCACAACTCGGCAGTTGCCAGGAGGGTTTAAAATGATGGCCATGGGATTTTTCCCTGCCTCATTATGGTTGTTAATACTTTCCACAGTGATGGCACTAACCTTGCCCCAACATGCTTTATTCGTGAAGCTGCAATAGCTAAACAATTGCAATGGTGTTGCTGCATCCTAGATTTTCGTCACCTGAACAAATATTGACGAGGTCCACTATCTCCATATGATCTACAACAAATGATTAGTCATTTTGAAAAAATGGGATCATTGGAAGTTAGACCTGCCAGATGTCACAAACCAGTCAGTCCACAAGTTGGATGAAGTTGTTACTGCTGTTGAATAACAGCACCGGTTCCTGCAGTGAATGTGTTGTTTCAAGACATGGATGTGCCTTTCACAGCTGTCTGGAAAATTCTGTGGAAGATTTCAAATTTTTACCCATTCAAGATAACCCTGACACAGGAGTTACACCCACAGGACTTTGAAAGTTGACTGATATTTGCTTTAACATTCCTTGATTGAGTGGAGTTGGATCATTTCACGAAAGCCAGAGTGTCAGCAGGCATTTCCCACTGCATGGTCTGATCCCTATGACTTCTAACTCTGGGGATTTCTCAAAGATGGTTTCTCAGGATAATCCTGATAACTTGAAAGACAGCGTAACTCAGCATATATGCAACATCAATGCTGACTGGCTATGTTCAGCCATTGAACACATTGTGCAAAGGATGCGGTTTTTGGCATACCAGGAAGAGCAGAACATTGAACAGTACAGCCTGTGAAGATATAATGGAACTGAATAAGAATGTCTCATGTTTGTCACTTTTCTCCTTATACACAGAAAAATTACACCTACATTATGTACATCATATAACACTCCCTGGTGGTGAATTTTGGAACCCCCCTCAGATATCACTTCTGCATGACAATATATTCCTGGAGTTTTGCAGTATTTGGATCATTGGGTGGAAATCTCCAAGGCCTTAAACAGGGATACTCGAATCTTTAACACCATGTATATTAGAAAACCTTGCATTAAAAAGTTCAGACATGTTTTGATACTACTTCACTATTTACCAATGTACCTTTAAGTGACACCCTAAATTTGCTAAAGCCACATTCCTCCTCTGCCCAATTATATTTGAATTTTTAAATTTACAGTATATGCAGGTTATTTTGCATGGAAAGGAAGATATACAAATAACTAGATGGAACAGCAATGAACTATCTCTTTAGCCAATTTCTATATAGAATACTTAGAAAAACTTAACTATGAATACAGCCATTCTCAAACCATTTGACTGCACTATTTTGATGATGTGTTTCCTTGCTGATGGTTCATTATCTTTTTCTATTTATAGAAAATCCACACAAACATACAGGGAGATATTTGCACGATCATCCAGCTCAACAGTATGGTATCCTAAAAACACTAACTCACAGAGCCAGCGCTATCTGTTCCAATGACAATGCTCTTACTACTGAACTCAGTTACTTGCATCACACTTTCTTAACCAATGGCTCTAATCCCCACAAAATTCTTAACCAGGAGAGTAAACATATTAGAAGGGAAAATACCAGAGAAAAGAAGAGGTTATGAGCTACAAAAGAGGAAAGCAGGAAGAGGGAACTCTCCACAGTGACTGTCCCATAGAATGATGATGACTCCTTGAACAGTCCAGAGCAGGCATGGGCAACCTTTCCTAGTTCGGAGGCCAAATTATCATTCTGTCTCCGAGTCAAGGGCCAGACCAAATTATTAAATAAAATAAATTAATATTAAATGAATTAAAACAAATTGCCACTTCATATTTCATTTATTTATAATATAATACTTTGGTATAAAGCTCTACATAAATTTTATAATATAATTAACGACATAATTTAATATGAAGTTCGGCCTTGTACTTCAACTATGAGACTACCAATATTGACATTAATATTACTTAAGGATAATCACATAGAATTTTCGAGGTTTTCGTCCATTATTCTTGTCCGAATTTCTGATTTATTGTATTTCATCCTCGAAAAAAACTGTTCACACATATATGTGCTGCTGAAAAGACATGCAAATTTGTATTTTTCTTCCACCAAATAAAATATATAAAAATCCGTGAAAGCAATGTTGTTAAATTGTGATTTTAGCACCAAATCCACCTTAAGCTCAATAAGTTCCATCTGTAAGTTTTCTGGCACATTATTTACATCAGCATCCATCAGACGAGCAAATATAGTGAATGTGGTCTTTGTTTTCTTTGTATCAAATTGCTCTATTAGTGCCTTCAGTTCATCTCCATAACAATTATAAGAGATATTTTTATGAGTTGCTAGAGTAGGAAAATGATAACAATTTTTAGCTCTTATCTGACTTTCCAATAATCTTAGTTTATTTACAAAAGGCTTTGACATGTCCATGCAGTTCATGAACCGATTGTCCTTGTTTTTGCAATTTAAGATTCAGTTTGTTTAGGTATCCGGTGACATCAACAAGGAATGCTAAATCACACACCCACTCATCTTTTACTTTGTTAATTGTGTTTCCTTTTATGTCCATAAAATCTGCAATGTCTTGTCTCAGATCATAAAATCATTTTAACATTTTACCTTTACTCAACCACCTCACTTCGCAATAATAAGACATCTTCATAATCCGAAAATAGGTCTGCCAAATACTCCTTAAATTGGCGGTGATTAAGTGCACGTGACTTAATAAAGTTAATACTGGCTACTACAACTTCCATAACATTTGTGAATTTAATCGATTTTGCACACAGATTTTGTTGGTGGATAACGCAGTGAAAATTTATTAAATTTTCCAGATGGATCTGTAGTTCTATTACTCTTTCATGAACTATTCGAATAAATCCCTTCTGTGCACCAACCATTGCAGGGGCTGCATCAGTGTATATGCAGATAGTGAACTCCATTTAAGCCCAAATCTCTCGAAGACTGTTTCAAATATATCTTCACCGGTAGTTGTTCCTTTTAACGGCTGAAGTGCCAATAATTCTTCTGTGATGTTGAAATATGCATTAATTCCTAGAATAAATATTACTAGTTGTGCTGTATCGGAGGCATCGGTGCTGTCATTCAAAGCAATTGAAAATGCTTCCAATTTAGCAATCTTCTCTTTTAAACTTTTTTTGATATCATCAACCATAATTTCTATCTGTCGGACAACAGTACGTCTCGACAAATGAATATTCTCGAAGTCTTTTTTCTTTTCAGGACATATACTTGCAACAGCCAGCAGACATTCTTTGATAAATTCTCCTTCACCAAATGACTTAGAATGCTTAGCGATTTTTTCGCTTACCACAAAGCTGGCTTTGACAATGCTGTGGAGCTGCATTCTTTGCTTGTTGAACATTTGCTGCTGGGTATCCAAGTTCTTCTTCAACTTGTGTATTTCATCTTTTCGTAGTTGTCCATCAATTTCTGGGTGATCCGCATGTCTCGAAGTGAAGTGTCTCTTCAAGTTGTATTCTTTGTTGACGGATATCGATTCGTGGCACAGCAAACATACAGGCAAACCTTTATTCAGAATAAAATAATAATCCTCCGTCCAGTTGTCTTGAAATTGACGATTCTCTGCATCTACTTTTCATTTATTTTGCAATAACCTCTGACATATTTATAAGCGATATTCAGAACTGTCAAACAACTGTCCTCTGCACTGAACAGAACACATCATCAATGCAGGCACCGAACAAAGCACAACACCAACGCAAGTACGGAACTGACATGTTGTAACACGTTCACACAGACCGCTAGTCAAAGTGAGAAAGAGACCTTGGTTGGAGAAAACAGTGTGTTTTGCACAAGTCATATGATGTCAGCTTAATGTGAGTTAGTAGAACACACCATGAATAAGACAAACTTTGCTGAAATAGATTAGAGCTGGATCAAAAGAAGTAGAAGGCCGGATTCGGCCCACGGGCTGCCCATATGTGGTCTAGAGCATATTGCATTCACTTATTACCTGCACATTCAAAAGTTCCACCCTATCATTTCAAACATTCATGCCCGATTCTTCCATCCTATCCCATTCACATGCTAGTTCTAAACTGTAACTCATTCATTTATTCACCTTCCTGCCTGTCACTTGTTCCATCTGTGCTTCTTAGATTTGTTACCAATCCCTTCTGTGCTCTAGACATTTTTATCCACTTCCATGCACATCATTCCATTTCTATCACTCATTCCTTCTGTGTTTCATATATTTCTACCATAAACTTCTTTGCGTATTCATTCCATTTTGTATTTCAACCTCATTTCATTTTTAAGTCATACTCTGCTTATTTGGCATTCATTCATTCACCATCATAATTTAACCCAAACACAGTCCTAATGTACTATAGTTGATCCACCAACCTCTTGTGTATGGACTCAACATAAAAATCATAAAATCTTTTCTTCTCAATCTTACTATCATCCAAAATTCCATTAAACAGCACAGTCTAATTCTTTTTATCTCAAAAATATTTTTCTTTCACTTAACTAAAAAATTATGGTACGACACGACAAAATTTCATGCCAACTTGGGGTGTTGCCCGGTTAAACAAGGCCCCTGTTGTTTTCGCCAGAGAACCAGGGCGAACAGCGAAAAGTCAGCTACTGAAACTAATCTGAAAACAAACCACAACTCAACATCACCAGAGTTAAAGATCGGTACTATCAACATAAGAAGCCTGAATGGCAAAGAAATAGAACTAGCTGAGGAATTAGATAAGTATAAGTACCAGATTGACATAATAGGAGTGACTGAAAAAAAAAGAAAAAAAACTGGTGATATCTTTCTGAGCAATAAATACAAAATGTTATATTCAGGCAATGACAATCAAGGAAAAAGGAGTAGCCACAGTATTCAACACAAAATACGAGGCTAATCTTGAATGGCAGTCATTCTCAAGTAGAGTAATGTGGGCAAATATGAGAATGGGGAACTGGACAAAGAGACTTATTTGTGCCTATGGTCCCATTGAAGGTTCTACTAAGGTAGAAGTGGATGAATTTTTTGAGGCATTAAAAAGCAATTAACACAATGAAAAAGGAAAAGTTGGTCCTTGTTGGGGATCTAAATAGCAGAGTAGGAAAGAATTGCAAGACTTATTTTGGGAAAATTTAGAGAAAAGAGCAAAGCTAATAATAATGGCAAATATCTGTTGGATTTCTGCTCAGGACATGGACTGGTTATTACTAACACCATGTTCCAACATAAAAATGTGCACAAATTCACATGGAGAGAAGAGGCTAGAAATAAGAAAAGTCTCATCGACTATATTATTGTTGATAGTGATGTTTTCTCCCTGGTGCAGGAGACACCAGAGTTTACAGAGGATTTGAAATTGGAAGTGATCACTATTTTGTCTTGAGCAGGATAAAATTGAATTTCATATTGAAAAGAATAACATGTAAGAAAGTTTTAAAGCAAATAAAAGTTGAGCAGCTGTCAGATGTGAACTGTAGACTAAAATGCACAAAGATTATTGAAGAAAAATGAAAGAGTTTGAGAACAGGAATCAAACCTTGGAGATTCAGTGGCAAACTCTGAAGAAAACATCGATTGATTCTGCCAGAGAGGCATGTGGTGAGATTGTCTGCAAGGATAAAAAAATCAGAACTCCCTGGAGGATATAGGAAGTTAAAGAGGCAGTGATGGAAAAGAAGAAAGAATATCAAAAGTTCCTGTCAAATAAGTCATCTTGTGCTCTAAGAGAATACAGAGATAAATGCAAGAATGCTAAACACTGTGTAAAACTAGCTAAACAAAAGTCATGGGAAGACTTTGGCAAGAATATAGAAAATAAATATCAAGAAGGTGGCAAAATATTCTGGAGGTTGTTGAAGAAGCTTAGGAATCGAGGAAAGAGTGCTGTAAAAGGAGTTAGAGATGATAAACATGAGATGAAAACGGGAGAAAAAGATATGGAGTAATTACTTTGAAAAACTGCTAAATGAAACAAGCAGTGATGACAGCACAGTGGTAAGAAACACTGACCAGGCATGCAGTCAGGAATACATATCCATACTTGAAGTAGAAAAAGCCATCAAAGGTTTGAAATGTGGAAAGGCAGCAGGAGTAGATGATATTCCACCAGAAATGCTGAAGTATGGTGGTATGAGTTCTTACAGTGGCTGCACTGCATAGTTCAGAAAGCCTGGACAGAGGGACGGATTCCCAATGATTGGAGTAGAGCTCTCATAGTACCCATATATAAAAAGGGAAATAAAACTAAATATGAGAATTACAGAGGTATTTCCCTACTGAGTGTTCCTGGCAAGATCTATGCAAGTATACTTGAGAAACAGTTGATAATTGTGGAAGAAAAGATTGGTGAAGAACAAGCTGGATTCAGGCCAAATAGAGGCTGTCAGGATCAGATCTTCACTTTACGACAAATAGTCGAGAAAGCATGGGAATATAACAGAGATCTGTATTTAAGTTTTGTCGATTTGAAAAAGGCATATGACAAGGTGCCAAGAGAGAAGCTACTCAATAAGCTAGAGTTATATGGTGCTGATGAGGCATTATATCAAGCAATACTTAGTTTTTATTTAAGTTGTAAGTCAGCAGTTAGAATTGAAGTACAGGAAGATGGTTTAATGTTAAATCTTGTGTGAGACAAGGATGTACGTTATCTCCTCTGTTATTCATTATCTATATGGATCACATTATGAAGGAAAGTGGTATTAAACATGATATCAAAATTGGAGATGTTAATGTCAGCTCTTTGCTTTATGCAAAGAGCTGACATTAACAGCTCTTTGCATAAAGTTATACATGATGTTATACTTCTAAATAAATCCGCTACAAGTCTGCAAGATTCTCTGACTAAATTGAATAGCTGTTGTAATAGATATGGTATGAAGGTCAGCAATAAAAAGACAAAGACAAAGACAATGAAAATAGACAGAATCATTGAAAATATCAACTGTGTTGTGAATAGAGAACCTGCAGAACAAGTGAAACATTTCAGCTACTAGGCACGATTTTTACTGAAGATGGTAAACTAAATATGGAAATAGATAACAGAATCAGCAAAGCTGGTATGGTGAGAAGTTAAATGAATAAATTCATATGGAATGAGAGAAATTAGTCAGAACACTAAATTAGCTGTATACAAGACAGTGTTCAAACCAGTTTTAACTTATGGATCTGAGAGCTGAGTCAGAAGTAAAACACTTGATCAAAGAATAGAGACCGCAGATATGAAAGTCCTGAGAAAGATTAGAGGCATGAACAGATGGCATCAATGGCAATATCATATTAAAAATGAGGATATTAGGAAAGAGCTTGACATTGTCATCATCCAGGAATGCGTTAGCAGAGCTAATCTCAGGTGGTATGGTCAATTAAACAGAATGGGCGAAGAAAGATTAGCAAAACAAGTGTTCTCTGCCAGGGTGGTAGGAAAACGACCCAGAGGTAGACCAAGATATAGGTGGATTGATACGGTACAAAGTGTCTTAGACGATAGAAATATAAGATCTGATAATGTTGGAGTCTTGACAAATAACAGACTGATTTGGAGGAAAATTGTAGAAGTAATGATGTAATTTTTTTCATGTGGTACTATCATATCCTGTACACCCCTTGAGGGTACATGGCAGGAATTTGATGATGATGCATATGGTCTGAAGTCCAAAGCATACTAATATATAAAATAGTTTTTTTTTTATCATCCTACTCTTATTTCTGACAGTTCCTATTACAATATTTATTAATTTTTATATATATATAACAAATCAATGCAATTTTCATAAACAATTTCAAAAACTATGATTTTCAATTTCATATTTTTATTTAACCATATACAGCAACATTGCCATGTTATTGGTTCAGTAATTAAAAAAAAATATGTATTCATACTCCTTTCTGCATAAAAAGAGACATTCCATTTAACTACACATTAGTGAAATACATGCTGCTTTTTCAAGCAAATATATGTGTGTGTGTGTATATACACACACACACATCTTGATATTTATGAACAGATAACATCTTCATATTTATGAACAGTAAGTCATAAAGCCATACTATACAGGGTGTTCGGGATAAATTTGACAGTTTCGTAAGGAAAAAGAAAATCTTCTTTGTATCTATTAAATTTAATGAATTGACAAAAAAACATTACAGGCAGAGTTAATTACAACACTATCAACAAGATTTACTCAAAATAACCACCATTAGCATCGATCACAGCTTCAATTCTGCTTCGGAACCTCGAACAAGCTGATGCTACAGTCTCCCTGGGAAGGGCCGCAAAAACTGTTTTAATTTTATCCATTAACTGGGCTTTTGTATTACTGGAAGTGCGATTGGTGTCTTTTTCAACTGCGCCCCATACAAAATAATCCATGGGGTTAAGGTCTGGGGAGTTTGGAGGCCAAACATTTGGACTGGTGAAGTCGTAGAAATTTTCAGACAACCATTTTTGACTTTTCCCAGAGGTGTGGCAAGGGGCCGAATCCTGCTGCCATACATACGGCCTACCATTGGCTACCCTTGTTATCCAGGGCTTGACTACAGTTAGCAACTCCACGAACAAAGCCCGAATTCCAATGCCAGGGTTCTTCAACACCTGTTCCTGCAGATTTGCGAGGAATTCTGCTGTACGAACGCAATCAGATCGTCTGCTAGGGATCTTTCTTCTTGCTACATCCTCGTAGTCACCATTGCAAGTCTCTAGTTCATGCCTGATTGTTTTTACTGTATTCAGGGAGCATTGGGCAGCAGTCGTAATATCCTTATTTTGATGGCGGGCACGAATCATCATGATACAAGTTATTCTCTTCCATGATTCAGGTGGGTTCCAGCTATCCATCCTTTCTGACATCTTGTATATGAATGAAGAAGGGTCCAAACTTTTAAATGAAGAGAAGTGTGTGTTAATACATGTAACTTACGGAAAAATATAATTAATTATAAATATGTCAAATTTATCCCGAACACCCTGTATATATCTTGATATTTAATATGAAATTTTATTCTTGTCTAAACCAATATTCAGGCATGAATTATTTAAAGTACATTAAAAATATAGATTAAAAAAAAAGCAATATATATATATATATATATATAATAGAGAAAAAAGGAGAGAGAATGAATATATGGCTCAGTTGGACTGTTTAAAAATTAATGCCAGCAACTAAGGACATGAAAAATCTGTGTGCTATGTATATCAATTATATTTTCATTTCAGTACAGTTTGTGCTTGGCAGAAAGAAAAATCTTCCCTAAGATTCTGGAATTAAATATGGTTCTTCTCATCCTCTTGTAAAGACAAATGAAGTTGATAAAATTCTTAATACATATATGAGATAGGATGGCAAAATTGAAATAAACCAGCAAATGATTATTTATTTCTCATTTATAAAAAATAAAGGATTAAAGTTTATTTTTAAAAAATTCTAATTATCAGTTAGATATTTTCTCATATTTAATGCACATGAATAAAAAATAAACTCCCGGCTCTTGTAACAACCTAACCGAATAGTTGTATTTGTTAGAGGAGTACAGACTTCTTTTTGCTTTCTTCTATACACCAGGTAATGAAATTTTCACATTATCTCAAAATACATTTTTAATATATCCATTTGAAATTTTAAAAAAATAATTCTACCATCAAAACCGACAATATTAACTACACATTATGTTCATGTCTTGAATTTATCTACTTTTGGCTTCCCAAGACACTTATCAATAGAAGATAATAATCAAGGTTACTGGTTTCAAAAAATGGAGCAATTAGTAGCAATTAGGAGTACCTGAATATAAAACTACTGCAGATATGTAAAAAATAAACATGTTTTTAATGTTCTTGTGACATATATGAACAACTAGATACATGTATATGCACAAAATGTTTAATGAAAAATCATTAAACATTTTCTTTTCTTATGCATATACGTGTATCTACCTCTAGTTATGGGAGACCTCCCATGATGAGTCTTTGACTCCATGAAGATCTGTGGATAATAATTTTAAAATATATATTTCGTCCTGAAAATAACAGACTATTGAGTGAAATAAATACAGATTCAAAAGAAAAAACAAACTATAAAAAAAACCTTCATAGCATAGGCTGCAAGATTGAGATTGCATTTGATGCTTTTTTTTTTGGTTTTTAACATTATTCACATCTCATCTGACATGTTACCTCACAGCTAGTGTCATGAAGGTGAAATCAACTGTTGTATGTTCTACCTTTTTTGAATCTATCATATCTCACTCTTGATCTGTTATTTTCAGATGTTATGTAAAGAATAAGTTACCAATTGCAAGTATACTTCAGATAAAAAATAAAATAAACGTTTAACTTGAAGCAAATCTTTCCAGAAAAATAAAAACACCAATATAATATGCAAGATATTCTCTTATAAATTTACATTTGTTCTCATTTAAGTATAAAATACTCATTTTTAACCACCTAGCCATCCATAATGTATAATTATGTCAAACAAAACAAGGATGTGAAGTCCATTAAAATTGCAATACCATTGATATTCCAGTGTACATAAATGGATACAAAGCATAAGATGATTGATATATTTCATTCGCGTAGACATTCAGGTGATTAAAGCATAAAACACAAAAAACAACCTCTTATATTCGACTGTGTCACAAAATATTACTAATAAAATATTTTACATACAAGAAAGAAGTTTAACTTGAAGAATTTGATACTGACAAAAATATTTATTGTGTAGTGATGGAATAATTAAATTTATCTCTTCAATATCAAAATACAATAGTGAATCTCTTAGCCGATCACTTAATTTAATTCAGTCTAGTTGGGTTATTACAGCTACATTTACAAGATAAGAAAAGAAAAAATAAAAGAATCAGATGGATTCTGGATTCCAGAAGTATTCTGGCTTATTTTGGTTTAAAGTGGAAAATTCTTTACAGATTATGAATGCTGAATACAGATAAGTTGAATAGTAAAAAAATTACCATTATAAACAAATGATATTGAGTGAAAGAAACCAATCATTAAATTTTATTGGTTCGTGCT
The DNA here is from genome assembly GCF_054136105.1 of Typopeltis vanoorti. Classification (NCBI taxonomy): domain Eukaryota; kingdom Metazoa; phylum Arthropoda; class Arachnida; order Uropygi; family Thelyphonidae; genus Typopeltis; species Typopeltis vanoorti. Next base: position 18,458,940 of record NC_143551.1, read on the forward strand.
TTAATAAATAAGTGAATGACTAGAGGGAAGTATTGCTCGCTCTAGTCACTATATTTATACTTTCATTTTATTTGGCTATTTTAGTATTTTATTTTGATCTAATTTGTTTGATAAAGAACTTTTAATAGAACATTCTCTAGTGACTCATTATTTTTTTATCTTTTGCTAGAAATTAATTTGATTAAATTTGTATTCCATATCCAATATATGGCTTATCTTTAAGCATATCTTTAAATCCATTTCATTAATTTACACAAATCTTATTATTAAACAATAATTTACAAATCATTATTTGAGTGGATCCAAGATAAGCATAACTGACAAAAAATATAAGCACACAATCTTGTCTGATTCCTTTATTTCTTTGTCTTATTGTAATACAATAACCAACTAACCTAACTTTCAATAAATGATTAGGCAATGGGTTGTTTAAAAAAACACAGGAATAGAGTACTCTAATATAAAATGAGCAATATGAACAAAATGTTCAGGAAACATTAAGATATTTTTATTGACTTTTTACAATTGCTCTACAAAATTGTCGTTTTTTCACATCATTTAAAATTTCACGATAAACCTCTTCTTAAAGGTGACCATTATCCATTGAGCTTAAATTATTTCTAGCAATGAAACTGTGGAAATCAGACAAAGCTTATTTATAAAATGACACTATTTTATAATTTAAATCTCAATCAAAGCTGATTAATGCTGCTTCTACATTATTCTGTGGTGGTGGTGGTGGCAGTGGTGCTGGCTGATGTTGTACAGTTACTGGTGTTGTCTCTACCATCTGTCCATTAACGACAACTCCTGGAGTTTGTGCTATCACACCTGGTGGGGAACTTAGCATTGGAGCTATAGCTGGAGGCTGAGATGGTGGCCCAGCTGGAATCTGATTCTGATTATATGGTGCTGCTTGAGGTAGTGAAATGCGAGGAGGTGGAGGCCCTTATAAAGGAGAGATAAAAAGTTATTAAATACTGAACAAATATAACTGAAATCTTCCTAATAACAACAATTTAGAATAACTCACAGTTATGCTTAATATATTTCTATAAAAGAATTTTTCATGAAATCGTTTTTTTTACATCATACATTTTACATAAAATCTTGAGATAGATATATACACACACACACACACACACACACACACACACACACACACACACACACACACACAACAATGCTGTTCTAAAGAGACTCAGATGCAGGTATATAATATTATTTTAAATAATTTTTACAATAAATTAGATCTTTATGTTTGTGATTAAATGTTAGAAAAATATTTGAAAAATGTTTTCATGAGTGCTAGAAAATCCTGCAAAGTTATTTTTACTATCACTGTGGATAGAAAGAAGCTCTCCATCACTGCTATGTCAGTTTTATTATTGAAAACTGAAAATGCGCATGATGGTGACGTATTATGATACATGTCACTATTATTGCCTTTTTCAGTTTTTGACTGACTGCCCTCCCAATGAATATTATCCTCAATCTAACAGATAATCTTATGTTTCTGCTTATATTTCATTGAATTTCAAATCAGCATCATCAGAGCACAACACAACTTGTATATGCAACAGAGAGTAAGTGAAACACTTGCACTATAATGGATAAAAGATCTCAAGTTCTATTTTGGCACTCTCTAATATTATTTAAAAAAAAAAATAAAAATACGGCTGTGTGGGAGTTGCTCTTAAAATAACAGTCTTCCAAATTTTTGGCAAATTAATGCAACCATATTTGTTCAGGTTAGGAGAATTCTTCATAGCCATGGCTGACAAAAAATAATCTTTCGGATATGTAACGACTTATAGCATATTCGTTTTCTTCCATCTAATCCTGTGTAAAGGGGTGTCCAAAGTGTGGCCTGCCAGTTCTGACTTGCCATAATAATAGTAGCGAATGTATTTTTTATGTTCTTCCAGGTGGATGTTAACCGATCTTCCTGTTTCCCCATAGTAGGTCAAGTCACAGGGAACTTCATACACTCCAGGGTGTGTTAGAGGGTAAAGTTTCTCCTCAGGTGAGCAGATCAGAGTTGCTAATTTAACATGGGGTTTGAATGTGGTGCGAAGGTCATGTTTCATCAGTACTTTGGCTATCTTTTCTGATGTACCTCTGACATAGGGAATAGAAATGGTAATGCTGTGTTCCTAAAAAACTATGTAGTATTTTATCTATTTTGTAGAAATTGTAGCTGTTGGCCAAGAATGTATGGCACAGATATTTGAGTTCTATGGACAGAGCTGTATCGTTAGAACAAATGGCTCTGTGTGCAAGAGTTTTTAAAATGCCATACTGTTGGACAGGATGATGATGTGATTGTTTATGTGGATATCTTCCTGTGTATGTTGGTTTTCTGTAAATGGAAAAAGATAGTGATCCATCTGAAAGGTGGGTGACTAAAGTGTCCAGAAAAGGTACACAGTTATTACATTATTTTTCTACTGTGAAAAAGAAACTTTTGGGGTGTTGGCTGTTTAGGTAGGTGACAAACACATCCAAGGTGCCTCGTTCATGGGACCAAATGGCAAACATCATCAACATAGTGTAACCACACGTCCCCTCTCTTTTCAAAGAAATCTGCTATTTCCTTTTATTCTCATATAGAGTAAGAGAGGCTGTTTTAGCCTTATATAATTTTTGGAAACTGAGGGAGAACAGTTATTTGGTCTCCACTAGCTAATCAGAAGTAGCTGACCAAAGACTATCAATAATTATAAACAGCATCTGATTTCAAGTAAGCTAAAATAAATATAAATTTTGATTGTTATAAACATGATTTCACAATATATCTGAATTAAGGTAAAATGTCACAAAAATTATCCAAATCTGATTATGAATTAATAATAATGACAAAATAATTACATATAATGTATAGTATTTTATCAATATCAGTAAAGAGATTAGAAGTGGAATAGAAGAATGTTAGATGACACAAAACAGGAACAATCTGGAGCAAGAGCCTTCAAAGAAGGCATTTTTCTGATTGTCCTGAAGAAAACAATCAAAACCAAAAGAAATTTTACTATATTACTATAATTCTGACATAAATCAAAGATATTAGTAAGGTTGTTAATATGCAAAGTGATAAGCCATAAAGTTCAAAAGTTAATAATTTGATTGGAATGAATGATTAAAACAGTGAAAAGTATAGAATATGAGAGGATGTGAAAGAGTTACCAGAGAAGCAAAAAAGAAGAGTGAGAGATTATCACGGTATGATAGCAGGGAACCAAGATGGACCATGACTGTAACGCAATGTATAGAAGAAATGGTGTGCAGTTTTCAGGGTGAATTTGATAGGTTAATGGAATTGCATATGACTAACTAAGGGATTGCACTTGAATGGATTTTGAATTAAGAATCCACAGAAAGTTTTGTTCAGTGAGGTGAATGCATATGCAAAATAAGAGAAACCTCCATATAAAGTTGTGAAGATAAGATATTTCTCTCACAAATATTTGTTTGGTGATGCATGGGCCAAGGATTTATTTTCTGTTATAATTTACTTTGCAACAAAGTGAAAAACTACCATGTTACTCATATAAGATTGAGATTAGCTCCCACCAGAGCTAATCCCAATTTCAGAGAGACCTCAAGAAAGTTCAAAACTGGTCTGAGCAGTGACTTTCCATAATACATAGCAATATACACTCCTCTGAAAGGAAGTATGCTGTGTATTAGATACTAGGGAAATCTGATGTGAAGTAATCTGTCTTCATATACTACTGCTTAAAGTTATTGCTCAAGCTTGGTTAAAGGATTAAAACAAAAATACAATTTGTCTATTATATTTAAAAGGATAAAACATAGTTAACTGCTATGATCAGGATTTACAAAAGAAGATGTTGTCAATAAGATGCATCAGCAAATTAGCCCAATGAGCAAAGGATAAGTAATCATTATGGGGGAAGAAGGGAAATTCAACTATGGGACAAAGACTGGAAGGATAGAAGGCCCCATGGAAGGAAGGAAATGGTAAGTAGAAAAAAAAGTAGAAATGAAGTTTCTATTGAGAGAATTATATAAAATAACATGTGATAGAAGCCACTTGGGATTTGAGTGTTGGATGTGGTCGCAGCATCAGAAAATTTGTCCATAACCTAGGTAACCATTTTGCCTCTGATTTGGAGAGATGTGTATTTTGTCATATGTATGTAAGTTTGGTCATATAAATTTATTATTTATATTGAATTACCAAGCGATTATTTTTTTAGTATATTTCATTCAGGTAGAGATCATGTAGTGACTGATGACAGCGATCAAAATGAAAACAGAAACAGTTGATGGAAATTCCTACACTACCTTGAAGGCCCCCAACTAATAAATGATGCCCGGTATGAGTTCTGTTGCTGCCGATCAACAGGAGATCTGCTCCTGTTGATTGGCTGATCTTGTTGATATGTCACCAAAGCCTTTGACCAGGTATTGTATAAAGGCTTACTAAGCATACTACCATCGTTTGGTCTGTCTGGACGCACACTATGCATGGTGGATGGTTCCTTATCCTCTCACCATTCAACTAATGCTGGAGTTCCACTGGGTTCTGTTCTCTCACCAACCCTCTTTATCTTATATATCAATGACTTACTCAGTTGACCTCCAATTCAATACACAGTTTTGTAGATGACAGCACACTGCACTCCTTCCTTTCATTTATAAACCTTATTCTACACAACTCACCTCAACCTACAGAACATCAACCACCATCTTCCTCAATTCTGATCTCCAAGCCATCCTCCACTGGGGTTCAGATGACCTCGTCAATTTCAATGCTAATAAAACCCAGTTCTGTCTTATCTCTCATTAAAAAAAAGAACCATTTTCTCCCAGTAATCCAAATTTCCAGACAATCTGAGATTTCTCTTCTTCGAATTACCCTATCAAGCCTCTCTTGCAGTATTGCATCCTTAGCTTCTAAAAAACTATGATTTCTCTTTCACTCAAGACTTTACTTAACTCTGGAACAGCTGTTAACTTTATACAATCACATCTCTGCCCAGCTCTTGAATACTGCTCTCACATATGGGATGGGCCCCCTAAAAGGTACCTCAAAATGCTTGATTCAATACAGAGGAGAGCAATTAGACTTATTAATGACCCATCTCTTACTCTAGATGTTTGGTTTCTACAAATATTTCCATGGGTCTTCGAAATTCGAGTCATCAGAATTCAAGGAGAACTGGCCTACCAGTCCGGAACTCAGGGGGTTGGGCGGTGTAGGTGCCGGGGTACCCCCTTTCGAGGTTTCAAAATTCGAGTCATCAGAATTCAAGGAGAACCGGCATACCAGTCCGGAACTCAGGGGGTTGGGCGGTGTAGGTGCCGGGGTACCCCCTTTCGAGGTTTCAAAATTCGAGTCATCAGAATTCAAGGAGAACCGGCATACCAGTCCGGAACTCGGGGGTTTGGTTGCCATAGGTGCCGGGGGGGGGGGGGGAGAACCCCCTTTCGAGTCTTCGAAATTCGAATCATCAGAATTCAAGGAGAACCGGCCTACCAGTCCAGAACACCGACAGGGAGGGGCACCGTGGGTGCCAGGGGGAAGAGTCCCCCTAGTAGAATATAAAAGATTCAGAGCAATAACAAGAGAAACCAGGAAAATCAGAAGACAAGATTGAGAAAAATTTGTATCAAGATTTAGAGCATGACATAAATGGACCTCAACTAAATAGCTATAAGATCATAAAAAAATGACTCAAGAAACAAAGGATAATCCACAATTAGAAGGCCCCCTCTTAAAAAGAATAGACCAAAAACTACCCAGCTTCTAAACAATAATAATCAAATTGAAATAAAATAAGTAATAAGTCAGGGTCCATGCAGTTAGCCTACTGGCTTTGCAACCATATGCCTGAGGAAGGAGTGTCCTAGGTTCGATTCCCGTCAACGACGTGAGGCGATTAAGGATCTTCCTCAGCCATAGCCAAGTTAGCCAGTCTTGGGCGTGGACAGCAGGGTTTTTTCTGCCAGTTTATCTGGGGGATTTTTATCCCGCAAGGAGCAAACCAGCCCCGTGAACACACAGGCTATAGTCATAAATACTTACGGCAAGGAAGGCAACTGGAAACCACCTTACATCACTATCTCCCCAGCAATCAGCTGCAACCCTCTCAAAGAGAGGAAGCCACAGGATAAGGATTACGAATAATTCAAGAAACAAATGAAGAACCAATACATTTTAATGATCTAAAGAAAATATTCGAAAAACTAAGAAATAGAAAGGAGAAGATGGAATAAATTCAGAGCTATACAAATACAGCTATAAACCATTTCAATTATGATCAATTAAATCCCTAAACAGAATATGGGAAGAAGGAAACATCCCACAAGAATTGAAGACAGCAAGTCATAAACATATTTAAAAAAGGAAACAGAAAGGATTGCAGAAACCATAGAGGAATATCTCTATTATACACATGCTATAAAATATATCTCGATATAATTAAAAGTAAATTAACACCATGAGCCGAGGAAGTTATTGGAGAAGAACAATGCAGTTTCAGGAAAGGAAGATCTTGCACAGATCCTAAATTTACACTTAAACAAATTATAGAAAAAAGAATAGAATTTAACCTGCCTGGATTATGAGAAACATACAATCAAATTAACAGAACAAAATTAGTTAATATACTGATTTAATTGAAAGCTCCACCTCAAATCATCAAATATAATGGAAGAAAGTTATTTAAATTATACAATAAAAAAATTTCAAAGCAAATAAATTAAAAAAGATGCGAACTAGTCATCTACAACAAAGTAATAGAACAAATGAACAAATTTAAATAGGAAGAAAGCTATATTAAAATTAATAATGAAATAAACAAAAAATTCAAGGAAGTCGATTATCATCAATACTCTTCAATATATATATATATGGAAAAAATTTCAAGAGAGTGGAAGGAAAAATAAAATCATAGGAATTAAAACAGAAAATAAAGAATTAACCAGCCTTTTGTATGCTGACAATCAAGTTATTTTTGGTGAGAATGAAGACCAGTTACAGAAAAATCTACACATATTGAACAAAACAATAGAACAGTATGACATGAAGATCTCAATAAATGAAAAAATCAATAGCATTTCAAGGCAAAGAAATTAAAAGATGTGAGCTAGTCATCTACAACAAAGTAATAGAACAAATGAACAAATTTAAATAGGAAATTACATCAGCCCAAATGAAAAAATTGACACTGCATACAAAAAGCAATAATTCCTAGCATTTATTGGAACTTTGAACAGACACTTCAAAAAACAGATGTCTAGAACAACCCAATAAACAACCAAATAAAGCTATATAAAACAATAGCCAAACCAATTCTTAAATATGGTAGTGAAACATGGACTTGGGGAGAACGATTTAAATGACAAGTGGAAGCTGCAGAAACGAAGTTCCCAAGGTCGCTCGCAGGCTATAAAAGAATAGACAAGATAAGAGCCTGGAAATATAAACCAAAAGGGATACCAATCAAGAGGAAGACCAAGGAGGAGATAGGTAGAAAACTGTTTAAACCCTTGCTGTTACAGGCAAACAATTGCCTAATATGGAAGCCAAGAAGAAGAAAATTTCAATAAAGCAAGAATCAGAGAAAAACAGTTCCAGTGGTGTTGACATAAGATTTCCTCAAACTCTCCAAAATGGAAAAGGGTTGAAGGAGAAATAATGCTGGGAAGACCTGGAAGGAAATAGATAGAAAACATCAAGAGTATAAGTAGTCTGAGCTCTTACAGAAATTTAAATAACTTGGTAGCAATAGATTGGAATGGAAAGCTATTCATGTTAGAATCAACCTTCCTTAGGCAGATGACTTTCCAGGCAGACGTCATTAGTACTCTGGATGCTGAAAGAGTGGCAGAAGTAATATTAAAACTATTAGCTATTGCAAGAGTTGAATTAGAAGACAAGCAGTGGAACTGGAAGGGACATTGTCGCTAGTTCTAAAAGAATGTACTAGTTAGCAATGCACCTGACTTGGTTAATTAACTTGAATCTCAGCACATGCATGATTCTAATGAGTAAATAAACAGAGAGCAAAATAATTCCATTATATCAAGATGGAGTTAGAACTGATACCACATGTTATACACTAATCAGTATCTCTGGTGTGGTCATCAAAGATCTAGAAATTGCATCCAAAAGTTGTAGATAGCATTATGATCCTCTACAGATAGCATGGTTTTGTTAAAGATTCTATAACAGATGGACAGCAGAAATGGATATACTATGATAATTCTAGATTTCGCCATGCATTTCAAAGAGGACTGCACATGCGAGGTTGTTATACAAAGGGATGGGCATGCAAACTAGACCTCCGATATGGATAAGAGTGTATCACCAACAGGTATCAGAAAGTGATATATGATACTAACCTGGTTAATTAATTTGAATAAACAGTTAAGAGGAAAGTCTAAGAGGAACATGAGTGCTCATTGGTATACCACATTCTATCTTCTTCTTTTTTTTCTCCTTTTTTTTTAATGTATATATTTTGGCATGAATCTAACAGGCCATCATCAGTGCACAAACAAATTTCATTACCCATACACATTACTGATGCATTTCTGGTTGATCAACCAACCTCTCATGTATGGCGCAACACAAAATCACAAGGTAGAGCATGACCATTGAATTGTTATTCCATTTCACAGATATGACCCATGTGCTAGAGTGACACCATACAACAGATGGCAAATAAATGAACTAAAATAATACAGAATAAAATTTTAAAAATGTGGGAGGGAAGGGAGAGAGGTTATTGCTTGCCATTTATACAGAATGAGACTCCCAAATTTTTGATGTGGATAGATATTCATTCCAATTTAAGTTTGGGTGGCATAAAAGTTCTTTTGCACTCTTTGAACAACTGCTCAAACTTAAAATGACACCTACATAACAAGCTTGTATTGCCAGAGGAAACTGTGACCAATATCCACTCTGTGCTTCACCAGGTCAAATGTTTCAGGTTTATTACAGATAAGACTGGTGTCCCTGTAGTCATTTTTCAACAGAAAATAGAACATCCTGTTTGTTTTGTTTCAATAAATGAAATGTTGTCAGTTGGCATAATAATAACATAAAAACAGAGGAAAACTCATGGAAAAAACTTATTTAATGTAAAAGTTTTGCCTAAGTGTCATCACCATTTTCAGTACAGGATTACAGAATGGCAATTAAACAATTCTAAAAGTATTAGTAGCAAATGTAAGATAACTAAAATGGTCAAAACCATTTGAGAATTGTTTAGGCTAAAATTTTACTTTAAATAACTTATTTGAGTTTTCTCCCATTCCAGCCTGATTGGCCGAGTGGTTAGTGTATCTGCTCTCCAGCCAAAAGGCTGCAGGTTCGAATCCTGCCGTGGGCATGGATGTTTGTGATTGTCTGTGAAAATGCTAGTGGTGGTGGGCAATAGATGATGGATGTTGGTGTAAATCAGGGATTCTCAACCTATGGTATACATGTACCACTGGTGGTATGTGAGCCACTCCCAGGTGGTACAGAAACAGTATAAAATAAAAGGGTAAATTAACATATTTTTTTACTTGCAACATGAGTTGAGAATTAAAAATGTATGCACAAATATTTAACAGTTCTACTTAAAATATTTAATGCAACTAAATGAAAACAATTAGATATTACATTATCATTAAAAACTTTTGTATAATAATATACAAAAATTAATTTCTGTCATAACCAGTGACAGAAATTAACTTAAATATATTTGATCGGACAACAATGGGAAACAAACAGTTTGTCCGATGTCATTTGTTTAGCCACAGTTACAGTTAAGAAAGTAGTGGTGTTAGATTATTGGCTTTGAATGTGAGATTTTATTTGTGAAATTGTCATATTTATATGTAGTTTGTGCCAGAGGATAGAAACCGGAACATGAATAAGTGGTTAACGAGCAGGTCCTCAAAAAGATTGAAGAGAGAAATGAGTGTAAGCGGGGGAAACTAAGCTGGGGAAACAATTGTTCTCTGCCAAAAGCCACTACTTTGAATCCTAACCAACCGAAGGAGGACATCATTGTACAAGAATGTAACAAAAAGCCCCGTACAGTACAACGTAAATATAATCTTAGTTATTTATCATATGGTTTCACATATATTGGAGAAGAACCCGAACCTGTTCTCCAGTGTGTGATTTGTTATGAAACGCTATCAAAACATGTGATGAAGCCTTTCCTTCTTAAACGTCGTTTTGAAATGAAGTATGGCAATTTAAAACACAAATCTTTGGAATATTTCCAGAGAAAACTGTCCGATTTTTTGTCAGCAAACCAAATATCCTAATTTTCAGGATTTAACACGAAGGTGCTGGAGACATCTTATGAAGTCAATTTAAAAATAGCTAAGGCAGGAAAACTTCACACAATTGGAGTCATTAATATTATCAGCAGCTACAGATATGGTTAGAATAATTTTGGGAGAAAAGGCAGCAAAACAACTTGAAATGATTCCATTATCCAATGAGACCATATCACGAAGAATTTCAGATTTGTCTTCAAATGTTAAGGAGCAGTTAATAGAAAAGTTCAGGCTACTAAATATTTTTCGATACAATTGGATGAAACTACTGATATTACCAGCATGGCCCATCTTCTTATGTATATAAGATTTATAGATGGGAAAACAGTGAAGGAAGAGTTCTTGTTTTGTGAACCACTGCCTGCTCAAACAACCTCAAATGAAATATTTTCAAAATTAGACCAATTAATGAAAATGAATGATATAGAATGGCAAAATGTATTGGTGTTTGTTCTGATGGAGCACGTGCAATGGTTGGGAAACACAGTGGCGTTGTTGCAAAAATTAAAAAAGTAGCTCAACGAGCAAAATTTTTTCATCGCAGCATTCATCACGAGGCTTTAGCTGCAAGAAATATGCCTGTTGCATTGAAGACAGTTTTGAATAAAAGTGTGAGAATTGTTAACTTCATTAAGTCCAGAACTATGAATTCATGACTTTTTTCCATTTTGTGCAATGAAATGGGTGCTGAACATGATTCTCTTTTACTTCATACCGAAATTAGGTGGCTGTCGAGGGGAAATGTATTGAGCCGCCTGTTTGAACTTCATTCAGAAGTGTAGATTTTTCTCTCTGACAAATCCTCAGACTAGAATTATTTCACTGACAAACTGTTGCTTGCCAGGTTGGCTTACCTGGCAGATTTATTTTGCCACCTCAACCAGCCGAACACGATCCTGCCGGGTGCGTGTACTTCCTTATTCTTGGTACAGGATAAAACTGCGGCTCTTAGGAAAAAACTTGGCTTCATCATTAAAGAAATCGATACTGAAAACAGATGTTCCTTTCCATTGTTGGATGCTTTCTTAACCGAGAATGAAATTCTTCTTCATAGTGAATTGGCAGTGAATATAAAAAAAGCATCTTAGTAGTCTCATCACAGATTTCAAGGAATACTTCTCTGAAAACCTTTTCAGAATTTTGGATTAGAGAGCTGTTTTTCATTGATGACACCTTACCAGAAACGTTAACTCCTTCCGAGAAAGATGAACTGATCAAGCTTTCCTGCACAGAAGTCTCAGGCAAACGATCAAGAGGATGGATTTAACAGACTTCTGATTGGCAAGAAGAAACGAATATCCAATAATCTCCGAAAAAGCTGTAAACTTTCTGTTGGTGTTTGCAACTATTTACCTTTGTGAATGCGGGTTTTCTTCTCTCATTTATATCAAAAACAAGTACAGGAATAAGTTGTTGAACCCGATTTAAGACTCAAATTAAGTCAATTGAAACCAGACATTAAGAAGCTGTGTTTAGCTAAACAAGCACAACCTTCGCACTGAAACAAGAATGCGAGTTCTGTAATTAAAAATATGTTTATATTTATAAACATTTATAGCTTGTACTGATTGTAAATTCATTTGAGAACTGGAGAACCATTATCAGGAATGTGTTTGTCAAAATTTGTTTATATATTCACTCATTATTATTTTAATTTTTAAAAATTGCACATTTTACAGAACAATCCATTGAATAGATTCAAAGAGCATCTGTTTCTCCAATAAATATCTGAATAAAATAATAAATAACTAAATAAATCACTAGTATTATAGAGAAATGCTTATTTTGTCCCTGGGCCCAACAAATCACACTTTTCCAGAATAAATTTGCTTACGTACATCTAATATCTTGAATTAAATATAGTGGTATGCCACTGAAAAAGGCTGAGAACCCCTGGTGTAGATGATGATTGTAGTTGTGGTTCATTGTAGTTGGTGAAATGAGTGGTAGAGACAGAGTTGTAGAAAAAAGGTGCCCTTCCTCGATGAGTGTTTGGACTCTCTAAAGGATCTGGAGGTGTCATAATAATAATTATTATACTGTTTGTTCAAAGTAAGAGTGAAGACATTCATATTGAATATGGTAACTACCAGGGAAAGATATTGAAAGTTTTTTTCTCATTTGGTTATACTATAAATTAAAGATGACAAGAAATTATATTCTTGGTGTAAGCAAACAAAGTCTGCATGTGAAGTAACTTCACAACCAGGTTGCTTGTATATAGAGGCTAATGACTTCACATCAATTGCCTAAGTATCCCACAATGCAAAGCACATATATCCTTATAGACATGTATAATACTATGCATTATGGGAAGGGCTGATTTTGACCTTTAACTTATGTCTCATCAGTGGGAGCCTTTCTTTTGGCCCTTCCCATAATGAAATTAATGTGAAGTCATTAGCCTTTATATACAAGAAGCCTAGTCGTGAAGTTACTTCACGTGCAAACTTTTATTTGCTTACATTTAGATAATGAAAGCAAGAATATAATTTCTTGGCATCTTTAATTTAAACTAACAAGAAAGGAGAGAGGTTGTGTGTGAGAGAGAAAGAAAGAAAGAGAGAGAGAGAGAGAGAAGAAGAAGAAGAAGAAGAGCGTGTTAATCTTTTGTGGAGAGTAAGTAAGAAAAAAATGGAGGAACTAAAGTATCTTTTAAGATTCTTTGAAACAGATTCAGATCCTTGCAATGTATGGAATTGGGATTTGCCATACAGGGCAAGGGTTCTTAAAGATCAGCTTGTAAGTGTCACACATGTTTAATCGTCTTGAATGTGAAGCCATTCTGTAGCACTGTGCTTTGGATGGTGTCAAGTTCTAGTCTAAGATCCTCTGTGTTAAAGCAGACAACATATGATCTATTAAGTAAGGATTTGATGATGCCCATTTTTTAATAAGGATGGCTGGCTGAATTTTGTTATGAGTAATGGCCTGTGAAAATAGAGGTTTACAACGAATAGAAGTTGTAGGTACTAGATGAGATGTGGGAGAGGGGGGACAACTGACAGACTATGGCCTGTCAATCCTGACTTGTCATAGTAGTGGATGCATTCTTGAGTTCCATAAGGTGAATGTTAATAGATAGTCCTGTCTGTTCATGGCTCAACAAATTATACAAAACCTTATTTGCCACATAAGAAATGCACTTGCCCCCCTCCTCACATTTTTTAATGATATGTAAAGGAAATAACAAGAATAAGAAAAACATTACTTTTTTTTTTTTTTGAAAAATATAATTTATTACCTTAATTTTTGTGACAAGAACTGTCCTTTGTATGACACATAGTTTTAGAAAAATACCACTTATCAAATGCACATTCTGGTCTAAACAAATCAAATGAAGGCCATTGCAGGATACTGTCATAAGATTCTCTATAAGCTGGAACTTTGACCCATAGTTCTGTTCTTAGATTTTATTATATTCATTGTACTAAAACCCCTTTCACACAATGCTGTGGAGGTAGGAATGACTGCTGTTATTGATATTAATTTGAAGAAAAACAGAAATCTCTCCTTGTGCGACTCAATCGATTTAAGAATATCAAGCTTCAAATTCTTGCATACTACCTTAACTTTGTACCATTCATATAAAAATTGGCACAAGTGAATCTTCAGGTGATTTTAAATTATGAAAATGACTAGAGTTTGTGTATTTTAGTCTAAAGTTCACATCTGAGGAGTTAAAAATTTTATTAGCTTTAAAACTTTCTTATATGTTCTTTTCAAAATAAAATTCAATTTTATCCCGGTCAAGACTAAATAATCACTTCTAATTTCAAATCCTCTGTACACTCTAGTGTCCTGCACCAGAGAAAAAACATCACTCTCGATAATCAAAGCAGCTTTTCTTATTCCTTACCTCTTCTCTCCATGTGAATTTGTGCACATTTTTATGCTGGAACATTGTGTTAGTAATAACCAGTCCATGTCGTGAGCAGAAATGTAACAGGTATTTGTTATTATTATTAGCTTTGCTCTTTTCTCCAAATGTTCCCAAAATATTTCTGTATGTCTGACAATCAGATTGCCAAAAATATCACAAACTTGATGCAAAAAAAGTCTCCTGGCCCTGATGGCATTCCTGCAATTGTCCTGAAGGTCTGCACAACAGAACTGACTCCTATCCTATGCCGTCTATACACACTCTCTTACTCTACTGGTATATCCACTGGAAACTGGCCCACATTCAACCCATTTCTAGAAAAGGGTGATAAATCACTACCATCTAACTACCACCCTATCTCACTCACTTCAGTCCTATCCAAAGTGATGGAGAAAATCATAAACTCTCAACTCCTACTCTACCTTGAAGGTACCCAACTATTAAGCAACCACCAGTACGGATTCTGTCAAAACTGATCAACAGGAGATCTACTCTCATACATCACCCATCGCTGGACAAATACCATGGAGAAATTCGGCAAATCCCAAGTAGTTGCACTTAATATCTCTAAAGCCTCTGACCGGGACTGGCACAAAGGCTTACTAAGCAAACTCCCATCATTTGGACTGTCTCAGGACTTCTGCAGATGAATTGCCAGCTTCCTGTCTGGACGAACACTATGTGTGATGGTAGATGGTTCCCTATCCTCTCACCATCCAACTAATGCTGGGGTCCCACAAGGTTCAGTTCTCTCACTGACCCTCTTCCTTCTATATATCAATGACCTACTTCAGTTGACCTCTAACCCGATACACAGTTTTGCAGACAACAGTACATTACACTCCTCCCTCTCATTTGATAAACCCTACTCTACACAACTCACTTCGACCCACAGAACATCAACCACCACTGCCCTTAATTCTGATCTCCAAGCCATCCTCCAATGGAACTCAGAAAATCTTGTCAACTTCAACGCTAGTAAATTTTCACAAAAAATAAACATTTTCCCCCAACATTGTTTTTGATAACATTCAAATTCCCAGACAAGATGAGATTTCTCTTCTCGGAATTACCCTGACATCAATACTCTCCTAGCATAAACACATCACAACTATTGCATCCTCAGCTTCCAAAAAACTAGGTTTTCTCTTTTGCTCAAGACACTACTTCACCTCTAAACAGCTGTTAACATAATACAATCACAAATCCACCCAGCTATCGAATACTGTGCTCACATTGGGAGTGGGGCTCCTAAAAGCTACCTCAAAATGCTTGACTCAATAAAGAAGAGAGCAATTAGAATAATAAATGACCCACATCTCACCAACTCGATCCCCTCACTTTCACATAGATGCTTGGTCTCTGCGACTTGTATATTCTATAAATATTTCCATGGGAAATGTTCATCTGAACCACCATCAATAATTCCCCCACTCTGTACTAAGCCTATTGAAACACATAGAGCAGCCACCCAACATCCTTTCACAGTACACTTTGAAACCCAAAGAACAAGTTTCTTTTCCTCCTCCTTCATCCCTGCTACTGCAGTACTATGGAATAGTCTTCCCCCGACGTATATTTCCCAAGGAATATACAACATACAGGCTTTCAAATCAAATGTAAACAAGTTTCTCTTTCCCAACCCAATACCCATATAAGGTACTAACATACTATAGGTTGACCAGCCAATCTCTCATATATGGGCCCAACATAAAAAAAATAATAATAATAATAATAAAAAAAAAATCGTTTCCTACTCTGCAATTTAGATCCCCAACAAGGACCAACTTTTCCTTTTTCGTTGTGTCAGTTGCTTTCTCTAAAGCTTCAAAAAATTCCTCCGTTTCTACCATAGTAGAATCATCTATGGGACCATAAGCAAAAATAAGTCTCATTGTCCAGTTCCCCATTCTAATATTTGCCCACATAATTTTACTTGAATATTGCTTGCCATTCAAGAAGATTACCCTTGTATTTAGTGTTGAATACTATAGCTACACCTTCTTTTCCCTGATTGTCATTGCCTGAATATAAAATTTTGTATTTATTGCTTAGAAAGATCTCACCAGTTTGTCTTTTTTTTTGTTCCAGTCACCCCTATTATGTCGATCTGGTACTTATCCAATTCATCTGCTAGTTCCATTTCTTTGCCATTCAGACTTATGTTGATAGTACTGATCTTGAACTCTGGTGATGATGAGCTGGGGGTATGTTTCAGGATTTGTTCCAGTAGCTGACTTCTTTTTGCTGTTTTTCCTGGTTCCTTAGCGAAAACAACGGTGGCCTTGTTTAACTGGCAACACCCCAGTCAACATGAAATTCTATCATGTTGTGTCAACATTTTACTTTTGGTTTAAGTCAATAAGAATACAATTTGGTTGGCTAAATCCCAAATTGCCAGCCCATCCTCGTTTGTTCAGTATCCAAATAGATACCTAACGGGGGGGGGGGGGGGGGGGGTACACCATGAGAAGATGAAGATGCCCTGGTTGGTTCTCTGCATTCCTTTAAAGGCTATGTGGAGGTCTCCTCTCAGTTATACAGCTTTGGCCTTTAAGCACCCCTAAAATAATTGTGACATCTCAAAATGAGTGAGAGAAAGAAAGCTGGACCCTAATGATACTGAACAAGCTTATTTATCTAGCCTAGCGACCAATAAGGAGAATATATCTCCTTATTAGTGATTAGATGAGGTTTGATGATATTACTGAAAAGGCAATGGATTTATTTAGGAGTACATCATCCACAAATGGCTAAGATCAATATATTCGGTTCTAATATCAGGTTTGATGTCACTTTCTTTCATAACACAATCCAGGGAGATAGTGCACCCATGTTTTACATCTGATTTTTCTGTATTTTCTTCAATTCTAACAGCTGACTTACAATTAAGTAAACACTAAGCAATGCTCTGTATTAGACTACATATCATGTAGCATTTTGAAAAGCTTTTCTCTTGGCATGTTGTATGCCTTTTCAAAGCTATAAAACTTATCAGATTCTCGTTAAAATCCCATGACTTCTCAACTGATCATCAGAAATTTCTTGATATGTACTTTAAAAATCTCACATAATCATTTCAATTATAATCGTTTTTACAGTATTCTATATACTGAGTGAAAAATTCATCAATGAGGAATATGTTTTTGTTACGTGATAAAATAATCTTTAAAAATGTGTGTGTGTGTGTGTGTGTGTGTGTGTGTGTGTTCGCATTTATTAATGCAGCTGAACATCACAACTGCCATGTGGTTATGTGGTAGCATAAACACAGGAGACTTAAGGAGTACTACACTTATATCATGTTGTAATTCTTAGGTAATAACAAAGAAATCGTACAAGTATAATATTGTATATTTGTTTATAGTAGTGTGTTCTGATGTCCCACTATTACTGTATAACAAGAGTACTGTAATAATAGTGGACATTTTTTACAGTATTTTTATTTAATTTATAACTTATTGTCTTATGTCATTTATAAACGTTATTTATATAAAATAGTTGATTCGTTATAAAAATTGTAAAATTATTAACTCAGAGAGATCAGTTTTCATACTGAAGGAACCAATCTCATTTCATCATCAATTTCCTGCCATGTACCCCCAAGGCGTGTACAGGATATGATAGTACTACATGAAAAAATTACATGATTACTAACTTCCTATCTACAATTTTCCTCCAAATCAGTCTGTTACTTGTCAAGACTCCAACATTATCAGATCTTATATTTCTATCATCTAGGGCGCTTTGTACCGTACTAATCCACCTATATCTTGGTCTTCCTCTGGGTCGTTTTCCTGCCAACCTGGCAGAGAACACTTGTTTTGCTAATCTTTTCTCTCCCATTCTATTTAAGTGACCATACCAC
Organism: Typopeltis vanoorti; assembly: GCF_054136105.1. Classification (NCBI taxonomy): domain Eukaryota; kingdom Metazoa; phylum Arthropoda; class Arachnida; order Uropygi; family Thelyphonidae; genus Typopeltis; species Typopeltis vanoorti. The sequence continues at coordinate 18,477,008 of NC_143551.1, forward strand.
CTGAGATTAGCTCTGCTAACGCATTCCTGGATGATGACAATGTCAAGCTCTTTCCTAATATCCTCATTTTTAATATGATATTACCATTGATTCCATCTGTTCATGCCTCGAATCTTTCTCAGGACCTTCATATCTGCGGTCTCTAGTCTTTGGTCAAGTGTTTTACTTCTGACCCAGCTCTCAGATCCATAAGTTAAAACTGGTTTGAACACTGTCTTGTATACAGCTAATTTATTGTTCCAACTAAATTCTCTCTTATTCCATATGAATTTATTCAATTGACTTCCCACCATACCAGATTTGCTGATTCTGTTGTCTATTTCTATATTTAATTTACCATCTTCAGTAAAAATCGTGCCTAAATAGCTGAAATGTTTTACTTGTTCCACAGGTTCTCCATTCACAACACAGTTGACATTTTCAATGATTCTGCCTATTTTCATTGTCTTTGTCTTTTTAATGCTCACCTTCATACCATATCTATTACAACAGCTATTCAATTTAGTCAAAGAATCTTGCAGACTTGTAGCAGATTTATTTAGAAGTATAACATCATCTGCATAAAGCAAAGAGCTGACATTAACATCTCCAATTTTGATATCATGTTTAATACCACTTTCCTTTATAATGTGATCCATATAGATAATGAATAACAGAGGGGATAATGTACATCCATGTCTCACACCAGATTTAACATTAAACCACCTTCCCGTGCTTCCTTCAATTCTAACTGCTGACTTACAACTCAAATAAAGACTAAGTATTGCTGGATATAATGCCCCATTGACACCATATAACTGTAGCGTATTGAATAGTTTGTCTCTTGGCACCTTGTCATATGCCTTTTCCAAATCGACAAAACTTAAATACAGATCTTTGTTATATTCCCATGCTTTCTCAACTATTTGTTGTAAAGTGAAGATCTGATCCTGACAGCCTCTATTTGGCCTGAATCCAGCTTGTTCTTCACCCAGCTTTTCTTCCACAATTCTTCTCAACCATTTCTCAAGTATACTTGCATAGATCTTACCAGGAACACTCAGTAGGGAAATACCTCTATAATTCTCACATTCAGTTTTATTTCCCTTTTTATATATGGGTACTATGAGAGCTCCACTCCAATCATTGGGAATTCGTCCCTCTGTCCATGCTTTCTGAACTATGCAGTGCAACCACTGTAAGACTTTTATACCTCAATACTTCAGCATTTCTGGTCGAATATCATCTACTCCTGCTGCCTTTCCACATTTCAAGCCTTTGATGGCTTTTTCTACTTCAAGTATGGATATATATTCCTGACTGCATGACTGGTCAGTGTTTTTTTACCACTGTGCTGTCATCACTGCTTGTTTCATTTAGCAGTTTTTCAAAGGTTACTCCATACTTCAAGGATATCTTTCTCTCCTGTTTTCATGTCACCTTTATCATCTCTAACTCCTTTTACAGCACTCTTTCTCCATTCCTAAGCTTCTTCAACAACCTCCAGAATATTTTGAAACCTTCTTGATATTTATTTTCTATGTTCTTGCCAAAGTCCTCCCATGACTTTTGTTTAGCTAGTTTTATACAGTGTTTAGCATTCTTACATTTGTCTCTATATTCTCTAAGAGCAGAAGCTGACTTATTTGACAGGAACTTTTGATATGCTTTCTTCTTTTCCTTCACTGCCTCTTTAACTTCCTGTGTCCACCAGGGAGTTCTGATTTTTTTATCCTTGCTGACAACCAAGAAATCAATCAATGTTTTCTTCAGAGTTTGCCACTGAATCTCCAAGGTTTGATTCCTGTTCTCAAACTCTTTCATTTTTTCTTCAATAATCTTTGTGTATTTTAGTCTACAGTTCACATCTGAGAGCTGCTCAACTTTTATTCACTTTAAAACTTTTTTACATGTTATTCTTTTCAATATGAAATTCAATTTTATCCTGCTCAAGACTAAATAGTGATCGCTTCCAATTTCAAATCCTCTGTACACTCTGGTGTCCTGCACCAGGGAGAAAACATCACTATCAACAATAACATAGTCAATGAGACTTTTCTTATTCCTAGCCTCTTCTCTCCATGTGAATTTGTGTACATTTTTATGTTGGAACATGGTGTTAGTAATAACCAGTCCATGTCCTGAGCAGAAATCCAATAGGTATTTGCATTATTATTAGCTTTGCTCTTTTCTCCAAATTTGCCCAAAATATTTTTGTATGTCTCACAATCATTTCCTACTCTGCTATTTAGATCACCAACAAGGACCAACTTTTCCATTTTCATTGTGTCAGTTGCTTTTTCTAAAGCCTCAAAAAATTCCTCCACTTTTACCTTAGTAGATCCTTCTGTGGGACCATAGGCACAAATAAGCCTCATCGTCCAGTTCCCCATTCTCATATTTGCCCACATTACTCTACTTGAGACTGACTGCCATTCAAGAAGATTAACCTTGTATTTTGTGTTGAATACTGTTGCTACTCCTTCTTTTCCTTGATTGTCATTGCCTGAATATAGCATTTTGTATTTATTGCTCAGAAATATCTCACCAGTTTTGGTCTTTTTTTGTTTCAGTCACCCCTATTATGTCGATCTGGTACTTATCTAATTCCTTAGCTAGCTCCATTTCTTTGCCATTCAGGCTTCTTATGTTGATAGTACCAATCTTTAATTCTGGTGATGTTGAGTTGGGGTTTGTTTTCAGATTTGTTCCAGTAGCTGACTTATCACTGTTTGCCTTGGTTCCCTGGCGAAAACAACGGGAGGCCTTGTTTAACTGGGCGACGTCCCAGCCGGCATGAAATTTTGTCATGTTGTACCATAATTTTTTTATTTTGGTTTAAACAATAAGAATACAATTTGGTTGGCTAAATCCCAAAATGACAGCCCATCCTCATTCGTTCAATATCCAAGTAGATACCCAACAGGGTGCACCACAAGAAGGTGAGGATTGGACATTAGGTCAGAAGCCATGGTCGGTTCTCCGCATTCCTTTAAAGGCTATGTGGAGGTCTCCTCTCAGTTATACAGCTTTGACCCTTAAGGACCCCAATCTCATTTAAATACATTATAAGTTTACCTCACTTTACAAAGAGTGGGCTTGGAACCTAATTCCTTCATCAAACGAGGCCTTCCTGGTGTGTGCGTGTGTGTGTGTGTGTGTGTGTGTGTGTGTGTATTATTATAATTTATTTTTTTCGTGCAAAACAATAGCAGGTAATTTAAGTGAAGTAAATTTACTTCAAAAATACTACATAATATCAAAACTAGAAGCAAATATATTTGTTTTTAAAATATGCAGTATTTTCTTCTTCATGTGAAATGGCCTTTTCAGAATGAAATTTTATTCACAGTAACAACCTTTTCTTTGTTGCCAAAAAGAACAAAGTGCAGAGATTTTTTTTTTGGTTCTAGCTAAACATTGAAAATCATTATTAATATTGCTTTATTGCATTGTATGCCCTTAGAATATACATAATTTATTTCATAACTATTATTTCAATTCATGAGAGATTCTGGGAATGGGGGGGGGGGGGGGGGGAAGAGACCACTGCAGTTTAGAGCAGCGCTTCCCGAGCTGTGGGCCGCAGCCCCCTTGGGGGTTGTAGGTTATGTTGGGGGGGAGGGGGGGGGGCTGTGAAATAATGAAAACAAATTTAAAATGTTTTAAGACTAACTAGATTTTTTTTCATTTTAAAAGAAACGTATTTAACTTTTATTATTTCTATTTTGTTATTTTTTATATTTTAATGAACAAATTCACACATTGGTGTTGGTTCACAAACTTTGCTTTCTGCGTATTTCGGCGCTTAATGAATATTAGTAAATATTGCTTATTCATATGTTTCATTTGAAAGCATTGGTTAATTGTATTTACTTCGAATGCTCTACAAGGAAGCTCCAAATCTTCCGTTCCCTTTCCATCACGCGTTCCTAATCAAGCACTGTTGATATTGACTTTATATACATATCAAAACTCATTTTATATTATCACTGTCATCCAAGCTAGTTTTCTGTTACCAATAAAAGTTTCGCATATACTTCACACATGAAAAAAAGCTTAAACAAGTTCATGTGGGGAGATAGTAACTCGTCTGCAGTGGTAAACAACACGCCCTCCCTAATAGCCACTATACTGCAGAGGCAATAAAACAAGTACTTTTATTATGCCAGTGAATAAGGTGTGAGCAGTCTGTGTAATATATTTCTCAACAAATAGTGCAATTAGAGACAACTGGGATAAAAACACACTAATTAATGAATCACATGTCCCCTCATACAGAAACTATGCTGTATATATAGACTGAAACAAAACCATATGTTGCATGGGCAAACACAGTATCAAACTAAAAACTATTGTTATTAATTAGATGTGGGCGAGTTCAATTTCCCAAGGCAGCAATAAAATTCAACCAAACATGTTAAAATTCGTAAAAGTGCTAAAACTAAGTAAAAAAAAAATATATATATATATATATATAACGAATGTAATGGCAGTTTCACATATGGAATTCGGTTGAAGAAAGTTAGCATTTCAACTCAATTGTCAACTATGCTTTTATCTTTCAGTTGCGTGATCTTTTGTTAATACCGCACCAATCATATGCATGTTTTAGTAACCTGCCCTTGCTGTCTGTTTTGCGTTAGGCTTAATTACCGTAAAGGGAGAAAAAGTCACAAAAGAGAAAAATGTTCCTCGTCCCGGGATTCCCTTATTCAGGTAATATTCACTAATTTCATGTTATCAGTCTGTAGTGTGCCAGTATTGGTAAGTGGTGATATTATTTGATCTATTCTATGTTAAAAAATTTAACCCTGAGATGGATAAGTGGTTGATAAAAAATAAAAAAAAAAATCCCGCGAACAATCAGAAGAAGCAGAAACAGACTCAAAAAAAAGGACAATATTTCATATTTTACCAGAACAGCCCGCATCGTCTTCAGAACCAAACAGTAAGAGGCAAAAAATGTAATATATGCATTTGATTTTTGCAATATTTGCTGTGTATGTTTTGTATTGAATATAAATACAATAAATATTATAATAATATATCTCTCTATTACGATTTTTTTTCGAGGGGGGCAGTGAAATATTTTAATTTTTGGAAAGTTTGGGAAGCACTGGTTTAGAGTATTGTAAGCAATATGATAAATTCTCATAAATGTTGCAATATATGTAAAGATTTATGTTTTATTTACTACAGAGAAAAAACAGTATAAGTGCAGAAATTAAGCATTCATTCTGTGAAATGATTTTGATTTCTAACTAAGATTATGAACAAACAATAAAGAAAATTTAAAACAAACAGTGAATTTTTTTAAAACTCTAACATATGCGATGCTTTGAGAACAAAAAATACACAATCCATCCATCTACTCACTGGACATCATCAGAAGGTGTATGGTCACTCAGATGCTTGCTGATGCACCACACCAGTCCTCACCAGACGGTCCTGTTGTATGCTTTTCTGGAGGCTACAACTCTCTGAAGATCAGTCACTCCACACATCCCATCCATCCATCTCACTGACAGTCTATCCCTTCCTCTTTCCAAGAACTTTACCTTCTATTACTGTTTTGAGAAGTCCTCCTTCCATCCTTTCAATGTGTCCAAAGTATTTCAACTTTTTTCTGTCAATATCCTTAAGGAGCCTTAAACTTCTACTGATCCTTTCTAGCATCCATTCCTGCCTTTCAGTATATGATATCCTCAACAGCCTTCTATAATGCCACATCTCAAGCACAACCATCCTTTTCCTATCAGACTTTTTTTGGGTTCCAAGTCTCTTACATCCATAAGTTGCTGTTGGAAAAACAGCTGCATCCAAAATTCTCAACTTTGTTTCTGTGGCAATATATCCATCCTTCCAGACATCTGACTGTTGTTTTTAGCCATTCCTATTCTTCTGATGTCTTCTGAACAGCAAGTCTTCACACAAACAATGGATCCCATGTACTCGAACTTGCTGACTTCTTAAATTCTTTCTCCATTAAGGCACACATTTCTCAGGAGCTTGTCTGTCTGTATTTTCTTTGAAAACCATAATTTTTGTCTTGCAAGGATTGAGCTGAAGTCCTATATTCTTACTGATTTCATTAACTTTGTCAAGGATTAGTCCAAGTTTTTCCTTGTTCATTATAAAGGAGTACTGTATCATCAGTGTACTGATCAATCTACCACCTATCCCAATTCCTGTCTTAAGCTCATCCAGTGCTACATGGATCATGACTTCTTTAAGTGATGATCCTTTAGGTCATGATCTGGTCTCCCATATCCTTGTAATCAATCTATCACTGTGATTCCTCCATTCCCTGTGATCTTAATTAACTCTTCTGGGATTCCCTCTGTACCTGGGGATTTATTGCTGTTAAGCTGCTTAACTGTTCTTTCAACCTAATGCCTAAGTGGATGATATTCTCAGTATAGATACTAAACAGGTGAGGAGAAAGTAGGCATCCTTACCTAACTCCCTTTCCAATCTGAAGTCAATCAGTTAATCCAATACCCATTCTTATTATGGCTTCTTGCTCACTGTACAAGTTAGCTATCAACCAGACAGTGCATTGAGGTCATCATCAGTCAAAAGCTTTAGAGTAGTCTATGAAACACATTACCACAGGGAGTCTAAATTATTTATATTTTTCTATGATGTACCTAAGGCAAGGATCTGATCTCTGGATGGTACCAGAGATCAGATCCTTTCCTAAAACCTGCTTGTTCCTCAGGCATTTCTACCTCAATCCTATTCAGAATGACTTAATAAAACCTTGCTTGCATGGAAGATTGTAGTGGTAAGAAAACAGACTTCTTTAAGTCATGATCCTGTCTCCCATATTCTTGTAATCAATCTATCACTGTGATCCCTACATTCCCTGTGGTCTTAGTTAACTCTGCTGGGATTCCCTCTGTACCTGGGGATTTATTGCTGTTAAGCTGTTTAACTGTTCTTTCAACCTCATGCCTAAGCAAAGGAGATTCCAAATTACAATTCTGCTGGTGAGAGAGTTCCTCCAAATTTTCCTTATCCTCTCTTCTGTATAGTTCCTCACAGTATTCTTTCCATCTGTTTATGATTTCCGGTTCTTTTGTTAGTATGCTCCATTTCATCTTTGATGACATTTGATTTGAACAAACTTGTGCTTTAGGTCAAGAACTAAATGAAGCATCCTTTTATAATTGCACCTCCTCATCTGGATCTCTATCTCTTCACATTTATTAGTATAAAAATTTTCTTTGTCCTGCCTGATGGCTCTCCTGACTGCTCTATGTTAAATATTCTTCAATCTCAGTGTTTTCTTTTTTCTCCAACCGACTTCTTTTGATTAGATCCCATGTTGAATCTGATATCCACGAGTCTCTTGGTCTTCTAATTGCACCGAGATACTTGGTTAACCTGGAATTTTTTCCAAAGCATTTCAGGTGAGTTCTCTTCACCAATTTCCAAAAGATCACCCAACCGAGCTGATGTTTCTTCTGTGAACCCACTAGGGATTAGTCTCACATCCAGTCTAGTGGTATACACCTGACTTGGAAGGTTTTAAAGTCTTACTCTTACAATGGCTTTTACTAGCTGATGGTCTGTATCCATCTGCTCCAGAATGTAAATAATCTGGTTCCTTGACCTATCAGTGTTAGACATCCAAGTATAGGTTCTGTCATGGGTGTTTCTGGAAGCAGGTATTAGTAATAACTAATCTGTTAGCATGGGCAAATTCCAACAGTCTTTCGCCATTGGTATTACATTCATCCAGACCAAATATGCCACACTCAAGGCCTAACGCTCATACTTTTTCCCACTTTGGCATTAAAGTCTCCTAAGATGTAAAGTACACCTAGGCTCTTTGGTAGGCAATCCAAAACATTTTGTAGGTTTTCATAGAATTCCTCACTCTCTTCATCAGGTCTATCTATGTGGGGTACATAAACTACCATGACTGATACATTGTATAAGACTTAAGGCTCATCCTACCAAAGTATCCCATCATTAATGGGATTATAACCAAGGGCTCTTGCCTGAACTGTCTTCAGTATCACAGCTACCCCATGATGCTTTGAGTCACTTCCTGAATAAACAACTAGTTTGCCATCCTGTCTTTGACCTTCTCCATTCCATCTGGTCACTGCAATTCCCATGATGTCAATTTTATACCTCTCCAATTCTTTGCAGATAATATCAAGAGTAGATCGCATATATTCCATGTGACTGTGTCAAGCCACCCTCTAAGATTAACCACATACCTACTATATTTCTCATTCACAATATCACTGACTTTTGTCGGAGACTGTAATATACTTCTCAAATAAGACCTTCTGCCTAAGCTCTGAATGTGGCTCTGATTATTCTGCATGACAACCAATGCAGCATGAGATGTATTATAAGGCACAACCATATTAGCATTTTGGAGAGAAGTTGCTGTGAGAGGGTTGCAGAGGCCCTTTCCACATCTGGGAGGTTTTAGTTACACTACATCCTACATTGGCCAGGTGGGTTGGGACTTCAGCTGGCTAGATAAGGCAAATACCTAGGAGAGAAGACAGACTTCTCTTCATCCACTGCATAAGATGAAATGAAATAGTAAAATAGGAAAGATTAACTGCTAATAGCATTGGGGGGGGGGGAGAACAAGAAGAAAATAAAGAAAGAAAAGAAAGAAGAGGGACCAGTCTACAGATAAGATAACAGATACCGCATCTGCCGGTGTATAAGACACACCCCTTTTTTGTACACATTTTTTTTTTTTTTTTTTTTTTAGGAAAAAAACTTTATCACTGAATATTATAATGAATTTACAGTATTTCAAATCTAAAGTAATAAATAGGTCTACTTTCAACAAATTGTCCTCTGTACCATCCAGTGCATTACTAATGACACACTTCTTAAATGATTTAACCACTGTCTCAGTTTTCACAGCATCCCATGAAGCTTTGACCCACTCACAAACTTGCAAAATGCTAGGCCTCTTTCTGATGGCGTAACCTCAAAATCTGAAGACTGCATCTAGCTGTTCCACTTCTCGTTCATAAATCCCTTAAATGGTTTATTAATACAGCCATCTAAAGGTTGAAGCTGACTAGTTAGACCTTCTGGAATTACAGCTGAGTTTACAATTCCTTGAGTTTATTTTTAACATCATCTGTTCTGTGAGAACAAAACTGATCCCATACTAGCAGGGCAGGCTTCTTCAACAGTCCGCCAGGGCGCCTAGACCAAATTTTATCTATCCATAACTTCATTCCTCCTCCATCCATCCAGCCTTTTGTGTGAGCATGTATAAACACTCCTTTAAGCAGTTTTTTTTGGGGTAGAGTCTTCCTTTTAAAAATCAATAGTGGTGGAAATTTTGTCCCATCAGCACAGCCAGATAAAACAACCATGTATAGAGTTTTTTTTGTGCCCCAAAGTTTTTAATAGTAACACTTTTTTGTGCCCTTGGAATCTACAGTTTTATTTGAGGGCACATCAAAAGTCAGCGGAACCTCGTCCATGTTTCCTATTTGCGCAAGTTCAAAGGAAAGAGTACCTGTTTTTCTTGCGTTAATTTTCTTGTTTCCTTGCGTTAATGACAAATCGATGAAATTCAATAATTTTTTCTTCATATTCAGCTGGCATCTTTTGTGATATTTTTGTTTTAGTCCGCATACATAGCTGGTTTCTCTTCATGAATCTTGAACACCATGATATTGATCCAGTAAAGTTGGCGATCCCTCTGTTAGTGGCTATCGCTTTCGCTTGATGAATAATCATTTTAGTAGACACTGAAAGTCCCGCTTTTCTCTGGTCTAAAATCCAAGTATTCAGTTCTGCCTCAAGTTCTGGCCATTTTGCAGTTCCATTACATAGGTTATGTTTACTGTGAGTTGCTTTTTTTAGATCCTCTTCCTGATGAAAGTTCTTTTCATTTTCTCAGTTGGAGGTGGCCCGAAATGCCTCTCTGCAACCCTGTTTCCATGTTCTTTAGCAATCACACATAGCTTGAATGCAATATTGTAGCAATGTCAACATTTTTCAGCCATAATTTGCCAAGAAATTTAGAGAAAATTTAACGGCAGAAATTTATCACTGTTCACAACAACTGGAAAGTTTAAACAAACAGAAACACAGCTGTGATCGTCAATGATAGTGCATGCACATCCACTGAACTCTACGTAACTGGAATGCTCTCATACACACCGCAAGGAAGCAAGAAAGAAATCGCATAACTGGGAACAGAGAAAATTTCCAGAAATGAAAGTAATAAAAAACTGAGTATCGGCATATAAGACGCACCCTGTTTTTTAGACCTATTTTCAAAGAAAAAAAGTGCGTCTTATATGCCGGAAAATACGGTATATATTACCTCATGCTGTAACTGATGGTCCAGCATCAGGTACTTGGGGTTTACCACTCCCATTACTCACTAAAGTGAGCCCTTGAGGTAATGCACAATCAGCTATTCGTAATTAAGCAAAAATTCAAGAATTGATTATGAGATTGCTTTTTCCAACACACAAACATTTATGTGCAGTAAAAGATTACAACAATTTCCCATACATAATCAAGTATGGAAGTTTACCTCATTTTGTCCTGCCATTAACATTAAACTATATTTATGTGATAAAAGGACTACAATATCAAAACATAATGTGTACATTTAGATTATCTGATATCCATATTTAAAATTAGAACTAAGTTACATACAATGAGGAACTATGCATTACCTGTTTTCAATGGCACTACTATGAGCAGAAGTTAATCCACTTAAGTGTTCTACTGAACAAGAAGATTATCACATCTCTCAATAGAGACAAAATGGCTAGCACTTCTTATGTTTCTCCAACTCATACTTAAAACTCATATTTAGTGAATGTGAAAACATTGTAGCAGTTAGGGAGTTTAATCATGGAGGAAAAGAACAGTATGCACTGATATGACATATATGTCAAAGAAGTTATCGTGGAGATGTTTTTGTTCAGAAAAATTTTTTTAATAAAAAAAGTATTCCATTTTGTCCAGTCTTCAGCTACTCGTCAGCTCATAAAATCTACTTACCATGGACAAGGGGGTGAACGTATTTGTCATGTATATCTTAGTATATCAATTTGCAAGTACAGGGCACTTCATTTACTCCTAGATTCACTAGAGGATTGAGTCTATCCTATAGTGAATAGATGTAGGTTGGTAGTTTGATGTATAAGTAGAACATAGCATAGAAATTATATTTATGTTATGCAGTATTATTATTATTAATTTTTTTTATTATTATTAAACACCTCCATGGAGTCCAAAGACTCATCGAGGGAGGACACCTGCTTTACAGCTCTCTCTCCACCAACTGACCACAACTACACCAACGCCATCTACTGCCGACGACTACCACTAGTATTTCCACAGACAATCACAAACATCCATGCCCACCGAAGAATTCAAACCCGCAGCCTTTTGGCTGGAAAGCGGATATGCTAATCACTCAGCCAGCCAGGCTGGCCAGTGGTTAAACATCTCTTCAGATGTGGATAGAGAGAATAGGAATAGTGTCTTGTGTGTTTGGGAATAAAGAATCTGGAGGATGAGTTATAGCCACTAGCTAAAAACACATGCTGATGGTATTTAAGGACACAACTCAAAATCTTGTAAATGCATTCACACTCTGTGTCAAATTTATTCCTTAAAGATAAAATTATTTTTATTATAGACTTGGGGATTTTTAGCAATGCATGAATTTCGGTTTCATGGCTAAAATAACAATCGGTAATGAAATAAATGCTGTTGAAATTATACCCCCCCCTTTATTGCAGTTTGTTAACATAGTAGGTACAAAAACACATGTATTAAAAAAAAAAGTTGAAATTTTTTATTAGTCACATTACCTTGCATGGCAGCATATGCCTGGAAATCACCAGGTGGAGGATAAGGTTGTGGTCCCATTACACCTCCTGTCTGTGGAACAGGTGGAGGTGGAGGTGGTAATTGCTGAGGTCCATAAGGAGCTTGATAAGTTAAGTGAGCCGGTGAACTGCCTGCAGATCCTGGTTGGCTAACAGGAAATCCTTGTGGTGGAATGTAAGATCCAGGAGGTGGAGAATATACTCCTGGAGGTCCTTGAACTTGATAGTGCTGCTTCTGCTGTTCCTGCCTCAATTTCATTTCTCGTTCTTGTTCCTGCATTCTTTGAATGGCTAACTGCCGCTGATATTGAAGGTATTCCTATGAGAAAGAGGAGAATAAGGGAATTTTTTTTTCTTTTTATGAACAGGATGATAATACAGTGTTACATAAGAGTAAAATTTTCATGTGTTACAAGATCAAATAAATAAGTACAGAAGGAGCCTACTATGCAAACCAAAGAAACAGTTCATTACAGTGAATGTGGGTTAACAATATCTCCCTCCTGAGATTAGTTATTAGGAATAACTATCATCAAAAGCATTTCATTTGGTAGGTTTATTTTTGGCAACTTTTTCTGGCTTTTATCCTTGTCTGAACTCCGACCCAAGTATTACACTATCTCAGATGGCAAAACCAGAAAGTGATCTCTCTCCATTTTTCTCTAAGTAGTCCTTAAACTTGTCGACTTTTCATTTATACAATATTTTTTAGAACTTGAAAGTACCAGTGAACTGCATCCTAGCAATTTATTTTCAGCTGGTCATGCAATGCAAATATTAGGTGGAGGTATCATCTCCTATCTTAAGTCATGTTGACTTCCTCTCACATCTGTGCCCATGCCAATGCAGCTCTTCTCCCATATGGAAGAAGAGCTGCATTGCCATGCTATTTACATTAAGTTAAATATATATGTATTTAGAAAATGAACCATTTGAGACGCTTTTTTTTTATCACCTACTAGTAAACACCAGTTCACTACAGTGAAATTTTGAATTTCCCATTGCTCACAATACTAAAATAACTGTTACTATGGAGCTTTAAGAGTTCATTAGTTGAGACTTTACAGTATACTCATAGATAGTTGCTATGTTGCAATGATAAGTTTCTACTGTATATGTGATAAGGTTTGTTTTATTTATAGTTTATAATTTTTATTTATAATTTATAAAGTATAATTTTATTTATTGTTTCAACTGAGCCTCAATACCCATCACAATGTGCATTCAAACAAATAGAGAAACAGAATAAATGACAATTTCATTGATGTAACATAAGTTTCAGATTTGAAATTAAAGCTCACATCTTTTAATTTCAGGTCTGAAAATGAATAATAATATGAAATACTCAGATACCACTTCTATTTCCTCGAGATATATAGCAAAATCAGCTATTAGGCACTTGCACATGCTTTATATTTCACTGAACATCACTTACTCATACAAGTACAATCTTTCAGAATAGTAAGAAATAAGCCAATGATATTAACTATATCAGATCAATTTAAAAATAGTAATAATAAAAAAAAAAGATATTATAGCTCTCTTCAAGAGCAATATTAGACTATTCTGATGTACAGCACAGATTTGCTAAAGGGAGGTCATGTTTTTGTAATCTACTTGCATATTACAATAAGGTAACAGTTGCACTGGACGAGGGAGATGGATAGAGTAGTATGCTTAGATTTTGCTAAGGCATTTGATAGATTATCACATGATAAGTTGATAGTCAAACCAGAGCAGATCAGGTTGAATATTAGATTAGTGCATTGGAATGGAGATTGGCTATCTGATAGATATCAGCAAGTTGAGTAGGCAATATCCCAGAAGAGGAAAGTCACTAGGTGCTGTGTCTCAGAGATCTGTTTTAGGGCCATTTCTGTTTAACCTGTATGCTAATGATATTGGGGAGGATTTCAATGGAGACAGAGGCGTTCATAAGTGGCATCTCATAGAAGACCTGGGTTTGGAGAGCTCTGAAAGCTAAGTTGTTTAGTTTAGAAAAAATAGTGATTTTTTTATAATAGTGAAATACTATTTTAAAAATACTATTTTAAAGTTTTCACTATTTTAAAATGAAAACATTTTAAAATAGAGAAAACAGATAGAATGTAGAATTTATACTTTGTGGGAGATACATTGTTGGAGGTAGAGGAAATAAGAGACCTTGGGAGTGACAGTGGATAAGAATGTAAAATTTAGAGGGCACACTGCCAAAATTGTGACGACAACAGAATTAATTCTGGCAACGATGTGGAGGAGATTATTTTGAAGTAAAGAGATTCTGGTTCCACTACATAAGGCTTTAATTAGGCCTATAGACTACTGTGCACATATTTGGCCACTTGGTTTTCAAAACAATGAAGTGATATTGGAAAGTATCCAGAAGCAAGCTAAGAAGGTGCAATTTAGAGTCTAGTGAATAGGAAGAAGAGGAGTGATATGACAGAGACACATTAAGTTGTTAAGGGCTTGTTATAGGATTAACATTGAAGAGGTTTCTCATAAAATGGTGGCATCTGGGGGGAGAACAAGAGGTCATCACTGGAAGTTGTATAAGCAAGATGGTGAGAAGCAAGATTTTTGCATGGAGAGTTATGAATGACTGGAATACATTGCCTGAGAATGCGGTATCTGCAAAAAATTGCAGATATGGTGAGCTGTGTGTGTGTGTGTGAGAGAGAGAGAGAGAGAGAGAGAGAGAGAAAGGGACCTCTAGTGATGAGTCTTGACTCCATGGAGGTCTTGGGATAATAATAATATTTGAGTATTTATAAATGAAATCCATTTCCATAATTTAAGCAAGGTAAATTTGAAAGAAGCCTGGCAAAAATACAATAGCCATGAAATATTAGAAAAGCATCATCATCAAATTCCTGCCATGTACCCTCAAGGGGTGTACAGGATACGACAGTACTACATGAAAAATTTACATCATTACTAACTTCTTATCTACAATTGTCCGTGCGGTTAGCCTAGTGGCTTTGCGCTTCGCAACCATATGTCTGGGGAAGGAGTGTCCTAGGTTCGATTCCCGTCAACGACGTGAGGAACTCAAGGATCCTCAGCCATAGCCAAGTTAGCCGGTTTTGGGCATGGACAGCAGGGTTTTTTCCACCAGTTTATCTGGTGTTTTTCATCCCGCAAGCAGGCAAATTGGTCTGAGGATACACACTAGGATTACAGTCAGGAATACTGATCCAGCAATAGGTCTGATTAGTCAGCCTATGCCGGTTCCAGAGCCCGGATAAAATTTGGGAGGAATAGATGGTACCGTGAACTCCCATAAAAAGGAGGAACGCTGTATCATCACACGGAATTTATTTATTTATCTACAATTTTCCTCCAATCAGTCTGTTACCTGTCAAGACTCCAACATTATCAGATCTTATATTTCTGTCTTCCAAGGCACTTTTTACCATATCAATCCACATATATCTTGGTCTTCCTCTGGGTCTTTTTCCTACCACCCTGGCAGAGAACACTTGTTTTGCTAATCTTTCCTCGCCCATTCTGTATAGGCGAGGAAAGATTAGTTATTCTTAGATAGTATGGTCACAAAGTGACCATACTATCTGAGATTAGTTCTGTTAACGCATTCCTGGATGCCGATAATGTTAACTTCTTTCCTAATATCCTAGTTTTCAATACGATACTGCCACTGATGCCATCTGTTCATCCCCCCCCCCCCCAATCTTTCTCACGACTCTCATATCTGCAGTCTCTAGTCTTTGGTCAAGTGTTTTACTTCTGATCCATGTCTCATATCCATAAGTTAACCTGGTTTGAACAATGTCTTGTATACAGCTAATTTAGTGTTCCGACTAATTTCTTGCTTATTCTATATGAATTTATTCAATTGACTTCTTACCATGCTAGCTTTATTGATTCTGTTAACTATTTCCATACTTAATTTACCATCTTCACTAAAAATTGTGCCTAAGTAGCTGAAATGTTTCAATTGTCCTATAGGGTCTCCATTCAAATGCAGTTGTTATTTTCAATGCTTCTGCCAATTTTCATTTTTGCTAATCTTTCCTCGTACTACTAAATAAGTCTACTACAAGTCAGGGAATCTTGCAGACTTGTAGTAGATTTATTTAGAAGTATAACATCATCTGCACAGAGAAAAGAGCTAAGATTAACATCGCCAATATTTATATCAGGTTTAATACCACTTTCCTTCATAATGAGATCCATATAGATAATGAATAATAGAGGGGATAATGTAAATCCTTGTCTGACACCAGATTTAACATTAAACCATCTTCCTGTACTTCCTTCAATTCTAACTGCTGACTTACAACTCAAATAAAGACTAAATATTGCTCGATATAATGCCCAATCGACACCATATAACTGTTGAATATTGAATAGCTTCTCTCTTGGCACCTTGTCATATACCTTTTCCAGATCTACGAAACTTAAATAGAGATCTTTGTTATATTCCCATGATTTCTCAATTATTTGTCGTAAAGTTAAGATCTGATCATGACAGCCTCTATATGGCCTGAATCCAGATTGTTCTTTCACCAAGCTTTGCTTCCACAATCCTTCTCAACTGTTTCTCAAGTATACTTGCGTAAATCTTACAAGGAACACTCAGAGAAATACCTCCGTAATTTTTACATTCAGTTTTATTTCCCTTTTTATATATGGGTACTATGAGAGGTCTACTCCAATCATCCGGAAATCGTCCCTCTGTCCAGGCCTTCTGAACTATGCAGTGCAGCCACTGTAAGACTTTTATACCTCCATACATAGCATTTCTGGTCAAATATCAACTAGTCCTCCTGACTTTCCACATTTCAAGGCTTTTGATGACTTTTTCTACTTCAAGTATGGATATGTATTCCTGACTGTATGCCTGTTGAGTGTTTTTTACCTCTGTGCTATCACTGCTTGTGTCATTTAGCAATTTTTCGAAGTAATTACTCCATACTTCAATGATATTCTTTTATCCAGTTTTCATGTCATCTTTATCATCTCTAACTCCTTTTACAGCACTCTCTTTCCTCCATTTCTGAGCTTCTTCAACAACCTCCAGAATATCTTACCACCTTGATATTTATTTTCTATGTTCTTACCAAAATGTTCCCATGACTTTTGTTTAGCCAGTTTTACACAGTTTAACAGCTTTCTTACATTTGTCTCTCTATTCTCTAAGAGCACAAGCTGACTTATTTGCCAGGAACTTTCAATATGCTTTATTATTTTCCTTCACTGCTGTTTTAACTTCCTCTGCCCACCACAGAGTTCTGATTGCTCTATCTTTGCAGACAACCTCACCATGCCTCTCTGGCTGAATCAATCAGTGTTTTCTTCAGGGCTTGCAACTGAATCTCCAAGGTATGGTTCCTGTTCTCATACACTTTCATTTTTTCTTCAATAATGTTTGTGTATTTTAGTCTATAGTTCATATCTGAGAGCTTCTCAACTTTTAATCGCTTTAAAACTTTCTTAATATGTCGTCTTTTCAATATGAAATTCAATTTTATTCTGATCAAGACTAGATAGTGATTACTTCCAAATTCAAATCCTCTGTACGCTCTGGTGTCCTGCACCAGGGAGAAAACATCACTATTAACAATAGCATTGTTAATGAGACTTTTCTTATTCCTTGCCTCTTCTCTCCATATAAATTTGTGCACATTTTTATGTTGGAACATTGTGTTAGTAATAACCAGTCCATGTCCTGAACAGAAATCGAACAAGTATTTACCATTATTATTAACTTTGCCCTTTTCTGCAAATTTTCCCAAAAATATTTTTGTATGTCTGACAATCATTTCCTACTCTGCTATTTAGATCCCCAACAAGTACCAACTCTTCCTTTTTTATTGTGCCAGTTGCTTTCTCTAAAGTCTCAAAAAATTCCTCCACTTTTATCTTAGTAGACTTATTGACTTGAGACAATAAGCCTACTAAGACAATGAGACTTATTTGTGCCTATGATCCTATAGAAGGACCATAGGCACAAATAAGTCTCATTGTTCAGTTACTCATTCTGATATTTGCATACATCAATCTACTTAAGACTGCCAGCTATTCAAGAAGATTAGCCTTGTATTTACTGTTGAATACCATGGCTACTCCTTTTCCTTGATTGTCATTGCCTGAATATAACATTTTGTATTTATTGCTCAGAAAGATCTCGCCAGTTTTTGTCTTTTTTTGTTTCAGTCACCCCTATTATGTCGATCTGGTACTTATCTAATTCCTCAGGTAGCTTAATTTCTTTGCCATTCAGGCTTCTTTTGTTGATAGAGTACCAATCCTCTACTCTGGTGATGCGGGGTGTGTTTTCAGATTTGTTCCAGTAGCTGACTTTTCACTGTTTGCCCTGGTTCCCTGGCAAAAACAACGGGGGCCTTGTTTAACTGGGAGACGCCCAAGCTCGGCATGAAATTCTGTCCTGTTGTACCATCATTTTACTTTTGGTAAGAATACAATTTGGTTGGCTAAATCCCAAGTTGCCAGCCCATCCTCATCTGTTCAGTATCCAGATAGATACCTAACAATGTGCATCACGAGAAGTTAAGGATTGGATATTAGGTCAGAAGTTCTAGTCAGTTCTCCGCATTCCTTTAAAGACTATGTGGAGGTCTCCTCTCAGTTATACAGCTTTGACCATTAAGCACCCCTATTATTAGAAAAGCAAGATGTTAAAAAAAAAAACAGTATCTAAATTTAGTGAAATTCATTTCTACTCTTTCAATATAAAGATGAAATTCCTTGTTCAAGAAATCATGAAAAAAGCAAAAACAAATATGTGGAAATGCACTGTATATTTAATAAAAAATGACTGCCTGAACAGCCAAAACTACAAAAAAAAACATTTTATGCAAAACGTTCATTTTTAATGAAAATTTTTGAACAGGACTTTTACATATAAAGCAAAAGCTGTAACATATAAATATTCTGCTATAAATATACAGTGTTATATATATACATACAGGGTGTTCGGGATAAATTTGACATATTTATAATTAATTATATTTTTCCGTAAGTTACATGTATTAACACACACTTCTCTTCATTTAAAAGTTTGGACCCTTCTTCATTCATATACAAGATGTCAGAAAGAATGGATAGCTGGAACCCACCTGAATCATGGAAGAGAATAACTTGTATCATGATGATTCGTGCCCGCCATCAAAATAAGGATATTACGACTGCTGCCCAATGCTCCCTGAATACAGTAAAAACAATCAGGCATGAACTAGAGACTTGCAATGGTGACTACGAGGATGTAGCAAGAAGAAAGATCCCTAGCAGACGATCTGATTGCGTTCGTACAGCAGAATTCCTCGCAAATCTGCAGGAACAGGTGTTGAAGAACCCTGGCATTGGAATTCAGGCTTTGTTCGTGGAGTTGCTAACTGTAGTCAAGCCCTGGATAACAAGGGTAGCCAATGGTAGGCCGTATGTATGGCAGCAGGATTCGGCCCCTTGCCACACCTCTGGGAAAAGTCAAAAATGGTTGTCTGAAAATTTCTACGACTTCACCAGTCCAAATGTTTGGCCTCCAAACTCCCCAGACCTTAACCCCATGGATTATTTTGTATGGGGCGCAGTTGAAAAAGACACCAATCGCACTTCCAGTAATACAAAAGCCCAGTTAATGGATAAAATTAAAACAGTTTTTGCGGCCCTTCCCAGGGAGACTGTAGCATCAGCTTGTTCGAGGTTCCGAAGCAGAATTGAAGCTGTGATCGATGCTAATGGTGGTTATTTTGAGTAAATCTTGTTGATAGTATTGTAATTAACTCTGCCTGTAATGTTTTTTTGTCAATTCATTAAATTTAATAGATACAAAGAAGATTTTCTTTTTCCTTACGAAACTGTCAAATTTATCCCGAACACCCTGTATATATTAAAAAAGGCTGTTACTGACTTGTTTCTTTGCTCTCATAATTTCTAACTTTTGAGCCATCTGGATCTGCCTTAGTCTTTCTGACTCTTCAGCTTCCCTTCTCAGTTTTTCTTTATGTTCTTCTCTTAGAGCATCAAGAGCTGCTCTGGCATCTTTCACTTGTGCCAGCTTATCCTGAAGACCTTCAAAGTAAGCTGAAAAGAGATGGTAGATAGATTTTGTAATTCGATACTCAAACATCTAGGATTTAATAAAATGTATTCAATGTAATGAATCTTAAATAGAAAATGTTAAGATCTTAAATAGAAAAGTTGCACTTGGGAACAACCTAGATGTTATTTAAAATGTTCAGAATATCTATCACTGATGTAAAAAGTGGTATGATGACAATGCAGCAAACTAGCAGACAAGTTTCAATCAGTGTTATACTGGTAATCTGCTGAACAGCATTTGACAATTCCACTTTGTGGCATTGTTTTGTGGCTTTGTGATTGATAATATTGACTAATTATGTTTTTGTGACATCAAATCAGAAACATGATTTATTCTTTAAGATTTGATAAATGTATGAGATATAATGCCATAAAAATGAGTTTAGAGGTGGGGAGGATCATTGAAACCTTATGGATGTCCATAAATCTCAACTGCAACAGTAATATTATGATAACTCAAGGAAGATACTAGAATGTGAAGTATGTGTGTGTGGGTGTGTGAGAGAGAGAGAGAGAGAGAGAGATTAAAATCAATGAGCAATCTATCTCATTGCCCTGGTTATGAAGTATAATAGTAATGAAGAAAGAATAAAGGATTTTGAAAATGAGGCCCAAACCTTAGAGACTGAGTGGCAAAATTTGTAAAATACATTGATTGACTCTACCAGGAAAGTAGTAATGATGTAATTATAAAATGAACTCTATGTTATGAAAATGAATGCAAGTATTATTCAGGAATTTCCATTTTAAGTGTAGCATAAAAGATTTATATGTGTGCTTGAGAAAAAGGTCTAGTACAATTTTTGTTTGATAAATGTAACAAAATTGTTGCAGATAAAATTGTAAGAGTAAGCTGGATTAGCTGATATGCCAAAATGGAAACAGTTTCCATTATTTGAATGCAAGTTTTTTTTATAATCTGTAGTTTGTGATTGATTATATCTGCAAACAACTGTATGTACCATTCAAGCCCTTTCCAATATCATTACATACAAATTAAACAGCAATGGACCCAAAACAGACTCTTGGGGCACAATCACTGGTAACCTTCCTCCTCCTCTGGGATACTGCTCTCCCATACACAAACTGCTGATATCTAGCAGACTGCCAATCTCCAATCCTATGCACTACTCCACTATCCAGTCTCATCTGTTCCAGTTTAATTACCAACTTGGCATGTGGCAATCTATCAAAGGCTTTAGCAACATCTAAATATACCACCATGTACGTTCCCCTTTGTGCAATGCACCTGTCACTTTGTCAATAAGTAAGCAAATTGCTGAAACTTGACCTTCCTGTAGCAAATCCATGGTCCAAAGACAATTGCTGTCATCAACCTCCAATTCCGAATCCTCATTCTCACAAGCCACTAACATCTTTACCACAACTCCATGCAAACAGATTGGTCTAATTTGAAGCAGAATGAGTTTGTCCTCGTTCCACCCCCTTTGGAACTCAGGCAACTTTAAAACTTAAGTTAAAGAGGTAAGCTAAAGCTGCTGTTAACTCCCTGGAACAATCTCTCAAGACATGCAGTGATATACCATCAATTTTACTCAATTCCTCACACACACACACCCTACTCACTCATCAGTGGCTCCTCCTTCCTCTCCACTGCTCTCAAGTTCTACATGGTGTTACTTTCACAAGGATGAAATACCTTTATGATATGCTTATTTAATATCTCTACTACTAAGGAGGATATAGTAGAGATGTTAAATGCTTATTTAACATCTCTACTATATCCTCCTTAGCAGATATCACTCTACTATTCACAACAACCAATATCATCTGTCCACAACCATTTTTAGTTCTACTACTATGTATCGAAATAACTCCCTAGGATTGCTTTTGGCCTCATTAGCTAACCGCTGCTCATACTGTCCTTTTACTACCCTTACCAAGCAAGTGACCACTCTTGCTCTTTGTACTCCCCATGAAACCAACTATTACTACCACTCATCTTACGCTGCCTCCATAATGGATAACTGTATTAATGCAAGACTCCTAACTGCCAAATTTAAAACTGGGATTAAATCTCTGAATATGTGATTAGTTGCTATGTCCCAAGAGATTCATAAAATTATGAGAAAGATTGCTTCTTTAACAAGCTAAAAAACATACTAAGCAGTTTTAAGAAAGATGATATAATGATTAATTTAGCAGATCTGAATGCCAAGATTGACACTGATTCCAATTAATGGGCAGGAGTAATAGAACATTTGGAATTGGTAATTGCAATGACAATGGTGAGACACTCCTCCAGTTATGTAAGCTAAATGGAGTGAATAACCAATACCTATTTCAAGCATAAGAATATTTAAGTACACTTAGGTCTCACCTGATGGTATCCACAAGAACATGATTATGTTCTAATTAATACTAAATGGCCAAGTTCTGTGTAGAACACTATAATTATATAGAGGTGCAGAGATAGAACTTGATCACTGAGCAATGTGCTCTTAACTAGTTAAGAGCACATTGCAATTGAAGCCGTGAAAATGTAGTTTAAGCCCTACCCTGTTCCTTTTAACACTAAAGCAGGGATTGGCAACCTTTTCAGACTCGCAGGCCATATTCAACTTTTATTTTTAATAATCGGGCTGCAAGCGTTTAATAAAGAGAAAATAGTGAGTGAAAAAATACTTAATTTATAAATTTTTATTATATCAATTTAAAAAAAACACAGAAATATTTAAAGTACCAGATATGAAACAAGCATGAAAATGAAACTCAATGAAAAATTATTATGACATAAAAACAAAGTAATATAGTTTATGCATCACGATGTGTGTATCTCCCTGCTTAATGTGACTTTTGTGATTGTTTTCCCCTTTGCCAAATTATCTATATCCACTTTACAATCTGAGCTGCAAATTCGAATCAAAGCATGCAAAGTTCATCAGTCAGGTCGAGAAGAAAATTTATTTTTTCTAAAACTCATGCCAGAAAATGCTTATTCATAAATGTATGTGCTTCCAAATGCAACTATCATCTTCTTTGCGAAACTGATTAATCCTTCAAATTTTTTTGGTAAGCATCGATAAAATTTTAGGATATTTTCTAACGAAAATGCTCATTACAGCACAATGAAAGATTAAATTCTTTAATGCTTCATTGTGCTGTAATTCCAAAACTTCCATCTGTAGTTGGTTTGGTACGTCATCAATGTCGACATTAAAAGTATTCAAAAATAATCGCATTTCGATGCTATTTTTATGAAAATCAACAAATCTTCTTGAAACTTCCGTTTGTAAATCTTCAATAATACCAACAAAAGTTTCCTTTTGTTTGTATTTCCAAGTTACAGAGTTGATATCATGAAGTATAGGTATAAAATTATTTTTAATTTATTATTCATATTATAAAATGTATTATTTAAATAATTTAACATACAGGCGACATGCCATGTAGGTATGGTCAACTTTTTATGGGCCGCTAAAAATGCACGTTTGGACCACATGGGCCTGCCGGTTGCTGACCCCTGCACTAAAGCATTGAGCAGAGCTCATACTGAAAGAATTTACCAAAATGAGTTGCTCAGGTGTTACAAAAGAGTTAACCTACAAGATTGTGATGTAGAAAGTGTGTGTGTGTGTGTGTGTGTGTGTGCACGCGCGCGCCTATGTGGAATAGATTTAAGAAAGCTGTGCATGAAACCAGTCAATCTGTATTAGGATTTAGAGGGAATAGACTAAGGCCGAGAGTTCCCAAACTTTCTCAGTAATTCTTTCACAATGCCCCTAGGCTTTATACACTTTACTATTGCATATGCTGCCTTTCAGGATGCTAGCAAAGCATTACTTGGCACGGATGCTTGTTTAAAAAATTTACCTTTTTATTTTTTCAATTTCATACTAAAACCACTTGACTAACATATAGGGACATTAATAAACAAATAAAAGCACAGCTGAAAACAGATAAAAACTCCTGGTTTAACAACATGGCAGAGAAAGCAGAAAATGCAACTATAGAAAATAATCACAAAAGACTATGCTATAAGAAGTTATTATAAAGGCCATGATGTGTATACACGTCAAAGTTACCATAGATACGAATTGCATATTAAAATTGTAACACCATTGATATTACATTGAAATATAAGAAGGATACAAAGTGTATGAAGGAGTGATGTATTTTATCCATATTGATGTCGAATAGAGTCAAGTCTAAATAAGAACGTAACTGAAGGATAAGATGCCATCATGAAAATTGGGCCGAGCATTTTTGATCCTTTAAACAATATTCAGTCTTGTGATTGATCCAATTATCCTTGATGAACAGACTAGTTCCACTTCCCAATTTGATATCAGTTCAATTACACCATATGAGGTTTGATTGCCATGAGTAAGGAAGGCGACTCACTTAGTAAGAATAACAAAAGTGCAGTATGAGCAGCAGTTAGCAAATGATACTAAAAGAAATCTTGGGGAGTTTTTTCTATATGTGGCCAGTAGAAGAAAGAATGATTATGGGAGGATGATGTTGGTTAGCAGTTAGCAATAATGGTAGAATGATAAACACTGAGAAGGATATAGTAGAGGTGTTTAAAGGACAGTTCATTAAAGTATTCCATCCTTGTAACATAATGCAGAACTTGAAAGCAGTGAGTAAATCTTCAGGAGGTATATGAGGTGAGTGAGCAGGAGGTATATGAGGAATTGAGTAAACTCGATGTCAACAAGGCCAAGAGACTTGATGGAATATCACTGCATGTCTTAAAGGAACATTTCAGGGAGTTAACAACTTTAACTTACATTTTTAACGAGTCTTGTTTTAGATTAGCCCAATTTCCAAAGAAGCAGAAAGATGGTAAAATTGTTCTGTTTCATAAAGGTGATGAAAAGACTAAGGCTTCAAATTTGACAGCATGGGTTTGCTAAAGGAAGATTGTATTTTAGCAATCTGCTTACTTATTATAACAAGGTGGTGAATACGTTGGACAAGGGGAGATGCATATAGAGTATACTTAGATTTTGCAAAGGCTGTGGCTAGATTGCTATATGACAAATTAGTAGTTTAAGTGGAACAGATAGGATTAAATGTAGATTAGTGCATTGAATAAGACTAGCTGTCTGCTATGTATCAGCAGGTTGTGTATGGCAGGGAGAGGGGGGAGTGATATTCCAGAAAAAAAAACTCACTAGTGGTGTGCCTCAGGAGTCTGTTTTGGGGCCACTGTTGTTTAAATGTATGTAAATAACATTGGAAGGGGCTTAAATGGAAATATACAGTTGTTTGCAGAGGATGCAAAGTTTGAGAGATTTATAAGAATACAGAAGCTGTTATAGCTTTGCATCATCAACCCCCCCCCCCCCTCAAGGGATGTTCACTTGCCTCAGAACCCTAAGGATACTAACTATCTGGGAGCATGCTAAAGTGGTGGCCTATCTCAAACAGGGAAAACTCCAACCAAAGCAAAAAATTACAGACCTATATCACTACTCAGCAACCACTTTAAACTCTAATTTTGAATAGGCTACAACCCTTAATTAATCTTACTGGTGAGAAGGCTGGTTTTAAACCAGGCAAATCCTGTACATCACAAATTCTCAACCTCACTCAATATATAGAAAATGGTTATGAGCAAAAATTAGCCACAGGCCTTAGTATCACCACTTCTGGGCCTGGCTCCCACTGACGAGACATCAATAAAGGTCGAAACAGGTCTGAGTAGTGGCCCATACCACAAGGAGATGTGTTTTGCATTATGTGTGATACTTAGAAAGGAGTGATGAGAGCTTGGTCCACCTTTGCTACAAGTTGCCTCAGTCCTGAAGTATCTTCAGGCGCAAACTTTGTTTGCTAACACTTGGATAAAGGATTAAACTAAATTTATTATAGTCTAACCAAGTGGAAAATAAACTTTCAACATCTTTCTCTGAATCCAGAGTAATTTAATAATAAGGTGGTACACCTTTTTGCAACTTGTATAGGTAAAGATGACCTCTCCATTGCTTCAGCCTTAGTATCACCATTTCTGGGCCTGGCTCCCACTGACGAGACCTCAATAAAGGTCGAAACTGGTCTGGGTAGTGGCCCTTCCCTTAATGCATAGCATTATACATATCTGCAAGGAGATGTGTTTTGCATTATGGGAGATACTGAGACAGGAGTGATGAGAACTTGGTCCACCTTTGCTACAAGTTGCCTCAGTCCTGAAGTATCTTCAGGCGCAAACTTTGTTTGCTAACACTTGGATAAAGGATTAAACTAAATTTATTATAGCCACAGGAGCAGTCTTAACTGCAGCATACGATGCCATAAACCATCTCATACTCAGAAATAAAATATTCAGAATAATTAGAGACCATCACCTTGTCCTCCTGATCCAATCACTGCTGGAAAACAGACACTTTTTTGTGGAC
Source organism: Typopeltis vanoorti (assembly GCF_054136105.1). Classification (NCBI taxonomy): domain Eukaryota; kingdom Metazoa; phylum Arthropoda; class Arachnida; order Uropygi; family Thelyphonidae; genus Typopeltis; species Typopeltis vanoorti. Next base: position 18,503,304 of record NC_143551.1, read on the forward strand.
CTGTGGTGTAGGAAGAGCCACTGGCATCTCCAAAAAAAATGGCCTCCCTCAGGGAAGTGTGTTATCACTATTACTTTTTCAACATCTATGTCAATGATCTCCCCATCTCTCCAGGAACTATAAATTTTATCTATGCTGATGACCTTGCCATAGCTACTCAATCAAAAAATTTCAAGTCCATTGAAACTACTCTATCACTTGTCTTAAATAGTCTAACCACATATTATATTATAGCAGTAATCAATTAAAAAAAACCACCCCCCCTTGAAAAACCCAGACTGGCCTTTTCCACCTTAACAATAAGGAAGCCAACAGGAAGCTACAGATTTCTTGGGAAGACTCTAATATAGAACATTCCTGAAACCCAATCTACCTCAGTGTTACTCTCGATCGCACTCTTTCATATAAAACATACATACATAGAAAAAAACAAAGGCTAAAGTGAATGAAAAAAACAATATACTAAGAAAGCTTACCTCCTCCAAACGGGGTGCAGACCCTGGCATAATGAGATCATCTGCCTTGGCCCTATGCTATTCTTCTGCTGAATATGCCTGCTCGGTATGGTCTAGTTCCTGCCATGCTGAAAAACTTGACCTAGCATTGAATGAAAGCTGCTGCTTAATTGCAGGATGCCTGAAACCAACACACTAAGAGACCTGTATACTTTGGCTGGTATTGCACCACTTCAATTTGAAGATCTGCATTCTCAGCTGATGAAAGAAGCAGACAAATGAATGATGACCACCACACACTATTTGGCCAGACCACAGTGCTCCAAAGACTAAGATCATGATATAGCTTCCTAGCAACTGTTGAACCACCTAAAAACCCTCCAGAGACAAGACTTCAACAATGGCTTGCGCTATACCCAGAAAATAATACTGGTATTCCAACAACTGAACATCTTTCTTTCTTTCTTCCCCCCCCCCCCATATTTTACTTATTAGTCCCTGCATAATTCACCTACCAAATTTAAGCTGTTCTCATTTGTAATGTATCCTAATTTGTTGTAAATAATGTTGTACTACTTACTAATGTACCACTTGTGTCTGGATATGAAATAAATAAAAGGGATGTTCAGGTTACTATGACAACCCTAAGTTTAACAAAAGCACTAATGATTAAGTTTACATTATTATTAATCTTCTATCAACAATTTTTCTCCAAATCAGTCTATTACTTGTGAGAACTCCAATATTGTCATATCTAACATTTTGTGCTTCTAAGGCATTTCTAACTGCATCAATCCACCTAGACCTTGGTGTTCCTATAGGTCTCTTTCCTGCCATCGTGGCATCAAACACCTATTTTGCTAATCTTTCCTCACCCATCTATTTAGGGTTAGGGTGTACAATGGAATTGGAAAAAAAATTATTAATCAAATAGCAGCCATATTATTTATTGTTTGGGTTAAAGAGCAATGTCAGTAATAACTTTCTTGGAAAAAATGTTTAAAAAATAACATTAATTTTAAAAAAAATCAAATTTTTAATAAAAAATTATGAATTTTTTGTCACTTTTTTTATAAAATAAATAATTTTTTTTAGTTCAAATTTGCTACAGTTATTCTATCATGTCTATTAAACAATATAAACTAAAATTATTGAGCAAATATCAGTTCCTTTAAAGCTAAGAAATTTAATTTGTCCATATAATGATTAATACACAAATCTTGCATGTTTGAAAAATAAACTTAAAAAATAAAAATGAAAATACATATCAATGATTATAATTTTAGTTCAATATATTCAGGATATATTAAGCTGTGTTAGAAAAAAAAAAAAATTTTCTAGGACTAAAATTTTCTTCGTATTTTTACCTGAAAACTATGATTTTTTGTGGGTACCCTAACCTTAAGTGGCCATACTACCTTAGATTAGCTCTGCTGACACATTCTTGAATGCTAATAATGTCAAGTTCCTTTCCAATGTGATTCTGCCATTGGAGCCATCAGTTCACTCCCCTAATTTTTCTCAGAACCCTCATATCCATGGTCGCTAGTCTTTGATCAAGTGCTTTATTTCTGACAACTCTCAGATACATAATTTAAAACTGGTTTAAACACCTTCTTCTAGTTTAGTGTTTTGGCTAATTTCTCTCTTATCTACCCTATATATATAGATAAGCCTTTTTGTGTAACGTGTTTTGTCAAGTTATTTGAAATGTTTTGAAAGTCAGGGGCTACTCTGAGTGTCGAGTCTTCAAAATTCAAGTATCAGAATTCAAGGAGAACCGGCCTACCAGTTCAGAACACGGGGGGGGGGGGGGGGGAGCCCCCTAGTTCCATATAAATTTATTCAGCTATCCACTGTACCAGCTTCGATTCTGTTGTCTCTTTCCAGATTTAACCTGCCATCTTCACTAAAAACTGTGTCTAATAGTTGATATATTTTAGGATCTCCATTCAGAATGCAGCTGATTTTCTATGCTCCTGCTATTTTCATAGTTTTGGTCTTTTTATTGCTGGTTTTCATGCCATATTTGTTACAGCTGTTATTCAATTTAGTTAGAGAATCCTGGAGACATGTACTAGATGTGTTTAGGAGTACAACAGGAGTTATCACTGGATTGTAGTTGTGGGCACATTCGAGACTGGGAAGAGAGAGTGGCAGGCACCAATATTTTTCTATGAAAATTTATACTTGCTTATCATATCAAATGATAATTAATGAATTAATTACCTATGAAAATAGGATAAACACACATGTAATATTTATTAAATAACTTAATTAAACCATCACACAATAAGCAAAAACATTTCTCTTTTTCTCTGGATAAAATAATAGTCATCTTCCTGATCGTTGTTGAATTTACAGGTTCGTTGTTTTTTTATTTGGATTACTCATTTTGGGACAATTTTTAAGCATGATAAAAAATTTATGCTAAAAGCATACAGACAACACCAGTGAAGTGGTGAAACATCCCTCAAGTGCACAATTGCCAGTAGACTAAATACATAAAACATACATACACACAAAATGGTACAAAATGTTTGTAATATAATATAAAGGTTAACATTTTTTATGATTTCAATAAACATTATTACTAGGAAAAGACGTATATTTTTTTAGTTTTAATTTTATTTTTTTCTTATTTAATAACTGACATGGGGCACATGGAAATAGCTCCACAGGCATAGGGTTGAGAACCACTGGAATACATCATCATAAAGCAAAAAGCTAAGTATGATATCTTCAATTCTTATATCAAGCATAACGCCACTTTCTTTCATAATGTGATCCAATAGATGATGAATAAGAGTGAAGATAATGTGCATCATTGTCTAACCCCTTCTATTCTATTCCCTCAACCATATGGCTGGTGGGATTAGCTATATGCTATCCACACACAGGGAAATGATTATGAACAAGGTGGTTTCCTGTTGCCTTCCTTGCTGTAGTATGTTTTTTTTATTTATTTTTATTAATGCCTGTAGCTATGTGTGTGTGTTCACAGGACTGGTTTACCTGTTTTGAGGGATGAAAACCCCGAGTTATCAGGAGAAAAAAAACCCTCCATATCCATATGAGACCGGTTAACTCGCCTTTAGTCAAAAGAGACCAGATAAAGGTTCCTCACGTCACTGATGGGAATCGACCCCAGGTCTTTTTGACAAAAGAGCTTCATCTAAAACATCATCTATACTGACTGAGCTACAGAGGTTCCTTATTTATAGTCTTACCCCTTATTTTACATTAAACCATCTTCTTGTATTTCCTTCAATTCTAACTGCTGACTGACAACTTAAATATAGACTATGTACTGCTTTGTATAATGCTCCATTCACTCCATATAATTGAAGTATTTAAAAAGCTTTTCTCTGGGCTCCTTGTCATATGCCTTTTCGAGACCTACAAAAATTAAGTACAGATCCTTGTCATATTCCCACGATTTCTCAACTATTTGTCTTAAAGTAAAAATCTGATCTTGAAAACCTCTATTTGGCCTGAACCTAGCTTGTTCTTCTACAATCTTTCTCAACCTCTTTTCAAGTATGCTTTCATAAATCTTACCTGGAACACTTAGTAGAGAAATTCCTCTGTAATTCTCACATTCAGCTTTATTCCCTTTTTTTATAGACAGGTACTATGAGAGCTCTGCTCCAATCATCAGGAATTTAACCTTCTGACCAGGCCCTCTGAATTATGCAGTGTAGCCAGTGCAAAACTTTTATATCTCCGTACTTAAGCATTTCTGGTCGAATATCATCTACTCTAGCTGCCTTTCCACAGTTCACTCTTTTGATGACTTTTTCTACCTCAAGTATACGTACTCCTCTTTGCATTCCTCTTTAAAATTTTCTAGTATGGTTCTGTCATTGCTTGGTTCGTTTAACAGTCTTTCAAAAGTAATTACTCCAGATATCTAGGAGGACCAGTGCAAAGACATTGAACAGTACTATGGAGAACACAAAACTAGAGAGGTCTACAAACTTATAAGAAATGTCAATAGAAAGTAGCAAACAAGATCAGTAGCAGTCAAAGATGAAAATGGTAAAGTATTGATGGACAAGACACAAATCATACATAGATGGACAAGATATTGCAGCGAACTATATAAAAATCAACTAAATGATACTGCAACAGAAGTAATCAAAGAACTAAAAGCAATCTCTCCACCAGCAGAGATCTTTGAAAATGATATCTTGGAAGATGAGGTGAATAAGGCTATAAAACATCTCAAGAACAACAAAAGTCCTGGAAATGACAACATAATAAGCGAGATGCTAAAATATGGGAGAGAATCAGTTGTAAAAGAAATACATCAGCTGTAATGAAATATGGAGATCAGGATATGCCCCCAAAGAGTGGAAAAAATTGGTCTTGGTTGTTCTTCATAAGAAAGGCAGTGCTTTAGAATGCACCAATTACAGAACTATTGCATTAATGAGTCATCTTAGCAAAGTGCTGATGAAAATATTAACAGAATGCCTGAATGGGCATATGGAGGCACATCTTCCAGATGAGCAAGCTGGATTTCGACAAGATCGAAGTAGAGTGCAACAAATACTCGCACTAAGACTAATAGCCGAGAAAGCTCAAAGAAAGAACAAAACGATATACAGTGTGCCTTGGTTAACAACGGTAATCCTGGAATGGATTACTGTCGTTATCCATGGTGCAATTCCCCATAAGATTTAATTGAAAATCGATTAATTTGTTCCGACTCCTCCCCATAACCATAGTACATATTAAAAAGGCAGATAAAACTCATTTAAAATGTCATAAAAATACGGTAAATATCATTTATTTATTATAGAGTATATGTATTTGCTACAAAAAAATTAACATCAATAAAATGATTTGTTCATGAAAACAGTTTTTAATTATCAATCTTCACTAGAAGGACAATTGGACTAACTTTGGAGTTTTTTTACAAATGGACCTGTAAAACACATGTCTAGAGTTGTTTGCTTCTGTCTCTTTTTTAACATGTTTCTGAAAAACTGCATGGACTTTTCATTAAATAGATCTGCAGTTCTAATAACCTCATATTTGTTTGGATTCCATTTCATAGCGACATTTTGAACTTCCTCCCACTTTGCCAAAACATTTTTGATTTCAGCAGTCCTAATTTGTTCTTTCTCTCCTTCCTCATTTTCAAATGAAATTTCCATTTCCTTTTCTTCACATTGCTGCTTGAAAAGTTCTTTTAGCTCATCAGTAGTCAGTTCTCGATCATGCATCTCCAATAATTCTTCAACATCTTCTTCCTCTACTTCCAAGTTAAGATCATGAGCAGTTGCCACAATATCCTTTACCAATTTGTGTCCTTCATCTGAAGTTTCTTCATTACCAAAGGAAGGACACAGTTTCTCCATGCTGCTTTGAGACATTTCATTGTTACTTCTTGCCAAGCCTTTACAATTAGCCTAATTGCTATGACAATGTTGAATTCTTCCTTCCAAAATTTTCTTAGGGTTTTGTTGGTAGCTTCACACATTTCAAAGCACCTGGCTAAAAGTGCCCTTGTGTAAAGTTTTTTAAAATTTGCAATTATCAGCTGATCCATACGTTGAATCAGAGATATAGTCTTAGGAGGAAGAACAATCACTTTGATAAAATCTAATTCCTCTGGTAGCTCTTCTTGTATGCCCGTTGGATGTCCAGGTGTGTTATCCAAGGTTAAAATGGCTTTTAGAGGCAGATTGTTTTGCTCAAGATAGGCTTTGACAGTTGGTCCAAACACTTTGCGAATCCAGTCTCTAAATTCTATTCTTGTGACCCAGGCTTTGTTAGACTTCCACAAAACACTGAGATTGGATTTAGAGACATTGAACTTTTTTGAATTCTCGGGGATTCTCTGAGTGGTAGATTAACATTGGTTTTACCTTGCAGTCTCCACTTGCATTTGCTAAAGGCAATGTTAACCTATCTATCACTCATTGGTTTATGCTCAGGAAGTGTTTTTTCTTCTTTTGTGATAAATTTCCTGTTGGGCATTTTCTTCCAAAATAACCAAGTCTCATCACAATTGAAGACTTGTTGTGGTAGGTATTCTCCTTCTTCTATAATTCTTGTAAAGCTATTGACAAATTTATCTGCTGCTGCTTTGTCAGCACTAGCTACCTCTCCATGTCTAACCACACTATGAATTCCTGTTCTTTTTTTAAAGTTGTCAAACCAACCTCTGATACCGTTGAAAACATCATCTACCTCAGAACTTGATCCCGAAGTCTTCTTTTTCAAATCTTGATAAATCTGTTTAGCTTTTTGACAGATTGCATTTTGAGATGTAGTATTGCCTGCCATTTCTCTTTCTTTGATCCAAATTAGTAATAGATTTTCCATTTGCTCAAAAAGAAGTCCTCTGACATTCAACCTTGAAGTTCCCTTAGCAATCTTAGCTACCATAAGTTCTTCTTTCTTAGCCAAAATGGTTGATATTGTAAAATGACTGTTTCATATATTCGAGCTAGTTGCATAACTTTCACACTTCATGATGTTTTGCTATTATTTCTTTCTTCTGTTCAATAGAGAAAATTTTTCTGTTTTTTGTTCCCCTCACTAGCTTTCTTTTGGGGACCCATTTTGTCACACAGTAAAAAAATTCACTCTATAAAAAAAAAAAGATACGCAAAACACGGTATTATTACAAATGTACAACACTAAGACAAGGGATACAAAGAACATATCGTCACTTGAAAATAAAAGTAAAAGTTCAAAAAAAAAAACTTTTTGAAATAAAAGTTAACAGTTAAATTCGAAACCTGCAATTTTTGACTTAGTGCATTTTGCTTGTAAGGTGACGATATTAGATACAGCACTTACCGTAACATACACTGATTAGCAGCTTATAGATATTTCAATAAATGGCATGAGAATAAACTACCTCTGCTTTGCAGGTGACATCGTCCTGATTGAAGAAGACACAGCAAGGTTGGAACAGACATTGCAAACACCATACAGAGAAGGAAAAAGATATGGACTAAATGTCAACTTTGAAAAAACTAAAACAATGATATTCGAAACAACAGGAGTTACTGAACAGTTACAATAGACAGATTTCAACTGGAAAATGTGGAACACTTCACATATCTTGGATGCCACATCACGCATGACTTGGACCCCAAAAAAAGAGAGAAAAATTAGAGTAGCCAGAGCAACAACTATTTTAAAAGTCATGGATAAAATATGGAAGAGCCAAGCTGATGCAAACTCAAACTGTGCATTGTAGAAACCTGTATCTTCAGCAGCATGCTCTATGGATGCGAGTCCTGGGTACTCGTGAGAGAATCTGAAAGGAGGATATTGGCATTTGAGAGGAAATGCTATAGAAAGATCTTCAGAATAAGCTGGATACAGAAAGTGAACAATGAGGAAATCTACAGATGAATACAACCAAAAGAAAACCTGATCCAGAAAATAATCAAAAGGAAACTACATCTATTTGGCCATATATGTAGAATGAATGATGAGAGAAAACTAAAAATGTTGCTGTTTGGAATGATTGAAGGAAAGAACAAAAGAGGAAGACCAAACAGAGAATTGCGATGAATCGTCAAATGGTGCGGAAACGCTATACACAAACTGAGTCATCTTGCACAAAATAGAATGCAATGGAAGAATCATATCAAGATGGCAGCAGACATCTACAGGCATTGGACCTATGGTTGTTGATGATGATCTAGGATATCCTTATTTTCAGTTTTTAATTTTCATGTCACCTTTATCATCACTGATTCCTTTTACAGAACTCTTTCCTCCATTTTTCAATAGCCCCCAGAACATTTTTCCATCTTCCTGATATTTATTTTCTATATTTTTACCAAAGTTTTCCCATGACTTTTGTTTAGCTAGTTTTATACATCGCTTAGCTCTCTTACATTTTTCTCTTATTCTTTTAGGGTATCTGTCAGCTTATTTGCTAGAAACTTTTGGTATGCTTTCTTCTTTTCCATTATTGCTTCTTTAATCTCTTGTGACCACAATGGTGTGCTTATTTTATTATCCTTGCAAACAACTTATCACATACCTCCCTAGCTGAATCAATATCTTTTTCAGAGTTTGCCACTGACACTCCAAGGTTTGGTTCTTGTTTTCAATTTGTTTCGTTTCTTCTTCAATAATGTTTGTATAGTTGAGTCTACAATTTACCTATAAAAGCTGCTCAACTTTTAATTTTAAAACTTTCTTACATATTGTTTTTTTCAATGTGATTTCCATTTTTATTCTGCTTAGTACTAAGTAATGGTCACTTAGTACTCTGTACAGTCTTGTATCCTGAAACAGCATGTTGATATTATTATTATCAATGACGTAGTCAATGAGGCTTTTCTTATTTCTTGTGTCTTCTCTCCATGTGAACTTGTGCACATCTTTATGTTGAAACATGGTATTAGTAATGACTAGTCTGTGTCCTGAGCAGAAGTGCAGTAAATACTTGCCATTATTATTAGCTTTGCCCTTTTCTCCAAATTTTCAGAAAAATGTTCCTATGTCTGGTGGGATTCATTTCCTATTCTGCCATTAAAATTCTCAACAAGGACTACTTTTTCCATTTTCTTTGTCAGCTACCTATTCTTATGATTCAAAAAATCACTCCACTTCTTCCTTAGAAGAACCTTCTATGGGGTACCATAGGCTCAAATAAGTTTCATTGTCCATCTCCCCATTTTGAAGTTTGCCCACATAACTCTATTTGAAAATGCATTTAAACATGAAGATAAACTCCTTGATTGGAAGGCAGTTTCAAAGACTTCACCAGGAGTATAACAGTGCCAATTTTTAAGAAAGAAGATTGCACAGTGTGAGAATTATAGTGAAATCGGCTTACTGTCTATTCCATGTAGGGTCCCCCTGCATTATTATATTCAACAAGATAAAGGACTTGGTTGACAAGTTTGGAAAGAAACTGTACAGGTCAAATGGTTTGTCCTCGAGAAATTGTTTACTTGTTCTGTAATCAGTAACTTTTGTGTAACTTTCTGTTACACAAAATTTATGGAAAGTTGTAAGAGGTTATGGCATACCTGACAAAGTTATTAGCATTAAGACTGCTTTATATGATAACAGTGAGGCTTATGTTAAAGTTGATAAAGCATATAGTGAATGGTTTAAAACAACTGGAGTAAAATAGGAGTGTATCCTGCCTGTCACCTTCCTATTTAGTCTTGTAACTGACCATGATGAACAAGACTCTGAAAGGGAAGAATCAGGGATTAAAGTGGTTTACGAATCATAAAATATCTGAGTTGGATTATGCTGATGATTTGGCCTTTATTCACATATTATTATTATTGTTATTATCATTATCTGAAACCTCTAGGTAGTCTTTGACTACCTGGAGGTTTCAGATCAAGGGAGGCTATAAATCACCCAAACCAGCCATATCTTCCCTTAAATTCTTTCACACTAGATGCACTCACTACCCCCCCCCCCCCCCCAAAGGCAAACTATTCCACTCGTTCACTTCTCTGCGAGAAAAAAACTGAGCTCTTATCCCCTTTCTTGACTATATCAAATCCATGGATGTCCCGTGTTCCCCCCCCCACCTTCCATATAACGAAAATTTTCATCAGTTGATACCCTATAACACCCATTCAAAAGTTTATAAACTGCGAACATATCGCCCCTCTTTCTCTTGTTATCCAACATCTGCAATCTACATACTCACAATCTGTCCTCATAATCTAAATCCCATAATTCAGATATAATCTTTGTAACTCTTCTTTGTAATCCTTTCCACAGCTTCTTTATCCCCAGGAGCTGGGGATAAAGAAGGAACCCAGGAGACCAAATCTGCGTACAATAATCCAGGTGTGGTCTTATCAAAGCCTTATAAAGAGGCAAAATGACTTCCTTATCCTTACATGTCAAGGTTCGCTTCAACAACGCAAATATCCTCTGAGTTGTATTTGCAACTTTTGCTATGTGATTTTTGAACTGCAAATTCCTATCTGCCAATACACCAGATCCCTTGCCTCCTCAGTTTCTTGTAGCATAACCCTGCTAGTATAATATGCCACTGGAAATCTAATTACACCAAAGTGCATAACTTTGCACTTACTAACATTAAACTGACAGCCATTTTCGTTTGCCCAAATTTCCAGCTTATTCAAATAATTTTGTAAGTGCTGTAGATCAGTAGCAAACCCTTGATTGCCCTGCCTATCTTCACATCATCAGCAAACAATCGCACATCTGATGTAAGACCCTGCCTGGTGTCATTAATGTATAATTTGAACAATAATGGCCCAAGGACTGAACCCTGAGTATACCACTGGTCATTTTAAATCTGGAAGATTCACACCCACTGTATACCACTTTTTGATATCTGTCTGTCAACCATCCCTTGATCCAAGTCAAGAGTTTATATTCCAATTCCATGATCTTTAGTTTATGTAACAGTCTTTCATGTGATATCTTTAGAAAAATCCAACATTATCATACTGTATCCATTCTCTTTATCCAAATCGGTCATAACATTGTTATAAAATATGATCATATTGCTAAAACATGACCTTCCTTTAGTAAACCCTGTTCCTCGTAGAGTACAGCATGTTTGTCAACCCATTTCTTACCAACTTCTCTAAATCTTCACTACCACACCAGAGATGTTGATAGGTCGGTAGTTAGTTTTTGCACCATCCTTGTACGACAGAACTATCATACATTCCTTCCATTCCTGAGCTGAGACAAGTTATACAAACATGTGAAAGGCCTAGCCAATTCGGCTGAACATTCCCTTAGCAAATGGGCGGATATTCCATCTATCCCTATAGATAAATCTCATCCAAGTTATGCAACAGCTCTTCAACCACATTCTCATGAACCTCTTAACTCTTCATCCAATGTAGCAGTAGCACTGTACACCATGTTACATACAAATGGTATCTTGGCAAGTGGGCTCTCATTAGTTGCACAATCTCATTAGCTTCCGACACTCGAGTACCATCTGCATTCAATAAAGTTATTCTTTCACATTCATTCTTTCTTTTGTTTGTGGCATAAGGATAAAATTCTTTTGGACTGCCTTTAGCTTGCATGGCCAATTTCTTTTCATACTCTGATTTCTACACAACACTCATTATATGGCTTGAGCCTTATATTAAGAGTGAGAATAGTATCACTCTTATTTTTACGATATTCTTTCCACGTCATCATCTTGTGGATCACTTGTTTAATAAAGTTGCAGATCCATTTCACTCCCAACCTATTTATTCTTCGATCATTTTTCACATTCAGTAACTGATACCATAGGACCAAAGATAGGGATGTATCATAAATGTATCTAAATGTATCATAATTCTCAGCATTGTAGTTCAGCATGTAACCTGTTCTAATAGGAACATCAATATAATTAGATACTTCCCAAGAAAGCACAGTATGATTTATTTATTTATTTTATTAAATATGATACTATTAATTATGTACCAATGTTTAATATGCTCATAAAAATACCTCTTAATTCATCTTGTTCCTGGACATACTTCAGTAGCTGTGAGTGCATATTTGTAATATTCATAAAGAGGGACTGTACATAAGTATCATTAGCTATAGGACGTCCTCTGCTAGAATTGCTCATCATTCGATTCACAAAGATTTCTATATTAGTTCTTAACTGGGCAAGGAACTCTTCCAGCTCATCAACTTCTCCATTTTGGTATTTCTGCAAATTCAAGTGTAACATAAGATATTGAATAAAATGGTTGTATAAAAGGTCTCCCCCCCCCCACCACCACACACACACACACACCATGTAACAAAAATTAAATACTAAAAATAATGTTATCATGAACCAAATGTAGAACAAAGCTTTTTTTTTAGTTATAGTACGGTGGTCAGAATAAGGCAGAAACAACATTTTAACATCACACAAGAATATATTGGACCTACAAGTACTCCAGATCTATAAAATGAGATGAAAACTTAGATAAAAGTTGTTCCAGCTGTATTAATTTTCAAGAAATTAAGTAATCACTATTGTTGTGTCATCCATCGTGTTAATCGATCCATTTATGTTGGTTAGTTGGATCTATTCTTATTTCTTTAAATTCCATTTTTATTTTGTTAGATACTGATCCGAATATAAGGAAATTTATATTATACTGTGCCATCCTATATTCAGATTAGTCTATATAATACAGAGGAATCAATCATCAACTAACTTTTGCAATCTCACTTTATACATGCCGAGGTTAATATTATCATTTAAGGCTTCCACAAGGTTCGAATAAGTTTTATGAGCGGTGCAATGAAGAAAAATCAGGAACAACAAATTGAATTCAATAAAATAAACATTTAATACAGGGTTATAGAACATGAACATTTAAGCATAATTTTCTAAGCAAGATAATCTAATTGAACAATATTCAAAATATCTCTGAGACACTAGTAGCCTCTCGGTTTGATTTAAAGATTGAAGTTAAATATACAGATCTTATTCTCCAATGCTTAAATACTATTATCACAACTTGTCTCTATTCACTGAGATAATTCAATTCTTTTATACATCAACTTAGTTCAAATACTCATAACAAACATAAACATTAGGCATTAAACATTCAGCTGTCAATTCTATATTCTTCCGAATAATTTAAAATGGTTCACACATTCAATGTTCCAGAATTTTACAGTAATTATTCTTAAGGTAGAATTGTCTAATTCTCTCTTAGTCAACAAACACTTAAGTTAATTATAAGGCAGTTATCGTTTCAAGGGGGAAACACTTTAAAGCTCCTTACTTCGGCTATTTTTAGTAGAACGCCACAGTTAATGTTAAGATATATCAGGCTGTGCTAACTCTTATTTCTTTACACTGAAATATAAAAAAAGACTGCTCCTACCGGGTTACACTTTTTACACACACTGGATTTACTATAGGCACACTTAAAACTGTAGTTAACTATTACTTTGAAGTAACACTATTCAAAAGAAATCTTCACTATAATAACTGAAATATTAAACATAGAGTTTCACAAGTCTTGACGCACTCGTTTTAGGTAATCTACTTATTCCTTATTTTCTTCTATGCATTAAATTCAGCTTTGCACTATTCTTCCTCAAAACAATTGGAATTTGTCATAATTTTAGAATTCCGTAGAAATATTCCGAACTGCCTATTAATTTCCCGGACCTTTCTTAATCTATTTACGGCATTTCCCAAATCCCCTTACTGCCACCTGTTACTTCACTCCTTGCTGTCCTGAATGCTTCCCCTCTCCTTACTTTCGTTTTCCAATTAAAATCGTTCATTCTTCCCACCAAAATCCGATTCTAGCCATTCAGCTTACATCTACTGGCTTCACTCCATATCACAGCCGTTCACGTTCTAAACACACGCTGACTAAAAACAAACTCCGTTTCTCCTTCAGCAGCCAATCAAATGCATTCAGAAGAATTACATGAAATCACTCTTACATATAGAAATAAAGATATATCACAATTCATATAATATACATTTAAATTTACATACATACAGTTTCTTATAATAAATTTTACAGAATAAACTAAATAAAATGAATAACATGTTTATATAAAGTCTTTTCATTATTATTACATATTCTAAGATTAAATAATTAATTAATAATAAACAAAACTCTTGCTTGTAATATATGAATAATATATTACAAGCAAGAGGCTAACAACAAATAATATTTACAAGTCTTGCTTATGACATGGTGGATTATGTTACATGTGAATGAAGTATTAAAACATATAAAATATCTTCATTCACAATTTAACGCTATGTTATCTGACAACTCAACAGCTACTCAATACATTTAGCTTATACTACTAACAGTCATCTCCATAACTAATCACATGAATGATGAGCTAGAAGCTACTAGCTCACAATCATGAAATGAAAGTAGAGGAAAATGAATAAAGATGAAGAGAAGCTTGTCTGAAGTTTCATAGTTGAACAATAAGTACATAGTAGCTGGTTGGTTTTTATATCTTAAGTTTACAGATCAAGCCAGAATAATAATGCCAAAACAAGTGAATAATTCTCATAGAAATGTGTGGAAAAAGGGCAGAAACTGTTAGGGACCTGATATCCATCTTAAAATACCAAAACGTGGAAATACAAGAGAGGCCAAGCAGCAGCAACAACAACAAAAGAACTGCATCAACAAGTAAAAGGCTAAGTGATTAATCTAACTTGTATTTTCGAGGATATCTGGAATTATTCTGAATCTGAACTTCAGAGTTAATACACTAAATACTTTTTTAAATGAATCTTAATCTGAATGGCTATAATAAGTCAACCTCTATCTTGCCTTGGATGTGCATTGTAAATAATCGGAAAGAAGGAGAAAGGGATATGAAAGAACTGAAGGGTGCAGCACAACAATGGAAATTTTGAGGCTTTGATAAGAGCTTCACAATACTGCAAAAAAAAAAAAAAAAAAAAAAAAAAAGATACATGTGGCTGAAACAAAATGTAAACAACTAGCATGGATGGGATGATATGTTTGTATTAGTTGGAACGAATGAACTGAAAGGTGAACACTCTTTCTTTTAAGGTTACACAGTGATCAGCATTCATATTTACGAATTTAGAGACACAAAACACATGTTGAAATGATTATTTTACTTATTCTTAATAAAATAACACTCGACTTTTCGACCACTGTACTGAGGTCATCATCAAAAATATACACGTGTATATAAAGACAAGCTACATCTCTCCAAAGGTAAATTGAATCTACGCTGCAAATTGATCTTTTACTTAGCCTGACCTATAGTGGTAAAAAAAATAAAATAAATTAAAATAAATCCTGCTAAAGTGCTCCCGTACTAAGCTTTTCTTCAGGCCTCATATCATTCAGGTTACTATTGAATGTTAAAAAAAAAAAAAAAAACTTCAAGTCTTCTTGTATTGAGATTTTTCTTTGGTTTGTTCTGGTTGCTATAATCGTCGTAAATAGGTCCTCCTCATTCTTGGAATGGTTAGACAGTCATTTTTGTTCAGATCAGGATTGTGTTTGAGTATTACACATGCTTCTTTAAATTTTTTCTTGAATCAGGTTTTGGTGCAGTGTGGGGACTTGATACCTTTTCGATCAATTCTGTGGCATGTCTGAAGTGCGTGGTCTAAAAGGCCTGTTTTTCCAAAATGGAGGTATAAATGTCGTTTATGTTCGTCCTTCATAATTGGGATGGTTCGCCCTGTTTCCCTTATGTATGGTAAGTTACATGTGCATTGTATTTTGTAAATTCCAGGGTGGGGAAGAGGATCTTTGAAAGAACTGAGTAAGTGTCTTAATTTTGTCGGGGGTTTTAAGGTGATTTTGATGTTGTATTTGGGTAGTGTTCTGTCTATTTTTTCTGAAATGCCTCTAACATAAGGCATGGCAATGGCATTCTTGAAATCTTTTTTGGCTTTTAGTGGTGTCTCAGCAGAGGATTTTGTGAATAGTTTTTTTACTGTATCCATTTTTTTATAAATGTATGGTTGATATTCAGATAATGACAATCGAGCAAAAGAAGGAGTAGCCATAGTATTCAACACAAAATACGAGACTAATCTTCTTGAATGGCAGGCAGTCTCAAGTAGACTAATGTGGGCAAATATGAGAATGGGGAACTGGACAATGAGACTTATTTGTGCCTATGGTCCCACAGAAGGTTCTACTAAGGTAGAAGTGGATGAATTTTTTGAGGCTTTAGAAAAAGCAACTGACACAATGAAAAAGGAAAAGTAGGTCCTTGTTGGGGATCTAAATAGCAGAGTAGGAAATGATTGTGAGACATACAAAAATATTTTGGGAAAATTTGGAGAAAAGAGTAAAGCTAATAATAATGGCAAATATCTGATGGATTTCTGCTCAGGACATGGACTGGTTATTACTAACACCATGTTCCAACATAAAAATGTGCACAAATTTACATGGAGAGAAGAGACTAGGAATAAGAAAAGTCTCATTGACTATGTTATTGTTGATAGTGATGTTTTCTCCCTGGTGCAGAACACCACAGTGCACAGAGGATTTGAAATTGGAAGTGATCACTATTTAGTCTTGAGCAGGATAAAATTGAATGTCATATTGAAAATAAAAACATGTAAGAATCTTCCTTTTAGGGTTACACGGTGATCAGCACTCATATTTGTAGATTTAGGGACTCAAAAACACATGTGTTGAACAGATTATTTTATTAATTACAAATAAAATAAAACTTGACGTTTCGACCTCTATATCAAGGTCATCATCGGAAGAATACAACTCTATACAGAACCAAGCTACATGCTCATGCTTTCTATATCAGTAAACTAAATCTACATAGTTAATAAATCTTTTTTCTAGCCTGACCTCTAGTGATAGAAAGGAAAAACAAAAATAAATAAAGAAAGAAATAAAATTATATTAAAAAAAAAAATGTATATATATATATTATAAATAGATAAATTCAACTACAATAAACTGTTAGAGTCCTCATGTATTAATATTCAGGATAGTTACAAAATGATTTCTTTCAGTTGCTATTGAATGTTCTAAACACTTCACCAGGTTGTCTTCTTGTAGTGGGAATTTTTCTAATGCTAGTTTAGGATGTTATACAGGTTGTAGATGGGTCCTCCACATTCTTGAAATGGTAAGGCCATCATTTTTGTTGAGATTTGGGTTGTGTTTGAGCATTTCACAAGACTCTTTAAATTTTCTCTCAAACCAGGTTTTGGTGCGGTGTATGGATTTGGTATTTTTCCAGTCAATTCTATGGTATGTTTGGAGTGCATGGTCAGAAAGGCCTGTTTTACCAAAGTGGAGGTATTTCATGTGTCGTTTGTGTTCGTCTTATCTGATTGGGATAGTTCGCCCTGTTTCCCCTATCTATGGTATGTTACATGTGCAGTGTATTTTGTATACCCCTGGGTGTGCTAGGTGTGGAAGAGGATCTTTAGAGGAACTGAGTAGGTGTCTTAGCTTATTTGGGGGTTTAAAGGTGGTTTTAATGTTGTATTTGCGAAGTGTTCTGTCTATTTTTTCAGAAATGCCTCTAACATAAGGAATGGCAATGGCATTCTTGAAATTTTTTTTGTTCTTACTGGTATCTTTATGGAGGATCTTGTGAATAGTTTTTTTTATTGTATCCATTTTTGATAAATGTTTGGTTGCTGATTTTGTATTCTTGGTTTAGAGCCTGTTCATTCGAACAAATAGTTAAGGCTCTGTGTTTAAGGGTGCTTATGACACCTAATTTTTGTGTTGGGTGGTGGTAAGAATTTTTGTGTATGTATTGGCCTGTGTGTGTAGGTTTGCGGTAAACTGAGAAGGAGAGACAGCCAGAGGGAAGACGTGTGACAAGTGTGTCTAGGAAAGGAAGAGAGTCGTTTTTTTTCCATTTCAATGGTGAATTGGATACGTTTGTGTTGCTTGTTTAGGTGGCTAAGGAATGTATTTAGAGCTTCGCGGCCGTGGGGCCAAATGGTGAAAATATCGTCGACGTATCTGAGCCAAATTTTGGGCTTTAGACATGCTGTCTCTAGAGCACGTTGCTCAAAGTCTTCCATATAAAAGTTCGCTATTGGGGGAGATTTCTTTATTTATTTTTGTTTTTCCTTTCTATCACTAGAGGCCAGGCTAGAAAAAAGATTTATTAACTATGTAGATTTAGTTTACTGATATAGAAAGCATGAGCATGTAGCTTGGTTCTGTATACAGTTGTATTCTTCCGATGATGACCTCGATATAGAGGTCGAAACGTCAAGTTTTATTTTATTTGTAATTAATAAAATAATCTGTTCAACACGTGTGTTTTTGAGTCCCTAAATCTACAAATATGAGTGCTAATCACCGTGTAACCCTAAAAGAAAGAATCATCATAATCCATGGAGATGTGACTCACAAGCAGTGCAGCCTCTACGGTAAGCTGAAGATACGTATTTCTTTATTAACAAATCGACTAGCCTTTTTGAAAAGATGTAGAGACAGCAACTTAATTCCTAACTGCATTAAACTAAAGAAGTTTAAATCAACCAAAGCGCTCCGTATTTATGCCCGTTTGAAAAAAGCCTTGCTACTAGAACAAATCCACGAGGCACGCAAAAATCTAGCATCCATCCAAAACAAAGTTCTACAACTTAAATTTGAATTATCTGACTACGTTATTCCAGAAATTTGGGAGATTCTAGATAGAATCACTGACGACTCGGCCAAGCACTCACTACTGAAAAATAAAGAAAAACTAATAATGAAATTTCAAGCCTTACAACAACAGAAAAGCACAAGATCATAAACGCCATTACGAAAGGAACAGCCAACCACAAACCGACTTAATAAGGAGCAACCAATCGCCCACAAACAATGTTAGGAGCCACCAACCACCATCGGATCAATGCTCAGTTATCAACCTATCAAACCACATTCTCACCGAATGTGAACTCTCGCTGCTAAAGAAAGGTTTGAACTACGCCATTGCTCCGAGGTCAGTAAACAAGCCTGATATCGTGTATCATATCAAGAGAGGTTTACGATCCCTCCCGACCATTCTGTCTGATAAAATACGAATGGAAATATCATGTATACTAAATTCTAACAAAAAACTAAACACCAACATAAACAAAACCGAAAATCTAGCCCTTAAATCCTTAAAAAATAACCAGGATATTATAATAACGAAAGCCGATAAAGGCAATTCCACCATCCTGTTAGACCGTACGACATAAATTGAAAAAATGAACCAGTTAATATCGGACCATAACACCTACCAAAAGGTTAACTACAACACCACAAAACATAACAAAAAGAAAACAACCGAATTAATCAAATCCGTCCACACATGGCCCGAAGAAACGACAAAAAAATTAATACTTCAGTATGCCCGTGCACCCAGAATTTATGGCCTGCCAAAAATACACAAACCTGGCACACCACTTCGCCCGATCGTTGAAGGAATTGACAGCCAAAATTATCTCTTAGCAAAAAAATTAGCTGCCACACTCAAGGAATTAGTAGGTCAGTCCCCTTCCTACATAAAAAATACACAACATTTCATCAGCAAAATCAAAAACATTACACTCACCGACCAAGATTTATTAGTCAGCTTTGACATAACTTCCCTTTTCACCAATGTCCCGATCAATGACAGGATCCTGCTACTACAGAACATATTTCCACATGACATCACGGCCCTTTTTGCCCACGTACTCCGCTCCTGATATTTCGTATGGCAAAACAATTTTTACCTTCAAAAAGAAGGTACAGCCATGGGCTCACCACTTTCTCCCCCAATAGCGAACTTTTATATGGAAGACTTTGAGCAACCTTTAGACATGCTCTAGAGACAGCATGTCTAAAGCCCAAAATTTGCCTCAGATACGTCGACGATACTTTCGCCATTTGGCCCCATGGCCGCGAAGCTCTAAATACATTCCTTAGCCACCTAAACAAGCAACACAAACGTATCCAATTCACCATTGAAATGGAAAAAAAAACGACTCTCTTCCTTTCCTAGACACACTTGTCACACGTCTTCCCTCTGGCTGTCTCTCCTTCTCAGTTTACCGCAAACCTACACACACAGGCCAATACATACACAAAAATTCTTACCACCACCCAACACAAAAATTAGGTGTCATAAGCACCCTTAAACACAGAGCCTTAACTATTTGTTCGAATGAACAGGCTCTAAACCAAGAATACAAAATCATCAACCAAACATTTATCAAAAATGGATACAATAAAAAAAACTATTCACAAGATCCTCCATAAAGATACCAGTAAGAACAAAAAAAATTTCAAGAATGCCATTGCCATTCCTTATGTTAGAGGCATTTCTGAAAAAATAGACAGAACACTTCGCAAATACAACATTAAAACCACCTTTAAACCCCCAAATAAGCTAAGACACCTACTCAGTTCCTCTAAAGATCCTCTTCCACACCTAGCACACCCAGGGGTATACAAAATACACTGCACATGTAACATACCATAGATAGGGGAAACAGGGCGAACTATCCCAATCAGATAAGACGAACACAAACGACACATGAAATACCTCCACTTTGGTAAAACAGGCCTTTCTGACCATGCACTCCAAACATACCATAGAATTGACTGGAAAAATACCAAATCCATACACCGCACCAAAACCTGGTTTGAGAGAAAATTTAAAGAGTTTTGTGAAATGCTCAAACACAACCCAAATCTCAACAAAAATGATGGCATCACCATTTCAAGAATGTGGAGGACCCATCTACAACCTGTATAACATCCTAAACTAGCATTAGAAAAATTCCCACTACAAGAAGACAACCTGGTGAAGTGTTTAGAACATTCAATAGCAACTGAAAGAAATCGTTTTGTAACTATCCAGAATATTAATACATGAGGACTCTAACAGTTTATTGTAGTTGAATTTATCTATTTATAATATATATATAAATTTTGTTTATATATATATATATATATATATATATATTTTTTTTTTTTTTATATATATAATTTTATTTCTTTCTTTATTTATTTTTGTTTTTCCTTTCTATCACTAGAGGTCAGGCTAGAAAAAAGATTTATTAACTATGTAGATTTAGTTTACTGATATAGAAAGCATGAGCATGTAGCTTGGTTCTGTATATTGTATTCTTCCGATGATGACCTCGATATAGAGGTCGAAACGTCAAGTTTTATTTTATTTGTAATTAATAAAATAATCTGTTCAACACGTGTGTTTTTGAGTCCCTAAATCTACAAATATGATAACATGTAAGAAAGTTTTAAAGCGAATAAAAGTTGAGCAGCTCTCAGATGTCAACTGTAGACTAAAATACACAAAGATTTTGAAGAAAAAATGAAAGAGTTTGAGAACAGGAATCAAACCTTGGAGATTCAGTGGCAAACGCTGAAGAAAATATTGATTGATTCTGCCAGAGAGGCATGTGGTGAGGTTGTCTGTAAAGATAAAAAAATCAGAACTCCCTGGTGGACACAGGAAGTTAAAGAGGCAGTGAAGGAAAAGAAGAAACCATATCAAAAGTTCCTGTCAAATAAGTCACCTTGTGCTCTTAGAGGTCTGCGCGGTTAGCCTAGTGGCTTAGCGCTTTGCAACCATATGCCTGGGGAAGGAGTGTCCTAGGTTCGATTCCCGTCGGAGACGTGAGGAGCTCAAGGATCTTCCTCAGCCATAGCCAAGTTAGCCGGTCTTGGGCGTAGACAGCAGGGTTTTTTCTGCCAGTTTATCTGGGGTTTTTCATCTCGCAAACAGGCAAACCGGCCCCGTGAACACACAGGTTACAGTCAAAAAAAAAACACTTACGGCAAGGAAGGCAACAGGAAACCACCTTGCTCATAATCATCTCCCTAGTATGGTAGCATATATAGCTACCCTCTCCTGGCCGTATGGCAGAAGGGAACAGATAGATAGATGGTGCTCTTAGAGAATATAGAGACAAAAATACAAGAATGCTAAACGCTGTGTAAAACTAGCTAAACAAAAATCATGGGAGGACTTTGGCAAGAATATAGAAAATAAATATCAAGAAGGTAGTAAAATATTCTGGAGGTTGTTGAAGAAGCTAATGAATGGATTAAAGAGTGCCGTAAAAGGAATTAGAGATGATAAAGATGACATAAAAATGGGAGAAAAAGATATCTTTGAAGTATGGAGTAATTACTTTAAAAAACTGCTAAATGAAACAAGCAGTGATGACAGCACAGTGGTAAAAAACACTGACCAGGCATGCAGTCAGGAATACATATCCGTACTTGAAGTAGAAAAAGCCATCAAAGGCTTGAAATGTGGAAAGGCAGCAGGAGTAGATGATATTCGACCAGAAATGCTGAAGTATGGTGGTATAAGAGTCTTACAGTGGCTGCACTGCATAGTTCAGAAAGCCTGGACAGAGGGACGAATTAATGATGATTGGAGTAGAGCTCTCATAGTACCCATATATAAAAAGGGAAATAAAACTGAATGTGAGAATTACAGAGATATTTCCCTACTGAGTGTTCCTGGGAAGATCTATGCAAGTATACTTGAGAAACGATTGAGAAGAATTGTGGAAGAAAAGCATGGTGAAGAACAAGCTGGATTCAGGCCAAATAGAGGCTGTCAAGATCAGATCTTCACTTTACGACAAATAGTCGAGAAATCATGAGAATATAACAAAGATCTGTATTTAAGTTTTGTTGATTTGGAAAAGGCACATATGACAAGGTGCCAAGAGAGAAGCTATTCAATATGCTGCAGTTATATGGTGTTAATGGGGCATTATATCAAGCAATACTTAGTCTTTATTTGAGTTGTAAGTCAGCAGTTAGAATTGAAAGATGTACAGGAAGATGGTTTAATGTTAAATCTGGTGTGAGACAAGGATGTACATTATCCCCTCTGTTATTCATTATCTATATGGATCACATTATGAAGGAAAGTGGTATTAAACATGATATCAGAATTTTAGATGTTAACGTCAGCTCTTTGCTTTATGCGGAAGATGTTATACTTCTAAATAAATCTGCTAGAAGTTTGGAAGATTCCCTGACTAAATTGAATAACTGTTATAATAGATATGGTATGAAGGTCAGCATTAAAATGACAGACAATGAAAATAGGTAGAATCATTGAAAATGTCAACTGTGTTGTGAATGGGGAACCTGTGGAAAAAGTAAAACATTTCAGCTACTTAGGCACGAATTTTACTGATGGTGGTAAATTAAATATGGAAATAGACAACAGAATCAACAAAGCTGATATGATGGAAAGTCAATTGAATAAATTCATATGGAATAAGAGAGAAATTAGTTGGAACACTAAATTAGCGGTATACTAGACAGTGTTCAAACCAGTTTTAACTTATGGATCTGAGAGCTGAGTCAGAAGTAAAACACTTGACCAAAGACTAGAGACCGCAGATATGAGAGTCCTGAGAAAGATTAAAGGCGTTTACAGATGGCATCAATGGCAATATCATATTAAACGAGGATATTAGAAAAGAACTTGACATTGTCAGCATCCAGGAATGCGTTTGCAGATGTAATCTCAGGTGGTATGGTCACTTAAACAGAGTGGGCGAGGAAAGATTAGCAAAACAAGTGTTCTCTGCCGGTTGGCAGGAAAATGACCCAGAGGAAGGCCAAGATATAGGTGGATTGATATGGTACAATGTGCCTTAGATGATAGAAATATAAGATCTGATAATGTTTTAGTCTTGAGAAGTAACAGACTGATTTGGAGGAAAACTGTAGATAGGAAGTTAGTAATGATGTAAAGGTTGAGGGTACATTTGAGGAATTTGATGATGATATCTAGTTTGTTTACTGACCTTGGTGCAATGGCGTAGTTTAGGCCTTTTTCCAGTAGTGAGAGTTCACCTTGGGTGAGGTTGTTGCTTGATATGTTAATAATCAGACCGTAGTCCGGTGGCGGTTGGTTGCTCCTAACTTCTGTTGTTGTCGGTTTGTGATTAGCTGCTCCTTGTGATGTCGGTTTGTGATTGGCTGCTCCTTTGGTTATGGCGTCCTGATTGTCTTGTGCTTACTTGCTGTTTTATTTCTTGGAACTTCTTTATTGATTTTTCCTTGTTTTTGAGTAATAGGTACTTGGTCGTGTCATCTGTGATCTTGTCTAAAATATCCCAAATTTCAGAATTAACTTAGCTGGATAGCTCTAATTTTAGTTGTGAAACTTTGGCTTAGGCAGATACTAACTTTTTTCGTGTCTCGTGGATTTGTTCCCTTAACAACACTTTTTCCAACCAGGCATAAATATGGAGCACTTTGATGTAAATTTCTTTTTCAGTTTAATGCAGTTGGGGATTACGTTGCTGTCTCTACATCTTTCAGAAAGGCTAGTCGATTAATTAGCTAGGAAACATGTATCTTTAGCTTACCGTAGAGGCTGCAATGCTTGTGGGTCAAATCTCCGTGGATTATGATGACTCTTTCTTTTAAGGTTACACTGTGATCAGCATTCATATTTACGAATTTAGGGACACAAAACATACGTGTTGAAATGATTATTTTACTTATTATTAATAAAATAACACTTGCTGTTTCGACTAAAACAAAAAAAATTTCAAGAATGCCATTGCATTCCTTATGTTAGAGGCATTTCAGATAAAATAGAACACTACACAAATACAACATCAAAACCACCTTTAAACCCCCCGACAAAATTAAGACATCCATTCAGTTCTTTCAAAGATCCTCTTCCACACCTAGTCCACCCTGGGTTTACAAAATACAATGTAGATATAACTTACCATACATAGGAAAAACAGGGCAAACTATCCCAATTAGGAAGGACGAACACAAACGACGCATTAAATACCTTCATTTTGGAAAAACAAACTGGCTTTTCAGACCACGCACTCTAGACTTGCCACA
Organism: Typopeltis vanoorti; assembly: GCF_054136105.1. Taxonomy (NCBI): domain Eukaryota; kingdom Metazoa; phylum Arthropoda; class Arachnida; order Uropygi; family Thelyphonidae; genus Typopeltis; species Typopeltis vanoorti. Next base: position 18,528,073 of record NC_143551.1, read on the forward strand.
GAATTGATTGGAAAGGTACCAAGTCCCTACACTTCACTAAAACTTGGTTTGAGAGGAAATTTAAAGCATGTGAAATGCTCAAACACAATCCTCATCTGAACAAAAATGATGGTCTAACCATTCCAAGAATGTGGAGGACCCATTCACAACCATTATAGCAACCAAAACAAGCCAAAGAAAAATCTCAATAGAAGAAGACTTGGGAAAGTTTTTTTTTTTTTTTTTTTTTTTTTTTTTTTTTTTTTTTTTTTTTTAAACATTCAATAGCAACCTGAACGGTACAAGTCCAGAAGAAAATCTTAGTATAGCAACCTGAACTATAGAAGTCCTGAACAAAAGCTTAGTACGAGAGAGGACTTTATCAGGGTTTATTGTTTTTTTTTTACCACTAGAGGCCAGGCTAAGTAAAAGATCAATTAACAGCGTAGATTCAATTTACCTTTGTAGAGAGCATGTAGCTTGTCTTCATATACACATGTATTTTTCTGATGATGAGCTCAATACAGGGGTCAAACGTCAAGTGTTATTTTATTAATAATAAGTAAAATAATCATTTCAACACGTGTGTTTTGTGTCCATAAATTCGTAAATATGAATGAAAGAAGAAAAGTAGTTATGACAACAGATATGAAAGAGTTTGAGGCAGAAAAAAAAAAAAGAGCAAAAGTGTAAAGAGACAGTCTCCTGCCATGGTATGACAATGTTGTTATGTCGGGTACTTCCCTGTTATTATTTATTATTATTCAGCATTTACTTATCCTCAGCTCTTCCGTTGCCGACAAATTTATATTCTTTAAGTCGACTGCGCCAGCTGGCAACTGAAGTCTGAGACACAATTTTAAACTACTAAAAAAAAGCAGGCAGCATAGGGATCATGTGGTTTGCAGTCTTGACCTCTATAACAACATGTTATACCTTTCTTTCAATTCCTCCCCCCCCCCCTGCTATGGTTTGAATTTTATATACAAGAAAAAAAACATTTATTGGAATCTAAAGACATAATATAATATACACTTTCAATTAGTTCGATGACATGCTAATTTAAACCTTTTCAAATTTATTAATACTCTAATACAATGAATCCGTTTTTTGTGTTAGAGACTTAACATACATAATACACACTTCTACCAAATTTCCTACCTACTAATTTTAGTCTAGCATATTCAACTATTCACAATCATCTATAGTCATTCCTAACAATTTGTCTAATGGACAGTCATTCCAAGAATGAGTCCTCATTCTTGGAATGGTTAGACAGTCATTTTTGTTCAGATCAGGATTGTGTTTGAGTATTACACATGCTTCTTTAAATTTCCTCTTGAACCAGGTTTGGGTGCAGTGTGGGGACTTGATACCTTTCCTAACAATTTGTCTAATGGACATTAACATTGCTAAATAATCACCTAAAATCCTTAAGTACTGTCCATACTCGATTAATACATTATGAACACACACAATATGCGCATTTCACTCTTCTAATCAATATTCTCTCTGTTGTGTTAATCTTGCATATTAAACTAGTCGCAATCATCTATAATCATTCCTAACAACTTGTCTTATGGACATTAACATTACCAAATAATCCATACTCGATTAATACACCGCAAGTACACATAACATACTCATTATACTCTTCTAATCAACATCTACCTATTGTGTTAATCTTGCATATTAAACTAGTCACAATCATCTATAATCATTCTTAACAATTTGTCTTATGGACATTGACACAGCTAAATAATCACTTAAAGTCCTTAAGTACTGCCCACACTCAAGTAATACGCAGCAATAATTCTTCCCTTTTACCTACTGAGTAATTAAGCAACAAAATCTCTATTTTACCATTTATTGGGGCAGGGTCTCCAGGTCCGTCTGAACTACCTTTCTTTGTTCGAGTTCTCTTTCAGTACCTCCATAAGCCTATGTCCACGTGGTGGGTCACTATGGTCGTCAGAATAAGCTATACTCTGTACCTGGCGTTTTTTTATCGTCTATTCCCAATCTGTTTCGGACCATCGCTTCTGGTATGCACTCATGATATTATTCTGTCGGGACTTTCAGCGAAGATATCTTGCGTTTTCGCACCGGCAGACGTTCAGATATCGAAGGGAAATGCGCACCCTCCTATATCGAACCATCACCACGAAACACCGTCAGGAACCCTCGATCCATCAGAGAAGTCAAATCATCATCCAGGAAGGCAGGCGAAAAAAAAGCCCAGAGAAAGGGGTGCAAAAACTTTTTTATTCACCCTTCACTTCCCCCCTATTTTTCACCCTCATTGTTAGCTGCGATGGCGTCCTCTTACTTTTTTTCTGCGATCTTTTCCTGCCCGCTACTTTCATCGACCACGGCAACTTCAGAAAATCGCGAGACCATAGCAGCGTCTTCCGGGAAACGAATGTGCATCACTTTCGTGAGATCAAATTTGCCTCAGGCCTGCCCGTGACCTTTGGACTAATGCTTGCATCTAATTTACATTTCATTGTGTGCATGATGCTTTTCGCATAATACTAATTTATATACGCAGTTCCTTACCTAGTATTACAAATCTACTACCATAAAGTAAATTCTATTTCCATTTACAGTTAGTATTTTAATTTTTCTGCTTGAGTACAAGTTTTTTTTCTCTCAGCTGAACTTTCTGACTTGTTAAATTCTGAATGAATTATTTCTTTAATAAAGTGCTTCATTCAGGATGTAACAATGTCATGCTACAGCAAGGTTGCAAATGAGTCAGTAAGCAGATTGTGTATGAGAAACATGCAGAATATTGATGGTCCAAAAATTTTGTATTTGCAAGATGGATTATGCTTGAATGGTTTCAGCAGGAATTTCAGTTGCAGAAATTGTTATTCAACAAAAGAGAATGTAAACTGTCATGAAAATCGTTATTATTATTATGAGACCTCCAGTGAGGGAAACCACACATCACTTACACCATCTGCATTCACCACCTCCATTGCAAACATGTGCTGCTCTATGAGAGAAAAATCTAGCTATCTCTGCCCCCCCCCCCCTTCACTGTATTCATTCTCAACTTCCTTAGATGCTATTTCATCCTCTCCCCATTCTCCATAAAATGAAAAATTGCTTCTATTGATATCCTGTATGATTATTTTTAGAGTTTACAGGGCTCTATCAAATCACACCTGTTTCTTCTGTTTGCTAGTGAATGCAGCCCATAAATTCTCAATCTGTCTTCATATTCTACATTCCATAGCACTTTAACATTCCCTTGTATCCTCTATATTCTGCATCACCTCAAAAGTGACCAGATCTCACACAACATTCCAGATAAGGTCCTATCAAAACCTTGTGAAGAGGCAAAATGGCTTCCTTATCTTTATATGTCAATGTTTGTTTGTTTGCAATCTTTGCCGTATGTTTTCTTATCCCCATAATACAATATGCCACTGGATATCATATTATGCCAAGGTGTATAACTTTATATTTACTAACATTTAACTCACAGATATTTTCACATACCCACAATTCCAGTTTATTTAAATCATTCTGCAAGTACAATTTCATTAATGTAAAGACTGAATAACAATGGACCAAGGAATAATCCCTGGGGTACACAACCAGTTCTTACATCAAAGGATTGCATAAGTCATTCTTTTATCCATGCTAACAGTTATAATACAATCTCATATCCTCCAACTTGTGTAACAGCATTTCATGCTGTATCCTGTCAAAAGCTTTAGCAAAGTCCAAAAGAATCATGGTGTATCCATTCATCTTGTCCAACTCAACTGTAACAGTATTATAAAATATGAACAAGTAAATCTTAAAACGTATGCTTTTCATTTCCAAGTATAATTCACTATCAACTCATTTCTGTATGCAAACTCTTACCAACTTTTCCAAAATCTTTGCCGCCTCACCACAAAAAATACAGATAGGTGGATATTTACAAATCAGTCCTTGCATCCCCCCATGCTTATGCAATGTGATCATACATTCTTTCTACTCCTGTGGAATCTTCCCTGATCTGAGAACTCAGATTATAATAGTCTGGTCAAAGGCATAGCCAGTCCGAGCTGAACACTCTTCTAAAATCCATGCTGATATCTCATCACTCCCTATCGTCAAATTCCTATTCAATTTATGCAACAGCTCTAGTTTCCTCCTCATTCTCATACATCTGAGTTTCTTCATCCACTGAAGAGGTAGAATTCAACTCAATGTTACACACAGGGCTGACAGCTATTAACAAAATGGGCACTCAGTTAAACAATCTGTTCTGAATCTGTCACCTGCATATCATCTGCATTTATTAGTTATTCTTTCACATTCACTCTTTCTTTTACTTGCAGAATAATGACAGAATTCTTTTGGGTTTTCTTTAGCTTGCAAATCCAGTTTCTTTTCATACTCACACTTATCTTTCCATATAATACTTGTAACTCTTACACCATCCTATTCATCATCCTTGTGCAATGGGATTCTCATACATTCTTTCCACTCCTGTGGAATGACTCCTATTCTGAGACTCAAATTATACATCTAACTCGAGCATTGTCAGTTCACCTGAATACTCTGAGTATTCATACTGATATCCCATCAACCCCTACTGCCAAATCCTTATTCAGTTTGGGGTACTTGAACAATGGCTAAAGTACTTCATACATCTGAGTTTCTCTATCCAGTAGAGGTAGCACTGAGCTCATATGCAACATTGGTCGATAGCTTTTATCAAAATGGGCACTCCTTAGCTGAACAATCTCTTCTGCAACTGCTACCCATATATATCATCTGTATTCAGGAAAGTTATTCTTTCACATTTATTCTCTCTTTTACAGTACATATCTCTGGATGTTACAACAACATATGTGGTAGTTGCATGAAAGTATTGATCTCATCTTCTCTTGGATGTTAGGCTCAATGGCCTGTCATGGGCAAGTAACTTGGCTTATTTTAAACTAATTAATGCTCTGATGGGACAGTTAATCCTATCTGCATAGTGTATTATGGTTGTCACAATTGCATATGTTCTCTTGGCCAGTTTGCCTGTCTTGTTGATGAAAAACCCAAGTTTCAGGGAAGGGAAACCTTTCCACCATCATATAAGACTGGCTAACTCACCTTCAGTTGAAAAGCCCTGATTAAGATTTTTCTCATCCTATATGAGATTTGAATCCAGATCTTTTTAACTAAAGAGTTTTGTTGAAACAGATTCAGTGGATGTGTGCATTAAATGAAGTGGTAGAAATTGTGAGTTTAATGAGGAGAGAACAGTAGCTTGTCTGATCCCAGGAAATGCAGGGATGGTATTGTGATGAAAGAGAAAATCATATACTGTGGAAATAGATGTGAGGGTGGGGAGGGTTGAGGAATCAACTCCAACTACCTGTTTGTATTGCACAATTTTTAAGCGTTACCTGAAGACTATCAACTTGCATGTATATTCACCAATGTCCAAAGCATCAGGAACAAAGGTCAGCAGTTAGCACTGGTGGATGTAGTAAAACAAAAAAAACATTGGTGTTAGTAAGGCACAACTGACAGATAGATATCGTTACAGGAACAGAACATGTTGGACTCACTGTATTCAGAGAGGATAGATAAGATAAGAAGGATGGGAGAGTTTTTGTAACAACTGCTAAAGATTTAAATCGAGACAGAATAGAACTCTCCAATAGTAATGGTAGTGAGAGTAATACAGGCAGTGAACTCAAGACTGCATGGACTATGAGAAAGAACAGAAGCATGATACTCAGTTTACAGGTACATTGAATTTTGTAAACCCTGGGTGGGCAAGGTATAGAAGAGGATTTTTGGAAGAGCTAAGTCATCATCATCATCATCATCAAATTCCTGCCATGTACCCTCAAGGGGTGTACAGGATATGACAGTACTACATGAAAAAATTACATCATTACTAACTTCCTATCTACAATTTTCCTCCAAATCAGTCTGTTACTTGTCAAGACTCCAACATTATCAGATCTTATATTTCTATCGTCTAAGGCACTTTGTACCGTATCAATCCACCTATACCTTGGTCTTCCTCTGGGTCGTTTTCCTGCCAACCTGGCAGAGAACACTTGTTTTGCTAATCTTTCCTCTCCCATTCTATTTAAGTGACCATACCATCTGAGATTAGCTCTGCTAACGCATTCCTGGATGCTGACAATGTCAAGTTCTTTCCTAATATCCTCATTTTTAATATGATATTGCCATTGATGCCATCTGTTCATGCCTCGAATCTTTCTCAGGATTCTCATATCTGCAGTCTCTAGTCTTTGGTCAAGTGTTTTACTTTTGACCCAGCTCTCAGATCCATAAGTTAAAACTGGTTTGAACACTGTCTTGTATACAGCTAATTTAGTGTTCCAACTAATTTTTTTCTTATTCCATATGAATTTATTCAATTGACTTCCCACGATACCAGCTTTGCTGATTCTGTTGTCTATTTCTATATTTAGTTTACCATCTTCAGTAAAAATTGTGCCTAAGTAGCTGAAATGTTTTACTTGTTCCACAGGTTCACCATTCACAACACAGTTGACATTTTCAATGATTCTGCCTATTTTCATTGTCTTTGTCTTTTTATTGCTGACCTTCATACCATATCTATTACAACAGCTATTCAATTTAGTCAGAGAATCTTGCAGACTTGTAGCGGATTTATTTAGAAGTATAACATCATCCGCATAAAGCAAAGAGCTGACATTAACATCTCCAATTTTGATATCAGGTTTAATACCACATTCCTTCATAATGTGATCCATATAGATAATGAATAACAGAGGGGATAATGTACATCCTTGTCTCACACCAGATTTAACATTAAACCATCTTCCTGTACTTCCTTCAATTCTAACTGCTGACTCACAACTCAAATAAAGACTAAGTATTGCTTGATATAATGCCCCATTGACACCATATAACTGCAGCGTATTGAATAGCTTCTCTCTTGGCACCTTGTCATATGCCTTTTCCAAATCGACAAAACTTAAATACAGATCTTTGTTATATTCCCATGCTTTCTCGACTATTTGTCGTAAAGTGAAGATCTGATCCTGACAGCCTCTATTTGGCCTGAATCCAGCTTGTTCTTCACCAAGCTTTTCTTCCACAATTCTTCTCAACCGTTTCTCAAGTATACTTGCATAGATCTTGCCAGGAACACTCAGTAGGGAAATACTTCTGTAATTCTCACATTCAGTTTTATTTCCCTTTTTATATATGGGTACTATGAGAGCTCTACTCCAATCATCGGGAATTCGTCCCTCTGTCCAGGCTTTCTGAACTATGCAGTGCAGCCACTGTAAGACTCTTATACCACCATACTTCAGCATTTCTGGTCAAATATCATCTACTCCTGCTGCCTTTCCACATTTCAAGCCTTTGATGGCTTTTTCTACTTCAAGTATGGATATGTATTCCTGACTGCATGCCTGGTCAGTGTTTTTTTATCACTGTGCTGTCATCACTGCTTGTTTCATTTAGCAGTTTTTCAAAGTAATTACTCCATACTTCAAGGATATCTTTTTCTCCTGTTTTCATTTCACCTTTATCATCTCTAATTCCTTTTACAGCACTCTTTCCTCCATTCCTAAGCTTCTTCAACAACCTCCAGAATATTTTGCCACCTTCTTGATATTTATTTTCTATATTCTTGCCAAAGTCCTCCCATGACTTTTGTTTAGCTAGTTTTACACACTGTTTAGCTTTCTTACATTTGTCTCTGTATTCTGTAAGAGTAAAAGCTGACTTATTTGCCAGGAACTTTTGATATGCTTGCTTTCTTCTTTTCCTTCACTGCCTCTTTAACTTCCTGTGTCCACCAGGGAGTTCTGATTTTTTTATCCTTGCACACAACTTCACCACATGCCTCTCTGGCAGAATCAATCAATGTTTCCTTCAGAGTTTGCCACTGAATCTCCAAGGTTTGATTCCTGTTCTCAAACTCTTTCATTTTCTTTTCAATAATATTCCTGTATTTTAGTCTACAGTTTACATCTGAGAGCTGCTCAACTTTTATTCGCTTTAAAACTTTCTTACATGTTATTCTTTTCAATATGAAATTCAATTTTATCCTGCTCAAGACTAAATAGTGATCACTTCCAATTTCAAATCCTCTGTACACTCTGGTGTCCTGCACCAGGGAGAAAACATCACTATCAACAATAACATAGTCAATGAGACTTTTCTTATTCCTAGCCTCTTCTCTCCATGTGAATTTGTGCACATTTTTATGTTGGAACATGGTGTTAGTAATAACCAGTCCATGTCCTGAGCAGAAATCCAACAGATATTTGCCATTATTATTAGCTTTGCTCTTTTCTCCAAATTTTCCCAAAATATTTTTGTATGTCTCACAATCATTTCCTACTCTACTATTTAGATCCCCAACAAGGACCAACTTTTCCTTTTTCATTGTGTCAGTTGCTTTGTTCATTGTGTCAGAAGAGCTAAGTAAATTTCTTAATTTTGCAGGGGGTTTAAAGATTGTCTTAGTATTGTATTTAAGTAGTGTTATATTTTTTTTTTCTGAAATGTCCCTAACGTATGGTATGGCTATGACATTCTTGTCATTTTTTTTTTGCTTTTAATGGCATTTTTATGGAGGATCTTGTGAACTTTTTTTTTTGTTTGTTTTTTTATTGTAACCATTGTTTACAAGCATTTGGCTAATAATTTCAAATTCTTGGTTCAGAGCCTGTTCATTAGAGCAAATTGTTAGGACTCTGTGTTTGAGGGTGCTGATGATCCCTAGTTTTTGTGTTGGATGGTGATATGAATTTTTATGTATGTATTGGTCTGTGTGTGTGTGTGTGTGTGTAGGTTTGTGGTAGACTGAAGGAGAGGCAGCCTGAGGGAAGATGTGTGACAAGTGTGGATGAGAACACAGACTTATAAGAAAACTATTTATTAACTTATTGCTGATATTTCTTATAAGTATAAATATTCTTATAAATATTTCTTATTGCTGATATTTCTTATAAGTATAAATATTCTTATAAGTCTGTGTTCTCATCAATACTGTTAAAATTAACCAGCATGTGCAACGAACACATAAGCCTTTCTACACATGTGACAAGTGTGTCTAGAAAATGAAGAGAGTTGTTGTTTTCAATCTCAATGGTGAGTTGGATACATTTGTGTTGTTTATGTTTTGGGGCCATGGGGCCAAATGGCAAAAATATCAAACATATCTGAGCCAGACTTTGGGCTTTAGGCTTGCAGAATCTAGAGCTTGTTGCTCAAAGTCTTCCATGTAAAAGTTAGCTATTGTGGTGGAAAAAGTGGTGAGACATGGCTGTACCTTCTTTTTGTAAGTAAAAATTATTTTGCCACATGAAATACCAGGAGCAGAGTACATGGGCAAAAAATTTCTTCTGCATCAATTGCATAAAACCTCCTTTATTAACTTATATGTTTCTAGCATATCACTCCCTTTCTGCTTATCAACTAATTTTTGTAATTAACAAATCTTCAATCTACCCACAGAGGAAACATTTCAGACTTGTCACCATCTTAGATACTCACTTCTAGATCCTTTCCACTATTTCTTATCTTCAGGAAACCCAGGTGACCAAATATGTGTATAATCAAGTTCCATCTGAACTGCTCACTGTTCTTAGTTTGCATGCACACACACAACGACAAGGTTATACTCAAAACAAAGTATCTGTCTCTTATTCTTTGTCAGGAGAGACTGGGGACAATAGTTCTGAGGCTAATAAGGGGGGGGGTGAAGAAATAACATTAATTGCAGAACTATATTAAAAAATAAAGATATCAGAAAGGAACCTCACATTATCCATCATCATCACTATCCATGGGTCCAATGTCCATTAATGTTTGATGCTTGTTTCACCATTCTTTGTCATTTTTCTCTATCCACTGCCATGAACAATTACTCAAATACTGCAAAATCTTTCATCATTCTTTTATACCATCTATCCACTCTTGCATTGGCCATCCTCTTCTGTTTATATCATTAATTGTACCAAGTATCCTATGTTTTGATCTTACTACTGTTATCCATTCTACAGATATGTCCAAAAAACTATAGTTTCCTAAGAATTACTTTCTGCATTAGATTCTCTTTGCAGTTAATTTGCTATACAATTCTTTGTTAGTTTCTGCACCCATCTAATTCATAGAATCTTTCTATAAGATGTTCTTTTAAAAGCCAATATTCATCTCACAGAGCCTTTGACCATTATTTATGTCTCACAATCACAGACAGCACTTGTGATTATGCATTTTTCTGGCAGTCTCAGCTTTATGGGAAGGTGCACTGACTTACTTTCCCATATTTTGTCCACTGCCTGTAGATTTGCTTTCATTTTTGTTATCTGAGATCTTATCTTTTTTTTTTTTTTTACAGTCTAAATCAAGCATCATATTGCTCCCTAGGTATGTAAAGTTCCTAACTTCATCCAAATTGTGTCTGTTGACCTTTGTTATTATTATCAGCATTCAAGATGTAAGCACTGTTAACCTAAAGTGGTAGTATGGTCACTTAAACAAATTGGGAGAGTAAATGTTAGTAAAAAAAAAAAAAATGGTGCAAGCGTTTAATGCAAGAAGGCAAAGAAAGAAACCCAGAAGAAGAGCAGCAAGATATTGATGGACTAATGCAATACCTCAGGAGTAACAGATTACATCTCAGATTAATTTTCAGAAAACTGTTAATAATATAATAATGATTATATTATTTAATAGTAATGAATGAATAATAATGATAAAATTATATTATTATTTAATAGTGTTAAAGAGCTTTCATAAGCACAGTCAGTTATGATGAAGTGCTTTGGCGAAAAACTTCAGTTAGAATCCCATCTAGGACAAAAAAACCTTTATTAGGGGTTTGAAATTGAGGATGAGCAAGCCAGTCTTGTATGAAGGTGGCAAAGTTTTTACTACTAGAAATTTTGGCATTTCATACAACTATTGAAATTGGCCAGGAGAACACAAATCACACATGCACAATTTTTTTTTTTATACACACACAAGCCTTGTCCTACAATTATGGTTACAAAAGCAATTTGGAAAGGCCTTAAGGGCATATAAGTATTGCCAATTATATTTTATTATTTATTTAATGATGTTTGAATATCACAGTATCCTATGTACCCTGAATTTCTTAAACAGATTAAAAATATATCATTCCTGGTATCTACTCTGTTCAAGAAATTTTATAGTTTCTTCTGTTTTTTCATGTTTCTCATTTTAGCATTTAATTAAATATGATCAAAAGTTCAAAAAGTTCTTAATTTTTTTCAAAAATCTGTTATTACAAACCTCTGTCACTTTAACAGCAGCTTGAGTAACTGTTGCAATAGGTGCACTTGGCACTGGACTAGTCCTAGTCTGAGGATGATGTTCATCTTGTTGCTGCTTTTGTTCCCAGTATGGGCGATTTAAATACCTTGCAAGTTCAGGATCCACATAACTCTGGTGATTTTCTTTTACTTCTGATATGCTATTTTCCTAAAGTTATTAAAGTAACTTTTCAAAAATATATATATTATAATATTCTTAGAAATTTAGAAAGAAATACTTAGAAAATATCTACTGGTATTTCTGATGAATTACTCTAAACAAGACCAAGTACTTTACATAAGAGTAAGTTCATTCCTCCATTTCCTTCCTATGAGATGGCAATGAAGAAGGAATGACGAAAGCAAATTAATAAAATAACATCAGAATATATTACTGAATAACATGCTAAAAACAGTAAAAATTAAGTTATACAGTTGGCTCTCACTATATCAAATATACAGGATATAAAGATATACTGTTATAGCAGAGTTTTCTTTCTAGTGAATTTTAGCACACAGCAAGCTGATGTTTGGATCTTTGGCCAGATTTCAACTATCTGTTATATAAGTGAATCTACTCTAGTGGTGTTTGCTATAGTGAGATTCCACTGCACTTGTACAACCTTCAGAGAAGATTGCTGCCGAATAGTAAAAACAATACTGATTTTTTGGAAAATATCATTTATTACAAAGCAAACTTACAGTTGTTGATGATACTGTGTGATTAACCGCATGATTAGTTGATTCAGTTTTGTTCACAGCAAGATTACTCGTCTTCACTTTCTGATTAAAAAAATTTTAAATATAACTATATATATATATATTAAATATTTATATTTAAATAAAAATTAACAAATAGATATATTATTGCTGCAATAAATAATTATAATAGCATATAATAAATAATAAAAAATTGTGTGTCTGCTGTATACAAGGCTTAACAAGTTATTCAAAATCCTGCTTGCCAAAGGGGGGGGGGGGGCATACTTGTCCAGTACCTCTCCTCTCATTTTTTCCCACCACTAAGTCAAGAGGAATTCCATAAAGTGATTAATAATGTATAGCACTGTAGGAGAAAATTTCTATTTTTTGAAAACCATTTCAAGAAAGAAATTAATAAATAATAAGAACAGGAAGAACAGTAAAAACAACGTTGATTTTCTGAAAATATCATTTATTACATTCATTTTATTACTAGAACAGCCCTTTATATTACAAATATACTTGTGTGTTTTCTTAAAGTTAAAAAGAAAAAAGATAGTTACTTTTTATTAAATAAAAAATATTCCATTTAGTCCAAATATATTCCATTCCTCTTGCCCACACATGGTGCTAATGTGCTATAAGTCTTGTGGCCCTTCATATGTGGATCAGACATTATATATATATATATATATATATATATAAATAAAGTCTGCAGCTACCCACGATGGGCAAACATGTTTTTGAGCCGTGTGTGTATGTGTGTGTGTAAAATATATAAAATACTATTAAGGATCAATGCTAGCTAAATAACTAAGAAGAAATTAAGACCTCTACATAGCCTTTTAAGGAATGTAAAGAACCGACCAGGACTCCTGAAGTAATGACCAATCCTCACCTTCTTATAGTGCACCATGTTAAGTAACTAGTTGGAAATTGAATTAATGAGAATGGTTTACATTTTGGTATTTTGCTGACATAGTATTCTGTATTTCCTTATTTAACTAAGAAAAAATTATGATACAACATGATCAAATGTCATACTGGTTAAGGTCACTCACAGTTAAACAAAGCATCTGAATGTTTCTATCAGGGAACAAGGTCAAATCAGCTATTTGAGGTTAGTGGAGATTTGGAAAATTTGGAGAAATAAGCAACACTAATATGGTAATCACCTAACGGATTTCTGTTCTAGACAGAGACTAGTCATAATTAACACCATGTTCCAACATATAAATGGGCACAAATTCACATAAGAAAACACAAAGGAAATCTCCAATTATGTTCTTATTGATGGGAATATCTTCATACAGGTTCAATACATAAGTGTATATAGATGATTTGATTTAGAAAGTGATCAACATTTAGTTTTGAGCAGAATTAAAATGAATTTCATAGTGAAATTAACAATATGTACAAAGATTTTAAAAACAATTGAAGTGGATGTGATGTGATTTAGATGTGAACAGCAAACTAAACCTTGGAGAATTAGTGACAGACCAAAGAAAACTAGCTGTTTCAGCAAAGAGAGGCAGGTCAAGTTGTTAAAAGGATAAAAAAATGGTGGACTCAGAAAATCAGAAGCATTAGTGGAAAAGAAGAAAACATTAAAAATTTTATAAAAAGGAATATACTGGATTTATTTGACCATATTAATACAATTAAATGAAATTGACTAGTTTTGCCGCACATACTTGTGGCTTCTTCCAGATTAGGATGAACAAAAATTTATAATAAAGGGCTAACATGAACCACAACATTACCAAAATACTGAAACATGTAGGAACAGTTACGATAAGTTAAAAACAGAAAACATGTGGAGTGTGGAAGCTTGCACATGTCAGCTATTGTTCAGTGATGTGTGCACAACAATTAACTGAAAAGTTAAAATCTGATGTGCAAAAAAAGATCTGAGTGATTTCCAAATATCACATAATATCATTCCTTGGTTTCTACTGACTATGCCTTATGAGTGAATGACCACAGCAGATTCTTTTATGTTACAGGCACTGAAGTTGTCCTCTATGTAAGGCATGGAGCTCTTATCCCATTCATTGTTATGATGTGGGGGGGGGGGTGGAAAAGCTAGGCCCTGAGCTGTCTTCTGTTATTATTGAAGTCCCCAACATGCTCTTTTTGTCTGATTTCAAAATTTCTAGATGTCTACCTTATGTAAGAAAGGCCAGAAGAACATGGAATATTATAAACCCCAGAATATCTGTTGAAGGGGTTGTGATCTTTAGGTGAAAGCAATAAATCTCATATAGTCAAAATGAGCTTGAAAGCCAATCTTGTCATGAGATTTGAGGAGGCTGGTAATTTTAAGAGAAAGTCAACCAATATAAAAGATGGAAACAGAACTTCTGTAGAGAATATTAGGATTTTGTTGGAACAGGATTAGAGAACAGTACTCTCTGTAGAAATTTTTTAGAATACCCATTAGTCACAAATAATTGGAGTAGAGAAAGTAATTCTTCATTCAGTTGTCTTCATCTTTATGATAGAGATTACCCTTTACTTGAGCATATGTATAATACCTAGTTTTAGTAATGTACAGTGCAAAAAGGATGAATGTAAGGTTGAATATAAAATGAATGACCTGTATGAGTGGGCTTGTGGCATACGCTAAGAAAAAAGCTTCCTTAAGCTTTTTTTAAAATAAAAAAATCTAAGAAAGGTACTTATACTTAAATTAAGGGGATATTAAATCCCACATAGTTTTAAAACAGAATAAGAAATTCAAAGATCAGAATCAGCGAGTTTCTTGCCGAATATAGTAAACTATAAAGTATCGGCGACACTAGCGTTAGCCAATGCAAGTGATCCTAGTACGTAGTACAATACCGGGCAACTCGTTGCAAAGGTGGGGGAAGTTCAGATCGCTATTCTTGGGTATTTTCCATAATGTAAAAACACATTTCCTAGGAAATGTATGCTGTTATTACATTATGGAGGGAGGTCACTACCCAGACCGGTTTCAGCCTTTTTTGAGGCTTCATCAGTGAGTAGCTAGTCCTAATACCAAAGTGTATAGCGAAAAGAACTTATGTACTCTGCGAACGAGTTTTCCAAACAGGTGCAACCATTAAGTTACTTAAGTATAAAGAGCTAATAAGCTTCATTTCGGCAATGAAAACATTACTTATACTTAAATTAATTTAAGCATAAGTAATGTTTTCATTGCCGAAATGAAGCTTATTAGCTCTTTATACTTAACTAAGAAAGGTAGTTTCCTTCCTTTTCATGTTCCAAAGTGAATTTTATTTTATGGTGGAAAGAGTTCATAGATGAAAGAAACCATGCAGCTCAGTAACACTATTTCCAGATGATAAAGACATCATATACGGATATTCTAAGAAAAGGGTACAAAGAATACTGTTCTCTACTCCTGCTCCACAACAAAATCCCAACATTCTCCACAGAAGTTCTGTTTCCATCCCTTATAATAGTAGACTTTCTCTCAAGATTGCCAGCCACCACTAAGGCTAAACAAAAGTCACTGGAAAACTTCCGTAAAAACACAGAAGAGAAATATCAAGAAAGTGGCAAAATGAAAAAAATTAGTAATTATTATCTAAGATCTCTGGGGAGTCAAAGACCCATTGAGGAAGGGCATAGATCACCCACGCCATTTATCATCAGATCTCTGCTTAGTGTTTCCTTAAGGCCTTGAGGAAACACTAAGCAGAGATCTGAGCTCATTGAAAAACCATTTTGAAAGTTGGAGTACATTGCCTAACCCAGCAAAACTGTTGTTTTAACTTTTCACCTAAATAACAATGAGGCTCATAGAAAACTAAAAATAAACTTCTGCAACAGGAATCTAATTCTTGAAAGAAACCTTTGTTACCTTGGTGTCACACTTGATTGCAGCTTCACATTCCAACAACATCATAAAGAAGCACACAGGAACAACTTGGGGATGTAGTGTTTTGACTTTTAGAACAGCAGTCTTGGGAAGACCAGAGGCAAATTACTACTCACCAGTTTGGTGAGCAGTAATTTGCCAGAAGTAACCACGTGACTTGTGGACGCAGCTCAACATAATAACGAAAAATCATATCCGGTACCTTAAGGTCTACTCCTCACCCATGGTTGTGTCCATTCTTTCTCACATTACTCTTCCACTTCAGAAGAGTAGAAGCTACCATCAAAGAAATAAAATCAGAAAAAACATCAACCTCCCATACATAAAGATATCTCTCTCCACTTCTAGCTCACTGCTTCACCTCCAGATTTTCCATATGGCTTATGGAAATACCAGATTATGGTCCCCAGGACTGGTGGAGAAGACTCTGGAATGAACTACAAAGTAGTACCTGATCACAGATCCAACTGTCAAACCCCCAGGATTTAATCTCGACACCTGTGAAGCCAGTTAAACATATTTAGGACTGAATAAGGCCACTGTACATACTTAGTACATCTGTAGGAAATTTCAGTTATGTCAACCCTTTTGCATGCATGATGTTATGCAAACAATACATAATATCACTGTCCAACATACTCCTTTCCTGACGGCCTCAGAAACTTGCACTTACTCCCAAATAGTGCCATTAATTAGTTAACTACAGTCAATCTATATATATTTTGGCTCATTAATTTTTTTGTATTTTTACCAGTATGATAAATAAAAAAGCTACCATAGTTTCTCTTATTCATACTAGATGCACTCACTACTTCAACAGGCAACTGTTCCACTCACTGCTCTGTGAGAGAAAAATCTAACTATTCCCCTTTCTTAACCACACAAAAACTTAACCTCCACAGATGCTTCCTTGTCCTCTCCATGCCTTCCGTATAACAAAAAATTTCATCAGTTGATAGTGATGTGTCCTACTTTCTTAATTTCTTATCAATATATGCATTCTACAATAAGTCTTTCCTATGGTGTCAAGTGGTACTACTGAAACACAAAGGAATTGCCTCAGGGTTGAGCCAAATCCAAGGTGTCAAAGGTTCTGAAATCTTGCCTCTCTTAAAGCTCTAGGAAAATTTATAATTTAACGCTGCGCCAACTAGAACCATTAGATTAAGAAAGAGAAATCTTAATCAAGAAGTGAATTTTCAGATGCACACTAAGGTTTGCAATCCTGACCTAAACTACAACCTATTTCCTCCGGCCTAGATTCGTACTTTTCATGAGTGGCGCATTGGATTCTAAACACAGGCAATTTTATTTAAAGATAGCAAACGGTTTATTGAACACATTAGTTATCATGCAATACAAAGAACATTCAATCAAAATCAAATCAATGCTAAGCAAATTAATTCACATGCATCCCCAGTAATATAAGATTATCAAAGAAACAATTCCTATATAAGATTAAGAACTCAGTAATCTTAGGCAACAATATTAACATGAATTTTCAAGAGTTAACTTAATACCCAAAAATAGATCATCTTAATATTCACTTAAAACATAGATATTAACTCAACACATTCATTGATTGGATCAACGACTGAAGGGAAATTGTATGTTCCTCATACAATTTCCCTTCAGTCGTTGTTATGGCATGTATTTCTCCAGTCATTGGTAGGTTCACACGTTTCTAGCATACCAAGCCTATTCCAGGGACTTCGTTGGCGTCTGGTGATTCTGTTTCCATGAAGTTTGCTACCGACACACTGAGCCTTTTCCATGGATTGCCTTTGTTCAGTACAGATATATTTTCTTCCATCATAAGGCTTGAGGTACATAACCTTTTTAACTGATATGCGGCATTTCCGACTATTACCTACGGGAGTCCGAACAGAGCTCCCCGCTGACCCTTCGTCTGGATGTTCTCAAAGAGAGACACTACTCACTGCACAAAACCAAAAAAAACTTCAGAGCCCTGTGGAAGGGGGGGGGGGGGGAATGTTCCTAACCCTTTTTTATACCATCTCCCTATTGGCATTCTTTGTAACCTTCGTTGTTCACCCGTCGTGTAGAATTCTCCCCATGTGGGTCTTGCTTCGTAGTGTTTAATTTCCTTTTGACCACTTACCACTCCACGTGCCGTGTGCAACTGATACCGCTACTGCCTGGGGCAACATTTTTTTCCGTTGCCGTGCCCTTGTACTTTGACCTTTTGTTCACATTAACTTACATGTAAGTCTTACAACAATTAATTGTATTATCTATTTTTTTTAATTATTATATATTTACAAAGTATCACTGACATTAGACAATGTAGTAAGAATCCTTTCATTTAATTATTCACAATTTCCTTTCTTTGTAATAATGTATTCTATATTTGTCCAGATATACATATAACACATACTTGGATGCAAGTATATTCTTTTTAGGGTTTTGCTTGTTAAATGATGATAAATGGAATTCTTAAGAGTTTCAATTAATCAAAATTTAACAATAGCCTACAATACCTTTTCAAAAGTTTATAGACCTCTATGATATCACATCTCTTTTTCCTGTTTACCAGTGTCTGCAGTCTGCATACTCTCAATCATCTGTTCTGGTAATATACATTCCATTATCCCAATATCATATTCATTATTCTGCTTTGCACCTTTTTCATGGCTTCTTTACTGCCTAAGAGGCAAAATTACTTCCTTATCTTTACATGCCAAAGGAAAGAGTAAAGGAATCAGAGATGACAAGGGTGACATTAAAAAACAACCGATGTCTGATGTAATTACTTTAAAAGACTTAAATGAAATGAGCAGTGGCAGAAAAATGATAAAAAAAATTATTTCAATTAAGGGGATATTAAATCCCACATTGTTTTAAAACCGAATAAGAAACTCAAAGATTGGAATCAGAGAGTTCCTTGCCGAATATAGTAAACTATAAAGTATCGGCGACCACTAGCGTGAGCTAATGCAAGTGACCGTAGTACATAGTACAATACCGGAGAACTCGCAGCAAAGACGGTAAAGTTCTGATCGCTATTCTTAGGTATTTTCCATAATGTAAAAACACATTTCCTAGGAAATGTATGCTGTTATTACATTATGGTGGGAGGTCACTACCCAGACCGGTTTCAGCCTTTTTTGAGGCGTCATCAATGAGTAGCTAGACCAAATTAATACCAAAGTGTATAGCAAAAAGAACTTATATACTCGGCTATACGAGTTTCCACACAGGTGCAACCATTAAGTTACCTAAATATAAAGAGCTAATAAGCTTCATTTCGGCGATATAAACATTATTTAAATTAAGGGGATATTAAATCCCACATTGTTTTAAAACAGAATAAGAAACTCAAAGATTGGAATCAGAGAGTTCCTTGCCGAATACAGTAAACTATATCGGCAACCACTAGCGTGAGCTAATGCAAGTGACTCTAGTACGTAGTACAATACCGGAGAACTTGCAGCAAAGACGAATAGCGATCAGAACTTTACCGTCTTTGCTGCGAGTTCTCCGGTATTGTACTACGTACTAGGGTAACTTGCATTAGCTCACGCTAGTGGTCGCCAATACTTTATAGTTTACTATATTCGGCAAGGAACTCTCTGATTCCAATCTTTGAGTTTCTTATTCGGTTTTAAAACAATGTGGGATTTAATATCCCCTTAATTTAAATAATGTTTATATCACCGAAATGAAGCTTATTAGCTCTTTATATTTAAGATAAAAAAAAAGATTCAAGATGAATACAACCAAGAATAAATAATACTTGAAATAGAAAAAGACATCACAAATATCTGTTACAGCTGCCTTCTCCACCTAAATATGGAGAAGGCAGCTGTAGTAGATATTTAACAAGAAATCCTCAAATAAGAAGGTAAAGGTAAAAAAATTTTACAGTGGCTGTACTGCATAATCCAGAAGGCATGATCCAAGCATCAAATTCTAGAACTTGCACTCAGAACTTATAGCAATATAGAACTTGCATATATATAAAAAAAAAAAAAAAAGAAAGAAAGAAAATTGAAAGTAGGAATTACATAGAAATTTCCCTAGTGTGTGTGTGTGTTCAATGTAAAATTTATGCAAGCACACTTGAGAAAAGCATAAAAAAATTTTCGAAGGGAAACTTAAGAACAAGCTAAGGCAACCAAATAGTGGTCATCAGGATCTTTCAAACAGCTGAGAAATAATGGGAATATAAACAAGGATTTCAGTTTCAAAGTGCTACAGTTATATGGTGTAATAAGGAGATTACATTGAGTGATATATAGTCATATATTTAAGTTGTAAGTTATCAGTTAGAATTGAAGAAGTACAGAAAGATGGTTTTGAATCAGGTGTAAGACACTATCTCCACTGTTATTCTTCATCTATGTGGATCACATTATGAAAGAAAGTAGTATTAACCATTGTACCAGGCTTGAAATGTTCACATATCAATACAAGGATGCAAAGTATCCACTGCCATTAATACAGCATTTAGATGGCACTGAAATAACATAGATATGAAGCATAAATTATTTGATATATTCCATTCATCCTGACAGCAAATCTGGAGATGTTAAATTAGCTCTTTATATGGATGACATTATACTCATAAATAAATCTGGGTACTTAACTAAATTGAATAAATGCAGTAACAAATTTGGCATTAAAATCAGAAATAAAAAGGCAAAAACAAAACAGGCAGGAACATGGAAACGTTCAAGGAGACTAGAGAACATGTAAAATATTTCAGCTATTCGAGCAAAATTTTTAGTGAAACTGACAAAATATATATATATATATATATATATATATATAGGGGTGCTTAAGGGGTCAAAGCTGTATAACTGAGAGGAGATCTCCATATAGCCTTTAAAGGAATGCAGAGAACTAACCAGGGCTTCTGACCTAATGTCCAATCCTCACCTTCCCTAACTAAGGGTTAGGGAACCCCCCCCCCCCCCCACCACCACCACGAGGCTTTTTGAGTTTTTTTCTTCGGTGTGTGGACTTCGCGAGTGGAGGTACGGTTCCAGAATGGGAGGGGAATCTCTGCCCCGATTCCCAGCAGAAGAGAACGGAAAGCACCACGTGTCTATAGGAAAGATTATGTATCGCAAACCTGAGGAGAATAACATTATCCTGGAAAAGACAAGGCAGTCTGTGGAAAAGCTCAGAGTCTATATAGAATGCTTCGCGTCGAAGGAGTTCCTTTACCCCAAGTATCTCCCTGAAAAAAAAAAGGCATGACCTACTGGAAACGAGTAGGCCTATACGTGAGCGAGAAATCCCAGATACTTTCCCAACCGAGAAGAAATCATTTCAAGGATCCAGAGACGAGTAAAGAAAGTAACAAGTGCAGGAGCCCACTGTGAAACGCCATCGTGAAATTTTCTTGTTAATTAATGTGAATGAATGATATGTAATTCAAGATCTGAGGACTTAAACAGAGATAGAATAGGACTGTAGCATATTATAAACTGTGAAAGGAAATGAGTGTAAATTTAAGAGTGTTAAACTAAGGATGTGTGTCTATAAGGAGCTAATGCATGTTAACTAGATTTTATTAGAGAGGAATTTGAAGAATTTATGTGTGATATAGTTTGGAGCAGCACAATTGTCAATCCTATATGAGTTACGAGATTTAACGCTCACATTTGCTGATGATATTTGCACAATATTTTGTAGTATTGAATTGAATTTTACCAAATTTCCATGCACTGTATAAATGTTAGTATGTTGAATAAACCCTTTGTTTCTTCTTTTCTTCTAATTCAGTTGTCTGTATGTACTATCTGATGCACCACTTGTAAAATACATGAACCTAGGTGGGTGATTTAAGTAGTGAATTTATGGTCACGATTACAAAGTTGTTAGTCATTGAGGTATATCTGAGTATCTTCTTCTTGTTTAAGATTTCCTCTTTTAAACTAATTGTCCTAGGTGGCGCAGCATTAACAAATAAATGCCTTAGGACCTTAAGAGAAGAAGAACCTCAGAAGCTTTGTTGCATTTGGATCAACCCTGAGGCAATTCCTTTGTACTTAGACAGAACCATGTGACACCATAGGGCGAACATAACATTTAGAACATAATCAACAAAGCAATCAATGAAAAAGGGACAAAACAGAAAGCAGCTGACACAAATGAAAAGTTGGTCCCTGTTGGGGATCTAAATAGCAGAGCAGGAAATGATTGTCAGATATACAAAAATATATTGGGAAAATCTGGAGAAAAGAGCAAAGCTAATAATAATAATGCTAAATACTTGTTGGATTTCTGCTCAGGACATGGACTGGTTATTACTAACATCATATTCCGACATAAAAATGTGCACAAATTCACATGGAGAGAAGAAGCAAGAAATAAGAAAAGTCTCATTGACTATGCTATTGTTGATAGTGATGTTTTCTCCCTGGTGCAGAACTCCAGTTGTACAGAGGATTTGAAATTGAAGGTCATCACTATTTAGTCTTGAGCAGGATAAAATTGAATTTCATATTGAAAAGAATAACACGTAAGAAAGTTTTAAAGCGAATAAAAGTTAAGCGGCTCTCGGATGTGAACTGTAGACTAAAAAATACAAAGATTATTGAAGGAAAAATGAAAGAGTTTAAGAACAGGAACCAAACCTTGGAGATTCAGTGGCAAGCCTTGAAGAAAACTTTCATTGATTCAGCCAGAGAGGCATGTGGTCAGGTTGTCTGCAAGGATAGAAAAATCAGAACTCCACGGTGGACACAGGAAGTTAAAGAGGCAGCGAAGGAAGCATATCAAAAGTTCCAGCAAATAAGTCAGCTTGTGCTCTTAGAGAATACAGAGACAAATGTAAGTAAGCTAAACATTGTGTACAACTGGCTAAACAAAAGTCATGGGAGGACTTTGGCAAGAACATAGAAAATATATATCAAGAAGGTGGCAAAATATTCTGGAGGTTGTTGAAGAAGCTTAGAAATGGAGGAAAGGGTGCTGTAAAAAGAGTTAGAGTGATAAAGGTGACATGAAAATGGGAGAAAAAGATATCCTTGAAGTATGGAGTAATTACTTTGAGAAATTGCTAAATGAAACAAGCAGTGATAGCACAGTGGTAAAAAAAACACTCATCAGGCATACAGTCAGGAATACATATCCATACTTGAAGTAGAAAAAGCCATCAAAGGCAGCAGGAGTAGATAATATTCGACCAGAAATGCTGGAGTATGGTGGTATAAAAGTCTTGTAGTGGCTGCACTGCATAATTCAGAAAGCCAGCACAGAGGATGAATTCCCAATGATTGGAGTAGAGCTCTCATAGTACCCATATATAAAAAGGGAAATAACACTGAATGTGAGAATTACAGAGGTATTTCCCTACTGAGTGTTCCCGGTAAGATATATGCAAGTATACTTGAGAAACGGTTGAGAAGAATCCTGAAAGAAAGGCTTGGTGAAGAACAAGCTGGATTCAGGCCAAATAGAGGCTGTCAGGATCAGATCTTCACTTTACGACAAATAGTTGAGAAATCATGGGAATATTACAAAGATCTCTATTTAAGTTTTGTAGATCTGGAAAAGGCATATAACAAGGTGCCAAGAGAGAAGCTATTCAATACACTACAGTTATATGGTGTCAATGGGGCATTATATCAAGCAATACTTAGTCTTTAGGTAAGTTGTAAGTTAGCAGTTAGAATTGAATGAAGTACAGTGAGATGGTTTAATGTTAAATTTGGTGTGAGACAAGGATGTACTTTATCCCCGTCTGTTATTCATTATCTATATGGTATGAAGGTCAGCAATAAAAAGACAAAGACAATGAAAATAGGCAGATTCGTTAAAAATGTCAACTGTGTTGTGAACGGAGAGCCTGTGGAACAAGTAAAACTTTTCAAACTATAGGCCTATCTGTGTGTCAGGTGTTGTGGTTAAGTTGTTGGAAAAGCTTGTGAGAACTAGGATCCAGAGTTGGGTTGACAACAATGGTATTATCTTTGATGGACAGCATGGATTTGCTAAAGGGAGGTCGTGTTTTAGTAATCTACTTACTTATTACAATAAAGTGACTGCTTCCTTGGACAGAGGAGAAGGATACACAGTAATATACTTGGATTTCGCAAAGGCTTTTGATAAAGTACCTCATGATAAGTTGATAGTCATACTGGAGTGGATGAGGTTGGATATTAGATTAGTGCAATGGATTGGAGACTGGCTATCTGATAGGTATCAACAAGTTGTGTATGGGGGTGCAATATCCAGGAAAAGGAAAGTCACTAGTGGAGTGCCTCAGGAGTCTGTTTTAGGGCCATTACTGTTTAACTTGTATATTAATGATATTGGCAAAGATTTGGATGGAGATATTCAGTTGTTTGCAGATATGCAAAGTTGGGACGAACCATAAAGAGTAGTGAAGATGTTGTGGCCTTGCAAGAAGACTTGAATAAATTGAGTGATTGGGCACGGAAATGGGGATGTGAGTTCAATGTTGCAAAAAGTAAGGTTTTAAAATTTGGAAAACATAGATGGGATGCAGAATTTATGCTTGGTAAGAATATATTGTTGAAGGTAGAGGAAATAAGAGATCTGGGGATGATAGTGAATAAGGATCTAAAATTTAGGGGACACATCACCAAAATTGTGAAGACAACACAAAGGCTTCTGAGAATGATGCGGAGGACACTGATGTGTAGAAGTAGGAAGATTCTTGTTCCGTTGATTAGGCCACACATGGACTATTGTGCCCAGATTTGGTCACCTGGTTTTCAGAAGGATGAAGAGATTTTGGAAAGGGTCCAAAGGCGACTGACTAAGGTAGTTTCTGACTTCTGGAATGTTGAGTATGAGGAAAGATTGAGAAGATGTAATTTGCAGAGTCTGGTGGAGAGGAGGAAGAGGGGAAGATATGATAGAGTCCTACAAATTGGTAAGGGGTTGTTATAAGATCAATGGTGGAGAAGTTCTACTGAGAATAGTGGGAGATCAGGGGGAGAACCTGAGGTCATCCCTGGAAACTGTATAAAGAGGGTGTGAGTAGGGGAGTGAGAGGCAGGTTTTTTCGTGCAGAGTTGTGAATGATTGGAATGCCTTGCCTGAGAGTGTGGTGTCTGCAAGGAGTTTGAGTGTGTTTAAGACATGGTATGATGAGATGTGTGTGTGATAAAAGGACTTCCCAGATGAGTCTTTGACTCCATGAGGTCTTGGGGTAATAATAATAATTTCAGCTACTTAGGAACGATTTTTAGTGAAGATGGTAAATTAAGTATGGAAATAGTTAACAGAATCAATAAAGCTGGCATGGTAGGAAGTAAATTGAATAAATTCATATGGAATAAGAGAGAAATTAGTTGAAACACTAAATTAACTGTATACAAGACAGTGTTCAAACCAGTTTTAACTTATTGACCAAAGACTAGACTGCAGATATGAGAATCCTGAGAAAGATTAGAGGCATGAATGGTAATATCATGTTAAAAACAAGGATATTAAGAAAGAACTTTACATTGTCAGCATCCAGGATGCATAGTCATTTAAACAGAATGGGCAAGGAAAGATTAGCAAAACAAGTGTTCTCTGCCAGCTTGGCAGGAAAACAACCCAGAGGAAGACCAAGATATAGGTGGATTGATACGGTACAAAGTGCCTTAGATGACAGAAATATAAGATCTGATAATATTGGAGTCTTGACAAGTAACAGACTGATCTGGAGGAAAATTGTACATAGGAAGTTAGTAATGATGTAAATTTTTCATGTAGTACTATCATATCCTGTACCCCCCCCTCCCCTTGTGGGTATATGGCAGGAATTTGATGATGAATATATATATATGGAAATAGACAAAAGAATAAGCAAAGCTGGTATAGCGAGGAGTCAAATGAATAAATTTAGACTGAATTTAGGCTTTTTTTTTTTTTTGAATGAAGATACAGTTGCAGATAATGTGAATATCTAAAGTAAAGATTTGAAAAATTAAAGTGGAAAACATTCAAAAAGAATGGAACCAGAAGTACACATTCACACATTAGTAGAAAATGCTACCAGAATCCTAAAATATGGAAGGCAGCAGAAGTAGTGATATTTGACTAGAATGATTAGCATTCTAGTCAAATATGGAAGCATAAAATTTTTGTAATTTAAACTGCACAATTCAGAAAGTTGAATTCTGGATGACTGGAATAGAGCTCTCATCTTGTTCACCTATAAAAAGGGAAACAGAACTGAATGCGAGAATTTCATGAAGTTCCTTAATCATGAAGTTTTTTAATGTGATAATAATAACATTGAATAATTGAAACCTTCTGATTTAGTTTGAACCCAAAAACTGAAATGAATGATAAAAAGGAATTTTATAGTTCTATATAATCATTATTTAATATTACATGTATAATATTCTAGAAAAAGTGATTAGCTATAATGCATACGCAAAAAACATTTTCATACTTCTTTATCTCGGGATTCTGATTCACTCTTAGAAAGGGCAATAGCCAATTGCAGTTCTTCCTCCTCTTGCAACTCCTGTGATGACTTTGAAGACGATGTCTGAAAAAGCAATAAGCAATTGCTTTTCATATTTAAATTTAAAATAATTTAGATTTAGATTTTTAAATGTAAATTATTAATGCACTATTTAAATTTAATTAGTATATTAGTATTAGCAACATATGTGCTATGGATTAGATAATCCAAAAACTCTGCTATAGAGACCGAACTTTGAATTTTTTTTTTCTCCCCCCTAAGCCACTTCAGGTCTTCGATTGGCATAATGTGGCTCACATTGGACAATAAAATTTATCTTCAAATTAACTTTCACAAAATGAAAAATAATATATTCTTTAAATAGAGATACTGTATTAAATAATATGATGCAAAGGAAGGAGAACAGGCTATTAGAGTCAACTCTCACTACAGCAAATGCTGTGTTACAGTAAACTCACTCACTATAACAAACAACTGAAAAGTTCCAGCCAAAACCAGCAAAATCAATGATATTCTAAAGGGCATTTCACAAATCTGCAAATCTTCTACTATAATGAACTATTCCTTTGGTCCCTACAATTTGCTACAATCAGAGTTCACTACTATAAAGGAAGTAAAGACTAATTAAAAATAAGTTACCTTGAAAAAAAAAAGTAATGGAGAAGAATTTAAATAGCATATATATAAGTAGAATGGACAAGAAAGATAGCTAAAGATGAAAGAACCATGGATTGGTTATTTAATGGAAGTACTAAGAGTTTAGATGATATGAAACTGGATAAAAACAGTGTTCTTTCACAAGTTGGTCTGTATTTCAAATGTAGTATTGCAGTACTATGGCTATAGAAAAATTAGTATAGGGAGAAAAAGCCTACACCTCAATTGACTGGAATTGGAAAACTGAATTATTATTACACATGTATTTGCAAGAATAAGGAATCGTAATTTTTATTACAGCAAATATTTTGGCCAGAAATTAACAGGCCACCACCAGTATATATCAGCATAATCACAAGATGAAGCTAGAACAAAAAAAGATGTCTTCAAAGCTTTGCTCAATAGAGCACCTCATCTATTATAATGCACTGAGCACCATCATAATTTGGGATTTACCTCAAGGAAGTTTAAATGCAATGTGGACACACTTAAAAGATGAACCCTGTACAACAGGTCCTTATCCCATACATTGCAGGCATCTCAGAGGCAAATGCAAAGATCCTGAAAAGCTACAGTTTAGTCTCTACATTCTTAACAAAATCTCTTCCTATTTATCATCCACAAAAGATATCCCTCCCCTTTTCCTCCCAGCTATTTACAAGTGGAGGTAGTCTGTGTGACTACCTCCACTTGTACTTTGGATAAACAAGATGTTCAGTCTAAATATGACTGCAAGAACACCTATCTTATATCAACAACAACAATAAACCTGAAAATTCTATACTTGCTCAACATTGTAGTGGACATGGTGAGTACTGCACCACAATATCCTCTGGTGCAATACTCACCTTTTACACCGGGGCAGGTTTAGGCTGGAGCAATTATTTAATGAGAGCACTGAAGCATTTCTACACCATCCAAAATTAAATCAGAATGACAGTCTATCTACTGCCAAGATTTCTTAGTGTTTCATCCTCATAAATGGAAAGCAATAACGTGCATTGAACGCCCTTCGTTCCTTCTCCCACACACACTTCTTTTTTTTTTTTAAATATAATGTTGTATCATTCAATCATTTTATTTTGTAGCTGAGCCACATGCAGCACTTCTGCATGTGTCTCAGCTCTGTAAATAAGATTAACATTCTTTGTTGTAGCTTAACCTTGTGATTAAGCTGATGCACTGATGATGACTACTAAATTTCTGGCAGAAATATTTGCAATAATAAAAATTGTTATTCTTTATTCTTGTAAATACCTATCAGGAAGACATGCATCACTAAATTAGTACAATAAGTATAGGTTGAGTGATTATTATGGGGACTTGAGGTATCGCCTCAGGGTCTGCTCCCACTGATGAGACCTCAATAAAGGTCGTAACCGGTCTGGGTTATGACCCTTCCCATAATGCATAGCATTATGCATGTCCATTAGGAAATATGCTTTGCATTATAGGATACTAAGGCCAGTGACGTGAAATCATTAGCTTCTATATACGAGTTGCCCCAGTCCTGAAAATACTTCAGGTGCAAACTTTGTTTGCTTACACTTGGATAAAAATTAAACTACGAATATAATTTCTTGGCATCTTTAATTTATAGTATAATCAAGCGGAAAAACTTCCCACAACAATCTTTAATCTATAGTATTTTAATAATACGGTGTGACACCTTTTGGCTACTCATATATGAAAATATGACTTCTGCATTACTTCAACCTTCGTATCACCTCTGGGTAATGATTCTTCCCATAATCCATAGCATTATACGTCTGTAAGGATATGTGCTTTACATTATGGGATACTAAGGCAAGTGATGTGTAGTCATTAGATTATTATATATATATATATATAGGATGCTTCATATGAGAACGCTAAAGCACTTCTACACCATCCAAACTTAAATCAAAATTAAACCCTAATATAACTTTGGTGATTTAGTTTTGCATATACATTCACTCTTTCTCTCTCTAAATATAAATTCAAAATCTGCTACCAGTCTCTGATCAACTAATCCCAACCAAACTTTCAGAGTTGAGTTAAGAATAAGTACAAGATATAAGAATATAGTATGCAAGATGGTGAAGACCAACCAAGTTCATAATATATATTTCCTTTAACTGATTGTGCAACTATAATTGTTGTCAACCAAACTCAGCTCAAGGAGAAACTAAAGTAGCACTTCTAGTTTTCCTCCCACCTCAAAAAAATAAATAAAATAAATTGTGTGTGTGCATGTGAGTATGAACATCTAGTACACTTCCTGAAAATATATACTAGAAGGTTTACTTTAAAAAAAATTAGCTGTATACAAGACAGTGTTCAAACCAGAACAGGATGGGCAAGGAAAGATGAGAAAAACACGTGTTCTCTGCCAGATGGGCAGGAAAACGACCCAGAGGAAGACCAAGATATAGGTGGATTGATACGGTACAATGTGCCTTAGATCAGTGCTTCCCAAACTTCTGGATGTCAGGGCCCCCTTTGCAAAAATTAAAATATTTCACGGCCCCACTCGAAAAAAAATCGTAATAGAGATATATTATTATAATATTTATTGTATTTATATTCAATACAAAACATACACAGCGAATATTGCAAAAATCAAATGCATATATTACATTTTTTGCCTCTTACCATTTGGTTCTGAAGATGATACGGTCTGTTCTGGTAAAATATGAAATACTGTCCATTTTTTTTTTTTTTTTTAAGTCTGTTTCTGCTTCTTCTGATTGTTCGCGGGATTTTTTTTTTTTTATTTTTTATCAACCACTTATCCATCTCAGGGTTAAATTTTTTAACGTAGAATAGATCAAATAATATTACCACTTACCAATACTGGCACACCACAGACTGATAACATGAAATTAGTGAATATTACCTGAATAAGGGAATCCCCGGACCAGGAACATTTTTCACTTTTGTGACTTTTCTCCTTTTACGGTAATTAAGCCTAACGCGAAACAGACAGCAAAGGCAGTCTGTTTATTAAAACGTGCATATGATTGGTGCGGTATTAACAAAAGATCGTGCGACCGAAAGATAAAAGCATAGCTGACAATTGAGTTGAAATGCTAACTCTCTTCAACCGAATTCCATGTGAAACTGCCATAACATTCATTATATATATATATATATATATATTACTTAGTTTTAACACTTTAACACAGACTCCTCATACCTTATTCACTGGCATAATAAAAGTACTTATTTTTATTGCCTCTGCAGTATAATGGCTCTTAGGGAGGGCGTGTTGTTTACCACTGCAAGCGAGTTACTATATCCTCACATGAACTTGTTTAAGCTTTTTTTTCATGTGTGAAGTATACGCAAAACTTTTATTGGTAACAGAAAACTAGCTCAGATGACAGTGATAATATAAAACGAGTTTTGATATGTATATAAAGTCAATATCAACAGTCCCTGATTACGAACGCGTTACGAAAGGGACAGAAAGATTTGGAACTTCCCTGGAGAACATTCGAAGTAAATACAATTAACCACTGCTTTGAAATGAAACATATGAATAAGCAATATTTACTAATATTCGTTAAGCGCCGAAATACGCAGGAAGCAAAGTTTGTGAACCAACACCAATGTGTGAATTTTTCCATTAAAATATAAAAAATAACAAAAATGAAATAATAAAAGTTAAATACGTTTGTTTTAAAATAAAAAAAATCTACTTAGTCTTAAAACGTTTTAAATTTGTTTTCATTATTTCACGGCCCCCCCTCAACAAAACCTACAGCCCCCAAGGGGGCTTCGGCCCACAGTTTGGGAAGCGCTGCCTTAGACGATAGAAATATAAGATCTGATAATGATAATATTGGAGTCTTGACAAATAACAGACTGATTTGGAGGAAAATTGTAGATAGGAAATTAGTAATGATGTAAATTTTTCATTTAGTACTATCATATCCTGTACACCCCTTGAGGGTATATGTCAGGAATTTGATGATGATGAAGTTTACTTAAAGCTAGTTCCAGAAGGGTGGACCATCAACATTCACTTTTATTTTCAACAACCAGAGCAGGTGTATGCAAGTAAAATTCAAGATGAATTATGCTCACCTCACCAGCATTGGGAAATTAAAGAGTTCTTCACTTCCATCGTATCACGGATATCAAGGCTTTGTAAAGAAATGAAGCTACTTGATTTTAATCCAATTTAATCAAGACCACAGAATATAATAGCTTACATTACTGAATTATGTTTTTCAGTTGTAATGAATTGTTAATATAAAACTAAAATGCTGAAAGTTACAAGTCATCTTTATATTATGCCATGTGTTTATCAGTTTTTTTGTGTGGGTGGGTGGGTGGGGGGGGGGGGGTTCCAGGAGGAAAAATCTTGCCACCTCTGTAGGAGGTGAAGTAAAATAAACAAGAAGTTGTGACAGACTCTTGTAATCCAGTCGAATGGAGGCTTCAATTGGGAGAGAGATGGTTTGAGGAATGGAGACCTGCTTCACAAAGATCCTGTGTTGAGCAGAGTTCGCAGTCAGTATACCATCAATATGATGATTTCGAGGGAGGTTATGGTAAACAAGTTGAATAACGAGAAGCATACCAAGCCCAGGATGGAAATGCAGCAGGCAAAAGTTTCCATGTCGTACAATAGTGGGATCATATCTGTGATCCCACTATTGTATGACTATATCCAATTCTTGCTGCTGATTGAGTGGGCCTCCAATAATGCAGGTTATTCCATGCTGAATACCCCAGTAGCTTAAGCTGCTACTAGACTATTCTGAATTACAGCCAAAGAAGCTAAGGAGACCAGTGTATTATGTCTGTTGACTGCACATTCCACTATCTGTTGCAGAATGAAAAATCGAAGTTTTCATGATAGAAATGCTTCCCCTCCATATGAGACTGGCTAACTCCCCTTCGGCTGAAAATATCTTATTAAGGTTTTGCCCATTCAGAGGATTCAAATCCAGGTGTGCCCCAACCAAAGGGCACTCAAGCTGTTAAAAATTCTCTGATCAAGTGAAACTTTATTAATTTTTGGAGGATGAATGTCGAGCAAGAGTAGGCAGCATGAAGAGAGGGAGAGAAGTACACTGAAAGAAGAGATTAGGAGAAGGGAAATAATGAATGCAAAGTGAATCAGAGTAGGAGTGAGAGACAAAGTTATAGGAATGATAGAAGGAGAGAGAATCGGAGAACCAGTGAAAGAGAGAGAGAATGGGAGGAAGGTGAGACAGAGTAGGAACCAGGGATGGAGTGAAAGTGTCAGAGAGAGTGAGGGGTGCAGGTGAGCAAGGAAGGAATAGAGTGGTAAGAGGTGTGATGTATGGAGATTTGATGATCCATGGTGTGCAAGATAGAATGACAGACCTGGGGGAATGATAGACCGTGTAACTATGGCAATTAAGTGAGGTGAAAGAATTATGAGATGAGATGACTGTGATGGTGGTCACAAATGACTTTGAGAGGCAGTGTGAATTGGATCGCAAGAGATCTGAAGTTTATGCTTTAGGTTGTATGGAAGAAGACAGAGAGAGGGAAGATAGTGATTGTTGCCCAAGTAGAATAACAGAGGCTTGGATTATGTGGATGCTTGGAGGCACTGAAGACAGAAAGGAACTGTATGGCAGAGATGGCTTGCATTTGAATGAGGAAGGATGTAGGCATCTGCAGAGAATGTTGTTCTCCAAACAAGTCAGTGTGTTGATGCAGAGAAACTGGAATTATCAGCATAGATGGTAGCCTCCTGTGGAATAGTTGCTTGGGAGAAGGACCACTGAATTCATTGGAGTCCAGAGGGAATAATGATAGGTACAGAAAGTGACAATGTGTTGATGATTCTTTATACTAATGCCAGGAATATCCAGAATAAAGGAGATGAATTGGTGGCACTGATAGAATCAGCCTGTCCAAAGATTATTAGGATCACTGACACAAGTTGATGGAAGATGATATACTTACAGGAATAGAAGTAGTAGAGTATAGCATATTTTGACAGGATAGGAAGGCCAAACACAGTGGTGGAGCTGCTTATAAGGATTAGTTGAGTCCTCTCAGAGAAGAGGATTTGGAGGGCAATGACACTAATGGCTTTGAGAGTGTATGAGGTGGAAGTGGGCAGGATAGGATATTTAGTGGAGTGTAGCTATAAGCCAGAGAGAGCAAAGAAGGTGAAGAGCAAGAGATGTTCGGGCAGTTGAGATTGGCGAGTGCAAAAATTATGATTGTTATGGGAGATTTTAACTTTGCAGTATAAATTGGGAAGAGGAAACTGCATGTAGTAATAAGGGAATGGAATTTCTGGAATTCTTGAGGGACAAATGTCTTAGGCAACATGTTCAAGAGTTTTTGGATTTGGTCATAGCATCAGAAAATCTGAATGTAACTGAGATAGCATCTCTGCCCAGAGTTGGAGAGAGTAATCACATGGTTTTTACTTGGAAAATGAACAGACATGCAGGAGTATCAAAAAGAAAGGAATATATATGGAATTATTATTATCATTATATGACATCCATGGAATCCAAAGACTCATTGAGAGAGGGCACCTACTCTACAATGCTCTGTCTCCACCAACTACACCAATGCCATCTACTGCCCATCACCACCACCACCAGTATTTTCACAGACAATCACAAACATTCATACCTACAGCAGGCTTTTAGCTGGAGAGCATATACACTAACCACTTGGCCAACCAGGGCAGCAAATTATAAGAAGATAATTATAATAGTCCTAGAAATCAGTCTGGGGAGAGTTCCATGGATGGAAAAATGACCAGATATCTGTGTTTGGGAACTGGTGAAGTAATATTTATTAGCAGCAATGGCAAGCTGTATACCACAAGTGAAAACGAGAACAAATATGGTGTAAAGTGGATGAAAACAATATCAAATGGAAACTGCAGATGAAAAAAGGGGTTATGGAAGAGATATAAAGAAAGGGACAATAGCAAATGCATGAGGAATATAAGCCTCAGACCAGGAAAGTGGCTAGTATGGTAAGGAAAACAATAACTGGAATATGAGAAGAGATTGGCCCTAAGATCCAAAGAAAATCCTAAGGAATTCTTTTGTTATGTGGCCATTAGAAGGAACAAATGTGGAAGAATGACATTGCTGGATATAAATGGGAGTAGAGTAACTGATATAAAGGACATAGTGAATTTTTTCAATGAACACTTTACTGAGGTATTTTATACTAGAGAAGTAGGTTTTAATACTAGAGGGAGGGGGGAGTTCAAGGTTTAGAAGTGCAAGAAGAGAGTATATTTCAAATACTGAGTACTCTGGATGTCAATAAAGCAATGGGACTGGATGAGATTTTTGCCTTGGGTTTTGAGAGAATGTGCTAAGAGATGTTAAATTACTAAAGGAAGGATCATTTACAGCATTGGGCAGATGAGGGTAATGTTATCTGTGAGAGTCATCATGGATTTTTTATGGGGCACTCTTGTTTTAGTATAATCTGATTGCAATAATAAATTTAGTTTAATCCTTTATCCAAGTGTTTGGCAACTCGTATAGGTAAATATGATCTCTCCACTGCTTCTGCCTTGGTATCACCACCTGGATCTGCCTCCCACTGACGAGACCTCAATAAAGATCGAAACCGGTCTGGGTAGTGGCCCTTCCCTTAATGTATAGCATTATACATATCCACAAGGAGATGTGCTTTGCATTATGGGAGATACTGAGACAGGAGTGATGAGAACTTGGTCCACCTTTGCTATAAGTTGCCTCAGTCCTGAAAATACTTCAGGTGCAGACTTTGTTTGCTAACACTTGGATAAAGGATTAAACTAAATTTATTATAGTCTAACCAAGTGGAAAATAAACTTTCAACATCATAATCTGATTGCCTTTTATCATCATTATTATTATTTTGTTAACCTCCATGGAGTCAATAGACTCATCACGGGAAGCCCACTCAACCAATAACATGTCTATCATAATGAACTTGGAAGTTATTTGCACTACTTGCATTCACAATGCACTCCAGCAATGTATTCAACTCTCCACATAAAAAGCTACTCCTCACATCCTTCTTCACCACATCCTTATACCAACTTCCAGGGTGGCCTCTCATTCTTTTAATCTGAACATCCTCTTTTTTATAATTCCTTCTATATTAATCTGATAGAATCCCTTAACGTAACGATCTCCATCATATCTCCACTTTTCCTCCTATCCACTAACCTCCGTAATCCACATTTCTTCAAATGCTCTTCATAACCAACACTTCAGAGTTCTAATATCACTTTCATTAGTCTTTGGACCCTCTCTAGTGTTTCCACATCTCAATGAAAACTAGTGACCAAATTTGAGTACAATTATCCATATGTGGTCTGACCAATGTCTCCTTATCCCTACATGTCAATGTACTTTTTATCATAGAAGCAGTATGATGTGCCCTAGAAACTTCAGTCTACTATCACTCCAAAGATCCTGAATCTCATCAACTTCCTGAAGTACAGTTCAAGTAAAGTAACAAGAGTAGTTGATCAGCATAGGACAGGAGGCGGGATATTGCTGATGACAGCTGAACTACAACCAATAAAATTAGAAGTTAAGGAGGATTTTAGGTCTCGGAGAGATGGTTCGTTTGAGGCTGTCTAGTGTGAGATAGAGACCAATAGGTTTATTCTGCCGTTTTTAAATTTTATTTTACAAAGGCATTTGAGAGGGTGCCACATGATAAGCTGATATTTAAGTAACAGCACATGGGTTTAGATCTAACCACTTCCCATGCAATACTGACATGGCATTGCTGCACAATGCCTCCTAAGTCTGTCATAATTACCAGCTTTATAGTTCACCATAAATCCTTTCTTAACAGAAAATTCCACGTTTGGCAACTGCCCAAAGCAATACTGCATAGTCATTCTTCCCAACTGGAGGCAAAGTGTCTACCTTGGTTATGGATAAATCTTCTGATGTTATTACCAGATCCAACACTTTCAAACCCCTGATCCCATATAACCAGTTGTTTCAAGTAATTATCCCTTAGCAACTGCATAAATTCCACTTCCATCATGGCATGCCCCCCCTTTCCTCCCTATAGTTGAAATCTCCCATAACAACTGCTCGGCTTGCACTCGTGCTAATCCATTGATGCATGGCATCTACATCTTCTTGTGAGACCATTGGTTGCTGCTATAGAGCAGGAGTCTATAGCAGCAACCAATGATATATACTGTCCTATTGGCCTCTATCTCATACCAGAAACAGCCACAAACAAACCATCTCTCTGAGACCTAAAATCCTCTTTAACTTCTAATTTTATTGGTTGTAGTTCAGCTATCATCAGCAATATCCCACGTCCTGTCCTATTTCCTCTATCCTCCCTGAAAATACAATACCCTTTATATTCTATTCCTGTAACTATATCGCTTTTTGTCAATCAGGTCTCACTGATGCCTACAATTTTTGGCCAAGTGAACTGACCAATGCTAAAAACTCCTCTACCTTATTACTGATACTTCAGGCATTTATGTGCATGCATTGCAACATTCCCTTGTACCCACAATTATCCTTGTGTAATATAATTACCAAACCATTTGAATCGGAAACCTGTGAAATTGCATTCAGCATTGCATAATTATTTCTGTACACTCATTTATCTTAGAAATAGCAATAATAATAAGAAGAAATAGCTATTTTATGACATGAAAATCTCATCCTAATTATTTACTGTGAACACAACACAATCTCAAATAACAAAAATTTAATTCAACTGCTTAGAAGTTGAGAGTAATGAAATAAAAACATGTATCTTCTCAGCGGATAGTGGTCATAAAAATTTACCTGACCAGCAGTGTTTGGAGAACTCTGTTCGGAATTTGATTTCTGTGCAGGACTTGTAGATGGTCTAAAATAACAGAAAAAAATATAATTAAAAAAAATTTTAATGTATTAAAATCAGATTCTGTAGTGTTCTAGTCAGCTACTCTATACAAAATTAATACATACAAGCCATTCAATAAAGCAAACTCGATATTATCAGACATTATTCTTGATATTATTTTGTTAATCCAACTCTAAAAAACAAATAGTATACATACTTTTAATTCTGAAACTGTCAGTCAGGATGCAATAATATCTGTTATATTGGATTCAGCATTCATTCTATAAAGTCATGCCTATTATTGAGATTGCAATATTCCCATACCAGCCTACTTAATTTCCACCACTAAGAAAAGACACAAACAAAAACATACCAGCAACAAAAATTCCACCAGTGAGATATCCTCATGTGTAATACAATCCAAGCACATCCCTGAAACTGAGGTCACCATTATCAATTTCCAAGAAAAACAACCAAATTACATTGCTCTGAATCACTAGCAATAAGAACCATCCAATATGTGCATTAAACACAAAAAGCCTCTACATACTACCCCCCCCATGGCAATTAAATAAAACAAATTACTCCTCATAACTCTCAAACCAACCAAATGCTCCGACACTCTTGAATCAGCCAAAATCCCTGATACTCTTGACCCAACCTAACTTCTCTTAATACACCATTTCATTAAACCACATTGCAAGCTCATAGTTATGTTCTACAACTGATGACATTTTAAAACGAAACCACCAGCACAATATCATGTTTCTGGCTTGCTATGTACATGACAGGATTTATGTTCCTTCACTTCTTTACTGTCAGCTCTTAAATTCTTCTTCCTTAGCTTGCTAAGTCTCTAAGATTCTTTGCTATAAATACCAGCATTAAAGGTCCCATTTAAATGAGACCTTTAAAGGGAAACAGGCTATTACCATGGGAAGGTAGGGATGACTTGACTGGGACAGACTTCAGAGTTTTCTGAAGTATTATTATCATGGGTGACTCCAAGGAGTCCTTAGACTCATCGAGAGAGGCCCTAAACATCATGTCCATCACAACTATTCGACATTCACACCGTATCTATCATACTATGCCTTGAACTCATTCACTGTGACAGCACCCACAACAGACTCAGGCAGTTTATTCTACTCATTCACCACTTTAAAAGTAAAAAACCTAGCTCTGACACCCTTACTAACCACATTCTTGCCCAGCTTCCATGGATGTCCCCTAGTCCACCCACCACCAGCCTTGTTCTCAAAAATATCCTCTGAATTAATCCTATAGAAATCCTTCAGCAATTTGAATGACTTAATCATATCTCCCCTTTTCCACCTATCAACCAATTTTTGCAACCCACAAATCTTCAACCAGTTCTCATAAGGTTCATTCCATAGACCTGCTATCATCTTGGTCACTCGCCTCTGGATCCTCTCAACCTCCTCCCCATCAAGAAGAAACCTAGGTAATCAAATCTGGGCACAGTAGTCGAGATAGTAATAGTAATAGACTATTCACCTCCACTTCATTCACCACAATTCCTGTATAAGCTTTTGGTTCATTCATTCCTGCAATGTCACCACCTGGATGATATACTCTTGCAAAGTGCTCGCTCAGTAATTCCACTATATCGACTGATTCAGTGACCTCCCTACCATCGGCATTCCTTAAAATCATTCTGCCATGTACAGTTTTTCTTTTACTTGCAGCATATTGAAAGAACTGTTTGGGATTCTCTTTAGTTTGCATGGCTAATTTCTTTTCATAATCCGCTTTTGCTTTTCTTACCACGCTCGTTACATTTCTGGCCTGCGCTTTATACCGTTCATGTGCCTGCAGGTCACCTTTCTCCTTAAATTTCCTCCACAGTTGTTTCTTTTTTTTGCATCTCAATCTTTATGGTGTTATTCATCCATTTAACCCCTACCCGATATACTATTCGGTATCTAGGTATACAGTCAGCCATAACCTCCTGCAAATGCCCGTTGACCACTTCCCATGCACTATCACCATCCAGTTGATAGCGCATGGGAACCAGTCCTTGCAGTTTTACATGCCATGGCACTGAACCAAACAATCTCCTAAGCTTGTCATACTTGCCAGCAAGGCAATTCGACATGTACCCTGTCTTAATCGAAAATTTCACACAATTAGCCACCTTCCAGGTCAAGACCTTATGATCACTCTCACCAATAGGTGGCAACATGGTCATATTCATTACAGTCAAATTCTCAGATACTATTACTAGGTCAAGCATCTCTCAGACCCTAGTATTTTACATTACATGCTGTCTCAGGTAGTTGTCCCTTAATAACCGAATAAAATCTAGTTCCTTCCTGACGTGTCCTGTCCTCTTTCCAATCAATGTTACCACAGTTGAAATCCCCAATAATAATTATCCTCCTTCCACTCATTTCATCACTCTATTTATGGATACTATCTCCACCATCTATTCCATCACCTGGTCTATAGCAGCACCCAACTGTATATTTTGTTCTGCTAGTCTCCATCTCACACCAAACAGCCTCAAATGAGCTCTTTTCACTATCTTGCAATACAACTATCTCCTTGGCTGCAGTTCATTAGCTATCATCAATAACACTCCTCCTCCATTTTATTCTCTGTCCCTCCTGAACACACTATACCCTACACCAGGGGTGTTCAACCCGTTGATCGCAGATCGATTTTTGGTCGATCTCTTGTGTATTCCTCCTTACTTAAAACTGAAAACATAATATTTTATTTATCATTATTTTGTATTATTTTTAATTCGCTTTAAGTGTATTGCTATCGTTTATTTATTTTTCGTTAAAATTGTCAAATCAGTAATTTTCTTATAAGTCCGGGTAAATGAATTAATTTGGATCAGTGGAAGTCAAACAGCGAGCCAAAAGAATACAATTATAAGCAAAGTGCAAAAACTTGATTGTAGCTTAAATGTTCCAAAGCACATTACATCAATTTTTTACTTAGGTTAAGTCCCATGTGAATATTGTAAAAAAATAAACTTTGTTTGTCTCGATATAGTTTATATTAAATGTTTTTGTAAATAACTCTTTTGAAGCTAACTGTATATACTGCTTTAATAAGAATATGTTAGAGTGTTAAAAACAAAGGCAATGTTTTTGTCGCTGAAGCTGTACATGGTAGCATTATTGAAACTTGAAAATAACATTATTGAAAATGTTATTGAAACTTGGATGATTGAGAAAGGCTTGCAGGCTCTAAGTGTAAACATCTCCGAAGTCAGTCAGAAAGAGTTCAAACATGTTTCTGATGGCCGGCAACTTACAATCAAAAGAAAGCAGAGGAGGAGAACAAAAGGCGTGCTGAACTTGAAACTTAAGATGAAAGACTCATACTGATTCTTTGGGAGTTGCCATTCATGTGAGGTCTCAGAGGAGGTCTAATAAAAAGGGACTGAAGCAAGCAGAAGGGGTCCCGATTCCAGAATTGCTGTCAGAGAGGAGGCTGCCCGGATCCACATTGCTTGAGAGAGGAGTTTCCCACTTCCAGAAAGGAGCTTTTCAGTTCAAGACGTCGCTAGAGAGAGACTACTTCTAGGCCGCAGACAAAGTTTCGAATTGCCGAAAGGAAGAGTTCCAATTGCTGGAGAAAAGTTTCCAGGCCAGGTTAATGTCAGACATTCACCAGTGTGTTGCGTTTTCATTACAATTTGATGAATCAAATGACTTCACTGATATTGCTCAGTTAATGGTATTTATTCGCATGGTATTTCAAAATTATTCAAGTAAAGAAGAACTTTTGGAAATTATACCATTATTGGGAAGGACTAGGGGAGAAGACTTTTTTTGGCATTTGATGAATTTGTGAAACAACACAAACTTCCACTTTTTAAACTTGTGTCTATTACTACCGATGGTGCTCCTGCAATGATAGGTACGAAATCAGGCTTCATCTCATTATGTAAAAACAATGACAAATATCCAGATTTTTTAACATACCACTGTATTATTCACCAACAAGTACTTTGTAGTAAAAGATTAAACATAAAAGATGTTTTGGATATTACATTTAAAATTGTAAATTCTGTTCGAGGAATAGCCCTGCAACAGCGGTTATTTAAATTACATGCATATGATGATAGGGAACTTCTGTTGTACAGTAATGTTCGCTGGCTCAGCAGAAGTCAATTTTTAGAAAGATTTCTTGTATTAATTAACAATATAAAAAATTTTCTTGATGAAAAAGGAGATATATATATATATATATATATATATATATATATATATATATATATATATATATATATATATCCACATTGAGTGATAAAAGATGGTTGTTACACTTATCAATTTTAGTAAATTTCTGTACGAAATTAAGTAATTTAAATTTAGAGTTACAAGGTAGAGATAAAAATTTAATTGACATGTTAAGTTCAATAAAAACTTTCCAACAATACTTACTTTTATTAAAGAAAAATATAAATGACTGCAAATTTAGAATCTTTATTTAGAATCTCCCATATTTATTAAAATTTTTTGAACAAAATCAAGAAATGCTTCGCTATGATTTAAAAGAATTTATTCGTGAAATAGAATTAGTTGAGGAAGAAATAAATTCAAGATTTAAAGATTTTAATAAAACTGAAATGATTGTATCTTTTATCAATAATCCATTTCAAGAAAACTTGAACATCACAGAAATTTCAAATAAAATTAGTGGGCTGTTTGATATAAACCAAGCTGAAGTAGAACTTGAGATAATAAACATTCAGAATAGTTTACATTTAAAATCAATAAACAATGAAGTCATTTGGAAGTATATGCACATGAAAAATTCCCAATATTAAATATTGCGCAAAAAATTCTGTCGTGTTTCGGATCGACATACTTGTCAGAATCCGCTTTTTCAAATATGACATCATAAAAAATCAACTAAGAAACCAAATTAAACGATCATTTGGATGATTGTCTGTGATTGGCCACTTCTTCATATCAACTTGACTATGAAAATATTGCAAGGTCCAAACAATGTCAAATTTAACATTAACTTTTTTTTTTTTTTTAATCAACCAGCATTTTCTGTAACTTGAGTTTTTCATCAATCTGTTGTTTTTTCTAACTTTAGTTTTCCAAAATAGAGAAATAAATATTTTATTCCAATATATTTTTTTTTGTTGTTGTATTAAAATAATTAAAAGTGATAAATGTTTAAATACACAAATAAAGTTTTTAGTTGTGTATTTTTTTTTTATTTGTGCGTAATCAGATATCAGGTTGGGGGAACGTGATCTATATAAGGGAGTAGATCGCCGAATAACTTTTTATAGAAAAGTAGCTCGCGTAGTAACTTCTGTCAGCCATGTTTCCCTAATCCAATAACCTGTGGCCAGGAAGAGCCGACCAAGGCCAAAAATTCTTCCTTCTTGTTCCTAATACTCCTGGCATTAGTATACATGAAATGCAGAGGTCCATTTGTCCTACCCCTATCTTGATGCATTATACTAACTATTCCATTCTGATTTCTTGTCCTTCATACTGGCTCAGGCACATTATATACATTCTTACACTCAACTGTCTCACTAACGTCTGCATATCCACTCCCCCCCCCCCTTCCTTAATTGTTCTAGTTTCCCTGATTTTGCACATCCACTTTCACTTCATTCAGCAACACTTTTTCCAGTCTTTGCACACCAAATCCATTCAAATGTAAGCCATCCATCTTGTACAAATTCTTTAGCCCATCAACCTTACTCCACACCGTCTGCATAACCTGTGCATAAAGTCATTTGCGATTATGGCCTTCCTTCTAAACTCTTCTCTGTCATACCGCGGCAACAACTCACTAACCTAACTCTATCACTCTTTTCTTTCACTACCTCTAATAATTCCTTCAAGTCCTCTCTCATATTAAATTTATCTCCTTTCAAATCATTCGTTCCCACCATGACTATCATTTCTTTCACCCTCTGCTTTTGTGCTCTAACACTCTCACTTACATCCTTAATTTTCGCACCCAGTAAGTATGATTTAGTCAAACTCTCATCTAACGCACCTCTCAC
Source organism: Typopeltis vanoorti (assembly GCF_054136105.1). Classification (NCBI taxonomy): domain Eukaryota; kingdom Metazoa; phylum Arthropoda; class Arachnida; order Uropygi; family Thelyphonidae; genus Typopeltis; species Typopeltis vanoorti. Next base: position 18,570,858 of record NC_143551.1, read on the forward strand.
TAACGAGTCACCGTACAACACTCTTTCCTTCATTTCTGAAACACTCGCAATCATATGCTTATTTTTCCTTTTATAAAAATATCGCCGAAGATGGGATTCGAACCCACGCGGGTCAACCCCAATGGATTAGCAGTCCATCACCTTAACCACTCGGCCACCTCATCCTTCAAACTTATACCTACATAAATCCTACCTAGAATGCCCAATAGGAAAATTCCTCTGAAAAATACAATCTTCAGACCATACCTTCTGAATTATACAGTGCAGCCACTGCAAAACTTGTACATCTCCATATTTGAATATTTCGGGTCAAACATCTGGTAATACACAAATACAAGGATGAAAAGTTGTGATAATCACCATGAAGGAATTGAGGTAGAACCTCAATTGAGGTGTTTATGAGAACTTTTCAGTCCCCCCCCCAGTATGATTATTACTACTATTACAGTGGACTCCAGTTAACTTGGCGATTGGGAATAGCATAATTTGACCCAATTATAAAACTATCTCAATTATACAAAATTACATGTAAAGAGTTTAAAAGGTGTTTGACTGATAGATTGATTTGCAGTTTTATGGTGCAAGGACAGCAAAGGTCATGCTGCACCAGGACAAAAGGTAGGTAAACAAATAGTTACAAGGAGATAAAATAGTGAATAGTAAGAAATATATGTACAAAGTTATTAGAACCTAAATTAGTAAATAAAATGTATGTACAAAGTTTAGTATTTCCAATGCAGTATCTACATATATACAAATCCATAATCAAATGTCATTGAATAACTTAATATTTTTTGTTGTTTTTTAAATCAAAAATGTCATGCAATCTGAGTGTATAGGGCTTGGCCAGATAAGGAAAAATATAATTTCTCTCTTGTTTGAAGTGCTCACACTCCACCAGAATATGACTAATGGTACGAAGGGTGTTGCTGCATTTCCCACACATAGGTGGGTCATCAGCTCTCAGTAAATAAGAATGTGAGAAATGACTGCGATCACGTGGGCACGGACTACTTCTGTATGGATTTTCTTTCCCTCGATACGAGTACTGGATGATGAAATACATAGACAATTTCTTCCTTCTTGTAGCTATACGGCATTCCTCGTCTCTTGCATTAGGAATACGGGATCGAATTCCCGCACACTTTATTTCCTTGTTGCGTCGGAAGGAGATAACTCCTACGCCGTCACTCAGGAAAACCCGTGTTACCTATACGAAAATTTCGTGAAGAAACTCTGAGGGAAAAAAAGCAGTGTGTGTGTGTGGGGGGGGGGGTTCTAACCCTTTTATCTGCATGGTCCCTATCAGCACCTTCTTCCATTTCTTTCCCCCCACTGGAGTCGATCTCACTCACCAATTAAAGTCGTGTTTTTCTGCCCAAAACATGCTACGGTTCCTTGCACGCAACTCTCACGTGACATCGTCTCACTTTGGGAGTTGACCTTGAGCAATCATCATTTGTTTTAAGCTAGCCTCTATACTAAATTAATCCCCTTTTTAGAATTTACTTGAATATTTTAATCTCCTTTTTTCAAGTGTTAAACTAGCCTCTCACATACAAATTCTTATCTCTAATCCTCTTTGTCTTACTTAACCTATTTTTTCTATATCCTTTTTTTTTTTGTAATAAGAATCCCTTTTTTATTATTTAGTTAAACAAAACAATTTCCGTATTAATTAATTTTCTTGGATGCTAAGCATATTTTCTGTCTTTAAATATCTTGTATTAGATACTTACATAGGATTTCATATTTTTTTCTTGTTACACCATGATAACTGAAAATTTTTACATTCTTGGTTATCAGGATGTAACAGTAGTGTGAGCTGAATGACATAAAATTCTGCTGTATAGTTACTATAAGTGGGTAGAATCTGTTAGATTGTATTATCAGGGAACACAGCAACATAGATCTCTGATCTTGAACCATCAGTATAGATGGGTAAGAAATCAGAGTGAGCCACTCTATGTGCATTGAACAATTGAAGTTAGACAGATTAGTGTGTATGAAACTTGTGTAGTTTGACAAAGTGAGAGTTTGCAGGATGGGGTGGAAGCCTGCCACAGAGGAATGCTGTTTTGTTTGGTGTGAGTGAGCACTCAGTCAGCACTGGTGCTAGCTTCCATAGCCTCTTTAATGTGCATACCAAAAGGACGGATGGTAGTCTGGCATGTGTAATGAAGGACCCCCCCCCCCCCCCCCAATGTAGAGAAAAGAGACTAGTCCATTTAGAGTGATCTGAAAGGGACTTCATTTTTAAGGCATAATTAAGAGATATTTTCATCTGATAGAGGGCGTTCATTTGATTCAACATAAAGGCTTCAAATGGGTTATAAGAAAACCACTGGTAGATAATCAGAAACCTTGATGATGGACCTTGTCCAACCACTGGAGCGTGCTCTCCCTTGCAGAACTGTAAATCTGGGACTCATAATTAAGCTTTGAAAATAAAAGTGTATGATAAATGTGGAGATAGGAATATCGATCGACTGGTAGAGGATAGAGTAGAGAGGATGTTTGATGCTTTTATGCCCCTATCCCAAAGATGATAAATGCATGTAAAGAAAGTGAGCTTTTTATCAAAGATGAGTCCCAGAAACTTGGCATCTGGAACCACAGGTATACTAACTTGTTTCATTCTTAAATCAGGATTGGGACAACAGAAGTGTACACAGATGGTTTTTTTCAGCAGCCCCATGAACAGACACAAATGATTGCCTGTTGAAGTTGTCTTTCAAAGATCCGAATATTGCAGGAGTGACAGTATATTGTGAAATCGACAAAAAAATAATTGCCTGCTGTGGGAGGAAGCTGTTCAGTAATTGTTTTCACTTTAATCGCGAAGAGGGTCACACTTAAGACAGAACCTTGAGGAATCCCCTCTTCTTGATGATATGGTCAAGATAACATGCTATCCACCCACCCAGACTTGGAACACATGGCTGGAAAGAAAATCCTTAACAAAAACAGGAAGGTACTCCCCCCTCAGACCAAGATTAAACAGGTCCTTTAATATACCATCTCTCCAGGCTGTGTCATAGGCTTTATCCATGTTGAAGAACAATGAAACCAAGTTTCAGTGTCTCGCTTCAGTAAAACATCTCTTATACATGCTTCTAAATGAGTCATTTGGTCTATTTAGAAACATGCATAAGAGATGACACCAGTCAACACCTTGGAGCATTTAGTCCAAGGTACATGGACTAACCAGTGTACATGGGTAAGAAATTACTATTTCCAATACACAGTGTATTGGAAACTTCTTTCCAATACATACAGTGTATTGGAAAGAAGTTTGTTGCTTTCTAAATACCAGAAAAGCCTTGTGCTTACCATTTTTTTCAAGACCTTACAAATACAGGTTAGTAAGAGCAATGGAATGATAATTGTTGGCCTGGATTGGATAAATGAATTGGTTTTAGGATAGAATTGACAAGTGACTTACACCAAGAGTCCGGAAACTCTTCCTCGTAAATATTCTGCTATATAGTAAGAGAAGGAGAACTGCAGAGGATGATGGGAATCCTGATGGAGGTGATTTATAATCTCATAATGGAAATCATCAGGGCTGATTGTATGGCTCTATGCCCTTAGTGCAGAAGCTTAATCGCTATTTTTCTTGCTGCTCTTTCAATATTAAAAATTCAGGAGGATATGAGACTGTTGCAGGGATTCTGGCAAAGTTTTCTCCCAAAGTGTCTGCAATAGCTTTGAGATCAGCAATAATATGAGGCATGCTATTTAAAGAGTTCAGTCAACTCTTTAAATAGCATGCCAACGGGTACAGAGAGTGCACTGCAGCTACTGAGCACACCAAGCGGCAGATTTTGACAACGAACTGCCATTTTCGCTGTTTTGCTATGAGCATTAGTCGTTGAGTTATATCCACTGAAGTGAGCACGTGCACAAGCTGTTCGTCGGATTAGTGACAAAGTGACAATGAAAGAGCTTAAAAAACAACATGTGTGTGTGAAAGTTTGCTGCAAATTTGGTAAAAATTTTACAGAGACATTTCAATTGCTTACCTAAGCATATGGGGAGGACTGTATGGGCAGGATACAGTGCTATGAGTGGTTTAAGTGTTTTAAAAAGGGCAGAACGTCAGTTGGTGAAGATCTCAGACCTGGACAAATTTCCACATCAATGACAACCATGCCATGTCCAGAGAGTTTGTGCTGCGATTCGTGGAAATCGTTGTTTAACTGTCCTAGGTTTCATCAGCATAGGATTCTGCCATCAAATTTTGACTGAAAAACTTCAGACAAACAGTTCTGACCACGTGGTACAAATTCATGATGGAAGATGCCTTTCCAATCAAAAAACATGTCCATCACTTGATCTTTGACCGATTCATTCATGATTTTTTATCGTCAGTCAACAAATTGTGTTTGTTGACTGACGATCAGAAAGAGAATGTTGAAATCAGTCAGAAACTGCTTGCCAATGCAAATGGTAATGAAAACTTTCTTAAGAACATCATAACAGGAGATGAGATGTGGGTTTATAACTATGATGTAAAAACCAAGATGCAATTGTCACAGTGGGTGGGGAAAGGGTCTCCTCGACCAAAAAAGTATGGATGAATCAGTCAAAGATCAAGGTGATTATTTTTCATGTTTTTTGATTGGAAATTCATGATGGAAAATTGGAAATTGTCCATCGTGAATTTGTATTGTGTAATTTTGTATTTTATTTCTTATTGTATTGTGTAATTCTTAGGCCAGAGTGAGCTACAGTGTAATATTTCCCGTGGATTAGACTTGTTAAGACAGATTTTAGGACTTTAGCACCTATTCCTCTAACAAGGATCTTTGTAGTTATGGAAGTGTAGAGTTACAAGATTGTCATTAGTTTAGAGGTTAGTTTGAATTTGATGTGTTGTATGTGCATTAATTGAGGAAGAAGTAAAGCATTCATCTACATATTTGTGTTAAGTAATCGGGTTTAGGACAGTTTGGATTTTGTTAATATCACCTAATGGGAGATACCTATCGTGAACCAGATCTTGTTTGTTAATTTGTGCATAATTAAATTTAGGGACCTTCATTTAGCTTAGTTTTGATTAACATGTATTGTATTTTAGAATGAATAAATTTCTTTGTTTCTTAACCCAAAATACATGTATGATTTTTCAAGCCAATGCACCACCTGCTAAAAATATTGAACCTGTATAATTAAAAGCGCGTGAAATGGTTACGACTGTGGTTTAGAAATATTAGTAAGGGCTTGTTTAACGTTGATATTTATTGGAATCGTGATAATCTGTAGGTCACCCTGACAAGAAGTTCTCTCTTAAATAGGAATCAAGATGGCGCAGCTAAACAAATAAATTTTCTTGATTCCGAAAAGGACTTGACCCCCAGAATTTATAGATCAGGGAGAATACTCCTTGTTTGAAGACGTTGCTCACGATTTAAGATTGTAGGAGAGGCCACAAAAGATTACAACAAAGGTGCAGCGGACAAGGGATATGGTTGAGGGTTAAACAAGACAAGATTCAGGACTGAAAGAGTTTTAAGAGTAGTTAATAATACAATAGAAATATATAGACATTACGAATATAAAAAAAAATAACAGATATATAACACCAGGAATCTCAGAACCTATAGGTAGAATTTTAAAAAATTACAAATTGATTCCTACGTATATTCCTATCAACAAAATTTCTTCCTTATTGTCTTCTATAAAAGATAAATTCATCTCTATCTTTGGCTGATGTTTACCAAATACCATGTGAATGTGATGTTTCTTATTTTAGACAAACTGGCCGTTCTGTGGAAAAAAGAATTAAAGAACATCAATATTATATTGAATACCACAAACCTCAGAAGTCTGGTCTAGTACATCACAGCATTAACACTACCCATAATATCCAGTGGGATAAAGCTATTCTCCTCCATGGATGCAGGTTCAAATATGAATGCCTTTTTAAAGAAAGTTGTGAAGCTATTTTACACCGACCGAATTTAAATCAAAATGATTGTCTCTCTCTCTCAAAGATCTGGGAGACTTTTATTTTATGTAATCATTAAAAAAAACAATTATCTTAAATATTAATTATTATTTTCTATCATTTCCTAGCATGCGACAGCAATGTATTTTAATAGGTGATCCACCGAATGTTCGTTACTTGTATTTCATTCCTATAACTGTTTGTAACACTGAAGATGTACTATTAGTTTTAGTATGAAATATCTGTACCTTATTAATTAAAAGTTATTACTGTGGTCTTACGTGTTCCTTTAATAATTATACTATGCCACAGGTACCTCTAAAAATATTGTTAGTTTTTTTGTTTGTTTCTGATGAAGTCTACAAATCAGTAACATTGACACAACTTACTTGATAGCTGAAGGTTACTTTGAACAAGTAGGCTGTAAGAATGAATCAATCTTCAGTTACTTCCCACTCGCATGTTGTTTCTTAATGCTATCAAGTGTTATAAAGGAATAGCAAGGCTGTCACTCCCCAATATTCTGTTCTCTATGCCCTCTACATGCCACGCATGTATGTTTTTTGTAATGAAGTCCTAAATGTATGTTTTATTATTATGTTTTAAAAAGAAAGTCATGCCATGTGACAAAAGAACCAATTACAGCGCGATTGGTGTGATCACATGCTAATCATTCGCCGAACATGTTTTATGAGCAGTGACTCATTTATGTCGGCTAAATTACTATAGTGTTTTTCCAACATATGATGGCCTATTCACCAAAATTTGTCAAAAATAACAGGAAATTAATAACAAAAAATAACCTGTTAATTTAATTATAAGCAAATCTTGGTTAAAAGCATTTTAAAATTAACAGGGTGTTAATTTTTACATGTGCATACGGACTGAAATTTTGTCCATTAAATCCGAAGTTCGTTAAATCGAAGGTTTACTGTATATACAAATTTAAAAAGTTAGGAAAGATTAGCTGATCTAAAAAGTACTATCTCCCACAAAGGGGATAGACGTATACTATCAGATCTGCTTAAGTTAGGAGAGTGAAGTAAAGTTTCACGTTTCTTTATAAAGCCGTTCCATGGGAAATGTTAACTTTTGTGAAGGACTTTTGTCTTGTTCCAATGAACTCCATGTCTAGTGTTGATGGTATGTTCTGCAAGTCCTGTTCAGGTTCAAGGTATTGAATATATGACTTGTGTTCTTCTAGCCGAATAAAAGCAGATCTTCCTGTTTGTTCGAAATAGGATAACCCACAAGAGCAAGGAATCTGGTAGACACCTGGATAACTGAGATGTGGAAAAGAAAAAACTTAAAACCGAAGGAGGTTTTAAGTTTTTTCTTTTGATCTTCATCCCATATAGATACATTATCTATAAAAGAATAAAGTCTCTTTAATTGACTGCCAGTAGGATCTGATGTGAAGGGCCTGAAAGTTGAATAGTCACAGAGCAATAGAGACATTTTCCTCTCATATTCTCATCTTGAATAACTACAGCCTTTCTTTTGTCAGCTTTCGTAATAATTAAATTATTATTATTCTTCAGTGATTTCAGTGCTTTTAATTCAGAGTAAGATAGATTAGGACAAGGAGGCTTGGCATTACAAAGAATTTTTGCACATTCAAAATGAATCCTGTTAGCTGCTTTTTGGGATAAGGATCAGATACCTCTGTCTATACTATAAAAAAAATCCATCATGGGTACCTTATTCAGAGCAACAGTGAAATTATTCCTTTTTGATAAAACGAGACGTTCACTGTTAGTGGACAGCCAGAAACAGTGATAACTACTCTGTACCACAGGCATTAGTAATGGATCTAGGGAGGCTCGCAAGCGAATCAAACTTACATTTAACTACTGAATTAGAGAGCCAAAAGGCTTCACTTCGGCGATGTAAAATTATTCAAATTAAGTGGATATTGAATCCAACATTACTTCAAAGCCGAATAGAGAAACTACAAGAGTTTCATGCCAAATATAGATAGAGACTATATAAAAGTTTCGGCGGTTCACGTGTGAGCAAACCTTTCATGACATGAGCAACTCGTAGTAAAGGTGGAGTAAGTGCTGATCACTATCCTTGGTATTTTCCATAATGTAAAGCACATACCCAAGCAGATATACATGATGCTATACACTATGGAGGTGGGGGGGGGTCACTATCCAGACTGGTTTCGACCTTTGTTGAGGTCTCATCAGTAAGTAGGCAGACCCATATGAATTGCCAAGTGGTGTCACTTCACAAAAGGCACCAAGAATTACTGAAATAGAGAACCAAAAGAGAGAAACTATTTCGACAGTTCACGTGTAATACTCGCTGATGAGACCTCAACAAAGGTCGAAACCGGTCTGGGTAGTGACCCCACTCCATATACTACGAGTTGCCTGTGTCATGAAAGGTTTGCTTACGCATGAACCACCAAAACTTTTATATAGTATCATCTATCTATATTCGGCATGAAACTCTTGTAGTTTCTCTATTCGACTTTGAAGTAATGTTGGAGTCAATATCCACTTAATTTGAATAATTTTACATTTTAACTTATCACAAGAAGCATTAAAAACCTTTAGGTAAGAAGTCAATGATATGCACAAAATAATGTTAAAAGTTTTATCCACTAATACAGATTCTAGAACGTTCTTGACATCAACAATTTCTCTATTTAAGAGGGCGAGAGATTTTTATAAAAATCTCTCGATCTAATCTGATGAGCTCTTTGAGACTTAAAAACTTCTTTTAATTTACAGCAGGGAAGAATAACCTGAGCTATCTTACAGCGCTTTAGGAATATTATTCTGTTAATGCATTTAGCATTCTTTACTAATACTTTACCATATCTAGCACACTGTTCGGAAGTAGACTCTTCATAAAGTCCCGATATGTGTTTCACTAATTAAATACCTTTACTAGTTTCTTTACTGTTTTGGGAGAACCTGCCAGCCCTTCTATACCTTTCTGAATGAAGGAATGAATCAATAAGAATGACATTTTCCTTACTGGTTTTCACCTGTAGCATGATGAGTAGAAAAGGTGCATTTATACTGGTATCACATCTTTTATTTCTTACTTCTGTTGAAAGATGTATCAATGGTATCAATATTTGGTTGGGGCTTTTTTAGATCCCTTGAAATGACTGAGGATGAAGGATTCATGCTCGAGTAGTTTTTGGTTCAGCTCCAGAGCTCCCCACCTACTATGGAGCCACACATGAATGCCCACTCTCTGGTAAGCAATGGGTGAGCTCAGGAGTGGAATGCCAGGGTTACCCCACACTCTATACAAGCACCACAGCAAGCCTTGGGCCCTGTCCCAAGATCTGGGACAGGCCCAAGGAGGGAAGGAGACTTACTGCAACACCCTTGACCCATGCAGGCAAGCCCACTAGCCAAGTGATCCTGGTCGGATCATCCAGGATCACTCATCTTGCCAAAGTAGTGCAAAACTACCACGATCCCCCTTTCTGAATGCAGGTTGCAAAGCATGGCAAACAAAGCAGCAAGGCGTTCAATCCCAGTGATGGTAGTGCGGAAGATGGAATAGGGGAAAAAAAAGATTATTCTTTACTTATTCTATACTTATTATTCTATACTTATTCTTTGTTCTACTTCTCAGGAGAAGTAGAACAAAGAATAAGTGAAGAAAAGCAAATAAAAAGAAGAATGAAATGGGCCAGTATCATCATCGGGAGGTCCCCCTCCACCACGAGCAGGTGCCTCACATGGAGAGGATTTAAAGGTGTACACAGTATGTATGTACATATGTATGCATGCATGCACATGCATAAGACAAAATACAAGTTTATTTATTGAGTAGAAAACTACTGACTTATAGATTAAAGTAACATATTTGACACATAAATAATTTAATTTATATGTCTATTAAACATGCTTGCAGTTCTTAGCAATTAATGACATCCAAGGATTTAATCAATCAAATGCAGCTTGTCTGGTTTTTTTTTTTCAAAACGAGCACAGGTATCTAGTACAGATATAGCATTCCCTTCCTATACAAAATAGTCATGATCTCATTCAGTCATAAAGTCAATTCATTCTGATGTGAGAGGGCAAAAGTTTGTGCAAGTGGTGAATGTCTGTGCCAAAATATAAGTTCTTGTTTGGAAGTTTTTATGGACAATTAAGTCATTCTTTTGCATCATTATATTTATGAGAGTTTGTTAGATTAACTGTAAGGGCTGTGTGTTTAATATTCTAATTTTTAAAGATTTATTATTTGTGCACTGTATTGCGTGTTATGGCACTGATGCAGGTGATTTTAACGTGCATGCTTATGTTCAGTATGTAGCATGTGTGAAATGCATAGCATTCATAGCATGAGATATTTCTGGAAGGAGAATGAAACTGGGGAATGTGTTGGTCGAAAGTGTTTAGTGAGCAAATGTCACAAGTGAATGTGAAGAGAGTAAAATGAAAGATAATGGTTGGTTGGTTGAAAAACATTCATGTTGCAAGTGAGTATGATGCAATGGGAAATGAAGAGAATGACTAGATGGTAATGGAAAGGGTAACACACAATTGCAGACAATGCCAAAATGAGAAAAGCAATGGTAAATAAAAGTGATACAGAGATCTTGAAGGAAGCATTAATCAGACTAGTGGTATGGGCAAAGGTAAAATAGCTGCCAGTTTAATGTGGCCAAGTGTAAGGATTTTGGAAAGAGATCACAAGCTGTGTACTATATTGATGGAATTGATCTGTAGGAAACTGATGAGTCCAGGTACGCGGATGTAATTTGGACAGGGAGTTCATGTGTAGAGGATATATTACAAAGAGAACCAAAACAGCATATTATTATTATTATTCAGGCCTCCATGGAGTCAAAAGACTCATCGTGGGAGGTCCTTCCTAGGAACATAAAGTCTGTCAAGACTCATCGAGGGGGGGGTTCCTCCTAAGAAACACAAAGTCTATCATACCACTCCTTAAACTCATTGACCGTTCTCGTCCTCACTACTATCAGGCAATGCATTGCACGGCTCAACCACCCTCCATGCAAAGAAACCACTCCTCACCCTCTTGCTCACAGTTTCCTTTCGTAACTTCCAGGGATGGCCTCTTGTCATCACTCCTTCCCACTGTTCAACCAAGTGAAAGAACTCCCCAGTGTCAACCCTGTAACTACCTTTCAACAGTTTAAAAGTCTCAATCATATCACCTCTCCTTCTTCTATCCACCAAACTCTGCAGTTCACATTCCCTCAGCCGATTCTCATAACTATCCTTGTACAGTCCTGAGACCATCTTTATTATCCGTCTTTGTATCTTTTCCACAGTTAATTTATCCCCTTCAAATCCTGGGGACTAAATCTGAGAACAATAATCCAAGTGTGGTCTGATCAGAGACATATAACGGAATGATAACCCTCACTGACCTGCAGAGCCAATCTCTGCAGGTCAGTGTCCTTCTGATAATTGCAGCAATCCTCTGTGTTACCTTCACCACCTTTGCAATATGTCCCCTAAACTTCAGGTTTCTATCAATCATCAACCCCAGATCTCTTGTCTCCCCAACTTCCTCCAGTTTAACTCCACCCATATAGCATGCAGCATCCTATCGATGTTTCACAAAACTCAAGACCTTGCATTTTGCTGCATTAAACTGATACCCCCATTCATTTGCCCATCTATCTAGCTTATTCAAACCCTCTTGCAGGGATGGTATCCCTGCAAGAGGGTTTGATCTGCACTATTACTAATAATCCTTCCCAGCTTCGCATCATCCGCAAACAACTGAATATCCCCTTGCAATGTCATTGATATAAAGGTTAAACAATATAGGTCCTAGTACTGAGCCCTGTGGGACCCCACTTGTAACCTTCTGTCTCCTTGAAACTGCTCCACCATACACAACTCTCTGATACCTATCAGACAGCCAATCCTGAATCCAGTTGACCAATCTGACCAGACCCATGTGTTGCAACTTAAATATCAGCTTATCATGTGGCACCCTGTCAAATGCCTTTGCTAAGTCTAAGAAAATTGCAGTATATGCCTTTCCCTCATCTAATGTTCTTGTAACTTTATTATAAAAGGCTGGCATATTGCTAAAACAAGAGCGCCCTTTCACAAATCCATGTTGACTCTCACAGATAACATTACCCCCATCTGCCCAGTGCTGTATATGGTCCCTCACTACTTTCTCCAAGATCTTAACAACTACTGATGACACACAGACTGGTCTATAATTAGACACTTCCAGTCTGTTACCACCCTTATGCAATGGCACTATCTTACCTTCCTTCCATTCCCTGGGCACCTTTGCCGAAGCCAGACTTTCATTGAAAAGCCAGGTTAAAGGCACTGTCAGTTCCCTAGCACATTCTCTCAAAACTCGTGGTGAAATACCATCCAGTCCCAAAGCTTTATTGACATCCAGAGTTCTCAGTATCTGAAACACACTCTCCTCCTGTACCTCTAAACCTTGAACCTGCCATATCCCTCTAGCATTAAAACTGACTCCTCCAGGATGAGATACTCCAATAAAGTGGTCATTGAACAATTCCACTATGTCCTCTGCATCAGTCACTCTATTCCCATTTTTATCCCACAATATCATTCTTCCACAGTCATTTCTCCTCCTACTGGTCACATAGCTAAAAAATTCCCTAGGATTTTCTTTGGATCTTAGGGCCAATCTCCTCTCTTATTCCAGTTTCGCTTTCCTTACCACACTAGTCACTCTTCTGGCCTGTGTCTTATATTCTTCATGCATCCTCTCTTCACCTGTCTCCTTATATCTCTTCCATAGCCTCTTTTTCACATGCAATTCCTGTTTAATATTGTTTGTCATCCACTTTACTCCAAATTGTGTCCTCTTCTTCACTCGTGGTATACAACTTACCATTGCTGCTAACAAATGTTCTTTCACAATTTCGCATGCACTAACGATATCCCGGCCTTCCAATTCCTCCCTCCATGAAACTTCCCAAAGTTGACGTCTAAGACTATTATAATCACCTGCATTATAATTCCACATAAGTTCCCGTCTCTTTGATAATCTTGCATGTCTATTCATTTTCCAAGTCAAAACCATATGGTCACTCTCTCCAACTGGTGGGAGAGATGTCATCTCAGTTATTATCAACTCTTCTGATGTTATAACCAAATCTAAAACTCTTGAACCTCTTGTTCCCTCTGTTACATGTTGCCTAAGACATTTGTCCCTCAAGAATTCTAGAAATTCCATTCTACTATTGCTACATGCATCTTCCTCTCTCCAATTTATACTACTATAGTTAAAATCTCCCATAACAATCATTCTTCTTGCACTTGCCAAACTTAGCTGTCTAAACATCTCCTGGTCCCCATCCTCCATGCTCCTGGGTCTGTAGCAACACCCCACTAAATATCCTGTCTTGCTTACCTCTACCTCACACCATATGCTCTCAAAATCATTTGTCTCACTTCCTTCCAAAGCCTCCACTCTTAGAGGACATAGGTCATCACTTATAAGCAGTACCCCACCACCACGCTTTCCCCTCCTATCCTGACGTAAAATGCTATATCCAGCAACTTCTATTCCTGTTATTATATCCCCTTCTGTCAACCACGTCTCAGTGATCCCAATAATTTTTGGCCAGGCTGATGCTATCTGTGCCACCAATTCCTCTCCCTTATTCCAGATACTCCTGGCATTAGTATAAAGCATATAAATGCCATTGTTTATTAGATTAAGTAGTTGTTGAATACTAACAAGCAAAAGTTATAAGGCTTTAATAAGGCCACATCTGGACTAATGCACACAGATTCTGTAGTGATGAAGTTGTGGAGAGGATCCAGAGGCAAGTAACAAATATAAATACAGTGGCAGGTCTGTGTAATGCTCCCTATGGGAATAGATTGACTATTTGTAAGCTTCAAAACTCATAGATAAAAAAGAGGAGACATGACAGGAGCATTTAAGTATTAAAAAGTTTTATGGGATTCACCCTGAAGACATTTTTCAGTGCATGGCAGGAAGAGTAAGAACAAGGAGTCACCAGTGGAAGTTGTGTAACAGTGTAGTTAGCAAGGATGTTAGGAAGAAGTTTTTTGTTTGGGGTGAATGGGTTACTATAGGTATTTTTGGGTGCTTCATCAGTGAATGAGTTTAAGAAGTATAATAAGTATCATCTCAATGATGGCAACTATGTGACTAAATAGATCTCCCATGATGAGTTTTCTAACTTCATGGAAATATATGTATAATGATAATCCAGAAAATAAATTTTCCAGGTGTCCTGTGTGGTCATTCGTTCAAGCCTGAACAATAATAATATTACTATTATTATTGTACAGGCACCTGTACAATAATAATAGTAACCATGGAGTCCGAAAACTCATAACAGGAAACCCAAACTATCCACGCAATCTATGATACCTCTCATTGAACCCATTAACAGACAAAGCATTAAAAACTGACTTTGGCAACCTATTCTATTAATTCATAACTATCCAAGTAAAAAATACAGTCTTCATGCCCCTACTAACCACACTTTTACTCAACTTTCAGGGACCTCTTGTTCTGGCTCCTCTAACCAACTGCTAAAACATTTTTCCTGCATCAATCATATAAAACCCTTTAAGTAACTTAAATGTTTCTATTCTATCCCCACTTTTTTGCCAATCAATCAACTTCTGCAGTCCACACAATAATCTATCATCTCAATGGGGAATGTTCCACAGACCACTTATGATCTTGGTTGCTTGCCTCTGAATCCTCTGCACAACTTTCTCATTTCCAAGAAACCCAGGCAACCAGACCTCAGCACAGTAACTCAGATGTGGATGTATCAAGGCCTTATAAAGAGGAATAACTTCCTTATCTCTACTTGTCAGTGTGTGTTATTCAATAGCCAAGTAATCTCATGAGTTACCTTAGCAATGTTACCTCTAAACTTAAACTTTCTTTCTGCCACCATTTGGATGATATACCCTTGCAAACTGGTCATTAAGTAACTCAACTATTTTATCTGCTTCTTTCATCTCATGACCATGTGCACTCAAGGTTTTTCTACCATAGTTATTCTTCCTCTTTCTTGCCACACAGTGAAATAACTCTTTGGGATTTCCTTTGGCCTGCTTGGTTAATTTCTTCTCATAATCTGATTTTGTCTTCCTTGCCATTCTGGTCACCTTTCTTGCCTGAACCTTGTACTGTTCATGAGTTTGCTGGTTACCTTTCTTCTTATATACCCTCCACAGCATTTTCTTTTTCTGAAGCTCATGCTTAATGATGTTACTCATCCATTTAACTCCTATCTGATTAACCCTCCTTACCTTAGGTATACAATTTTAGATAGCCTTCCTCTATATGCTCTTAATTATTTCCCATGCATCTTTCCCTTGTATGGTTTTATGCCATGGCAAAGCTTGGAGCTTCCTACTGAGCTTGTCATAATCACCTGTCTTGTAGTTCCATATATACTCCTTCTTGACATAATGTTTCTTACGATATCCCACGTCAAGATCGCATGGTTACTTTCCCGAATCGGAAGCAATGTGCACCTGCAGACTCAAGTAATTATCTCTCATAAGGTGTATAAATCCCTCGGGGGGAGGGGGGATCCTTGAGGCCCTAGAGACCACATCCTCGGGTGACAGATAGGAGAATGCCTCTCAGATATGAGTGGTAGGAGGGAAATAAAATACCTCCCATGGACCAACAGGTAACAGCAGTGTCTGATCCATAGTGGGAGGCTGCAAGCAGTGCCTGTTCCCAGTGTTGGGGTGGCTGAATGAAACATTAAGGTTGGTCAGATGACTGTCGATGCGTTGACTGTAAAAAAAAAAAAAAAAAAAACAATGTGGAAGCGCACTGAAAAGTACACAACATGACAGCTAGGACATCACCTGGATAAACAAGGTCTTTTTTAAATAACGAAACCTGTGGTGAGATCATAATTAAAAGAAACACATGTATAATTCGCCCACCGTTTGTAGGTCTCTGCTTGGTGTGTTGCCAAGAATAGTCGATTCATGCTGAAGCGGAGAAAAAAATGAAGAAGACATACGAATTGGTCGCCAACACACAAAATCACGTGCTTTATAGGTAAAATTTTCCAACTGTTATACAAGCAACATAGTTAATTACAATAATCATAAAAGAGAAGTTAATTTTCCGACTAGTAATAATAAGCAACTCATCCCACAATACGGACTGATTACCCTATTATCGGAATGGATTCTCCTTTTTCTGACATGTGCAGAAGTGTCGAAGGATCTCTAATCGGTGGACGAACTATATTTACCACAGAGAAAATTATTTAATTGTAAATATTTCATCCTAAGTATTTTAGGACATCATCAGTACAGTAGTTTAAACAATAATAGGAATAACATACAGTTAGGCGCATGATTACAATAGAATCTCATTAAACGTGCATAACGTGTTGCAGAAGTTAAAAAAAAAAATAATAATAATAATAATTATTTTACACAATTTTGTATGACAATTCCCCATACTTTAGGAATAGTAAGAACACCGTTCGGGTTTAAATTTGGTCTGTGTAGTAGGGCTTCAGAACTTTCTTTATATAAATGTTCATGTTTATATAAAGATCTATGTAAAAGTTTAGACTTTTTCCCAATGGATCCTATGGCTTGGATTTTCAATTCCGTGTTGAGAGAGGCCAGATTTCTGCAGTTTAAAAAGACAAATGTGGTCTTGATGTTCCGAGATGCGTTTCTGAACAGACCTACCAGTCTGTCCAAAGTAAGACAATTTGCATGAGCATGGAATCTCATAAACGCCAGGCAACATCAAAGGTGAACAAGTGTTGTAAATTTGGTTGATAGGTTTGTAAGTAGTGGCAAAATTGTATTTCTTCGTAATTTTAGAAAGACATTCGGAGATGCCTTTGATGTAAAGTATGAGAATCCTATGGACTTCTTCTTGTCTGGTTTGATGTGTGGGAAAGTGACTGATGATTTTTTGAGTTGTTTTAGGATTATATCCATTTAGGATGGCTGTATTTTTGATTACTTCTAATTCTTGGTTTAGAGATTCTTCAGAGGAGCAGAATTTCTGCGCTCTGGAAACTAGTGATTTAATAATGCCAGATTTCCGAGATGGATGATGAGCAGAAGAATTGTGAATGTAGCGACCTGAGAATGTAGGCTTGCGAAAGACAGATGTGGCGGTGGAACCGTCTTCTTTTCTTTGAATGTGTAAATCCAAAAAGGAGATAATACCCTGTGGAGATTCTTTATCTAACGTAAAGTTGATGCGATGATGAAGAAGGTTAATTTTATCTAGAAACAGTTGTAATTCATGTTCAGGATGATCCCAGACTTCAAATACGTCGTCGACATATCTGAACCAAATTTTTGGTTTGGGTTCAAAATTGAATATTTTTTCCTCAAGGTGTTCTAGAAACAAGTTTGCTAGGATTGGTGATAAAGGAGATCCCATTGCTGTTCCTTCCTCTTGCTTGAAAATTTGACCTTTCCAGGTGAAGTAACCTGATGCAATAACAAACTTGAACAATTCAACCATAGCAGACGGAAATTTTTGAGTTAGTAATTCTATTGTTTCTTTATGGGGAATGTTCGTGAAGAGGGAGACAATGTCGAAGCTGATTAACAAGTCAGTTTTTGGCAGTTGAATGTCTTTCATTTTTGTGTAAAACTCTGTAGAATTTTTGATTGAAGAGACTGAGTGGCCTATGTGAGGACGGAGAAGGTTAGATAAGAATCTTGATAACTTGTAAGTTGGACTGCTAATACAGTCTACGACAGGTCCGAGTGGAACATTAGTTTTGTGTAGCTTAGGTAAAAGTATCAAATCAAGAAGTTTTAAGACGAGTTGGGATGGAAAGAACACTGTTAAAGAATATTATGCAAAGAACGACTAGATTTGCAGGACATCTTCTGAGAGGTTCTTCGGGATGCCTGACAAGAACTATATTACAAGGGAAAGTTGAGGGGAAGAGAAGACGTGGAAGACTAACTAGAGAGTGGTTTAATGACATCGTGGAATGGACTGGTTTAAGAATGATGGAAGCAACAGACAGAGAGAAATGGAGAAGAGCTGTTCATCTGCTGCAACTCTCTTGCTTGAGTATGCTACCGGACGACGACAACGAGCTTAGGTAAGCCATAAATTCGAGGAGGTCTGGCATGGTATGTCTTAAGTTTTTTGATTGTTTCTTCATCTAAGGAGGAAGTTTCATTAAGTAGCTTATTTAATTTTCTGAGTTAGTGCCAATAAACAAGGTCTGCATACTCAATTGAGCTATTGGAGTTGAATTGACAAGTTAGCTACTGAAAGAATTGCAATAAAATTAAAACTAGAAGAGATAAGCTATCAGGAGGAATACGGAATGTCTGTACTTTATGGGCTCCGGGAAAGCTAAACTTACTTTGCAAGGAAATAAAAAAATACAAGTGTGTCCTTGCATTAGCGGAGATGAAAGGTGGAAGAATCTGGTCTGGCAATAGTATAAAACTTGAGGCAGGAGTTGGATTTCTTCTAAGTAAAAGAGGAAGAGAAGCATTATTAGGATACAAACCAGTAAACGACAGAATAATAATGGCAAAATCTGTAGCAAGACCATTTAACATCACAGCAATTCAGATATATTCATCCACTTCAGAAAGTACAGAAGAAATACAGTTATTCTATAGCAAAACTTGAAAATAACCTTGAAACTGATGTGGCTTGATGGATATCAGTCCCATGGTCTCTGATCCCTTCATCGCTTATGAAATAGTCTTATATTAAAGGTTAGCGAGCACCTGGCTCACCCTATTTAGGGCTGTACGGAGGCACCTGAACTGATAAGCAGAGCTGCTTTCGGATGCTTATGTTTCCACCTATCATGTTCGTCATAGTTAGATGACTCTTGAATGAGTTGATTTGGATGAACAGCTGCTTTGGCAAAATAAGCAGTGGCACTGTTATGGAGAAACATGGGAATATCGGTAATATCGGCATCACGATGTAAGAGAGCATTTCTGACAAACCACGGAGTGTTGAAAATCATACGGAGGCACTTGTTTTGAATAACTTGTAGCTTTTTGATGTTGGTGGGGGAAGTGTGACCCCAGGCCGGGGATCCATAAGTTAACGATGGTCTGATAATTGTTTTGTAGATCCATAGTTTGTTTTCAGTGCTGACTTGACTTCTTCTATTGAGGAGAGAATAGAGTTGCACAATTGCAGAGTTTGCTTTTTTGCATGCATAAACTATGTGGGAGTTAAAGTTTAAATGGTTATCAAGTTGAATGCCTAGATATTTGGTGCTAGATCTCCATGGGATGGCTGTGTTGAAAAGTTTAATTTCTCCAAAGTGAGATGCTTGTCTTCTTGTGAAGAGAATGGCAGTGCTTTTATTGGCATTTACAGATATTCTCCATTTTCTGAACCAGTCCTCCAAATTTGTTGCTGCAGTTCATAAGCGCTGCATAGCTATATTCGGCCTGAGAGATCTGCTAAGAATTGCCATATCATCCGCATAACTAGCTATAGTGGTTAGTGATGTGCTAGGAACATCATAAACAAAGATGTTAAAAAGCAACGGTGAGAGCAGCGAGCCTTGAGGGACACCGGTAGTGATTTTTTTTCAGTGAGGATCGAATTCCGCGCAACTTGACCTGGATTTTACGGTCCTTTAGAAAGGAGTCAATAATTTTAGTAAGGTAAAGAGGGATGTTGGCTGAAATTAATTTATAGATGAGACCTTTGTGCCACACCTTATCGAAAGCTTTTGCAACATCTAAAAGGATAACTCCTGTGTATTGTTTCCAGTTAAAGCCTGTAGTGATGAATTCAGTCAGTCTGTGAATTTGACTGTGTAGTGCTATGTCCGGTACGGAAACCAAATTATTCTTTCAGAATTATGTTGTTTTTATTCACCTCCTCATTAAGTCAGTTAAGAATGACTCTTTCTGCGATTTTTCCCAGGCATGATATAAGACTGATAGGTCTATAGCTTTGTGGCATTTGAGGTGTCGTACCAGGCTTGAAAATAAGAAACATATCAGCTTGTCTCCATCTTGAGGAGAAATAATTTAATCTCAGCATTGCATTAGTGATGGCTAAATGCATGACAGCTTTGTGTGGGAGGGCTTTAATGGTTTTGTTGGTAATTTCATCTGGACCAAGGACTTTTTTGTTTTTAAGCTTCCTAATGATTGAATAGATTTCTTAAGGTGAGGTGGGAGAGATGTTTTCAAGGCTACAAGGTTGCCAAAGTGCAGAGCGTACTCTCCAGTGTATTTTCTCTATGAAGACCAGATCCACATGCGCATAATTAGGACGGCATTGAAGTTGGAGAGCATCAGTGAAAGCTTCTGCTTTTTCATTATCTCTATAAACAAGACCTCTTTCTCCGTGAATGGGCTGGATGTTAGAGCGATCCGTACGGAGAGCTTTAGTCAATTTCCACAGAGAATTATCTTCAGTTTTGAGAGAACAGAGTTTTCTTTCCCATTGCTGGTTCCTATGATCTTTTAATGCATAACGGACTAGGTTGGACGCTCTATTTAGTTCTTGACGGTCTTGCGGAGTAGCGTCTTGTGATAGCGTCTGAGTCTATTTTTGTTCCTGATCAGAGCAAGGATTTCTTCAGGAATTAAGTTTACTTGAGCTGGGGTGGAAATAGAACAAGCTGTGGATAAGCCAGAGCGTATTTTACATTCAAGATTGCTGACTACCACATCAATTTCTTCACGGGAAGAGATAGTAGGTACTGAGTCTATGATAGTGTTCATTTTAGCCTTGAATTTTGCAAAGTTAGTGTAGGATTGGCTGGGAATGAGCTCAGGCTCCCCTCCTAAACTTAAAAGTACTGGATTGTGATCTGAGCTGAGTTCATCAACCACTTGAAGTTGGAATTCATGAGAAATGTTGTTAAATATAGCAATATCCAAAACATCAGGTCTGCCGATCACTCCGTAACGTGTTGGCTCAATCGGGACTGCAATAACAATATTTCTCTTCAAGGCAAAATTGTAGAGGATCATTCCATTGTTGTTAAAACTCTTGCCGTTCCATAAAGGATGCTTGGAATTGAGATCTCCTGCTACAATTATTGCTTCATTTGTATCTAGTAGCTGAGAGAGATCAGAGGGGAGAAGAGGTTTGCCAGGGGGGGGGTGTATACAGAATAAATCTTTAAGCTGCCTGCATTGTTGGTATGAATTTCTATGCCTGTCTCCTCGAGGTTAGATGTATTAGTCTTCTTAATCTCATTATAGCGGATGCTTCTTCTGACAAAGATGGCAGTGCCTCCACCTCTGGCATCGAGTCTGTCATTTCTAAGTAATGAGTAGTTTCTGAGTTTGGGATTATTGCAGGGACGTAGGTGAGTCTCGTTAATGAGGAGAATATCAATTTGTGAATGATCTGTAAGTTCCTGTAGTTCCAAAACTTTGTTGTTGAGACCATTTGCATTCCAGAATACTATCTGCATAGAATTTGATGTTGAAGCCGGTTTAGTCATTAATCATGGAGAAGATGACTTGAGTATTTGTTGGTGTTTGTTGGTGTCGGCCTGGCTTGGATTTGTTTTGCTGAAGGCCATTAGCATCTCCCTAGTGAGGCAGCGAGAATTGCTGAGGAGTTTTGACTGCTAGTTGCAGGGAGTACCTCGGTATTATGCGAGGAAACCACAGAAGCATAAGATTTATCTGGTGTAACTTTTCGTGCTTTGATTTCAGGCACAGATCTCACGATATTTTTCTGAGTGGGCTGGACTAACTCCTGTCTAGGCTTTTGAAGGTTGGATGGGTGGAGAGAACAACCCTTGTAATTGGCAGGATGTGGGCCACTGCAGTTCGCACATTTAGCAGGTGTGGTCTTTGGCTTGACGCAAGTGTGCGAGGGATGGTTACCACTGCACTTTACACTTGTAATCTGCTCTGCATAACATTTGCGCATGCCCAAATTTTTGGCAGCGATGGCATTGACCAGCCGATGCCTTTCTTCTCAGTGGCTCAGTCTTGATGACCAAGTTGCAGACTATTCTAAGATCGTAAATTTCCCTCTGATCTTTACTGATCTCCACTAAGACCAGAGGCATGGGGCGCTTGTCTGCTCGATACATGCGAGAAATCTTGATCGGCTCCAAGCCTTGTGATCTGAGGTTAGTAGCTATCTCTTCTGATGTTATGTTTTCTACCAAACCTCTGATGACTACCTTAAGGTTTTTTTCACTTTTCAGTTGGTATGTATGATATAGGAATTTCTGATCATCCATAAGTCTGGTGAGCTGGCGGTAGTCCATTGTTCCTTCGGGCTGTATGCGGACTCCATCATCTGTGTTTTTGGCTGATGAGAACTTGATGTTATTG
This sequence comes from Typopeltis vanoorti, assembly GCF_054136105.1. Taxonomy (NCBI): domain Eukaryota; kingdom Metazoa; phylum Arthropoda; class Arachnida; order Uropygi; family Thelyphonidae; genus Typopeltis; species Typopeltis vanoorti. The sequence goes on from NC_143551.1 coordinate 18,593,100, forward strand.
TTCTTCATCGTCTCTGCAAACAACAACCATTTTTCCTTAGTTCTCAAGATTACTGGTGGAATCCTCTCTTTGGGCTGTGTCAGCATATCTGTCTCTGTTCTTGCGCCAGATGCTGAGGTGTCCATTTGAGGTGCAAATTCAGGTTCTGCAGCAAGAGACTCTTTCTTTCTCTTCTTTCTGATGACCTCCTGATAATCATTAGAATCTACCTCAGGTGTTGTAGCGGGGGAAATGACACTGTCATGTGTAAGGTTAGGAGAAGGTTCGGAGGTTTGAGGGTCTTCTGTCTCGACCTCCATAATCTGATGGACTTCAACCTTTCCTGGCCATTTCGTATGTAAAATGTTACCGATGTCCCAAAAAATAGCTACAAGTTCCTTGAAAGGGAGATCCTTATATGGTGAATCCATAATTAAATATAGACTTGAAGTGGGGGTAGGACCTGCCTTGTCCCTTCAACCACCAAGTGCTGCACAGGGCAGGGAACAGGGAAGGGCCTGAAAACGTTTTTTTTTTGTTTTTTTTTTTTTGAAGATGAAAATAAAAGTCTTACCTGCTCTGTTGATCGAGCACGCCGTCGACGCTACAGGAGAAACATCAAACAATCACAATTTTAATGTTGAAAGGAACTGTGAACTAATCATCAGTATTAAATCTCAAAAAACTTTAATCACTGCTGTAATAACTAGAGCGCTGAGAAACATGTCTGTACTGAACGAAACCAAAACCCACTCCATAACCTTGAAAGCAGTACCAAAGAAAGATATACTAATTATTGGAGGAGATGGGAATGTGAAGACTGGAAAGGACAAAGAAGGAAGGAAAAGAATAATGGGCAAATATGAATATGGAGAAAGCAATGAAAGAGGAGAAAGAATGCTTGAATTTGCCTTGAAGTATGACATGGTAATTTGTAACACACACGTTTCCAGCAAAGAGGCTGCAGGAAGTGGACATGACAGTCACCAGATGGGAAGAACTAACAACATGCTAGGCATGATACTCATAAACAAGAGATGAGCCACATCAGTTCAGCAGTGTTGAATATTTCAAGAAGCAGACATGGAATCAGATCATAGCTTTGTGCCAATAAGATGAAATGTGTGACAAGTAAAGGCAGTTTCAAGTGATAAGTAAAGACAGTTTCAGAGTCAGAGGGATATGAGATCACTGAGTGAAAACACAGGGAAAGTGCTTGAGGAAGAAATGCAATCCATTATGAAAAAGGAACTGGAAGACAGAAATAACAAATGGTGTCTTAAATCAAGAAAGCAGTGGAACAAACAGTCCAGAGACAAAAAAGCTAAAGAAAAGATGGATCTAACAGGAGGCATTAAAGATAATTCAAGAAAAAAGAGCTTCAATGATTAGGGGGGGGAGAGAGAGAGATCTCTGTGGAAATGGAAGAACAGTAGAGAGCAAAATGGAGTGAAGTGAAGAAGGCAGTTAGCAGAGACAAATCAAAATGGCAAGAGGAATGGTGCGAGGATATGGTGAATACAAAAAGAGAAGTATATAAGATGATCAGAAACATCAACAAGAAATGGAGTCCAAAGCAGAGAGAGAGAACAATAAATAATGAAAATGATGTTCATTTTACACAAATTATTATTATTTTTTTATTATTATTATATTATCCCATGGTATTATTACACCAGATCACAGAGATCAAATATTATTATATTATCCCATGGTATTATTACACCAGATCACAGAGATCAAATTCATGTATTTTATACAGCACCTTTCTGGGTTGTTATAAAGTTTTCCCATCATGGAGACACAAATTATGGACTCTACAACTGTGTTATAAATAATTATTTTAATTTCCCAATGTTTCAACCTTCATATTAAGGTCATCATCATCTTAAATATATTACCTTGATGGACCCGTGTTTCACTCAAGATTTCTCCATGAGTGCAGGTCACAAAGATGCCTCCAACAATCTCGATCTTGAGCCTCTCTCTTCTATGTTATACCCATAGATTTCACTAGTGGATCTTCCCATCTTGTAGGTGGTCTTCCTGGTTTTCTCTTTATTCTTGGTTGCCAGTTGAGTATTCTATATGTCCATCTGTTATCCCTGAGTCTGGCTATGTGACCTGCCCATCTCATCTTGCTTTCATATACTGCAGTTACCACATCTTTTATGCTTGATCTCTTTCTTAGTTCAGTGTTTCTAACATGTTCCATTCTGCTGCTGTTACAAATCCTGCGTTCTATTGCACGCTGAGTTATTCTGAGAGTCTCTTCTTTTCTTGTCGTGTTCCATGTTTCTGATCCATATGTGAGTGATGGCAGAATATCACTATTAAATAGTTTTGCCTTCGGAGAGATGTCAAGATTTGGATCAGTAAGTGTTTCTTTTAGTCTGTTGAGTGATAGCCATGCAGCTTTCTTTCTTTTTGTTAGTTCTTCAGATAAATCGTTATTCATTTTTATTGTTTGTCCTAAGTACTTGTATGAGTAAACTTGTTCTATAGGAATGTTATCAATACATAGGTGACTGTCACTTATGTAGATGTTTGTGATCCATTTTGTGTTTTCTAGATTCATTTCTAAACCTATCTTACTGCTGTTTGTGTATACTTTTTCACCCATTTCTTCTAGGTCTTTTGGGTTGTGGGATATCAGTACTAGATCATCGGCAAACATAACAATTTGTAGCTTTTCACCATCTATGCTTATTCCTCCGTTTAGGTCTATTTTTTTTCAGAATGTATTCTAAAGTGCTCGTAAATAGATTTGGGGAGATCACATTGCCTTGGCAGACCTCTCTCTCTTTATATCTATATTTATAGGTTGATCAAATAGGGTTATTTGTGTAGTCTGATATTTTTTAATTTCTTTTATCATGTGGATATAAATAGGATCCACATTTATTTCCAGTAAGGCACGATGACTGCATTGTGTTCTATGGTATCAAATGCTTTTTTAAAATCAATAAAGAGGAAACATAGAGGGATTCAGTATTCTCTGCATTTTTCTGTTAGTTGTGAAATGACCTGGATATGATCTATTGTGGAATAGCCTCTTCTGAATCCTGCTTACTCTCTGCTGGAGTTGTCTTCTAGAGTGTTTTGGATTCTGTTCAGTATTACTCTGTTCATGATCTTATATATGTGAGAGAGTAGACAGATTGGACGATAGTTTTTTTATGTCTTCCTTGTTCCCTTTTTTGAATAGAAGTATGGTTTTTGAGGTTTTCCATTCCTCTGGAATCTTTCTTTCTCTGAAGTACCACGTGAATCTGGCAGCCAAGACTTTGAAAATAATTGGTCCACCTTGTTGGATTTCTTCAGCCTTAACATGATCAAGTCCTGAGGCTTTTCCTTGACTCATTTTCTTAAAGGCATGTTCAATTTCTTCTGGAAGTACATCTGGTATATTGCTTGGTTTTGGAATGATAGGTTCTGAAACTTAGCACTTAGTTGCATAGAGATCATTATAAAAATTCTGCACAATTTCTTCTATCCTTTTTCTATTAGTATGTTTTTCTCCATTTTGATCCTGTAAAGCAGATGGAATTGGCTGTTTAAAATTTAAGTCTTTCTCTATTTTTTTTTTTTTTCATGCTGGTTTTTGCCTGCACTGCTTCTCTTAATTTTTGTATCCTGAAAGCTTTGTAGTCTTCTGAAATTCTTTTCCTTAGAAATTTACAGATAATTTTGTATTCTAGAAAATTTTCTTCAGATTTCTTCAGTTCTTTTCTCTTTTTCAGTAGTTCTAGAGTTTGAGGTGAGAGTTCTTTTTTTTTTTTTTGTTTCACAGGAATTTCTGATTTTTTTCTTGCACTCGTTGAATTTATTAATAAAGTCAATGTGGTCATCATTTATGTAACAGTTTTTAATAGTCCATTCGGTCTCTTCTATGTATGTACTTCCTGAACTTGCGGTAGTCTATTTGTTTGGGTTGATGTTGCCCTGATATGTTGTTCTTTTTTTGTGGTCTATTCTTATAATGGCTCTGAGGAGTCTGTGGTCAGAATCTATGTTGAAGTATGTTTCGCCTATTGTACCAGTCTTTTACAGTCTGTTAAAATGTAGTCAATTTCATTTTTTGTGTCTCCATTCAGTGATTGCCAAGTCCATCTTCTTCCTAGGTGTTTGTTGAAAAAAGTGTTCATGATAAAGAGTTGTTCAGCTACAGCAAATTCAGCTAATCTCTCTCCTCTTCTATTTCTTTCTCCTAGGCCATGTGGTCCTATAAACTTTTCATCTTCTTTTCCACATCCTATTTTGGCATTAAAGTCACCACCAATGAATGTGTATGTTGACTTATAATTTAATGCCTGTTCAAGATTCATGTAAAATAATTTGTATTCAGTATTACTCTGTTCATGATCTTATATACAAAGAAATACAATCTTAAAGGTGGCTTTAAGATTGTATTTCTGTAGTATTCTGTTTATTTTGTCTGATATCCCTTTAATGTATGGAATGGTTACAGTTTTATTCTATTTTTAGGAAGGTATTGCTGATAACTTTTAATTCATCTTTAAGTGATTGTTCATTGGAGCAAATAAATAAATACAGAGACAAGCTAAATTACATTTCACACATTATGGCCTGATCTCTAGTGAAAATAAAATTACAATAAATAAATGAAATAAAATAAAATGACTACATCAAATTTTCAAAGACTTGATCATGTTAAGGCTAAAGAAATCCAACAAGGTGGACCAATTATTTTCAAAGCCTTGGCTGCCAGATTCACGTGGTATTTCAAAGAAATACAATCTTAAAGGTGGCTTTAAGATTGCATTTCTGTAGTATTCTGTTTATTTTGTCTGATATCCCTTTAATGTATGGAATGGTTACAGTTTTATTATAATTAGTTTATTTATATTTTTAAGTGAGGTCTTGTACAGAATTTTGTTGATAGTATTTTGGCTATAACCATTTTTAGGAAGGTATTGCTGATAACTTTTAATTCATCTTTAAGTGATTGTTCATTGGAGCCAAATAAATAAATACAGAGACAAGCTAAATTACATTTCACATATTATGCTGAAGAGACAATGATTTGATTAACGGTTATTTTACTGGCCTGACCTCTAGAGAAAATAAAATTACAATAAATAAATGAAATAAAATAACTACATTAAAGCTATATTCTGTTTAAGACAACATCAGAGAAACATTCTTTCATATAGATAGTTTTGTTACAGTAAAAATGATGTCCTAATTTAAGATTACAATTGTTATATTAGATTTTAAGATCCTAGATTACCTATGGTCCTATTTATAATTAACTTTTAAGGAGAAAGGTTAAGTGGGCAGAATATGTGCCTTCCATATACTTGGGATTTTTAGACCATTATTGTTAAGATTAGGTTGGTTGATAGAATCTCACAGGCTTCCTTAAATTTATGTTCATACCATATTTTGGTGTGATATAAACAACAGGTGCTTTTCCAGTCAATTCTATGTAAAGTATTCAGGACATGATCAGAAAGACCAGTTTGACCATAGTTATATTTAATGTGTCATTTATGTTCCTTTTTTCTGATAGGAATTGTGCATCCTGTTTCCCCTATATAGGGCAAATTACAGGTGCAATGAATACGGTACTCCAGGGTGGTCCAGCAGAGGGAGTGGATCCTTGGATGAGCTGAGTAAGTTCTTTAATATTGCAGGAGGTTTAAAGGTGGCTTTAAGATTGTATTTCTGTAGTATTCTGTTTATTTTGTCTGATATCCCTTTAATGTATGGTACAGTTTTATTGTAATTAGTTTATTTATGTTTTTAAGTGAGGTCTTGTATACAGAATTTTGTTGATAGTATTTTGGCTATAACCATTTTTAAGAATGTATTGCTGATAACTTTTAATTCATCTTTAAGTGACTGTTCATTGGAGCAAATCTTCAATGCCCTGTTTTTTAGTGTATTAATGATCCCTAGTTTTTGTGTTAGGTAGTGGTAGGAGTTTATGTGTGTATATTGGCCAGTATGTGTCGGTTTCCAGTAAACAGTAAAGGAAAGACTGCCTGAAGGAAGATGTGTGTAACAAGTGTATCTAGAAACGGATACTGCTTTTCAATCTCAATTATGAATTGTATGCAGTTGTGTTATTTGTTTAGGTGGCTGAAGAAAGTGTCTAATGTCTGATGGCCCTTGGGCCAGATAGCAAAAATATCGTCAATGTATTTAAGCCAGATTTTGGGTTTTAAAAGATGCCAGACATTAGACACTTTCCTCAGTCACCTAAACAAACAACACAAATGCATACAATTCACAATTGAGATTGAAAAGTAAAACACTTCCTTTTCTAGATACACTTGTCACAAGTCTTCCTTTGGGTAGTCATTCCTTCACTGTTTACCAAAAACCAACTCATACTGGCCAATAATAAAATGAATGCTGTTCACCATGTAACATTAAAGAAAAGGAATGAAAATGGTGACATCTTAATGAACACAGAAGAAATAGAAGCAAGATGGATAAGATACTGCTCAGAGTTACATACGAGGGTGGTCTGAAAAGTTTTCAGCCTCGACCATAGATGGCAACACTAATGGCACTTTTTTTTTCTAAGTTGGTACATCTGTCATAAGCATCCATGTGAAATTGCAAGTCATTCTATCAAGTAGTTTGTTTTATACAGCTATCTGAAGCAAAAGTGTTGTCTGTATCCCTCGAAAATGGATAAAATTGAGTATCATGTGGTTATAAAATTCTTTGTAAAAGAAAGTTTAACACCAAAAGAAATTCATTCTAAGTTCATAAAAGTTTATAGGCACTCTGCTACTTTGTTTTCGACAATTGAGAAATGGGCTGCTGAGTTTAAACGTGGCCGTACCAGCCTTGAAGATGATCCACGTGAAGGACGTCCAAAAAGTGTAACAACACCAGAAATCATTGATCAAGTGCACGATATAGTATTGTATGACCGGCGAGTCAAAGTGCGTGAAATTGCTGAGACTATAGGCATTTCAAAAGAACGTGTTGCATATATTTTGCATGAAGAATTGCAAATGAAAAAGCTTTGGCAAGATGGGTACTGCGCTTGCTCATAGCAGATCAAAAACGAGCTCGCATGAAAATCTCTGAACAGTGCTTGGAGCATTTTAACAAGAATAAAACTGATTATGTGCATGGATTTATTAAATGTGACTTGGATTCACCATTACACAGCATAATCCAAACAGCAGCCAAAACAGTGGACAGAAGCTGGTTGTTCAGCACCAAAGACAAAGTCGGTTCCATCAGCAGGAAAGGTCATGGCATCAGTGTTTTGGGAGCATTTTGTTTATTATCTTGAAAAGGGTAAAACAATCACTGGAGAATATTATTCCGATCTTTTAACCAGATTACATGAAAAAATTCGTGAGAAATTACCCGGTTTGCAGAAGAAAAAATCATTTTTCATCAGGACAATGCACCTGCCCACAAAAATGTTTTGGCAATGGGAAAATTAGATCTGCACTATGAAATGTTGGAACATCCACCCTATTCCCCACATTTGGCTCCCTCTGACTTCTATCTCCTCCCAAAACTAAAACTCTTCCTCGCTGGTCAGCGTTTTTCTTCAATCAAGAGGAGATTGCAGCTCTAGAGGGGTATTTTGCAGATCTTACTGATAATCACTACAGGGACAGGACAATGGTGCTGGAGCATCACTGGAATAGATGTATTAGTCTTAAGGGAGATTATGTTGAAAAATAAAAATAATTTTGAAATTATAAATTTGTTTTTTTATCGTTAGGCCGAGAACTTTTCAGACCATCCTTGTAAGACACACGATGCTGAGGTCCAAAAGAAGTTAATTGATAAATTGAGGGAAATGTTATTATTAATATGACACCTCCAGGGAGTCCAAAGACTCATCGAGGGAGAATGTGCCAACAGTATCGACGACTAACTTCCAACTACTAACCGGGCTTAAACTTGCTTAACTTTTTGCAAGCCATTAGTAGCAGAGGCTCTACTGACCGACCAACATTTGGAGAAACATATATACTGAGGAATGAGGTTGTAAAGGCAGTTGAAACATCTGAAAAACTATAAAAGCTCTGGGAATGATGAGATCACTGGAGAATGTTGAAGCAGTAGTGAGATGATAATGTGCAAACTGTACCAGTTCTGTAAATGGCGTGGAAGGAAGGCAATACATCAAGAGAATGGACAAGATCAATCCTAATACCTGTAGATAGTTTTCAGTATTGAGACTGCATATTAATATAAAGAGTTTATTAAAAATAAACAAATTAATAAACAAACTAATACCTATTCAAAAAAAAAAGGAAAGAAAATGGACTGCAAAAATTACAGAATAATAGCTCTAATGAGTCATGTGGGAAAAGTTCTTATATCAGCAGAAAGAATGATGAAACCAATGGAAAAAAATCTGGAAGATGAGCAAGCAGGATTTAGAAGAGAGATGGAAATACTGTGCACTAAATATTAATGTTAAGATTAATTGTGGAGAAAGCTCTACATAAAAAATAAAAATAAAAATGTTTATTCCTGTTTTGTTAACTTAAAGAAAGCATTTGACAGTATAGATCAGAAAGTGGCAGGGACTGTACTGAAATCTTTATGGAGTGGACAAGAACGTGATAGTTCTCTAGCAGAACATCAACAACAATGCAAAGGCTGCTGTAAGAAACTGTGGAGAAAGAGGAAGATCATTCCAGACAATAAGAGGCACAAGACAAGAATACCCAATATTTCCAAGCATCTTTGTCATGCTTTTAGAAAGAACAATGGATGTCATAAAGGATAATATATGAGGAATTTCAATTCAAGGTATGAAAATAAACAATGTGATTTGCAGATGACAGTCATTACTGAAGAAGATGAAGAAGAACTAGAAAGAACAGTGCTGAAGTTAAGTGAAGAAGGAAAGAGATATGGGCTGGTGATGAACATTGATAAAACAAAAACAATGATATTCAGATAAAAGAAGTTAGGAACTTCACTACCTAGACAGCAACAAAGAAATAAAATCCCAGATAACAAAAGCTAAAGTAAACCTACAGACAATGAACAAGATAATGGAAAAGTAAATGAGTGAGCTTTCCCATAAAGCTGAGACTGCTGGAAACATGCATATTCACAAGTGCTCTTTATGGTTGTGAGTGATGGGTAATGGTCAAAGACTCTGCGAGATGAACATTAGATTTCGAAAGAACGTGTTATAGAAAGATTCTTTGAATTGGATGGGTGCAAAAAAGTAACAAATGAAGATAATCTAATGCAGAAAATAATTCTTAGGAAACTATGGTTTTTTGGACATATCTATAAAAATGGATAGCAGTAAAAAGATCAAAACATAGGAAACAGAAGAGAACAGCCAAGGCAAGAGTGAGTAGATGATGTGAAAGAGCACTGTGGAAAGAGTTTGCACTCATCCTAATTGTTTAAGTTTTCCTGAATTTGTGCTTCAGCATGCTCTGTGAACAAATGCTCTCTCTCTAGACACCAAAACCATTTAGATGCAGTCCATTAGAATTATCCTTTCCATCGAACACAAGTCACAGGTTCACAAACTTAACATAATTCCTTCTGCACAACCTGTATTGATTCGTTTGCTAACTATTGAAGGATGTCATCACTGGATGCAAACTCTGCATAGTTTTTGATGTGGCCATATCTTGGGTATCCATGACTGAATGCTTAAAACTGTTTTGAACAGTCTTGTTGGTTATTTCAGCCAGCTATTGGCCATAAACTCTACTGCTTGTAAACTATTAACTTTTATGCTAACTTTCCCACTAGCTGTCAAGAACCTGTAAAATTTTTCTTGATTTCCATTGTAATTCTATGTCTTCAACTTGCATACCAATTCTTAAAATATTCAGATGTCATCAAAGAATTTTTGTTAGCATTGTCCTGAATTGGTAAACTCTCCAATCTAATCGCTTTGCGGTTCCAGGTAAAGGACATTATTTGTCATGATCATTTATTTCAGAGTTTCTTTTATGAGAAGATTGATGCCATGAAATCAAATTATCTTTAGGTGATATTGGGTGACAAAGATGTGAAAGCATAGATGGACAAAAGTTCTATCCGACAGGTTTTGCAAGGGGATAAGGCACATCTCCTACTGGAATAGGTGGCAAGTTTTCTATATTAAGCCGCCCTTTCAATGTCAGACTTAGCCCTGTTAATAATAGGCTTACAAGTGTTGTGGGCTTCAGCATAGGCTGTGAATGAAGCTGGACTTTTTTCTAGACCATTTACGATAAACTTTTTTCTTTTATTGCACTTTTGGAAAAATATGGCTTGGATACAGAATGGAAAATGTGAACAGATCAAAGGAGGAAAGCTTATTCTGACATGGATACCCTCTGTAACAAAATCACAACAGCAAATACTCCAGTTCTCTTCCAGCTTAAACAATGTGGAAAAAAGGTGCCACTGGACACTGAAGTCACATAGAAACATGACTACTGTTAATGAATTTGGATTGCAGGAAATCAAGCCCCAAGGATAAGAAGTCAAAGATAAAGTCATTCTGAATAATTTTCAGAATTGGAGAATGGTAGAGACTGCAGATGAATGATATATAATGAGGCAAGGAAATCTTAAGCCACAGAAGATTAAAATGGGGAGATTTAAGATCAGACATCCTCTTGCAAGGAATATTAGATCATGCAAAAGCACTAGCACTGCCATTGCAATAGAAGAAATCATACAGGATGTAGTTTAAACAGTTAAGTTGGGCTACAGTTGTCACAGAAATCTGAGGTTCACTCAAAAACAGATATCAAGTTTGGATGTTTACCCACAATGGTGTGCATCGTTAAGGTTGATGTTTATACCGCAAATTTTAGTAAAGTGAATGTGAAAGAAATTTTTTATCCCAGATTTAATTTTAACTGCAGTGATTTTATATATTTATTTAGATTTACTGTCATGTTAATATTTCAAAGGTGGAGAGAAAAAGAGGAAGGTAGAGAGTATCTGCTCCCGTAGTATGCTATGAGAGGAGATACTCTTAGACATGATGCCCATAAAGAGAGCATTCAGTCTCTATGCCAAAAAGGCCTTGATAGTGTCTTTTGCATACCACTGCATAGTTTCTCTCTCCAGGTAAGACTTGGCATCACAGAAGGCAGTGACATGTGATAGCTGATAGGAAATCCCCTAAACGTGTCACCATCTGATTTAATGCCATACACTATCTGGCCAGTGCAGAACTACCCTTACCCTAACATGGGGAGGAATATGTTTGCCATGTCCTTGATGGAGGATGATCAAGAACACCACTATGATCAACACAAGATTGTAATAAGATTATGGGGGGGGGGGGGGGAGAACAGGAGCATGGGAGAAAAGAAATCAAAACCTGCTCTGGGAACCAAATGTGACAAACAGACACTTCAGGTCCCAATCAGGAAGGTAATGTTTCACCAGGTAATGAAGATCTCCCATTAAGAATGGGATAAAGATCAGCATTTAAGGCACAGGTTGCAAGTAACTTGAACCTAAGAATTTCTGAGCATGGTATAGTTTGTCAAATGAGTAGGATGAGTACAGTGTACCATCATCAGCAGAGCTGCAGACAGGTTTAGTGGTGACAGAGAGTGGGTCATTTATCTATAAGAGAAAAAGAGAATAAATGACAAAACAGAGCCTCCAGACACACTCCTGCAATGGAGACAAAGTTCAAAAAAGAGGGAGTCATCCACCATGACATGAACAACCAGAGAGAAAGCTTGATATCCATTTGCAGGAGGATGACAGGCAGACAAAGGATAGCAATTTACCAAGTGCACTTCAATGCTAGACTTGATCAAATGTTGTGGAAATGTCAAGAATAACAGCACATTTCTCCAAATCTTTCCATTGCAAGTGTCCAACGATATATACTAAGAGGCTAGCGATTGATCTAAATTGGAATGCCTCTGGGTAGTGGAGAAGTTCACTGTTAATGACTTTCTCTGTTATTTTGGAAAGGATTAAGGTGATTGCAATAGGAGAGCAATTTGATAGTAGACTTTCAATTTCCTTTTTTTGGAATAGGTTAGATATGTTTTCGCTTACATGCATTAGGATAGGTGCCAGATGAGTACCAAGATTGTACCGATGTTATAGAATGTTAGCTATGGAGTACAATGTTTGAATACAACTGGAGAGATGCAATGGGACTGGAAGATGTTAGCATCTATGTTGTTTAGTATTTTCCTGATATTTTTTTGCCAAAAAATAAAAAAAGGAAGATTTGGTGCTCAGTTTCTGGAATGGTAGGAGGCACTTTGACTTGTTCATCTGTGCAGGAATGGGATATGAAGAGTAATGCCAGGAAGTCAACTTTAAGTTCTGGAACAGTGGTGCCATCTGGATGAGAGAGAGAGAGAGAGATGAGCAGAAGTTGTGTATAATGGCCTTTGTCAAAGACCAGAGGCATGGTTACCATTTGGACAAAAGCCAAGTATTATACTATTAGTGAGATTTGGATTCCTTGAAATTTTGTATTTACTGCATGTTTCAACATAGGCCAAGTATGTGCTGGTGTTACTGATGTAAACCACCTGTAGTAAAATGAGTTTTTTCTTCAACTGCTTTAGTAGACTTTTTATTGAACCAAAGCTTGGAAAATGGTTGGGAATTTTGAGTACATTGAGAAATTCATGATGAAAATAATTTATTCCACTTCCATGCGTGCTAAGAATCTCAAAGATAAGTCGATTCATGTGATTGCATCAGCAGGGCGCAATTCTTGAAAATGACTGATTTTATAGGGGTAAAACTTCAACATCTGATGTAGGATTTTCCACACCGTTGTGTATGCGATATCCATTTGCCAGGATATTGCTCGTGCACTGCTGGTACCCTGCACATTCGTCATCTCCTTTTCCACAATAGCAGTTGCAACTTGTTCAACTTGCGTGATTGATTGGTTTGCGTCCCCTGCCTACCTACACTGCTAGAGTTCTAGTAGTTTCAAATTGCTGAATCAGTTTTCGTAAGTTTTTTATGCTATAATCGGTCCTTTTCGTAAATTTTTCATATGCCGAAAATCGCGAAGACAAGCACTGGCAGTATTGTTCCACTGATAATAGAGTTTGACTAACAAAGCACACTCACGTAAGGTAAGAGGCATCGAAAAGCAGTTCATTTACAAATGATAAGAAATCTCACAGACTTTTCTTTTATTGCATGATTGCTCACAAGGAACGTGATGATGCAAATTAATGCATTTTACTCGGTAAACAGCGCCAAAATTTCCCCTGTTGGCAACTTTTGGTACTTTTTTTTCGTTAAATCGAATCCACATGTTCCACTGTGTACGTCTACCGAATATTGGTGTGTTTCATCCAATACATTACTCACTAGAGGGCTCTGAACACTTGATGTTATTTTATAATCACCCGGTAGACTGCAAATCCTGCTCTAGAGACCAAACATGGAACTTTTGAGCCACTTTAAACCTCCAATAAACGTGAAGGTGGTCTCACACTGGTAATGAAATTAATCTCCTACTTAAAGACAATCACAAACATCCATACCCATGGTGGGATTTGAACCCACAACCTGCTGGTTGGAGAATGGGTATGCTAACCACTGAGCAAACCAAGCTAGCTCTAGATGCTAAATTATTTGGTAAATAATCTTTGCTGACTGCTCTCCATAACATTTAGAAGGAGTTTGAATAGTGACACGTAAGTAGCAATGCTAAAACACATTTTTGTTAAGGATTCTGATATTTGCTCTGAATGATAAAAACGAAAGCTATACAGGTCTATGTATTTGGATGAAAAAGTTGTCCAATAAAAGAATATGACAATTAGAACCTACTTATTGAGCTTTTCCCAGCAGGCTTCACACACACGTACTTCCTTCTCTATACCGAAACGAGGAATGGGTGAGTTTCTTGATGAACATCTGTTACAGAATACCTGTCCACAGTTCCTACAATGATGCTTAGAAACAAAATTTTGTTTATAAATAAAACTGGGAATCAAATATGCATTTTCAATTTTAATGTTCTAGATCATTATGTCCAAATAATAAATGTATGCATAGAAAGTAAGGTTTGATCAACCTAATCAAACATTACTTTTCATGCATTAAAAAATAAATTAAAAATTGCAGAAGAGAATTTGGTGGCAAGGAATAAACTGAATTCAGCTAAAATAAGGGTTACTATGATTAGATTTTTTTCTGTAAGATAAACAGCTATCTTTCTGAACTCTCACACTAATATGAAACACATCAATATGGAGTTACTCCATCCTTTGCTGCTATAACAGCTTTCAATCTTCTGGGAGGGTTTCTACTAGATTTTGGTATGCTGCTGCAGTAATCCCCTTTGATTTTTCCAGAAAAGCATTAGTGAGATCGGTCACTGATGTCAGAAAATTAAGCCCGAGTTATAATTGGCGAGTTCCAGTTCATTCCACAGGTGTTCGATGATGGTGAGATCAGGTCTCTGTGCAGGCTAGTTAAGTTCATCAACATCCATCTTATGAAACCATTCTTGTACAAAACTCACTTTGTGGACGGGGCATTGGTCTGTTGATACAAGAAAAGGTCTTTGCTTGAACAGCTGCCATAAAGTTGGACAAAGAATTGTCTAGAATGTCATTACAGGTTGCATCATTAAAATTTTCTAGTCAGGAACTAGGAGTCCCATCCAAAAACCATGCAAAATAGCCCCAGATCATGAAGCCGTCTCCATCAAACTTCACAGTTTGGCACCACAGATTTAGGCAGGCAGTGTTCTCTTGGCATCTGCCAGATCCAGCCTCATCCATAGGACATATTCATTACTTCATAGCTTTACACCACTCCACCTGATGCTTAGTGTTGCCCTTGCTGATGCTGGGCTTGTGTACAGCTGTGTGATTGTAGAACCCAATGCTCTTCATTCCACAAGAACAGTTGTTGTCATGTCAACATTGTTTACAGAGGTTTTTCAGAACTCGGTAGCAAGTGTTTCAACAGGACAGGTGATTTTTTTCTCAATACCCACTCCAGCATTCAGTAGTTCTGGCTCTGGGATTTTATGTGGCCTATCAGATTGTGATTGTGCTGTTGTTGTTGCTCTTAGGTGTTTTCGCTTCCCAATAACTCACTCACAGTTGATCAGTACTGTTGCAGCAGAGCAGAAATTTTCAAAACAAAGTTGTTGCAAAGGTCAAATTACATGTTACTTTTGAATTGCACTATCCTATGATAGTGCAATGTCAAAAGTAAAGCTTTTCAAGTATGACTTGTTTTATTGTTGATGTTTGTCTATGAAGAGTGCAAGACCATGTGCATCCTATTATACCTGTTAGCCATGGTTATGATTTATATATAGCCATAACCACTACTAGGAAGAGGTGTCCAGATATTTTTGATCTGATAGATGTAAATGGGATGTGATGCAGAGTAATGGTGGCACAGTTAACCAAACGGTTAGCATATCCACTCTCCAAAACGGGCTGCAGGTTCGAATCCTGAGCATGGATGTTTGACTGTCTTTGAGTAGCAGATTAATTTCATCACCATCAGGAGACCACTGTCCCACTTATGAGGGGGTGCTGAAAAGTTGTGATAATCACCACGAAGGAATTGAGGTAGTTATCAAAACTTTCAACTCCCTTGCCTCACATATTGGGGACTTGAAAAAGTTCTATGTTTGGTCACAGAGCAAGGTTTCTGGACCAGAAACCATGCTCTGTGACTAAAAAAAATAAATAAAAAATATTTAAAAAATTATAAAAATTAATAAAAACAGAAAAAAATCCTTAGCCCATCCACAGCACTAAGGTTCTATAGCATTTGGTTTCAATAATATGTATATTCTACAATATTTCCAGGGGAAATGCTCATCTGAAATAACATCAATAATTCCCCCACTTAGTACTAAGCTTGTTGGAACATGTACAGCTATGCTCAACATTCCTTCACAGTGCACCTTGAAACAAACAGAACAACTTTCTTTTCCTCTTCCTTCATCCCTGCAACTGCTTTATTGTGGAACAGTCTTCTGCCTGTTGTGCTTTCCAAGAATACAATATACAGTCCTTCAAATCAAATGTAAACAAGTTCCTCCTTTCCCAACCCATTACCCATATATGGTACTAATGTATGTACCATAGGTTGACCAACCAACCTCTCGTGTATGTGTTCAACATTTAAAAAAAAAAAAAAAATTAGTCTTTTGTGTGCGAGAGTCGGATTAAAAAAAATCTATAGGCAATCAATATATATATATATATATATATATATATATATATATGGCGATTAGTTTTTACTCGGTTGTTATACATTTCAAAAAACAGATTTAATGACTCCAAGACCGAGATAACATATAAAGATTTTAATGATAAATACTACTAGTTTCGGCATATAGCAGCCTTCTTCAGGTATTTATAAAGGAAAGGAATACTAATAAACATTGAATTATTTAAATAAACAAACTGGAAATTACAGGTACAAATTGCCTCACATAATCGATACATAAAAACGTTGTATTTTTCAAGTTGTTCCAACTGGCGTGCCATTGTTTGTTCATTGTTCACGTGCCAGCGTTCACGTGAACTTGCACGCACAATTGCAACAAACAATGGCACGCCAGTTGGAACAACTTGAAAAATACAACGTTTTTATGTATCGATTATGTGAGGCAATTTGTACCTGTAATTTCCAGTTTGTTTATTTAAATAATTCAATGTTTATTAGTATTCCTTTCCTTTATAAATACCTGAAGAAGGCTGCTATATGCCGAAACTAGTAGTATTTATCATTAAAATCTTTATATGTTATCTCGGTCTTGGAGTCATTAAATCTATTTTTTGAAATATATATATATATATATATATATATATATATATATATAGCTTTACGTGGATTTTAAGTCAGCAGTTAGAATTGGCATTCTGTTCTTCAGGATTCAATAAGTAAATGAATACCTTCTCTAACAAATTTGGTATGAAAATTAGCAAAAAAGAACCAAAACTATGAAAAATTAACAGGAAACTGAACACTTTTTTCAGGAACATTGAAATGTTAACAAATTCCACAAATTCAAAATCATCTTCAGCAGAATTCAATATTGATGCTATCAATATAAGAGGCATCAACAGAAAAGAAGTAGAACTGGCAGAATAATAAGAAGTATCTAATATGCATAACTGGAGTAAATGAAACAAACAAGACAATAGCAGGTGAAATTCTTCTCAACAACTATTCTTCTTCCCCATGTACTATCACCCATCCTAATATGCTCTCTCCCTCAATTTTTCTTAGCCATTTCTCAAGCATACTTCTGTAATTCTTACATTCAGTTTTATTTCCCTTCTTATAGATGGATAATATGAGAGCTCTACTGCAATCATCCAGAATTTGACCCTCTGATCAGGCCTTTAAATTATGAAGTGCCACCTACAAAACCATTATACCTCCATATTTGAGCATTTCTGGTCGAATTTCATCTACTCCAGCTGCCTTTCCACATTTCAGGTTTTTGATGGCTTTTTCTACTTCAAGTATTGATATGTACTCCTAACTGCATTCCTGTTGCAAGTTTTCTACAATTGTGTTGACACTACTTTTTTCATTTAGCGATCTTTCAAAGTAATTACTCCTGACATCTAGAATATCTTTATCTTCAGTTTTGATGACACATTTATCATCTGTGATCCTGTTACAATACTCTCCTACATTTCTAAGTGTTTTCAACAGCCTCCAGAATATTTTGCCATCTTCTGATATTTATTTCCTATATTCTTACTGAAGTCTTCCCATGACTTATTTAGCTAGTTTTACACAGTTCTTCACTTTCATACATTTTTCTCTGTATTCTCTAAGAGCACAAGCTGATTTACTCGCAAGGAACTTTCAACACACTTGCTTCTTTTCCCTCGACTGTCTCTAACTTTTTAAGTCCATCATGGAGTTCTGATTTTTCTATTCTTATAGCCAACCTCACCACATTCCTCTCTGGCTTAATCAATGTTTTCTTCAGGGTTTCCAGTGAATCTCCAAGGTATGGTTCTTGTTTCGAACTCTTACTTTTTCTTGAATGATGTTTGCGTATTTGAGTCTACAGTTCATTCCTAAAAGCTGCTCAACTTTGATTTGTTTATAAAACTTTCTTATACACTCTTATTTTAATTATGAAATTTAATTTTATCCTGCTGAAAACTAAACAATCACTGATCACTTCCTATTTCAAATCCTCTGTATACTCTTGTGTCCTGAACCAGTAGGAAAACATCACTATCAACAATATCACTGTCAATGAGACTTTTCTTATTTCTTGCATCTTCTCTCTATGAGAATTTGTGCACATTTTTATGTTGGAACAAGTTTATCTACGAGAGTTGGAACATGGTGTTAATAATAATTAATCCATGTTCCGAACAGAAATCCACAAGACCTTTACCATTATTAGCTTTGTGCTTTTCTCTAAATTTTCCCCAAACATTTATATATGTCTGGTAATCATTTCCTACTCTGCTATTTAGATCTCCAACTAGGACCAACTTTTCCTTTTTCATTGTGTCAGCTACCTTCTCTAATACTATAGCTACTACCTATTTTTGTTATTATCATTGCCTGAATATAACATTTTCTATTGTTGATTAGAAAGATTTTGCTTGCTTTTATCTTCTTTGTTTGTCACACCTATTATGTTAATCTGGTACTTATTCAATTCTTCTGCTAGTTCCGTTGATGCTTCATACATTGATAGTACCAATCTTGAACTCTGCTGATGTTGAGTTGGGATGGTTTCTGTGATTTGTTCCAGTAGCTGACTTGGCACTTTCATCCTGGTTCCTGAGAAAAATAACAGGAGTCTTGTTTAACTTGCCGTAGCCCCAGCCAGCATGAAATTCTGTCAGGTTGTACCATCATTTTACATTGTTGTTTAAGCCAATAAGAATACAATTTGGTCAGCTAAATCCCAAATTGCCAGCTCATCCTTGTTTGTTCAGTATCCAGATAGATACCTACCAAGGTGCACCACAAGACAATGAGGACTGGACATTAGGTCAGAAGCACCAGTCAGTTCTGCACATTCCTTTAAAGGCTATGTGAAGGTCTCCTCCTGATTAAGCACCTCCTATATGGATATTCCAGTCAGAAAATGTGCATACTAAACTACAAAGCAGTTAAACAATGACAAATCACAGAGCATACTTGGTTCTGTTCCATGATATCAGTTGCTAATGGGAAGAATATCAGCAGTGTATGCGATATATTTCAAAAATATATTTCCAAGATTTAAAATACTTAAATCATGCAATACTGGAATTATTCCCTGAAGTTTGAAGAATAAACAGGATAGGAATGAAAAGGATGCACAATCTTCTTAAGCAAGAAATTCTTAAGGAAAAGATGTGAAAGGAATATCTTGTGATTAAGGATGATGTTAGTTACAAAAATTATAAGGAACAGCCCAGAAGAATTACAATTATTGTATGAAGAGCTAAATGTAGGTATGCAAAGAAACTGGATCTGCAAGCTAAAGAAAACCCAAAAGAATTCTATCATTATGCTGCAACTAAAAGAAAGAGCGAATATGAAAGAATAACTAACGAATGCAGACAAATATGTGAATGACAGATGCACAACAGATTGTTCAACTAAAGGGTGCCCGTTTTGCTAACATGTATCAACCTTGTCTGTGTGAGAGAGAGACAATGAGTTGAATGCTATCTCTTTGGTGGATGAAGAAATTCAGGTGTATGAGAATGAGAAGGTACTAGAGCTGTTGCATACTTGAATAAGAATGTGACAATAGGAAGTATTGGAACATCAGCACAGATGCAAGAAAAGTGTTTGGCTGGGACAGGCCTTTGAGCAGACTGTATAATCTGGGTTCTCAGAAAAGGGAAAATTCTACAGGGATGAAAGAATGAATAATTACAATGCACAAGGGGGGGGGGGGGGCAAAGTACTGATTGGTAACTATTGAACTATCAGTATTTCTGGTGTGGTGGTGGTGAAGATTCTGGTAAAGTTGGTAAGAGTTCATATACTGAAATAGTTTGACAGTGAATGTATACTTTGCAATGACCAGCATGGATTTACTAAGAGAAGGTCATGTTTGAGCAACCTGCATACATTTTATAATAATGTTAAAGTTGACTTAGATAAGGAAAATGGATTTGCCATGTGCTTTGGACATGATGGATAAGACAGTATGGAGGGCTGTTCCAGAAGTTGGAGGATGTTGGATTGGATAATAAACTAAGTTCAGATGACTGGCTGACCAGTATTAAAAAGTGGTAAATGAGGAGTAAGAGTCTGCAAGATTTAATAGGACCAGTGATGTACACTAGGGGTGCCAGTCCTTTGTCCATTGTTATTCAATCTTCACATTAATGACAGAGGTAAGGATTTGATAGGTGGCACACAGCTGTTAGCCAATGATACAAAGAGAGAGGTGTATAATCAAGGCTGCATTCCATCACAAAGGCTGGAATTGTGGGCATGTGAAAATGGCTATCAGTTCAATGTTAATAAATGTAAAGTGATTATTATTGTATGGGCACCTTCATGAAAATTCATTACAGGAGACCCAAACCATCTGCACAATCTATCATACTTCTTGAATCCTTCTTCTTATTGTGCTATCTTCTATCGAAGGTCAGCGACCATTTTGGCGAACAAACTGCGCTCGTGTGTTAATCTGAGCAGTTGTGCACTGCTCTTTCCTGTCCACGTCTTGATGTTGTCGAACCATGATATTCTTTTTCTTCCTCTAGTTCCTTTGCCATCAATTCTTCCTACCAAAATAGTTTGTAGAAGTTGGTATTTGCTGTTTCTCATGATGTGTCCAAGATATGATGTTTTTCGTTTCTTGATTATTTGTACAAGATGTTTAGCTTTGCCAATGGATTTTAAGACATCTTCATTGGTAATTTTTTCTGTCCATGATATCTTTAGCATTCTTCTGTATAGCCACATCTCAAAGGCTTCGATTTTCTTGATGGTTGTTGCCTTCAATGTCCATGTTTCAACTCCATAGAGCAGAATAGACCACACGTAGCATTTCAGCATTCGGCATCTGACTTCCATGTTTAGGTCTTTATTGCAGAATAGTGTTCTCATTTTCATGAAGGACTACCGTGCAACTTCAATCCTTGTCTTTATATCTATTTCTGGATCCCACCGTTCATTAAGCCAGCAACCAAGATATTTATATCTTGACACTTGATCAATATTTTTCCCATTGAGTGTCAGTTTCATTGATGAGGCTGGATGTTTGCTGATGATCATGTATTTTGTCTTGTTGATGTTTATATTTATTCCCATTCTTTGGCTTTCTATGTATACTCTGTCAACGAGTTTTTGGAGATCCATAATGTTATCTGCAATTAGCACGGTGTCATCTGCATATCGTAGGTTGTTAACAATCTTTCCATTTATTGTGATTCCCTCTGGACATTCTTCCAATGCTTTTTTAAAGATTACCTCTGCATATATGTTGAACAGGAGTGGTGAGAGCACACATCCTTGTCTCACTCCTCTTTTGATGTTAATATCACTGGTGGTAATGTTGTCTAATTGAACGGTAGCTGACTGATTCCAATACAGATTTGTTATTAGTCTAATGTCTTGTTCGTCTAGCCTTATTTGTTGAAGGATTTCTATTAAGTTGGTGTGTCTGACTTTGTCGAATAGCTGACTGATTCCAATACAGATTTGTTATTAGTCTTATGTCTTGTTCGTCTAGCCTTATTTGTTGAAGGATTTCTATTAAGTTGGTGTGTCTGACTTTGTCGAATGCTTTTTCAAAATCTATGAAACACATAAAGACAGATTTCTGTTTTTCTATGCATTTTTGTATCAATATTTGGGTACAGAAAAGGGCCTCTCTAGTACCAAAACCATTCCGAAAGCCGAATTGTGTTTCACTTAGAGTTTCTTCACTTTTTCTATAAATGCGATTCTGAATTACTTTCAAAAATATTTTTAATGTTTGGCTCATTAGACTAATAAGCCTGAAGTCACCACAGGAATTCGCTTTGGGTTTCTTTGGGATAGTGATAAATGTAGATTTGAGCCAATCTGATGGAAATTCATCACACTTTCATATATTTTATTAAATAGTTTTTCAAGAAGTTTGATGTTATCTGGTTCGATTAATTTTAAAAATTCTGTTTGCACACCATCTGGTCCACTGGCTTTTCCTGTTTTACTTGTTTGTATAGCATTCTCTATTTCGCATTTCATCATTGCTGGTCCTTGAATGTTATCTTTTATATTTATAGGCTTCTGTCTAGTATCATTGAAAAGTTCTGTTACATATTTTATCCAAATCTGTGCTTTATTCTCTTCTTCTAGAACTATTTTTCCATTTTCGTCTCTTAGAGACACTATTTGCTTTTTCCTCAGTTTTCCGGAAATTTTGTTGATTTTCTTATACAGATTGAAATTATCATGTTGTTTCTGAAGCAGTTCAATTTCAGTACATAAATTTTTCATCCAATTTTCCTTGGCTTCTTTTATTTTTTTCTTGATGATGTTATGTGTTTCTGTATACCGGCTAGGTCTTTGTTTTTATAGATTCTTCTTGTATCAATAAGAGAAAGAATCTCATCTGTCATCCATTCCTGTTGTTTTATATTATTCACATAGCCTACTCTTCAATACTTGTTGTTACGATGGCATTCTTTAAGCTATTCCAAAGAGATTCCACACTTTTATTTTCTTCTATGTTAATCTGTTGTAATCGCAGGTTAAGCTGTGTCTTGGCACTTTTATTTATGTTCGGGTCTTTCAGTTTTTCTACATCAATTTTCTTTTTCTTCTTTTGTGATTTTTTAGCTGATTTTAATCTAAGACATATTTCTGCAACTATGGGATTGTGGTCTGATGAGATATCTGCTCCAGGATAAGTCTTTGCACTCTTTATACTACTGTGGAATCTTTTATTTATCAGTATATAATCAATTTGATTTCTGACAATATTATGTTGGTTATCTTGAGGCGATTTCCAAGTGTACAGTCTTCTGGGTGGAAGTTTAAACCAGGTATTTGCTATTGTTAGATCTTCTTCCTGACAGAATTGGACTAGGCGATCTCCTCTGTCATTTCTGGTGCCTAAGCTATGTTCGCCAACAATTTCTCCATCACCCCCTCTTCCCACTTTTGCATTGAAGTCACCCATCACTATGTTTATATCATGTTTCTTTGTTAGGTTTTTAATCTCTTTTAGGTGTTCATAAAACTCTTCAACATCTTCTTCACTTTTGTCAGCTGTGAGTGCATAAGCTTGGATGATATTTATGTTAACGGGGTTTCCCTTAAGTTGTAACAGCATTATCCTTTCAGAAAATGGAATCCAATTTATTACTGATTTATTGATTTCTTCATCTACTATTACAGCTACACCATGTCGATGTTTGTTCTCATCATTCCCAGAGTAATACATTGTCATATTATCTTGTTGACACTTTCCAGATCCTGGCCATCTTGTCTCGCAAATTCCCAAAATCCGGATGCCCAGCCTCTTCATTTCTCTTGTGGCATTTCTTAATTTGCCAGCTTCATACAGAGTTCTGACATTCCAAGTTGCAATTTTAAAAGTGGACACCATTTTGAGCCCGGAGATTCTTCGCACCCCTGTCCCATTTAAGGGACGCCGGGAACTTGGGGCCAATTGTAAGGGTTTGCTCGCCATGGTGGTTGTTCTGGAGATAAGGTAGAGCAGTAGTTTCTCCATTTGCTTTCTGCTCCGCAGTATTACAGACGTACACAATATAATCATATTGCCATCTGCAAATCTCTGATCACAAGCTTTTCCGTCATCATTTGGCTTCAACCTTGTGTCAGTACTGACAATGCTGCTTCCCAATGTCAGGGGCAGTGACCCCAGTAGGTACTTATTTAATGACGGCACTACTCGCCATGTCACCGAGTTGTCATTGGGCTTTGTGAGGTTTTAAGTGAGACAGAGTTACCACTTCTGCTCCCCCACGCCCTGATAGCTCAGTCGCTGTTGGTCCACGGCTGCTTATTCGCCAGATTGCTCTGCTTATATCGCAGCTAACCTCCATATCTGAAGGCTGTTCCCCGATCCGCCACCTGGGGACGCACCCGGTAGTAGTCAGCTCTGCCCCGGGCTATCATACTTCTTGAATCCATTAATGATAAAATGCTTACAACTGACACTGGCAACCCAATCCATTCATTCGCCATTCTTCAGGCAAAAAATCCAGTCCTCCCCACCCTTACCAACCATGCCTTTACTCACTTCTTTACTCAACCAAAGTCATGCACTTTTGTGTGTTGAGATATCATACCTTACTATACTGGTGTGGTTATGGGGTGGGGTGAAAATTTCTGATATGTGTAAATTACGATTCTACCTCAATTACTTCATGGTGATTATCACAACTTTTCAGCACACCCTTATATGCTAGAAGAAACTGATCAGGATAAGGATCTTAAAGTTTTAGTAGATAATAAACTGAAGTTCAAGGGCCATATAACAAAGACTACAAATACTCAAATGATAATTGCAATGCTGAAACAAACACTGACATTGAAGTCCTTTTGTCTTTTCACAAAAGTGTGATATGACCACATCTGGACCACTATATGTAGATCTGATGTACTCGTTTCTGAGGTAATGCACAGAGTGAAGAGATTGTAAAAAGAATGATATTAAGACTGTGGAACATTAGATTATAAGGAGAGAGAGAATTTAGCTACTTTACACACTAGCAAACAGGAGAAAGAGTGACTGAGAGTTAAAATTTCCCGAGTCATTTTAATTTTATGGACAGTGAATAAGAGGATATCCATGTAATTGAGAATGCAATACAGTCAAGAAAGTGATAAGAGCTAGACTTTTCTCTCATAAGGCAGTGAATGTTTGGAATGGATTGCTTTTGTAGGAGATAAGTGCAGTTAGTATGAATGAATTCAAGAATAGGTATAACAGCAGGTGTTTGAGTTTGACATGGGCCTTCCTCGACGTATCCATGACTTCCTGAATGTTTCTGGTAAGAATAATTATTATTATATTGGATATCTCCATGAAGTCAGAAGACTCACTGTGGGAGATGCATATAATTAATAATAATCATCATCATATTTTACTGTTCTATGGGCTCTCTATTGAGATGCAGTTTAAGTTTTCATGATTTGCTTATTTTCATAGCATTCATCTTTTTATTGCTAATTTTCATGAAAAATTTCTTACAACTGTTATTCAATTTAGTTAAAGAATCCTGAAATATGCAACAGACTTGTTTAGCTCAGAGGTCAGTAACCTATGACCTGCTAAAACTTTTCAGGTAATCTGCCAAACGTTTGTATTTGAAAACTAATAATCTAAATTTTTAAAAATAAAAAAATTAAATAGGTTAATTCCTTTTTGTGTTATTTATATTTAAATAACACAAAACTGTTTTATTTCTGTAGTTCTATAGTTTGATTTTACCCTTGCATCGTGAACTACGCTTATGATTTCACCCAATTTATTTAGTATCCTTAATGAAACATGCACATATACCAATAGTGACTGATAATGCACGTGACATTGCGTTACCAAGTCTGTTACACTGATAGCAAGTCAAATGGTTGCTGCTGATGGTAATTTTAAATTTAGATTGAATTTATAAGATATAATAATAATAATAAATAACATCTTCATTTAATTAATATTTATTTTTAGCCATGTCAGATCTATCAGATCAATATTGAGCATCATTATGAAATCAGGAGCAGTACCCAACAAAACTGGCTTTATTACATCCCTATGTATTGTAAAATGTGGAAAGCCTTTCACAGATGGTGATTTTCTGAAAAATAGTTTCACTGATTATGCTGAGGAACTTTTTAAAGATATCATCATCAAATTCCAGACATGTACCCTCAAGGGGTGTATAGGATATGATAGTACTACATGAAAAACTTACGTCATTATTAACTTCCTATCTACAATTTTCCTCCAAATCAATCTGTTACCTGTAAAGACTTTTTAAAGATTTTAAGAATCAAAATGATATAACTAAGATATTTAAAGAGATGCCTTTAGCAGCTTGTAGTGTTCAATGTGGAGTTGACAATATGTCAAAAAAAATATTGAACAAATGGTGTTTAAGGGTCAAAGCTGTATAACTGAGAGGAGACCTCCACATAGCCTTTATAGGAATGCGGAGAACCGACCAGGGCTTCTGACCTAATGTCCAATCCTCACCTTCTCATGGTGCACCCTGTTGGGTATCTACTTTGATACTGAACGAACGAGGATGGGCTGGCAATTTGGGATTTAGCCGACCAAATTGTATTCTTATTAGTTAAACCAAAATAAAAAATGATGGTACAATATGACAAAATTTCATGCCGGCTGGGGCGTCGCCCGGTTAAACAAGGCCCCCGTTGTTTTCGCCAGGGAGCCAGGGCGAACAGCGAAAAGTCAGCTACTGGAACAAATCTGAAAACAAACCCCAACTCAACATCACCAGAGTTAAAGATCGGTACTATCAACGTAAGAAGCCTGAATGGCAAAGAAATGGAGCTAGCTGAGGAATTAGATAAGTACCAGATCGACATAATAGGGGTGACTGAAACAAAAAAGACCAAAACTGTGAAATCTTTCTGAGCAATAAATACAAAATGTTATATTCAGGCAATGACAATCAAGGAAAAGAAGGAGTAGCCATAGTATTCAACACAAAATACGAGGCTAATCTTCTTGAATGGCAGTCAGTCTCAAGTAGAGTAATGTGGGCAAATATGAGAATGAGGAATTGGACAATGAGACTTATTTGTGCCTATGGTCCCACAGAAGGTTCTACTAAGGTAGAAGTGGAGGAATTTTTTGAGGCTTTAGAAAAAGCAACTGACACAATGAAAAAGGAAAAGTTGGTCCTTGTTGGGGATCTAAATAGAAGAGTAGGAAATGATTGTGAGACATACAAAAATATTTTGGGAAAATTTGGAGAAAAGAGCAAAGCTAATAATAATGGCAAATATCTGTTGGATTTCTGCTCAGGACATGGACTGGTTATTACTAACACCATGTTCCAACATAAAAATGTGCACAAATTCACATGGAGAGAAGAGGCTAGGAATAAGAAAAGTCTCATTGACTATGTTATTGTTGATAGTGATGTTTTCTCCCTGGTGCAGGACACCAGAGTGTACAGAGGATTTGAAATTGGAAGTGATCACTATTTAGTCTTGAGCAGGATAAAATTGAATTTCATATTGAAAAGAATAACATGTAAGAAAGTTTTAAAGCGAATAAAAGTTGAGCAGCTCTCAGATGTGAACTGTAGACTAAAATACAGAAATATTATTGAAAAGAAAATGAAAGAGTTTGAGAACAGGAATCAAACTTTGGAGATTCAGCGGCAAACTCTGAAGGAAACATTGATTGATTCTGCCAGAGAGGCATGTGGTGAAGTTGTGTGCAAGGATAAAAAAATCAGAACTCCCTGGTGGACACAGGAAGTTAAAGAGGCAGTGAAGGAAAAGAAGAAAGCATATCAAAAGTTCCTGGCAAATAAGTCAGCTTTTACTCTTACAGAATACAGAGACAAATGTAAGAAAGCTAAACAGTGTGTAAAACTAGCTAAACAAAAGTCATGGGAGGACTTTGGCAAGAATATAGAAAATAAATATCAAGAAGGTGGCAAAATATTCTGGAGGTTGTTGAAGAAGCTTAGGAATGGAGGAAAGAGTGCTGTAAAAGGAATTAGAGATGATAAAGGTGAAATGAAAACAGGAGAAAAAGATATCCTTGAAGTATGGAGTAATTACTTTGAAAAACTGCTAAATGAAACAAGCAGTGATGACAGCACAATGATAAAAAACACTGACCAGGCATGCAGTCAGGAATACATATCCATATTTGAAGTAGAAAAAGCCATCAAAGGCTTGAAATGTGGAAAGGCAGCAGGAGTAGATGATATTCGACCAGAAATGCTGAAGTATGGTGGTATAAGAGTCTTACAGTGGCTACACTGCATAGTTCAGAAAGCCTGGACAGAGGGACGAATTCCCGATGATTGGAGTAGAGCTCTCATAGTACCCATATATAAAAAGGGAAATAAAAATGAATGTGAGAATTACAGAGGTATTTCCCTACTGAGTGTTCCTGGAAAGATCTATGCAAGTATACTTGAGAAACGGTTGAGAAGAATTGTGTAAGAAAAGCTTGGTGAAGAACAAGCTGGATTCAGGCCAAATAGAGGCTGTCAGGATCAGATCTTCACTTTACGACAAATAGTTGAGAAAGCATGGGAATATAACAAAGATCTGTATTTAAGTTTTGTCGATTTGGAAAAGGCATATGACAAGGTGCCAAGAGAGAAGCTATTCAATACTCTGCAGTTATATGGTGTCAATGGGGCATTGTATCAAGCAATACTTAGTCTTTATTTGAGTTGTGAGTCAGCAGTTAGAATTGAAGGAAGTACAGGTGGATCGTTTAATGTTAAATCTGGTGTGAAACAAGGATGTACATTATCCCCTCTGTTATTCATTATCTATATGGATCACATTATGAAGGAATGTGGTATTAAACCTGATATCAAAATTGGAGATGTTAATGTCAGCTCTTTGCTTTATGCGGATGATGTTATACTTCTAAATAAATCCGCTACAAGTCTGCAAGATTCTCTTACTAAATTGAATAGCTGTTGTAATAGATATGGTATGAAGGTCAGCAATAAAAAGACAAAGACAATGAAAATAGGCAGAATCATTGAAAATGTCAACTGTGTTGTGAATGGAGAACCTGTGGAACAAGTAAAACATTTCAGCTACTTAGGCACAATTTTTACTGAAGATGGTAAACTAAATATAGAAATAGACAACAGAATCAGCAAAGCTGGTATCGTAGGAAGTCAATTGAATAAATTCATATGGAATAAGAAAGAAATTAGTCGGAACACTAAATTAGCTGTATACAAGACTGTGTTCAAACCAATTTTAACTTATGGATCTGAGAGCTGGGTCAGAAGTAAAACACTTGACCAAAGACTAGAGACCGCAGATATGAGAGTCCTGAGAAAGATTAGAGGCGTGAACAGATGGCATCAATGGCAATATCATATTAAAAATGAGGATATTAGGAAAGAACTTGACATTGTCAGCATCCAGGAATGCGTTAGCAGAGCTAATCTCAGATGGTATGGTCACTTAAATAGAATGGGAGAGGAAAGATTAGCAAAACAAGTGTTCTATGCGAGGTTGGCAGGAAAACGACCCAGAGGAAGACCAAGATATAGGTGGATTGATACGGTACAAAGTGCCTTAGACGATAGAAATATAAGATCTGATAATGTTGGAGTCTTGACAAGTAACAGACTGATTTGGAGGAAAATTGTAGATAGGAAGTTAGTAATGATGTAATTTTTTCATGTAGTACTGTCATATCCTGTACACCCCTTGAGGGTACATGGCAGGAATTTGATGATGATGATGATGAAAAATGGTCAATTTTCATGTGCTGTAGTATTGCTCTTGACAATTGAGCACATATTAATAATATTTGCTCGGTTCTCAATAGTAGCTTGTTATGGCCAAATTAAATCACAACAAATCAAAGAAGAATTATGCACAACACTAATTGGATGCTACTTAAGGATCTGATATTTTTCAAAGATAATGCATTTCACAGTGAAGGAAGAAAATTAGACAAAGAAACTGTAATGACTGACAGTGCCCCAGTCATGTGCAGCAAAAATATTGGATTTATAGAACTTTTCAAAAATGAAATTTGCTGACAATTTTATCATTCATTGTATAATTTGTGAAGAAATTCTGTGTGCTAAAGAATCAGCAAAACAATTCGTTATGCTGATTCTGTTGGAAGTTATTGTTTATTGTGATAAAAATAATAAATTTAATTGAAGCATGTTCAGCTCTCACAAGTAGATGATTCTAAATTATTGTTGGAAGATATGGACTTAGAATATGGCTATCTATTGTTACATTCAGAAGTTCAATGGTTAAGCAGAGACAAAATTTTATGTCAATTTGTAGCTTGTATCAATGAAATTAAAATATTTTTAAATAAATTA
Source organism: Typopeltis vanoorti (assembly GCF_054136105.1). NCBI lineage: Eukaryota > Metazoa > Arthropoda > Arachnida > Uropygi > Thelyphonidae > Typopeltis > Typopeltis vanoorti. The sequence goes on from NC_143551.1 coordinate 18,623,039, forward strand.
GGCAAAAATTTTGGGCAACTTAATTTTGCTTGGTTAAAACTTTGGCTATTAACTGATATAATGAATTAGTTCAATGATTTCAATCTTCGTCTACAGGATAAAAATCTTACTATTTTATATATGCATCAACAAGAATGGAAAAGCTTTGTGAACAAACTTTTTTTTTTAGTAAGGACATTAAGACATTGCATCGCAACTTAAATACTTTCCCATGGTAAAAAAAAACTCATGGAGGATGGTTAAGAGCCAGTTGAAAATTTAAACGTACAATTTTTAATGATTATGCTAAAAATATAAAAATGAAATATGAAAATCAATTTCAAAATTTGATTATGCATGTGCTATATTTAGTTTCATAATTAATCCAGAGGACTTTGATAAAACTAAAGTTGCACATACATTACATTACTTTGAATTTTTAGGAAATAATTAATTTAGAAACAGAACTGACTGAATTTAAAAGTTCAATCATATGGACTAATAAAGTTTAAGAAAATGCACAAAGAGCTAGAGAAAGATACAAAAATCAAAATATAACAGAATGTTGCACATCAATTCCTTCAACATTTATAGCAATGAAGAGAGAAAAAAATCACAGCATTTCTAACTATTCTAGAATAGTTAGAAATGCTGTGATTAGATAGACCACAGGATCAGATCAGATACATATGTGATGATCACATGTGTATCTGATCTGATCCTGTGACTTCCTCTCTTGAAAGGGTTGCAGCTGATTACTAGGGAGATAGTAATCAGCTGTAATCAATCACAAAGCCACAAAACAATGCCACAAAGTGGAATTGTCAAATGCTGTTCAGCAGATTACCAGTATAACACTGATTGAAACTTGTCTGCTAGTTTGCTGCATTGTCATCATACCACTTTTTACATCAGTGATAGATATTCTGAACATTTTAAATAACATCTAGGTTGTTCCCAAGTGCAACTTTTCTATTTAAGATCTTAACATTTTCTATTTAAGATTCATTACATTGAATACATTTTATTAAATCCTAGATGTTTGAGTATCGAATTACAAAATCTATCTACCATCTCTTTTCAGCTTACTTTGAAGGTCTTCAGGATAAGCTGGCACAAGTGAAAGATGCCAGAGCAGCTCTTGATGCTCTAAGAGAAGAACATAAAGAAAAACTGAGAAGGGAAGCTGAAGAGTCAGAAAGACTAAGGCAGATCCAGATGGCTCAAAAGTTAGAAATTATGAGAGCAAAGAAACAAGTCAGTAACAGCCTTTTTTAATATATACAGGGTGTTCGGGATAAATTTGACAGTTTCGTAAGGAAAAAGAAAATCTTCTTTGTATCTATTAAATTTAATGAATTGACAAAAAAACATTACAGGCAGAGTTAATTACAATACTATCAACAAGATTTACTCAAAATAACCACCATTAGCATCGATCACAGCTTCAATTCTGCTTCGGAACCTCGAACAAGCTGATGCTACAGTCTCCCTGGGAAGGGCCGCAAAAACTGTTTTAATTTTATCCATTAACTGGGCTTTTGTATTACTGGAAGTGCGATTGGTGTCTTTTTCAACTGCGCCCCATACAAAATAATCCATGGGGTTAAGGTCTGGGGAGTTTGGAGGCCAAACATTTGGACTGGTGAAGTCGTAGAAATTTTCAGACAACCATTTTTGACTTTTCCCAGAGGTGTGGCAAGGGGCCGAATCCTGCTGCCATACATACGGCCTACCATTGGCTACCCTTGTTATCCAGGGCTTGACTACAGTTAGCAACTCCACGAACAAAGCCCGAATTCCAATGCCAGGGTTCTTCAACACCTGTTCCTGCAGATTTGCGAGGAATTCTGCTGTACGAACGCAATCAGATCGTCTGCTAGGGATCTTTCTTCTTGCTACATCCTCGTAGTCACCATTGCAAGTCTCTAGTTCATGCCTGATTGTTTTTACTGTATTCAGGGAGCATTGGGCAGCAGTCGTAATATCCTTATTTTGATGGCGGGCACGAATCATCATGATACAAGTTATTCTCTTCCATGATTCAGGTGGGTTCCAGCTATCCATCCTTTCTGACATCTTGTATATGAATGAAGAAGGGTCCAAACTTTTAAATGAAGAGAAGTGTGTGTTAATACATGTAACTTACGGAAAAATATAATTAATTATAAATATGTCAAATTTATCCCGAACACCCTGTATATATATATATATATATATATATATATATATATGTTTGTTTTAACATGTTTAAGAATTTTAACACTTTCGGTTGAACTTTATTGCTGCTTTGGGGCAGGCGAACTCGCACACATCTAATTAATAACAATAGTTTTTAGTTAAATGTGTGTTTCCTGGTGCAACATATGGTTTTGCTTTAGTCTATATATACAGCATAGTTTCTGTATGAGGCGACATGTGATTTATTAATTAGTGTCGTTTTTATCCCAGTTGTCTCTAATTGCACTATTTGGTGAGAAATATATCACACAGACTGCTTATACCTTATTCACTGACATAATAAAAGTACCTGTTTTTCTTGCCTCTGCAATATAGTGGCTATTGGGGGGAGGGTATCTTGTTTATGTGGGAGCAAATTACTATCGTCTGCTCTAAACGTGTTTCAGTTATTTTCCATTTGCGAGGTACATGCAAAACGTTTTAATTTCTTTTTTCGCAAAGTAAAATCATGGGTGAGAGTTATATGAGAGTAAGTACAGAATTTCAATTATGGATAAGTACACTGACCTTCTTTAAATGGAAAAATATCTTGGATGACAGTGATAATACAAAACGAGTTGTAATGACAGTTTGTGTGTAGATTCTGAAGAGAAAGAAGTTTGTGACGAATCCACAGAAACACAGAATTCCCATCAGTTGCAATGCGATGATATTAATACGTTGAACGAAAGGAAAGATGTGCTGACTTGCTGGACACTTGACCAGTGGATCGCATTCAAAGGTAAATACAACTGGTTATTTTGTGGGAACATTTTTCTGTTTTGTGACTTTTCTCCCTTTACGGTAATTATGCCTACATTATTGTATCATTATTCAACAATTGTTTACAGTTTTGAATGTGTATATAAATCAATATCAACAGTAGCCTGATTACAAACACATGAAGAAAGGGACAGGGAGTTTGGAGCTTCCCCGGATTCAAAAGGTAAATAAAATTGGTTATTTTGTATAGGGCCCTGAAACTTATTAGTTTAGAATTTTGCCACTGGATTAAATTCTAAATGAATACACTCGAAAACGTTTCCAAATTCTGAAACAGAATTTGGAAACGTTAATTGTCAAGTGACAGTGGGCTTAAAATGCAATTCCGTGATCGTGGTTTGCCTCGATTCTGGATCTCGCCTTCAGTGAGAAGTGAATTTCCTGAATTATTTGAAGAAGTCGAAAATCGTCATGCAGTTTTCTATAACCTATCTTTGCAAGAAAGGATTTTCATCGCTCCTTCAAATAAAAACAAAATACAGAATTTGTCTTAGTGTGTGTCAGTGATACAGAATTTGTCTTAGTGCGGGATTCGAACTCGCAGCCTTTTGGCTGCGAGTTCAAATCCCGCCGTGGGCATGGATGTTTGTGATTGTCTGTGAAAATACTAGTGGTCGGCGGTAGACAGCGTTGGCATAGATGACGATGATTGTAGTTGTGGCTGGTAAAGACGGAGGGTTGTAGAGTAGGTACCTTTCCTCGATATGTTTTTGACTACCTGGAGGTGTTATGTAATAATAATATCGACAAGCATTATATGTTCATTGTGCATCACATAGTTTGAATTTGGCACTTGGAAATGCTATATCTGTGACAAATAAGAAATTGCATTGGCATAATTGAAAAGGTACACAATTTCTTCAATACCCATAAAAGACAGGACGTCCTTGTTGTTTATATTATAATATTAATATCTTTTAAGATTTATATCTTTATTTAGCTTGCAAAAAATATTTGCGTGCACCTTACCATTGTCTAAAATAATGCAAAAATCTGACAGTGACCTCTTAACTGTCCTAAATTTTGTTGATGATGTTGTGGCTCAATTAAATACCGTTCGTGAAACATCAGATTTTTCATTTAAAGATATTTACGATGAAGCATATATAAAAGCCAATAATTTTCATATTGACATTAAAAAGCCAAGGACTTTATCAAAACAAACATTAAGGTCCGATATTCCAGTCGATTCTGTAGAAGACTATTTCATCATTCCATTTATGACCAAATATTGACTCAACTTCATGAACATTTCACTCGGCACTACAACATTTTGAAATATATTTTTTTCTCTTCTACCAAATGGAAAAGATGCTCCAACAGCAAGTGCAATGGAAGATTTTCGTCAATTGTGTGAATTTTATGCCAGTGATTTGCCTTATACAAATCCAGCAATTTTGAATGCCAAATTCAAGTTGTGGTATAAGAAATTTAAAAAACTGTTTGCAATAGCTCCATGCAAAACTGCAGTTGATTCAGTTTCAAAGTGTGACAAAATGATATATCCTAACATCTATAACTTATTAAAAATATCAGCAATGCTTCTGGTAACAACATGCATCAGTGAAAGGTCATTTTGTAACTTACGCCTTTTAGAAACCTATTTAAGATCTACCATGACACAATCACGATTCAACGGACTGGCTTTGCTATATATACACACAGAGAGAGATTAACGTAACCACGACTGAAATAATTTAAGAGCTTTGTAAAAAGAAAAAAAAAGTGGATTTTATTCTTTAAATAAATTTTTATAATCACCTAATGAATTTTATTGAATGAATGGAATTTAACAAATTTTTGTTGAACGGATAAAAATATTTTTATCCGTTCAACTATTTTAATACAAATTCATTGTATTAAAAATATTTTTATCCGTTCAACTCCCCCCCCCCCCCCCCCCCAAGATTAAATCCTGGGTGCGCCACTGCATGCACACACTTGGAAAGTTAGAATCATTTTGCAAGACTGGCATATATATGATGGATGAGCGTACTAAGCTTTCACCCTCAGTCATAAGTGTTCTGTATTTTTTTCCATTGTATCTGGGATTCCTAATTATCAACCAAATGCAAAGATAAACAAAACCAAGGAAGTCATTAAAACTGTAAAATAATACTATTTTTCTATTGTTTGATTTTGTATATACATGTTTTATAAATGTTTATATATATTTATCCTTATTTATATTATGCTTTCATTATAGACATATTTCTGTGATAACTTTTATATAAATTTGTGATTTTTAAATATATATATATATTCGTGTTTGCAATATTAAAATACTATTTAACATATTTTTGTGCTTTTTTTCATATTAATTTATAAGAACAATAAAGGTTTTGATTTTCTGTAATGCTTAGTACTTCATTTGTTTTTTTTACTAACATCAACCCCCCCCCCTCCCTGTGTAACCCACACATTAAGTGGTGAACATAAAAATTGCAAAATGTGATCTGCAGTGGAAAAAAGGTTACTGCCCCCTGGTTTAGCTCATCATCTGCATAAAGCAAAGATGCTGATAGTTGAATGTCTGATATCAGATTTGGTGTGTGTGTGTGTGTGTGTGTGTGTGTGTGTGTGTGTGTGTGTGTGTGTGTGTGTGTGTGTGTGTGTGTGTGTGTGTGTGTGTGTGTGTGTGTGTTTAATGCTACTTTCTTTCAAAATGTTATCCATATAGATAATGAATAAGAGTGGAGATGCATATTTACTTGTCATACAAACTATGTATTGCTATATATAATATGCCACTTACCCAATATACTTGTAACATTTTGAAAAGCTTTTCTCTTGACACGATGATGTGTGTCTGCATGCATGAGTGTGTTTTTCCAGATCTACAAAACACACAGATTCTTGTTAATATTCTCACATTTTCTAAATTATTTATTGTAAAGGAAAAATATGATCTCACAGCCCCTATTTGGCCTGAACCCTGCTTATTCTTCCCCAAGTTTCTCTTCCACAATTTTTCTTAGCTTCCACTCAGGTATAATTCCATAAATTTTACCTGTAACACTTAGTAAACAAATTTTTCTGTAATTATTCTCACATTCAGTTTCTCTTCTTATAGATGGAAACTATTAGAGCTACTCCAATCATCCGGAATTCTACCTTCTAACCAGGCCTTCTGAATTTTTCAGTGTAGCTACTATAATATAACTTATACCTCCATATTTAAGCATTTCTGGATGAATATCATCCATCTATCTTTCCACAGCTCAGGTTTCTGATGACTTTTTATACTCCACAGGCTAAGTATGTGCTAATGATTGCATTCCTCTTGAATATTTTGTACTAATATTACTTCTTGTCATGTAGCAATCATTGAAAGTAATTACTCCAGACATCCAGAATATCTTTATCATCTCTAAAGCTTTTGACAGAACACTTTCCTCAATTCTGATGCTCTTCTTCAATAGCTACACCAGAATATTTTGCATCCTAAGGTTATGATATTTGTCTTCCATATTTTCATCCAAGTCTTCCCATGACTTTTACTCATAACTTGCTTTCTCTCTTATGTCTCTCTCTCTCAGGTAACTGCCAAATTATTTGAGGAATTTTCAATATGCTTTCATCTTTTTCACCTCTTATGTCAATTATGGAGTTCTGATTTTATTCTTCACCACATGCCTCCATAGATTAATCAAATCCAATCCATTCATCTCTAAAATAAAAGCTGCTCAACTTTAATTCTTTTTAAAATTGCCTTACATTTTATTCATATGATATTTTTATGATATCCTGCTTAAAATTAAGTGATGACCATTTCTAATTTCAAATCCTCCTATATGCTTGTATCCTGAACCATAGTGTTCACCAAAATAATAAAAACCTGAAAAAATATCATTATGACATGCAATGGCGCACCCAGGATTTAATCTTGAGGGAGGAGGGCAGAGTTGAACAGATAAAATATTTTTAATGCAATGAATTTGCATTAAAAATATTTTTATCCGTTCAACTAAAATTTGTTAAATTTCATTCATTAAATAAAATTCATTAGATGATTATAAAAATTTATTTAAAGAATAAAATCCAGTTTTCTTTTCACAAAGCTCTTGAATTATTTCAGTCGTGGTTACATTAATCTCTCTGTGTATTATACAGCAAAGCCAGTCCGTTCAATCGCGATTGTGTCACGGTAGATCTTAAATAGGTTTTTAAAAGGCGTAAGTTACAAAATGACATTTCACTGATGCATGTTGTTACCGGAAGCGTTGCAAATATTTTTAATAAGTTATAGATGTTAGGATATATCATTTTGTCACACTTTGAAACTGAATCAGCAGCATTTTTGCATGGAGCTATTGTAAACTGTTTTTCAAATTTCTTATACTACAACTTGAATTCAGCGTTCAAAATTGCTGGATTTGTATAAGGCAAATCACTGGCATAAAATTCACACAACTGACGAAAATCTTCCATTGCACTTGCTGTTGGAGCATCTTTTCCATTTGGTAGAAGAGAAAAATTTTTTTTCAAAATGTTGCTGTGCCAAGTGAAACAATCCTGAAGTTGAGTCAATATTTGATCAATAAATGGAATGAAAATAGTTCTCCTGAAATACTCTTCTACAGAATCGGCTGGAACATTGGACCTTAATGTTTGTTTTGATGTAGTCCTTGGCTTTTTAATGCCAATATTAAAATTATTGGCTTTTATACATGATTCATCATAAATATCTTTAAAGGAAGACTCTGGTGTTTCACGAATCGTATTTAATTGAGCCACAACATCATCAACAAAATTTAGGACAATTAAGAGGTCACTGTCAGATTTTTGCATTATTTTAGACAATGGTAAGGTGAATGCAAATATTTTTTGCAAGCTAAATAAAGATATTATAAAATCAAATTCACACAATGAATTATTCAAAAGTTTTGCGTTAGAGGACGAGTCTGTCTTCCCAAGAAATGATTGTTTCAAGACTATGAATCACTGCATCATATAATTCCATCATGGACATGATGGCATCATGGCGTTCCACCCACTTAGTCGGGCAAACTTGGTGTAGTTTCTGTCTCTTAGTATCCAGTGTATATTTATCAATGTTGTCAACAAGGATGTCCTGTCTCTTAGGGGTATTGAAGAAATCATGTACCTCTTCAATCATGCCAATGCAATTTCTTATTTCAATCACAGATACAGCATTTCCACGGACTGCGTTTCTCACCCTTTCTAACACCAAGGACGAGTAAAATGCCTAAAACAATTCTGTGGACCACTAAGTTATGTAATTTTTTTAAAAATGTATGTGGGGATTATCTTTTGGGAAAAACAATATGATAATTATTTACTATTTACTTTTAATAAGATGGATGAGCTTCTCAGCAATATCTGGTTCAATATTGGTCAACTTCAGTCGAAGATCGGCACACACACTAAAATGAATTCTGTATTTTGTTTTTATTTGAAGGAGCGATGAAAATCCTTTCTCGCAAAGTAGGTTGTAGAAAACTACATAACAATTTTCGATACTTCCTCAGATAATTAGGGAAATTCCCTTCTCAGTGAAGGCAAGATCCAGAATCGAGCCAAACCATGATCACAGAATTGCATTTTAAGCCCACTGTCACTTGAAAGCTCAATTAGCTGTTCTTTTTTCGATAACGAAAGGTCATTCTTGTGACTGCAAGCCTGAAATGGATCATGAACCCACGAAATTTCTTATAAAAGTTATTCGGAAAATGTTTCCAAATTCTTTTTCAGAGTTTTGAGGTGAACACAAATGCTTTCCCAGTGGTTAAATTCTAAACTAATAAGTTTCAGGGTCCTATACAAAATAACCAACTGTATTTACCTTTTGAATACTATCTGGGGAAGCTCCAAACCTCCCCGTCCCTTTCATCATGCATTCGTAATCAGGCTACTGTTGATATTGATTTATATACCCATTCAAAACTGTAAACAATTGTTGAATAATAACAATAATGTAGGCATAATTACCGTAAAGGGAGAAAAGTTCACAAAACAGAAAAATGTTTCTACAAAATAACCAATTGTATTTACCTTTGAATGCAATCCACTGGTCGAGTGTCCAGCAAGTCAGCACATCTTTCCTTTCGTTCAGATTATTAATATTATCGCATTGCAACTGATGGAAATTCTGTGTTTCTGTGGATTCGTCACAAACTTCTTTCTCTTCAGAAACTACACACAAACTGTCATTACAAACTTGTTTTGTATTATCACTGTCATTCGAGCTATTTTTCCATTTAAAGAAGGTATACCAATGTACTTATCCATAATTGAAATACCATACTTACTCGAATATAACTCGCCCTCGCATATAACTCGTACCCCTGATTTTACTTTTCAAAAAAATAAATTAAAAAGTTTCGCATATACCTCGCAAATGAAAAAAAGCTGAAACACGTTCAGAGCGGGGGATGGTAATTTGCTCCAGCGGTAAACAGCACGTCCTCCCCCAATAGCCACTATATTGCAGAGGCAAGAAAAACAAGTACTTTTATTATGTCAGTGAATAAGGTACTAGTGTAATATATTTCTCAACAAATAGTGCAATTAGATACAACTGGGATAAAAATGACACTAATTAATGAATCACATATCCTTTCATATAGAAACTATGCTATTTAGATTCAAGCAAAACCATATGTTGCACCGGCAAACACAGTATCTAACTAAAAACTATTGTTATTAATTAGATGTGTGCGGGTTCGCCTGCCCAAAAGCAGCAATATGAAATTTGGTTGAAGAGAGTTAGCATTTCAACTCAACTGGCAGCTTGCTTTTATCTTTCAGTCACGAGATTTCCTAAAAATATATAAATACTGGGGTTAACTCACAACACACTTTGCCCAAGTATTACTTAGCACTTCTGAAGATGCCTTGGTTGAAGGAGGAAACCCTTCAACAATATAAATCAATAAACAACAAGCAATTGGTTGAAATGTGTACGAGTCATGTGGACAACACATGTTCACTTCAAATATGACAAAACAGCAAGGGAAAGTGGAAGCAATAAAACCATATTGTTGTTCACTTAATCCCTCTTTTATTACTCGTCATTCTGGTGCTACAAATTAAAATAGTGGCAGAATGTTCATTTCATGAACATTCTGTCGCAATTTTATTTTATTTTTTAAGTATCCATTTTATTTCAATAATTTTTACTTATTCAATTTTAATTTGTTTTGTTTGGATAATTAAAATATATAGATTTATTTGGTTAATTTAAGTCTGCCTGTGGACCACCTGTCCCATCGTCACGGACCACAGGTTGAGAAACACTGCTATAGGGTACTCTCATCTTATGTGACTGCTAATTCATAAGTAGTATAGAAATAGAAGACATGACACAACATAAATAAAAAAATGAATTTTAATTAGGAAAAGTAATTTAGAAAATTTTTTAGTGTATTTTAACTTTTTCTTTTGGGGGACCAGAGCCTCTTGGCTCCCTCCCTGGGTGCACCACTGATGACATGTGATCCCTTCTAACAGCTAAACAGGTTTGACCAGTAGACTATGATCGAAATAAGGGTATCTCTGAAATTCTGGCAACAAATTCCATTGTTTTACCAGAACAACAGTTCAACAAATGAATACAGTGGATACTGTTGGAGTACAACATGACACCCAAGGGCATCCCATACATGTTCGAATGGATTTACATCTGGTTATCGTGCTGGACACAGCAGTCATTGGATATCTTCAGTTTCAAGATATTCTACTACTTTAACTTTATGGATAGAGACACTGTCATGCATGAAAAGAAAACCTGGGTCAACTGCATCCCTACAAAGTTGTCCAAGTTGAGGAGTTGTTCACAGTACCTCTGCAAATGCAGTTGATGTTCTAGCTTATTTTCATAGTTTATCTTTTTAACAGATTTTCATGCCAGATTTTTAGAACAGTTACTCAACTTATTAAAAGAACCCTCACGAATATTTGTACCGAGGATTTTTTTTTTTTTTTTTTTTTTTTTTGTTGTTGTTGTTGTTTGTTTTTTGAGTAAAATACTTCATATGAACATGGGTCTGATACCTTATAGTTATGGCTGGTGGGTTCATTCAAAGCTATACAATTGTTAAAATAATAAGCAGATATGGACCTTAATAATGCATATTTAAAAATTTGGTATCTACAATTCTCACATTTGGAGCTACCATAGCTCAGTCAGTATACGTGGAGCCCTTTGGTTGGAAAGATCTAGGTTTGAAAAACAGCTCCATTTGTTGTCTCTAGAGAAAAATTTCCAGATAACCTAACCTTAGTCAATTCATAGCATTAATGTACATTATGCTAATATACTAATGCCTAACTAATATATTGAAGCTAACACTTATGGAGATGAGATTTCATTGAAAAAAAAATTAGTCACTAATAACCAAGAACCACTCTACTTGTAAGAAACATTTTCACAAAGGATATTGAAACATTTCGTGATAGCCTCAGCCCAACCATTACAAGACAAAAAATATATATATAAAGTTTAATGAAGTCTAATACTGCAAATTTTTTAATGAAGTCTAATACTGCAATTATAGTTTTTAAGTAACTATTTTAAATTAAAAAGTTCACTTTTTTTTTTACTATATAAAGCTGTCAAAAGAAAAAAATTACATTCTGAAAACAATTTCGTGATAACCAATGATAATAAAAAATTGTAAATATTGTTTATATAGATGTGATGCAGCCAGAAAGAAAATGCAAAAAAGAATGGGGAAAAGAAAGAAAGAGAGATTAACAGCAAAGCTGGTTTTAATCGCAATACTTACTTTCCTCTGAACCATAGTAAACTGAACACGACATCTATGGCAACACTCTGCATCTGCCCAATCAGGTGCCTGATCTGCTAAAAACATGGCATCACTCTCTTTAAGAATAGGAAATTTATAACCTAGAAATGTAAATTATTCTGCATTATTATAGTAATTTGCAGGAACATCCAATCTAAAAAAATTGCATTTTCAACAGTTCACACACAAGTCCCATATTTACACAGTTATGCAGTTGCAGTACTTCGACTTAGGCTAGCAATGCCATCTATCAAGTGCCACTTTGAACATGATAGATGGCTTTCCTAGTAAGATGATGTATCATTGTCCTATGGTTTGTTTCTTGAATGCAATTTGTGTCTTGTTACTGAATCTATGTAGTACATACTGAAAACAAAATAAAAATCCTAAATATGTGTGAGAAACTTAAAAGTGATGAGAATAAATATATGTATTCACAGGTGTAAGATGAAGTTCATTATAACTGGAGACTAAAGTAGATATTAAATAACATGGAAAATGAAATAAGTTCAAAAGACATCGCACATATGTACAAAATGAATGAATTGAATGTTAGAACTATTGTAAGAGATAGTGTTTGCATTATGCAGCTCATAAAAAGTTCAGTTCAGTCCACGATCACTTCCAAGAAAAGAGACATATTAATAGAAGAAATGAAAAAAAAATTATTGGCGGTTTGAATTGAACATATAACAAATGCCAAAAAAAATTTATGCTTATGCAAGGAAAAAAAAACCAAGATAATATTGATACTATAAAACAATTTATGAAGAAAAAGAACCATAGTACTATGGACTGCACACATGTATTAGTACAGAATGCATACTCATAATGAAGATGTAATAGTAATATTTGTAAAAGTTTACTGATAATTACATATGCTTCTATATAAATATCTTCAATAGGATCCTACTCAATATCCTATTGGGTAAATGAAAGTTTATTTATTTATTTATATTAAACTAAAGTTTTTATTCAAACACGGTAGTTGTCTCCATAATTTTCAAAAATGCATTCGGATCACCGTGTAAGCTTAAAAGAAAGAATAAATGAAAGTTTACTCAAACTTTCATTTACTGAAACATAAGAAGGACCTGTATAGCTTTATTCTTTGAAACAAACATATTTGTCACAAATGGATCATATTTAAACACTATTCACCGTTCACAGATTTTCAACTTGCACAGAAATCCTCACAACGAATTAACTACATAGGTCGAGAACTTACTGAATATAAAAATCACGAGACATTGTTAGACCTATACTACATCAGTGCTGTGGGCGCGAGAAAGAGTGTAACAAGAAAGAAGAAACCTACCGATATGTTTCTTGAACAGCTGATGGAAGTGGTAACTCTTCAGTAAATGTGGATGACTGGTCCAGACAAAGATAAATGGAATGCAAGATCAGAAGTTCATTCAACTGGTTTGAAGCTGGAATGTAAATAAGTTCAAGCAGATGCATGCGAATTTGCAGGTGAAAGTGGAGAAATGAAAGAAGCAATTCCGCAGAACACTGTTCCTTAAAATAACTGAAGAAAAGAATGTAGAAACAGACCATCTGTGAGAAAGTAATTGGGGTGAACTGTGTGTGTGTGTGAGAGAGAGAGAGACATCTGTCAACCAGACTGTTCTTTTCTCAATAATATCTTCTCTCAAAAAAAGAACAGTACATTTTTTGGACAACTGAAGAAATTGTAAATAGGATGTGTTTCTGTCAGGAAAGGCACAAGGTTCAACCTATGTTGAACCTTGTGCCTTTTTTTCATAGGTCAGCCTATGAACAAAAATCTGATGTCTAGAGATCTGGGTATTATTAAAGGTAAGAAGAGGAGACTAGATCTATCTTGAGAGAAATAAGACAGGACCATGTTTTGGTAGTGCTGAAGCTGATGAATGGCAATGAGGATCAGCATTAAAAATGGTTATGGAAGATTTTGAATCTTGGGATGTTTGAGAGTATCATCTAAAACTTGGATGTCCTCCATGGCAGCATATTTTCATCTTGATAAAAAAAAGCTGAAGGGAAGCAAACCTGAACCTACTTATTGTACTAATGCACTCTAGGTTTTTTTATGGGTGAGGGATCTACTGATGCTTTCTAGCAACCAAAAAAATAAAGGGGGGGGGGGAATAATTTGCCTTAGTTATTTGTGCAGTAATTGAGGAAAATAATGTCAGAATTCAGAATGTTAGATTTATTATTAAGTGATGATGATATCATCTGGATATAAGAGAGGTCGACATAAAAATAGTCTAAAGTTGTACCCAATATTTTTATTCAATGTGTAAATGCTCTCCAAAGATGCTCAACCTAAACCTGGTCTTGTTGTCTTGACAGTCTAATTTGCACAAACTTTTCTTTAAATGATATGGCCACAGTACAACAGTGAATTATTTGCAGCAGTTATTCTGTAATAAAGGTAGTGTAGAATTGTCCAGAATATCAATTAAACATTTCAATGGTTTGTGAAGATTTATTGCCAAATATGGAGATACATCCTCCCATCCTTAGTATTATCATAACAGATGGGATGATCCATGTGTTAAGGCTTTAGTACTGGAAGGATATCATGTTGGAGGTTTAATGGAGTACTTACAGCACTAGAAAAGGATTAAAATTTTATCTAATTTTAATGCTTCTGGTATTTCATTTCAGTCACTGAGACATCTTCACGGAGTACAAATATCACTTGTAACACACACACACACAAAGACAACACAATACTTAGTGAAACCCGTGGGTGATTCTAAAGTCCTATCTCAGTGGTAACCCCTCCATGGGCGTTTGTAGGCAGCCTAAGACTTCTGACAATTATTGTTTCCCAAATTTTAGGAAGTTTTATTATTAGTATCTATTTGTGTGTGTGTGGGGGGGGGTGACTCGAAAGACAATTAAATGAGCTGGCCTTTCTAAAAAGATATCAGGATACAAGAGTGATACCTAACTGTGTCAAACTAAAAATCAAATTTCAGTCAAAAAAAATCCCTCTGTATACGGATGCATAAAACTTCCCAACATATGGGAAACAATAATTGTCAGAGGTCCCAGTTTACATCCTAGGCCTCCTACAAAAACCCACAGAGGACACACCACCTAGATAGGACTTTGGAGTCACCCATGTGTTTCATTAAGTATTGTGTTGTCTTTGTGTGTGTGTGTGTGTGTGTGTGTGTGTGTGTGTGTGTGTGTGTGTGTGTGTGTGTGTGTGTGTGTGTGTGTGTGTGTGTGTGTGTGTGTGTGTGTGTGTGTGTTACAAGTGATATTTGTACTCCGTGAAGATGTCTCAGTGACTGAGAAGAAATATTGAAAGCATAAAATTAGTTTTTAATCCTTTATAATTTATTATAGTGGGATGATCCACTATAATAAATTATTATTATTAGACCTCCAGGGAGTCAAGAACTCATCAAGAAATGCCCTATAACACACACACCAGCAGTCATACCTTCTGTTAAACTCATTAACACTAGATGAACTCACTAGTTTAACAGGCACTCTATTGCACTCACTCAGTTCTATGAGAAAAATTAGAGGTATATATTGTGATTCATCACTCCATACCAGAATTTTCCAGTGGTTTAATGTCCCGATCACAGCAAGTCTCTGTACCATTCAAAGTGAACCTAAAACAAACATTATTCCGAATTAAATTTGAAATAATGTTTGGCTTATATGCAGAAGTCCTTTCATGGAAACTGAGTCTATATGTATGCAATGTCTACAGCTATGGACACATGAATTCCTAAGTACCAAAATTCACTAAAGCATGACAGAGAAAAGATGCAATCTTTTCAGCACTATACTATGCTTTTTCTTTCAGTTCTGTTTCATGGTTGTTTTTTTCACTACCACATTTTGATTTCAATGACATCGGCTACAGCTAAATCTTTATTTCTAAATATGTGCAATGATACAAATTAATTGATGACTAATATAATAGCCCACGATGAAACCTTTATGGATGTCAGTTAACTCTAAAGCATGCCCTATTCCTCCAGTGTAAAAAAATTAGTCAGCATACATTTCCTTGACTTAACACGTTCATGGCCACCTATGAGAACTCATAGTTGGCAATCTATATTTCCAATAATTCTTCCCTGCATGAAATCATCTAGATGAAGTATTGAGACATTACAAGACATCCAAGTTTGCAATTTTCCTTCACAAAAAGAGCTTCCTTAAAACAAAATTCGCTTAGCCCAGCCTCTTGCTTTTTATCCTGTTGAGCACTACCAGATGACCACTTTGCACACGACTCAAAAATTTCAATGTGTACCTGCTTTCTACTTGAAATTGTCAGTTATACAAACTGCCACAAGTTCATCCTTAGTTTTTGGACACCAGTGTAATAATGGTATATATATACAGTTATATACAAGTTTCTAATAATATGTAACATTGTATATAATAATATGTAACATATTATATACAAATGAACAGCCACGGTATTTATTATTATTATTATGTGACACTTCCAAGGAGTCCAAGGACTCATCGAGGGATGGCACCTACTCTAGAGCTCTGACTCCACCCACTCAATCCGCCAACTACAACGAACCACAACTATCATCATCATCATCCACAGCAATGCCATCTACCATCCACCACCACCACCATTTTCACAGACAATCACAAACACCCATGCCCGTGGCAGAATTCAAACCAACAGCCGTTTTGGCTGGAGAGCAGATACGCTAACGATTCAGTCAGCCAGGCTGGCATTTAAGACCACATACGCAAGGAAGGAATGCAATACATACCAGGAGGAGATCAAGAATGTAGTTTATCTTTTGAAATATGAAAAAAAAAAAAGGATGATTGTATTTGGTACAATTACTTACTTCTAAGGAATCTCCACTATGAAGCAGCTATTGTGCAATTCCATTCTCCAAATATGGATGGTTGTCTGATGCTAGGGCATTTGTCACAGACCATCCATATCCACAGCTGTTATACAATTCTTCTGCCATGCATTCAAAGTCCAAATTTCAAATTGTAAGGCACTGGATGATTCAGGTGGAATCAGCTCAGATACCTTTCTCAATGCTGATCGTGAAATTTGAAATAGGAATGCATTTTCAATTTCAAACTGATCTGTATTAATGAAATTAATACTAATCAATGTGTGAAAAGGCACAATATGATACTTTTTCATGAAGTTCTTTGAACTCTGTGAAGATTTTCTATATCAACTAAATCTCAATAAAACTGATTCCAAATTAATCTCTTGTATTTGGGAAACAGACAAATGGAAAATTAACACTTAAATTATTTAATATCCATTGCTGCAATATGAATGAACTAGTAATGAAAACTTGATAGTATTGCACAATCACAGTACCTTAATTACATACAAATTTATAAATTATGGTGATGGTTGAAAGACAGAATGACTGACAGTATGGATTTTGTCACTGTCGATCAACAGGGGATCTACTAACCTACATCATCCATTTCTGGACAAGCACCTTAGAAAGATTTGCCGAATCTCAAGTGGTTACCCTCCAAAGCATATCCAAAGCTTTCTGACCAAGTATGCTGCATGACTTCTGCAATTGGGTAGCCAGCTTTCTGGCCAGACACTCACTTCAAGTGATGGTGGATGGCTCCTTATCTTTTATATATATATATATATATATATATATATATATAGACAGCTAATTCTATACATAAACTATCTACTCCAGCTCCAGTACACAGTTTTGCTGATGATAGCACATTACACTCTTCCTTTTTATTCTACAAACCCTGCAAAAGTACAAATCACCACAGCCTCCAGAAATCTAACTAACTATCTTAACTTTCTACTACCTTAAATTCCGATCTTCAAGGTGTATTCATCAATGGAGGATGGATAACATTATCAACTTCAATAACAGGAAAACACAGCTCTGCATTATTTCCCAACAAAAAAGAACCCTGTTCTTTCAATCTTACCCTTGCGACAATACTCAAATCTCTGTTAAAAATGACATTCACCTTCTCAGAATAACTCTAACCTGGGCACAAACATATCACAACTATTGCCTCCTCTGCATCCAAAAAATTAGGCTTTCTCTTTCACTCGAGGTGTTATTTTAACTCTGAACAGCTTAACTCTACACAAATAATAAATCTGCCCAACCAGTGAATACTCTCATATCTAGAGTGGTGCCCCTAACAGCTCTATGAAAATAGTGGATTGTAGACAGAAAAGAGCAGTTAGATTGACTGATAACCCCTCTCTCACTAATACACTCCACTCATTTTTGCACGGGCATTCATTCTCCACAGCCTACATCATCTATAAATACTTCTATGGTGACTGTTTGTCAGAATTGGCATCAATAATTCCCCTATCCTCTTGCAAATCTGTCAAAATGTGTGCAGCAGCTAACCAGCATCCTCTCACAATTCAACGGCAAATCCACAGAACAAATTTCTCCTCTTCTTCGTTTATTCCTCCCACTGTTACCTTCTGGAACATTCTTCCATCACATGTGTGTTTCCCAAGGAATACAACCCACAGTTTTCAAATCAAATGTGAATAAGTTCCTTATCACCCATCCACAGTGTAAAATCTCTTATGAGATTTATCATGTTTGTTTTACATGTTTTTCTAAGGAGATTGCACTTAAAGAAATCAATTTTGTCTGTAAGAATCATGTATTTGTAATGACTTAATGACTTAACCTTGGGCCTTTGTTAAAATAATGTGGTGTATGATGTCATTATATAACAATGAAAACCAATGTATAGCTATTTCAAAAAAAGTGCAAAGTATGATGTCATCATGGTCGGATGTTAATATGTGACCATATATGGAAGTTTTGAGAGATGCACTCATGCGTACAACAGATGTCTGGACATTTATAAGGCAAAACATCGAGAAGGACTTGGTCTTAGGTTTCTCAATCTTCCCTTACCTGGGTCTGCCACCATGTGAGGTCCACTGTTGTAATCGAAAGAGAAACATCATAGGTCTTAGGTTTCTCAGTCTTCTCTTACCTGGTCCACTGCCACTTGAGGTCCATTGTCGGTAACTGAAAGAGAAGCATCATAGGTCTTAGGATTCTCAGTCTTCTCTTACCTGGATCTGCTGCCATGAAATCCGCTTTCAGTAATCTAAAGAGAAGCATCTTAGGTTTCTCAATCTTCTTACCTAGGTCAACAGCAATGCAAGGTCTGTTATTGGTTATCAAAAGAGAAGCATTGGAAGCATGGGTCTTAGGTTTCTCAATCTTCTTACCTAGGTCAACAGCAATGCAAGGTCTGTTATTGGTTATCAAAAGAGAAGCATTGGAAGCATGGGTCTTAGGTTTCTCAATCTTCTTACCTGGGTCTGCCACCATGTGAGGCCTGTTGTCGGTAATCAAAAGAGAAGCATTGCAAGTCTGAGGGTTCTCAATCTTCCTGGATCCACCGCCATGATAAATATTGTGTCGATCATTAGAATGTCCCGCTAAGAAAGAGCGGCACATTATGCAGTCATGTTAAGGGCCCTAGAGGGCATAGAATAATCGACAACTCAAACAAAGAAGAAAATCGACAGGAGATCATGAATGAGCCAGCAGAAGGAAAGAAAAAAAACGAGCACTTTCATGTGTACAAAAGATTCATCTAAAAGGTAGTGCTGAACGAGAATTGTAAGTACTAATATATGTGACATTCCTAAGCAAGAATGTACATCAAGTGTGTCTGTTTATGGGTACAATAAGATTGTGTAAGTTAATATTGAAATAAGCTCATTCAATGTGTCTCTTAGTCTAAACTATGTATAAGTATTTATTGTAAGAGTAAGATGAGTGCTGTACTGTACTGGATAATGTAATTTAATATTGAATTAAGCTTGCTCAAGGTATGCCTTATTTTCAGTTTGTGTATGTATGACTAGTAGGATATTCTAGATTGTAATTTAATTTTAAGGGAAGAAACATAGAACTAGGTCTGAATCAGGACAAACTGAAATTAACAAAGAATTGTAATGCAATTTGTGTGTGTGTGTTAATGTGGATCAGACTGTGTAAATAGTCCTTTTTGATTTAAATAAATAGTTTGTGAACATGTTGGACTCATTCTGTCACTGCGTTATCCTGAAAATTTAGAACCTGCATAAGATTAAGTTTAAGTGATCAATAATCAAGCCATGACTAACTAAAGGTAAAAATTAATACATGCAGGAAATACAAACAATATCTGCTTTATTTTTAACAAAACAACTTTGTCTTTAAGTTGAAAATCTTATAATCTCGCACTCAAATACATGGTCTAACTGGCACAGTCGAAAAACAAATAAATTTGTTAGACCATAGAGTGTGAGAACATAAGATATAGTAGAAATAAATAACTGGCAGCAGTCGACCATTCACTATATTCCACAAAGTATAAGTAAAGAACAAAAAAAAATTATAAAGCAGGGTTGAGAAATACATAAAAGAAATAACAGTAAGAAATAACAGAAATAATGGTACTAACATACTATAGGTTAACCAACCTTTTGTGGATGGGCTCTCCATAAAAATACCTCACCAAGCATTTCAGAAAATGGACTTGAGAGATGGAATATTTTGGTTTTATAAACAATCAAAATCAAGCTTTCATTTTTTCCTTGGTTGCATATTAAATTTATAAATTATAGTGATGGTTAAAAGACAGAATTAATTACATTTTGACAACTGCTTGCAGGTGTCATGATTAGATAAAATCGAATCATAAACAAAAAAATAAATAAAATTATATGTATAAAAATAATTTTCACTAGAATCATCTGTACTAAAAAATAAGTTATTAGCAAAAAAAAATTCACTGAAAGAAATTTAAAACAAACAGATTTTTTAAATCATTAAAATAAATATAGCCATACCTTCTGCTTTTAACAGATGCACAGCATCCTGAACTGCACGATAATTAGGTTTATTACGAAATGCATGAGCCCAAGCTTGAATTAATTCAATTATTTTATTCTTCAGGTTCTCATGAGTTGTAGTCTGAAAATAGTAAGCATGACATAATGTAATCCCTTCATATGTCATTAGGAAGATTCAAATTATGACTCAGTTAAGAACAGTCAATTCTTCCTACAGTGAACATACAGAGAACAAATGAGTTTGTTATAGTGAATTTTCTTCAGAACAGTGAAGCCAACTATATTTAACTATAGTTGGCTTCACTAACTAAGCCAACTCAGTTAACAATAATAATATTTTATAAAGTAAGAAATGACTGTGATCAAGCAGTTTGTTCTTGTTGTTGTTCTGTCTGCCTAAGTGTTTTGTTTTATATTCATAAGACAATTTGAAGATATTTTTCAGAATAAATTCATAAATACAGATTCATCACTAAATTGGTGACCAATGTCAGAATGATTAAAAGAAAAGTCCATTGCTTTCAAAATTATAACATGCAACCCACACCTATAAAAGAATTACATTCCTTAAATCAACTAAAATTATATTATGCCACTGACCTCCACTACAAAATCTTAATTATGTTCCAGTGCAAAGTTTTCCCACATGATAATTATGTGTACTGATTACTCATAATATGCAATATTTCAATAAAACATTAATGCATCAGGCTAGAACATTATTCATAAAATACACAATCAATCGCTTTTATAAAATATTCTGCAGATTGAATATGGAACTGTGCAATTAGGAAGAGAAGATTTTCAGCAAACTGCTCATTTCAGTCTGCATTTTACATAACCAAATTGACAAAACATAGGGTAAGCATGCCTGTCAACTTTCATGAGTTTTCAAATCACTCCCAATTTCAATTTAAAAAAAAAAAATTAGCCCACCCCCAAAGATAAGTAATGATAATTTTATTTATGAACTAATGTTACTATAATTATTGGCTTCTTTCAAAGTCATAACTACATCTAAAGCAGCCATATGGTATGAACACTAAAAATTATCCAAATTCATATTTATACTGAATATATTCAATATCAGTTTTATGATATATTGAAAAAAAATCAGAGCACCCAGAGGAAGAAAACCAATAATGTCTAAGTAAATTCTAGAGGGAATGAACGAACAGCAGGTGAATCATATACAAACTAATTAATGAAAAGCAAACATACAATATTTAATTAATTTTTTATTTTTATTAATTAAATAATTAATTATTTAATAAATTTAATACATTATTTTTTCCATATATACATTTACACACACGTAGCAATATTGACATTTATGTCTATGATCTCAACAATGATAGCAGTAGTGAAAAAATATACAGGAATTCTGCAGGTCATTTGAAAGGACAGTTGATCTAAACAAAAAGGAAAAGCCAATTCTTATTCGAGTGAAACAGCAGATCAGCCATTCTCCATTATTGAAATTAACTTATTTCAAATCCTCTCAACCAATAAACAATCGCCAGTATGGATTCTGCAAGTCAGTCAATAGATTTTTATTTATTTATTTATTTTTTTTTTTTTTTTTTTTTTACGTTAACCACATTAGAACAAATTCCATGAAAAGGTTTAGGGAATCCCAGTAGTTACCAGCCTGGGTGGTTGGGTGGTTAGCATATCTATGCTCTGAACAACATCATGGCATGTTAGTCTGTCTTTTGAATTCTGCAACTGAGTTTCCAGTTTTATTCTGGATTCACATTGTGTGCGATGATGAATGGATCTTTAACCTCAAACACTATGCAACTAATGCTAGTGTTCCATGAGGTTCTGTTCTTTCACCTACTCACTTCCTTTTATATATCAACGACCTTCTCCAAGTGACTACAAATCCAATACATAGTATTGCTGTATTCCTCTTTATCATTTGACAAGCCTTGCACTACACAAATTACCAATACTTCCAGAATATCAACTTCTACCATCCAAAATTCTGATCTCAAAAACAATTTTTCAATTGGCGTTATGATAAACTTGTTAATTTCAATGCTAGTAAACTCAAACTTCTTTTATTTCTCACAAAAAAAAAATTTCTCTCTTCTCAACCTTAAATCTCTCTTAGTATAAACATATTATAAATATGCCTCCACAGTAGCCCAAAAAAATAGGTTTTCTTTTTTGCTCAAGGCATTATTTTACTTCTGAACTGTTGTTAACCCTATACAAATCACAAATCCATCCAACCATTGAATGCTGTTCTCATATTTGGGGTAGTACCTAAGTGCTTCTTAAAAATCTTTGACTGCATAGAAGAGAGTAATTAAGCTGATTAATGATACATTTCTCCCTAATTTACTTCACTCTTTCACAGAGACATTCAGTTCTGCTGAATGCATTTTCTACAAATATTTCCATGACTACTGTTCATTTATCAGAACTGACCCTGATAATTCCACCGAGTCTTCTAAATCTGTTAAAACACATACAATAGCTGTTCAATACCCTTCATAGCTCAATTCCAAAATTACAGAACAAAATTCTTTGACGGGAGAAGACCTGCATTCAATTCTTGTCGTGATGAGAGTAATCTTTAGTTGCGCTTTTTCAACTGAAGGTGAGTTAACCAATCTCATTCAGAAGTAGCAGGGTTTTTCATCCAATGTACAGACAAACTGACCATGAGAAAACACACAATTTACAGACGGTGATGGACAGTAGATGGCAGTGATAGTAGTAGAGTTGTTGTGTGTAGTTGGCAGAGTAGGGTAGAGGGTCCTTCTGCAATGAGTCTTTGGACTCCTTGGAGCTGTCATGTAATAATAATAAATTTCTCTTCATCTTCCTTTATTACTTCTACTGCTCTCTTTTGGAACAGCCTCTCTTCAAATGCATTTCCTAAGGAGCACAATCTACGGGTCTTCAAATCCAATGTTAACAAGTGTCTTCTTTCCTTTCAAGGTTACATGGTGGTTAGCATTCATGGTTAAGAATTTAGGAAGACACAATACACATGTTAACATTATTACTTTACTTAATATTAGGAAAGTAACATTTGACGTTTTGACCACTGTAGTGAAGTCAAAACGAGGTCTGAAAAATAGATATAAGAAACACGCTACATGCTACTGCACTTTACAAGATAAAATGAATCTAAGTTGCTTATTAATCTTTTATCTAGCATGACCTCTAGTGGGAAATGAAAAAAAATTAATAATATTAAAAAAATAAAATAAAATAAATTTTTTTAAAAAAAAAGTAAATATAAAAATAAATTAAAAACAGAACTACATTAAACATTTCTAAAGTCCTCTCGTATTGAGATTTCATTCTGGGCTTCTTCCAGTTGCTATAAGGGTTTCTGTATGGTCCTCCACATTCTTGGAAATGATTAGTGTCATTTTGGTTCAGGTTTGGATTGTGTTTTAGCATTTCACAGGCTTCTTTAATTTTTCTCTGAAACCAGGTTTTGGTGCAGTATAGGGACTTGGTGCCTTTCCAGTCAATTCTATGGTATGTTTGGAGTGAGTGGTCTGAATAGGCCTGTTTTTCCATAATGGAGGTATTTCATGTGTCGTTTGTGTTCGTGTTTTCTGATTAGGATAGTGCGTCCTGTTTCCTTATTTCACTGCCCTCTTTGCCCATGTACTCAGCTCCGGGTATTTCATGTGACAAAACAAATTTTACCTACAAAAAGAAGATACAGCCATGGGTTCACCACTTCTCCCCAATAGATAACTTTTACATGGAAGACTTTGAGCAACGAGCTCTAGATTCGGCCAGCCTAAAGCCTGGCTCAGAGATGTCAATATTTTCGTCATTTGGCCCCACAGCCATGAAACATTAAATACATTCCTTAGCCATCTGAACAAATAACACAAACGTAGCCAATTCACCATTGAAATTGAAAACAGCAACTCTCTTCCTTTTCTAAACACACTCGTCACACGTCTTCCCTCTGGCTGTCTCTCCTTCTCGATCTACTGTAAATCTACACACACAGGCCCATACATAAACAAAAATTCATACCACCACCCAACACAAAAACTAGGAGTCGTAAGCACCCTCAAACATAGAGCACTAATTATTTGCTCAAATGAACAAAATCTAAACCAAGAATTTGAAATCATTAACCATACATTTGTAAAAAATGGCTATAATAAAAAACAGCTCACAAGATTCTTCATAAAAATACCACTAAAAACAAAAAAGATTATAAGAATGCCATAGCCATACCATATGTCAGATGCATCAGAGCAGCTTAGAGTCATTTTACCTTGTAAAGTGCAGTAGCATGTTTCTTATACATATGTATTTTTCTATACATATGTATATCTTTATATACATATGTATATAAGAAAGAAATTAGTCGGAACACTAAATTAGCTGTATACAAGACTGTGTTCAAACCAATTTTAACTTATGGATCTGAGAGCTGGGTCAGAAGTAAAACACTTGACCAAAGACTAGAGACCGCAGATATGAGAGTCCTGAGAAAGATTAGAGGTGTGAACAGATGGCATCAATGGCAATATCATATTAAAAATGAGGATATTAGGAAAGAACTTGACATTGTCAGCATCCAGGAATGCGTTAGCAGAGCTAATCTCAGATGGTATGGTCACTTAAATAGAATGGGAGAGGAAAGATTAGCAAAACAAGTGTTCTCTGCCAGGTTGGCAGGAAAACGACCCAGAGGAAGACCAAGATATAGGTGGATTGATACGGTACAAAGTGCCTTAGACGATAGAAATATAAGATCTGATAATGTTGGAGTCTTGACAAGTAACAGACTGATTTGGAGGAAAATTATAGATAGGAAGTTAGTAATGATGTAATTTTTTCATGTAGTACTGTCATATCCTGTACACCCCTTGAGGGTACATGGCAGGAATTTGATGATGATGATGATGATGATGTATTTTTCTGATGATGACCTCAATGCAGAGGTCGAAACATCAAATGTTGCTTTCCTAATATTAAGTAAAGTAATTATTTTATCATGTGTGTTGTGTTTCCCTAAATTCTTAACCATGAAGTTCTTAACCAAGTGTTCTTTCTTCTCAGCTTTCTGTCCATCCATGGTGTTAATGTACTATATGGAAACAATCTCTTGTGAATGGGATTACCATTAAAAATAAAAATAAAAAAAATCTACAAATGATTCCTAGGTTTTTTAATTCTATTTCAGTGAGATTCTTTTAAAATATTTCCCTATTAGAGGTTTAACAAATAACTCATTCTTAAGGTTGAAATCTTAGGTATTAGAAGGAGAGTCCATTTCTGTCCACCACTTTAAAAAAATTTTCTCAAAGGACACAAAAGTAGCAGATATTCTCTCAGTCAAAAAGGAGCTAGTTACACGACTGCTGGGTAGAGCAGTAGAAAATATCTGCTACCATACTCAACCATCATGCAATATGGTTGAGTATGGTAGCAGATATTTACTTTTGCATCAAAACATTCCAGTAGTCATTATACCTTACAACATCAACTTGAACATATTTTTTAAAGGTCTCCTTCATTTGTATTGTAGTTGCAAGAAATGTAAAGGCTTCTCATTACTATTTGCAACAAAACTGCCTATAACAATGTTTCTCAACCTTCTTTCATGTGTGCCTCATTTTTTAATATTATCCATTTCAAATTACCCCTGAAGATTTCTCAATTGAAGAAGAAGAGGAACAATTTATAGATTTCACATCGAGTTGCAAAATCAAAAGATGATTTGCATCTAAATCACTGTTTGAATTTTGGGGCAGTGTTGATGATGAATTTTTTGCGCTAAAGTCAAGAGCTTTTCGTGCACTTTTGCCATTTCCAACAGCTTATCTTTGTTAAATTGTTTTCTGCAGTGGCTGACTTAAAAACAAAATACAGATCTCAGTTAAACATAGAAAGAGAATTAAGAGTGTCAATTTCCAATGTATCACCATCATATGAAAAGCTTTGCTTTGCTCTGAAACACAGGCCCAAGGAAGCTAAGATTCATTGTTATTGTTTAGTTTTAATTAGTTGCTCAGTATATTTTGCAATATTGATATGTTCCCGTAAGCTTACTAGTTTATTCGATACAGTGGATTTTATACATTTTATTTTCAGAATTTATTTTATGTTTTTGTTTTTATACTGTTTTTGTGTCAATAAAAAGTTTCATTAAAGGCTTTTTTCAATAAAGTGGTTTCTCAGTTTTTTCTTTGATTTCCACTTTCTTTGCTTTCTTCTCCCCCAGGTATTTCACATCCCCTTTAGGGGGAGTGCACCCCATAGGTTGAGAATCACTGGCCTATAAGCTTGTTTAGAAGAATTTACAAACATGCACCAATGTTTTAGCTCATGGACTTCAATGAAATGACTCTTCATTATGGTAGTAGCAAATTTCATTATTTGCCTCAAAATATGAGCTATGATTTTGTTTCAAACAAGTTCTACTGATGAGAGCAAGAACCAAATAGTTCAGATTGTTGTTTAGTTAAAGGATCCTGTTAGAAATTGGAATTTAATTTCTTCTATTCAACCAAAAATGTGCACTATAATTTGATACATGCTTTCACTGATGATTTTTTTTTTATCACACCAGAAACAGATGATTATCGCCACCATTATCTGTCAGTGCTACTGTAAAATAACATCGTCTGCGCTATTGTAAAATATTGTCGGTTGTTCCTTTGTAATTTCTATAGTCTATTATCAATATTCTATTTTCAATTTACTATTGCAATCAATCGTGCCTTTTATTCCTTCTTTATGTGCACTTTAAGCTTAACTTATTTCTTCTACTTTACTCAAATAAAACTATACTCTGCTTAATATAGACCTCGCTATTAATCCTTTATAATCCTTGATATGTCCGTACTGCTGGTGAATGACCTTTGTTTTCAGTCTATTCACGATAAACAGGTTACCAACTTTCAAACTATATAATTTAGAAAGTTTATTTTTTTAACGACTGTGCCATTCTAAGTTATAAATATAGCTTAAGAATTTAAGTATGGAGCATACAAGATTAAACTTAATGTATACAATTCTTTATAGCTAGTCATGTCAATTCTTACTTAAACAGGCTCGCAGGTTCGCTAATTTTTTTGGAGACAGTGCATTGGCAAATAGATCAGGCAAGATAGTTACACAAACAAAGCATTTTATTTTAACCTAGTAAAATTGGTACAAATTTCACTAGGTTAACACACACAATTAGGAGACACTAACTCTCTAAGGCCTATTACATACACAGTAGGCAACATATGCAATTGAACATTACACGCACAATACTTAGTTAACCCTGTCCAACACTTTGAAACTGGACATGTAGCTGCTTCTTACATTAAACTTATCAAACTTCGTTCACAACACATATAGGTTAACATTAGATTTCCCTCGAACTGCCACTACTTATTAACTAAATACTAACATTTTTCTGTAAGCACACATACAATTCTCAAGTGCTGGCTTTTAAGACATCAACAAAGTAGTGTTAACTTACATTTGACTTTCGCAAACACAGTTCTATCAAGTTGAAAGGTTATTTTTCACTTGGTTAGTTTTACCACATTACCACAGTCCTGAAGATACTTTCAGGTGAAAGTATCTTCAGGACTGTGGTAATGTGGTACAACACCAGGACACTCCTTGCAAAGGTGGAGCAAGCTACCAACACTCCTATCTCAGTATCTCCCATAATGCAAAACACATCTCCTTGCGGATATGTCTAATGTTATGCATTAAGGGAAGGGCCACAACCCAGACTAGTTTCAACCTTTATTGAGGTCTCTTCAGTGGGAGCCAGGCCCAAGTGGAGATACCAGGCAGAAGTATTAGCAGGTCATCTCTACCTATAGGAGTTGCCAAATGGTGTGCCACCCTATTTTTATAAATTACTCTGGATTTAGAGAAAGATGTTGAAAGGTTATTTTTCACTTGGTTAGAGTATAATAAATTTAGTTTAATCCTTTATCCAAGTGTGAGCAAACAAAGTTTGCACCTGAAAGTATCTTCAGGACTGTGGTAAGGTGCAAGGAGTTCCCTGGTGTTGTACCACCTTACCACAGTCCTGAAGATACTTTCAGGTGCAAACTTTGTTTGCTCACACTTGGATAAAGGATTAAACTAAATTTATTATACTCTAACCAAGTGAAAAATAACCTTTCAACATCTTTCTCTAAATCCAGAGTAATTTATAAAAATAGGGTGGCACACCATTTGGCAACTCCTATAGGTAGAGATGACCTGCTAATACTTCTGCCTGGTATCTCCACTTGGGCCTGGCTCCCACTGAAGAGACCTCAATAAAGGTTGAAACTAGTCTGGGTTGTGGCCCTTCCCTTAATGCATAACATTAGACATATCCGCAAGGAGATGTGTTTTGCATTATGGGAGATACTGAGATAGGAGTGTTGGTAGCTTGCTCCACCTTTGCAAGGAGTGTCCTGGTGTTGTACCACCTTACCACAGTCCTGAAGATACTTTCAGGCGCAAACTTTGTTTGCTCACACCTGGATAAAGGATTAAACTAAATTTATTACAGTTCTATCAACTTGGACAAACCTCAGTTAGTTTTGCTTGATACTGTGTTCCTTCCTGAGTATTGGCTGCTGACTGAACGGTCTTGGCAGTTCTGCTGTGGGAGTTTTCCGGGAAAGCTGTAGATTGATTCTCCATTGGGAAACTGGATGGAACAGCCAAAGTTACTGTGATTTCTAATGGGTAACCACACTCTCGCAGCACGTCCTTACATCTATAGGAAACACATCAAAATAACAGCCTTTCTCCCCCCCCCCCCCGCACCTGGGGTCACGTACCTGGAGACGACAAAAACCGAGAACCTCGAGCCCTTTTATATCATAGCTAATCCTTTGTTCTTCTGATGTAGATTCGAGGATTACCCACAAGCACGATGATGTCATTTCAGTTCCCTCTGTTCTTGGGG
Organism: Typopeltis vanoorti; assembly: GCF_054136105.1. NCBI lineage: Eukaryota > Metazoa > Arthropoda > Arachnida > Uropygi > Thelyphonidae > Typopeltis > Typopeltis vanoorti. The sequence goes on from NC_143551.1 coordinate 18,652,560, forward strand.
GCATATTTCTACATGACTTGTGAAGATTTGTCATCGCTAATCCAGGTTAATCCCTCACTTTCTGTTTTATATATACTTTATACAATACATTACTTTATGCAATTTTAACAGTAGAGGTATATCATTCATTTTAAAACATTATAATTTCTAAATTTCCATAAGTTCAGAAACCTCTATAAAATCAATCTCGGAAATTTAATAAAAATTTATCGCGAGAGATTTTACACTACAATATCTTGTGGCGACAGCAGAGCAAGTGCAAGATATAAAGAGTGAGGTACTGATCTTATGGCAGATTCTAAGTTTGGATACAATATCAATATATTTGTTTTTCAGAGAAAATCCAGATATATTACTTAAACAGAAGTAACTAAAACAGTCGGCTTGGTCAGCCAAGTGAACAGTATCTCTCCTCCCTTCAAGTAACAAGCTATGGGTTCAAATCTCACTGTGGGCATGGGACATTGGTAAATGGTCTTTAGATGGTAGATGAATCTCATCACTCAATGCAAGATTACACCTTGCTTACTGGAGGCCTACAGTGGCTTGAAAGTGTCACTTCTCAAAACAGATATGTGGCCCTTTAGTATGCTCCAAATGATTGTCACCACCAAAAAGTTACTCATTTATCCCCTGAATCCATTGAACTGTGGCACAGTTACAACTAGTCTGAAAAAAAGTGAGCTCTTCATGCAGTAATGATGAGGAGTGCACTCTTTTTCTTTTCTTATCTTGTATTAGTTCTATTAGTATCATTCGAAGAGCATTTCTATGATGGTTCCTAAGATCTGTACTCAGAGCAAACTCCTGTTTTATTAACTTTTTATATTCTCCTATTCTAGAGATCCTGCAACTTGGAAAGAAATCGGTTCATAAGTAACCTCTTTCTGAAAAAAGGACAAAAAAGTCTTTTGCAATCAAATTATCATCATAATGTTCTCACTTCTCAAAAGCAATGTCAGAAATCCATTAATAGTTAACTTTTACACTATACAGAAACCTTTCAAATACAAAAACAATTACTATGCGGATTCACCATCGCAGACGAAATCTTATTGTTATTATTATTACCACTATTATTATGTTAAGCAATATTTATGGGGTCTGAAGACTCATCATGGAAAGCACATGAAAATCAAGATATGCCTCATACCTCTCCTTAAACTCGGTCATCAACAGAGTACTCATGACTGCCTCTGGCAAACAAGTTCTACTCATTTGCCATTCTCCAAGCAAAAAATCTAGTTTATACAAACCTGTTAACTATACTCTTACACAACTTCCAGGGATGACACACCTTGTTCTTTTCCATCCGGTCATTACTCAAAAACTTATTATATCTATCTCCTTTTTTTCAACCTATGGTCACTTGCATCTTTGCTCTTTACCATATTCCTTAGAAAGAGGGATAATAATGTCCCAATCAGTAAATCCTGCTGGTCAGTATATATAATACCATTCATATAACACACACATCTTACCATCTTCACAAGCAGAAAGAAACACAACTAAGCAGATGCACACTACAGGCACATGAGTAGGAAGGCAAGATTCTACAGACCTAATGGTGCCCTATATGGGTGTGGTGATGGAGACTTATTGAAAGTTTCAAAATAACAGTCTCATATATTTCAGATAAAGTGAGTCAGCCAAATTTGTTTAGATTTTGTTGAATGTTGTAATGCTTTGACAAATTCTAGAAATAATCTCTCCAATTTGCATCTGTTCTTGTAAAAAAAAAAAAGGGGGGGGGATATTTTGTTTCATTGGAACAAGTGATAAATATCCATGGCATGGTCTACAACTCCAGAAGGGCTGTAGTGCAGGTAATGGGCATAGTTTCTGTATCACTCCAGATGACAGATGAATATTGGTGTTTTGTCTAATACAAGCAGGAGCAAGGAATTGTCTAGATGAAGGAGGGGATTTTTTGATGAGTGGCTAATGACAGCTAATCTCTGGTATGGTTTGAAGACAGTCAATATGCCATAGCTTTCTAAAACTTGTAAGATTTTTTCTGAGATGACCCAAATGTAAGAAATAGTAAATGATTTTTTTGTTCTATATATGATGGATTTAAATACCTTGGGTCCATATTCACGAATGATGGAAAATGGGACGTAGAGCTAGATACTCAAATTGGCTTAGCAAGCTCAATATTGGGGGAGCTTTGCCGTTTGGTAGTATTGAAGCGGGAGTTAAGCCAGAAGGCAAATATGGCTGTCTTCAATACAGTCTATGTCCCCATCCTCACCTATGGTCATGAGAGTTGGGTAATGACTGAAAGAATGCAGACACGAATCCAAGCGGCTGAAATGAGGTTCCTTCGAGGGATTGCGGGGCTGACAAAACTCGACAGAGTCAGAAGCTCTGCAATTCGGGAAACCCTCAATACTCAACCACTGCTTCTCTGTGTTGAGAGATCACAGTTACACTGGTACGGGCACCTGGTCAGAATGCCACAAGAGAGGCTCCCTCAGCAGGCCCTCTTTGCCAAGCCAGAGGGTGGGATGCCATGTGGAAGGCCAAGGACTCGCTGGATAGACTATATCCAAAACCTTGGGTGGACACGTTTGGGAATCGCACCAGAACACCTGAGCTTGGTGGCAGAGGATCGTGACCATTGGAGGTTCCTCTTACAGCTTTTGCCCCCACAACCCAATTAGGAAGAGTGGGCCTTGAAGATGTATGTATGTATATATGGTGGATGGGCAGAGTGTTCTATTGATTATGTGAAAAGGAAAGACATCAGCTAAAAAAATGTCACAGATGTAATTGATTCTGTGGATAGACTAGTGTAGTCTTGGCAAATGATTCTAGCTTCTTAATCAGTTAAGGTTTTGATAATACCATATTGCTAGGATGGTTGATGATGTATGTATCTTCTGATGTGAGTAGGTTTTCTGTAAATAGTAAAGGATTATTATTATTATTATTATTACCACGGGCTACTCCAGGAGTCCTTAGACTCATCGAGGGAGGCCCTAAACATCATGTTCACACAGCTGTTCAACATTCTCACAGTATCTATCATACCTTGCCTTGAACTCGCTCACTGTCATAGCACCCACAACAGACTCTGGCAGCTTATTCCACTCATTTACCACTCTAAAAGTAAAGAACCCAGCTCTAACACCCCTGCTAACCACGCTCTTGCCCAGCTTCCATGGGTGTCCCCTAGTTCTCCCACCACCAGTCCTGATCTCAAAAATATCATCTGAATTAATCCTATAGAATCCTTTTAGCAATTTGAATGTCTCAATCATATCTCCCCTTTTTCGCCTATCAACTAGTTTCTGCAACCCACAAATCTTCAACCTGTTCTCATATGGTGCATTCCATAGACCTGCTATCATCTTAGTCACTCGCCTCTGGATCCTCTCAACCTCCTCCCCATCAAGAAGGAACCGAGGTGACCAAATCTGGGCACAGTAGTCGAGATGAGGTCTTATCAGGGCTCGGTACAGAGGTACAATAACTTGTTTTTCTCTGCTCGTCAAGGTATTTTTCAACAACCAAGTGAGTTGATGAGCTGATTTAGCTACTTTCGCAATGTGCCCCCTAAACTTCATCTCCCTATCCACCAACACTCCCAAGTCCCTGGCCTCATCAATCTCTTGGAGTACAGTTCCACCAATGTGGTATACTGCTGCTAATCTTTTCACCCCAAAATGCATAACCTTACATTTTGTCACATTAAATTGACATCCATTCTCCTTAGCCCAGAACTCCAATCTATCTAAGTCATCCTGCAAGACTTTGACATCTTCTGCATTCACAATTGCCCTACCCAAATTTGCATCATCAGCGAACAAATGAATTGTTCCACTTAGATCCTTCCCTATATCGTTAATGAACAGATTAAACAGCAGTGGTCCAAGAACAGAACCCTGTGGCACACCACTAGTCACAGGCCGTTTTTTGGACTCTACCCCTGAATAAACTACTCTTTGATATCTCTCCATCAACCACCCAGCTATCCATCTCACCAACCCTATATCCATTCCCATATGTTGTAGTTTACGGATTAGAATTCCATGTGGTATCCTGTCAAACGCCTTTGCCAGGTCCAGCAGTATCACTGTAAACCCATTTCCCTTATCCAGTTCAGCCGTCACCCTGTTATAAAACTTGAGCAAGTTACTGAGGCATGATCTACCCTTCACAAAGCCATGCTGTCCTCTGTACAGTATCTCATTTTCATCAATCCATTCCTGTATTTTTCCCTTGACTACTTTCTCCAAGACCTTGACAACGACTCCTGATATGCTGATCGGTCGGTAATTTGCAACCATAGTCTTGGATCCTCCTTTATGCAGTGGAACTATTTTCCCCTCTTTCCACGCCTTCGGGACTAAGCCAGACCTGAGACTCAGATTAAACAACATGGTCAAGGGCACTGATAATTCATTAGCCGCTTCATGCAAGACCCGTGCCGGTATACCATCCAATCCCACAGATGTATTCACATTAAGGTTCTGTAATAGACTATTCACCTCCACTTCATTCATCACAATTCCCATATAAACTAATGGTTCCTTCATTTTTTAAACGTCACCACCTGGATGATATACTTTTGCAAAGTGCGCGCTCAGTAACTCCACTATATCGACTGGTTCAGTGAACTCTTTACCATCGTCATTCCTTAAAATCATTTTGCCATGTACAGTTTTTCTCTTGCTTGCAGCATATTGAAAGAACTGTTTGGGATTCTCTTTTGCTTGCATAGCTAGTTTCCTTTCATAATCGGCTTTTGCTGTTTTTACCACACTCGTTACCCTTCTAGCCTGTACTTTATACCGTTCGTGTGCCTGAAGGTCACCCCTTTCTTTAAATTCCCTCCATAGTTGTTTCTTTTTTTGCAGCTCAAGCTTAATGGTGATTCATTGAGTAGTTGGGTGACCAGAACATCAAGAAAGGGCAGACAGCTATTGTTTTCTTCTTCAATGGTGAAACAGATTCTTGGGTGTTGGTTGTTGAAGTGTGCTAAAAAAAACATTTCCAACGTACCCCAATCATGTCGTGAAATGGAGAACACATCATACACATAGAAAAGAGTAATCACATTGCACATTTGAGAGGGACTAAGTTTAGAGCTATGTTTCCAAAATGTTCCATGAAAAGACTGGTGAGGGGAGGGGTCCACAGCTGTACCTTTAATCTTCTGTTATGTTTTTCCTTACTACATGCATGTGCTTAGCCGTACTTCTTTTTGTTCATGAAGATGTTTTGTAACTAAGGGGAAATATTGCTATGATAATTTCTTAACTAAATAAATTGTTAGTAATTATTTCAAGATGTGTCTTTTCTCTGTGAAACTAATAAAATGGGACATTATATGGAGCAATATGTTGTCTATATTCAAACTGTCTTAGCAATTAGAACTGAAAGAGGTATAAAAAAGGTTTAATATTAAATAATGTGTGAGACAAGGCTTCACATGATTTTCACTGTTTTTCATAATCTGTATGGAACACGTTATAAAAGAAAGTGACATTAAACCCGATATCAAAATGGATGCAGATATGATACTCCTAAATAAATCCAATGAAAGTACAGAATTTGCTGACTGGAACAACTGCTTAATAAATTTGGTATGAAAATCAACAATCAAAAGACAGAATTATGAAAACAGGCAGAAACATCAAAACATTAATTGTATATGAAAAAGCTACGGGGGGGGGGGGGTGCTTAAGGGTCAAAGCTGTATAACTGAGAGGAGACCTCCACATAGCCTTTAAAGGAATGCAGAGAACCGACCAGGGCTTCTGACCTAATGTCCAATCCTCACCTTCTCGTGGTGCACCCTGTTGGGTATCTACTTTGATACTGAACGAACGAGGATGGGCTGGCAATTTGGGATTTAGCCGACCAAATTGTATTCTTATTGGTTAAACCAAAATAAAAAATGATAGTACAACATGACAAAATTTCATGCCGGCTGGGGCGTCGCCCAGTTAAACAAGGCCCCCCGTTGTTTTCGGCAGGGAACCAGGGCGAACAGTGAAAAGTCAGTTACTGGAATAAATCTGAAAACAAACTCCAACTCAACATCACCAGAGTTAAAGATCGGTACTATCAACGTAAGAAGCCTGAATGGCAAAGAAATGGAGCTAGCTGAGGAATTAGATAAGTACCAGATCGACATAATAGGGGTGACTGAAACAAAAAAGACCAAAACTGGTGAGATCTTTCTGAGCAAAGGGTAGATGATATTCGACCAGAAATGCTGAAGTATCGTGGTATAAAAGTATTACAGTGGCTGCACTGCATAGTTCAGAAAGCCTAGACAGAGGGACGAATTCCCGATGATTGGAGTAGAGCTCTCATAGTACCCATATATAAAAAGGGAAATAAAACTGAACGTGAGAATTACAGAGGTATTTCTGTAATTCTCACGTTCAGAGATCTATGCAAGTATACTTGAGAAACAGTTGAGAAGAATTGTGGAAGAAAAGCTTGGTGAAGAACAAGCTGGATTCAGGCCAAATAGAGGCTGTCAGGATCAGATCTTCACTTTACGACAAATAGTCGAGAAAGCCTGGGAATATAACAAAGATCTGTATTTAAGTTTTGTCGATTTGGAAAAGGCATATGACAAGGTGCCAAGAGAGAAGTTATTCAATACGCTGCAGTTATATGGTGTCAATGGGGCATTATATCAAACAATACTTAGTCTTTATTTGAGTTTTAAGTCAGCAGTTAGAATTGAAGGAAGTACAGGAAGATGGTTTAATGTTAAATCTGGTGTGAGACAAGGATGTACATTATCCCCTCTGTTATTCGTTATCTATATGGATCACATTATGAAGGAAAGTGGTATTAAACCTGATATCAAAATTGGAGATGTTAATGTCAGCTCTTTGCTTTATGCGGATGATGTTATACTTCTAAATAAATCCGCTACAAGTCTGCAAGATTCTCTGACTAAATTGAATAGCTGTTGTAATAGATATGGTATGAAGGTCAGCAATAAAAAGACAAAGACAATGAAAATAGGCAGAATCATTGAAAATGTCAACTGTGTTGTAAATGGAGAACCTGTGGAACAAGTAAAACGTTTCAGTTACTTAGGCACGATTTTTACTGAAGAGATGGTAAATTAAATATAGAAATAGACAACAGAATCAGCAAAGCTGGTATGGTGGGAAGTCAATTGAATAAATTCATATGGAACAAGAGAGAAATTAGTCGGAACACTAAATTATCTGTATACAAGACAGTGTTCAAACCAGTTTTAACTTATGGATCTGAGAGCTGGGTCAGAAGTAAAACACTTGACCAAAGACTAGAGACCGCAGATATGAGAGCCCTGAGAAAGATTAGAGGACAGATGGCATCAATGGCAATATCATATTAAAAATGAGGATATTAGGAAAGAACTTGACATTGTCAGCATCCTGGAATGCGTTAGCAGAGCTAATCTCAGGTGGTATGGTCACTTAAATAGAATGGGAGAGGAAAGATTAGCAAAACAAGTGTTCTCTGCCAGGTTGGCAGGAAAACGACCCAGAGGAAGACCAAGATATAGGTGGATTGATACGGTACAAAGTGCGTTAGATATATAAGATCTGATAATGTTGGAGTCTTCACAAGTAACAGACTGATTTGGAGGAAAATTGTAGATAGGAAGTTAGTAATGATGTAAATTTTTCATGTAGTACTGTCATATCCTATACATCCCTTGAGGGTACATGGCAGGAATTAGATGATGATGATGATGATGAAATTATAAATTCTGAAAGGAAAAATTTTGTACATGCAGTTACTAGGCATGTGCACTCACTTTGTGTGTGTGTGTGTGTGTGTGTGTGTGTGTGTGTGTGCGCACATGCACAGAGCTTATAGGGAACCTTGGCTGTATACTATATTGATGAAACTGTGCTTCAGGAAGTGGATGAGATCTGGGGATGATGGCTAACAGTAGACTAAAGTTTAGAGGTTACATTGCAAGTGTTGCAAATATTACTGCTATGATAAGCAGTACACTGATATGCATGAATAAGGAGTTGGTTGTGTTGCTGTATAAAACACTGATCAGACCACACTTCGACTACTGAGCTCAGATTTGGTCACACAATTTTCATTATGATATGGAAATGCTGGAGAAGGCTCAGAGATGAGTGACTATGACAATATCAGGACTCTGGAATGTTAGCTATGGCGAAAAGCTAAAGGAATGTAAATTATAGAGTTTAGTTTACGATAGAGATGCTTAAGTTACTAAGGAGATTTTATCAGATTAATACAGAGGGGATTATCAGAAAGTGAGAGCAGAAGAAACCAGAGGCCATCTCTGGAAGTTGTGTAAAGTGTGGTGAAGAAGGGTGTAAGGAGTATTTTTTTAATATTGAAAAATATAGGTGCAAGAAGTGTTAAGTATTTCAAGGTTCAATATGATAAATATGTTATTGGTTAAGTAAACCTCCCATGATAACAATACTCTCAACTTTACCTGAAAAAGTTTAACTTCTAAACAGAAAGACTTATGTAGAAAAAATATACATCATCAAAGCATTAGTTATTACTTCTGTGCATAATAACTAATGGATCAGCCATTTACAAACAAAGAAAAAAACAGCACTGCATTTTCATTAATACAATCACAATATTCATTGCTTACCAGTATTAAAAGCAATATTAGAAACATATCTTATATACTAAATTAATTATTATTATTATTATAAGGAAATATAACAGTGAAGTAAAGAGCTTGGAAATTGCACCTTTAGAAGCTCTCGTAAATCTTCCATAAAAGTTTTAGTGGCTATTTCTTGATGGATGGGTGACCCACAATTTTTGACGCAGGATTCAAGGACCTTTAAAATAATAATAATAATGAAATTAATTTCTTTAATTTTCATATATAAAATATAACAAAGTTCAAAAGTATGATGAAGTATAACAGAGCTGGGTTTGTGGTTTCATGAAGATGCAAAAAATGGAAAAAAATGTGGAGGATGGTAATCTCAGGACATTAATATGATATCTGAAGAAATGTGACCGTTAGGTTAGATTAAGGAACATTGCAAGCTGAAAGATTTAGCAAATAGGTAAAAAGATAGAAGGCATATAAGGACAATTAAAGGGATGAGAATAACAAAAAACTTCAATAAACTGTAGGATGGAGAAAGAATGACAGATTAGTCCTGGAAGTTGAGTAGAAGGGCAGAAAGTGCAGTAAAAAAACTTTTTGTTCTTATAAAGAGTGTAAGTGACAAGTGGAATATGTTGTCAGAGTGAGTGTATTGACAAGTGAATTTAAAAAGCATGACAATTGTATGGGCAATGGATGAGCTAGTGTGGACTTCATACACTGCATCCTGGAACTTTTTGGGATACCCAATTTATAAAAATAAACCTGTAATCAGAATGTTGAAAGTTTTTTCACCTGGTTATACTATAAATTAAAGATGAAAAGAAATTATATTCTTAGCTTAATCCTTTATTCAAGTGTAAGGAAACAAAGCTTGTGCATGAAGTAACTTCATGACTGGGATAATTGTATATAGAGCCTAACAGCAGCTCAAAACAGCTGTTGGTCCAGTGAAACTTAATCAATGCAATAATAAAAGGCAAATATACAAACTACTAGAAAGAATTTTTGTCTTTCAAATAGTGTGCAAGTAAAGTAAGTAGTGCAAATAAGGCAATTCTGATTCTAAAAGTTATGTTCTTATAAGCTCTCTGGTAAATTTTAACCCTCCCTATACATTTAGCTACAAAATATAGATGGATCCATAATATCCTCCATTTTAATATAATAAAATTAAAATTTCATTATATTAATTTGCCTTTTAATTTTATAGGGAACATTTATCTAAAAAACAATTCAGCATAAAAATAATAATAAAGAACAGCACTTTCAGCACTTTGATTATTGAAGAAAAAATGAAAGAGTTTGAGAACAGGAATCAAACCTTGGAGATTCAGTGGCAAACTCTGAAGAAAACGTTGATTGATTCTGCCAGAGAGGTGTGGTGAGGTTGTTTGTAAGGATAAAAAAATCAGAACTCCCTGGTGGACACAGGAAGTTAAAGAGGCAGTGAAGGAAAAGAAGAAAGCATACCAAAAGTTCCTGGCAAATAAGTCAGCTTGTGCTCTTAGAGAATATAGAGACAAATGCAAGAATGCTAAACACTGTGTAAAACTAGCTAAACAAAAGTCATGGAAGGACTTTGGCAAGAATATAGAAAATAAATATCAAGAAGGTGGCAAAACATTCTGGAGATTGTTGAAGAAACTTAAGAATGGAGGAAAGAGTGGTGTAAAAGGAATTAGAGATGATAAAGGTGACATGAAAACGGGAGAAAAAGATATCCTTGAAGTATGGAGTAATTACTTTGAAAAACTGCTAAATGAAACAAGCAGTGATGACAGCACAGTGGTAAAAAACACTGACCAGGCATGCAGTCAGGAATACATATCCATACTTGAAGTAGAAAAAGCCATCAAAGGCTTGAAATGTGGAAAGGCAGCAGGAGTAGATGATATTCGACTCGACCAGAAATGCTGAAGTATGGTGGTATAAGAGTATTACAGTGGCTGCACTGCATAGTTCCGAAAGCCTGGACAGAGGGACGAATTCCCGATGATTGGAGTAGAGCTCTCATACTACCCATATATAAAAAGGGAAATAAAACTAAACGTGAGAATTACAGAGGTATTTCCCTACTGAGTGTTCCTGGAAAGATCTATGCAAGTATACTTGAGAAACAGTTGAGAAGAATTGTGGAAGAAAAGCTTGGTGAAGAACAAGCTGGATTCAGGCCAAATAGAGGCTGTCAGGATCAGATCTTCACTTTACGACAAATAGTCGAGAAAGCCTGGGAATATAACAAAGATCTGTATTTAAGTTTTGTCGATTTGGAAAAGGCATATGACAAGGTGCCAAGAGAGAAGTTATTCAATACGCTGCAGTTATATGGTGTCAATGGGGCATTATATCAAGCAATACTTAGTCTTTATTTGAGTTTTAAGTCAGCAGTTAGAATTGAAGGAAGTACAGGAAGATGGTTTAATGTTAAATCTGGTGTGAGACAAGGATGTACATTATCCCCTCTGTTATTCATTATCTATATGGATCACATTATGAAGGAAAGTGGTATTAAACATGATATCAAAATTGGAGATGTTAATGTCAGCTCTTTGCTTTATGCGGATGATGTTATACTTGTAAATAAATCTGCTACAAGTCTGCAAGATTCTCTGACTAAATTGAATAGCTGTTGTAATAGATATGGCATGAAGGTCAGCAATAAAAAGACAAAGACAATGAAAATAGGCAGAATCATTGAAAATGTCAACTGTGTTGTGAATGGAGAACTTGTGGAACAAGTAAAACATTTCAGCTATTTAGGCACGATTTTTACTGAAGATGGTAAATTAAATATAGAAATAGACAACAGAATCAGCAAAGCTGGTATGGTGGGAAGTCAATTGAATAAATTCATATGGAATAAGAGAGAAATTAGTCGGAACACTAAATTAGCTGTATACAAGACAGTGTATACAAACCAGTTTTAACTTATGGATCTGAGAGCTGGGTCAGAAGTAAAACACTTGACCAAAGACTAGAGACCGCAGATATGAGAGCCCTGAGAAAGATTAGAGGCATGAACAGATGGCATCAATGGCAATATCATATTAAAAACGAGGATATTAGGAAAGAACTTGACATTGTCAGCATCCAGGAATGCGTTAGCAGAGCTAATCTCAGGTGGTATGGTCACTTAAATAGAATGGGCGAGGAAAGATTAGCAAAACAAGTGTTCTCTGCCAGGGTGGCAGCAAAACGACCCAGAGGAAGGCCAAGATATATGTGGATTGATACGATACAAAGTGCTTTAGATGATAGAAATATAAGATCTGATAATGTTGGAGTCTTGACAAGTAACAGACTGATTTGGAGGAAAATTGTAGATAGGAAATTAATAATGATGTAATTTTTTTCATGTACTACTATCATATCCTGTACACCCCTTGAGGGTTCATGGCAGGAATTTGATGATGATGACTTTTTTTATATAACAAAATAAAATTAATGGAACTTTTATTGTAAACTGTGAAGTACAAAGAAAAATTATGGATTTATGAATTAAAATTAATTTATAACAAATCATGATGTAGGGAAAGGAATTTTTCAGTATTTTTGAGAGTAGTCTATGTCTGGTTTCTTCATAAATATTTATGAAATAACTTGACAATAAAATATTTAAGTTAAATATTTCTAAATAATTCATAATATTTCTGGCTTCTAAAGAAAACTCTTTCGATGAATATGCTGGTAACTAGAGCCAAAAGAAATTTTCTCTGAGAAATTGTAATATGGAATAAATTTACTCAATTAGCCTTGGAAATTCTTCTTTTTGAACAAATGAGCATGGCCTGTTATACAATACATTTCGCCAGCGTAATGCCAAAATTTTGCCATCTAGATCCTATTTTTTATATATATTATTTGATTTTAGATTTTCTTTTTTTTTTTTAATTAACATTTTATGATTTGATATTTTAGTTTTCAGTGTTTTGTTTTAAAAAATTCATTGCTATGTTGCATGATTACTATATTAATATATATTTACATGATTAATCAGAGATGTGCATTTCCTTTTCTCTCTATTCCTCCAGATATTCTGTTGTTTGCATATTTTACTTTTTGCAAAATTTTAATCTGCATATACAATTGACTCTTGAACAGCATGGGGGTTAGGGGCACCAACCCCTACATTGTTCAAAAATCTGCATATAACTTTTGACTCCCCAAAAACTGCTAATAGCCTCTTGACTGTAAGCCTTACTGATGATAAACAGTCAATTAACACATATTTTGTATGGTATGTATGTACGTATGTATTATATACTATATTCTTATAATAAAGTAAGCTAGAGAAAAGAAAATGTTATTAAAGAAAATCATAACGAAGTGAAAATACATTTACAGTACTGTATTTATCGATACCATAAGTTTACATTGTCTGTTAACAAGATGAATTGTATGTCTGTCAGTACCTACATCAATATTGCCTTAATAGATACAAAACACTGTGGATGTTATATGTGTTACTAATACTAGACATCAAAAATGAAAAGAGAATCTGAAAAAGAAATCTGTATTTATTTATAGGTATAACAATCGTGCACTGATAACAAAGAAGCAGCAATGCGATTGCTTCGCAGTAGCCTAGCCTATACACTATTCAATGAATTGTTAAAATTTTTATTTTGTGCTAAGTAATTTAACTAATTATCAAGTTAATTTTATGCAGTTAGGATTTAATACTGCATCTTTACATTTGTTTACATTACTCTCGACTGTAAATGGCCATGTACAGTCTGTAAGTGTTTGTATGCATAAGTTTTGATAAATTTTAACTTTGGTGTGTACTTTAGGGTAGTAAATGATAAAATAGATTAGTGTCTACATATATTTTATGCATTCATGACATACCTAACTTTTTCTTAATTTTTTCGATATTTTTAGGCTACTATGCAGTTCATCTGCAAATTTTCTTTAAATTGTCACAAATCTTCAAAAAAGTTTCAAATATATTTATTCAAGAAAAAAAAAAACTGTGTATAAGTGGAACCATGCAGTTCAAACCCACGTTCTTCGTAAATCATAAATCTCCCAAATATTGCTTTTCTATGATTTGTGGACAAAACTGACTCTTTTTTTCAATATTGTAAGATACATTTTAATACTTTATAAATAAACAACTTTTAAGACTGCATAACAAACTAAAATAAAAATACTACAAAAAATTTCTTATAGCAAATGCAATGTCTTTGTATGTGGTCATGCAAGATAAGGAGGGGCTTTTCCTGATTCGTAGCATTTGTTATGAGGCATGAATTTTTCTGCTTCAGCCCACTGAATACTGAATCTTTCTACTGATTCGGCTGAAGCAGAATATTTGAAAAACACACACACAAATTGACTGAATCCTATCCTATCCTTTTCATCCATCTAGGACGGGTCGCGTCCCCTCCTAATGAGGGGTTACTGGCGTATTAATGCAGCTAGATTGCCACGCCTCTGCTGCATCCCCTAAGGGCAATATTCATGACCCTATCCATGTGTGTTCATAGGGCCAGTTTGCCTGCTTGTAGGATGAAAAAACCCTAGATAAATGGGAGGGAAACCCTGTTGTCCACACCTAAGACTGGCTAACTTGGCTATGGCTGAGAAAGATCCTTAAGCTCCTTTTCGATGGGAATCAAAGCTCTGACATTGCTTCCCCAGGCATATGGTTGTGAAGCGCATAGCCACTAGGCTAACCATGTGGACTATTGACTGACTGATTGAATACCAAAGCAAAACTAAATATTCAGGGCATCTTTAAAGGCACAATCTCTGTTGAAGAGGACAAATTAAATACAAAACAGATAACTGAATTAACGAGACCAATATGGTAGAACATGAGATGAATAAATTTAGTAAATCTCTAAAGAAAAAAAAAATTATCCAAAAGCAAGCTAGCAATATATAAAATAGCATTTAAATCAATTTTAATATTTATGGATTTCAGAAAGGAGATTGAGGTAGAATCAATGGCAAATTATATTAAAAAAAAACAAGTCAGAAAGAAACCAATCATTCAAGCATGTGTAAGCAGACTTATGCAAGATAATATAGTAATTTCATGAAAATGAAAAATTAAAGAATTGGGCATTTGAAAGAAAGAGAAAAATGTTACAAAATACAGTTAGTAATGTAATACCTTAAAAGATAGAAGGAAAAGGATTCATCGAATTAAAAATCTAACAAATAAGCAACTGGAAAAGAATTACAGATAAATAATACTAATAAAATCTTAATTCACAGTGTCCTGAATATTCTCTTAAGATGCATACTAGGATATACAATGTAAAAGGTTGTATATAGATTGATATTAGCATGAAGTCTGTGAAAACTATATTTCAAAATTAATTCAAATTATCTGTTTTTTTTTTTGTTTTGTTTGTTTCAAAGTCTCTGAGGCCACATATTGATGGTGGCATGCACAATATCCAATGGAAATGCTGCCATTGCTCGCTCCAAATCCACCTTCCGGCTGGGGTATTGTTTCTTGCAGGTGCTCTCAAACTCCAACCACAATTTGAAGTCCAACGGATTCAAATCATGACTTCTTGACAGCCAATCAGATGATGATATGTGGTCAGACTCATTCACATCCAACCACATTGTGTGGTCCTCATCTTGTGTGCAGGGGGCTGAGTTCTGTTGGAAGATCCTGCTTACCATAAAACAAGGTGTTGTTCAAGGATTCCAGCAGAGTATCTTTATATACTTTGGCAGAGGTTTTGATCCCTTTCTCGCAGAAATGTAACTTGGATACCTCTCCAATACATAACTGCCTGCCAAAACCATCACTGATGTGGGGTGATGAACTCTGAATTCTAGGTGCTATGGGCACGTGTGTGTACCACCTGAAACAACTCTTCAATGGTGAAAATCTCATCTGTGAAGAGGATATGTGTCTGTTGTTCGCATACTGCCAGAGAATGCCTTTGATTTTATCACCCTCTGCTACAAATTGTTGTGTTATGAGGTGCCCAGTAGGATGAAGATAGATTCTCACCACCAGGTCATCAGATAGCCATGTGACATCGTTCTCTGCAAAATGTTAATCTCTCACGACATCACTTTCTGCTTTCTCACAGGATTATGGCAGAGGAATACCTTAGCAGTCCTCACAAACTGTTGTGTCCTAACACAGTATGGTCGACTTGTTCTGTGGCAGTTATTAGTCTAATACACAAACATCCTACTGTTCCGGAGTGTTTTTAGCGTATTAAAAAATAACAGGTGGCTGCGTTCCAATCTTGTGAAGTGCTATTACAGCCACATAGTTCTCATAATGTCTGACATGTGAATGTTGGCTGCCACAGCACCACTGATGGAACAGGGCTCATGCAATTCTGTGAGCAGCACAATGGTGTGCATAAGTTGTAACTATTTATGGCAAGGCTATGTACATTCTTAACATATACAACAAACTTATCCAAAATTTTCATTCAAAGTTTTTTCACTTGGTTATAAATTAAACTGCAGATCCCAAGAAATTATATTCTTTATCCAAGTGTAAGCAAAAAAAAAGTATGCATGTGAAATATCTTCACAACTAGACTATTTGTATGATTTCTGCATTACTTCAGCCTTGGTATCTCTTCTGAGTCTGCTACCACTGATGAGATCTCAATCTCAGTGTGGGTAATGGCCCTTTCCAAAAATTGAACATTATAGGATACTAAGGCAATTAATTTGAAGTCATTAGCCTTTATGTACAAGCAGCCTAGTCATTAAGATACTTCGTGTGGAAACTTTGTTTGCTTACACTCAGATAAAGGATCAAACAAGAATATAATTTCAAGAATATAACTTCTTTAATTTAATCCAAAAATTTTATAAATTTTACCAAGTTAGTAATTTTTTTTCATTTTTGTTGATTTCTTATATAAAACCTGTCCATCTATTCAATGGATTGTCCTGTTTTATGCTTTTCTTGAGGCTTCAACTCTCTGAAGACTAGACACTCCTGGCACATCATTCATCCATCCATCCATCTCACTGAGGATCTATCCCTTCCTCTTTTTCAAGAACTTTACTTTGAAATTACTAATTTGAGAAGTTTTCCTTCCATCCTTTCAATGTATCTATGGGCTACTAAAAATTTACTTTTCTTAGCTCATTCATTTTTGTGAATACTACTGAATTTTAGCACACTCATACTCAGCTAATCCAAATTTCTCCTACTGCAAAAATTAAATGTATTTTTTATGCTCAATTGTATGTACAAACAGTGCATACACTTCAATAATAAGTGAAGTCTGAACAAGCTGAGCATTACTATTAAATCATAAAAAGAAAAAATAATAATTTCACATAAAAAAAACTGCCAGTACTCAAATCATTTTAGAGCCAAGAGACTTTTCTTAAGAAGACTGAGGTTTTAATAAATACCAAATTTTGCAAACTGCAAGCAAGAATAAGCCATGTGTTATATTACTAAATGCTGATGTTAAGCATTATACTTATTAACACACACACACACACACACACACACATTAATCAGGCATTATATTAATAAGGTATTAATTTTATAACCACCTAAGCTTTACACTTTTATTTAAATTTTTTTTTTTTCTTAAAATAGTAACTTTAAAAAAAAAGGTTTTCACCTGAAATGCAAAGAAGGATACGTGGGGATTTTGATCAAAGAGTTTCTTTTTAATTGCACTAACAGCATATTTTGCTCTGTAAGTTAAAAAAGTATGAATAAGTACCTCATATAAAAAAAAGCATTAAAGTGAGCAATTCTGAAGAATAAAAACATTTAGAAAGAAAAGAAATTTCAACTACAAAACCAAATACTCAGATCTATAAGAAACATGCAAAAAAAAAAAAAAAAATCTACTCAATCAAATTTAGTTAACACTATTCATGAATAAAATAATATGCTTATAATTAAAAGAATTCATAACTTTAAATTTATTCTCAGTTAAACCACTAAAAAAAAGGGTAAAACAAAGTAGCCTTTTTAATAACAAAACAAATCAAGAGTTCAAAAGAATAAAGAAGTGTCATCATCATGCAAAAGAATTACAGAACAGCATTCTTGATTAAATGCAAAGTAATTCCCACTATATATTTTTTTTCTACCTGAAAATACAACTCAAAACATACTGAAACATATCATCAGTTCCCTCTCACAATGCAAGACTGGTTGGTTAAATAGATTGCATCTCCATTCTCTTTTTATTCCATTCTCTGTTTATGAATATCTTTAAAGTGGTAAATAAATTTGATTACTCGGTGTGAGGATAGCACACCATGCTTCATGAAGGTCTCAGGGAAAAACTACCAAGTTTGGTCTCTAGAGAAGGATTTTTGGATTATATCTTTTAGTCCACTCACTGTATTAATGTGCTATAGGTTTACAAATAATTTATGGGTGAAATTATTATCATTATATAACACCTCCACAGATTCATCATGGGAAGCCACTCAAAACTACACTACAAATTTTACAGGTGAAATGACACTTCCATGAACTCATAATGGGAAGCTATTCAACACTACACAACTATCTACACTACAAAACTACCGCCTGCACTATGCTAACACTAAACAGCATTTGTCTCTTAACTGCATGTGTTCTCTGGGCAATTCGGTAATACTGTTTATATTTGTTTATAACTCACTTTCACTTGGAAAATCCCACATAATTTTTTTTTTTTGTGACTACCACACATAAAATGTTGTATACCCATGGTACATTAGTACCATGGGTAAGTTAAGGATATTTTCTACTTTTATTAATCTTATTTTATTTTATTTATTTATTTATTTTTTGCATTTTATTTTTTAAATAATCTGGAAACTGCTCTGAAGACCAAACATGGAACTTTTCAAGCCACTTTAGACTTCCAATAAAGAGGACAGTGGTCCCTCATTTACAATCCAAAATATCCAAGTCTCTGGCAGAATTCAAACTCACAGCCCATTGACTGAAGAGTAGATACACTAACCACTCTGTCCACCAAGCCTGTAAAAACATACATAAAACATAGCCTATAAAGGTATTGTATGGAAAGCAAAGTCCTGGTATGAAAAGAACTTGGCTATGCAGGATAAAGGGAACCAAAAATAATTTTATCATTATGTTGCAAGTAAAAGAAAGCAAGAATGAATGAATGTGTAAGAATAACTTTACTGAATGAAGACAGTATGCATGTGTCAGAAGCAGCTCCAATTGTTCAAATAATGAGTACTCACTTCAACTAAGATCTATTGATCAAGCAACATGGAGAATGGTGCTACTGCTACATTGAACAAGAAGATAAAAGTGCATGAAAAGCAAGTTCTAGAGCTGTTGCATAATGCAGATAATTGACCAGATGGGATATCAGCACATATGCTAAAGGAATATTCAACTAAACTCATAAGCCCTTGACTTGAGTGTATAATTTGAATCACAAATCAGGAAAGATCACACAGGAATGGAAGTGTGTGTGGGGGGGGGGGGAATGTATGGTAGTCACTTTGCATAGTTTGGTGCAAAAAAAGCCTGTGTAACTACCAATAACTATCAGTATCTCTGAAGTTGTAAAGACTTATAGAAATTGCCAAGAGCTTGCATACACAAATGAGTTGACAGATGAGATGTACTCTGAAAGGAACAGCATGAGAGGGAGGTCATGTCTGAGCAATTTGCTTATATTTTATAGTAATGTTACAGCTGATTTGGACTTTGCCAAAGCATTTGATGAATTTTGTTATATGTGCATATAACATACAGTAATACCCCACCATACGACACTGCTTTATGACAGTCTGTTCATACAACACTTTTTCAATCATGACCAATGGCCATTTATATGATGCCGCATTCATTCATATGATGGTTTAACACTCTTGTGAATATCAACAGATGCACAGTTTTTGTAAATTGTTTATTTACAATGTCATTGCTCGCTATATCACTTTGTGTTTCAGTGTTTCACTGTGAATTATAAACAGTTTGTAACTATTATTTTATTTAACTGTTGTTAATAATAGCAAAAGAATTCAAAACAAGGGTGCTTCCAGTGAAACAAAGAAGATACCTATTATGTTAGATACTAAGACTAAAATTATTAAATTTAGTGACAATGATGTATCAAACGCTGAGAAATGCAGAAAGCTAAACTTACCTTGAAGGACTGTCGTTACAGTTATTAAAAACAAAGATAAAGTGAAAAAGTGCTACACTACTTAATGCTCGCGTTATCTGTAAATGTGACATTTCTTGCAGAAACGTAAAAACTTTTAATGGTGAAAATTGCTGACTAAACTGGTTGGTGTGTTTCCTTAAGCAAAGCTATTCCAAATAACTTTTTTCTTTGTGAAAATTATTCTAAATTTTTTTTGTTTGCATATTTGACATAAATAATTACTTTATTTACATCATTTACGAGCATATCTGACTGCTTAAAAATTTTATTAAACCATTACATTATCATGTATGGGCACCTCCATGGAGTCCAAAGACTCATCGCTCATCAAAGACTCAATTTATCCACACAATCTATCATACCTCTCCTTGAACCCATTAACAGACAAAGCATTAACAACTGACTCTAGCAACCCATTCCATTCATTCACGACTCTCAAATGAAAAATCTAGTCCTTATGCCCTTAATAACTACATTTTGACCCATTTACCATGGAAGACATCTTGTTCTTCTCCCCTCCCCTCTAGCCAAGAGCTGAAACATTTCCCCTGCATCAATCCTATAAAATCCTTTAACTTAAATGTTTCTATCATATATCCCCTCTTTTTCACCTATCAACCAACTTCTTCAGTCTACACACCTTCAATCTATCCACATAGAGAACGATCCACAGACCACTCACCATTTTGGTTGCTTGCCTCTGATTCCTCTCCACCATTTTCTCATCTCCAAGAAACCCAGACCTGAACACAGTAATTCAGATGTGGATGTATCAAAGTGTTAGATCCTGAATGCAGAGCTTTACATGTAAATTCTTTATTCAGGATTTAACATGACAAACTACTACTTATTAAGGAGATATCTGCACATCGGCTAATAATTATAAAGTGTTGTTTTATGTTTTGTAATAATGTATAGTCCATGTGTGCGATATAGTGAGAGTTTTTGTTGGGTTATTTGTAATTCCCAAGTAAGCTGTCTAGTACATTGCGAAATTCTGAGAAAAATTATAAGTAGCAATCCGGAATAATTGCGTATAATCGGCATGAGTCGAGCGTAGCGATGGAGGCTATACTTACGCGGAAATATGACGTCAGAGCACCTACCTAGAATAATGTAACCGGACAGGTTAGCGAGAGTGTAGGATCACCCAAGAGGCATGAACGATGGGGGTTCGTGGGTGAAAACCGGATTGAATAGAGGGTGCCCAAATAGGGCGAATAAAAGACGAAGAACGCCGTTTTAAGGGGCTTTTTGACCTTTTGATCTTGGAGTGCCGGATTCAAGTTTTAGGGAGAGTTTGTCGGGGAATTCGTGAGAGAGCAGTGGGTCGGCTACGGTAATGACGGATGGCAGGTTCTTTTCTTGAGAATGCTTGAATATTTTCAAGCGGAGCTGATTGCGATATGATGGCCTATGTGGAATCGAGCCTTAGCAGAATGTCCCATTAGAGAAAGTTTCCTGCAGAGCGGTAGACAGCACGCAGCAGTCGAAAACGATTAGAAGAAAAGGCGTAGTACATCACCAGATGCAAAGACAGCCGAAGAATATGCAGTAAAGTAATCCAGACCTATATGAGACGGCGGCATGAAATCTGGAAGGATCCGGTAATGTAAGAGTTTTCGTTCTATGCTAAAATTTGTTTAGAAGAACAAGAAATTTGTGTTGTAACACTAGTAGAGAACTTTTAGTGAGAATTTGACTGAATTAATTAAGCCCTTGTGGAACAAAGAAGAGTTGTTAATTAGGCAGTGATTTGTGAATGGCTAGACTTGCTTAGATGAAATTTAGAATTAAGGTAATCACTGATAGAATGTTAATGAAAGTGTTCAATAAGTATTCTGTGAGTAACTTGTGAAGGGAATTATATAGTAGTAGTGCTTTGCTTAAAGCTAATCTTATCCTTTCATAATCGAAGGATTTAACCTGCTCTGATTCATTGTGCTTTAGTGTTACCCTTAACTTAGAGTGAATTTTGATCCATTGAGTATTTAAACTTACATGACTGTAAATGTTTTATGTTTTTCCAATAAACATGCCTTGTACCTTATACCTGAGTTATGCCTGATTACGAATTCAAACCACCACTTATGAAATTGAACCTTTTGGCGAGAAGGAATTTAGATATAATTGTTTAAGTGAGATTCGGTCTACGACTGATAACTGAATCTGCACAGTGCTAGCGTGAGATAAATTATTGTGTGTATCCTTTTAAATTTTGAATTATTTCCCTGAACAAGATTCTCTTCTGTTATAGGATATTGGCTGGCACAGCAAAAATATAAATTTTGCCAATATCCAAGGAGGAAATAAATCTGAATTAGTATTTTAGGAGCACGACAGTAGATTAGAAGGAGAGTTATTATAGAGGTAGAATAAGATATAACATAGAGAGATAGCGACATAACAATAAAGTAGCAAGTAGGACTTTGATTGTACAAAGTTTTGAGTAAGCTAAAGGATAGATTCTAGAGACAGTAAATTAATGTATAATAAGATTGAACTTACGACTTACGAAATAACATTATATGAAAGTAAGGATATAACAATAACACAGCCGACGAATTACAGATTTAACAAAAGCCTTATATAGAGATCAATAACTACTTCCTTATCTCTACTTGTGTGTTCTTCAATAGCCAAGTAATCTTATGAACTTCCTTAGCAATGTGTACTCTAAAGTTTAACTCTGTCTACCACCACCTCTAAATCCATAGCTTCATCTATTTCCTGGAGTACAGTTCGATCAATGTGGTACACAGCTTCTAATCTATTTATCCCAAAATGCATAACGTTACACTTTTTGACATTAAATTGACAACCATTATCTTTTACTCACACTAACAGCCTATTTAAATTGTCCTGAAATCTCTCCACATCACCTTGATTACTTGATTAATTCATAACTAGGGTGCTTCCAGTGAAACAAAGAAGATACCTATTATGTTAGATACTCAGAGCCACATCAACTATTACTCTACCTAATTCTGCATCACCGGCAAACACTGAATATTTCCTTTCAGGTTATTTCCTATATCATTTACGTAAAAATTAAACAGCAACAGTCCAAGCCCTGAACCTTGTGGGATTCAAGAGCTTTTGTGGTCAGTTTTTGATATCAGTCCAGCAGGCACCCTCTTATCCACACAACTAGTGTCATATCCATCCCCATTTGTTCTAATTTGCATAACAGAGTTCCATTCATCTACAAGTGAAAAAAAAGCAGTGATTCATTACACAATGATAGTCATGTCACATGACTGTATACACACATATATTATTACATAAATTAGAGAATATAGGATTAATTAATGACCACACTTGATGACCTAAAGGTTATTTTTTAATAACATCTATGATACAGGATACATCCCTGATGATCTAAGGAAATCCATCTTTGTCACTATTCCCAAAATTCCAAGAACTTTTGAATTTTAAGAATATAATAGACTAATAAGTTTAACAAATCATGTTACAAGGTTACTACTGAAAATAATCCTAGAAAGAATAAAAGGCACTTTGTCAGGAGACATAGAACAGCGCTGCCCAAACTGTGGGCCACGGCCCCCTTGGGGGCCATAGGTTTTGTTGAGGGGGGCCGCAAAATAATGAAAACAAATTTAAAATGTTTTAAGACTAAGTAGATTTTTTTATTTTAAAAGAAAATTATTTAACTTGTATTATTTATTATTTGTTTTTTGTTATTTTTTTATATTTTAATGGAAAAATTTCACACATTGGTGTTGGTTCAAACTTTGCTTCCTGCATATTTCGGTGCTTAATGAATATTAGTAAATATTGCTTATTCATATGTTTCATTTCAAAGCAGTGGTTAATTGTATTTACCTCGAATGATCTCCAGGGAAGCTCCAAATCTTCTTGTCCCTTTTATCACGCGTTCGTAATCAGGGACTGTTGATATTGACTTTATATACATATCAAAACTCGTTTTATATTATCACTGTCATCAGAGCTAATTTTCTGTTACCAATAAAAGTTCCGCATATACTTCACATATGAAAAAAAGCTTAAACAAGTTCATGTGGGGAGATAGTAACTGGTTTGCAGTGGTAAACAACACGCCTTCCCTAACAGCCACTATATTGCAGAGGCAATTAAAACAAGTACTTTTATTATGCCAGTGAATAAGGTACGAGGAGTCTGTGTAATATATTTCTCAACAAATAGTGCAATTAAAGATAACTGGGATAAAAACACACTAACTAATGAATCACATGTCCCCTCATACATAAACTATGCTGTATAGACTGAAACAAAACCATATGTTGCATGGGCAAACACAGTATCTAACTAAAAACTATTGTTATTAATTAGATGTGTGTGAGTTTGATTTCCCAACGCAGCAATAAAATTCAACTGAACGTGTTAAAATTCGTAAAAGTGTTAAAATTAAGTAATATATATATATATATAATGAATGTTATGGCAGTTTCACATATGGAATTCGGTTGAAGAGAGTTAACATTTCCACTCAATTGCCAGCTATGCTTTTATCTTTTGGTTGCGCGATCTTTTTGTTAATACCGCACCAATCATATGCACGTTTTAATAACCTGCCTTTGCTGTCTGTTTCACGTTAGGTTTAATTACCGTACAAAAGAGAAAAATGTTCCTGGTCCGGGGATTCCCTTATTCAGGTAATATTCACTAATTTCATGTTGTCAGTCTGTGATATGCCAGTATCGGTAAGTGGTGATATTATTTGATCTATTCTACGTTAAAAAAATTTAACCCTGAGATGGATAAGTGGCTGATAAAAAAAAATCCCGCGAACAATCAGAAGAAGCAGAAACAGACTCAAAAAAAGGACAGTATTTCATATTTTACCAGAACAGCCCGCATCGTCTGCAGAATCAAACAGTAAGAGGCAAAAAATGTAATATATGCATTTGATTTTTGTAACATGCGCTGTGTATGTTTTGTATTGAATATAAATACAATAAATATTATAATAATATCTCTCTCTATTACGATTTTTTTTCGAGGGGGACCGTGAAATATTTTAATTTTTGCAAAGGGGGCCCTGACATCTAGAAGTTTGGGAAGCACTGACATAGAAGATACTCAATCAGGTTTTCAAAAAGACAAAAGGTACAAGAGAAGGAATTTTCAATTTGAAAACATTATGTGAAAGAAGCCTTGTTGTTGTTGTTGTCGTCTTGTCCTTTGAAGAGTCTTAGATGTCTCCGTATGCTCCTTGTACTGCTTTGGCTATGTCTATGATTTTGTTTGTATAGAGCTGTTGTTCAGGATTAGGATCTATTTCTTGCAAGGCAACTGTAATTGCTGGACAGGTAAAGATGTGAGTGGGTGTCAGTTCAGTATTGGGGCAGTTGTTGCAGTTTCTATATGTTCTCGTATCATTTGTATTGATCTTCATTCCTCTATAATGTCCTGTTCATAGTCTTGCTATTGTGGTGGAGGTCCTTCTGTCAGCACTGATTTCGGAAATTTGATGTTGTATCACTGATTTCAGCGGAATTAGTTTAGTTTTTGCTAGTGCACTGGCATCAGCAAGAGTTATCATATGAGTTTCTTGGTTGAGTTCTCTGGCCTCCTTTGCTAATTTATCAGCTGCTTCATTGTAATCAATGCCTACATGAGCAGGAATCCATTGTAAAATGCAACTTTTACCTAAACACTTTAGTTGATTTAAGAGTTTATGGATGTCTTGTGTGAGCTTGGTATTGCCATTTTTGATTGCCTCCATAGCTGATCTTGAGTCACTGTAAATTATAATTCCTTCAGATTGTTGAGATGATGATAGATTTAAGTAGGCTTCTAGTGCTTTATTTATTGCGTAGAGTTTGCTGGTAAAATTGGAAGCGATTCTCCCAGATCCAACTTTTATTGAAAGTTTTTCACCTTTCAAGAGTAGAAGGAGAACACCAGTGCCTCCATTAATCATATTGGTGTCTGACGGTCCATCGGTATAACAAATAACCTGTTTGAAGGATGAAAGAAGGTTGATAGTATTTAGGCCTTTTTCTTTGAGCATTTCTTTTGGTTCTTTTTTTTTGTACGGAGTTTGGTAAGGTTTAGATTTAAGGAGGTATTTGAAGGTAAAGGACTGGAAAATAGAGGTTCTTTGTTTATGTGGGCATTTAGCTGATCAAGACCTATTTCTTTCCTGATAGTGTCATCGTATTGTAAAGTTGATGATCTGTGAAGTCTGCATTTTTGGTTCCAATGTTCATAAGTTTTTAGGGAGATATGATCACTTTGGTAGCTTCCGATATTATTTATGAATTTTATGGTGGCAAATTTTCGTCTATCCTCCAGAAGGTCAAGCCCACATTCCTGTAGGGCTCTGATGTTGTTAGTGGATGAGACCGCACCAATGATAATCTTGGATGCTTTTGCTTGTGTTTTGTCTAATTTTTTCTTTACCGATGAGGCCGAAGGTGACCAGATAGGTGCTGCATATTCCATTATTGGCCTTATTAGTGTAGTGTAAAAGTTTTGAGGATTTTTGGCTTTGCATCCCAATTTGTTCCACAGAGCCTTTTCAGTATATTTAATTTTTTTTTAGAGCTCTGTTGGAAGTGTTAGAGATGTGTTGTGTAAAACGTAATTCCTGATCAAGAGTAATACCAAGGTATTTTTAATTTGTGACTTTTTCAATTAGCTTGTTGTTGATCATGACTTTGGAATTGTAGGAATGTCTATTTTTCCTGTCTGTACTAAAGGTGCTTAGTTTTGTTTTGTCTGGGTTGATTTTGAGTTTAAGTTCATCTGACCATTTTTCTAATCCTCTCATAGATTTGTTTAGAATCTCCTCTGATTCTTTGATTTTAGCACTAGTGTGCCAGATGACTATATCATCTGCATAGCAAGTTACTTTTGTGTCTTCTGTAAGGTAGGGATGAATGTTATTGACATATAGAAGGAATAATAAGGGACTGAGTACTGAGCCCTGGGGAACACCAGCCCAAGTTCTCTGCTCTTTGTTTTATTGATTACACCAAAGCATTTAATTCAATAGATCACAAGAAATTAATACATATCCTACAGAATAACAGAATAACAATAATAACAATAGGCCATTTGATTCCAGTATCTATTTGTAATTATAAGATCTACGTATAATTACAAATAGATACTGGAATCAAATGGCCTCCATAAGATATAAAAATGCATATTCTCACAACTTTGAAATCAAAAATGGAGTAAGACAAGGATGTGTTTTATAACCCTTACTGTACAATATACCGGTTGATCATAAAATAACGGCAAGTGTTCAGAGCCCTCTAGCGAGTAATGTATTGGACGAAACACACCAATATTTGGTAGACGTACAAAGTGGAACATGGGGATTCAATTTAACGGGAAAAAAAAATAGTACCAAAAGTCGCCAACGGGGGAAATTTTGGCACTGTTTACAGAATAAAATGCATTAATTTGCATTATCACGTTTCTTGCGAGCGATTGCAATAAAAGGAAAGCATGTGAGATTTCTTACCATTCATAGACGAACAGCTTTTTGATGCCTCTTACTTTACATGAGCGTGCTTTGTTAGTCAAACTCTATTATCAGCGGAACAAAATGCCAGCGCTTGTCTTCGTGATTTTCGGCATATGAAAAATTTAAGAAAAGGATCGATTAGCGTAACAAACTTACAAAAACTGATTCGGCAATTTGAAACTACTGGAACTCTAGCAGTGCAGGTAGGCAGGGGACGCAAACCAATCAATCACCAACAAGTTGAACAAGTTGCAACTGCTATTGTGGAACAGGAGATGATGAATGTGCAGGGTACCAGCAGTGCACAAGCAATATCCCAGCAAACGGATATCGCATACACAATGGTGTGAAAAATCCTACATCAGATGTTGAAGTTTTACCCCTATAAAATCAGTCATTTTCAAGAATTGCGCCCTGGTGATGCGACCACATGAATCGACTTATCTTTGAGATTCTTAGCATGCATGGAAGTGCATGATGCATGGCTGTGGCAGATTTTATGGAGTGACGAAGCGCACTTTTATTTGAATGCCGATATTAACACACGCAACTGTCGCATTTGGGCTGCAACTAATCCACACGTGTGTCTGCGGATGCCTATCCACTCGCCCAAAGTCACAGTGTGGTGCGGATTTACAGCATCTTTTATCATCGGTCCATACTTTTACAAGGAAAATCAACAAAATGGACCAGTGACCTGTTCCGTCAATACTAACAGGTATGCCAATATGGTACAGAACTTTGTGGTTCCACAACTGCAGCAAAGAGGATGTCTCGATTCGACCATCTTCAATCAGGATGGTGCACCACCCCACATCGGACTTCAGGTACAGCGCGTTTTGCGACAACATTTCTCTGAGAGAAGAATCATTAGTCATGCATTTCCCATGCATTGGCCACTGAGATCACTGATCTGAATCCTTGTGACTTTTGGCTGTGGGGATTTCTTAAAGCATTGTGTATCAAGAACATGTACCCAATATTCCAACTTTGAAAGATCGAATAACGTTACATGTGAGACAAATCAATTCCGATATGTTGCGAGCCACTGTGGAAAATGTTGTGCACTATGTGCAGTTCCTGGAACATCAGAATGGTGGTCATAATGAACCTCATTTGTAATTAATAATAAACATCATGAAATTGATGTGTGCTGTCTCTCATTTGCCATTTAGTCATTCATTAGTCACACCTACTAAAATTAATTTGGCAGCACCAAAATTTCCCCTGTTGGCGACTTTTGGTACTTTTTTTTTTTTTGTTAAATCAAATCTCCATGTTCCACTGTGTATACGTCTACCGAATATTGGTGTGTTTCGTCCAATACATTACTCACCAGAGGGCTCTGAACACTTGACGTTATTTTATAATCACCCAGTATATAGCGAGCAATTTTTTAAAAATATTTCAGAACTGAAGGGTGTAAAAGTCGGAGGTGGGAACTTCAACAACTTCAGGTATGAAGATGACACACTCCTTATAGGTGAATCTGAAGATGATCTTCAAAAACTTAGTGAGAAATTTACAACAGAAGCTTAGACATGGGATTAATTATTAACCTAAAGAAAACAGAGTGCATGATTATATCAAAAGAAGCAATAAATAAGAAACTAAACATAACTGTTAACCCTTTAACTTCTATGGTCAAGTTAACTCGAGCATGGAAAAAAAAAAAATGGTGCCCTCAAGTGGACATCCTTTGCAGATTATGCAAATTTTATAAAACACTATTATTGCCATTTTTGTGAGTGAACAAGGGTATATCAAGAATGTACGATGCTGTCCGGACTTCTTACTTGTAGGAATTTAATTTATTTTATTTATAAATTTTTCGCAAAATTAATTCAGCACATGGGACAATGTCAGTAGAATATAAAATCAGCAGTTAAAGGATTAACAAAAAGAAACTTGAACAGGTTCAGTCTTTTATATATTTGGGACAAATGTTTACAGACAGAGGAAATTCCCTCAAAGAAATAAAAAGAAGAGTAGAGATAGCAAGAAAAGCCTTTATTGATATAAAAACTGTTCTAACATTCAGAGACATTAATATAGATACAAGAAAAAAGATTAATAAAATGGTCTGGTCAAGTCTTCTCTACAACAGTGAAACTTGGACTCTAAATAAAGAAGCAGAGAAAAAATTAGAAGCTTTCGAAATGTGGACCATCAGAAGAATGTTGAACATACCATGGACAGAGAAAATGAAGATGTTTTAAAGAAAGCAAAAATGAAAATAACATTAATGAAAATAATTAAAGAACAAAAACTTAAATATTTTGGACATCTAACTAGACAAGAAGGCATTCAGAAATTAATATTAGAAGGGAAACTGGATGGAAAAAGAGGGCGAAATACATCCAGGAGAAGGTGGTTTGAAGACATTAAAGATTGGCTTGAATTACCATAAATGTTCCAGAGCAGCAAAAAAAAAGAAAAAAGTTCTGTCATGGTTGCCGGGACACAGTCAACTGGGCGAACAACTGGACAACGGAATAATAGATCAAATATGTAATTCTATTCTGTTGATCTATTACCGGGTAAAAATGAGTTAAAAGAATGGTATAAACATAAAATTTGAAAAATCTCGCTTATAATTAAGTTTATTTTTTATTGTATAATTAGGTTAGGTTATTTGAAAAATCTTGCTTATAATTATAAGTTTATTTTTATTGAGTAATTAGGTTAGGTTATTTGAAAAATCTCGCTTATAATTAAGTTTAAGTTTATTTTTATTGCGTAGTTAGGTAAGATTAGGTAAAGTAAGGCCAGGTTAGTTTAGGTTAGGTTATTTGAAAAATCTCGCTTATAATTAAGTTTATTTCAAGTTTAAGTTTAATTTTTTTAATTTTTAAAAAACTGTATTTTTATTGTTTTCTTTATTTTAATACTGTGCAATTATACCTTTTCATTTTTAAATCATTTTCGAAGCACTCTTTGTAACCATCTCTTTCTTAAACGATCCCACAAATTTTGATATATGATATTAGCCATCCTGACTGGCCGATTGGTTAGCATATCCGCTCTCCAGTCAAAAGGCTGTGGGTTCGAATCCCACCATGGGCATGGATGTTTGTGTTTGTCTGTGGAAATACTAGTGGTGGTGGTTGGCGGCAGATGGCATTGGTGTAGTTGAAGTCAGCTGGTGGATTGAGTGGTTGAGACAGAGTTGTAGAGCAAGTGCCCTCCCTCGACGAGTCTTTGGACTCCCTGGAGATGTCAAATAATAATAATAATATAAACGAAAATATATAATATAAATATTTATTAACTACAATAAAGAGCAAAGAGGCTATTTTTTTTATTTTTTATTTTTTATTTTTTTTTATATCAGCCTGGGTAGTGACCTTCCTTCATGATGTAAAACAGTGATACATCTCCTAGGAGCTGTGTTTTACACTATGAAAAAATATTAAGGACAGTGATCGAAACTTCCTCCACCTTTGCTCTGAGATGCCCAAGTGTTGTACTACTGTTGACTTATGCTTGGACTCGCCGAACATTATTCGGCATGAAACTCTTAGATTTCGATCTTCGAGTTTCTTATTCAGCTTTAAAATAATGAAGGATTTATTATCCCCTTAACTTTATTTATTAACTAGCTGACTCATTTTTTGTATTGGAAATTTCAATATGACTTCTATACAATCGTAATTCTACACATTTTGATATATGATTAAATACTTAATTACAAGTGAGATTTTTCAAATTTTATGTTTATACCGTTCTTTTAACTCATTTGTCAAAAAATATTATTTAAATTTATCTGGTAATAGATCAACAGAATAGAATTGCATGTTTGATCTTTTATTCCGTAGCCCACTTGGCCATCGCCCAGTTGTGTACCCTGGTTGCCAACCTCCTTCTAGGGGATGACACTTGAATAGGAAGAAACTGGAGAATATAGGATTGGAATATAAACTACTGACTTGAATGACTTGGGGGAGACCACACTCCTACCAGGTGCATTCCCCGGGTGGTGGAAACCCAAACGGGTTGCTCTGAATAAAGAATAAAGAGTCGTGAACCAAAGGATGTAGGCATGGCAAGCCAGTTGCATTATTATGCCAATAACGTCCATGAACTGGAGAAAATCTACAAACCGAGAAAATGCTACTGCGTGCAGAACAGCCAATGCGCCTACTTGAAGTTCACATAAAGTAGGTGAGAAATCAGTGATGTGCTCAGAAAAAGATGTGAAGTACTTAACCACCTTCAACATAAGATCATTAAACCAACCTGGAAAATTGCAATTAGTTCAGGAAAATTTAAAAAGACTGAAATGGAATATTTTAGGTCTATCAGAGACACACTGGTGCGGAGAATAATTTATGGATTTACCAGAAGGAAGACTATACTTCTCAGAAAGAAAAGACAATATACACAAAGAAGGAGTTGATTATTAATTGAGAAGAAACGCACACACACGCTGTAATTGAATTAAAACCCAGAATAATCATAGCCAAATTTAAAGCAAAAGAAAGAGGACAAATAATTAAAATAATCCAAATATATGCACCTGACAGTAACTATCCATAGGAAGAAATTGAAAATTCCTCAGGAACTACAACAGGAAATAGATAATTCAAAAAAAAAAAAAAAAAAAAAAAAAATCTCATGATAGTGATGGGAGATTTTAATGCAAAAATAGGACATTTCATAGTAGGCAAAAAAAGATGCGATGGGACAGTTTGGATACAGAGAGCTTAACAACAGAGGAGAACAATTACTCCACTTCTGTAAAGCAAATGATCTAATGATTGCAAACACATTGTTTTATCAACACCCTAATAGTAACTATACATGGACATTCCCCAGATGGTAAAATAAAAAACTGCATAGATTATATGATCATAAACAAACATTGGAAAAGATCAGTAAATAATGTTTGAACATTATTTACAATGGCATTTATATACTGTATACTAATGCCAGGAGTATCCGGAATAAGGGAGAGGAATTGGTGGCGCAGATAGCATCAGCCTGGCCAAAAATTATTGCGATCACTGAGACGTGGTTGACAGAAGGGGATATAAAAACAGGGATAGAAGTCGCTGGGTATAGCATTTTTCGCCAGGATAGGAGGGGAAAGCGTGGTGGTGGGGTGCTGCTTATGATAAGTGATGACCTATGTCCTCTAAGAGTGGAGAATTTGGAAGGTAGTGAGACAAATGATTTTGAGAGCGTATGGTGTGAGGTAGAGGTAGGCAAGACAGGATATTTAGTGGGGTGTTGCTACAGACCCAGGAGCACAGAGGATGGGGACCAGGAGATGTTTAGACAGCTAAGTTTGGCAAGTGCAAGAAGAATGATTGTTATGGGAGATTTTAACTTCAGTAGTATAAATTGGAGAGAGGAAGATGCATGTAACAATAGGGGAATGGAATTTCTAGAATTCTTGAGGGACAAATGTCTTAGGCAACATGTAACAGAGGGAACAAGAGGTTCAAAAATTTTGGATTTGGTTATAGCATCAGAAGAGTTGATAATAACTGAGTTGACGTCTCTCCCACCAGTTGGAGAGAGTGACCATATGGTTTTGACTTGGAAAATGAATAGACATGCAGGAGTATCAAAGAGACGGGAACTTATGTGGAATTATAAGGCAGGTGATTATAATAGTCTTAGACGTCAACTTCGGGAAGTTTCATGGAGGGAGGAATTGGAAGGCCGGGATATCACCAGTGCGTGGGAAATTGTGAAAGAATATTTGTTATCAGCAATGGTAAGTTGTATACCACGAGTGAAGAAGAGGGTGCAATTTGGAGTAAAGTGGATGACAAACAATATTAAACAGGAATTGCATGCGAAAAAGAGGCTATGGAAGAGATATAAGGAGACAGGTGAAGAGATGCATGAGGAATATAAGACACAGGCCAGAAGAGTGACTCGTGTGGTAAGGAAAGCGAAACTGGAATATGAGAGGAGATTGGCCCTAAGATGCAAAGAAAATCCTAGGGAATTTTTTAGCTATGTGGCCAGTAGGAGGAGAAATGACTGTGGAAGAATGATATTGTGGGATAAAAATGGGAATAGAGTGACTGATGCAGAGGACATAGTGGAATTGTTCAATGACCACTTTATTGGAGTATTTCACCCTAGAGGAGTCAGTTTTAATGCTAGAGGGATAGGACTGGTACAAGGTCTGGAGGTACAGGAGGAGAGTGTGTTTCAGATACTGAGTACTCTGGATGTCAGTAAAGCTGTGGGACTGGATGGTATTTCGCCACGAGTTTTGAGAGAATGTGCTAGGGAATTGACAATACCTTTAACGTGGCTTTTCAATGAAAGTCTGGCTTTGGCAAAGGTGCCCAGGGAATGGAAGGAAGGTAAGATAGTGCCATTGCATAAGGGTGGTAACAGACTGGAAGTGTCTAATTATAGGCCAGTCTGTGTGTCATCAGTAGTTGTTAAGATCTTGGAGAAAGTAGTGAGGGACCGTGTACAGCATTGGGCAGATGAGGGTAATGTTATCTGTGAGAATCAACATGGATTTGTGAAAGGACGCTCTTGTTTTAGCAATATGCTAGCCTTTTATAATAAAGTTACAAGAGCATTAGATGAGGGAAAGGCATATACTGCAATTTTCTTAGACTTGGCAAAGGCATTTGACAGGGTGCCACATGATAAGCTGATATTTAAGTTGCAGCACATGGGTCTGGATGTCAGATTGGTCAACTGGATTCAGGATTGGCTGTCTGATAGGTATCAGAGAGTTGTGTATGGTGGAGCAGTTTCCAGGAGGCAGAGGGTTACAAGTGGGGTCCCACAGGGCTCAGTACTAGGACCTATATTGTTTAACCTTTATATCAATGACATAGCCAGTGGATTGCAGGGGGATATTCAGTTGTTTGCGGATGATGCGAAGCTTGGAAGGATTATTAGTAATAGTGCAGATGTGGTAGCCCTGCAAGAGGATTTAAATAAGCTAGATAGATGGGCAAATGAATGGGGGTGTCAGTTTAATGCAGCAAAATGCAAGGTCTTGAGGTTTGGGAAACATCGATGGGATGCTGCATACTCTATGGGAGGAGTTATACTGGAGGAAGTAGGGGAGACAAGAGATCTGGGGTTGATGATTGATAGAAACCTGAAGTTTAGGGGACATATTGCAAAGGTGGTGAAGGTAACACAGAGGATTGCTGCTATTATGAGAAGGACACTGACCTGCAGAGATAAGAGGGTTATCATTCCGTTGTATAAGTCTCTGATCAGACCACACTTGGACTATTGTTCTCAGATTTGGTCCCCAGGATTTGAAGGGGATAAATTAACCGTGGAAAGGATACAAAGACGGATGACAAAGATGGTTTCAGGACTGTACAAGGATAGTTATGAGGATCGGCTGAGAGAATGTGGACTGCAGAGTTTGGTGGATAGAAGAAGGAGAGGTGATATGATTGAGACTTTTAAACTGTTGAGAGGTGGTTACAGGGTTGACACTGGGGAGTTCTTTCGCTTGGTTGATCAGCGGGAAGGAGTGATGACAAGAGGCCATCCCTGGAAGTTACGAAAGGAAACTGTGAGCAAGAGGGTAAGGAGTGGTTTCTTTGTGTGGAGGGTGTTTGAGCCGTGGAATGCATTGCCTGATGGAGTGGTGGGAGCGAGAACGGTCAGTGGGTTTAAGGAGTGGTATGATAAACTTTGTGTTTCTCAGAGGGGGACTTCCCCTCGATGAGTCTTGACAGACTTTGTCTTAGAAAGGACCTCCCTCGATGAGTCTTTTGACTCCTTGGAGGCCTGAATAATAATAATAATAATAATAATAATTAAGAAGCTTCGATTTTGACACTGACCATGAAATATTAACTTCCAAAGTGAAAATAAAATTTAACAGGAAAAATAACATCAGTAAAGAAGAAATTTCAATCTACCGAAACTAAAAGACAGTTCAATCAGAAGTCAATTTTTAGAACAGACGCGCTTGAGATTAAAACCCCCCATCTTTCAGAACAGTGGAAAATACTAGGAAGAAGAAAAAAGAAACCATGTTATCAATTGCAAAAGATATTCTATGTAACAAACCCAAAATAAACAATCAGTGGATAACCCAAGAAATTCTAACCACAATAGAAGAAAAAAGAGAGGCCAAGATACTCGTAAACCAACAAAACAACGAAGAGAATAGAGAAAAATACAGAGCACTAAAAAATAAAGTTGATAACCTGTGCAAAAAAGGCAAAGAAAAATGGCCAGAAGAAAAAGCTAAAAAAATGCCAAGCATACCAAGAAAACAACCTAAAAATCTTCCATGACACTACAAGAAAAATTACAAAGGACTGCTCAGCAAAAGCAGTAACAATGATAAACAACAGGATGATTGAAACCGGGGATATTGAAGAGATAAGGAAAATCTGGTCAACCATTTTAAGATTACCTTTCATCAAGGAAATAAAACTATAATGAACAATAGAAGAAAATAACAATCACTCAAAAATTTTAGAAGTTAGATAGGCAATAAAACAAATGAAAAACAATAAAGTACCAGGTATTGATACTATCCCTACTGAACTGTGGTCATATGGAGACAGCACATCAATAGAATATTTAACAATCCTATTCCACAAAATACTAGAAAGGAGATACCAAATGACTGGAGAACTGAAAAGATCATCCCAATATGCAAGCAAGAAAGGAGATAAAAGAGATTGCAGAAATTACAGACCAATCAATTTACTCTCTCACGCCAATAAAATATTCCTAAGAATTATACGAAATAGATTAAAAAGCACCTATGAAGGACTGATAGGCACAGAACAAGCTGGTTTTCGAGGAAACTATTCAACAATAGACCAGATTTTCACATTGCAATAAAGCACCAGGTATTGATACTATCCCTACTGAACTGTGTTCATATGGAGACAGCACATCAATAGAATATTTAACAGAACTCAGCTGGGAAGACCATAAAGAACTATATTGTTGTTTTGTGGACTTTAAACAAGTTTTTGATAGCATCAATATAGAAATCCTTCTTAAAGTTCTACTAGAAAAAGTAATAGATAAATATATAATACCGTTTTTGATAAAATATTACTCTAAGACAAATACAATAATTAAAAAGGACCCATAGAGATCCAAAAAGGAGTAATGCAAGGATGTCCACTATCCCCATACATCTAGAAGAAGTTGTAAAGAATGCAATAGATAATAAGCCTGGAATCAATATCAATGATTTAAATATGAATAATATCAAATATGCAGATGATCTTGTTCTTATTGCAAGAACCCCAAATGAACTACAAAGACTGATAAACTAAATGAAACCTGTAAAATATATGACATGGTAATAAATATACAAAAGGGATAAAAATAGGGAGGAACAAAACTAACATCTCAGTCCCTAAATGGAGAACAAATAGACAACTTTGTATATCTTGTATTTTAAATCAATATCAATGATTTAAATATGAATAATATCAAATATGCAGATGATCTTGTTCTTATTGCAAGAACCCCAAATGAACTACAAAGACTGATAAACTAAATGAAACCTGTAAAATATATGACATGGTAATAAATATACAAAAGGGATAAAAATAGGGAGGAACAAAACTAACATCTCAGTCCCTAAATGGAGAACAAATAGACAACTTTGTATATCTTGGATCAAAGCTAACAGAAACAATCAAAAACAGAATAGTGATAAGAAAATCCGGAAAATAAACAAGATATCTAAACAAGCCAAAATCAAATTATATGAATCAATAATAATACTAACAGTTATTATCTAGGGAGCAAAAGTATGCACAATTAAGAAAAGAGAGGAGAAAAAAAACTGTTGGCATTTGAAATGCAATACTTAAGAAAAATAAATAAAACAACCTGGATAGAAAAGAAAACAAATAACACAGACAAGAATTATCATATAAGGAGACGATATTAGAAAAAATTAGAAAACAACAACTGAGATGGTTTGGCCATGCTGCAGCATGCACACAGACTACCTAATAAATACTTTTACGACCAAAAAAAGAAGATCCGGGAGACCAAGAATCACTTGGCAGAAAGGTAACCAGTGGTGTAATACACGAATTAGTCTTTAAGTTACTTGTTCAATCTACATTAATGATATTAGGAAGGTCTGGCCGGAGACGTTCAACTGTTTGCTGATGATTCAGAGATAGGACAATTATTTATAAAATAATTTTGATAGACTGAAACTACAGACAAATGATAATGGCTATCAGTTCAAAGTGTCAAGTTATGGCTTTTGGTGTGATGAGATTTCCGACAGCAAACACAACCTTGAGGATAACTGTGATTGGAAAGCAACACTGAAATCATTTTACGCTTTTACAAGGCAGGCTTTGATATGATTGCATCTGGATTACTGTGTGCAGATTTGGTCTTCCGGATTGGGAATGAAGTTGTGGAGATGGTGCAAAGAATAGTTATAAGGATGATATTAGGATTATGGGATGTTGATTATGAGGATAGGTTGAAATTATGTGGACTGCAGATACTGGTAAACAAAGAAAGAAAGAGGGATAATGATAGGTTTATAAACTTCTAAAAGCTCTATAATTGAATGACCTGGAATTGTTACGCCTCTTTTCCATGGTCATATTACTACTGCTTTTACTTGTGTGATCTAAACATTTGCACTGAAATAATCCACACTGGAATTATTATTATTATGGGCTAATCCATGGAGTCTTTAGACTCATTGAAGGAGTTCCATAAACAATGCCAAGCACAATCCAACATTTGCACAGTATCGATCCTACTTTGCTTTGAATTCATTCACAGTCATGGCACCCACAACCAACTCTGACAACCTATTCCATTCATTCACCACTCTCCAAGCAAAAAAATCTAGTTCTAACATTCTCTCTATCTTGTTCTCATCACCAAGAAACCCAGGTGACCTGATCTGTATATAGTAGTCAAGATGGGATTTTACCAAGGCTCTATAAAGAGGCATAATAACCTGCTTGTCAGAGTATTCTTCAGTAATCAAGTAATCTGATGAGCAGCTATAGCAATTTTCCCCTCTAAACTTTAACTCTCTATTCACTAATATCCCCCAAATCTCTCACTTCGTCAATTTTCTGGAGTACGTGATGGAACATCAATGTGGTATACAGCTGGTAATCTTTGCATCCCAAAATGCATAACCTTACACTTTGCCACATTAAAGCGACATCCATTCTCCTTTGCCTAGACCGCCAGTCTATCCAAATCATCCTGCAAAATATTAACATCATCTGCATTAACTATTGCTCTATCCAATTTTGCACAAATGCCAAACAACTGAATAGTACCTCTCAAATTCTTTCCTACATCATTAATGTACAAATTAAATAGTAGTGTCCAAGAACAGAGCCCTGAGTCAAAGGCCGTCCTCTGGACTACTCCAGAACAAACTACTCTCTGATATCTCACCATCAACCATCCTGATATCCACCTCAGCAACTTTATATCCATTCTCAAGTGCTGCAATTTACTGATTAGAATTTCATGCAGTATCATGTCAAAAGCTTTTGCAACATCCAGCAATATCACTGTAAACCCATTACCTTTATCCAACTCAGCTGTCACTGTATTATAAAACATAAACAAGTTGCTAAAGCACAACCTACCCTTTGCAAAGCCATGTTATCCCCCCCCATACAGTATTCCATTCCTGTGTATCTATTCATGTATTTTGCTCTTGACAATGACACTTAATATGTTGATCAGTCGATAATTTGCTACATCAGTCCTGGAGTCTCCTTTATGAATGGAAGTATTTATCCCTCTTTCCTCCCCCCCCCTCAAGATTAACCTAGAGCTGACACTTATATTAATGGTGAAAGACAATGACAATTCCCTAGCACCTTCTAGTAAAACTCAAGCTGGTATACCATCTACCCCCTCTGTCCAAAAAAAACCGAACTTTTGATAGAAAATAAAACACAAGTCAATTATAATTATTCAAATAATTTATTTCAATAATACATCAATATACTCTCGGTTTCGATACAGCATTTGGCACAGTCAATTAATTTGTTAAATATGTTTATTTATATCGGTTTTTGGGATACTGTTGAGAGTCGTGGTTACTGCTACTCGAACGTTTTCAGTGGTGTTGTATTGCTTTCCTTTCATCGGCAAATGAAGTCGGGGAAGAGAAAGAAGTCACAGGGTGCTGAATCAGGTGAATACGGCGAGTGGTCCAACACACAAACTTGGTTTTTGCTCAAAAACTGTCTCACAATATCTCACAATATTATTGTGCAAAAGTGACCAGCTGCCTGCATCACGATATTCATGCCATATGCGATGAATTCTTGCTATCAATCGCTTCAAAACTTCAAGATAAAACTCACCATTGAAAGTTTGGCCAGACGGAATGAATTCTTTGTGGATAATGCCCTTGGAATCGTAGAAACAAATCAGCATTGTCTTTACTTTGGACTTCTCCAAGCGACTTTTTTTCGGATGCCCCTCTTCTGGTGGTCTCCACTCAGCACTCCTTGTGCTTTGTTTCGAGCTCATACTCAAAACACCACGTTCCGTCACCAGTAATGATCGTTTCAAGGAAGTTTGAGTCCTTACAGGCAGTTTTAATGAAGTCCTTGCAGTGTTCAATTCGATACATCTTTTGGTCATCGGTCAACTTGTGGGGAACAAATCGCGAATTGAATTTAGAAGGCCCAAACTCTCGGTCAAAATGTTGTGCACAGTTGATTTTGGAATCCCCAATTCATCTTCAATCAATCTCACGGATGATTTCGGGTTTTCTTTGATG